>NC_056729.1:1962686120-1963936615 GCF_019279795.1 Protopterus annectens
TTTGGATAGGATTTGGTGGGCTGACTACCACAGTATGGGTTCAGTTTTAACACATGCTACAAAGAAGGCTAACAGAAAACTGGAGGGGTTTGAGTTATAGGGTCAAGGCTATGAAAACGGATAGCCTTATGGTTGAATGGCAAGTTTCTTTGATGGGGAGAGATAGACAGATACAACAGTAGAGGATGGGGGAAAGAGTCTACCTAAATATTTGGAAAGGCAGAGCAAGTGGGCAGAAACATAGTGAATGGGGTTTAGAGCAGACAAATGCAAACTGCTGCACTTAGGTGACAACAGTCCTGGTGTAAAGTATCAGCTGGAAGGACTGGTCCTAGTGGCATTAGAACAGAAAAAGGCTCTGTGAGTGTTGATCACACTGGATTGGATCACTTGGTGCAGATTGAAAAGGCAGGATCAGCAGCAAGCAGAATGCCAGGATTTATCTACAAGATACTATATTCCAGAAGCAAAGAGGTAATGTTTCCATTGTACAGGGCCTTTGTCAACCCACACCTTGAATACTGCATCCAGTTCTGGTGGCCGTATAAGGAAAACGACAGCAGACTACTGGAAGGAATACAGAGGAAAGCTGCCAGAAATATATGTGTGTGATGAAGTGAAAGCAAACTAACCACTTCTAGAGGACTACACTTGAAGCCAGAAAAAAACTGGAGGGGGGATGATATTGTTACACAGGTGCATGTCAAGAAAATGTGAAGAGATTGTTCTTATAAAAAGGATGGAGGAGGCCAGAGGCAAATGTTTGCAGGGACTATACTCCATGGATCTACTAAAGTTCTTTTTTACAGAAAGGGTTGTAGACCTATAGAATACACTACCAGAATAGGTGCTGGGGGCAATCCACAGATAAATGCAAGACAGCATGAAAGAAGTAGGAAATGGTCAGAGGGAAAGTAGGGATGGAGAGGGGAGGCAGCATGTTAAGTCATTTAAAAGAGCAGACTAAATAGACTTAATGCCTCCTTCCACCAAAGAAATGTTTCAACTCTGAATACTTTAGCAATAATTCATAAATAGCTATTCTGGTTTTAACCAAGAAATAGCAGGATTAATTTAGAGATCAGAAAATCTGATAAGAGAACATCACATAAATGTAAAAATAATCCCGAATGGGTTAGTGGCTGACACAGATACAGTACTGTAGCTGGCACCATTAATTATCTCACTCTTCCCTTTATAGCTGTAGACAAAGTATGCAATTCGGCCGGTGTTTAGTGTTGGGGGTTCATATAATGGCTAAGTTGTTAACCTTCCTTCACACAAGGTGCAGGGTTTGATTCTCACCTTTGGACGGAAAATTAATAAGACTTTTCTTTTCCTCATAGGGAAGAATAGCTTTGTTTTTGCAAATTAGCATTCTTCATTAATCACCCATCCCTGTTTTGCAGGTTCTAATATTGGTTTTCCAGAGTAAGTGGGTGTGGTTTTGAAATGTGATCACATTAGCAGATTTACTTTTTGCAGCTTTGTGAATTATCTAATTTGCAAGCCACTTTCTGATGTTGGGATTCTGAGTTTACCAAACTTGGATTAAGATTATTGGAGTTGCTGAGTTCAGTATTCCAATTGATCATTTAATCCCCATAGCACAGATGTCTGCTGTCATGCCCCAGAATGAACAGGTGGTGACACCACTGTTAGAAAAACATCTCCAGAAACTAAGGACCAGGCAAACAACCAACTCATCTGTAATCTCCAGTGCAGTTTTTGGTTACGATTGATGAGAATCTAGCGGCTTTGCATTTAAAGGAACATCTGACAGGCCATGACCATTGAGTCTTTTCCAATAGGAATTTCAGAAATGCTGTAGCATCAGCAACCTTTTAGTGAATGCTTAATGACTGAGAGAATCCAAAACGTCTTCTTTTGTGATCATTATTTGAATTTTCTTCCCATAACTTCTCCAGTGGCACTAATGGACCACGACTTTTGCAGTTTCCTTGGTGCAGTTCTACAGTGGGTTAAATCTTTCTTCTTCTTCTATAAGCTTCAGAAAATGAATCTGTAATAAACTCATCAGTAACAGTGTCGATGTGCCTGAGGCTTCAGAGGTTTCACATGCATATCTTCTATTGTGTAGGGCTTAAGTGATTCCAGTGGAAAACACTGTTAGGGAGCTTACTTGTCATTATATATACAAGTACAATACCCAGCTTTGTCTTTCCTTTCCACTAGAGTATTTAAGGTAATGATCAGAGCAGTTATAAATGCCTTTCCAAAATTTTTATGTGACCTGAAACAATCTGGTTTAAGTTGAATCCAGTCAAGAGTCCTCTTTTTGTTTCTCAGTATTGCTTGGCTCCACAAGTGATCTACAGTATGCTTCTAAAGAGCCACGTATTGAGCCATTGTTGTATGATGCGAAGTCTTGCGGCACTCATCACTGTACAAAGACACTCATACAATGGGCATTATCTATATTGGGATGTTCCTGTTACTTTTTGAAAAATACCATCAAGACATATTATCTGATACAGAGGCATAATCTTCACACAGTGACCCATGTAAAAATGCAATAGGAATTACTACCATGCCCTATATATTTCATATTAGGTGATACTTGCAATCATAGCTGGCCTTTCTCATTGGTCGCCTAGGCAGATGTCTAGGACACCACTTAGCTGGTGGTGCCTTTCCCACTTTTATTGCCCATTAAGCAAGTTGTGGCTCCCTGACAAAAGAAAATAACTGTAGCAGCACACTGATAAAAAGTGATGCAAATTTAGTTTTCAACTTTCTGCTCTTCCCCATCCACCATAATGTAGTCAGGGAATCACAGAGCCATTGTCTAACCTGTGGTGTGTGGGACTGACCAGGAACTGCAAAAAATGAACAATGAAGGGTAGTGTGCACAATCTCAGGAACCTGTAATTGGTGGGACCCAAAGGGTTTTTAAAGAACACTGATCTGGACATACATCCAGCAGAACAGAGCAGTTTGTAAATAGACATTTTTTAACCCTGGCATGCAACCAGATTTTATAGAGAAACTTCCTTACCTTTCAATGTCTTAGGTCAGGAATCAGTGACAAAGCCAAAAAATATCGAAGGCAAAGGTCCAAAATCAGGGACAGATTTTGCATTCTGCTCTTGTGTATTTGGAAAGTTTTTAAAATAACATTAAAATAACATTTTGCTTTGCCACACATTTTCTGAAGGATATGAACCATTACTGAAATGTCTGTCATTATTTAGTTAGTTAATTTCTCTAAGATGTACTAGAAAATATCACATTAATGGTTAGTAGACCCCAACAATGAGAGAAAATGAGGGAAATTCTGTGAAAGTAGGGGCACCTGAGAGTTGTGTTTGTGGACTTTACAAAACTGATTTGAATGTGTGTCTACAAAACTGATTTGAATGTGTGTATACAAGCTAGAATATTTTATTTTGTGGCTGGCTCACTGCATGTGTGAAACACAGCTGAATCTGTTTCTTTTCTTAATTTTATTGCAATTACATTTGTGGTATGCACAAAGTCCTTGCAATTGCTGAGTATAGGAGCTGTCTGTTGATAAAAGTTGACTTACCTTGGCCTACTGTCCTTTGTATAAGCTGAACCATCATTATTCTGGTTTTGCATCACTAATGTACATTTGTATGAAACAAATAGAAGTACTTTAATATGGATGACTGCAGTGTGTTTGTATGCGACAGCAGAACTAAGTTACTATGACTGTTATTTTTAAATTACAGTCAGACATCAAACGTGTGCTCAGTAAGAGGGTGGAGACTGTCTGTAGTTGAAAGTAACTGACCTTATTTCATTTGCTAAGGATAAACAGTCATCATCTGGCTTTGCAGGATTAATACACATGCAGTATGCGCCACTGTTTGCAATAAATTTGAAATGCATTGCTGTAACCATTTTTCCACATTCACACATCTGAGCCTTTGCAATCAACACAGTGGACATAATTGCTGGGCATGAGAGCTGGCAATGGATATAAATTGCTCTGTTGTCATGAACCAATTTCACTGTGCATAACTAGTATGCATTTGTGTGAACTAAGCTGGAATGCTTTGCTGTGATCATTTTTTAAAGCCATCTGTGGTGCATATTAAAGTGGGTATAATTGATAAGTATGGAGGCTTTCTGTGCATGAAAGTGACATAACCCACCTGTTTTTTTTATTATCCTTTGGATGAGACATTAAGCACAGGTCCCATCTGCATGAGTTGGTGGTAGCTCAGTTGGATGTAAAAGATACCATGGTACCTATCAAAATGAGTAGGTCGAAGCTCCCCAATGTCCTGGCCAAATTTCCCTAGTTGAAAAAAATACCACTTTGGGTTTCTGTTAAAAAGAAGACAGTAGCCAAGAGGGGAAAACCTGGTCAACAAATGATAAATAAGTAAATGGTTTCTGAACTAACATGGCAGGAGCAGCATCACAAAATGTATTGCATTTGTTCAAATTAGTGTAAAAAGATTTTTTCTATGGTTACGTGTGTGTGTGTGTGTGTGTGTGTGTGTGTGTGTGTGTGTGTGTGTGTGTGTGTGTGTGTGTGTGTGTGTGTGTGTGTGTGTGTTGGGAATGTTGCAGTGTATTACAAGTGCGCCATAAATTTCTTCACTTTCAGTCACAGTCAGACATCATCTTGGTACCCCCAAAATACCCCTGCTTAGTTCAACCTGCCCTGCTCTGAGAGATGAACATATGGTTGAAATAGTCAGAATTCTTCTGGATATCAATAAAAAAGCAGTTACCAAGTAATAGTTTTGAAAAAAAAAAATTATGAAAGACATTGCAGTATATCCAGTCTGTCAGAGCATCTGAGTACCCTAGCAACCACAGGAACCTCCTAGCTATGTAAAGAGATTTTGATGCAGGTTTAGTATGGAGGCTTGATCCTTAACCCCATCATTCTAAGACCAGTCATGCTTACAGATGTGCAGAGAAAGTTTCTATAGCTTGTGTGGAGGCTGGGTTGGACCATGTAATAATCATTTCTTTAAATTCCTCACAGTCAAATGTCACTTTTCTATACAGGTGGCTGTCTGTTTAGATGTAGGGTTAAAGTAGGTATGCTGTGTATGTGTACACACACGTGTGTGTGTGTGTGTGTGTGTGTGTGTGTGTGTGTGTGTGTGTGTGTGTGTGTGTGTGTGTGTGTGTGTGTGTGTGTGTGTAGGTGAATATCTTTGGGAGGGTTATGATGAGGAGACATGCTGCACTTATGCATGACAGCAACAACTTGAAATGCTTGACTGTAGACATTTGCTCTTTTATTTTGACCCTAGTTTTAGGACCAGAGAGGTACACAAAAGTTGAGTATCTCTCTTTTCTCTCTCTCTGTCTTTCTGGGAGGACAGGGAGACATGCTCTATTCCCAGATAATGATATACATATCCTTACAAACACGTCTTCTCAGTTTATTAAACTAGGCTGCTGCTACTTAGAACAGAGACAACTTACATTCCTGGCTGTGTCTTTTAAATGATGTACACCTTGGTCACCAACATTAAGATGGCCCACTCCAACCACCCTCAATACCCTCAGGCATACTCCACTCACCTTCCCTACCCTCAGATCCTACCCACTGGATCTCCTTTTCATTTGTACTTTACCATCTTCACCCATTGCAAAAATCAGCCAATCACAGTTCACCCCTCTTCTTAATTAATCTGACACTCTTACTGTTGTCCCACTTCAGGCTACACATTATTACATTATTAGTCATCACCATCCAGCCTAGTTCAGTCTTACTCAGTTTCCAGCTCCTCTGTATTTTGCCACCTCACAAACACCACTGCCCCACATCCAATCACCTTTAATCACATATCCTCTATACACCTTTTTAGCCTGCTATCATTCTATCATATACTTCTCCCCACCTCCCTCTCCCATATATCACTACCCTTTCTTTTTACAACACCCATCCATTCCCCTACTGCCATAATGCTCATCATTCAAATACTTTTTCTAGCACCCTCTTCTATTACCTCATATAACATCTTTCCATCACAAGCTTCATCAACTATATCTATCATTTCCAGGCTCTCAGTCCACAATCAACAATCAATACCACCGTCCCATCACCCCCACGCCCAGCCTAATGAAACCATCCCCTAGTCACCTACTCAAACCCAATTATAACCTCTAAAACTGTATGCTCTCTAAACTTAGAATAAAATCAAAAGCAAACAAATTGAAATGGCTTCATCCCCACTTCATTCTCCACTGTTCACTAATACATTATGGATATATCCATCCAAATCCATGGCCTGTGCAGTCCTGTCAAGATTGCTGTTCCACATAAACAACTCAGACCTCCTTCAAAATAGTCCACCCCACTAAGCCCTCCATCCTACAGCTGTTCAACCTAAACCTGTGCAACATTCAAAACAGAATTCTTGAGTTTCATACTTCGATTGCCCTTCACACTCCTGATGTGTTAGCATTAACTGAAACTTGGTTGAAACGATATACAATGGATGAAGAAATTCTGCCAACAGAGTACAATATACTCTGGCAGGGCAGAAAAAAGGCAGGTTTGAGTAGCTGTAATATATAAAAGTACTCTACAACTCTTTCTTTCATCATTCACCCCCACCACTCAAAAACGCTGAAACTTGTTTGTAATTGTCTTCAAGCTCAAGCAGGTACAAGAGTCTATATATAGTAGCAACCTAACTTCCGCTTGGAACAACATTGACACCACTGGGGAACTTTTCTGTTGGGCCTCAGAAAACATCCTTCATGAAACAATAAATCTTGGAGACCTAAATATCATCTGGTAAACTATAGATGTCCTTCTATTCCTATGTTGCAGTATTCTTACTATGGGATTTCCCACCTCAGGCAACCCGACATCGGCTCCTATACAAAAGCTTAAGCCTAGTTGCTGTAGGTGCGTGGGACAGCACATGTAGGGCCATAAGCCAGGGACATTAAATGTGACATCTGCATGCACAGACCTCAGAAGTTTCCAGCCGCAGACGATGTCACATCTTTCGCTTTGCTCCTACTCTCGAAGACTTCTAAAAGCCTTTCATCCTTTTTGCTTGAGCTTGGTTAGCTCTATTTTATATTAGCCGATGTCAGCTAAAAAGGGCAAATGCCATTGCGCACATCAGATACCACATAAGGACACCCATGACCATTGCGTCTTTTGTCTTGGGAAGGAACACGATCATACTGCTTGAAGTCCTTTGTATTTCACTGTTGTAGTCATCACCTGTGGGTTATCCCTGCTGTGGTAGCCCTCGGCCGGCCCAAATACCAGAGTCCATGTTTTTCTGTGTCAGCTGCTGTCACTTGCTGTCTGACATCAGGTCATCAGTGCTATAAAGGAAGGCAGCCAACACCATTACACCAGTCTTTCTTGCCATGGAGCCCTTAGCAGAAGCAGTTCGCAAGTGTGCCAGTCGGTCGCTACCAGAGTTTGAATTACAGATGAAAATGTCTAAAGCTAAGTACCCCGTTGGGGATCCTTTTTTCTTGCACTAACCGATATCCAAAAAAGTTAACAACTGTCTCGCCTGTGGAAAGCAGATCCCACACTGAGACTTCCATTCATACTGCATCACTTGTTTAAGCCCAGACCACGATGTCCCTCATTGCCTGTTGTGTGCCCTCTTTAACCCGAGAGTCATTCGTCATAGAGCTCTTATTGTAGACAGGTATTTTCATCTTCCATCTTCGCATTCCAAAATGGCATCTGTCAGCCAAGAATTCGTGGACATTCAGAAAAAACATAGAGATAAAGATGGAGACAGACCACACAAGGCTAAGCCTTCCGACAACTCTACCGCTAAGCAGGTCATTAGATCTCCAGAATTCAGTGAGGCACTTTCGCGGCCCCTGATACCCGATACAATATCGACGCAGGCCTCTACTGAGACCCTTTTGGAGTCTGGTATGCCGTAGAAATCTTCTTCATCTTCTGAGCCTTTTTTTGTCTCTGCCTCAGTTGGGTCCGGAGCTGTGATGCAGTTACCAGCTTCCGAGGAGGCCTTTCACACTACTGAATCTAGACAAAAAAATGACGTCTTCTCATCAGACTACAATTTTTCTCAGACTGATGGATACTCTTAGGTCTAGAAGCCAGGCCACTCCTAGAAAGTCTACCTCTAGCCACCATCTTACTCCTGCTCCACCTCCCCAAGCCCAAATGCTTAAAGTTGCGGAGGATCTTATCTCCCTTATCAGGGGCAGTCAGGCCACAATTTCTAAACAGAAAAGACACCTTTCTCCTGAAATACTGACAGAACAGGATTGTGAGCAATCTGATTATTCAGATTTTGAAGAGGAACAACAACCTTTGACTGCTTATGATGATTCAGATGCAGAGGAATCCATTCCTTCTGCCTCCCCACCAGAAGACCTTTCCTGTAGGGAAACCCTTCACACCCTCAGGGAACATTTTCACTGGGAATCCCATTACTTCCCTAAGTCTAAGAAAAGACTAAGAGAGTTTCTAGACCTGCCCCAGCACAGACCTTTGGCCACCCCCCATATCTTAGAGGTGGTGGATGATGTTTTCCATGAATCCAGCTTAGCCCCTGATGCCCTACCTCCTGCTCCCGGTAAACCTGATAGGTATTACAGGGTACCTGAGTCTCACAAATACCTGTACAGAAATCTTGCTGCAGACCCGGAGGTCATTACACAGGGACCTGAAGGAGCTAAGGCTGTTTCTGCTAAGAATCCTATTCCTTCTGACAATGATTCCAGAGCTCTGGATAGATGGGGTAAAAAAGTATACAACTCTGCAACCTTAGCTATCAGAGCAACTGTCAGTGCCATATGTTAAAATAGCAACAACACACTTAGGAACTATTAAAGCAAACTATTTCAACCTTTCCTGAGTGTGCCATTTCTAAAGACTTAGCAGATTTACTGCACTTTACTTGTCAAGTGGCCAAGCACTCATTACACTGTGGATACGATACCCTAGAAGCCTCAAGCAGGGCAGCAGTGTCAGGATCTGTTATTAAGAGACATGCATGGTTGAAGGAACAACCTCTCCCTGATCATGTCATGTCTAAATTAATTGATGCACCCTTGGATAAGGACAGCTTGCTTGGAGTAAAAGCAGAAGAGGTGCTTAAAAAGATGGAAGACAAAGCAAAATCTATGCAAACATTAAAACATTTCTTTCAGGTACAACCTCCGAGGTTCAGCAGGAATTTACCCTCTAAGCGTTGGTCCTTTCCTGCACCTAGCAGACAGGGGCAAAGTAAGGCCTGCAGGGACAGACCTCCCAGGCCCCTATCCCAGGGACAGCAGAGAACCAAAACATGGACCACTTCCACCCCAAAGGCAGGGAGTTCTAAGCCATCCCTCTATGGCAAAAACTCTCAATGACTCTCTCTTCCCCGCCTCTGCCCTCCTGTCACTCACCAAAAGCTAGGAGAAAGGCTCTCCCTCTGCAAAGAAAATTGGCTGTCTGTTACAAAGGACCAATGGGTCTTAAAGATCATTTTTCAGGGATACAAATTCTCTTTCAACGAACTCCCAGTTCCAAGAGGGTACCCAGACTTACCTCCAAATCAGTGGGCAGAGGCATTGAAACAAGTTCAAACTCTCATATCACAAGTGGCAGTAGAGCCTGTCCCCTCAGATAAAACAGGCAAAGGCTTTTATTCCAGACTATTCCTTGTTTCCAGAAAAAGAGGGCACTTGGCGCCCCATCCTGGATCTATCCATTCTGAACACCTCCCTGGTGGTCCCCAAATTCAAAATGCTAACTTTGCAGCAGCTGCTGCCTGTACTGTCAAAAAATGCCTGGTTAGTGACCCTAGACCTAAAAGATGCCTACCTCCGCATCCCCATAAGGGAATCCTGCAGAAAATTCCTGCACTTCAGAGCAGGCTCACACCACTTTCAGTTCTTTGCGCTACCCTTTGGCTTATCTACTGCTCCTAGGGTATTCATCAAATGCTTAGCCCCAGCCATAGCATTTTGCAGACAGAGAAATATACAGATTTTCCCTTATCTGGATGACTGCCTAATTCAGGAAGAGTGCAAAGAACAGCTGCTCCAGGACCTCCTCTTTGTCAAAACCCTCCTAACCTCCTTAGGGTTCACCATCAATGAGTGGGAATCAAAGCAAGCACCCTCCAGGAAAATCATTTTCTTGGGAGCACTGCTGGACACAGCATCCCAAATGGCCTTTCTATCCCCAGAAAAGCAGAGCTTCCTACCTCTCTACTTTACCCAGCTGGCTTCCAGAAGTCACCTCACTGCGAGGAAGTTCCTTCAAGCCTTGGGGTACATGGCATCTTGCATCCTTCTAATTCCTCTGGCCAGGCTTCACATGAGAAAACTTCAGTGGTATCTAAAGAACCTTTGGTGTCAGCACTCTCAGCCTCTAGAGACCTCTGTCCCTCTGATCCCCTGTATAAGGGCCGAGTTTCTCTGGTGGGTGGGGGCCTGTGCCAAGAACAAGGGTCTTTCCTTCATTCTCTGCCAAACTGGGCAGACCATTATCACCAACACCTCAGACATAGCTTAGGGCGCTCACCTAGCAGGCAGGCACACCCAAGGTCTTTGGGATGCCCAGCACCTTCCCTTACACATCAGCCAGAAGGAAATGATGGCAGTACAAAAGGATCTGACATCCTTCAAACCCCATCTCAAGCCAGGGGTTCTCCTAATCAAAACAGACAACACCACAGTAATGTGGTACATCAACAAACAGGGAGGGACCCAATCTTACCATCTGTGCAGGCTAGCCATGAACCTCTGGCTGACACCCGCTTCCATGGGACTACACCTGATAGCCCAATACCTGCCAGGGATCAACAACACCCTGGCAGACCACTTAAGCAGAAACTTACTCCACAGAAAAATCTTTTTACAAATCACTCAGGTGTAGGGGACCCCAGAGGTGGATCTCTTTGCATCTCAACCATCAGCTGAAAAAATGTTGTACCAGTGAGTACCACCACCTAGCGTGGAAGGTGGATGCCTTGACCTTCCCCAGGAGCACCCTCTTTGTGTATGCATTCCCTCCTCTGCCTCTTATTCCCAAGGTACTGATCAAAGTAAGGGAGGAGAGACCAAAGGCCATCCTCATTGCTCCAGGTTGCCCCAAACAACATTGGTACCCCTTACTGCGCAGCCTGACCTTACAGCCTCCCAGGCAGCTTCCCCTGATTTCATACCTCTTAACTCGGGGGCGGGCGGGGTGCTGCACCCAGATTTACAGACTCTCAAACTATCAGCATGGCTAATACTCTCAAGGCAAACAAGGAGCCCCTGTTAAGCAAACAGGTCCTAGACATTATCATAGAGGCCAGAAGGCCCAGCACCAGAAAATTGTATGCAGGAAAATGGAAAAGATTTTGATCATGGAGCCAGTCCAGAGGGGGCAATACGTTGCAACCTTCCATCCCTCTTATCGTGGACTACCTAGAGGAACTACTTAATAGTGGCCTCTCCTTCTCCTCCTCTATTAAAATCCACGCCTCAGCCATTTCAGCTCATTTTGATACGGAATGGCCCCTATTCTCCCATACTTTGATTAAACAATTCCTCAGAGGGGCTTCTAATATCAGACCTCCCAGAAGGCCACCCACTCCAGCCTGGGACCTGAATTATCTTTTGGAAAAACTAAATTTACCACCTTTCAAACCTGCTTCTTCAGCAGAACTGCGATACCTCTCTTGGAAGACTGCTCTTCTTCTAGCTATCACCTCAGCCAGAAGGGTTTCAGAACTTCAGGCACTGATGGCCATTGAGCCCTTCATCATCTTCCATGCAGACAGGGTCTCCCTGAGGACTAATCCCTCCTTCATGCCTAAGTGGGTATCTAATGTAACTCTCAACCAGGCCATACATCTACCCACCTTTTTTCCAAACCCTCAAAACAAGGGGGAAAGAATTCTGCACTCACTAGATGTGCACAGACAGCTCAGATACTATCTGGACCATACTAAATCCTTCAGGAAACAGACCAACTACTTGTCAGCTTTGCCCCAGAGGCAGAGGGAAAGCCCATTTCCAAATAAACCATTTCCAAATGGATATCACACTGTATCCATTTCTGCTACAGATTGCATGGGAACCCCCCCCCAAAGTCTATTTGAACCCATTCCACTAGGGTAGCCTCCACCTCCACAGCATTCCTCAGAGGAGTTCCCACCAGGGACATCCTGGAAGCTGCCACCTGGACTTCTGTCCATACATTTACCAAGCATTACCTGTATTTTCTAAGGCTAGGGCAGGGTTTACCTCTGCAGTTCTGCAGGGCATGCTGACCCATTCCTAGGTCTCTTGCTAATCCTACCACCCCTTTCCTCACTTTGGGAATCCTCCCACACATGATGACTGCAACAGTGAAATACAAAGAACATAGTACAATTGTGTACACTTACCATAAATGTAGATGTTCGAGTGTATTCACTGTTGCAGTCCTAGTTTCCCACCCTCCTTCCCCCTTATATCTTCTTTCTTTAGGGAGGCATAAGTTGCTAATGGTGGCTTTTAGCCACCAGAACCACTTTACCATATTTACTGGGGCCTCTGACTGGTTAGGGCAAGAAAAATTGATGTAATGGCATTGGCTGCCTTCCTTTATAGCACTGACGGCCTGATGTCAGACAGCAAGTGACAGCAGCCAATGTAGAAAAACATGGACTCTGGTGTTCAAGACGGCCGAGGGCTACCACAGCAGGGATAACTTACAGGTGATGACTACAACAGTAAATACGCTTGAATATCTACATTTATGGTAAGTGTACACAACTGTACTTTCCATTTGCTAATCTTTCATACCGAAGACCCTCCGCAGCCATCTGACCAGACCAAATTTATATTTAGAGAACCAATGTCTCAAAAAGCTTGTGCTTAGAATGGACCCTGAATCGGCCACTCAGACTGAACCACCACAGAAAAAAGCCAAAGTTTCCAGGCTTACATCCATTGCCTCTCGCCATCGGACATCCTGCCAGCTTCTAATTTAGGAGTTGAGGGACATCCGACAGAACCGTCTACTTCGACAGTTCCCACTGAGGAAGCCACTTCAGAAGTTACGGCCTGCACATCCATGGAGATAGCCCAGATGTCAGTTCCTACTGATGTCGAGGGGCAACCAGAAACAGTAGGCCAACCTTTGGAGACTCCTATTCCTGAGACTCAAGATTCTGAGCCTAGGCCTTCTCCCAAACCAACGCCTACTAAATGAAAACAGAAAACTAAACCTATGACTCCTACCCCTGAAGGAGTCCCAGACTGGCAATCTTTCACTAACTCTCTTTATGGCCCTCAGGCCCACAGGCTCTTCTCCCTCCACTATACCAGTACCCAGCCCTGGCCTGCCTCTGCCATTTCTCTCCCCTTGCAGACTACCCAAGAAGGAGAGGAGGGACTAGAACCTTACTACTCTTCTTCTGAAGAGTCCATTTCTTATGCATCCCAGATTGCCTCTCCTTTAGAATATTATTCACCAGATCAGGAATCAATTGAAGGGGACTCACCACCAGAGGACATTACCTTTGGTGAAACAATAACTAAGATGAAAGAGTACTTTAAATGGGACACTACCCAGATGACTGACACCCAGAGGAGGCATTTTGAACTCCTTCAAGTGGAGTCTCCCTCCCCATCAGCCATCCCACTAGTCTTGCCTGCCTATCTGGATGCTTTTACCTCTGCATTCAAAAAGCCAGACTCTCAACTACCTGCACCTAAAAGACCAGACAGGTTTTATAAGGTTCCTGATGAGCAAAAATTCTTAGTTAAACCTCCCTTGGCAGACCCTGAACTTACTGCTGTCTCCCCAGACAAGCAATCTAGACTTATTCCTTCTGCATCTTTTTTGCCTACTGATAAAGACAGCAAAAGCATGGACAGGATTGGTAAAGTGTACACCTCTTCCACCCCGGCCTTCCGTGCTGTAAATTACCAGACGCACATGGTTAAATATGTACTGGACCTCGTCTCACAAGCAACTAATCTGGCTGCCACACCCGACTGCCCTACTAAATCAGACATAACATCTAAATTGTCTCTGGCTTCACAAGTAGCCAGACATTCAATTAGGTGCAGTTATGATGCTGTAGAGGCATCTACTAGGTCCTACAACCTCTTCCAGAAGACTTTAAAACTAAGATTATGGACGCCCCCTTAGACCGTAACCTTTTGTTTGGAAAACAGTCTGCAGAAATTTTTAAAAACCTGCAGGAGAAAATCAAGGAACTGCAGGACATCAAGCATTTGCATGTGTCCCCTATTCCAAAGTATTACAGGAACTACCCTGCTAAAACCTCATTTGTCAGGAGAACCCCTTCCTCTGCCACCCCCTCATCCTCCAGGCACAGGAGGGGAACCAGAAGGCAAACATCCTATAGACATTTCAGCTCTCAACCAAGTCTTAGACAGTCCTTTCATGATAGAAATGCACCCAGCAATGCATGACTGACTTGCCCATCTGCCTTTGTCAGCCCACCTATCCCACTGTTTACCCATTTGAAAAACCATCACTTCAGACCAATGGGTACTGAGTATCAATGAAAACGGATACTTCCTTTCGTGGAGGGAAAAGTCCATCCCAAAGCCCATTCCCTTTCCCCCAAAAAACAGATCCACCTCCTGCCACAAATTCTTCAAGATCTCCAAAAACTAGGAACAATAGAACCTGTTCCTCCTAGGCAGGAAGGAAAAGGATTTTACTCAAGTCTCTTTCTGGTTCCCAAAAAGGATGGCCCTTGGTGACCTATACTGGATCTAGCTTTCCTGAACCTATGTCTAGAAGTTCCTTCTTTCAAAATGCTCTCCCTCTCAACTCTACTCCCTCTTATCCCAGATGAGGCCTTCACAGCCACTCTGGATCTAAAGGAGGCTTACTTTCATATCCCCATAAAACCCTCCAACAGGACATTTTTACATTTTTCTGGACCCTGCTCTCACTTTCAATTTACAGCCTTGCCCTTTGGTTTGTCTACAGCACCCAAAGTATTCACAAAATGCCTAGCCCCAGCCATTGCTTACTGCAGGACCCAAGGTATCCAACTCTACCCCTACCTAGATGACATTCTCCTTCTAGCAGAGACAGAAACCCATCTCAGAGATCACCTCAGGTTCACCAGTATCCTTCTTCAAAACCTGGGTTTCACCCTCAATTTAAACAAATCCTCCTTGCTTCCTCAGCAAGACAATTTTTTCCTGGGCTGCAGGATCAGGACAGATCTAATGCAGGCCTTTTTTCCACAGAAAAAGGTCCACTCCCTCTCCACCCACTTTCAAAACCTTTTACTGGAATCCCAGATTTCTGCAAGACAATTCCTGCAACTCTTGGGCTTATGGCAACCACCATTTATATGCTTCCTGTGGCAAGAATACACATGCAGAAGTTCCAATGGTACCTCAAGAACGTGTGGTCACAACACCTACACTCTTTAGAGAAGCAAATCCCCTTTCTTCCCTGCCTCAAATCAGAGCTAAGGTGGTGGATCCAACAAACCCATCACAACTCAGGATTGCCTCTCCAAATGCCTTCCCCAAGCCAGTTCATCTACACAAATCATCAGACCTAGGGTGGGGTGACATTTGCAAGGATTTCAGGGTTCAGGAAATTTGGAGTCCTGCCCTTCAAAAGAAACATATCAATATCAGGGGAATAACTGCAATTCTCCTAGCCCTGTAGGCTTTTCTTCCTACCCTCCATCCGTGTCCCCTTCTAATATTCACAGACAACACCACAGTCATGTGGTACCTCAACAAACAAGGAGGAGGTCTACAATTCTGGGACCTCACCTCCAGGCACAAACTTGTCCCTGCAGACCTCATACATCCCCTCTCAGGACAACAAACAGGCAGATATTCTAAGAAGAACATCTCTACAGCATGAGTGGATGCTGAACAGGGAAACCTTTCTAGACATTGTCCACTGGTGGGGCACTCCTGAAGTGGATCTGTTTGCCTCCCCCCAGAACAGGCAATTTATCAATTTCTGCACTAAGGACCAGTCTCCACTAGCCTGGAGAGTAGATGCCATCAGCATTCCTTGGAATGGACTGTTTCTTTACGCTTTCCCCCCTTCCGTCTAATTCAAAAAGTCCTACTGAAAATCAGGAAAGACAAACCAAAAATCTTGTTGGTGATCCCATACTGACCAAGGCAGCACTGGTTCCCCCTACTCCACTCACTAGCCAAGGGTAATCACCACATGGTACCACACAAGATGGACCTTCTCACACAACAAAAGGGAACCCAAATCCATCCTCACCTACAGATGTTAGCACTAACACTCTGGGTGATAAACTTCTAATCCCTTTTAGACACCACTATTCAGAGGAAATGCTTACAGTCCTGAGGGAGACCAGGAAACCTAATACTAGAAAATCACACTTATCAAAATGGGAGAGATTCTCAAAATGCTGTCTACGTAAGGACAGGGACCCCAGCCAGGATGACCCTTCCCTAGTCCTTGCATGTGTGTGTGAGCCCATTAAAGATGGCCTTTCTTACTCCTCAGTGAAAGTACTTCTATCAGCCATGTCTGCCTGCCTCTAGATCCCCCTTTTACTATCCAGGCTAGATGTTAAACTTTTCCTGAGAGGGGTTTTACACATCAGACCACCTAGAAAACCCATCCCGCCACCCTGGGATCTAAACTTTGTCCTGGAAAAACTAAAACTTGCTACTTGCTACTTTCCAACTCTGTACATGGAAAACTATACTGTTGGTGGCCATCACTTCTACTAGGATAGTGTCAGAGTTACAGGCTCTCATGGCCTGCCCCCTACACTGTTTTCCACAAGGATAGGGTGACCTTATGCACTAACCCTTCTTTCATGCCTAAAGTGGTAAACGAGCTGTCCTTAAATCAGTCTATTCACCTGCCTACCTTCTTCCCCTCTCCAACTAACAAGAGTAAGAGGATTCTCCATTCCCTGGATGTACACAGACAACTTAGATTCTACCCAGACAAAACTAAGCCCTTCAGAAAATCTGACCAACATTTTGTCTCCTTCCACCAGGCAGTTTCCTAGAAAACTATTTCAGATTGGATCAGAAAATCCTTTTCATTCTGCTACTCACACCATGGCAATCCTCTACCCCAGAGAGTGAGAGCTCATTCCACCAGAGGTATGGCTGCTTCCAAAGCTTTCCTCAAAGGGCTGGACACAGCTTCCATTTTATACGCTGCCACCTGGCCCACTATCCACACCTTCACCAAAAACTACAAACTAGATCAAGTCTTTAGAGCCAGGGCAGGCTTTGCAAGAACAACCCTGCAGGGGTTTCTGGAATCTTACACCTCTACCGCCACCCTTACCTCTAACTAGCTGTGATACTCTCCCACAGTAAGAATACTGAAACATAGAACAGAAGGACATAGAACAGTTGTGTAAAATCTCACCATAATCATAGATGTCCTTCTCTTCCATGTTGCAGTATTCCGTCTGTCCCACCTTCCCCCTGCATTACATTGGACTACTAACCTAGCTCCTAGCAATTAGAAAGCTCTACCCTTAACCAAGAGCAACTAGCCAGCATATGACATGACACTTCTAGCTGACAATCACTTATTTCTCTCTTTAAGACTGTCTGTCTGGCTTTTAAGTTCTGAGGTCTGTGTGTGCAGATGTCACATTTAAGGTCCCTGGTTTATGACCCTATATGTGACGTCCCATGCACCTACAACAAACAGGCTTAAGCTTTTGTATAGGAACCAACGTCAGGTCGCCTGAGGCAGGAAATCCCACAGTAAGAATACTGTTACATGGAAGAGAAGGACATCTGTGGTTATGGTAAGATTTTACAGAACTATTCTTTACTGACCCCCCCCCCCAATACTATTAATCTTTACAGCTTCACTCAACTCATTGCCCTCCCAGCTAAATATAATAAATCCAGTAATTTAAATGCAGCTATTGACTGGATACACACTAATGCCCTAGAAAAATTCTCTCTTCTGGTATCTCCCTGACTCTCTAACTGACAATCTTCCTTCTTATATAATTAGACAGCATAGTCACTCAATGAATCATCACCACTATAACCAAGTGCATAATCTTCCTGCTTTTCAAAAACAAGCATTCATTAACAGCTTAGAATCTATTATATGGAATACCTTATGAGCAAATCTTCTTGATGATGCTGTATCACCACTGAATACCACATTTTTAAATATTCTAAACTCTCATGTCCTGCTGTACACTAAATGTGTTAGAGCCAATCCTGCCCCCTGGTTCTCCAGAACTATTAAAAACTTAACTTGGTAACAAACAAAAAAGTAATCCAGTCTCCAGTACTACTTAGCTAAATTTGGTCAAATCAGACAAAAACATACTATATAACTTCTCAGATTACCAGCCAGTCCAACCATAAATTGTTCTGGATGTCCATTAACAAAGTTATGCCCACTGGTTGTGCCCCTCCCCAACCATCCCCATCTTTAACAACAGAACTGACAGTATTGCCACCAAATTCATCTATCATTTCATAAACACTGTTTCCTGTCTCCTAAAAAAACATGACCTGTAATAATACATTCTACCTCCAAACCCTAAAAGCTATCCTTAAATGTTTACCCTACATTCAGTTCCACTTTGTCCGTTAGAAAGCTTCTTCTTAAACTCAAATCAACAGCTCTTACCCCAGATAATGTCTATGCAGACTACATCAAAATGGCAACCAACACTTTAGCCTATCCTATCTCAATCTTAATTAATCGGCTCCATCATAGAAAGGTACATGCCTGCTATCTAGAAAAAAAAAGCTTACATACTACTACTACTACATAAAAGTGGCTTTTATACTGATATCTCCAGCTACAGACCTATAGATATTTAATCTCCTTTGGTAAAAGTCCTGGAGAAATATATCCAGTCCCAGTTGCTTACTTATTTAATGTCTAACACAATGCTGTGCACCTGCTAACAATATGCTGTGCACCTCTTCACGTGGTTTCCCCCCTCAGCACAGTATGGCAACAGCTCTCTTAAGCTTATCTTCTCAGTTTATTAAACTAGGCTGCTGCTACTTAGAAGAAATAACTTAATTCCTGGAATGAAGGTAACCTAGGGTCAGCACTATTCCTTGACTTATCAAAGGCTTTTGACACTGTGTCTATACCTCTCAACCTCTTAGTGCAAGAAATCTGGACAAAGATTGACATAATAAATAAATAACTCCCAAACGCTAAAGGTGGTCTGTCACAAAAACAGTCAATATTGGCAGAAAAAAAGACAGAAAATCCACCCAAGGATGGCCAGTCAACGAAATCCACAAGTGTTCCAATTAAAATGTAGTCCTTTAATACAAATGAAACTTCGACTTGAAAATAAAATGAAAAATAAAAAAGCTCAAAACTGTCCCTTGAGATATCCGATAAGTGCTTTTGACTGTTGTCTTCTTCAGATCGCATGCATTTTGTGGAGGGTATGGCGTCTGAAACTTAAATGCATGTCATTATTTAGTGACTTTAATCCGTACATCATCCCAGTGATTTGTCAGAAAAGCACAATTTTTATGAGGAACAGACAAGAAATGTGAGTCAAAAATCTGGACATTCTGCGAAAATGTGTACAGCTGAGAGGTATGAAGTCTGTGTCATGCCACAAATTGCTACTAAAACTCTTCTGATTAGGTCTAAATAACTCTTCAGTAGCTATCTAGCCAAAAGACTAGCATTAGTGCAGTAGTTTAAAGTTACAATCAAAATATGCATAGAAGAGACAAGATAGGAAAGTTAAATAAAAAATATAAAGAGTAAAACTGGCAAAGAAAAATAAACTGTATAGATAAAGAGATTCTCAAAAATCAGTGGAAATGAAAACCATGTTAAAGGAAATTCTAATACTATTTTTATGTATGCATTGCAAGTTTTCTCTCGGTGATTCCATGCAGTCTGACCTTCCCAATAAACAAATGTAAATGCATAAAATTTGCATACAATACAATGCAATACATACAGTTCAAAGACATGCATCTGCAGCGGGGCCTCTGCTGAAAATGGGCTGTGTCCCAGTTGGACTTTCCCCAGTAAACAAATGTTAAATAAATAAATAAATTATTGAGAAATGTGATTTTGTCAGCTTTGAACATTACATGTTGGATGTAACTTATTTCTTCCTTGATTTTTTCAGACCATTAGTAGATCAAAACAGAAGGAAAAGCTTTAAAATACACCTCAGAGGATGTAGAACCCTTTGGCCTCTGGAGCCCCCCCCAAACCTTCTACTTAATTCAGTTGTTTCCCCCACAGTTATTGTACAGCAGCCTTGGCCAATAAGGGTGAATGGTAAAGATGGTAGGAAAAAGCTGAAGGGTAACACACAGCGTGAAAATTTAAAATTCTTTCATTACTCTTGATTTTTCTCAGGCTAGGGTAGGACTTGAGTCTAAACACTGACATCAGTTGTGTCTAAGCAGCTGATTTCAGTTCTTACACTGTCTTGTAAAAGAACAGGGAATGAACAGTTTTAACTTAAGTGTCTGGAAGAAAAGAAAAGAGAGACAGCATGCTAAGGTGTAATCTGGATTCTTCTAAGATTCTTGTTTTTCGTTTTGTTTAATGTGATTATTTCATTGCCAAAATTGTGGAGATTATTTTTTAGTTTGTGTGTGTGTGTGTGTGTGTGTGTGTGTGTGTGTGTGTGTGTGTGTGTGTGTGTGTGTGTGTGTGTGTGTGTGTGTGTATAATTAAAATTTTAAATAAGAAAACTGAATTATCTTCATAGGCAGTGTTCTAGCATTGTCATTGGGTGCAAGGAGGACTCATAAAAGCATTATGTCTCCCCAAATTATTAAAATAATAAACCTTATGAATGTGGAACAACAGGCTGTCAAACTCAAAATCGTTGATTAGAAGTGTATTCTAGCAGTGGAAATTATCATTAATCTGAATGCATGCATTCCGTGGTAGTAACCAGCATTCCATGTTTTGGAAATGACGGAGTCAGGTGGAACTAAACAAAATGCTGTAATAGGAATCTGACAGAATAAACTGTCCAATAAAGAGACTGAGATGTTAACTAATGTTGCATAGATATAGACCTATATTCCAGACTGCCACCTCACAGCAAGAGGATCTACTGTTTAATTCTCGGTTGGGGTGCCTGCTGTGTGGAGTCTGCATATCCTCCCTGAGGTCATGTGGGTTTCCTCCGGGTGCTCTGGTTTCCTCCCACACCCCAAAGACATGCTGTAGGTGGATTGAACACTCTAAATTGGTCCTAGCTGTGAGTGTCTGCATGTGTGTGCCTTCTGTGGAAGGTTGGGAGCTGGGCTGTCAACTCGACACCATAAAACTCCACTGCCAATCATTCTTTGGACCGTTGTTCCACTGTGGCAACCCCTAACTGGGAAAAGCTGAAAGAAGAAGAAGGAGCCTTAAGTACCTCCTTGGACTACATGAAAAGGGACATCGAGGAGCTCTCTGATTATGTAGCCCAGGCAGGTATGACCCTGACCTTGAGCAGTATCCTACGTTCACCTAGAATGATGCCACAATACAGTGATAAGATGATCAGCTTTAATAATTGGCTTAAATTCTGGTGTCATTCAAAGGGGATCCAATGTCTGTCTGCCTGGGATGACATGCTGGACAAGCCACGCTGCTTCGCAAGGGATGGCTTGCACCTGTCACCCCTGGGCTTTCGGATATTGGCAAAGGCTCTTGCCACCCCCACAGTGCCTTTTTTAGGCAAGGCTCAAATTCTAAATCTACCACCCTAGAACACCAAAAAGGAAAGAAACTAAGGGTAATGCTGCTCAATGCCAGAAGTCTCAATCTCAAGATGCACTTTCGAGGCCCTTCTCAATATGGAGAACATCGATGTCTGTGCTGTGACAGAAACCTGGTTCAAGGCTCCTGAGAGCACCCCAGCACTAACAGGTTTCACCTCATATCATGCGTTCCGGCCCCAAAATACGGACAACACCAAGAAAGGAGGGGGGGTGTCCATATTCATAAAGGACACCCACACCTCAAGGTTGGTGGCAACGCACGATGCATCGGAGACCATCCAGGTGCAATTAACCATAGGCAAGACTGCTCTGCAATTTGTAGCATGTTACAGGCCACCCTCTCACACTCGGGAACCTCACATGGCCTTCCTGAAAACATTGGAGGGGATAAATGTATCTCCAAACACCATCATACTAGGTGACTTCGACTACTCAAGCCCGAACACTCTAACCCAAAGATTCCTGGAGTTCATAAACTCAAATGCCATGGAACAACTAGTCACCATCCCCACAAGAGGAGAAAACATACTTGATCTCATCATCACGAACATGGGATCAAAATGTTCAACACCGGAAGTATACCCCTCACTGGTGAGATCAGATCATAAACTAATCTCGCTGGAGGTCCTCATCCCGCCCCGACCTGAAACAAAAAAGACCACAGTGAAAAACTTCTCAAAAGCCGATTTCACACTTCTAAAAACTAGTGTGGTCTCCTTTAAGGCCCTGAGCCAGTGGTAAACATTACTCAAACCGCTGAATCACTTACAAATGCCTTCTACCAGCACCTACAGGACTGCATGGATCAGGCAATCCCAAACAAAACTAAGACTCTCTGTACCAAAGGCAAGCGTCCAGTCTGGTGGACCCCAGCCATAAACAAGTTCTACAACAAAAGGAGGAAGCTACTACAAGATAGAGCAAAATCCTTGAAAGGTAAGACACCTTTGATCATTATAAGTAAAAAACTAAGAGCTCTCATAAAATCATCCAAGGCAAATTTTGAGAGAAAAATCGCCAAGGACTCTAAAGACAATCATAAGGCCTTCTTTAGCTATGTTAGAAACCTAGGAGGAAACTCCCAGATATGCTCAGAATTAGTTCAAAATGATGTGAAAATTACTGAACCTACACACATTGCTAACATACTGGCTGACAGATTCAGTGCAAACTTCTCCCCCCCTCCCCCCCAAATGGAGAGATATCTATTCCAGAGGATTTAGCCCCCCAAACATCTCCAACGCCCAGGTGAGAACTGCCCTCACTAAGGCAAAAAACACAGCATCCATGGGACGGGATGGTGTCCCCGGCTGTGTGCTTCATGAACTCAACGAGGAATTAAACCCACAGTTAGGACAGCTGTTTAATCTTAGCCTCACCTCAGGATGCCCACGTCCAAGGAGTGGCGCACGGCGACTGTGGTCCCACTTCATAAGGGCGGTGCCTCCACAGACCCTGGAAATTACCGCCCCATTAGCTTGACAAGCCTTATCTGCAAAGCCATGGAGAGGATCATAATGGAACTCATAAATAAAGACATAGGGAACTTGCAGACTTTGGATCCAACCCAGTTTGGCTTTGTCAAAGGCAGACCCTGCCTCTTAAACTTGGTTGACTTTTTCAAGACAGTCACCAAGGCCATTGATGAGGGAAAGGCAGTCCATACAGCCTACCTCGACCTGGCAAAGGCCTTCGACACAATACCCCACTCAGGTATCATTCAAAAACTCATCAGCTTGAATGTAAACCCATACATCACAAGATGGGTTGCAAACTGGCTAAGTGACAGAACCCACAGGGTCAGAGTTGCTGGAGCCATGTCAGACTCAAAGCCTGTCACAAGTGGTGTCCCACAGGGCTAAGCCCTGGGTCCACTCTTGTTCGGCATCTAGTTTTCTGAAGTACAAGCAAACACAGGAGGGTTATGGCTGACAAAGTTTGCAGATGACTGCAAACTGGGCGCTATAGTCGAAAACACATCTGACACAGATATCCTCCAGAAGGGCCTCACAGAAACGGATAACTGGTGCCAGAGCCATGGCCTGAAGTTAAACGCCAAAAAATGCATAGTCATACCCTTCAGGAAAAACAAGGTTACCCCTAGCTACCATATAGGTGGCAATCCACTGAGCACAGAAAAAGTCATCAGGGATCTGGGGACCCAAGTTGACAGTAGCCTTTCGTTTGACACTCATGTTGCTAAAGTAGTTAGGAAAACCTTCCATATCGCCCACCTGATCATGAAGGGATTCACATCTAGATCAAGGGAGGTCATCGTCCCCCTATACTCATCACTCATTAGACCTTTGATTGAGTACAATGCCCCGTTTGGAATGTATCTGACCAGACACCTGCTTCAGCTTGAAAGGCCCCAAAAGTTCCTCACCAAAAGGATAAAGGGTCTCAAAAATATGTCTTATGCTGCCCGACTGAAAGAACTCCAGCTCTATTCAGTCTCATACCGCTTGCTCAGAGGTGACCTGTGCCTGACATATAAGGCCATGTCAAACCCAGATTTGATGAATATGCTTCACCTCAAAAAATCTAGATCCCTCAGAACCACAAGGGCGGGAGACTTAAACCTTGACATGGTTATAAATAGAACGTGCTGGAGGGACAGATTCATCACCCAGAGACTCCCTATGCTGTGGAACAAAATCCCGGTACATGTGAGGCAGAGCACCTCGCTGGCCTTGTTCAAGAGGAATCTTGACCAATGGATGGGAGATCGCAGATATACCCCGGGGATTACTTCAGTGTCACTGCTTGACAGAGGCACAGAAAAATGATAGGCATAGTTTTTATTCAAACTAAAGGGGTGGCGAAAGCCACATAACTATGGGCTAGGCTTATAAATGCCCTTGGGCAGATAGCCTAGTATGAACCTATGAACCTATGAACCTAAGTCTTCAAGCCAGCTTCCTCTTTGCCTCACTTGCTAATGAGTAACTCCGCTGTGGCCATTTCAGCTACCTTGGACTGCTCATTGATTTCTCTTTGTACTTCTTGCACCCTACCTTTCAGAATAGTGAAGTGCTCATTTGCTCAAGTTTGTACTAGCATTTTTTGAGAATATTTAGAATGTTAATTGCTGACCTCCCTTCTTCAGAGGCTAAGACATATCTGAATTCCTTAATATCTTCTATATCTCCGGTAACCAGATACTCTAAAATGTATGACAGCACTAATGCTATTTCTAGAACAGCTGCTACTGGGTCAATGATGAAGCGATTTGCCTGGTTGCATTTTCAGAATTTACCAGAGGATGTCAAAGCTGAGCTCCTGAATGCTCTCCTGTATACAGAGGGTTATTTTGGTCCTTCCTCTACTGTGTTCTAAAAAGGCTTGATGAAAGGGGAAAGTTAATTCATGGGGTTTCACACATCTTCAACCTTCCATGCCAAAATATGATAGAAACTTTTTAAAACTTTTTTTCTCAGTTCACATCCCTTTTATCGAAATCAGAGCAAACGGTCCCAACAAGGCAAAGGCAAACAAGCACACATGCGCGTGCATACACACACACACACACACACACACACACACACACACACACACACAC
This sequence comes from Protopterus annectens, assembly GCF_019279795.1. NCBI lineage: Eukaryota > Metazoa > Chordata > Ceratodontiformes > Protopteridae > Protopterus > Protopterus annectens. The sequence goes on from NC_056729.1 coordinate 1,962,711,352, forward strand.
ACACACACACAATTATGGACATTTCAGAAATACCTATTTTATGCAGTTGCAAATGTGTGTATTACCTAACTGCCTAACTAGCTACACATGAATGTTTACAACTCAGTAGTTGTTTTCTGTATATTTGATAATATGTAATACTGATGGAGCTGTGAAAGAAAAAAAGGAGCAGTTTATGTTTTTTAGATCTACCCAATGTTCATCACTTTATAGAATGATTTTGTCCAAGAATCAAGCCTGCTGTTTTGGGCTCACATCAAAGACTGTAAAGTGAAATGCAGTTAACCACATTGTCTGTTGGTCATAAAAAGAATATATATAATGTGCTTGGTAGCTGTAGTTGTAGGTAGGTGGTCCATGAATCTCTGCTTAAATGCTTCGTTTTTTTCTTAGAAATGCCACTGCATCAAAAAGGAACCACTGTGCACAAAGTGTAATGCAACTATCTTGGGCATCTAACACCTCTTCAACAGCTTATGATGTCACATAGGATACTTTCAGCTAGTAAATGAGCTTTGTCCTATAGCTTTAGTTAAATGTAACTACTGAGAAGTTCTGTGATCACCAGCTGTGGCAGACTACAGTAATTTCAAATATATTCAATTGATTATAGATATATGTAGCACTACAATTGCTGTCATTTGGTTAATTTACTTGATGTAAAACAGCCATTGTTGACATGGCAAATATATAATTTCCTTGGATTTGTGGTGTGTGTGTGTGTGTGTGTGTGTGTGTGTGTGTGTGTGTGTGTGTGTGTGTGTGTGTGCGTGCGTGTGTGTGTGTTACTGTACAAAGCAAAAAATGAGTTAGAAAAAATACAACAAATATAGTACTTTTTAAAATGTTGCTAATATTAACTTAGAATTTCGCAAAATAGTTTAGGAGGGATAGAGCAAAATCTAGACAGTTGAGAGGTAGGTGTCACTACTAGAATTCATTTTGCTTGTATATTATGATATGGCCTTCAATTATATTGCCATGTACTTATAGAAGGGGACAAAAGGAGAACTTGCAGAACCCCACTACTGGTATGATCCAGTCCATTTGTGGGTATAAGGAAAAGTGGAGGAGGGTTAGTTGCACAGGCTTGTGGCAAAACATCAAATTTATAATTGAAATTGCCCCACATTTTCAGTGAAATGAATAAGTCTAGATATAGTCATGGAAAGTAAGAAGCATTAGTTCATCATAGCCTCTACCACAAAATCAAGTCAAAGCCATGTTAAGACAGTAAGGTCAAGGGTTCCAAACACTACGACCATGCGTCTAATCATTCCATAAAACATAATTCTTTTTGTGTTGAAGTCAGTATTCTATAATTACACACACAGCAGATATCAAGTGTATAGACACATACATTATGTTGGATGTGATGTACAGTCTAATTCTTAAGTAATTATATTTTGTCTTTTACAAAGTACATTTTTTTTATTTATTTTCTCATTATTGACCAGGTTAGCCTCACTAGGCCAGTGGCCTCTTTTCAGGGGAGTCCCAATGTGGTATTCATACTGACTAAGGCACTGGGAAACATCCCCTACTCTTTTTGATATGTGTAATGAGATATTTTACATCCACCAGAGCTACCTCAGGCAGATGGAGCCTTGGTTTAACATCTTACATGAAGGAAGGTCAAGTGAATGGAGGCCATGGGCAGAAATATAGACTCTTGGTTGCGCCTATCAGGGGAAGAGTTGTGTAGACCATTCAGTTTAGGCATTAACTGTGGTGTGCAGATATAAGAGCATAGATCATATACTGTGAGCATTGTCAGGGCAAGCCACATGACGGTGTAAAAATTATCTCTAGGTGATTTGGTCACATGGACTACTGTCTCCCTAAAATGGCCATGAGTATTTGCCAATGTTAAGTGAGTTTAGGATCCCTCATAATCCAACTTGCACTAGGGACCCATGCTAATAGTGGGAGATGTCTATGTGCTTCTCCTGGCCAGTGTGTGTCCACAGCATATGCCAGTGGTAGTTGCAAGCAGTGGTCAGAGAAGGTTCTAAGATCAAAAGATTCTAGGCTGAAGACATGGATGATGAGTGGAACAAAAGCATAAAAGTTCAAGGAAGCATTCAGGCTCTAGCACCTCAGGAAGAAAAGCAAATAGGAAGTATTGAAGAAGAATGGCAACATCCCAAAAGAACATGTGTGAAGATTATAGAATAAATTATGCAGCTGAGCTAAGTGTGGAAATAGGGCACATGAGAAAAGCTATAGACAGAATGTAGAACACCAGGAAGTTATCAAAAGAAAGAAAGCATGCGGGGAAAAAGTAGAAGCTGGAAAAGATGAATCGGGCTAAGGAATACTGGTTAGCTATCAAGGCAGTCACAATAGAAAAGAACAAGGCATCAGAGGCAGTTTACCATCTTCTGGAAAGTGACTTAGCAGATGGCACAATGAAAGTCTGTCAGGGTACAAGGCAAAGACAGAGTGAAGATAATCATCAGCATCATCATCATCATCAGATGCAATTCATAAGGGATTCCAGCAACAACCTGCTCACCAGTCCAGAGGACATCAAAAGATGATGGAAGGAGGAGTTCCTCCAGCGGGTTCTGAATGAAAAAAACAAAACACGAAGGTGTACTGCATTATACACTGTCTATGAAGAAAGAAGGAGAAGAGCCTCCTCTAGACAAAGTAAGAACAGCACTAAGGAAAATGAAGTTAGGCAAAGCAAAAGGCTGTGATGAGGTCACAGCAGATATGAGCAAAATGTTAACTATGATTCTAGAGAAATGATTTCTGAGAGAAAGACGTATCTGGATCCTACTGTACAAGAATGAAGAAGATATTTACAACTGTGGGCAGTACAGAGGTATCAAACTCTTCTCCCTGCATGAAAGTGCATGAGATGGTGTTTGATTAAACAAAGTAAGGTAGCAGATGAGCATTTCAGATTCAGATCAAGATGCGGCACAACCAACCAGATTTTCGTAGCAAGACAGATTGTGAAAAAAATATAAAAATGAGGAAGGAGTCCAACTGGGCATTCCTAAACTTGGAGAATGTATATTAGTAGGTTCCACAAAAGTTGATTTGGACAGTCCTGCTATGTTCTGAAGTCCCAGAAACATTTTAAGAGTTGGTGAGAGTATGTACACGGAACCAATGGCACAAGTACGAACACTGTTTGAACTCCCAGTGCAGGCTCCTAGTGGGCATGGGTGTGCATAAGTGTTTAGTTGTGAGCCTACGCAGTTCATGCTGGTGATGGACTGTTAGCAAACTGGTTGGGTTGAATGGGGCAGATCAGTAAAGTTGCTGCATACAGATGATGTGGCAATATAAGCAGACTCTGGACAGGAACTTTAGCAAATGATGAAGGAATGTAATGCAAAACTGAAAGCATGTGGGATGAAACTGAGTAAAAACAAGACATTTGTTAATTTCAACAACTGGGGGAAACCATAAAAAGAAGTAGATGAAAATCGAGATGGGAGGGAAAATAGCAGAACAGATTACCTCCCCCAGTATATATTGCTTCTGTATCTATGGTCATCACCATCATTATCAGCAATCTCCTTTTTCACATTTAGGCTCTGTGGAATTCGTTGAGCCTAACTTCATTTGCGTATTTTATATTATTAGAAACTGTCAGTGTTTTGCATCAGTAATGTTAATTGGTATTTCTCCTTGCCGTAGTTGTTGTGCAGTCTCAATGTCAGTATATTTAGAGATGTAGGCTTTGGAAGCACAGGGAACACGACTGCTTTTTATTTGTTTTGATGTATGTCGAGGGATCGGTGATTGTGTATAAGTCACTGAGTTATTCAGTAAGACTGGGTGACAGTGGGAGTGAAGAGGCTTGTTCTTTCTGCCTCATTTTTGTGCAATCTCAGAAAAAGTATACTTAGAGTTGGTGGTGATCTGACGTGTGCAACCCCTTACCTGGGTGAAAGAGTTACTTGTTTTAGTTTTATAATATTCTAATGGACTGGATTGTCAGTGGCTATGGTTAGTATATTGGATTTAGACAAAATTCTTATTGACAATTTGACACCCTGCTCCCATGTGCACAAATGGGGAAAAAGGCAGTTGTAGATGGATGGATGAATAGTTGAATAGATCCAGTATAGACACATTTGTCCTGTGTGTTCATTTAGGTCTTTTTCCTGTAGGTTTATCAAAAATGCTAACAGATAGTCTTAGCAGTTGACTGACAGGTTTTCATTCTTTGGGGTATATTCTGCTAGTAGTATAGAAATTGAGCTTTTAAATCTCTGTCATGTAGATACAGTATAATAAATTAAAATAAATGCAGTATATATTAAAAGTAAAAGTGAGAAAATATTTTCTGTTTATTTATGGGACTGTGCCTGTCTTAATCCCCATTATGGCAGGCTGAGCTCCTAAATCTCAACAAACAAAATATTTTAATTCTGAAGTTGCACTACCTTGAAGTTCCCGTGCTACATAATAATGTGACCTTAAGAGTTAGTATATTTGGTTTCGGACAGTGTGTGGGTATACACTTCACATGGCATGCAGTACAGTGGTCATTCATTTTTTTAATGTGTTCCAAGTAAAAATTTTATCTAACCACAGGTATATATTTTTTTACTTAATTTATAAATACAATGACATTCTGTCACTGTGTCCTTAAACACATTTCTTTGTGACAGAAGTGATGTCTTAATAGAGCAGGACAGGTGCATATTATTAAACAACCGTGATACTGAAACTAGATTTAAGGTGCAGTGTTTTCTTCCATGCCTGTATAACAGCAACAGTGTTATAGATTTTAACTGCATCCTCCAATTCAGATAAGTCTTACAGCAGGGCGTGCAATAGTTCTGCTCTATTAAAACTACTCAAAGTGAAGTACCAACTTCTGACTTCATTATAGTTCTTTAGTACTGCTTTACGGTAGAAGGCTATTTTTTTTTCCTTTTTAAATCATGAATTATTTTATGTCTCCCTGTTTCAGAATTGTCGTTGAATTGTTCTATCTGTGAACTTTCAAACCATCAAAATAGTGTTGGGTTGTGGACTGTGATGTAATATGTTAATAACTACTGGGGTGTAGTCAGAGGGTGAAGCTATATCCCTCAACTGTCCAGATTTTCACCTCATTTTTTTGGTTTGTTCCTCATAAAATTCATAGTTTGTCAAATCATTGGAGGTTAAGTGACTTAATGACTTACATTTGAGTTTCAGACTTCAGAAAATGCATGCTAAAACAAATCCAGTTATTCTAGCAACTTTCTAATTTTATAACAGCAATATTTAAAATCGGTCCCTATTTTTGTACCTTTGTCTCCCTGTTATTTCAGGTTTTGTCCAGATTTCTTGAACTAAGAGGGTGAAAAGTATGGGTAAAGCCTAAGGGGCCAAACACAGCAGAGAGAGTGTATCACATCATAACACACACCCTATCCATGATAATTGCTGCAGTGTATTTAAGATGCTTTGGGTATTTTACCCTTTTTAAACATTTAAAATGTATTTATGGACTTTGTTGCCTTTTTGCCTTTTTCTACTGTTATATAACATGAAGTAACCTTTTCTACTTAATGGGGACACAAATAAGCACATTAAAAAAAAAAAAACATTTGAACCGTTGAAGATTTTAGAAATGCTGATATTGCAAGTGTTTTAGAATTGGTGATCCACAGAAGGGTGTGACTATGGAATCAGTCATACTGGTCTTTTCATACTTTTATTATAGGTTCATAGGTTCATAGGTTCATACTAGGCTATCTGCCCTGGGGCAATTATAAGCCTAGCCCGATTCTGCATGGCTTACGCCACCCCTTGATTTGAGTATACTGTGCCCTTTTTAAGGTTTAGTTTACTGTGCCTCTGTCTAATAGTGACACGGGAGTAATCCCTTGGACAAACCTCCGATTCCCCCATCCACCTGTCGAGATTCTTCTTGAAGAGATTCAGTGAGGTGCTCTGCCTCACATGAACTGGAATTCTATTCCAGAGTGAAGGGAGCCTCTGGGTTATGAACCTGTCCCTCCAGCAAGTTCTATTTATTTCTGTGCTGAGGTTCAAGTCCCTCGAGCGTGTGGCTCTAAGGGATTTAGATTTACTGAGGTGGAGCATGTCCATTAATTCTGGATTTGACATAGCTTTGTATGTCAGGCATAGATCGCCTCGAAGTAGGCGGTATGCAACTGAGTAGAGCTGGAGTTTTTTAACCGAGCAGCATATGGCATCTGTTTGAGACCCTTGATCCTCTTGGTGAGATACTTTTGGGGTCTTTCTAATTGCTGCAGGTGTCGGGTAAGGTACATCCCAAAAGGGGCATTGTATTCTATGATGGGCCTGATGAGGGATGAATAAAGGGAACGATTACCTCTCTTGATCTAGATGTGAAACCCTTCGTGATGAGGTGGACTATGTAGAAGGTCTTTCTAACCACTTTGGCAATGTGGTTTTCAAAGGAGAGATTGCTATCAACTTGGGTCCCCAGGTCCCTAATAACTTTCTCTGTACTTAATGGGTTTCCGCCTATGTGGTAATTTGTGGGCACATTGTTTTTGCCAAAGGGTATGACTATACATTTTTTGGCATTTAGCTTTAAACCATGGTGCTGGCACCAGTTATCTGTCTCTGTGAGACCTTTTTGAAGGATGTTTGTGTCAGCTGGAGAGTTGATTATTGTCCCATTTGTCAGTCATAGTGCATACAGCAGTAAAAGCCAGATGAAAGGAGGACAATTTTATTGACAAGCTGTTGTGGGATTGCATCAGGTTGTTTAAAGCTGTGCATTTTTATTGTCATTTAATGAGAAAAAGATGTCATCTGTTTCTTTTCCTTTCTAAGTGGCTATCTTACTTTCAGCATTAGGATATTTGTTTGGGGATTTAGAATGCTGTAGCCAGGGATTATGCAGAAATAATTCTAAGACTAGTGTGTTCTGTAAAAGGCAGTAGGCTATTGACTATCAGAAAAAAAATAAGTTCAGCAACAGTGGTGTCTATAGTAACTGAGAAAGACTTATTGAAAATTAACTGTTTCATGTGAGAGGTAATGTGGTAAGGGAGACAGCTAGAAAGGTGCTTAGTCTGACATCTGGACAGAGGAAGGAGGACAAGGAGACCTGGTGGTGGAATGAGGAAGTACAGGAGAGCATAGTATACAGAGGAAAAGGTTGATGAAGAAGTGGGATTGTCAGAGAGATGAAGAAAGTAGACATGAATACAAGGAGATGAGGTGTATGGTGAGGAGAGAGGTGGTGAAAGCTAAGGATAAGGCGTATGGTGAGTTGTATGAAAGGTTGGATACTAAGGAGGGAGTAAAGGACTTGTACCAATGGAGGGAGTAAAGGACTTGTACCAATGGGCTAGACAGAGGGAAAGACGTGCAGCAGGTTCGGGTGATAAAGCATAATGAGCGAAACAAGAGAGGAGAATGTGAAGGGGATGATGAATGAAGAGAATGAGAAAGAAAGAAGGTTGGATGATGTGGGGATCGTGAATCAGGAAGTGCAATGGATTAGCAAGGAGCAAGTAAGGATAGCTATGAAGAGGATGAAGAATGGAAAGGCTGTTGGTCCAGATGACACACATGTTGAAACATGGAGGTTTTTAGGAGAGGTAGCAGTGGGGTTTTTCACCAGATTGTTTAATGAAGGCTTGGAAAGTGAGAGGATGCCTGAGGAGTGGAGAAAAAGTAAATCTGTACTGATTTTTAAGAATAAAGGTGATGTGTGCAGAGCTGTAGAAAATACAGAGAGATAAAATTGATCAGCCATATCATGAAGTTAAGGGAAAGAGTATTGGAAGCTAGGGAGGTGATGATTAGTGCACAGCAGTACAGTTTCATGCCAGGAAAGAGCACTACAGATGTGATATTTGCTCTGAGGGTGTTGATGGAGAAGTACAGAGAAGGACAGAAGAAACTGCATTGTGTCTTTGTGGACTTAGAGAAAGCATATGACAGGGTGCCTAGAGAGGAGTTGTGGTTTTGTATGAAGAAGTCAGGAGTGGCAGAGAAGTATGTAAGAATGATACAGGATATGTACTAGGGCAGTGTGACAGTGGTGATGTCTGCGGTAGGAGTGACAGATGCATTCAAGGTGGAGGTGGGATTTACATCAAGGATTAGCTCTGAGCCCTTTCTTATTTGGAATGATGATGGACAGGTTGACAGATGAGCTCAGACAGGTGTTCCCACGGACTATGAAGTTTGTGGATGACATTGTGATTTGTATTGAGAGTAGGGAACAGGTTGAAAAGACCCTTGAGTGGTAGAGATATGCTCTAGAGAGGAGCGGAATGAAGGTCAACAGGACTAAGACAAAATATATGTGTGTGAGTGAGAGTGAGGACAGAGGAATGGTGAGGATGCAGGGAGTAGAGTTGGCAAAGGTGGATGAGTTTATATACTTGGGATCCATAGTTCAGAGTAAAGGTGAGTGTGGAAGAGAGGTGAAGAAGAGAGTGCAGGCAGGGTGGAGTGGGTGGAGAAGAGTGTCAGGAGTGACTTGTGACAGACAGGTACCAGTAAGAGTGAAAGGAACGGTCTACAAGAGGGTAGTGAGACCAGCTGTTATATGGGTTGGAGATGGTGGCACTGACGAAAAGCCAGGAGTCAGAGCTGGAGGTGGAAGACTTAAAGATGTTAAAATTTGCATTGGGTGGGACAAGGATGGACAGGATTAGAAATGAAAATATTAGAGGGTCAGCTCAGGTTGGACGGTTTGGAGATAAAGCCAGAGAGGCGAGACTGCATTGTTTTGGACATGTGCTGAGGAGGGATGCTCAGTATATTGGGAGAAGGATGCTAAGGATGGAGCTGCCAGGTAAGAGGAAAAGAGGAAGGCCTATGATAAGGTTTATGGATATGGTGAGAGAGGACTTGCAGGTGGTTAGTGTGACAGAGCAAGATGCAGAGGAGCACCCGAACGAAAGAGAAGATGCAAGAGGTAATGTACAGCAACTTGCAGTGGTACCGTTACGTATCAGTACCAGAGATGGTCCTGAGGTCACTAGCTTATACTTATGTGGCACACAATACTGTTTATATAAAGCAGTCCAGTCAATATTACTGCTTTTGACAATACTTTTGCTTTGCTACTCATTGTAGGTTTTATTACTAGTCTGCTGCTAGGAACTTGCCTACTGCCAAGCTCCACAATGTTCTCTTGCTGTCCTCTCTCATGTGTGTAAGTTATCATGTGTTCTCAAGATTACAAAACTTCAGTAGAGAATTTAGTTTTTATACGGGGTTTCACCAGGGCAGAATGTCATTCAGATATTGTTCAGATATGGTACCTACCACAGTGTGCAGTTTGCATGGTACTCTCCTATACTATCAGGAATTCACCCCATCACCTCAAGAAGCCAACCACAGTATCAGTCACATGACATCTTTGCTTGAGACATTTCTCTGTGCACATCATAGTTGTTCAGAACCATGTACAAGCAGACATACAGATTCATCATTACAAAGTCTTCCCAAACCTCTCTTAGAAATATTTTGCCAGGAAAGTGATAGTTTCCATGGTAATTTTCATATGTTATGTATGTTGATTTTGATAGAAGTGAGTAACCTGGAAATGCGAGTCTCACATGTTTGTTTAGAAGGTTAAGACTGAGGTTGCTAAGCAGCCTTGAGCTGTAAATAATTCCCCCAGCCTTCAGGTAAAAATGTGTGATTCTAAACAAACCGCTTAATGTGGCAGACACATTAGTGACTGTTGAGAAAACTCACTTGCCTGGTTAACAACTGAACAAATAAAAGTAAAACAAAGCAAATGTTCAGTAGGAGTATACCTGATATATTAAGAATAACTGTTAGCCTTTTAGTTCATGATATATAGTTTTTTATTATTTATTGAGTCTTTATGGCTATATGACATAAATTCTCCAAGTTATTTCTTACATTATGTAAGTAGTTAAGCATTCTTCCCAACACAAAGAAAAAAAAACATTTATACACATATAGTAAATGTTACTGGTACATCATCAAAAATAACTAAAGTAGAATTTCACATAGTCATATTTGTCACTTAGCAATATTTCCTTAAGCTTACTATTATATGGCTTCTCATCCAAGTGCTTTCCTAAGTTTTGTACAGGTAATATATGACTAATATATGACTAATTATACAATGACTGCCGATTAGTATTCCAAAACAGTCGCCCGGACTTTTTCCATTAGTATAAGTCTTGATTTTTTTTTTTGTTTGTGTTAGGTAGCAACAGAGAATGAAAGATCTCCATTGCTATAATCTCTCTGTTATATGTTTAACATAGCGAGATATCTTAAAAAAGGCAACGGAGATCTTCCTTTCTCCATTGCTTTTTTTAAAGCTATCTCTCTATGTTAAACTTGTTTAACGTAGCGCGACAGCTTTAAAAAGCAACAGAGATCTTCCTTTCTCCGTTGCTTTTTTTAAAGCTATCTCTCTATGTTAAACTTGTTTAACATAGCGAGACAGCTTTAAAAAGCAACAGAGATCTTCCTTTCTCCGTTGCTTCCTCTACACAGCTCTGATGTACTGCGTAAACATACACATGCACAGCACATCAGAAAAAGCCCCAGGATAGCAGAAAACTGCAGAAGAGCACCATGCAGGTATTATACAAAAGCATTATTTAAGAAAAGTAAGTATGTTTTTTTTTTCTTAAATAATGCCATTGTATAATAGCAATAACCCACGTCTGGGTGTGGGTAATGTTAGATATACCCACAGTTGTCTTTGTTTGGTCACTCGAGCTTCACCCTCATGACCAAACCACACCAACCATGGGTAAATCTAGCATTACCCACACCCAGATGTGGGTTATTGCTTAAATATTCAATTACACAGAAGACCTATTCCATGTCGGCCATCCCACAGTGTGCAGAATTCAAAGTTTACTTAAATTAACATTACAGCTTATGATAACCATATAACAGAGAAAATATTTAGCAAAAACCGAAAACTTGGCAATGTGTATCCTTCCCTCTTAAAAGTTTCAACAATGCATGTTTGCTTCCTAATTTTTTTCAGACTATCTCTTGTCTTTCTGTGTGTGTAGGTCTTTACTTTCTATGATTTGGCTTCCTCCAAAGTCAAATAAGAGGCATATACTTCTAGATATATTTAACCATAGATTGCCTTAAAGTACAATATTTAAAGTTTATTCATCTCATCTTCTCCATCCTTTTCATTGTTGTGTACTCAAACTGAGAGACACACACACTAAGAGAGAGAGACTTGAAAGTAATCTGTCAATGGCCGCAGTGATTATTTATTTATTTATTTATTCTGCCATTCATTTACTTATACTTTGTTAATCAGGGTAGTCCCACTAGGCAAAGTTACCCTACACGTGGAATGATGTCTAGTTTTGTAATGAATGCTATAGCAGTTGAGTATAGTGTAGAATTGAAAAAGGCAGGGGAGGGCAAAGGTGCTACCATCTGTGGGGCATGCATATCACTTAGAGGTTATTATAAAAACAAGGGATGAATGATGAAAAGTCTGGTGGCAGTGAAAGAAAAGTTAAGTGAAGCTGGATTACAGTTAAGTAAAGAGAAAAGTAAATGTCTTGGATATTGTAGATCAGAGTGTAACGTGTGTGTGTATGTCTTTAAGACTTATGAAAGGCTGTGTGTGCACGTATAAGTTGCAGACACGTGCAATCCAAAGTGCCATTTTGTACAAGCAGCCAGAAAATGAGCATGTATGATGTCAGTTGTTAGTTTATATATAAGTTACTTAAGTTATAGTCAGTAAGCCTCTATAGTGATGTGTTTGTATAAAATAAAGCTGCTTAAACAGAACTCACGAAGACTAGTTTATTTGTGCACCAACACAAAAGCGACATGGTGTCATAATCAGGATGGAAGAGCAAAGAATATTCAGAGCCATGAGATGTAAAGACGACAGTGAAGATAAAACCGAGAGAAAGTAGTACAAACATAACCAGAAAGAATCAAAGGTAATGAGAAATAATATGAATTAGTTACTCGATGCGAAAAGAGGCAAGAAAGGGCATTATAAGGGCACAAACCGCATTATCAGGCAAGCGGAAAGTACAAACGAGTTTGTTAACTAAAGAAAATGTTTAAGATAAAAGTATTTGACAAAACGATTAACAGTTAAGTACAAAACAAGTCTGTTTAAAGCAAAATGAGTGTGTTTAAGGCAGAATTTGGCATGTTTAGAGTAAAACGAGCACAAGAAAGGCATAATAAGCAAGAAAAGGGCTTAAATGAGCAAAACAAGTATAATAAGTAAAGACAAGGGCATATTAAGCAAAAATAAAGCAAAATGATGGTGTGTGTGTGTGTGTGTGTGTGTGTGTGTGTGTGTGTGTGTGTGTGTGTGTGTGTGTGTGTGTGTGTGTGTGTGTTAGGGCAAAGTGCTGTGTTTGGGCATAACTACGACTTCATATTGCATCAAAGGTGTAATTAAAGTTATTCGAAGTATCTCAGAGTGTGTAAAAGTGCTTACAGTGTGTGCTTATAACTGTGCATGTATTTCAAAGAGCTCGTTGTATGCAAAGTGAAACTATTTCATGCAATCCAGTGAAGCATAGTTGTTTTGAAGAAAAGTTCTTGTGCTGGGTGTGTCTATTTGCAAAGTGACGCCATTACAGAGTGCCTCTTGTACTGCTAAGAGTTGGCTAGCAAGGTACTGCCATTTTTGGGAACATTTCAGTGTGCTGTATGCAGTTAATTGCAAAGTGCAATTACTTCGATAGCTATTGATTTTGAGCAACAGATGTTTGATTTATTCGCATTGAGCAGTTGCTTGATATGTTTCTTGCATTGATAAATGTTTTTTCTTGCAAAAGATTATGAATATTACAGTGCGTGTGAATTACCCAGTTGCATCATAAAGTTCTCGAATGTTTCTTAAAGTGATGGCTTTAATGAGTGATGGCACATGACTGTAGCATCTCTACCTTTATAGATAAAAGTTCCAAGCAATGACTTTAGCATTTCTGCCTTTACCAGTTCCGAGAGTGCATGACTTTAGCATTTTTGCCATTACCAATTCCGAAAGCATACCGGGTGATGATAAATGACTTTAGCATTTCTTCCTTTACCAACAAAAGATTTCGTAAAGCATCGAACAATTCAAAAAGTTATTTCATAAAGTTTCGTAAAGCATCAAAAAATTTGAAAAGTTATTTCGCAAAGCTCCATGAAGCATCAAACAGTCCGAAAAGTTATTCCGCAAAGCTTAGTAAAGCATTGAACAGTCCAAAAAGGTTATTTTGTAAAATCCAGCAAAGTTCACACAGTACAGTAAAGCATCTAGAAGTCCAAGAAGTTTATTTCGCAAAGTCCAGTTATTCGAAAGCAGTAAAAGTTTGTTCATTTGCATAATACCAATAAGCTCAGCAGAAGGAAATATGTAAGTTCAGAGCACAAAGGCATTGGGTAGGTACTGTTTGTGCCAGTTATTTATGCACATGTGTATGTGTGTGTATTTGTGCATAATTGCAAGATCCTTTGCTGATATGAGTTAATATGTAGATGGATTTTTAAAATCCCAACCACTTGTCTTTGATCAGAATATTGCAGAGAACTGGAGGAATATTTGAACAAGAGTATGATATTTTCATTCAAGCAGCTTATGCAGACAGAGATGCACATACCAGCACATTCATTTTGCTAAACTTGCAGGGTCTGCGGTCATAGAAAGACAGAGTTCATTTGTATATGCACCAGCAGTGTATGAAGGAGAAGGTGCAGACCATCATATTGTTGTGCAAGCTGAGTCAAGGGAAGATCCCGAGTGTTTGAAGCCTAAGCTTAGAGAATTGGCAACCTCCAGACAAATATTACATTAGAGAGGCATTTGTTTTACACAAGGAATTAGAAACCATGGGGGAACATTTGCAGCTTATATAACTGACTTGAGAAACAGAGCTAAAAAGTGTTTATTTGGTGATTTAAAAGATGAGCTGATCAAGGACAGGCATGTATGTGGTATTAATAGTGCTGCTGTAAGAGAGATTTTGTTTCATCACAGTGATTTAACATTGAGTAAAGCGATAGAGATTTGTCAAATCCAAGAGGTAACAGAAAGACATATGAGTATGCTTGTAAGTGACAAAATCATGGTTTCAGGGAGCTCCAGTGCAAACGCAGAAAATATGCAACACGTGGCAAACAAGAACAGACCTAAGCACTTGGCAGCTGCAGGGTTTCCCAAGAAGTCACAAGGTTTTCTAGTAAGTTCCAGAAAAAGTGCAAGCTCCACCACCACCTCAGTGCAATATAAACATAAGTCAGCAAGTCCCAAATCTAGCTTTATTGCTGACTGTTGCAATTGTGGTGCAAATCATGAATGTAAAAGAGAGAGGTGCCTAGCATTTGGTCAGCAATGTCACAAGTGCAAAAAATGGAATCATTTCCAAACGTTTTGCAAATCAAGTAAGTCTCCTATTAATTGTCCTATAGACTGCCTCTGATAGTAGAATGGCTCTTAGTCCTAGAAATTGTTTGATTATTGTAACAAGATATATATGCATATATATTCACATACAGAATGAACTCATAAATTTCAAATGATTTTTTATATACAGCACTTAATATTAATCTATTTATCATTCTTAATAACTCATTGATTTGTTTTTGTTTTGATGAATTTAATCATGTATTACACATATATATATTTTTTAAAAAGTTTTCAAAAAATTTTTATTTATAATTAGCATCTCTTATATATAAAAATGTTTTAATATTTTCATATATATACACAGTTACACATTTGCAATGTATCACAGAGAGAAAAAACAGGGTTTAATATGTCATATATACCTATTATAAGAAGTTCCATATTGCTATTTTCCGTATACCCACGTACTTTTATTTTTATTTAATGTTAAAAAGTTGAATGAAATAATATATTATTATTTTATATAGTTGTTTGCTTAATTCTAGATGTTTTTATATTTATTGTATGTTTGTAATGCTCTAGCATACTTAGAATATTACATATCTACCTGTATTAAGATGAGTTTCTGAAATGAGCATAGGATATAGACTGCATTTATATAACAAAAACATGACTATGCAACAAATAAGGAAAAATAGATTACTTGCTCTTTAAAGAAATTCTAAATGAAGATAAACAAGTTTCAATAATTAGGAATCAATTAAGAAAAAGAGCGGGAAATAAATTAATCATTCCTGCTAGAGCATTACAAATATACAATAAACACTAATCCAGACATTCTCTAAAGTATTCAATTGTATTTATTACTGCTTGGTTGTAACTTGATTAAAGTGTAGCTATCATTCTAAGTCTTTTGGATTAAGCACTTGGGCTTCAGACCAGTTGTTTTACATTAGGAAGGTTTGTGGCAAGCACTGTGGTGGCAGGACAGGTAGCCTTCATCCTTCTAAGTTGGGAACTGCTGATTGAGAGCCCAGTGTCCAAGGGTATTAGTTCTGGTTTAGGCACTTGGGCTTCAGGCCAGTTATTTTACATTAAGAAGGTTCGTGGTCTGCACTCTTGTGGGAGAAGAGGCTGGACTCTGCCCTTCTGAGCTGGGAATTTCTGGTTAAAGGTTTATGGTGCCTGAATATTTTAACTGTATCTTACTGAAATTGGTACACCTTGTTTGCTCTAGCATAGACTAGATCCAGGCCTGCTGAATCTAGCTTTGTTTATATGCTTGTTGTTTGTTTGCTTGTTATTTCCCTGGAAGCTAATTCCACCTAATACGCGGCTTCTCAGCGCTTCTGTGGATCACTAGTGATATCTGCATTGCTTACTGTACTAGTTCCTTGTTTCACTTGAAAGAAAGTTACTGTTTGTTCTTTTTTGCATTTAGTTACTTGTAACACATTGCACTCAAGTTACCTGGCACTTGCTCACTAAAGCAATTATATAAGTCAGCACTAAAAATTAAAAGCACTGCACCCTCACTCCCCACTGGCCCTTGTTTTAAATTATTAAGGAATTCCCAATATTATTCTAGCATGTCCAAAGGTCAGTTGTCAATCTCCTCTCCGGTCCAGCTGGTGAATCTGGGAATCTTGAGGCAATGTTATAACTGCCTCATGTACACAGACAACCCTCTCCTCCTCCCACATAACACAAATACTTGAGAGATGCAGCTATTTAGCCAAACTGGAGGCTGAGCTCTCTCAACTCAGGACTGGCAAGACCAGACAGGAGGAGAAGGCAACTACACACACCACAAAACCAGCCTCACATAATGCTACCACACCACTGAATCAAACACATAAACACACAAAGACATACTCGGAGGCTCTGAGTAAAATTTACCTAAACAGCAGAGGCCTCCAAAGCAGACACCCAAACAACTGCTACCTCAAGACACCCCACAAGCAACACATAAACCACAAAAGCAGTGTGCAAAGCAGTCACAGCCCTTAAGGCCAAATACAACACCAAACATACTTGTCATAGGTGACTCCATAGTCAGACACACTGACGTCCCACTCACCAGGCTGAACAAGGAGAGGGTCACAGTAAGCTGCCTATCGGGCGCTAGAATCCGCCACATAACACAAGCACTCTGGTCACTCCACGGCAAGTACAAATATGACACAGTCATTGTCCATGCTGGTGTGAACGACCTGAGATGTACCTCCCTGGACTACATGAAAAGAGACATAGAGGAGCTCTCTGATTATGTAGCCCAGGCAGGTATGACCCTGACCCTGAGCAGTATCCTTCCTTCACCAAGAATGATGCCACAATATAGAGACAAGATGATCAGCTTTAACAATTGGCTTAATGTCTGGTGTCATTCAAAGGGGATCCAGTGTCTGTCTGCCTGGGATGACATGCTTGACAAGCCACGCTGCTTCAAGGGATGGCTTGCACCTGTCACCCTGGGATTCCGGATATTGGCTAAGGCTCTTGCCACCCCATAGTGCCTTTTTAGGCAAGGCTCAAATTCTAAACCTACCACCCTAGAAAACAAAAATGGGAAGAAACTGAGGGTAATGCTGCTCAATGCCAGAAGTCTAAATCTCAAAATGCACGCACTCGAGGCCCTTCTCAGTATGGAGAACATTGATGTCTGTGCTGTAACTGAAACCTGGTTCAAGGCTCCTGAGAGCACCCGGCACTATTAGGTTTTACCTCATATCATGCGTTCCGCCCCAAAACCCGGACCACACCACAAAAGGAGGGGTGTATCCATATTCATAAAGGATACCCACACCTCCAGGTTGGTGGCAACGCATAAGCTCGAAACCATCCAGGTGCAACTAACCATAGGCAAAACTGCTCTACAAATTGTAGCATGCTACAGGCCACCCTCTCAAACTCAGGAACCCCACACAGCCTTCCTGAAGACACTGGAGGGTATAAATGTATCTCCAAACACCATCATATTGGGTGACTTAAACTACCCGAATATAGACTGGGAACATTACTCAAGCCCTAACTTTCTAGCCCAACGGTTCCTGGAGTTCATAAATTCAAATGCCATGGAACAGCTAGTCACTGTTCCCACAAGAGGAGAAAATATACTAGATCTCATTATCACAAACATGGGGACAAAATGCTCCACACCGGAAGTATATCCCTCATTGGTGAGATCTGATCATAAACTAATCTCACTGGAAATCCTCATCCCGCCCCCACCCCAAACAAAAAAGAACTTCTCTAAAGCAAACTTCACACTACTCAAGACTGGTGTAGTATCCTTCAAGGCCCCTGAGCCAGTGGAAACCACAACCCAAGCTGCGGAAGCCCTTACAAATGCCTTCTATGAACACCTCCAGGACTGCATGGATCAGGCAATCCCAAATAAAACCAAGACTCTTTCCACAAAGGGCAAACGTCCAGTCTGGTGGACCCCAGCCATTAACAAACTTTACAATAAGAGGAGAAAGCTATTACATGATAGAACAAAATCCATAAAAGGGAAGTCACCCTGATCATTATTAGTAAAAAAATACGAGCACTCATAAAATCAACTAAGGCCAATTTTGAGAGAAAAATTGCCATGGATTCAAAGGACAATCATAAGGCCTTTTTCAGCTATGTTAGGAACCTGGGTGGAAACTCCCAGATATACTCAGAATTAGTCCAAAATGATACAAAAATCACTGAACCCACAGACATTGCCAACATACTGGCAGACAGGTTCAGTGCAAACTTCACCCTCTCCCCTAAAGGAGAGATAACCATCCCAGCAGAGTGTAGCCTCCCAGACATCTCAAATGCGCAGGTGAAAACTGCTCTCTAAAGCTAAAAACACAGCATCAGTGGGACCGGATGGTGTCCCCGGCTGTGTGCTACACGAGCTAAATGAGGAATTAAACCCGCACATAAGGCAGCTGTTTAATCTCAGCCTTACCACAGGATACGTGCCCAAGGAGTGGCGTACGGCAACTGTGGTCCCACTCCACAAAGGCGGTGCCTCTACGGACCCTGGTAATTACCGCCCCATAAGCTTAACAAGCCTAGTCTGCAAAGCTATGGAGAGGATCATAATGGAGCTCATAAACAAAGATATAGGGGACTTGCAGACATTGGACCCGACCCAATTTGGCTTCGTCAAGGGCAGATCATGCCTTTTGAACTTGGTCGACTTCTTCGAAACAGTCACCAAGGCCATTGATGAGGGAAAGGCATTCCATACAGCCTACCTTGACCTTGCAAAGGCCTTCGACACAATACCCCACTCAGGTATTGTAGAAAAACTTACCAGCTTAAATGTAAACCCATATGTCACAAGATGGGTTGCAAACTGGCTTAAGGACAGAACCCACAGGGTTAGAGTTGCTGGCGCTATGTCATACTCCAATCCGGTCACAAGTGGTGTCCCACAGGGCTCGGTCCTTGGCCCCCTATTGTTTGGCATCTACTTCTCAGAAGTACAGGCCAACATGGGAGGACTTTGGCTGACAAAGTTTGCAGACGACTGCAAACTGGGCAGCATAGTGGAAAGTGCATCGGACACGGATATCCTTCAGAAGGGACTCACGGAAACAGATAGCTGGTGCCAGAGCCATGGCCTGAAGTTAAACGCCAACAAATGTATAGTCATACCCTTCGGGAAAAACAAGGTAACCCCAAGCTACCATATAGGTGGCAATCCACTAAGCACAGAAGAGGTTATCAGGGACCTGGGGACCCAGGTTGACAGTGGCCTTTCTTTTGACACTCACGTTGCTAAAGTGGTTAGAAAGACCTTCTACATTGCCCACCTGATCATGAAGGGATTCACATCCAGATCCAGTGAGGTCATTGTTCCCCTGTACTCTTCACTTATCAGACCAATGATCGAGTACAATGCTCCATTCGGGATGTATCGCACCCGACATCTGCAGCAATTGGAGAGACCCCAAACGTTCCTCAACAAAAGGATAAAGGGACTCCAAAATCTGTCATATGCTGCCAGATTGAAGAAACTCCAGCTCTATTCAGTTGCATACCATCTGCTCAGAGGTGACATGTGCCTGACATACAAGGCCATGTCCAACCCGGAATTAATGGACATGCTCCACCTCAAAAAATCCAAATCCACCAAAACCACTAGAGCAAGCGACTTAAACCTTAGCACGGATATAAATAGGACGTGCTGGAGGGATAGATTTATCACTCAGAGACTCCCTATGCTGTGGAATAAAATCCCGGTCCATGTGAGGCAGAGCACCTTGCTGGCTCTGTTCAAGAGAAATCTTGACCTGTGGATGGGAGATCGTAGGTTTATCCTGGGAATCATCTCTGTGTCACTGCTGGACAGAGGCACAACAAACTAATGGGCACAGTATTTTTTTCATATAAGGGGTGGCGTAAGCCACAAAAATTTGGGCTAGGCTTATAAATGCCTTAGGGCAGATAGCCTAGTATAAACCTATGAACCTATGAACCTATGCTATATAAACATGTGATTTTCTGTAATGAATTATAACCTGAAGAAGCATACAGGACTGTATGCGAAAGCGCTTGTGTTTTAATAAAGAATTTTTATACTCTATTGCATCGTGGTGATCTACGTTTTGGTATCTCCTAAGTCTCCTATAATTGTAAAGAAAGGTCTCACAAAAAAGCAAGTTGATCAAGTAGAGCCAAAACTGTCAGCTTTCTATGTAGATGGTGTATTAGTGCTTGGAGAAAGAGTTAATGCAGTAAACTTATTAAGAAGGAGTGAAGTGTTTTATATGGTCTGAATTACTGGAAAATACAAAGAGCTCAAAGTAGACATAGGGTAAAAGTGTAATGTTACATCAGCAAACACATTTGCAAAACTAAGAACTAATGAATAACTCAGTGTGACCAGCAGTGCGAGACTTCTTGCGTATGGAGATGAAGAAATTCAAACGAAGGTTCAGTAATACTTTCATGCTATTTGGCTGGGAACTGTTACAACTTATTATTCTGCATAGTCCAATGACCAGTGCAGTCTTTATTGGATCTCAAAGATAGTTTGAGAATTAATCTGTTTTCTTTTACAAAAGAAGTTCATCATGTGAGTGCATTTCTAAGTTCCAATTTTTCCAAAGTCATTTTCTCAGAGTATGCTGATGTTTTCAATGACAAAATGGGCAAGCTTCCAGTTGTGTATTCCATGAAGTTAGACCCCAAGATCACTCCAGTGGTCAGATCAGCAAGAAGAGTTCCGATAGCTATAGATAAAGTCAAAGCTCAGCTGGACAAGATGGTGCAGCAAGGTGTGATTTGTCCAGTCATAGAATCAACTGAATGAGTGTCATCCAGGGTAGCCACTCATAAAAAAGGCTCAGATAAAATCAGAGTATGCATTGCTCCAAGAGATTTGAGCAAAGCATTAAAAAGACCATATCATCCAATGCGTGCAGTTGAAGAAGTTGCACTTCTACCGAATGCCACTGTATTTTCTGTTTTGGATGCAAAGAGTTAATTTTGGCAAGTGATGCTTGATCGCAAATCCTCATTTCTAACTACTTTTGGTACTCCATTTGGCAGATACAGATTCCTAATAATGCCATTTGGAATAAATTCTGCAAGTGAAGTTTTTCACTGTGCATTGGAACACATTTTTTCAGGTTATCCTTGTGCTGTAATAGTAGAAGATTTATTATTTGGAGGAATTGGTTAGGCAGAGCATGACAGCAACCTCAAGAAAGTTCTGGACATAGCAGGTGAAGTGAGCTTAAAGCTCAATCCTCTGAAGTGCAAATTCAGACTTCCAGAAGTTATAGGTTCATAGGTTCATAGGTTCATACTAGGCTATCTACCCTAGGGCATTTATAAGCCTAGCCAGAGTGTATTTGGCTTTCGCCACCCATTTTAAATTAATTTTGCTATGCCCTTTTTCGAGGTTAGTATACTGTGCCTCTGCCTAACAGTGACACAGAAGTGATACCCAGGGTAAACCTACGATCTCCCATCCACTCATCAAGATTCCTCTTGAAGAGAGTCAATGAGGGACTCTGCCTAACCTGGACTGGGATTTTATTCCAGAGTGAAGGGAGCCACTGGGTTATGAATCTGTCCCTCCAGCATGTCCTATTTATTTCAGTGCTGAGGTTCAAGTCTCTCGAGCGCGTAGCTCGATGGGATTTGGATTTTCTGAGGTGCAGCATGTCCATTAATTCTGGGTTGGACATGGCTTTATATGTCAGGCACAGATCGCCTCTGAGCAGGTGGTATGCACTGAGTAGAGCTGGAGTTTCTTTAACCGGGCAGCATATGGCATCTGTTTGAGCCCTTTGATCCTCTTGGTGAGGTACTTTTGGGGTCTTTCCAGTTGCTGCAGGTGTCTGGTAAGGTACATCCCATAAGGGGCATTATACTCAGTTGTGGGCCTGATGAGGGATGAGTAAAGAGGCACGATGACCTCCCCTGATCTAGATGTGAATCCCTTCATGATTAGGTGGGCTATATAAAATGTTTTTCTAACCACTTTGGCCACGTGGTTGTCAAATGAGAGATTGCTATCAACTTGGGTCCCCAGGTCCCTAATTACTTCTTCTGTACTTAATGGATTATCACCTATGTGGTAATTTGTGGGCACTTTGTTTTTGCCAAAGGGGATGACTATACACTTTTTGGCGTTTAGCTTGAGGCCATGGCTCTGGCACCAGTTGTCTGTTTCTATGAGGCCCTTTTGGAGGATGCTTGTGTCGGCTCGAGAGTCGATTATGGTGCCCAGTTTGCAATCATCTGTGAACTTGGTCAGCCACAGTCCTTCCGTGTTGGCCTGTATCTCCGAGAAATATATACCGAACAAGAGAGGTCCCAGGACTGAGCCTTGTGGGATACCACTTGTAACTGGTTTGGAGTCTGACATGGCTCCAGCAATTCTAACCATGTGGGTTCTGTCCTTGAGCCAGTTTGCAACTCATCTAGTGACATAGGGGTTTATATTTAAGCTGGTGAGCTTATCTATAATGCCCGAGTGGGGTATTGTATCGAAGGCTTTTGCAAGGTCCAGGTAGGCTGTGTGGACCACCTTCCCCTCGTCAGTGGCCTTGGTGACTGTTTCAAAGAAATTGACCAGGTTTAAGAGGCAGGATCTGCCCTTAACAAAGCCGAACTGGGTAGGATCCAGTGTCTGTAAGTCCCCAATATCTTTATTTATGAGGTCCATGATGATCCTTTCCATAGCTTTGCAGACCAAGCTAGTCAGGCTTATGGGGCGATAGTTTCCAGGATCCGTTGAGGCACCACCTTTGTGGAGAGGGACCACTGTTGCTGTACGCCACTCTTTAGGTACATATTCTGTAGTAAGGCTGAGATTGAACAGTAGTTTTATGTTTGGGTTTAGCTCTTCTTGGAGTTCATGTAGGACGCAGCCTGGGACACCGTCTGGTCCCATTGATGCTGTGTTTTTTGCTTTGGAGAGGGCGGCTCTCACCTGAGCATCTGAGATGTCAGGGGGGCAGCACTCTGCTGGGATAGATATTTGCCCTTTTGGTGGGGAGGTGGGGGAGATGTCTGCGCTGAACCTGTCAGCTAGGATGTTGGCAATGTCTGTGGGTTCGGTGTATTTTTTGTCATTTTGGACTAATTCTGAGCATATCTGGGAATTCCCACCCAGGTTCCTAACATAACTAAAGAAAGCCTTGTGATTATCCTTAGTGTCCTCTGCAATTTTTCTCTCGAAGCTGGCCTTAGACGATTTTATGAGTGCCCGTAGTTTTTTGCTAATACTGATCAGAGATGCCTTCCCTTTTTGGGATTTTGGTCTATCATGTAGTAGCTTCCTCCTTCTATTGTATAGTTTGTTTATGGCTGGGGTCCACCAGACAGGACGCCTGCCTTTGGAGGATTGGGTCTTGGTTTTATTTGGGATTGCATGATCCATGCATTCCTGAAGGTGTTCTTAGAATGCGTTTATAAAGGATTCTGCGGTCTGGGCCATATTTACCACAAGCCCAGGGGCTCTGAAGGATTCCACCTCGGTTTTGAGGAGTGTGAAATTTGCTTTAGAGAAGTTTTTCACTGTGGTTTTCTGGACAGGGGGTGGGGTCGGGATGTGAATATCCAGTGAGATTAGTTTATGGTCTGATCTTACCAGTGAGGGATACACTTCTGGTCTGGAGCATAGAGTCCACATGTTGGTGATGATCAGGTCCAGTATGTTTTTCCCTCTTGTGGGAGTGGTAACAAGTTGTTCCATAGCATTTGAGTTTATAAATTCTAGGAACCTTTGGGCTAGGGTGTTGGAGCTAGAGTAATGCTCCCAGTCTATGTTTGGGTAGTTGAAGTCACCCAATATAATGGTGTTTGGAGAGACCTTCATATTTTCCAGAGTTCTCAGGAAGGCCGAGTGGGGTTCCTGGGTTTGGGAGGGTGGTCTGTAGCAGGCTATAAACTGGAAGGCCATTTTACCCACTGTTAGTTGCACATGGATAGTCTCTGATGCTTCGTGCTGTGCCACCAACCTGGAGGTGTGGGTATCTTTGACGAATATTGATACTCCCCCTCCTTTTGTGGTTCGGTCCAAGTTTTAGGGCCGAAAAGCATGGTATGAGGTATAAACTGGTAGTGCTGGGGTGCTCTCGGGAGCCTTGAACCAGGTTTCTTTTACTGCACAGATATCGATGTTCTCCATGCTGGCATTGAGTAGCATTACTCTTCATTTCTTATCCCTTGTGATACCTATGGAGGTGGGTTTGTCTTTTGAGCCTTGCCTAAAAAAGGCACTATGGGGGTAGCAAGAACCTTTGCCAATATCCGAAAGCCCAGGGGTGACAGGTGCAAGCCATCCCTAGCGAAGCATCATGGCTTGTCGAGCATGTCATCCCAGGCTGACAGGCATTGGATCCTCTTTGAATGACACCAATACTTAAGCCAATTGCTGAAATTGATCATCTTGTCTTCATATTGTGGCATCATTCTTGGTGAGGGTAAGATGCTACTCAAGGTCAGGGTCATACCGGCCTGGGCTACATGCTCAGAGAGCTCCTCTATGTCTTTATAAGTCATTTGTGTACAAGTACAGGCTTGAGACCTGACCCGAACAAGCAAGCAGCTATTTTAGAGATGTCAGCACCAGACAATGTACAGGGTTTACAGTGTTTTCTGGGCATGGTCAACTATTTAGGCAAGTTTATACTAGATTTCATGGAGTTGACAGCACCTTTAAGAAAGCTAACATGCAAAAATGTTGTATTGTCATGGCTGGAACATCATCAGAAGGCATTTGATGACCTTAAGCATAAAATTGCCACCCCACCTACATTAAGATACTATGATGTGAATAAACCAGTTGTTCTTTCCTGTGATGCTTCAAAATTTGGTCTTGGTGCAGTTATTCTTCAAGATGCCAGATCAGTAGCCTATGCATCTGGAACACTTACCCACACTGAGATGCATTATGCTCAAATTGAGAAATAGCTTTTGGCAATAGTATTTCCATGTTTCAAGTTTCATAATTATATTTATGGTCGAGCTATTCAGATTGAAACTGAGCATCAATCTCTAGTTGCTATTCTAAAGAAGCCTATGCATTCTGCTCTAGCAAGATTAGGAAGAACGATGCTTGGTCTGCATTAAAGGTGAATTGCTCTGTCTGGCTGATAACTTATCCAGATTGCCTAGAAATACAACAGAACAGCTTGATGCTGAAACTTTTGACTTTAATGTGATGTCAGTGCATAATTTTTTCCACCACTAGACTTGATGAATTAAGAGATCACACTAAGACTGATCCAGTTTCACAAAAGCTCATTCATTGCTTTCATGTCTGATGGCCGTCAAAGTAATCTAGTGTATCACCTGAGGTGCAAGCATATTTTCCTTACATAGATGAATTGTTGATAGAAGATGAGATTATTTTCAAAGGTCCTAAAATTGTTGTTCCTCCTTCCTTACAACAAGAATATATTCAGATTTTGCATCGTGGTCACCCAGCTTCATCATCCACTAAGTGAAGAGCAAGAGATTTAGTATTTTGGCCTTCGTCATCAAAGACATTGATAGAGTTTCATCTTCGTGTTCAGTATGCTATAGTACTAGACCGCATTTGAGGAGAGAACCACTTCAGCTAAATCGAATACCTGAATTACCGTGGTCTACTGTAGCAACTGATATCTTTGAGTGGAATAATCAACACTACTTGGTTTTGGTAGACTCTTATTCAAATTGATTTGAGACTGATTTGCTACCAAATTTAACCTTAACAGCTGTTATTACTGAGTTGAAACATTATTTCCCAGTCCATGGTAGTTTCACACAAACTTTATTCTAACAATCGTACTCAATTCACTAGCCAGTTGTTTCAGAAATTTGCAAAAGAATAGGACTTTGTACATATCACTAGTAGTGCTGAATATCCTCAGTCCAATGTTCTAGCTGAACAAGCAGTTGTTGTTGTTGTTGTGACTTTCGGCTTTTCCCGGTTAGGGGTCACCACAGCAGAACTCCGGTCCGCTAATGATTGGCAGTTGATTTTTACGTACCGAGTTGCCAGCCCTGACGCACAACCTTCAACGAAGGTATGCCCATTCACGCATGTCTCCACGCAGAAGACGCTCTAACTGAGAGTCGAACCAGACAGCATCTTAGTGCAAATCAATTACTTGAAAAGTCTAAGCGTGACAATACCAATGTAGTCTTGAGTTTACTTAATCTCAGAAACATGCCCTGTGATGATATTCTTGGCTCACCTGCTCAAAGACTTTTTCCAGACAAACTAGACCTACGCTACCTATTTCCTCAAGGTTGTTGCAGCCTAAAACTAAGAACAATAAAACCGTCAAGGCTCAATTGTTTAAGAAGCGTAACATCCAGAAATCTAGTTATGACAGATCGAGCAGATTTCTTTGGCCATTGAGGGAAGGAGAGACGGTATAAATCCAGTTAGCAAAAGGTTTTGATCGAATAGCACAGATTACAGGCATCTGTGTCGAGCCGAGATCGTATTTGGTAGACACCAAGGGTATGGAGTATAGGAAGATTTGCAGACATCTTCTTACTCTACCAGAGTCAACATCATTGCAGTCACAACATTGTATATGCGATGCAAACTCTAAATCAATGAATGAGTCAGACACTGTTTCCAGACCAGAATGTGTTCAGCAGACTGATTCTGATCCAGAACGTGATTTGAGCATTCCACAAGTCAACCATTTTGTAGAAACTGTCCCAGTTGCTAAATCTAATTCTAAGTTTTATGTCACACAATATGGACGAGTTTCTAAGCCTAGTATGAAATACACGGCAACATGGGCTTAATTTTGTGTGTATGTATAGATATATATATATATATATATATATATATATATATATATATATATATATATATATGTGTGTGTGTGTGTGTGTGTGTGTGTGTGTGTGCTTAGTATTGTATAATGCATATATATATATATATATATATATATATATATATATATATATATATATATATATATTACCTGTGATTTCTGCATGCTAAGTAATGTCATGACAAATTGCATGATCTATTTCTCAAAGAGAAAGGATGCGTATCAGAGTGTAACGCGTGTGTTCTATGTCTTTAAGAAGTATGCAAGGCTGTGCGTGCACGTATAAATTGCAGACACGTGCAATCCCTAGTGACATTTTGTACAAGTAGCCAGAGAGTGAGTATGTATGATCTCAGTTGTTAGTTTGTATATAAGCTACTTACGTTATAGTCAGTAAGTCTCTATAGTGATGTGTTTGTATAAAATAAAGCTGCTTAAACAGAGCCCACGAAGACTTATTTGTGTACCAACACGAAAGCAACAGATATGATTAAAATAGGAGCAGTTTACTTTACAAAATGAGATGTGTGTTGAAGGCAGAGCTGGAAAGCAGTGGAAGGAAGCTTTAGAGGAGGCAAATAGTTCTATAATAACTCTGGAAAGTTTTCAATATTTCATTTAAGAAGAAATTATTTCATTTAAGAAGAAAGCAGGCATGATTCATACATACATATTTGGGAAATCAAGTTTTGTGGGGATATATGTAGTCCAAGGACACAAAGGGAAGGAGTGGTTAGAAATAATATTTGTGGCTATATGGGCATAAAAATTAATCCCTCTAAAAGGAGGGTTCTGTATTGTGAAAACCAAAGGTGGGTTAGTATTAGTTATCCAGTGTTTTTTGTCTTTAAAGATTTATATTGAATATTAATGAAACTGGAACAGGAAAAGGAAGACAGAGTATGGAAAATTTTACAAAAAAGGAATGAGAAAGAATGGTCAGGTTTACAGTTTTGAAAAAAGCATAATATAGTAAAGAAATTAAAGAATATACAAGCAAAGCAAGGTTGTGGAAATTGAAAGGAGGAGTTGGGGGATAAAATGGAAAGAGTGGAATGAAAATTTGATGAACAAGTACTATTATGTTAGGCTATAGAAGCGTGTACAGGAAGAAAAAGATGTATGCATTAGAGAAACAGAAGATTTGAAAATGTGGAGATTAATGTTGAGAATGTTAATGTTGGCAGAGAAAATAAAGTATAAGTAGCAGACTGAAAGGATGTGTAAGTTATGCAATGTAAATTAATCAATGGAGCACTCTTTTAAAGACTGAGAGGTTTAAAATATTTTGTAAGAAGTTTATAGAATATACATACACACACGTGCATCTATGTAAAAAAAACAATATATACATAGATATATATATATATATATATATATATATATATATATATATATATATATACGGGTTCACTACGAAATTTCAAAATCCCAAAATCGCGAGTTTCAGAATATCAAGTTCAGAATCTCGAGATCTTAGAATCTCAAAATTGTGAACCCCCCCCGAAAACATCACCCAACACACTAAAACATAACCCCCTGCACCCCCACCCCACCCCCACAACTTAAATATACCAACTCCGAGATTGCACTACAGCGAGGACAAGGGAAATCTCCTGGTCCACTCTGTATGCCAATCTCAGTTCAGGAAATTCAAAGTTTTGAGCTTCGAAATTCTGAACGGAACTGATATATATATATATATATATATATATATATATATATATATATATATATATATGGAACTCCTGGAGCTATTTTGCTCTGATGAAGTTCGATTGTTATCAATAAAGCGAACGAAAGCGCTCAGCAAATAACAGGTCTGGCTCAGAGTCTATTCATTGGATTTCTGTTTTTGTTTTTAACAGTTCAGAAGTTTATATATATATATATATATATATATATATATATATATATATATATATATATATATGGGTTTATGTCAGTTTTCGGAAAGTCGAGACCATATGTTCAACTGTCTGAAAATCCGAATGAAACAAAACAACAAAAATCTACATTTTTTGCTGGTGGGGTGAACCCCTCACACTTCCTGTATTATATATACCAACTCCAAGATTGAACTACGGTGGGGAAAAGGGTAAATTCCCTGATCCCTACTGTACCACAATCTCCATACAAATGAGTTTTTGGAAAATCGAACATATGGCCTTGACCGTTTGAAGTTCAAGTTTCGGAAAACTCAATTATCTGACATAAACCCATCTATAGAAATTATATATCTCACCTGCAAACCATTTGTTCTGTTATTTTTTTATTTTTTATTTTTTTACTTTCGCTGGCTTAGATGAAGTGAGTTTAGATAAGCTGTGTTTAGATAAGTTGAGTTTTAGATTAATACATATAGAGGTGTTATTATATGTAAAATGCAAAATTATTTTCAAAGAACTAAGAAAAAATGAATCAGATCCTGATGGAGGCATCATGACGTATGTGGAATTGTCGGTACGAGTTATTACACAGTAAACTGTTGGATTCTAGTGTAATACTAAGGAGGATAAAGGTTATGGCTGTGGTTGTAAAAAAAGCGGGGAGGTGAAATATTAGAAGAGGTTTAATAGTTAATTGTATTGATAATTTGTTGTTAAAGGTATAATGAAGAAATTAATGTTGTGGTTACAAACGTTTGTGCACATAAAAACTATTGGACAGTGCAGTGGTGCAGCGGTAACATTGTCACCTCACAGCAAGAGGTTCTCCGGTTCGATTATCGGCTGGCGTGCTGTCTGTGTGGAGTCTGCATGTCCTCCCTGTGTTTGTGTGGGTTTCCTCCTGGATCTCCAGTTTCCTCCCACAATTCAAAGACATGCATCTGGAGCATTTCTCCTTGGGACTCTGATGAAAATTGGCTTTGTTCCAAGTCGGACTTTCCTGGTAAAAAATGTTAAATAAATAAATGTCTATTTATGAGAACTTATTGTGTAATACAAGTAAATGGAATTTTCCAATACTTTTTGATAAGTGCTGGGGGATCTTTTATATCTGACTGATCTACAATCAACTCAGGCAGATGAGACTTTTGTTAACATCTGATCTGTAGTATCAGACAGTTATGGAAATTATAACATTAGGTTTTATCAGTGAGGGTCAGTATATGAGAAAATATTTCTGTCAATCAAAAATTCAAAATAAAGCTTCCTATATATATTGTTTTTATTCATTTATTTACCAGGGTAGTGTACTGATCTCAGTGGATCATTTGAAGGCACAGATTAATATAGATTTATTTAGCTAAAGAACACTGTTGAGAAAACTCAGTGTCATATGAGTTGCAGGTATCTTTTCATATGACTGTATGACAGTCTTAATTTTTTGCAGTATAGGAAGTGTACATAGTGTCTCCAGCCAAATTTTTGGACTTGCTCTTAGCCAATGACAGCTTGTTGATAGACCATAGTGGTCTGGTGGAGCATGTTGGTTAGGCTTGGACACTTTTCAGGACGTATAGGAGTTTGTGGGTAGTCACTAACTGTCAGTGAGTTAGGGAGTATCGTAGGTCGAGGCACTGAATTGATTTAGAGGTATACAGTGGTGAGTTCGGTAGCTGTGATTTGAAGCAAATTTGGCTATTTTGCTGCAATACTGGTCTAGTGAGGAGTGAAAGGTGAAATGCAGAGTGATGAGTGAGGGGGTGGCATAAAGAAAGACAGAAGGAAAGAAGATGTTATGGTTTTTCTGACTTTTTCTGTTTAGCATGGTTTGAACTTGTAGAGGGTCCCTAGTTTTTAGTTAATTCTCCTTATTACCTGTTTTATGTTGTGGTCGAATCTCAGCTTGTCATCAATGATGACTCCTAATAGATTAGTGTTGGTTACCAGTTCTATTGCAATATTATTGGAGGAGGGGGATGATAAATTTCTGTTTGTGTGGAGCTAGCTGCTTTGGGGTGAATAGGATCAGTTCATAAGTTCATAGGTTCATAGGTAGGTACTAGGCTATTGGCCCTAGGGCCTATATAAGCCTAGCCATATGATACCCTGGCTTTTGCCACCCAAGAAAATTATTTTTCTGTGCCCCTGTTAAGCAGAGCCACAGAAGTGATCCTCGGGGTGAATTTCCTATCTCCCATCCAATCATCAAGATTTTTCTTGAAGAGTGCTAATGAGGAGCTTTGTTTGATATAGATAGGTAGTTTGTTCCAAAGTGTGGGAAGTCTCTGGGACAGGAATCTGTCCCTCCAGCATGTTCTGTTTATTGTGGTGACAAGGTTTAGGTGCCTAGAGTGTGTGGCTCGGAGGGATTGGGATTTCTTTAAGTGGAGCATGTCCAACAGCTCTGGGTTTGACATAGCTTTGTATGTTAGGCAGAGATTGCCTCTGAGTAGGCAGTATGCGACAGAGTAAAGCTGGAGTTTTTTTAGACTGTCTGTATAGGGCATCTGTTTGAGGCCAGTAATCCTCTTTGTGAGGTATTTCTGCGGCCTTTCCAGTTGTTGTAGATGTCTTCTGAGGTACACACCAAAAGGGGCGTTGTACTCTATAATGGGTCTAATGAGTGAAGAGTAGAGGGGAACAATGACTTTTTTTCCTGGATGAGAAACCTTTTGTGATGAGATGTGCCACGTAGAAGGATTTCCTGACTACTGTGGTGATGTGATTATCAAATGAGAGACTACTGTCTACCTGTGTCCCAAGGTCTCTTATCACACTTTCAGTGTTAAGTAGACTACCGCCTATGTGGTAGTTCATGGGTACAGAGTTTTTATCAAAAGTAATGACAATGCACTTTTTGGCATTGAGCTTGAGGCCATGGCTTTGACACCAGGCATCTGTGTCAGTGAGGCCCTTTTGTAGGATGTCCACATCGTTAGGAGTTTTGATTATGGCTCCTAGTTTGCAGTCATCTACAAACTTTGTTGCCAAAGACCTTCTGTATTAGCCTGTACTTCAGAGAAGTAGATACCAAACAGGAGAGGACCTAGGACTGAACCCTGTGATACTCCACTTGTCACTGGTCTGAAGTTGGATTTAGAGTCTGCTGATTTTTGTCTGCTAGTTTTGTTTTTTTGGAGATTTAATAGTAATTGCGAGTCTGATAGCCATGCCTCAACACAGGTAAGATCTTGCAGTTATTCTAGAGTATTTGCTGAATAGATTAGTGCAGAGTAATCTGTATACTGTGCATGTTTAGTCGTAGTGTGCAGATCACTGGTGGGGATATTGAACAGCAGAGGACCTAATATTGGCCCTTGGTGGACTCCCATCTGTTACAGGAAGAAAGGTGGAGATGTAATTTTCCCATTTGACTGCTTGCATCCTGTTTCAGTGGCAGCTATGAAACCAGGATAACGATAGTTTACGTAACAGCTTCTGATGGAGCATAGTGTCAAATGTTTTGGACAGATCAAAGAATATTGCTGAGACCAAGGCACCATTATTCTTACTATGGTTGACTGTAGTGATAAAGTTTACAAGTGCAGTTGAAGTGCTGTGGTGTGGGCAGAAGGCATGCTGGGTTGGGGTGAGATGACTGTTGTCTGTAATAAAGTTGAGGACTTGTCTATGAATACACTTTTAATGTATCTTTGACAGAGAGGATAAGATGGCTATAAGCCAATATTTAAAAGCAGAGGTAAGATGTATGATTTTTCCAAAATGTGGAAACATATCCTTCCTTAATTGACCTATTTATGGGTCACTGTCACTCCATCGAAAGATAAGTTAATTGAACGACATTTTCAGTGCTGTTGCATCGAACTTGCTGTTCATCAAACAGTTTTTACTGAGATCGCGGTACACTGAGAATCAGGAAATTTGCCCTTTCCCCACTGTAGTGCGATGTTGGAGTTAGTATATAATTAGCAGAGAGTGTAGGGGACACAGCCCCCCCCCCCCCACATGAGCGGAATTCAGTGAACAGCATTTCCGATGAAAATGCCATTCGTTGAAGTGCCACTTTGATGAAGTGATATAGACATATTTATTAGGCTTGATACTGGGTAGGATAAGGCTTCTGCTGCTAGTTTAATATATTCATCTGATATTTTATCTGGGGCCAGGGTGGTAGGTTAGAGAAAAAGGAGTAGCTCCTTGATTGTAGCAATAGGTATTGGCTGGAAAGGTAAACATTTTTTGGCTATTTTGTGGTTTCACTAGGAGTGGTGGTAGAGACGGGTAGGGTGTTAATAAGAGAGGTAATTGTCTGTATAAAATGAGTGTTGATTTAGTGATACTGCCTGTTTGGTCAGTTAAACATGGGGTGGGCTGTAATGACTGACCTGGATTTAGGAGATGATTTTTGACTGACCAGAAGGTTTTAGGGTTACTTTGGTTTTCAGTTTGTAGTCTAGTATTTTAGTCTTTTTTTTCAGTACTGATTTTGTTTTTGGTAACATTTTTAGTTATTTGCATGCTTGAGCATATCTCTCAACCTCTTAGTGCAAGAAATCTGGACAAAGCCTGACAAAATGGTGGGACAAAGGCCCAAAAATAGGGTCTCCTCTTATATTCCTCTTATAAACTTATAAACTTGCTAGAGCAACAAGGTGTGTTTTAACATACATTTTCTGAAGGATTTGAAGTCTGAAACTCAAATAAATATCATTATTTAGTGTCTTCAGTCCTTAGATCATCCCAGTGCTTCGCCAGAAAACCACAAATGTTATGAGGAACAGACCAAAAATATGAGCCAAAAATCTGGACATTCTGCGAAAATCTCAACAGTTGAGAGGTATGGCAGTGAAGACTAGATATAATACTGAAATTCCTCCTTATTTTCAAAGCATATCCCATATTTCATAAACAATTTAGTATCTTTAGGCAGCCAGGGAGCAGGGTTGGTCTTAATTTTTTTAGTTTCTAATGGAAGAGTGACTATTTAGTGTATTCATGAATGTAGAGTTAAATAGGACTAAGGCTTCATCCAGATATAAAGTTTGCAGTACCTTCCAGTTGACTGCTTACAGGTTGGAGATAAATGAGTCAGGCTGGACAGAGGAGGGGTTGTGAGCAAGGATGTTGCTAGGCATACTCAGTGTACTCAAATGAGTACATTCTTTTCTGAGCATCTCTTGGAAACTTCAGCATTCAAAAAGTAAAGAATGTGCAGAACTGTGTAAACAAATATTTACAGTATACAGGTACACAGAAAATAGTTGTGTCAAAGGAATACACCTGTAAAAATAGCTTTGTATGAGTATAAATTGCAACAGTTAAAAATTATGTGTCCTCTTCCTGTATGTCTTGAGGGTAGCATTTTGAGGGACCAGTGCATTTATAAAATGATAGGTGAGTAGTGGGGGCAACAACACAAAGTATGGGTACAAAATGCAGATTTCTGGCTACACCCCTGGTTGTGAGTATTATTGTATCGGTGTGTTTTTTTATAGGAATGTTGTCACTTATAGCGCAGCTAGGGAGATGATCACGTAGAGTATTTGGGAGGGTATTAACTTTGGTAATGTTTTCTGGGTTATTGTTTGGTGTATTTATTTTATTTATTTAGGGTTTGGAAATCAGATTAAGTGTACTAGAGGAGGCCTGAAGATAAAAGCTACTAGAAGCTTAGCAGAAAAAAAATATAGTGTTGCAATGATAGTCAAACGTAAACTGAATACAAAATGTAGTCAGTTGAAATGCTACGGAAAATGCTAGATTCTGTGTAGATTGTGACGTTACACTGCTGGTATTTTTCCCCTAGTGATGCTTAATAGTTCATTGACTCCATTACTATTAAGTAGTTTCCAAAAGCGGTTTTATCTTCAACAGCAAACTGACAGTTTATATCTCCACTCAGTGTCTGGTTATACTTGGTAGCAAACGTTGGTTAAAATAATTCTCACCCTAGTACAATTTTTCAGTTCTTACCTCCAGTGTCTTCTGATTTGTTTTGTCTGTGGCTTGGCACTGCTGCATTTCCTGTCACATCTAATGTGTGATCTGTGAAGATAAAATCTGGCTCTAAACTCTTCTCTCGCGGGACATTTGTATGCTGTTGCAGGTCTCCACACCTTCACCAATAACACTGCTGTTCAGCACCTTCTCCAGTTAGAGAAAATGGCTGACAAATGGCATATCAATGTTGAGTGAACTGGACATAGATATGCATACTCTACAAGGGTGTGATTAACAGTAGCAGATTTTCAGTTATGAAGTGGAAGTATCTGATGTTGTATTTTGTCATGTTTAATAAGATATTCTTGATTTCTGAATGCAGGAAAACACAGATGTGTCACCACTGCAATCTACATATATGTATAGGTTCTGTAAACAGTAAGGAAATAGGGTTTCTCACATCTGAACCACAACCTTAAATAAGGGAGCAAAATATGCTTTAAATCTTCTGCTACTGCTTTCTTGAAGGCAGTGTTGGTCAAAAAATGCAGCAAACAGATTAATCATGCTCTAAGTCATTGCTTTTTGTCCTTGATGAAGCCACATAGTTATGATTTATGCTCTGGTGACAACTGGCTGCTTCTGACAGTGATCTCTTCCTAAACTGAGATTAATGGTTCATTTTGCAGATATATTTTTTAACAAATAGAAGCTCAAATAAAAGTAATTTCCACTGAAAGTTACATATTTTCTCACAGTGTGTCTGAAAATACTGGTGTTGTTTGAAAATATGTTTATATAACTAATGTGCAGCTGCCTAACATATTCATATATGTAGATTATTGCCGCATTACTAGCCATATTCATCATTATCAGTCAACTTGTAATATTTTCAGCCAAGAGGCTTTGAAATGTTCTGCTTTATGAAGCTGGTATAATAAATATATTTATATATATATATATATATATATATATATATATATATATATATATATATATATATATATATATATATATATATATATATATGTGTGTGTGTGTGTGTGTGTGTGTGCAAATATTTCAAGAACGGACATTAATGCCCTTCTAGCATGCCAATATGCCAAAACAGTTGTTCTCATAATAAGTGTCCAAGCTTGGAAAAAACAAGTACTTTTATTAAATCTCTCCTTTTCTCTCTCTCTTGCTATATATATATATATATATATATATATATATATATATATATATATATATATATATATATATATATATATATTTATATTTATGGGTCTACTTTGTAACATTGAAATTTCATAACACTGAATTTCATAACATTGAGACCAAAACATCTAAATCCCAAAACACTGAAAATCCAAAACACTGAAAACTCAGAACATTAAAAGTGTGCTTCATAACATTGAAAACTACAATGCATATGTAAATAACATCCTGTCCACCTATAATAACACCTAACTAACAAACACACTTTCTACTATGTTTCTGCAGGGGGCACGCCCCTGCTGCACCCCCCCATCTGGGGGGTCGGCCCCCCACATTCCCCGTAAATTAAATATACCAGCCCAAAGATTGCACTATAGTGGATAAAAGTTAATTTCCTAACCTCACTATACACTTAAGTTAGGAAATTAACTTTTTTCCACTGTAGTGTGATCTTGCAGTTGGTATATTTAATTTACGAGGGGTGCAGGGGGGCTTGCCCCCCTGCAGAAACGTAGTAGAAAGTGTATTTATTAGTTAAGTGTTGTTGTAGGTGGAGGGGATCTTATTTACTTGTGCAAGGTAGTTTTCAATGTTATGAAGCACGTTTTCAATATTTTGAGTTTTCAGTGTTTTGGGTTTTCAGTGTTTTGAATTTTCGATGGTATGATCTCAGTTTTATGAAATTCAACGTTATGAAATTTAAATGTTTCATACATATATATATATATATATATACTAATGTAGAACAAGTAATGCTTGTGCAAAACTATTACACAACCATAAACTTCCCAAACCCCACCTTATCATACTTGATTAATGCATATTTTTCCAAGAAAGGGTGTAAAGTGGGTGCACTGTTCCAAGTGCCATATTCCTTTGTTTTGTTTAGTATAAAACTGCATAAACAATGTAATGACAGCTTCACAGTCAAAATATTTTTTCCTGGCAGTTCCTGTGTTTTAAACAAATCAATATCATCTTGAGCAGGTTGTGTTATGAACAGCAGATATGCCAATGGATATCGTTTGCTGTACTCTGCCATTATGCCTCATCATGTTTGAGTTGTCTTGTATTTCCTAAAAGCACTACTGTGCTAGGTATTCTTGTTTTCATGACCATTGCTTGGGCTCAAACATTAAAACAGAGCTATAAAGAAAGGAATAGTGATATACAAGGCTACAAGAAAAAATATGGTAAAGTAGTAAAAGACAGATAGCGCCACACCTTCAGTATTTCCTGAATGTTTTTAACATGTTTTTTTTTCTTTTAACAATGGTTCTGATGATGTCTACAGATGTAGATGAAAGTGCTTAACCGTATTTGTGGCTTATTAGTTTCAGTAAATTTTGGAAGCTGTTTTACCGGAGTTTGTGGTTCATTCAGTGTTTGGAAGTATTTTATTTCAGACTGAAATGATATTCCTCATGGAGAAAGTCTTGACAGCTCTGCGTGGCACATTGGGTTCTATAATTCCTCACCACTAGCACTATGACCGCTTCCTCTCTTCCTGTACTCATCCACACATAACAATTTCACCAAATATTCCTCTCTGTCTTCTTGTCCTCCTCAGTCTTGGGTGCTTCCTACCTTTGCTCCATCCCAATGCAAATAACTTATCCAGTAAATAAGCACAAATGGAAATAAAGATGCTACACCATAGCTCTCAACTTCTTTGTTCAAGAATTTGGGAGAAAGCCTAACATAATTCAGTTTTTGCCTTTTATGGTGTACCACGCCCTGTCAACATAATAGATTTCGGTGACAGCAACAAAATACCTCCAGTACCTCTCATTTTTGTTTACCATCACTGGTGCCTGAAGACCTCAAAGCCATTGTCAGTCCGGCAGACTCTGTAGCATCTATCTATCCTTCTGTCTGTCTCTCCATCCATCCATTTAAACTGCTTGCAAAGTGAGGGTTGTGGTGAGCAGTAAGCTAAGCAGGTCAGACCAGACTTCCCAAACCCCAGCAACAATCCCCTGTGCATCCTAGATTCATAGGTTTGGCTGTCTGGTTTAAAACCTTTAAAATGCTTGAGTACCATAGCCTCTGGTCAGTATTTTACACTTTCCATATGTATCAAGATCATTTTAAAGAAATTAATGAGAGACATCTTATAT
Organism: Protopterus annectens; assembly: GCF_019279795.1. Taxonomy (NCBI): domain Eukaryota; kingdom Metazoa; phylum Chordata; order Ceratodontiformes; family Protopteridae; genus Protopterus; species Protopterus annectens. Next base: position 1,962,749,075 of record NC_056729.1, read on the forward strand.
CAGTAGAAGACAAAGCTTATTCCATAATCTTGGAAGACGTTGTGTAATATACTTGTCACGTTTCTTTTCTATTACTGGTTTTTATTTTAGTATTAAATGCCTGATCTGCTATTAGCTCCTCCAGTAGTGCATTACAGCCATAGACTTTGAAACATAACTGGATCAGATAATATATTGTATATGCCAAGCAAAGGTCACCTCTTAATTAACCACCTGAAAGAAGTAGAACATAATAACATTTCTTTAAGATTTTTAAGAATAGCTCATATTTTTCCTGTTTTTTTTTTCCTAGCAAGAAGTTGTTGCACCTTTTGGAATTATTTCATGTAGCTTGTTTAAAGACTGTAAAATGCAGCTTTATATTCAATAATGGCTCGTATCAAATCAATGAAGTATATGATACAGTTATCTTACCTGATTGAACATGTATGGTGTTTAGACTTAGGGTACAGAATATGCTTTTTTGAATTCACTATACAGACACTGGTCTAAGTTTAAGTAGTTTGCTGTAGTTTGTCAGTCTTTAATGATGGTGTCATTTTTTACAGTTTGGACACTGTATTGTGGTCGTAAATTATTTCATTTTTCCAATTTTCATGACACTGCTATTCTTGACATTAATGGTGAGGTCATTATTGTTGCATTGGATGTAAAGTTTTTGTAGGTAATCTTGGAGAACTTTACCATCTTTTTATTGAAGTATCTGTGTTACCCAGTTTGCAGTTATTAATCTATTTGAATAATCATAGCCCATTTTTCACTTTTATATATGAGAAGAACAGTGAAAAGAGACATAGTCTCAGAACACAGAATCCTATGAGATACCACTGGTAGCCACCACTGGGATAAACAAGCAACACCCACAACTGTGACTTGTTCTATTCTGTAGATAAAGTCGCATTTTACTTACTGAACTAATTATGTATTAAAATGTAACACTTTTAAATTGTCAGTTATCCTGTTATATATAATGATTTACTCTTCTTTATGGAGTTCCCATCCTTACTAACTTCTAGGCTTCACAAAAATTAAGACTTGAGCAGTGCTGTAACAAAGTTGATAAATCTGCAGCAAATACCCCTTTAAGAATCTATCACTGTGTAGCACTAAAAAGCCTAAACTGGTAGAACTGCCTCATCAACTAACATATACAAAGGTTCTTACCACCTATAAAATTAACCAGCATTCATATGCTTGTCCAGTACTAAAAACCTTTCTAAAAAGCTATGTTCCTAGTTGATCATTGCGATCCAGTAACCAAAACTCCTGTCTGTCTACAAACCTAGCAAATCTGCTGGGCATTCTATGTACTCATACAAGGTTACTAAGGCCTGGAACTCCTTACTGATATTGATCAGGTCATTACCCTCCCTCCTGTCTTTCAAAACCACTCTGAAAGACTTCTGAGCTACAAATCGGGCTCTGTTCTTTCTCAAAACCAGGATAAACTATATCCCTAAATGTGAACAAGTACTTTTTCAATCCTTATAACTCCTTACTCTCCCTTCTTCACTTACTTCCTTACTTCTATCAAATTATCTTCCCTGACTTTCTGTCTCAATATACCATAAGACTGTTTTTCCCTCACTTCATACTGCAATTCCTGCTTACATTAGACTAGTTTACCTTTAATTTCTCTATGGACTGTCTAAAATTTCTCTAAATATTAAATGATTGTCATATAACTTGTATCAATTCTTAACCAATATTTTTATATATTGTCTAATCCATTATAATTATTTAAACTGCAGATGTCTTGGTTTTATTTTTGAAGTTTGTAAAATTATTCTTAATATGTTTTATAATACTTTGGTGCTTTTCTCCCCAGGCCACTACTGAAAATGGGCTTCTACCCAGTTGAACTTTCCTGGTAGTCAAATGTCAGTAAATAAATAAATAAATAATGTTTGGATAAGCAGTATCAATATTATTTATTTATTCCTTTTTTTATTACATTTGTAAGCCAGGTAGGTGGGCTGGTTGGCAGACCTTTTTCAGCCATAACCAGGCTCACAGAGCAAAAATTATGGTAACAGAGCAAAAACGAGCATCAAAATATTCGAGGATTCCATTATCTTTTGATGGTATAAAAATCGATTTGAAAACAAGTTACGGATCAAAAATAAGCATGTACATATTCACAATTTTCAAAACCTTAGGCTCACACAATGATGTCTAAAAAGACGAATATACATATATCAGGACATACAATATTTTCAAATAACTCCTGTCAAGATTACAGTGTATGAGAACTTATTTACAATATATACATCATAGGTTGTACAAAATGTTACTTGAGTGCCAAGAAAATGCAACTAACAGAACAAAGACATTTGAATAAAGGTTGATGGCGATATCAGAATTTCAAAGCATTTTGTGTAATCTTATTTACAATACATACGGTAGTGGTTAGGGAGCAACAAAGAAACATTCAGTTGAGAAAAACATTTCCTACACAAGCCATATGCTTATTTATATTAATTGAAGCTAGACCCTGAATTTATTTTGGAGGTATTTGTTTAAAGACAGTGAGGCTACCCTTTTTTTTATTTTAGGAGCAGAGGGTTTATATAAACATTCTCTCTTTCAGAATCTTTTTAAAGGTTTTCAGTGTGTTTTCTTGTCTAGTTTCAAAGGGTAGATGATTGCTGGAACTAACTTAGAGAAGACTCACTGTTCCAGTGGCATAGAGGAATAAAGCCTTGACTACAGCCTAGTCTACCAGGGTTCAGTTAGGGGTGACTGGCAGAGCGGCAGGGAATGGATCAGCATACCCACCTTAGGATGGTGGGCAGTTACACAGGCATTCCCTATGATGAACCCTAGGAGAGACCAGATATGTTTAAGTAAATTATCCTTGATTCGGTTTAGGAAGCCACCAGATATGTTGCCCATTTCTGTGGATACTGAGTTATTACTCTCACTTTTTGCAGCAGTTATAATATCTGAAGTTAATATCTGAAGTTATATAAAGGTTGCATTCCCTTGTCTCAGTTGTATTCTGACATACATTTTTGCGGATTGCGAAGTTTGCACATTTTTTTCCCTACAAGTAGATTCACTATGTTCTATTGCTGGGTGATAACGTTATTGTTTATCAGCAATATGTTATAATTTTATTTACTTGCTTTTTTACATGTGTATCTATGTATGTATTTATTTATTTGGTTTCTTAACCAAACAAGTAAGCTGGTCTTGTAACCCTTTCCACTCATTATCTGAACAATAAAGCAGTAAAAAAATTAAACTAAGATGTTTAACAGATGCATAATGAAATAATTTCACACAGCTTGAACATGAAATAGATAAATGAATTACACATGACAAAGTGTAATTAATGCATAGAACTTAAAAAACTTTGAAAATAAAATACATATAAATTAAGAATGACAATTGCACAGAGTATTAACAACATGTGTCTAAGGACGGCAGCTAGAATAACTATCATGCATCAGACACAGGTTTAAGAGCAAGCAGTGCAGATCATTTAGGGGACTCAATTTTCATCAAAGTTTGACAGAGGTTAATGCAAATTATACATGACCATTAAAAAAATAGTCTACCACACTGATCTACCACCAAATTCTTTATTATTATTATTATGTAAACATTTTTGAACTTAGACAGTTCATCAGGCATTTATTAGAATGAATCCCACATCCTCCTTGATTATATAACATACAAATCATAGGATCCATAGTCACCAATCATATAAAAATATATAATAATAATAGAGTAAAAAAAGTCACCATTAATCAAATATTTATAAGCAGAAATGTATATCTACTTACATTTATATTTTAATATTCTATTATCAAATATATAAATATAAAAAAGCTGTAAAAAAATTAAAGGCAGCCCTACAAAAATCAACTCAAATAGTGAACATGAAAAATTTTAACATAATCTATACCATTTTGATTTCTGAAAAACACGTAAGGATAAATCAATTATATCTTACATCTAACTTATAAGCCTAACTTCCATATAGATATATATATATATATATATATATATATATATATATATATATATATATATATATATATAGTCACTGAGATCTCTCCCCTTCAAGATATCCAAATGCAATTGCCATTTAACTTCTATTTCTAATCATTTGTTTTTTGTGCCCTCTCCTTTTCACAGTAAATAATATGTCTATTATTGGAAAAGTAAACTATCCTGTTATTATAATATTATTTATTTTTTTAGTTCATGTAGTATGTTCCCATGTTCATCCACTGACCATGTGCTGAGTCTTGCATACTTAATTTTTTTTTGTATACACATGTAGCAATATACACCACAAACTGGGTATTGCAATCAGTCTTATTTCCCAGAATCAGAGTGCTCAAAAACCTTTATGTTATATTTATAATTTAACCACTCCTTTAAAATTCATGCTCTAGAGTAATCAAACAATGGAAGTTCATGGAGAACCTCTAATATTCTTTTATTACTATTTTGACTTTCTCTATTCCTTGTAATAATTCTTTCTTTGTCATGACTCACAGGTGCATATTTACTTAACATTTGCAAACCCTCTTGTTTACATTTTGTTATAATAGTTGGTGTCCATCTTCAGATCGTTGTTGCAGTAGCCTAAGCTACACGGGTTATTTCCAGACCAGGACACGACAGCCAGACATCTTCCTAACATGAAGGAGAAATTTCATGTTCCCTAACCACTAAACTAGAATGGAGTAGTATAAAGTCAGTGTTTAGGGCAACAAAACTTCAAAACATTTTTGCCATCAGTGTGCTCTTCTCTTTCGGCTTTGGGTGATCAAAAGTCAGCTAGCACTTCTCCAAGACTAGGCAGATAAATACCCCACAGGGGAATACCTTCTACTGTACCATTTTTTGTAAAGAAATGTTTAACTTTTCTATTAGAAATTCTTGCTGAGGGCTAGGGCTGGTGTTTTTAGTGGTTGCCACTAAAACATTTTACCTTAAAAGTTGGATTTTAGTCAGGGTTCCCTGAGGGAAAATACCTTCAAAAGTTTAATTTTTGTGAAAAAAAGTTTTATTTTCCTGTCAAAAGTTGTAGTTAGGAACTAGAACTAGAGACTGTAGGATGTTATTACACAATTAACATCAAAACTTACTTTCTTCAGTTAGTTGTACCAACGATTACCCAAGGCTTTACCACCCACTTGTGAGACTACTGAAAAAAGAGACAAGGATCAGGCTGATGGCTGTTTGGTTCTTCCCTCCCCAATCCACAAAAAGAAGAAAGTTGTACAAGAGTCTTCAATCCTAAAGCTGGCTTCCTGTTCACTTCAGCTGCCAATGTGTGACTCTGCTGTGGCCATTTTAGATACCTCGGACTACTCAGTTTTTCTCATTTTTTTTACTGTTGCTCATCCGGCAGCCACTAAGAAGAGAGATGCAGGCATATCCTCCATAGTTGTTTGATTGTCTTCTTTGGACAAGGGAGAACACACTTGTCAGTGTCAGAGAAGGGAGCGGAGGATACTCTACCACAAAGCTTGATTCCTGGAGATGGGACCAGCTTTTCTTCAGTCTTTTGTTTGGGAATATCCCAGGAAAGGAAAACAGAAAGCTAAGTATTTTGCTTCTGCTGTTTCACATAGGATAGACAAGGAAGATTGTCTGGGTTTTTCCAAGGGTTTATTTCAAGCCTTTCAGTCTTTAAATTCTGAGTCTTTCCTGATTTTTAAAAGAAAAAGATTTTCCTCTTGCTCTGATTCTGATTTTCAGTCTGAGGGACAGGAATAAGATTTATATGGTGTTCCTCAAGTTCCTATGCCACAAGGGGAGGAATCAGATTCTGAGGAATTGTTTCTTCAGATTCCCACCTTCTTCTTGTCTTTTTTCTGATACTATTGCCAGAATGAAGGTGTTGCATCACTGGGAGTGAAAAGAAATACTAGAATCCCAGCAAAGATATTATAGATGAGTTTTCTTCAGCCATCAGATGTTCCTCCTTTCAGGTCAGCATTTGAGGATGCTTTCTTAACAGACAGCAGTTTGCCTGCCAGTTAGCCTACTGGCCACAAGAAGTCTGATAAATTGTATAAGGTTCCCCAGGCCCACAGATTTTTGTATCCATACCCTAAATCAGACCTTGCAGAATTTGTTTGTCAAAAAGATCTTCACTAAAAAATCTATTGGTGGCTAGCCCTATTCCTTTTGACAAAGATGGGAAAGCATTTGAAAGGTTTGGGAAGAAAGTTTAAACTTCTTCCACCCTTAGCGTTCAGAGTAGTGAGTTGTAAGGCTAACATGCCTAAATTTCTATTGGCTTCTTTTAATAATGTCAGAAAGTTAATTGCTGACCTCCTTTATTCAGAGACTAAAACATCTCTGAATTATTTAATGTCGTCTCTTCCTCAGGTAACCAAACATTATTTAAATGTTCGCATAACTTTGCTGATACTGTAACCATAGCAGCTGCAACTGGTTCATTAAAGAGAGGATTAGCATGGCTGCATTCCCAGAATTTACTAGAGGATGTCAAAGCTGAGATCCTAAATGCCCTGCCCCCCTGTATAAAGAGGCATTATTTGACCTTTCCTTTGCTGAAGTCCTTAAAAGATTTGATGAAAGGAGAAAGTCAATTCAGGGATTACCTAGTTTTAACAACCCCCTCAATCCAAAATGCAACAGAAATGATCCTTCTGATTCGGGAAGGTGTATAGGAAACAAAATAAACAATCTTAGCAAGGCACAGGTAAACAAAATTTTAGAAAGCAATGGTGAGAGGTTCAAAATGAAGAAGTAAGGATCTTCCCAGAACCAAAGGCAATCTAAAAAAGCAGACTGACTATATATACCTTCATGTATTTTGCCCTCCCCACCCTGGCATTCCAGGAAAGCTGTCCCAAAGTTTAGGCTTTCACTTTCCTCTGGTGCAGCAGATAACTTCAGGCGCTTGAGTTCTGAGAGTCATTCAAAAGGGTTACAACTGGCAGTGGGACTCCCGTCCTCCTTTCAAGGCATCTGTCCAATCAGATCTCCCTGTTTCCTCATATCCAAGATGAAATGCTAGCTCAGTTAGTTATAGTGCCTCCTCCCCCAGATCAAATAGGGAAAGAGCTCTACTAAAGAATCTTTCTGGTAACAAACAAAGTGGGAACTTGGAGACCTGTCCTGGACTTTCTTATCCAAGTTTTAACATTATAATCCCAAAATTCAAAATGCTTTCTCTACAGTCTCCATTAGCTCTCCTTTGACATCTTAGTTTTCTAGTAACTCTGAATTTAAAAGATACTGATCATTACATTCCAATTTTCAAAGATTTCATGCATTATGTTTTTCTGTGTCTGGCTCACAGTTTTAATTTTCTACTTTACTCCTTGGCTTGTCTCTACCTCTAAAGGTGTTTATAAAATGCATGGCTCCTGTAACAGCATGTTGCAGGTTACAAGGCCTTCACATTATTCCTGATTTAGATAGCTGCCGTATTTTTGCAGATTTTTTTTTTTACAAGTTGTCAAGAATCTTTGGATCGGGTAAAGAACCTTTATCAAAGCCTGGCATTTCAGGTGAGTATACATAAATATTTGATCATTCCTTCTCATAAGTTCATAGGTACATACTAGGCTAATGACCACCAGGGCCTTTAAAACCTAGCTGTGCAACCCAACCCAATTGTATCCCTGTGTATCATGGGCATTTATTAGAAGGTGGTATGTTAGTTAAAAAAATTCTAGATGTTATATGAGCTGAGGTGTGTTAGTTTGGGTATTACTGGCTGCCTCTCTCTATCAGAGACATGGTCCAGGGTGAATTTCTGCTTTCTCATCCTTTGGTCAAAGTTGCACTTAAATAGGGTCCTTTATTAGAGAAAATTGTCACAGTAATCCTCAGAAATATCCTTCCTTAGAGTCTTCCAGGGATATAGGTAACTGGGGACTTTGTACCAACAGTTGAGGAATGAATGGCAATGACAGTATCAGAGAAAAACTTTATGTACTTGTCATAACATTCCATCTGTGTTGTTCATTTTCATTTTTCCTCAACTTCCCTCCCTCCAACCCGCTCCATATTTAACTTTTGGAAGGCTTCCTGTGTAATCTTTTTACTCGTTATTTTAGTTTGTTAGTTGGGATATTTTGTAGACACCCTAATGGTTATGGTATGAAAACCCCGTGTTTCCAAAAGTTAAAGGCAGAAACATGCATGTCCACAGCTAGAGGGTTTGGCTTTATTGGCCTGACATTGTCCATAAATAGACTTAAAAGTAAAAGAAAAAGTCATGGACATTCAGAATTGCCATTTAGCTGAAACACCTGATATCCTTAAAGGGTAATTTGCATATATCCCATATTGCCTCTGATACAAGAGGTTTAAAGTATCATGCAGTGGAAAGCCTAGCTTTGCTAGATTTTTCTTTTTGTGTTTTTTAACCAATTGGTTTTCCTGTGTGACCTTTTTACTCATTGTTTTAGTGATGCTTGACAGATGCTGAAGGAACCAATGTTACAGGCTTAAGGGGCAGCAAAAAAGATCTGAGGTATGTTAGGCAACAAGGGCATTATGGTTGACAGAGGAGCTTGAGAGTTTCAGTATTCCACGAGCTGGGAAAAGTGGCCAAGTCGTAACCAAGTATGGATCCACACCCAATCGTTGAGGAAGAATGGACAGCATAGATGGAACGTTATGGTGAGTACATAACTTTTTTTTATAAGTGCTCTTAAATATCTGTATCATCTTTGGATTCCAGAACCTCTACTAGTAATCATGGGTGACACCAAAGTGATTTGGTACATAAACAGGGTGGGGGGGACAGATCCTACACTCCCTTGCAGACAGCTGTGGAAGCCTGTGACCCAGCAACTCAGCACAGTCTATCCCTACAGCTGCTTACATTCCATCAGAGCAAAATGTTGTTGCAGTCAGAGCAAAATGTTGGTGCATATAAGCTGAGCAGAACCAGGACAGATGCTCATGTATGGAATTCGAACCCCTGGGTCTTCAAGAAATTGATCCAACTGTGAGGAGCTCCTCAAATTGATTGATTTGCCTCCATGCATAACAAACAGTTGAAAAAGTTCTGATGTTGGACTCCTTGCACAAAATCCTAGAAGAGAGATTTCTTTTCATTCTCATGGACAGGAATGTGTCTGAATGCCTTTCAGATACCACGTTAAGCACAAAAGGATTAATTCTCAAAGAAACCCTGCCTCTGAAAAATGAGATAGAATTGACTCTTCATAAGAGCATGTAATTCAGATTCTCTTCTTGCAGAGATCAGAGGAAGCAGTAAAACAGTTTTTCATGTTAAGAACCTCAGGTGTGCGGGTGAGCTGGTTTAAATGGAACAAGTGTTAGTTTCTGTAACACAAAATTATGATCTCAAGGAGGAGCCACCAGTTTTCTTGGAGTTCTATTATGCAAAACCACATTCAAAAACACTTTGACAAGTGAAGACATTGAAAAAAAAGGATCCATAGTCAAGCCTGCTGAAACAGCCATTAAATGAACCTGGATAGAGGAGTAAGAAAGGCCAAAGGACAGTAACTCATACAAATGTTGTAAAACCAGAGAAACACTCTGAATGGGTGATGATTATGATGTTGGCACCAACCAGAAAACTTTTTCCATTTGCTAATATATGATTTTCTTGTAGCAGGCTTTCTTGCCTCCCATCTGTATCTGCTATATGTCCTCATAAACAGGTACCTAAAGGGAATTAACACCCTATCATGTAGGCAGTCAGTTGAAGTCTGGGGTCACAGTGTATAAAGCACACCTGCTCTTTTGTGAGTAGATCCATTCTGTGAGGAAGCTTGTGGTAATTGCCCCTGGCCATTTCCAAAAGAAGGAAGAACTACTGTTACCTGGAGTCACTACAGTGAACTTGGGGGAGTCCTTCTGATTCTTCAGAAGTACCCTTGATATCAGTGGAAAGGGTGGAAAAGCAGAGAAGAACATTCATTTCCAAAGAAAAGAAAAGGCTTGTGTATTCCAGGGCTTCTTGCTTGGAGTCTTGGAGCAGAATTTTGCCAGCTGATTCTTCAGAGAAGAGGCAAAGAAGTCTAGCTGAGAAACTTCCCACATATGGATCAAATCTTAGAAGACCCCCTGTTCTAGTTTCTATTCATGAGGATCTGCCTTTGTCCTGCTCAGCTTGTCTGCCACACAGTTTTACTGTGATGGGATGTAGGATGCCTGTAGAGTGAAAATGTACAGTGAAGCTGTATCCAAAGCTAACATGACTAGTCTGCAAAGGATATAAGACCTTGTTACCCCTTGCGTGTTAATGTACCACATGACTGTGGTATTGTCTGTAACAAATTGAAGAGGTCCAGGGGACCAAAGACAATTCAGAGAGTTGAGTTCCTTGATCTAGAGCAAGCTTTTCTATTATATTTATGTGCTTGTGCTTGTACTTTGATCCCTCCTTAAACTGCTCTTTAAGCAAAAACTGAGGCATTTGTGTTGACTGACTGCTTTGGAGCTGTTTCCACCAAGTGATTTCTCTTTTGACCAACCCCCAAAAATGGAATTTGAAAAGACAATGGGTGTTGGAGCTGGGACCAAAGAGACTTTGGATACCATTGTATCTTTCTCATATGGAGTTTTACCAGGACTATCATGACAATTATAGATGCCGTGAGACCTAAAATCCTGAGGCTTTCCTTCACAGTGTCTGAAGTCTGAGTGAAAAATCTCAGAAATAGTTCCAGGTGTAGATCTATTTTTTCCTGTGTTAGAAAAAATCTTTGAAGTGAGGTGTCTAGCTAACAATCGAGGAACATAATCCTGTGTGATGGATTCCAAAAAGGCTTTTAAATGTTATCTTGGAATCCCAGCTTTTGTAAGAAATCTCTCAGACAAGTGAAAGATTCCTGGCACTTTGAAAAAGACTACAAAGATAAGCAAGTCATTGGAATATGGAAAATGCTGATACCCTGTAGCCTGCAATAAGCTATAACTGGAGCTGGATACTTTGTGAACACTCTTGGTGCAGTGGATAGTCCAAAGGATAAGGTAGAGAAATGATAATGTGATCCAAACACACAAAAGCTTAAGAAACACTTGAAGTTTGGATGAATAGTGGTGTGACAATAAGCGTCTTTTAAATTAAGAGCTGCCTGAGAACTTAAATGAGAAAGAAGGGGTAACGGGTTGTGAAGTGACAAAATTTTGAACTTGGACACTATCAGAAATTTGGTTTAGGGAGGAAAGATCCAGAACTGGTATCCAAGAGATTTCTATCTTTGGCACCAAAAGGATCCTCAAACAAAAACCTTTTCCAATCTGAGAAGGATAAACTGTCTCTATCACTTCCTGAGACAACGTATGTTGAAGGACAGGGAAACCATAGGAGTTTGATGTGGTGTATGAGGAATTACCCCCTGGAAAGGAGGAATTTCCTCCCACTACTACATATAACTTTGATGAATGATCTTCAGAACCTATTTATTTGAAACTATCTGTTGCCATAGAGAGAAGTGGAGATTCAGACCTTATGGGAGGGAAAAGGGACAGCCAGCATGGAAGAGGGAAACAAGGTCCCTTAAATTGTCATTTTGACTTGTTGGACTATCCTTGGTTTGGGGGTTCTTTTATTCTTTTTGTAACTCCCTTGCCATTTCTTTTCAAATGTCTGTTTACCAGCATTCCATTGAGACTGTTTGTTTTGTTTCTTGCCAAAACTGGATGAGGGTTTATAGAATCCCTTAGAAAATTTGGAATAGAATAGCTGAAAAATCTTAAGACATTCCTTGTTTCATCTTGCCTCTCTTATCCCACTTTTTCGTAGCCTTTGCAGCAGAGGGCCGAAAAACTAAATCTCTATCCAAAGAAGAATTTAAATTTTCATTTTTCTCATCATCTGGGAGGTTCTCAGAATGCAGTCAGGCAAAACTCCTCAAAACAGTACCCTGGAAGAAGTATCAGCAGAGTCATGCACACACTTCAAACAATGAGTTGTGACCTGTAAAATGGAATAAATAAAAAAACTTTAAAAGCAGATTTTTCTCACAAGAAGAAATTGCAGTCAAAACATTCCTCATACTTTCATAATTAATCAGAATAAACAGTAACCTGATGATTCAAAATTCTGAAAATCAAAGTTGCAGAAGCATGCACTTTTTTCCATTAGTAGACTAACTTACTATTTTCTGATTAGGTGCTGTCCCCCTCCAAACTACCTACAACTTGAAAGGCTTGCAACATAAGATGATATCACCCTGTTGAAATTGTAACACAGAGAGTTAAAGCTGTCCTACCCCTCAGCAACCTATTTCTACAATGTTAATATTGTGAATGACTGTACTGAATTTATTTAAAGCCCTGGGTCTGTAGCACTGGAGGTGTCCCTAGCATTCCGTTAGTGAAATCCCCATTTTAACCTGAATTAAATTTACCTAAATGCTAAACCAGACAAACCAAAAAAAAAAAAAACGACTTAAATATTAGGCTATGTACCTACTAGCACAGGGCATAGAACAATTTGGTGCATTTAAAAAGAAAAGCATATAAATTCAAACCTTTTTCCTTGCTTATACAATCCTTTAGGAGGCTGTAAGTATCTTGTGTCTGTAATAGCCCCGCTCCACTCGCCTTCGCTGTGCTCGGGCTCGCTCCGTGCCCTGCTCTGCCCCCTAATCCCACTCGTCCCCAGTAGTGTTAAATTTATAGGACCTATGCCACACCCCCACTTCTCAGAACCAATCAACAAAGTCCTAAACCTTAAAGTGGCATATGCTTAATTACCATACCTAACTTACTAGCTACAGACTACCTTTACTTACCGCCCTGTATCCTAGTCAAAGTGCAAGACTGCTAAAATACCACTGCTACCTACTTCAACACATCTGAAGTTGCTAATGCTATTTTCCCTCTTACCTCTTATGATTATCCCATATCTACTCACCACCTATGAACATCAGAACTATTTAGGCTTTCACTAACCTAGAGGCCAAACCTCTACACCAACTGGGCCAAAATTTCAAAACCAAGTAAACAAACTTTACTTACCTAACTACTTACTTACAAAATATCACAGACTCATTCGAACTAGATACATAAACCCAACAGCAAGGAAATACCAGAACCTAATAAGTAAACTCCAAAAACTTATATTTAGGATACAACACAACCTCATAATAGATGGAGACATTCACCCGAACCCTGGCCCAACCACTATCTATAACCCAAGCCCTAACACTACTATTCCCTCTAACTTACAAACCCTAAATAGACCTCACAACTCCCTCTTGATCGGCCACCTGAACATTAGAAGTATAAGTAATAAGGTTCCCCACCTGCATGCCCTCTTAGATGTTCATTTTCTAGATATATATTATGTCTTACCAAAACATGGCTAAAACCATCAACACAAGACAATGAAGTAATACCACCCGGTTATAATATAGTCAGACTTGACCGCAAAGCTAGGATGGGGGGAGGGGGTAGCTATTCTATACAAGTCTGGGCTACAGGTGACCACTGAAGCCTCTCTACCACCCCAAGTCAGTAATGCTGAAATTCTTGCTACTAAGATACAAATCAATAAATGTAAATGCATATATATATATCATCTGTGTCTATATACCTCCAGGTAATAACATTAACACCCTTGAAGACATCCAATATTGGTTGTCAACTAACTACCCCCAAGAAACCATAGTCCTTGATGACTTTAACATCGATCGGAACAACTGTTGCTCAGAACACTCTACTATCCATGTTAACCTATATGGGTTTACTCAGACCATTACCTCCCCTACTAGGATCAGCAAACCCAACAACAAAAAAAGTACCTTAGACTGGATTCTCATTAATAGTCATCCAAGTATACAAGGCATGAACCCTCCCTGATGATATAAGCAACCACTTTCTTATCTTTATAATTAGGCATAAGACTGACATTCTTAACCATCCCAGCTATAAGACAATAAGGAACAATAAAAACTTCAACCCTGATAACTTCCAAAATCAACTACGTTTGTGATTGGTCAGTCCTAAAACACCTGCCGCTGGAGGAAGCAGTAACATACTTTAATACTAAATTTTTAGCCATTCTAGACTACCATGCGCCAACACGTTCTATAAACACTAAAACAAAAAATGCCCCATGGATCACGAAAGAAACTAGACAAAAAAATTCTACTTAGAAATAAAGTATGGGCCAAGTGGCGTACCACAAAAACCCTGCAGATTAAATTAAATACACACAGCTAAGGAATGACACAAAAAAATCCATTTTGTCAGATAAAAAAAACTTTTACTACCAACTACAGCAAAGCCACCAAAATAAACCTCAGATGTTCTGGCCAGGTATCAATAAACTCCTGCACCCAGGACAATCCACCACTCCGACCCCCTTAGGTACTAACCACAAGAGTCCTGAAGAAGTTGCCAATAACAGTTTCTTTACTGAAACCATCCAATCTCTAGCCAACCAGCTATCTCCTGATGGCTCAAGTCCTATTACTTCTATACCCAGCTCTCAACCCTGTTTTCACCTTCAGCCTGTTCCCCATCCCTTGTTAGAACCCTTATTAAGAAACTTAAACCAACCACCCTCTCTGCTGATCTCTTACCTGCAGAATATCTGCAAAAAGCTGCGGATGCCATAGCTTATCCCATCTCCATCCTGATTAATAGAACTGTAACCAAAGGTTCCATCCCCTCTGTCTGGAAGATATCTCATATTATTCCTATGCATAAAGGTGGTAACTCCAGTGAATTATCAGATTATAGACCCATAGCTATATTATCACCCCTGGCTAAAATCATGGAGAAATGTATACATAGACAACTGCTGAGCTATCTTATCTAAAACAACTTACTCACCAACTCTCAACATGGTTTTAGACTATTTGACAGCACCACCTCTGCCCTCCTGTCCTTTTCTGATGCCATTAACAAAAATCGCAATAATAACACTCTTTCCTCAGCCCTCTTTATTGATCTCTCTAAAGCCTTTGACATGGTAAACCATCAACTACTCATAAACATACTTAGATCCTTTTCTCTAGATAATCTAGCTATACAATGGTTCCAGTATTACCTAAATGATAGACAACAGGCTGTCCTATGGCAAAACAAGATATCAGCCTGTCTTTCCCATTACCCTTGGTGTTCCACAAGGTTCCATATTAGGACCTCTCCTATTTTCAGTCTTTATTAATGACCTGCACTCAGTCATTCCAATTGCTACCTGTATTCAATATGCAGACGATTCCACATTAATTTGCTCAGCTACTTCCCCCTCTGATCTACAGACTCTAAACCAAAATGTGTTTAACATAGTTGAAAGCTGGCTCCTTAACCATCAACTCATATTGAATCCTAAGAAAACAAAATTACTACTGTTCTCTCTAACCCATAGGTCCTCCCCACTTACCTTTACTGTTAAGTCAAACAACGGCACCATCATATCTCCTGATCCCTCCACCAAACTATTAGGGATATTAATTGATAACCTTAAGTTCGATGTGCATATTAACCATACTATAAAAGTAGTCAATAAAAAAACTTGGCTCTCTATACAGGATTAAGCCTTCCTTACCCCACTAACTAGGACTGTTATTGCCTGCACCCATTTACTCTCTACCCTCCTTTACGCCTCCCCCATATTTACAAACTTGAGTAAAAAACCCACAACTGTCATAACTTGAGTCAGTTAGGATGGTTAGAATTTCCTAACCTACTACAATGCAATCAAATTATAATTGCATATAAAATTCTTTACCAACCTGATAACACTCCCATACTTAATAACCTTAGCAGCCCATACAACAACCTTAAGACCCTACACTCATCCAACAGGCTACTAGTATAAATAGTTAAAACCAGTAACACAGCCAGTGACTCCTTGTTCTCTAACTCCGTTGTTAAAACCTGGAACTCACTGCCTATTGATCTTACGTTGGTTTCCTCAATAACCCTATTCAAAAATAACCTTAAACAGTACTTCAAAACACGTTGGCTATGTCCCTGTACTTACCCTGACTAACTCTCTCCTACATCCCTAGGTTCAAGGATACTTTTTTGTTGTACTAAGATTGAGTGTTCCTGTTAGTCCATGAACTGTGTATGCTTTAACATGTCAGACTTTGTCATTGCATATGTTTAGTCTAGCATATAATTCAAATGAATTCACTATAAGTATCTTTCATGTATAAATGTAATGTACATTCTATGTCTATGGCTGAAGCTTTTCTCCCCGAGCCTCTGCTGAATATGGACATATATCCAGTTGGAATACCCAGGTCAACAAATGTAAAATAAATAAAATAAAATAAGTAATAAAATTACTTTACTACTTAGAGGCGATCTCTGCTTGACTTACAAAGCCATGTCTGACCCAGCTCTGTTAGAAATGCTACATCTAAAGAAATCCCAATCCTTCCACACCACACACTCCAGAGACCTCAGCCCCATTACCACAATTAACAGAACATGCTGGAGGGACAGGTTCATAACCCAGAGACTGACCATGCTATGGAACAGAGTTCCCATACATGTCAAGCAGAGCATCTCACTGACCCTCTTCAAGAGAAATCTTGATGAGTGGATGGGAAACAGAAAATTCACCGTGGGGATAACTCCAGTGGCTCTACTTGACAGAGGTACTGGGAACTAAGGTCAGGTAGCTCTATGCCAGGGTATTCCTATGGCTAGGCTTGTAAAGGCCCCAGGGCCATTAGGCTACTACACACCTATGCCTACTACACACTTATGAACCTATGAAATAATTATTTTCCCATACATATTGGAAAGTGTGGGTTTGGAACTAAGTAAATGTTTATTAACAGCAGCAGGATTAACTAAAGCTATAGCTGCTGGGTCAGGTTTGGGATGAGTGTATAAAAACGTAAAAGAATAAGGAATTTCATACAATCTGTCTGCATTTTTGGGGGCAGCAGTCTGACTATCAGTAAAAGTTGCAGGCATACACATCCTCCAAAGTAGATTGCAGTAAAGGAATGGGTGAAGTTTCTGGAAATTCCATCTGTAAAAGCTCCTAGAATTTTCTGATGGACTGAGAAACCTCAGTGTCCCCCCAGCAAAAAACACAGCCATATTCTGGAAATAAACAGTTTAAGAGAAAGAAACCCCTCACAGGAAGAATCAAATATTCTGCTCTCCTGTGAGTCTCAATCAGAAATCTGAGGAGAAAACATTGCATCTATCCCTTCATCTTCCTGTCCAGATTTAAAATCTTGAATCTTTTCTGGAGAAGAAGGATCATTTCTTTTACCAGAAACCATCTTATAAAAAGGATCAATAACCTGGATTAAACCCTGAGCTAGATCTAGTAAACTACTCCTCTCAACAGAAATTTGAAGGAGGGAATAGATACATGGTTAGTTTTATGTTTCTTTTTGACAGGAAAAATGGGGCCAATAGAATGTTAGCAGCAGCTTCCCTAATGATGGTCAAAATATTCTGACTAAACACAAAAGCCTTTTGCTCACCAAGGGGACCTTAACAGGCATAGAAGATGTGGTTAAACCCTGTTCCATAGTGGCTGTAAGTGCTGCACTGGAGGTATACAGGGTAAAAGATGAATGTTCTGAGGAACAAGCTTTGGACACAGCAGAGTCACCCACCTCTGTCTGAGGCACATTGATAGCCTACTGTGGTGGAAAAAGGCTGCTTATTTAACTTTTTCATTTTGGGGCTGGAAGAAGGACCAACTGTGGGACCTGTAGTTAGTTCCATGGTCAAGCCAAAAGCGGTGCCACTGTCCCATGGAACCCAGCAGCGCGAGTCAGTAAAAATTTAAAGTTGTTAAAAGTCACATTCTTTTCACAAAAACACAGTAAAAAGTACTTGAATATACTTTGTCAGTCCATAAATGTAAAATAAACACAATTCCTCCAAAGAAAAAAAAATGTTTTTAAACTACTTTTACACTGACAGGAAAAAAGTTTGCTCCCATTTAAAAGTACAGTTAAGACTAGTGACAGTCCTTTAAAACACAAACTCCTTACTTAAAAATAACTTTCCCAAGCATGAACGATATGTGTGTGTATGTGTGTATGTGTGTATGTGTGTATGTATATATATATATATATATATATATATATATATATATATATATATATATATATATATATACATTTCTTTTTTGAATGTGGAAAATTTTTCCCCAAAGGGAACTAATCTGCCCAGCAAAGGAACAGCACAAGCCAATCATCGATTTTTGAAAGCACTCGGAAGAGCACTCTCTTGCCAAGAAAACTCTGAAGGGAGCTCTCAAACCTGTTTTTGACACAGCTCAGCTCAAGCTGCCTAATGGGTTGAGTGCATGGAATGTGACCTTAACCTTTGAAAGCTGTCCAGCTGTTATATCCTTGGCAGGATATTACCCCTATAGCTAAGGCTATATAGATAAGGCTATTACAGCAATGATTATTCAAATATCTACTGTTACGGTAAATTTGCTTACACAATTGTACTTTTTTCTAAAGATTCAGGACTCTCCAAAACTAATTGTCCCAGGCAGCAGTGGATGTTTAGCATTAGATCACTGTTGCAGTAGCCTAATCTATGTGGGTTATATCCTGTCAAGGATATGGCCACTGACCAGCTTTCAAAACTTCAGCACACCCTCCACATGCCATAATTGCTGGGAGAGGGTAAAGAGAGCCATATAAAAGCAGAGATTGAAGTGCCAAAAACTTCCAAGATTTCTTCCCTCCACAGTAAAATCCCTCTGTAGGCTTTTAGTACAAATGTTTGTCTAGCAGTCTTTCGGGGCTGGGCAGATAAGTATCCTACTGGGGACATCCTTCCATATTTTCATTTATTTGAGGAAAACAAATCTTTTTCCTGTAAGTTTGTTGTATTTATGCTAGGAAAATTAATTTCTATAGACTGTCATGACGTGTTTTAACCTGTGAATGATTGTGTGAAATAAAAGTGTACAAATCTTTGTTTACTTATTTTCTACATATTCATATAGAATAAGTGTGCTAGCAGCAGCACACTGTGCTTTGGGGATGGTCATTTATTTAATTATCTATTTATTTTGGTAGGAGGTTTACCAACTCACACAGGCCTTTCTACCCATCTTTCAGGCTTCCTTTTGGCTAAACTGGAGAGCATTTACCAGTCTCCTCAGTTCTTCCTTCTCTAATCCAAAAGAAAAAGAACATTTCTTAGGAGTTTTCAGGTGTCAGGCTGACTGCCTCACTGCTGCTGCTGCTGCTGATGATGATGATGGGTGACACTGCTGCGGATGGACTTGTTTCTCATACCACTGGCCATTGTTCTTCAGTCCCTCTGGTGTAGCTTCTCAGTATGCCACTAAGGACTGGGAGTTAAATATTCAGCTGTACAGTTTTCCGCTTTGGGCAATGGAGAACCACTCTTGTCAGTCTCTGGGAAAGGAGCAGGGGAAGGTTTTTACAGATACCTGGGCTAGGGTGCCTTATTCCATGGATAATGCCGCTACCATGGGTTGGTCTTTTTCCAGGTAGTCTCCCAGGACTAGAAAACAAGAAATTAAGACTGCTTCTTTTCCTGGTCAGGAAAGACTCGCTGGTATTTGCTAAGGGATTACTTTCTGTTTCGAATATTTGCAATACTATTTCTTGACTGATTACAAATAAAAAAATAGAAAAATATTCCTCACTTTCTAACAGATTCCCAGTCAGAAGAGCAAGAGTGGTGGGAGAATGTTTTTCTTAAGTAAATTCTCTTCAAGTTGAAGATTCTGATTCTGAGGAAGGTGCTTCTTCAAATTTCCCTCCAGAACAACTTTCTTTTTCAGAGACTTTATCCCCAACATGCGATATTTGTTTCAGTAGACACAGAGTAGAACCCCTCTTTCCCAGCAAAAATATTATGATTTGTTGTAAATGTTTATACCACAGCCTGCAGCTAACCCTCCTGTTTTATCAACATTAGTAGATGTTTTTTTGACCAGTTACAGCATTCCTGACAGTCAACCTCCTGCTCCTAAAAATTCTGTTAGGTTATATAAAGTACCTCAGACTCGTGAATATCTGTTTTCTAATCCTAAAGTAGACCCTGCAGTTATTAGCATATCTAAAACTTCTGCTAAACAGATTGTAAATTCTAACCCCATTTTTTTCTGACAAGGATGGGAAAGCTTTTAATAACTTTGAAAAGAAAGTTTATTCTTCTGCTGTTTTAACTTTCAGCATTTTGGACTGCCAGGTTCGCATGCTGCAACTATCACAGGCATCTATTTGTTGCAGTTAAATGTGATATATTTAACTGCTAATTTTCCTTCCTCAGAGGTTAAATTTTGTTTATTCATTAATTATTTCTTCTTTTCATGCTTAAATGTTCCTATGATTCTGCTGATACTGATGCTGTCTACAGAGCTGATGGTACTGAATATGTTACAAGAAAAAATGATTGGCTGCATTCTCAAAACTTACCACATGTTAAACCTGAGATTTTAAATTCCCAACGAGACAAGAATGTTCTGCTTGCCCCTTCGGCTGCTGTGGGAAACTGATTTGAGGAGTGCCCAAAGTTTCCAACCCTCCTTTTCTAAGCTCAGGACCTTTTTTCAGTAAACAATTTGAGCAGCAAGGTGCTAGCAAACAGGATACTAGAAAGCAATGACAATGAGGCTCTGAAAAGGGAAATCTTCCAAGAAACAAGGACAGTCCAAAATGTCAGAATGACTACTTGTCTCTTCAGTTCTCCCCACCCCCAACCTTTCAGTCTGTCCTTCAGCCTAAGTCTTCATATTCCCCAGTGGTAACAGATTATCTTAGACAAATGGGTTCTGAGAATCATACAGCAGAGTTACTGATGTCAATGGGAGTCCCTTCTTCCTTTTCAGTGGATTCCTCCACATCTTGCTAACCACACATTCGTTTTCTCCAGTTTTGGATCAAATGTTGTCCCGGGGGCTGTAGAATTAATACCCTCAGATCAAACAGGCACAGAATTTTATTCAAATATCTTTCTCAAGCTCTATATCAAGGTTCCAAAGTTCAAAATGTTATCCCTCCAAGCTGTGTTACCTACCCCCCCACCCCCACCCCCAACCTCTGGTTTCATGGTAATTTTAATCTTAAAAGATAAATATCATCACTTTCCTATTGTCAAAGATTTCAGATTGTTTTAAAGATTTTCTGTATCTGACTCACATTATCAGTTCTGTCTTACTCTTTGGGCTATCTACTGTATAGATACTTATACATACGTATTTACAACACATCTGGCTCCAGTAATTGTTTACTACATACCAAGGAATACATATCTTTTGCTATATTTTGCCACTTGCCAAGATTCTGCGATATGTCAGAAAACTCTTTCTCAGTCTGGAGATTAATCTGAACTTACAGAAATCTTGTCACATCCTGTCTCACAGAATAGTTGTTCTAAGATGCCTTGTGGATACTTCTTTAGGAAGGGCTTTTCTTATTCAGGACAAAATAGAAATGTACAGAGAAAAACTTTCTGACATTTTCCAGTCTCTGACTTCTGTCAGGGAATTTCTCAAAATTCTCAGTTTCATGCTTCTATGATTGTATGATTCCCTTGGTCAGTCTTCACATGAGAAAAATTCAGTGGTACCTCAGATCAGTCAAAACTCATTTGCTCCCAGTCTTGGTCTCCCTTTTTTACCCTCCAACAACTTCTCAGACTGTCACAACAGATGTCTCGCACTTTGTTGGGGGGTGGTGTATCCAATGACGAGGTCTGGGGAACAAACAGGACATGGAAAAGCATGTTAATGTCAAGGAGATATTGGCAATAATCAATGCTCTAAAGTGCTTAAACCATCTCTGGTCTCCAGGACCTCTGTAGGTTATAATGGACAACACCACAGTGAAATGTTATATAAGGAAACAACAGAGTACCAGATATTATCCCTTATTGTTATGATGGCCTGGTAGGTAGCAATTCAGCTCAGTTTGATTTTTCAGACTTCTTACATTCCATCAGAGCAGAACAATCTAATCACCAGGACCTTTGGAAGTTATCATAGACAACACCATTGTGATTTAGTATATAAACTAACAAGGGGTACCCGATCTTATCCCCTTTACCCACGTCTTATGATGACCTAGTGGGTATCAATTCAGCTCAGTTTGATTCTTCGGGCTTCAGAGCAGAACATTACAGCAGACAACTTGAGCAGGACCAGGACACACCTTCATGAATGGAAACTTCCCCTGGGTATCTTCAAGGATTTGATCCAATTGTTGGGAACACTTCAACTAGATCTGTTTCCTTCCTTTCACATTAGACAGTTAAATAACTGTGCTCCAGGATTTTTTACAAAAAGGCCTGGAAGACAGATGCTTTCTCTTTGTCATGGAAAGGAATGTTCCTCTATGCATTCCCATGGATCTCCAGGGATCTTCATAATTTCATCACTTTTGCAGTAACCTAATTGATCTGGGTTATATCCAGAGCTGTAAAAAATCAGCAGTCTGGGTGCCAAGCCTTTCAAATCTTTCCTAATACAGAAGAGCACTCATCTTGTGGGCTTTCAAGGATTGATGGTCAGCTAGCATTTCTCCATTGCTGGACAGATGAGTTCCCTTTGAGGAAAAAAAAACTTTCACAATTTATTTTATAGCTGAAATTATACTTCTCTCAATGAAATGTTTGCACTGTGCTGGGAATTCTAGTTTCTTTGACTGTCACATGACTTTTCAGTCTGAAGACTATGGTTCTGTATTTTAGTGTAAAACTTTTTTTAAGTAATGTTTAATCTATTTGTGTGTGAAAACTTTTATTAAACTGTATTTAGGGGCTGGGGTAATTTTATGTTATAAAAAAAACCTCCAAAAGGCTGCTGTTCCAAGTTTAATACAATTCAAACAAAAATGCACATAATTTTGTGATGTTCTTTGTGTTTCACTGTTACATTCATCATATTTGGGTTATCCCTGCCAGGGTATCCCTCGGCCGGCCCGAATACCAGAGGCTTAGTATTTCTGCATCGGTTGCTGTCGCTTCAGGACTGACTTCAGGTCGTCAGTAGTATAAAGTAAGGCAGCCGACGCCATTACATCAGTCTTTCTTGCTGTGGAGCCCAAAGCAGAAGCAGTTTACATGAGTGCTGGTCGGTCGCTACCTGAGTTTCATCTACCAAATTGAAGTTGAAGTCTTCTAAAGCTAAGTACCCCGTTGGGGATCCTTTGTTCTTGCACTAACCGATGTCAGAAAAAGTTAATAATTGTCTCGCCTGTGGAAAGCAAATACCACACCAAGACTCTTCCACTTTTACTGCGTCACTTGTTTAGGCCCAGACCACGACACCCCCCGTTGTCGCTTCTGTGCTTTGTTCAGTGCCAGAACTCTCTGTCGTCAGGCCCTTATTGTAGCCAGATATTTTCGCTTACAGTCCTCGAATTCTGATATGGCTTCAGTAAGCCATCCAACAGCAAATCTTCTGAAAAAACGTAAAGATAAAGACAAAGACAGACCGCACAGGTCCAAACCTACCGACGACGCTCCCGTTAAGTTAAAGTCGTCAGTTCTCCGATCCTCAGTGAGGTGCTTTTGCAGCCCCTGATGCCCGCTTCTGTGGATTCACAGGCCGCTACCGAGACCCTTTTGGAGTCCAGTATGCCACAAATCTCTTCTTTGACTAAGGATCCTGTGGATGTTCATCGTTGTTTCACTGTTGCAGTCATTACTCTTGGGTTATCCTGCTGGCAGGCTATGCTCAGTCGACCAGAATTCCAAAGTCTAGGTCCGGCGTCGGTTGCTGTCGCCTCTTCCCTGATGTCAGTGCGCCAGGGGTATAAAAGATGCAGCTGACACCATTTTCTTCAGTCTTTCTTGTCGCACGGTGCCCGAAGCAAAAGCAGCTCGCAAGTGCCAGTCGGCCGACTCCTGAGATTTTCGAATCCGAATTTCAGAACCAAAGTCTTCATTAAAGCTAAGTACCCCATTGGGGAAACTTTTTCCTTGCTCCAGACCAATGTCAGAAAAAGTTAACAATTGTATTTCTTGTGGGAAGCAAATACCTCATAAGGATTTTCACTCTTACTGTATTCCTTGCCTAGGCCCTGATCACAACATAGCTAGCTGTCGGTTTTGTGCTAGATTTAACCAATGCACTATCAAGCATCGGTTCGTTTTTGCATTTCATTACTTTGGCCGAAGATTTAATTATATTAAGCTGGTGGACCAGCCGACAACCGGAGTTTACAAAAAACGCAAGGACAAGGAAAAGGATAGGCATCCAAGGTCCAAAACCGACGATGAGGCTTCTTCTAGGCCAGTCGCCAGTTCGCCGGTTCTCAGTGAGGCGCATTCGCAGCCCCTGGTGCCCGCTACCTCAGAGCCACAGGCCGCTACCAACTCCCACATGGAGCAGACTGGGCCTCTGGATACTCAAGGTATTGGACACTCGGAAATCATTCCCTCAGATGGGTCCGGAGCCGCTGAGCAGGCATTGGCTTCTGAGGGTGTCTTCAGACCTACACAACTATATATTAAGCCAAATTCAGCTTCAAAGACAAAGACTAAAGTAGCTCTAAAGACAAAGAAACAAGTACAGCATTCTCCTACTCAGACTTCCATGCCTAAAAAACATGCTCAAAATGGCCGAAGACCTAATTACTTTGATCAGGGGCTCCCATCCCCCTCCTGATAAGAGGCCTAGGCAAGAGACAGAGTATGATTTTTCTGATCAGGTTTCTTTTTCCTCTGATTCCTCTTCTGAACAGTATTACTCCATGCTTCCCTATGAAGATTCTGATGCTGAAGAATCCATTCCTTCAGCCTCTCTTCCTGAGGATTATTCTTTTGGGGAAACCCTGCATACTATGAGGGAGCATTTCCACTGGGAGAGCCAAGATTACTCTGAATCTAAGAAAAGGCTCAGGGACTTTCTGCTACTTCCTCAGCACAGACCCCTTGCTATTCCACCTGTTCTAGACATTGTAGATGATGTTTTTTCAGAGTCCGGACTGTCCCCTGACTCTTTACCCCCTGCACCTGCTAAGCCAGACAGATACTACAGGGCCCCGGATTCTCATAAATTCCTATACAAAAACCCCGCTGCTGACCCAGAAACTATATCTCAGGGTCCCAAAGGAGTTAAAGCTTCCACTGCAAAAAACCCTGTCCCCTCTGATAGGGATTCTAGGGCTCTAGACAGATGGGGGAAAAAAGTCTACACTTCTGCTACCCTGGCTGTGAGGGCTTTAAATTGTCAGTTTCATATGCTTAAATATTAACAATATTTAATGTCACTGCTTAAACAGAAACAGTTGACAAATAGTGAATTTTTAGAGAACAAGGAATTGCAGGATTTATTGCATGCAGCTGAACAAGTGGGAAAGCATACTTTGCAATGTGGTTATGATTCACTGGAGGCCTCTTGCAGGGCCGCTGTTACAGGTTCTGTTATTAGAAGGCATGCTTGGTTAAAGGAACAGAATCTGCCTGATCATGTTAAAGCAAAATTATTAGATGCACCATTACAGCATGATACTTTGTTTGGTAATAAAGCAGAAGAGGTGTTGAAAAAATGGAGGATAAAGTTAAATCTATGCAGACAGTCAAGGATTTCTTACAGGTACAGCCACCCAGGATTAGCAGGAACTGGCCTTCTAAAAATTGTTCCTTTCCAGTGTCAGACAGACCTCAAAGAGGCAGATACAGGCATCCCAGAGGCAGATCTCAGCCCCAAGGCTCATACAGGCCTAAACAATGGGGTGCTCCTACCCCCAAAAGTGGAGAAGACAAATCACAACCTTACAGGAAACAGTGCCAATGACTTTCCTCTACCAGATCCAAGCACTTTTCTTTTGACAGCCCCCTTAGGGGGAAAACTAGCACTTTTTTCATCAAATTGGCAAATGGTTACCCAAGACAAATGTGTCCTGAACACAGTGTCCCAAGGCTACAGGTTCCATTTTCACACTCTACCAAGTTCAAAGGGTATGCCAAACCTGCCACACAATCAATGGGCAGAGGCACAAAAACAAATTACAGTCCTCATGGACATGAGAGCCATTCAGCAAGTACCACGACAAGAGCAGGGGCAAGGATTTTACTCCAGACTATTCCTAGTACCCAGAAAGGACATAACCTGGAGACCAATACTGGACCTGTCTATACTAAATACGTTTCTGGAAGTTCCAAAATTCAAGATGTTGACTCTACAGCAGCTACTGCCCATGCTGGGCAAAAAGGCTTGGCTCGTAACTTTGGACCTAAAAGAGGCATACCTGCATGTCCCAATCAGATAATCTTGCAGAAGATACCTCAGATTCATAGCTGGCTCAATGCTTTACCAATTCTCTGCACTGCCCTTTGGCTTATCTACTGCGCCCAGGGTCTTCACAAAATGCCTTGCACCAGTAATTGTGTTTTGCAGACAAAAAGGAATTCAAATATATCCCTACTTGGACGAACGCCTAATTCAAGCAGAGAACAAATACACTCTTCTAAAGCATCTGGCATTTGTAAAAAGTATTACTAATTGGCCTAGGGTACACAGTAAACAAAAATAAATCAAATCTAGTGCCCTCTCAAGAGATAATATTCCTGGGTGCAAGCTTAAATACAACTGCCCAGATGGCTTATCTCACGCCAGACAAGCAAAAGCAACTGATTACTTATTTCAAGAAATTGGCAAAAAAAAAACACTTATCTGCAAGGAAATTCCTGCAGGCCTTGGGTTTCATGGCATCCTGCATTCTACTAATTCCATATGCCAGACTGCATATGAGGAAACTACAGTGGTATGTAAAAAGTGTTTGGACTCAGCATTGCCACAGCCTGGAGACAGTAATTGCACTCATTCCCTGCCTACAACAGGAGTTTTGATGGTGGGCAGAAGCCTTTCACCACAACAAGGGTCTGCCATTCAGTTTACCCACAGCCAGACAGACACTGACAACGGATGCATCAGATTATGCCTGGGGAGCCCATATGGCAGGAAAATATATTCATGGCACATGGCCTGCAAACCAGATGCATCTTCACATCAATCAAAAAGAGATGCTAGCTGTTCAAAATGCCCTGAAAGCTTTCAAGGACCTGCTTCATCCAGGACAGTTACTGATAAAGACAGACAACACTAAGGTTATGTGGTACATAAACAAGCAGGGAGGAACACATTCCTACCCCCTCTGCAGACAAGCAATGACCTTATGGGACACAGCATTGGCTTTTCAAGTTCACCTGCAAGCACAATTCCTGCCAGGAAAAACAAATATTCTGGCAGACGAACTAAGCAGAAACCTCATGGATCCCCACGAATGGAAACTGGATCCACAAGTCTTCAGCATGATAATAAGGAAATGGGGATTCCCAGACATAGATCTATTTGCCTCTCCTCACAACTGCCAATTGCAGAGATTTTGCACAAGGATTTATGACAAGCAAGCATGGAAAGTGGACGCCCTATCATTCAGATGGAAAACTCTAACAGTATATGCTTTTCCCCCACTGCCTCTCCTTCCCAGAGTACTCCTAAAGGTCAGACAAGAGAAGCCAAAAATGATTCTGATTGCACCAGACTGGCCACGCCAGCACTGGTACCCAATCCTAAAGAGCTTGTCTCAAGGTCCAGCATGGATTTTGCCTCAAACTTCTCACTTGCTGACCCAACAAAACAATTAGATCCTGCACAGCCAACTCAGGACCTTAAATGTGGCAGCATGGCAGATAATGTAGCCATTCTGAACACTCCTCTTTCAAAAGCTGTTATGGATGTCATCTTGGAGGCCAGGAGGCCCAGTACCAGAAAATCTTATGCAGAAAAATGGAAGAGATTCTATGCTTGGAACCAGGAACAAGGCATTGACACTTGTGTACCAAATATCCCTCAGGTTTTACAATACCTAATTGAGATGCTGAACAAAGGCCTTTCTTTCTCATCAATTAAGATTCACGCCTCTGTCATATCAGCCCATTACAATACAGAACCACCTATTTTTTCTCATCCTTTAATAAGACAGTACCTCAGAGGGGCCAAAAACATTAGGCCTCCAAGGAGAGCACCAATTCTGGCCTGGGACCTCAATTATGTTTTAGAAAAACTCACACTGCCTCCTTTTGAGCCAGCATCAACAGCAGATATAAAATTCTTATCCTGGAAAACAGCTCTGCTCCTAGCTATAACCTCTGCAAGGCAAGCCTCGGAGTTACAAACAGTCATGGCTGTGGAACCTTTCATCATTTTTCATCCAGAGAGGGTTTCTCTGAGGACAAACCCTACATTTATGCCTAAGGTGGTGTCCAGTGTGGCCCTCAACCAAGCCATTCACTTGCCTACCTTTTATCCAAATCCACAGAACAAGGGTGAGAAAATTCTCCATTTTTTGGACATACACAGGCAGTTGCGCTTCTACTTGGACAGAACTAAAGCTTTCAGAAAGACTGAGCAACATTTAGTGTCTTATGCTGCAGGATCACAAGGAAAGGCTATCTCAAAACAGACTATTTCAAAATGGATAGGCCATTGCATCCGTTTCTGCTATTTTCAACATGGCAAATCAGTGCCTAAGGGCATTAGGCCTCATTCCACCAAAGTAGCAGCCACTTCAGCAGCCTTCCTCAGAGTTGTACCAACCAAAGATATCTTAGAGGCTGCAACTTGGAGTTCAGTACACACCTTCACAAAGCACTACCACTTACCTCTTTACTCTAAGTTCAGAGCAGGCTTTGCCACTGCAGTTCTGCAGGGCCTCATAGCCTCTCCTAATCCTATTTAGCCCAGCCACCCAACCTCAGCTTTGGGATTCTAACCAAGAGTAATGACTGCAACAGTGAAACACGATGAACATAGTACAGTTGTGTACCTACCATAAATGTAGATGTCCGAGTGTATTCACTGTTGCAGTCCAGGTTACCCACCCACCATCCCCCTTGTCTTTGCTGGGACTTATCTAAACTTCTCTATCCTATACAACCTATTTGGTGTATTTGTTTGTAGATGAAGAAAATGTTATTTTTGTGCATGCATTTTTTATTGGCATATTTTTCAGCCTACCATTTGGGGGCACCTGACATCTGGGGCAAGAAAAACTGAAGAAAATGACATCAGCTGCATCTTTATACCCCTGGCGCACTGACATCAGGGAAGAGGTGACAGCAACCGACGCCGGACCTAGACTTTGGAATTCTGGCCGACTGAGGGTAGCCTGCCAGCAGGATAACCCAAGAGTAATGACTGCAACAGTGAATACACTCGAACATCTACATTTATGGTAGGTACACAACTGTACTTTGTCTCTACCTTGGATGGGTCCGGAGCCGCTGAGCAGGCACCGGCTTCCAAGGAAGTCCTTTTCTGTACCGATTCTCAACACAAACCGATGTCTTCTTTCGCGACTACCGTTCTTTCAAAAATGACCACGTTTTTTTAGGCACAGGGTATGAACCACACCCAAGAAATGGGGCTGGCTGCCTTACTTTGTACTACTGACTACCTGATGTCAGTCCTGAAGCGACAGCAACCAATGCAGAAATACTAAGCCTCTGGTATTCGGGCCTGCCCAGGGCTACCCTGGCAGGGATAACCCAAATGTGATGACTGCAACAGTGAATACACTCGAACCTCTACATTTATGGTAAGTGTGCACAACTGTACTTTATGCTTGTTGTGGTGTTTTTTATGTGAAAAACACTACCTTTTTTATACTTATCTTTTTACCGACTACTGCTGTCATTGGTACCCAAATTTGAGGCTTTACTATGGAATAACTTACCAATTCCTCAGTTATTCCTTCCTTTGTTCACAGAAAGAAGAACATTTTCAGACAGACTTTGCCCCTTCAGCATGCTACAGATAGATGACTCTGCTGTGGTCATTCCTTGTTTCTCAAACCACTCACCTTTTTAAAGGTTCATAGGTGTATACTAGAGTAACAAGCACTGAGGCCTTTATAAACCTAGCTATACAATCCAAATGTAGTCCACAAGGTATTGTACTTTAGAGATTACTTCAAAAGGAACATGTTGGTTAAGGCATGATTTAACAGCCACCTCTGTCCAAAAAGGACATGGGTGTCAGACCAGGGGTGAATTTTCAGTTTCCCATCTACTGGTTACCTGGATGGGAAGCCTATTGTACAAAATTGGGCTTCTCTGACATACATAGCTGTCCCTCCAAAATGCCCTATTTAAGTCTCAAGCAAAGTTTAAATCCTTAGATCTAGTAGTTCTTGTGATGTACATTTTGTGGATTTGCAAAAAATCCATCAAAGCAGGATCCAAGGATCCCTTGCATGCCAGACACATACTGCATCTCTGCAGTCTGTATAAAGCAGTATATAAAGTGAGGGCTTTGAGGAGATCTGCCTAGGACATTGTGTTTATGCCCTGTATTATTTTTGTGAGGAATCTGTTTGGACTTTCCAGTTATCGAATGTGCCTGGGATAGGTACATACCAAAGGGAATGTTATACTCAATAATTGATCTGATGAGGGCTGAGTATGCTGACGCAATGACTTCCCTGGACCAAATGCCATGCCCTTGCTTATAAGTTGAATGATGTAGAATGATTGTCTTACTACCTTAGACTCATGTTGTTCGAAAGCCAGGATACTATCTACATGAGTCCCCAAATCCCTGGCTACTGTGTCTACTTTTAGGGTGTTTTATCAATGAGATGGTTTCCCTGGGTACTATTATGCATTTCTTGGCACTGAGTTTTAAGCCGTGCCTTTAGCAGCAGTCATTTGTCTGTGTTACACTTTCCTGTAAGATGTTGGTATCTTGGAGGGTTTCTATGATTGCAAACTTGGTAAGACAGAGGTCCTTGACATTGGCCTTGACTTCTGAAAAATAGATGCCAAAGAGGAGTGGGCCCAGCACAGAGCCCTGGGGGACTACACTGATGACTGACCTGTTTGTAGAGATGCTCTCTCCAATCCTAAACTCCAGGATCCTGTCTGTGAGTCAGCTGGTTATCCAGAGAGTTTTATAGGGATTTATGCCTAATTCCAGTGAGTTTGTTTACAATGCGTGAGTGGAGTACTGTATCAAATACCTTAACTAGATCAAGGTAGGCAGTATGTACTTTTTTTGCCCTCATCCATTGCCTTGGTGACCTTCTCAAAGACATCCACCAGGTTCAGTAGGCATGACCTGCCTTTGATGAAACCAACCTGGGTTGGGTCCAGTTCTGAAGGTTTCCTATGTCATTGTTAATCATTTCCTTGATAATTCTTTCCATGGCTTTGCATATGGAACTAGTTAGTCTTATGGGTCTGTAGTTCCTGGGATCCACTGATGGTCTGCCCTTTTGCAGAGAAATGACCGTTGCAGACTGTGGCATGAAGCCTGTGTCGAGACTGAGGTTAAATAGTGACACTAGTGGCTCTGATAGGTCATATTTTAGGCTTTGTGAGGCTTTCTGGGATGTTATCTGGGCATATCAAAACTGTATTCTTGACCTTATGAGGGCATCTAAGATCTGCTCCCTAGTGATAGTTGGAGGGGTTATGTTAGATGGTGTTTCCTGGGGGGGGGCCTCTCCCTGGGTAGAGAGAGGGGTTAAAGTTGGAGATGCATTTGTAAACCAGACGATTTGCTATATCTCCAGGTTCCATGACTGAGGCTTCATTTACCAACAATTCTACATGTCTGCTGTCTTTGAGGTTTTAGACATAGCTAAAGAAGGACTCTTGGTTGCCCTTGGCCTGGTACACTATCTATACCTCAGAATTTGCTTTGTTGGACTTAATTAGTCCTCTTAGTTGTCTATACATTTTGATGAGAGTGTGTATATCTTTTTTGGTGTTACACTTCCTAATTTTAGCATGACTTTCTGTTTGTTGTACAGTCTGTTCAGTTTTGGATTCCACCAGGGGGATTTGTTTTTTGAGTTAGTTTTGGGCTTACATTTGTTAAGTACAGCATCATCTATGCAATCATTGACATGATTTCCACTATTGTAGTCTCTCCAACAACCATGGGCTAAGAGTTAGATATGTCCTCTGCAGCTATTGGAGTGTTCTCAGCAGGCATGAGCAAACCTCTCTGGTCAGTCTCAGAGAAAGAAGTGGGGAATGCTTCTCTGCCTAGCTGGACTAGGAATCTTGTTTCTCAGGGTGATGTTCATGATAGGAGTCAGTATGCTTCTACTGAAATTCTTGTTAAAAATAAGCAGAAAGATAACCATTTACTTTCTCTTATCGCATTTACTTTAGATAGGAATGATTTACTAGGCTTAGCTCAAGGTTTAGTTCAGACCCTTAACAGATATCTTTCTGGACTGCCTGGTACTAAAAAAAGGAAATAATTTTCTGGAGATTCCCAGGGAGGGTGAGGAATGGGAAAATGTTTGTGAGGGAACAAATTCCATTTTTTCTCATCAGGTAACTGATTCTGTTTCTAAAGAGTATTATTTCTTCTGATTGTTTCCTTGGAAGGGTTGGGTTGGGTGGGCCTATGGCTAAGCTTGCCTTTACAACACAAACAGAGAGAGTTTGAGTCTCACAAGGGATAATTGGCTAGGCTTAAAATGGCCCACAAGGGCAGTTAGCCTGATACTAACCTATGAACCTATGAAGAATTTTCTTTTTCTGAAACTATCTCTGGTTTGAACCAGTTGTTTGAATGGAAGATACTGACATTCCAGTGTCTTTAAAAAATAGTATGATTTATTACAACTGGAATTTCTCCAGCCCATGCCTGTTCCTCCTACTTTGGAGGATGCTTTTATTATGGCTTGTAACATGCCTGACAGCCAGCATGCAACAACTAAGAAAGCAGATAAACTGTACAGAGTCCCTCAGTCTTACAAGTTTTATTTTCTAATCCCAGATTTGACTATACAGCGATTTCCTTGATAAATCAATCTGCAGTTAGACATTTCATAAATACTAATCCCTGCCCCTCTGATAAGGACGTGAAAGTCTTTAATAGATTTAGGGAAAAGGTTTATTTCCCTGTCAGACTTATTTTTAGCTTTTGTAATATTCAAACTCAGGTTTTAACATGGTTTGCGTGCTTCATTTAAGAGTATGATGAACAATTATAGCCACATTTCCTTTTACTGTGGAAAAAATCTTCTTTGAATACACTGACTGCTTCTGTGTCTCAATTAACCGAGGGTGCTTATGACTCAATTGAGGCCTCTTCCAGAATAGAAGCTATTGGAACTGATATGAGAAGTTTGCATGGTTATGTTCTCTAAATTTACCAGAGGATGTTAAAGCCGAAGTTTGGAATTTTCCCTAGTGTTTTTGGACTGTCAGCTGCTGAGGTCCTGAAAAAGTGTGATGATGGAGGGAAACTGATTCAAGGGATGACTCAGAATTTTCTGACAGGGAAAGGTTTCTACTCAAGAATGTTTGTGGTTCCTAAGAAAGAAGTATCATGGCAACAAACCATACATCTTTCCTTTCTCAATCACTTTATGAAAGCCCCAAAATTCAAAATGCTATCCCTTCACAACATGTTACCAATTATTCCCCCTTTCTGTTACTTGGTAACACTAGATTTAAAAGAACCTTATTATCAAATTTCTAAAACCTCAACTTTCAGTTTTTTTTAAGGTTTTCTGTGTCTGGATTACACTATCAGTTCTCTGCATTACCCTTTAGGTTATCCACTGCTCCAGTGATAGCCTATTGCTGCCTGCAAGGTATTCACATATTTCTGGATTTAAGTGACTTGCTTATCTTTGTAGAGTCTTTTTCAAAGTGTCGGGAATCTCAAGCTTGGATGAACCATCTCTCTAACAGACTGGGTTTCCAGGAGAATATTCTTATTTGACCCCTTCCCACAGGATTGTTTTCTTGGAATGTCTCATGTACACCTCAGTTCAAAGGACCTTTCTTCCACAGGAATAAAGTAGATCTATATCTAAATCTATTCTAGTTTTTCTAGTCAGTCTCCATGGCTTCAGCAAGTGAATTTCGTAGGTTCCCAGCATTCATGGCATCTATGATTCTCTTGACTCCTGTAGCCAGACTCCACTTGAGAAAGATTCAGTGGTACCCAAAATCTGTGTGGTCCCAGCACCAGCACCCCCTGACATTTCAGATTCCAGTTTTGGGATTTGTGAAAAGGAAACTGCTTTGATTGTAGAGACTGATTTTGTCTGAATCCTGGTCTCCCATGCTCCCTTCCAGGTCCAAGACAATCTGTAACAACATATACCTCAGACTTTGCTTGGGGAGCTGTGTCTTTTGGGGGAAAAGTGTAGGGTCTTTGGAACACAAAAAGCAGACCAAAACACATAAACATAAAAGAGATGTTGGCATTTATAAATTCATTCAACTCTCTCAGTCATCTATGGTCCCCAGGGTTGCTAAAGGTGATTATAGACAACACCACAGTAATGTGGTATGTAAACAAACAGGGAGGTTTCCAGATCTTACCCTATGTGTAGGTTAACCACGGTAGCCTGGGATGTAGCAGTGCAGCAGAATTTCACTTTACAGGAGTCTTATATTATGCCCGGGCAAAACATTATGGCAGACAGGCTAAGAAGATCAAGGATAGACCCTCACAAATAGCAAAAATACCAACATAGCAAATACAACCCAAAGAAACCTAAAGGTATTACTGTTCAATGCTTGGAGCCTAAACAAGAAACTCTACACCCTACAAGCTCTCCTCACTCCGGAGAATAAAGACATCTGTGCCATTACTGAAACATCATTTAAAGCCACATAAAGTATTCTGGCAGTGCAAGGCTTCAGTGCCTTCCCCACATTTCAACCATCATTATACAAAAAGAGACAAAAGGTAGAGAATCTTAATCTGTATTAACAACATGTATATCTCTAGGTTGGTTAAGCAGGATGACACCAGGGAATTTATCCAGGTGTAAATCACCATAGGCAAAGTCAAATACCAGACCCTAGTAAGGTCTAGGTCACCCTCTTTGTCCCTAGAATCCCATAGCTCATAGCTAGACCTACAGGAGACACTCACCATTAAACCAAATACCCTACTCATGGGACATTTTACCTACCTTTTTATAAACTGGAGAACATACACTGACTCATACTCGCAGGCACAATGGTTCCTGGACTTTACTAAAACAAATATCTTTGACCAGATAGTGTGCACACCCACCAGGGATTCAAACGTATTAGGCCTGATACTCATTAATATTGGAGAGTGCTGCACTCCTCCCTCCCATAGTGATATGGCCTCACTGGTGAGGTCAGAACACAAAGCTGTTTCCTTCAAAATAAAAATCAACTCAGCAACCTCAGCAAACCCTGTAACAGTTAGGGCCTATTCCAAAGCAAACTACATCCTATTAAGCAATAGTTTGTCAAAACCCAATGCACCTTCCTACCCTGAGTTCACAGTAACCTATGCAAAATTGTTCACAGAGACTCTGTACAACCATGTAATTGACTATATAGAAGCTGTTGCACCTAAGCCAAAAACAAACTCTAAAGACAAACCATAGTGGTGGAATCCTAACCTTAATAGGGTATATAACAAAAGTAAAAAACACATGGCTAAAATCAGGAAAACCAACTCCATTAATTATAGGAGCCTTCTAATTAAACTAAACAGGAAACTAAGGGGACTAATCAAGTCCAGCAAGGCCAATTACTAGGTCAAGATAGCTTCACAGGCTAAAGACAACCACAACACCTTCTACAGCTATGTTTGAAAACTCAAAAGAAGCACACATTAGTGTGCCAAACTGGTGGTCAACAATGCCACCTTCACTGAGCAGAGCAGCACAGCGAATTTGCTAGCTGACAAATTCAGCTCAAACTTCACCCTGCATTCCCCCTGGTTCCCCACAGGAAATACCTACTAGTATAACCACCAACTATTAACAGTGAGTAGGTCCTGGCTGCACTCACTAAGGCCAAAGACGCATAGTGGGCCCCAACAATATCCCAGGATGCCTCCAAAAAAGCTTAAAATATGATCTATCAAGACCATTTGAGTCACCTTTCAACTATACCCTCATAAAAGGCTTTGTTCCATGAGAATGTAGAACTGCAAAGGTTACCCCACTTCACAAGGGTGGACCATCAACTGACCCCAGAAACTACAGATCCATTAGCCTGACTAGTGTAATATGCAAAGCTATGGAATGAATTATCATGGAAATGTTGTAAATGTGGCCACAAAATCCTGCCCAGTGTAACCACAACCTTTGTATGGTGTGCCTGCGACCACAGAACTTGGAGGCAGATTGTGCCATATGCAAGGCCTTTGGACCTTGGTCAATGATGCACTCCAGAAACAAGTTGATACTGAAGGATCGTCTTCCCTCTGACAGCCAGGCTTCTCCTGGAGAAACACCAGAAAACAGAAGGGCACAAAATGGATATGGAGGAAGACTAAACAAGTTCATTGTCTGTAATCCAGTGAAAATGAGCCAGTGTTGATGCATTACAGTGACATTTAAATTGTTTAAAAAGCCACTTGTTAAAACAACTTGAATTGGGATCCAGAATCTACTACTCAGGGGGAGAACAGACTAGAAATAATGTTAGTATTATGCTGAGGTAGAGGCTTCAGAAGACAATGAAAGATGCCATCAGAATTAGCTACAGACTCATGACTATTAGACTCCAGTGTAAGGATAAGGCAGTATTCATAATCTCAGCCTGTGCCCCACGGCAGGGTTGTGATAGCGAGGAAAATAATGCATTCAGGCAACAGTTGCACAACTAGATAAAGCAGGACAACATGAGCTGGTGTTGATAATGGGGGACCTGAATGCACATATTGGGACTGACTGAACAGGATATGAGGACTGCTTAGGTCAACATGGGTGGGGCAACAGGAATAAAGAAGGAGAGACCATTCTAGACTTGATGGCCTGATGGTGGCTAACACATAACACATGGTTCAGCAAGAGAGACAGTTGCAAGATCACAAACAATAGTGGCGAACATGCAACACAGGTAGACTTCCATTTAATAAGGAAAAGAGAGTGGGATAGACTCAGTGTTTTCAAAGTCATTTCCAATGAAATAGCTGGCCCACAGCATAAAGGACTGGTTGCCACAGTCATCTGTAGCTGCAAGCAGTGGTCAGAGAGGTTTCATTTCAACAGGAACCAAGCTGAAGACCTGGAAGTTGACTGGAGAGAAAGGAGAAGGGTTCAAGGAATAACTCAGGACTCTAGTACCTCAAAAAGAAGGTTAGGAAATAGGCAGAGTGGAAGAAGAATGACAGCACCTCAAAACAGCATCTGTGAGGATTATAGAACATATATGAGGCTGAGACGGGTATAGAAATAAGGTACATAAGTGAAGCTGGTGGTGAAATGCAGAAATCCAGGAAGTCATCACAAGAAAGAAGGAGTGCAGGAAAAAGTGGGAGACAGAAAAAGACAGCCCAGGCTAAGAAAGGAGCTGCAGCAGCAAAGAAGAAGGCACTGCCAAATTCTGGAAACTGACTCAGTAGATGGCACAAAGAAACCCTACCAGATTTCAAGGCAAGCACAGATACATAAAGAAGATAGTCACACACCCTTCATAAGGGATGTCAGCAACAATGTGCTCACCAGTCCACAGAACATCAAAGTCATATAGAAGGAGTACTTCCAGCAGCTTCTGAATGAATAAAATCCTGCAGAAGATGTACTGCCCCAGAAACAGCCCATGATGAAAGAAGAGCAGAAGACCACCCTAGAAGACATAAGAACAGCACTAAGTAAGTTAAATCAGGGAAAACAGCAGGCTCAGGTGATCTGCATGTTGGGTGAAATAAGGGAGAAATGGCTCCTGAGGGTACTCATAGCAGTATGAAGAGAAATGTATATTCCAGATGACTGGAAAATTAGCATACCAGTGCCAGTGGACAAGAACAAAGGGGATATACACAACTATGGACAGTACAGAAGTATCAAACTCCTGTCGCACTGCATGAAAGTTCTGGAGAGGATGATTGATAAATACACAGAGTAGTAGAAAGTAAGATGGAGGGTGAGCAATATGGATTCAGATCAGGATGTAGCACAACTGACCTGATGTTTGCAGTGAGAAAGATAGTTGAGGAGAAGCTAGAGCTGAGGAAAGAGTCCAGCTGGACACTCCTAGACCTGAAGAAAACATATGAAAATGTCCCTAGAAAGCTGATTTGGGCAGTTTTGGTGTGGTTTGAAGTCCAAAAAACATTGAAGGAATTAGTGCAGGCTATGTACAAGGACCCAATGACTCAAGCACAAGCAGTGTTTGGTCTCAGAGAGGTTCCAGTGGGAGTGGGTGTACATCAAGCTTCATCACTGAGCTCACTGCTCTTCATAATGGTGATGCAAACAGGTCATGGGTGACAGATCAGCAAAGTTGCAATGTGCAGATGATGTGGCATTACAAACAGACTCTGAGCAAGGACTTCAGCAAATGATAGGGAATGGAATGCAAAATGGAAGTCACATGGAATGCAAATGAGTACAGATAAAGCAGTTGAAATGGCAGCAAATGGGGAACATCAGAAGAAGCCTGAGAACTGAGATAAGAGGGAAAACAGTGAAACATGTTAACAGTTTCAAGTATCAGAAAGGGGTGGTTGAGGAGAAGAAAAGTCTGAAAGAGGAGGTCAAAGCTAGAAATCAGAGGGGCTGTAGCCAACTGGCACAGAGTATCTGGGACAGTGTATAACAGAAGAATGACAAAGAATTTGAAATGTAAAGTGAACAAAATGGTGGTGATACCAGTGTATGGTACAGAAACTTGGGCAGTAAAGCAGAGCAGTTTAGGAAACTAGAAGTAATGGAAATGAAGTGCCTGAGATGGGGGGTAGGATGCACAATGTGGAACAGATGAAGAAATGGGGATAGCAGAGCAGAAGCCAAAGTGGTTCCAATTGCAGAGAAAGTCAAAGGGAACAAGATACCGTGGTTCAGGCAAATTGGCAGAAAAGTAGAAGGCAAACTGGTGAAGAAGATTTGGGACAGACAGGAAGAAGGCAAGAGGAAAAGAGGCCATCCAGCAAAGGGGTGGATGGATTGTGTGAGAAAAGATGTGTGACAGCCAGTTATGACTGTTGAAGACAGTATGAGAGTGGCACTGAATCAAGAGAGATGGCGATAGTTGACAAAACATCCCAACCCTATGTAGAAAAAGTGAAAAAGGGGGTTGATGATTAATCTGACCATCATTTAGAAAGTGATACTGAAGAACAGTGTAGAATAATATAAAGACTGAAAGATCATAGGATCATAGGAGGCTACCAGGCTAATGGCCCTAGAGCTTTTTTCAGCCTAGCCACTCATGTCTCAGTTTTCCCAGTTATCAATACCCATGGGTTACAATGGCTTTGGTATATGGCTGTGACTTAGAGCATCTACAAACCACCCCTGGAAATAAGGGCCACAGGCAACAAGCCGGGGGGATTTGGGATTTCCCATTCATTGGTCCTAACTGCATTTGAATAGGATAAGGGAAGAACTGTTTCACATGAATGGGGAGTCTGTTCCAAAGAAGGGGTAATCTCTGAGCCACAATCCCATCCTCCAACATATTTTGTTTATGTCACAGGCAAGGTTTAGATCCTTAAATTGGGTAATTCTAATGCTGTTTGTTTTACGAATGTGTAGCAGATCCATCAGGGTTGGATCAGAGAATGCCTTGTAGGTTAGGCAGAAATTACCCCTTAGTAGTCTGTAGGAGACCAAGTACAGGAACTGGGCTTTGTGGCAGTCTGCAAAGCACAGATTATTTACACCCTGCCACTCCAGCTGTTGCAAATGCCTTGTCAGGTATATCCCAAGGCCTGCACTCTTCTCAATTATTGGTGTATGATAGCTGAGTATAGTGGGACTATGATCTTCTTAGATCTATGTGCCATGCCCTTACTTATAAGTTGTGCCATGTAGAAGGATTTTCTCAACACCATGGAAGTTCTGTTTACTGTCAACCTGAGTTTCCAAGTCCCTTACTACTGTGTCTACTCTTAGGGGAGTGTTATTGATGTTGTAATTTGCAGGGATAGTCGTCTTCCTAAATAGTGTAACTGCATTTTTTTTGCACTTGGTTTTAAGCCATGGTTCTGGCACCAGTTATTTGTCTGTGTCAAACATTCCTGGAGGATATCTACATCTTTGGGAGATTCATTGATTGCACCCAGCTTTCAGTTATCTGCAGATTTAGTCAGTCAAAGGCCCTATTCATTTGCGTTGACTTCAGAGAAGTATATTCCAAACAGGAGAGGTCCCAGCAATGAGCCCTGTGAGACACATCTAGTACAGACCTCTTGGTGGAGGTGGATTCCCCCACCGTAACTTCATGTGGCATATCTGTCAGCTTTTTGGCTATCCATCAGGAGACATAGGAATTTATGCCTAAATTTGTGAGTTTGTCTATAATATCCAAGTGCAATATTGTATCAAATGCCTTTATCAGGTCAAGGTAGGCAGGATGTACCTTTTTGCTTTTGTCCATGGCTCTAGTGACCTTCTTGAAAAAGTCCACCAAATTTAGTAGGTGTGACCTGCCCTTGATGAACCCAAACTGGGGTGGGTCCAGTGTTTGAAGATTTCCTTTGTCTTTGTTTATCAGGTCCACAATAACTTTTTCCATGGCCTTGCTTATAAAACTAGTCAAACTTATGGGTGTGTAGTTCCGTGGGTCTGTTGATTGTCCACCTATATGTAGAGGGTAATAGTTGCAGTCCTCCATTCCCTAGAAATGAAGCATGTCTAGGGAGTGTAGTTGAATAGAGACTCTAGTGGGCCTAACATGTCATGTTTCAAGCTATTTAGGAGAAATCCTGGGATATTATCAAGATCCACTGATGCAGTGTTTTTAGATCTGGAGATGACCTGTTTTGTAGTTATAATTGAGGTAGAAGTGGTAGAGGGTATTTCCTGGGGGTGGGGGTGGGGAGATGATAGGGGGTGAACTTGGAACTAAATTTATTGGCCAGTAAATTTGCTATATCCCTTGGCTCAGTAAAGGAAGTTCCATTTTCTGTTAGTTTAGCAAACAGCTGATTGTTCCCTTTAAGTTTGCATACATAACTGAAAAATGCCTTATGGTTATCATTAGCCTGGGAGGCTATTTTCCCTTGAAGTTGGCTTTGGTGGACTTCATTAGTCCCCCGAGTTGCTTGCTCAGACTGATCAGGGAATTCTTTTATCTTTTGGGCATAGCCCTTTCTATTTTTGGACAGGATTTTCTGTCTTTTGTTGTACAACCTATTTATACTGGGTGTCCACCAAGAGGGCTTGTTTTTGGAGTTTGTCCTAAGTTTATTTTGGTTTGGAAATGCTGTTACTATACAGTTATTTATCTGCTTGTATAGGGTAGGTTTCCATAAACACTTCCACACAGGCCACAGTGTTCTCTGAAATAAGGGGCTTGGAATTTTGCTTTGCCTTCACATAATAAGAGGTAGCTAGCTTTAGAAAAGTTCTTAAAGGTTCTGTGGTTTGCTGGGAGTTCAGCCTTTATATTTATTTCAGAGGTTAACACTTTGTGATCTCATCTGACCAGTGAAGATATAACACAAGGGGAACAGGTGCAAAGTTCCCTCATATTTTGAGTACCAGATTCA
This sequence comes from Protopterus annectens, assembly GCF_019279795.1. Classification (NCBI taxonomy): domain Eukaryota; kingdom Metazoa; phylum Chordata; order Ceratodontiformes; family Protopteridae; genus Protopterus; species Protopterus annectens. Next base: position 1,962,790,425 of record NC_056729.1, read on the forward strand.
GGATTAAACCCTTAGTAGGTTTGCAAACTAGCTGTTATAGGCTGTTTGCATTGACGAAATCCAGGAGCCTTTGAGCCTGCATGTTAGTGATTGTGTATGTATCCCAATTGATGGTAGGATAGTTGAAATCACCTAACCGTGAGTGACTCCAGTACATTCAAGTATGTGGTGTGTTTATCCTGGATCATCTATGGAGGTCTATAGTTAGCAAGGATATGGTATTAGACTTTACCTAAGGATAGCTGGACATGGAGTAACTCAAGCATGTCATATTGTTTGACCAGTCTTGAGGTGTGCTTACTTTTTATGTAGATTCCATTTCTTGTCCCTTCCTGTGCAACAGATGGTCTAAATTTGTAGAAGGCGTTATAGCCTTATAAGGTCATAGGCTCGTAGATGTTTACTAGGCTAATGACCACAATAAACCTAGCCATGCATCCAAAATTTCTAACAAGTTCTGCTACCCTATAAGTTTAAGCAAGGGCTTGGGAGATGAAACATTTACAAGCAGGGGCCTGGGAAATGAAACATTTACAGGTTGCCAATGTCCATTATAGATATAGGTGCCAGCCCAGGGATGCATTTCCTGTTCCCCATCCAATTGGCCAAGTTACACTAGAATTGAATTAGGGAAGAACTCTGCTTCCCATGGATGGGGAGCCTGTTCCAGAGATGGCGTAATCTCTGGGATACATACCTGTCTCTCCAGCAGGTACTATTTATATCACAGGCTAGGTTTAAGTCTTTAGAATGGACAATTCTAGTTCTGTTTTGTGGATATGTAGGAGTTCCATCAGAGTGGGGTCTGACAATGCCCTACAGCCAGGCATAGATCTCCCTTCAACAGCCTGTAGGAGACAGAATACAGGGATAAGGCCTTGAGGCAGTCTGCATAGGATATTTTGCTTATGCCCTTTATTCTTTTCATCAGGCACCTCTGTGGATGTTCCAGTTTTTGGATATGCCTGGTTAAGTACATCTAGGTACATCTACACTGGAGCTTTTCTCCCTGGGCCTCTACTGAAAATGGACATATATATGCAGCTGGACTAGCCCAGTCAACAAATGTAAAATAAAAAATAAATAAATAAATAAATAAATAAAAGGTACATACCAAAGGGGGCATTGTACTCAATGATAGGTCTGATGAATGCCAAATAAAGTGGAACAATTACTTCCTTGGGCCTTTATGCCATACCTTTATTTATAAGTTGCCCAACATAGAATGATTTCCTCACCACTGTAGACACTTGACAGTCAAAGGATAGATTACTGTCCGTGTGTGTCCCTAAGACCCTAAATACTGAGTCAAATCTAAGGGGTGTGTTGTCGATATGATAATTACCAGGGGTGGATGACTTCCCAAAGGATATAGTTATGCATTTCTTGGCATTTAATTTTAGTCCATGGCTCTGACAACAGTTGTTTGTCTGTATCAACCCTTCCTGGTGAATATTTGTCAGCGCAGGATTCAATAACAGCTCCTAAATTGCAAACACCTGCAAATTTAGTCAGCCAGAGACCATTGACATTGGCCTTGACTTCAGACAACTAAATGCTAAAAAGGAGTGGCCCAAGGATTGATCTGAGGGACTCCACTTATGACGGTCATCTTTGTAGAGGTGGACTCCCCAATTCTAACTTCCTGGGTCCTGTCTGTGAGCCATTTGGCTATCCACTGGGTGACATATGGGTTTGTACCTAATCTCTTGAGTTTGTCATTGTGAACCATTTTGCCCTCATCCATTGCTTTGGTGACCTTCTCAAAGAAGTCCACCGGGCTAAGTAGGCATGACCTGCCCTAGACAAAACCAAAGTGGGTTGGCTCCAGTGTTTGGAGGTTTACTATATCATTACTGATTATTTCCATGATAATTCTTTCCATGGCTTTGATTAAAAGACTAGTGAGACTTATGGGTCTGTAGTTTCCAGGATCTGTAGAGGGATGACTGTTGCTGTTCTGTACTCATGAGGCATGAAGCATGTTTGGAAGCTACAGTTAAATAACAATTCCAGAGGACCTGATAGGCCATGTCTCATGCTATTTAGAAGGCATTCTGGGATATTGTCTTGGCCCATTGATGCACTGTTCTTGGTCTTAGAGAGAGAATTAAGGACCTGTTCCCTAGTGATTGCAGGGAGAGTTATATTTGATGGTATTTCATGAGGAAAGCTTGAGAGGAAGAGAGGGGTAAAGTTGGAGCTGAATTTATCATCCAGTAGGTTTGCTATGACTTCTGGCTCGGTATAGGTGGCTCCATTTACAGTGAGCTCTGCACACAATTGTGTATTGCCTTTGAGATTGCAGACAAAGTTAAAGAATGTCTTGAGGTTGTCTTTGGCCTGTAAAGCCAAATTTACCTCAAATTTGGCTTTGGTAGACTTTATTTGTCCTCTGAGTTGTTTGTTTAGTTTTCTGAGAGTGTTGTTATCCTGCTGGGTGCTGCACCTCCTAATTTTTGCCATGATTTTCTCCTTCCATTATACAGCCTATTGATTTTGTGACTCCACCAGGCCGGCTTGTTTTTGAGTTAGTTCTGTACTTTTTCCTTTTGGGTACAGCTGCCTCCATGCAGCTATTAACATGTTTTTATAGGTTTTCTGTGAACAGTTCTGCATAGGCAGCAGTGTTCTCAGGGTTTATGGGGTCTTCACATTTTCCCAGATTATCACTTAATAGCAGGAAGTTAACCTTAGAGTAGTTCCTGAATATTCCAGGGTTAATTGGGGGTCCAGGTTTTATTTATACTTTAAAAGAGACCATTTTGTGGTCTGACCTTACCCGGGAAGACATTACTCTAGGGGGTGTGCAGCACTCTCTTAGATTTAGTATAGTTGCACCCCTGGTTGGTGTATTAACAATCTGGTCCAAGGAGTTTTTGTTTACAAAATCCAGGAATCTCTCTGCCTGTACATTTGGTGTTGTATAGTTTTCCCAGTTAATAGTAGGATAATTAACGTCATCTATGAATATGGTATTGGTTTGGGTGGTGAGTATTTCCAGTAAGTTTAAATACACGGTACAGGTTTCCAGGGTCATAGAGAGAAACCTGTGGCTTGCAAGGAAGTGGCATTGGATTGTGCCTATGGTGATTTGAACATGGAGCAGCTCAGGTGTATTGTCCTGTTTGACCAGCCTTGAAGGTATATTTATTTTTGATGTAAAGAGAGACACTTCCACCTTTGGTCCTTGTCTGTGTAGTAGCTGGTCTAAATGTGTGAAAGGAATTATAACCTTGCACTGTCAGTGTGCTCTCCATGGCATTAAACCATGTCTTAGTGACTGCACAGACATCAGCATTCTTTAGGATGAAGAGAGCGTCCAGGGAGTGGTGGTTTTTGTTTAGTCTCCTTGTCCTGCTGGTGTTCCTTCCACAGCTTTAAACCATGTCTCAGTAACTGCACAGATGTCAACAATCTCCAGCATGAGAAGTGCTTCCAGGGAGTAGAGCTTCTTGTTTGTACTGGTTTATGGTAGCATGAGGAATTGTATTTGTTTTCTCATTTATTTGTATGTTTGCCCATTTTAAAGAAAGTATGTTGAATTCATGGTATAATTTTCATTCCAAGAATGCCTAGGAGAGACATAAACAGTTATGCCATGACAATGAGCTTGAAGTGGTTAGGCTGGTGGTTAGAGGGTGCTAACTGCTTCTGCAACAGACAGGGAAATGAGCAAACTGTTGTATCATATGGTCCCTATCTGTATGCATTCTGTTCTTCAGTATTTCACTTAGTAAGAAAATATCCTGTTTAAATACAGATAGTGTCCATTGTAATGCAAAGATCCCATTTATGTATGGATATCCCCCATTCTTTTAAGTAATGTGAAAAAGTACAGTGGTCATGAGAATTTATAGTATACGTTTTGGAAGAATAAACTCATTAAAAATGCAATAACTGAGAACAATTCTGATGACAGAAACTCAAGTCTGCATTTATTGAATGGGGAAATTTCCCTTTCCGCAATAGACAGCAACCAAAGAGTTGGCTGTGTTAAGTGAGTAGATGCAAGGGTGCATGGAGGCTATATGGGGGTGTTTTCCTTTCATGTAAAACACAAGATTGAATTCCACTTCATATTCATTTTAGTGGTGGTGCTGCAGTAGCATTGTTGCCTCACAGTAAGACATTGTCCTGTTAGATTCTCAGCAAGAGGGTCTTCTGTGTGGAGAGATGCGTGAATGGGCGTGCCTTTGTTGAAGGTTGCGCATCAGGGCCGGCAACTCGGCACGTAAAAATCTACTGCCAATCATTAGCGGACCGGAGTTCTACTGTGGCGAACCCTAACTGGGAAAAGCCGAAAGACACAACAAAAATTCATTTTTAAGTCAAAGTAGAATTGATATTCTTGTTGTATCAAGCCGCATCACAGAATCATGCATTTTATTTTAAAAATTCTAAGCTGCTTATGGACATAATAAAAGTTAGAGATAAGATATAAAAAAGTATTATTTTGTTTAAAATGTCATAACAAAATGCCAGTAGAAAAGTAAAAATGGAAAATGACAAAATCTTGAAAGATTATTGTCTTTATGCTTTCTTCTGATGTAACACTTTCCTCCTTTAAGTTCTGTGACTTTTCTTGAACAGGTTCACAAAAACAGCTAGATGTACAGTCATTAAAAGATAGAATCATCATTTCCTGGAATCCAAGTGGGCACAAGTCATTCTGCTGCTATATAATTGACTGGGGTCCAGTCACTGGAGAAGATGTTTATGATATGAAGACGGCAAAACTATCTACAAACTGTTACAACTATACACTGGAAGGTAATTCAGATTATTTAGTAGATATAAGCTCTCATAAAAAATATAAACAGATCTGTCTTGGCTTAACTACCCCTTTTATGTTGCAGAAAAACATTTTAACTGATTATTTATGACCTAAACAACATCTGTGCATTACTTAATGACAGGTCAATATGGGTATATTTTATTATAATTATAGTGTGTTTGGTCTGATCATCATAAAATTTGTGTTTTTTCTGGACAATCATAGAGGACTAAAGTTGGTAAGTAATGACACATTTGAGTTTCAGGCTTTATATCCTTCAAAAAATGCAAGTCAGGGTCAGGCCAAGATGGAGAGCTGTCATAGCCGGCCTTAGGCATAAGCCTACTTGGGGGCCGTCTAGGGCGCCGCTCTGGTAGAGGCACTTTTCCAGTATTTATTCGGTGTAGGTAGACCAGGATGGGGGCACCAGGTAGTGTGGTGGGGGGGTGCCGTGGAGCCCTTTTGCCTAGGGTGCCACTTGACCTAAGGCTGCTCCTGAGAGCTGTTAACTGCACTGAAATTTTTCTCTGCTTAATTTAATTTATTCTGACAGGAATTTTTATGAAATAATTCATTTTAAATCCAATTTTTACTGGGAGTTTAATATTTAAGTAGTTCTATTTAAAAACAAAAAAAAACAAAAAAATATTCCTTGTTTTCCTGCCTCTCCTAAACTAGTTAGACCAGTTTACAGGCCTTGCTGTATCCTGGGCTGTGTTGTAGTTCCTGTGTTGTCCATTGCCTTACTTGGATAGAAGGAAGTTTCTTAGCTCACCAGTGGGAGTGGGGAGCCTTGAATAGCCTACCTGTCCTTGAGGGAAGTGACCTCAGCACAAGAAGCTGTAGTAATTGGTCATTTTGGACCATTTCTAGCTCTTTTGAAGTTCCCTGGTTAAAATCTGCCTCTGGCATTTTTTGAAGCCATATTGCTCAGACACAGCTCCACGTGGTCCTGTTGAGTCTTCCTGGCTAAAGAGAACTGAAAAAAAGCGATTGCTTTCCTGATTAAGTATCCTGCTGTTTTTTATATTTGTTTTACCTTCTACTGCTTACCTGCAGCAAGCTTTAACTGTTTTCATAGTTATTTACTGCATTTTTTTATTATCTGCACTTAAAAGTACATTTTAGTCGAAATTAGTCTAATTCAAGTCGAAAAGTGTTTGTTTGCTGTTTAATTTAATTGTTTGGCTGCCCACTAAAGTGTGCTAGCCTGTACTACTGACTTGTTGCCTTTTCTGCATTTCTGTGTGTTTCTATTTAAAAACAAAAAAAACAAAAAAATATTCCTTGTTTTCCTGCCTCTCCTAAACTAGTTAGACCAGTTTACAGGCCTTGCTGTATCCTGGGCTGTGTTGTAGTTCCTGTGTTGTCCATTGCCTTACTTGGATAGAAGGAAGTTTCTTAACTCACCAGTGGGAGTGGGGAGCCTTGAATAGCCTACCTGTCCTTGAGGGAAGTGACCTCAGCACAAGATGCTGTAGTAATTGGTCATTTTGGACCATTTCTAGCTCTTTTGAAGTTCCCTGGTTAAAGTCTGCCTCTGGCATTTTTTGAAGCCATATTGCTCAGACACAGCTCCACGTGGTCCTGTTGAGTCTTCCTGGCTACAGAGAACTGAAAAAAAGCGACTGCTTTCCTGATTAAGTATCCTGCTGTTTTTTATATTTGTTTTACATTCTACTGCTTACCTAGAGCAAGCTTTAACAGTTTTCATAGTTATTTACTGCATTTTTTATTATCTGCACTTAAAAGTACATTTTAGTAGAAATTAGTCTAATTCAAGTCGAAAAGTGTTTGTTTGCTGTTTAATTTAATTGTTTGGCTGCCCACTAAAGTGTGCTAGCCTGTACTACTGACTTATTGCCTTTTCTGCATTTCTGTGTGTTTCTATTTAAAAACAAAAAAAGAAAAAATATTCCTTGTTTTCCTGCCTCTCCTAAACTAGTTAGACCAGTTTACAGGCCTTGCTGTATCCTGGACTGTGTTGTAGTTCCTGTGTTGTCCATTGCTTACTTGGATAGAAGGAAGTTTCTTAGCTCACCAGTGGGAGTGGGGAGCCTTGAATAGCCTACCTGTCCTTGAGGGAAGTGACCTCAGCACAAGAAGCTGTAGTAATTGGTCAATTTGGACCATTTCTAGCATTTTTGAAGTTCCCTGGTTAAAATCTGCCTCTGGCATTTGTTTGAAGCCATATTGCTCAGACACAGCTGCACGTGGTCCTGTTGAGTCTTTCTGGCTACAGAGAACTGAAAAAAAGTGACTGCTTTCCTGATTAAGTATCCTGCTGTTTTTTTTTTATTTGTTTTACCTTCTCTTCTTACCTAGAGCAAGCTTTAACTAACAGTTTTCATAGTTATTTACTGCATTTTTTATTATCTGCACTTAAAAGTACATTTTAGTCGAAATTAGTCTAATTCAAGTCGAAAAGTGTTTGTTTGCTGTTTAATTTAATTTAATTGTTTGGCTGCCCACTAAAGTGTGCTAGCCTGTACTACTGACTTATTGCCTTTTCTGCATTTCTGTGTGTTTCTATTTAAAAACAAAAAAAGAAAAAATATTCCTTGTTTTCCTGTTTAAAACTGTTGGTTTAAAGGTTCTTATCCTTTTGGGAGTTTTTTTTCCCTTTGTTATTAAAAAAAAATTTTTACTCCCCTAGTACCTTAATAGATGCCCTTAAAGTGAAGGGCTGTTAATTTTTTTTAATTTTGCTCTTTTAAGTTCCCGGGTTAAAAATTGCCTTGGCTTTTTTTTGGGCCTATTTAACAACCCATTCCTTTGGGTTTCCGGGCTCCTAAAAAAGTGACGTTTCCGTTGTATCCTGCTTTTTTTTAAATTTTGTTTTTTCATGCTTCCCTGAGAAGAATTTTTTCTTTTTTTAACCATTTTTTTTTTGCCTTAAAAGTACTTTTGGGAAAATTACTAAAAACAAAAGTGTTTTTTGGGTTTTTAATTTAATTTTTCTCCCCCTAAATTTCTGTTATCTGCTTTTCCCTTTTTGACTTTTTTTTCAAAAAAAAAAAAAAAAATTTTCCCTTTTTTTTTCCGTTTTAAATAGTTCCTTTTTAAAGGGCCTTTGCTGTTTTTGTTTATTCCGGGTTTTCCAGCACTTAGGGGAAAAGTTTTTACTCCCATATGGGGCCTTAAAGTCCCTTTTGAAAGTATCAGCCAAAAGTGTTTTGGTATTTTAATTTTGCTCTTTTAAGTTCCCGGGTTAAAAATTGCCTTGGCTTTTTTTGGGCCTTTTTCCAAAAATTCCTTTGGGTTTCCGGGCTCCTAAAAAAGTGACGTTTCCGTTGTATCCTGCTGTTTTTTATTTGTTTTTTCATGCTTCCCTGAGAAGAATTTTTTCTTTTTTTAACCATTTTTTTTTTGCCTTAAAAGTACTTTTGGGAAAATTACTAAAAACAAAAGTGTTTTTTTTTAATTTAATTTTTCTCCCCCTAAATTTCTGTTATCTGCTTTTCCCTTTTTGACTTTTTTTTCAAAAAAAAAAAAAAAAAATTTTTGTTTTCCTGCCTCCCTAAAATTTGCCCGTTTCGGTTTGGTATCCTGGGTTTTTATTTTTTTCCCATTGCTTACTTAAAGGGGAAAAGTTTCTTAGTACCATATGGGGCCTTAAAGTCCCTTTTAGGGAATACCTACACAAAAGTGTTTTGGTATTTTAATTTCTGCTTTTAAGTTCCCGGGTTAAAAATTGCCTTGGCTTTTTTTGGCCTTTTTCCAAAACCCCCATTCCTTTGGGTTTCCGGGCTCAAAACTAAAAAGGACGTTTCCGTTGTATCCTGCTTTTTTTTAAATTTTGTTTTTTCATGCTTCCCTGAGAAGAATTTTTTCTTTTTTTAACCATTTTTTTTTTGCCTTAAAAGTACTTTTGGGGAATTGCTTTAAAGCAAAAAGTGTTTTTTGTTTTAATTTAATTTTTGGGTCCCCTAAATTGCTGCCTTTAGCTTATTGCCCTCTTTTCTGTGGTTTTTTTTAAAAAACAAAAAACAAAAAAACCTTGTTTTCCTGTTCCCCTTTTAAAGTTTAACCTTCTGTTCCTGGGCGGTTTACCTGTTTTCCCTTTGTTATTAAAAAAAAATTTTTACTCCCCTAGTACCTTTAGCCATGCCCTTAAAGTGAAGGGCTGTTAATTTATTTTGGCCTTTTTTAGTTTTTGGTTTCCCGGGTTAAAAATTGCCTTGGCTTTTTTTGGGCCTATTTAAAAACCCCCATTCCTTTGGGTTTCCGGGCTCAAAACTAAAAAGACGTTTCCGTTGTATCCTGCTTTTTTTAAATTTGTTTTCCTTCTTCTTTAGAGAAGTTTAATTTTTCATTTTTTTTTTGCTTTTTATTACTGCCTTAAAAGTATTTTTAAAAAATTATTTAATTAAATAAAATTTTTTTGCTTTTAATTTTTTTTTCTGCCCCTAAATTTAGCCTTATCTGACAGTTTTTCTGTTTCTGTGGTTTCTTTTAAAAAAAAACAAAAAAACCTTGTTTTCCTGTTCCCCTCTTTAAAGTTTACCCTTTGCTTACCTGGGCGGTTTACCTGTTTTCCCTTTGTTATTAAAAAAAAATTTTTCTCCCCTAGTACCTTAATAGATGCCCTTAAAGTGAAGGGCTGTTAATTTATTTTGGCCATTTCTACCCTTTTTTAACCCCGGGTTAAAAATTGCCTTGGCTTTTTTTGGGCCTTTTTCCAAACAATTCCTTTGGGTTTCCGGGCTCCTAAAAAAGTGACGTTTCCGTTGTATCCTGCTTTTTTTTAAATTTTGTTTTCCTTTTCCTCTTTAGAGAAGTTTAATTTTTCATTTTTTTTTTGCTTTTTATTACTGCCTTAAAAGTATTTTTAGCAAATTATTTAATTAAATGAAAATTTTTTTGCTTTTAATTTTTTTTTCTGCCCCTAAATTTAGCCTTATCTGACAGTTTTTCTGTTTCTGTGGTTTTTTTTAAAAAACAAAAACAAAAAAAATACCTTGTTTTCCTGTTTAAAACTGTTAAAGTTTACCCTTTGCTTACCTGGGCGGTTTACCTGTTTTCCCTTTGTTATTAAAAAAAAATTTTTACTCCCCTAGTACCTTAATAGATGCCCTTGGGGGAAGTGTGGCTGTTAATTTATTTTGGCCTTTTTTATTTTTTGGGTTTCCCGGGTTAAAAATTGCCTTGGCTTTTTTTGGGCCTTTTTCCAAAACCCCCATTCCTTTGGGTTTCCGGGCTCCTAAAAAAGTGACGTTTCCGTTGTATCCTGCTGTTTTTTATTTGTTTTCCTTCTTCTTTAGAGAAGTTTAATTTTTCATTTTTTTTTTGCTTTTTATTACTGCCTTAAAAGTATTTTTAGCAAATTATTTAATTGTAAAAAGGGGTTTTTTGCTTTTAATTTTTTTTTCTGCCCCTAAATTTAGCCTTATCTGACAGTTTTTCTGTTTCTGTGGTTTCTTTTAAAAAAAAAAAAAAATACCTTGTTTTCCTGTTTCCTTTTAAAGTTTACCCTTTGCTTACCTGGGCGGTTTACCTGTTTTCCCTTTGTTATTAAAAAAAAATTTTTACTCCCCTAGTACCTTTAGCCATGCCCTTAAAGTCCCAGGGCTGTTAATTTTTTTTGGCCTTTTTTAGTTTTTGGTTTCCCGGGTTAAAAATTGCCTTGGCTTTTTTTGGCCATTTTAAAACCCCCATTCCTTTGGGTTTCCGGGCTCAAAACTAAAAAGGACGTTTCCGTTGTATCCTGCTGTTTTTTATTTGTTTTCCTTTTCCTCTTTAGAGAAGTTTAATTTTTCATTTTTTTTTTGCTTTTTATTACTGCCTTAAAAGTATTTTTAAAAAATTATTTAATTAAATGAAAATTTTTTTGCTTTTAATTTTTTTTCTGCCCCTAAATTTAGCCTTATCTGACAGTTTTTCTGTTTCTGTGGTTTTTTTTAAAAAAACAAAAAAAAAAAATTTCCCTTTGTTTTTCCTCTTAAATATTGGTTTACCCTTTGCTTACCTGGGCGGTTTACCTGTTTTCCCTTTGTTATTAAAAAAAAATTTTTACTCCCCTAGTACCTTAATAGATGCCCTTAAAGTGAAGGGCTGTTAATTTTTTTGGCCTTTTTTATTTTTTGGGTTTCCCGGGTTAAAAATTGCCTTGGCATTTTTTGGGCCTTTTTCCAACAAATTCCTTTGGGTTTCCGGGCTCAAAACTGAAAAAGTACGCTTTCCTGTTAATTCCTGCTTTTTTTAAATTTTTTTTTCCTTTTCCTCTTTAGAGAAGTTTAATTTTTCATTTTTTTTTTGCTTTTTATTACTGCCTTAAAAGTATTTTTAAAAAATTATTTAATTAAATGAAAATTTTTTTGCTTTTAATTTTTTTTTCTGCCCCTAAATTTAGCCTTATCTGACAGTTTTTCTGTTTCTGTGGTTTTTTTTAAAAAACAAAAAACAAAAAAATTTCCCTTTGTTTTCCTCCCTTTAAATGTTAACCTTTACGGCCTTCTGACCGGGCTTTTGTTTCCCTGTTTTCCATTTTATTTGGATAAAGGAATTTTTAGTAATGGGATAGCCGAAAGTTTCCGGGGGAAATATGGGCATAATTGGTTTTTTGGCCTTTCTACTTTTTTGGGCCCCCCGGGTTTCTGTTGGGTTTTTTAACCAACCAAAATATTCCTGTTTCTTCCTCTCAAAATAAAAAAGTACGCTTTCCTGTTTGCCTGTGTTTTTTTTTGTTTTCCTTTTCCTCTTTAGAGAAGTTTAATTTTTCATTTTTTTTTTGCTTTTTATTACTGCCTTAAAAGTATTTTTGGGAAATTATTTAATTAAATGAAAATTTTGCTTTTAATTTTTTTTTCTGCCCCTAAATTTAGCCTTATCTGACAGTTTTTCTGTTTCTGTGGTTTTTTTTAAAAAACAAAAACAAAAAATTTCCCTTTGTTTTCCTCCCTTTAAATGTTAACCTTTACGGCCTTCTGACCTCTGTTTTAGTTTTTTGCCATTTTATTTGGATAAAGGGAATTTTTACCCAAGTATAGCCGAAAGTTTCCCTTAAATGTCGCCAAAAGTGTGAAAGGGTTTTTTGGGCCCTTTTGCCTTTTGAATTCCCCGGGTTTTGTCTTTTTTTAACCAACCAAAACCCCCGTTCCGGGGTTTTTTCCTCTAAAAAACGAAAAAGGCTGCTTTCCTGTTGTATCCTGTGTTTTTTTTTTTTTTTTTATTCTAGTTTACCTGAGAAGCTTTAATGTTTCTGTTTTTAGTTTTTTAATTTCGCACAAAAGCTTTTAGTAAATTGTCAATTGCAAAAAGTTTTTTTTCTGTTTAAAATTGTTTCCCCCCATTTGAGCCTTATCTGACAGTTTTTCTGTTTCTGTGGTTTTTTTTAAAAAACAAAAAAAAAAAAAATTTCCCTTTGTTTTCCTCCCTTTTTAAATGTTAACCTTTACGGCCTTCTGACCTCTGTTTTAGTTTTTTGCCATTTTATTTGGATAAAGGGAATTTTTATACCATAGTAGTTGTGTCCTGTTTAAATGTCGCCAAAAGGTTTTTTGGCCTTTCTACTTTTTAACCCCCTTTAAAAAAATTCCTTGGTTTTTTTAACCAACCAAAACCCCCGTTCCGGGGTTTTTTCCTCTAAAAAACGAAAAAGGCTGCTTTCCTGTTGTTCCTGTGTTTTTTTTTTGTTTTCCCTTTAGTTCCTGGGCAATTTTAATGAATTTTTTACTGTTTTTTATTACTGCACAAAAGTAATTTTGTAAAATTGCAATTCAATTTTGGGTTTTGTTTAAAATTGTTTCTCCCCTTTGAGCCTTATCTGACAGTTTTTCTGTTTCTGTGGTTTCTTTTAAAAAAAAAAAAAAATTTCCCTTTGTTTTCCTCCCTTTAAATGTTAACCTTTACGGCCTTCTGACCTCTGTTTTAGTTTTTTGCCATTTTATTTGGATAAAGGGAATTTCTTAGCTCCCCGGGGGGGAGGGGGGTTGTGTATTTTGGGGGTGCCCACCAAAGGCTGGAAATTGGGCTTTTGGGCCTTTCTCCCTTTTTGGCCCCCTTTAAAACCCCCATTTTTAACCTTTTCGCCCTACGTGGCCGTTAGCTTCCGGGTCGGTGAAAAAGTCTGTTTCCATTTACCTGTGAATTTTTTTTACCCATGATGGAATTTTTAAATTTTTTTTTCTGTTTTTAGTTTTTTAATTTCGCACAAAAGCTTTTAGTAAAATTGTCAATTGCAAAAGTTTTGTTTTTTTTTTAAAAATTTTTGGGGCCCCCCCATTTGAGCCTTCTCGACATTCCTTTTTCTTTTGGTTTTCTTTTAAAAAAAAAAAAAAATTTCCCTTTGTTTTCCTCCCTTTTTAAATGTTAACCTTTACGGCCTTCTGACCTCTGTTTTAGTTCCTGTTTTATTGCCTTAGGATAAAGGAATTTTTTATAAAGGGGGGGAGGGGGGTTGTGTATTTTGGGGGTGCCCACCAAAGGCTGGAAATTGGGCTTTTGCCCCTTTTTTTTGGCCCCCTTTAAAACCCCCATTTTTAACCTTTTCGCCCTACGTGGCCGTTAGCTTCCGGGTCGGCTGGTAGTTTCCTGTTTTTCCTGCTGTTTTTTTATATTTGTTTTACCTTCTACTGCTTACCTAGAGCAAGCTTTAACTGTTTTCATAGTTATTTACTGCATTTTTTATTATCTGCACTTAAAAGTACATTTTAGTCGAAATTAGTCTAATTCAAGTCGAAAAGTGTTTGTTTGCTGTTTCATTTAATTGTTTGGCTGCCTACTAAAGTGTGCCAGCCTGTACTACTGACTTGTTGCCTTTTCTGCATTTCTGTGTGTTTCTATTTAAAAACAAAACAAACAAAAAATATTCCTTGTTTTCCTGCCTCTCCTAAACTAGTTAGACCAGTTTACAGGCCTTGCTGTATCCTGGGCTGTGTTGTAGTTCCGGTGTTGTCCATTGCCTTACTTGGATAGAAGGAAGTTTCTTAACTCACCAGTGGGAGTGGGGAGCCTTGAATAGCCTACTGGTCCTTGAGGGAAGTGACCTCAGCACAAGAAGCTGTAGTAATTGGTCATGTTGGACCATTTCTAGCTCTTTTGAAGTTCCCTGGTTAAAGTCTGCCTCTGGCATTTTTTTGAAGCCATATTGCTCAGACACAGCTCCACGTGGTCCTGTTGAGTCTTCCTGGTTACAGAGAACTGAAAAAAAGCGACTGCTTTCCTGATTAAGTATCCTGCTGTTTTTTTATATTTGTTTTACCTTCTACTGCTTACCTAGAGCAAGCTTTAACTGTTTTCATAGTTATTTACTGCATTTTTTATTATCTGCACTTAAAAGTACATTTTAGTAGAAATTAGTCTAATTCAAGTCGAAAAGTGTTTGTTTGCTGTTTAATTTAATTTTTTTGGCTGCCCACTAAAGTGTGCTAGCCTGTACTACTGACTTATTGCCTTTTCTGCATTTCTGTGTGTTTCTATTTAAAAACAAACAAAAAAAAATATTCCTTGTTTTCCTGCCTCTCCTAAACTAGTTAGACCAGTTTACAGGCCTTGCTGTATCCTGGGCTGTGTTGTAGTTCCTGTGTTGTCCATTGCCTTACTTGGATAGAAGGAAGTTTCTTAGCTCACCAGTGGGAGTGGGGAGCCTTGAATAGCCTACCTGTCCTTGAGGGAAGTGACCTCAGCACAAGAAGCTGTAGTAATTGGTCATTTTGGACCATTTCTAGCATTTTTGAAGTTCCTGGTTAAAATCTGCCTCTGGCATTTTTTTGAAGCCATATTGCTCAGACACAGCTCCACGTGGTCCTGTTGAGTCTTCCTGGCTACAGAGAACTGAAAAAGTGACTGCTTTCCTGATTAAGTATCCTGCTGTTTTTTATATTTGTTTTACCTTCTACTGCTTACCTACAGCAAGCTTTAACTGTTTTCATAGTTATTTACTGCATTTTTTATTATCTGCACTTAAAAGTACATTTTAGTCGAAATTAGTCTAATTCAAGTCGAAAAGTGTTTGTTTGCTGTTTAATTTAATTGTTTGGCTGCCCACTAAAGTGTGCTAGCCTGTACTACTGACTTATTGCCTTTTCTGCATTTCTGTGTGTTTCTATTTAAAAACAAAAAAAAAAAAAATATTCCTTGTTTTCCTGCCTCTCCTAAACTAGTTAGACCAGTTTACAGGCCTTGCTGTATCCTGGGCTGTGTTGCAGTTCCTGTGTTGTCCATTGCCTTACTTGGATAGAAGGAAGTTTCTTAGCTCACCAGTGGGAGTGGGGAGCCTTGAATAGCCTACCTGTCCTTGAGGGAAGTGACCTCAGCACAAGAAGCTGTAGTAATTGGTCATTTTGGACCATTTCTAGCTCTTTTGAAGTTCCCTGGTTAAAATCTGCCTCTGGCATTTTTTGAAGCCATATTGCTCAGACACAGCTCCATGTGGTCCTGTTGAGTCATCCTGGCTACAGAGAACTGAAAAAAGTGACTGCTTTCCTGATTAAGTATCCTGCTGTTTTTATATTTGTTTTACCTTCTACTGCTTACCTAGAACAAGCTTTAACTGTTTTCATAGTTATTTACTGCATTTTTTATTATCTGCACTTAAAAGTACATTTTAGTCGAAATTAGTCTAATTCAAGTCGAAAAGTGTTTGTTTGCTGTTTAATTTAATTGTTGGCTGCCCACTAAAGTGTGCTAGCCTGTACTACTGACTTATTGCCTTTTCTGCATTTCTGTGTGTTTCTATTTAAAAACAAAAAAAAAAAAAATATTCCTTGTTTTCCTGCCTCTCCTAAACTAGTTAGACCAGTTTACAGGCCTTGCTGTATCCTGGGCTGTGTTGTAGTTCCTGTTTTGTCCATTGCCTTACTTGGATAGAAGGAAGGTTCTTAGCTCACCAGTGGGAGTGGGGAGCCTTGAATAGCCTACCTGTCCTTGAGGGAAGTGACCTCAGCACAAGAAGCTGTAGTAATTGGTCATTTTGGACCATTTCTAGCTCTTTTGAAGTTCCCTGGTTAAAATCTGCCTCTGGCATTTTTTTGAAGCCATATTGCTCAGACAAAGCTCCATGTGGTCCTGTTGAGTCTTCCTGGCTGCAGAGAACTGAAAAAAAGTGACTGCTTTCCTGATTAAGTATCCTGCTGTTTTTTATATTTGTTTTACCTTCTACTGCTTACCTAGAGCAAGCTTTAAATGTTTTCATAGTTATTTACTGCATTTTTTATTATCTGCACTTAAAAGTACATTTTAGTCGTAATTAGTGTAATTCAAGTCGAAAAGTGTTTGTTTGCTGTTTAATTTAATGGTTTGGCTGCCCACTAAAGTGTGCTTGCCTGTACTACTGACTTATTGCCTTTTCTGCATTTCTGTGTGTTTCTATTTAAAAACAAAACAACCAAAAAAATATTCTTTGTTTTCCTGCCTTTCCTAAACTAGTTAGACCAGTTTATAGGCCTTGCTGTATCCTGGGCTGTGTTGTAGTTCCTGTGTTGTCCATTGCCTTACTTGGATAGAAGGAAGTTTCTTAGCTCACCAGTGGGAGTGGGGAGCCTTGAATAGCCTACCTGTCCTTGAGGGAAGTGACCTCAGCACAAGAAGCTGTAGTAATTGGTCATTTTGGACCATTTCTAGCTCTTTTGAAGTTCCCTGGTTAAAATCTGCCTCTGGCATTTTTTGAAGCCATATTGCTCAGACACAGCTCCACATGGTCCTGTTGAGTCTTCCTGGCTACAGAGAACTGAAAAAAAGTGACTGCTTTCCTGATTAAGTATCCTGCTGTTTTTTATATTTGTTTTACCTTCTACTGCTTACCTAGAGCAAGCTTTAACTGTTTTCATAGTTATTTACTGCATTTTTATTATCTGCACTTAAAAGTACATTTTAGTCGTAATTAGTCTAATTCAAGTCGAAAAGTGTTTGTTTGCTGTTTAATTTAATGGTTTGGCTGCCCACTAAAGTTTCCTTGCCTGTACTACTGACTTATTGCCTTTTCTGCATTTCTGTGTGTTTCTATTTAAAAACAAAACAACCAAAAAAATATTCCTTGTTTTCCTGCCTCTCCTAAACTAGTTAGACCAGTTTACAGGCCTTGCTGTATCCTGGGCTGTGTTGTAGTTCCTGTTTTGTCCATTGCCTTACTTGGATAGAAGGACGGTTCTTAGCTCACCAGTGGGAGTGGGGAGCCTTGAATAGCCTACCTGTCCTTGAGGGAAGTGACCTCAGCACAAGAAGCTGTAGTAATTGGTCATTTTGGACCATTTCTAGCTCTTTTGAAGTTCCCTGGTTAAAATCTGCCTCTGGCATTTTTTTGAAGCCATATTGCTCAGACACAGCTCCACGTGGTCCTGTTGAGTGTTCCTGGCTACAGAGAACTGAAAAAAAGCGACTGCTTTCCTGATTAAGTATCCTGCTGTTTTTTTATATTTGTTTTACCTTCTACTGCTTACGTAGAGCAAGCTTTAACTGTTTTCATAGTTATTTACTGCATTTTTTATTATCTGCACTTAAAAGTACATTTTAGTCGAAATTAGTCTAATTCAAGTCGAAAAGTGTTTGTTTGCTGTTTAATTGTTTGGCTTCCCACTAAAGTGTGCTAGCCTGTACTACTGACTTATTGCCTTTTCTGCATTTAGCGCGGAGTTGCCACTAGAGCACCATCGGGCAGCACCGGTTAAACAAGGTTAAACTATTTCTGGCTCTGTAAAGTCTGCTCTTCATTTTTTCCCTTAGAACTGCTCTACTTGTAATCTAAACAGTCTATTCTCTATCTGTAAAGCTCAGCACTTGTTCCTAAAGCATTTTTTAGTCAGGTAAAACACTTCTATATTATACAAAGTACTTCACTAGCTTAAAACCCCCTTGAGTACCCACTTCCCTATAGGTCCTTTCTGACTCAGTTACACAGCAAACTTTTTCATTTCTTCTAGCATGTCAAAGGGTCAGTTGCTACCATCCTCTCCTGCTCAGCTGGTGAATCTGGGAATATTGAGGCAATGTTACAATTGCCTCATGTACACAGACAACCCTCTCCTCCTCCCACAAAACACAAATACATGCGAGAGATGCAACTATATAGCCAAACTGGAGGCTGAGCTCTCTCAACTCAGGACTGGCAAAACCAGACAGGAGGAGAAGGTAACCACACACACCATAAACCCAGTCTCACATAGAACTATCACAACTACAAATCAAACACATAAACACACAAAGACATACTCGGAGGCACTGATCAATAATCTACCAAAACAGCAGAGGCCTCCAAAGCAGACAAACAAACAACTGCCACCTCATGACATAACACAAGCAACACATAGATCACAAAGTCAGTGTGCAAATCAGTCACAGCCCTTAAGGCCAAACACAATGCCAGACACACTTGTCATAGGTCACTCCATGACGTCCCACTCACCAGACTGAACAAGGAGAGGGTCACAGTAAGCTGCCTGTCGGGCGCTAGAATCCACCACATAACACAAGCACTCAGGTCACTCCACGGGAAGTACAAGTATGACTCAGTCATTGTCCATGCCGGTGTGAATGACCTGAGATGTACCTCCCTGGACTACATGAAAAGAGACATAAAGGAGCTCTCAGATTATGTAGCCCAGGCTGGTATGACCCTGACCCTGAGCAGTATCCTACCTTCACCAAGAATGATGCCACAATACAGAGACAAAATTATCAGTTTTAATAATTGGCTTAATTTCTGGTGTCATTCTAAGGGGATCCAATGTCTGTCTGCCCAGAATGACATGCTTGACAAGCCACGCTGCTTCACAAGGGATGGCTTGCACCTGTCACCTCTGGGTTTCCAGATATTGGCAAAGGCTCTTGCCACCCCCATAGTGCCTTTTTTAGACAAGGCTCAAATTCTAAACTCACCTCCCTAGAAAACAATAATGGAAAAAAACTAAGGGTAACGCTGCTCAATGCCAGAAGTCTAAATCTCAAGATGCATGCCCTCGAAGCCCTCCTCAGTATGGAGAACATCGATGTCTGTGCTGTGACTGAAACCTGGTTCAAGGCTCCTGAGAGCACCCCGGCACTATCAGGTTTTACCTCATATCATGCGTTCCGGCCCCAAAACCCGGACTGTCCCACAAAAGGAGGGGTGTATCCATAGTCATCAAGGATACCCACACCTCCAGGCTGGTGGCAACTCACGAAGCATCAGAGACCATTCAGGTGCAATTAACTATAGGCAAAACTGCTCTACAGTTTGTAACATGTTATAGGCCACCCTCTCAAACTCAGGAACCCCACACAGCCTTCCTGAAGACACTGGAGAGTATAAATGTCTCTCCAAACACCATCATATTGGGTGACTTCAACTACCCAAACATAAACTGGGAATATTACTCAAGCCCCAATACCCTAGCCCAAAGGTTCCTGGAGTTCATAAACTCAAATGCTATGGAACAACTTGTCACCATTCCCACAAGAGGTGAAAATATACTAGACCTGATCATCACAAACATGGGGACAAAATGTTCCACACCGGAAGTATATCCCTCATTGGTGAGATCAGACCATAAACTAATCTCACTGGAGATCCACATCCCGCCCCACCCCCAACAAAAAAGACCACAGTGAAGAACTTCTCAAAAGTCAACTTCACACTTCTTAAGACTGGTGTGGTATCCTTCAAGGCCCTTGAGCCATTGGAAACCACAACCCACGCTGCTGAATCCCTTACAAATGCTTTCTACGAGCACCTCCAGGATTGCATGGATCAAGCAATCCCAAATAAAATCAAGACACTTTCCACCAAAGGCAAGCGCCCGATCTGGTGGACCCCAGCCATAAACAAACTTTACAACAAGAGGAGAAAGCTACTACAAGATAGAGCAAAATCCCTAAAAGGGATGACATCTCTGATCAATACTAGTAAAAAACTACGATCACTCATAAAATCATCCAAGGCCAACTTTGAGAGAAAAATTGCCAAGGACTCAAAAGACAATCATAAGGCCTTCTTTAGCTATGTTAGAAATCTGGGTGGAAACTCCCAGATATGCTCAGAATTAGTCCAAAATGATACAAAAATCACTGAACCCACAGACATTGCAAACATACTGGAAGACAGGTTTAGTGAAAATTTCTCCCCTCCCTCCCCCCCAAAAGGAGAAATATCTATCCCAGCAGAGTGTAGTCTCCCAATCATCTCAAATGCCCAGGTGAGAGCTGCTCTCTCTAAAGCTAAAAACACAGCATCAATGGGACCAGATGGTGTCCCCGGCTGTGTGCTACACGAACTCAATGAGGAACTAAACCGACACACAAGGCTGCTGTTTAATCTTAGCCTTACTACAGGATACGTACCCAAAGAGTGGCGTACGGCAACTGTGGTCCCACTCCACAAAGGCGGTGCTTCTATGGACCCTGGTAATTACCGCCCCATAAGCTTAACAAGCCTGGTCTGCAAAGCTATGGAGAGGATCATAATGGAACTCATAAATAAAGACATAGGGGACCTACAGACATTGGATCCTACCCAATTCAGCTTTATCAAGGGCAGATCATGTCTCTTGAACTTGGTCGACTTTTTTGAAACAGTCACCAAGGCCATTGATGAGGGTAAGGCAGTTCACACAGCCTACCTTGACCTTGCAAAAGCTTTCGACACAATACCCCACTCGGGTATCATAGAAAAGCTCACCAGCTTAAATGTAAACCCATATGTCACAAGATGGGTTGCAAACTGGCTCAAGGACAGAACCCACAGGGTTAGAGTTGCTGGTGCCATGTCAGACTCCAAGCCGGTCACAAGCGGTGTCCCACAGGGCTCAGTCCTGGGCCCCTCTTGTTCGGCATCTACTTTTCAGAAGTGCAGGCAAACATAGGAGGATTGTGGCTGACAAAGTTTGCAGATGACTGCAAACTGGGCCATAGTTGAAAATCCATCAGACACAGATATCCTTCAGAGAGGTCTCATAGAAATGGATAACTGGTGCCAGAGCCATGGCCTTAAGCTAAACGCCAAAAATGTATAGTCATACCCTTTGGTAAAAACAAGGTAACCCCAAGTTACCACATAGGTGGCAATCCATTAAGCACAGAAGAGGTTATCAGGGACCTGGGGACCCAAGTTGACAGTAATCTTTCTTTTGACACTCACATTGCCAAAGTGGTTAGGAGGACCTTCTACATTGCCCACCTGATTATGAAGGGATTCACATCCAGATCAAGGGAGGTCATTGTTCCCCTGTACTCTTCACTTATCAGACCTATGATTGAGTACAATGCCCCATTCGGAATGTATCTTACCTGACACCTGCAGCAATTGGAAAGACCCCAAAAGTTCCTCACCAAAAGGATAAAGGGGCTCAAAAATATGCCATATGCTGCCCGACTGAAGAAACTCCAGCTCTATTCAGTCACATACCGTCTGCTCAGAGGTGACCTGTGCCTGACATACAAGGCCATGTCCAACCCGGAATTAATGGACATGCTCCACCTCAAAAAATCTAAATCCACCAGAGCCACAAGAGCAAGAGACTTAAACCTCAACACGGATATAAATAGGACGTGCTGGAGGGACAGATTCATCACCCAGAGACTCCCTATGCTGTGGAACAGAATCCCGGTCCATGTGAGACAGAGCACCTTGCTGGCTCTGTTCAAGAGAAATCTTGACCAGTGGATGGGAGATCGTAGGTTTACCCCAGGGATCATCTCTGTATCACTGCTGGACAGAGGCACGGCAAACTAATGGGTATAGTATTCTTCAACCTAAGGGGTGGTGAAAGCCACACAACTCTAGCTAGGCTTATAAATGCCCTAGGGCAGATAGCCTAGTATGAACCTATGAACCTATAAGGTTTTTACAGAAAAAATCTAGTTTGTGATTTTTCTGTTACGTTTTTCCTGTCAGAACAACTTTTTGCTTCTTTATTAAAATGAGTCACTTGAAAGGAGCTACATAAAAAACTATCATAAAGAAAGAACAGCAGTCTATACTGACTAGTATCAGGGATCTTGCATCAAAAGTAGATAAACTGGAGATAAAAATGGACAATATAAAAAGAAAATAGGAAGCAAATGGAGTTATTGAATGAGGTGATAAAGCAACAGTCATAGCAAATAACAAGAATAATAACAAACAGAATTCTGAACTTATAGAAAAAAATAGATGACCTGGAGAGTGGGTCAAGAAGAAATAATATAAGAATTTATGGTTTATCAGAGAAGGAAGAAGGAGACAACATGATTTTCTTTTTAAATAACTGGCCTCCTAAGTCTCTAAACTTATCTGAAGCTCTCTCATTTGGCATCAAGACAGCACACAGATATCTTTCAAGCACTTAACTAAAAAAAAAAAATCCACCTTCTCCTAGATTTTCTACTACTTTTGGCTTTTCCCGGTTAGGGGTCTCCACAGTGGATCACCTGTCCGCTCATGATTGGCAGTGGAGTTTTATGGTGTTTAATTGCCAGCCCAGTGCCCAACCTTCTACAGAAGGCACACACATGTACATACTCACGCCTAGGGCTAATTTAGATTGTCTAATCCACCTACAGCATGTCTTTGGGATGAAACCGGAGCATCCAGAGGAAACCCATGTGACCACAGGGAGAACATGCAGACTCTGCATAGAAGGCATCCCAGCCAAGGATCGAACCGGAGAACCTCTTGCTGTGAGGCAGCAATGCTAATCACTGCACCACCGTGGCTGCCCCCACCTTCTCCTAGATCAGTTATGGTTAAATTCATGCTAAGTCAAGATAGAGACTTAATCCTGAGGACAGCTTGGGATAACTCATTTATAAAAATAAGAGAAAAATCCATAAGATTGGATAATGACTATTCCACTTCTACTATGGCCAAAAGAGAAGAGTGCGCTCCATTTATAAAAAATTTAAAGAAAGTGAACATCAAAGCACAGCTTGTGTTCCCGGCTAAAATTAAGATTTTTTTTACCTGAGGGACAAAATCATTCAACACTTTAAAAGAAGCAGTGGATTTTGTACAAAAAAAGAAACTTTTGGACAAGCCTGAAGATATGGATTGGTCACTGACAAACTTAGAGACAAGCCACAAGAAATGGTGGAATTTAAAAGATAAACAAAGTAAAAAAACCTAGAGACAAATGACTGAATATATTGAATAAGTTGTAAGTTCTTAATATGCTCTTGTTCTTATTAATTTCTAAATAAGAATATCATCTGTAGCCAGGTAAAAGTTTTTATTTGTTCTACTAGGCATTTATTTAATTCAAAGTTAGGGGAATAGTTCATTTGGGATTCATAGTAATGTTCTTTATCAAATAACAGCTTAGAATGATTCATAATGTTACAGTTTAGTTAAATGTTATATAATTTAAGATATATATATATATATATATATATATATATATATATATATATATATATATATATAAGAATAAATTAATGTTATATATTTAAAACAATTCAAGCTGAGGTACAATGATATTATAATGATGTGTGAGATGTGTTGTATGAATGCCTTCTCTCTCCCCCTCTCTGTCTCTTTCTGAATATATGGTTGTTTAAGGAAGGTATGGCTTGTATGGGCTGGTAGAATTGTTTCCATAAGTGATTTTAATGTAAATTGAAAGAGATATATTAGTTTTGCTTTTCATCTAATAGCTTTACAATTGAATTCTCATATAAAAGTCCATTTAAAATGACTTTCTGAATTTCTGCAGCTCACCTGTTGCAGTCACGAGTGTTTTACAAGTTTAAAAGAGAAGCCAAATGTTATATGTTATATATTAAAGATAGTTTTTAAATATTAAATAAGTTAAGCTATACTGTTTACATCTACTGAAGTAAAGTTAGTATGTCTGAATTAATTAATAATGAATGAGTTTGAATATCTAATTTAAAACTGATGTTAGCATTGATATAGAAGGAGTAGCACTAAGATAAGTCTAGTTAGTTTATGGTAAGGCTAGAGGGGAGTTTGTATGATTATATCATCAAACCTGGAAATTGTTATTTCATGATAGGGGTAGTTTTATTCTTAGTACTAGTTACATAGTTTTAGTCATTAGGTTTTTGTCCATCTCAAGGCATATTTAAAAAGAAAATCTTGTTTGTTTTATATATAATGTCATGTTAATACATAAAGTTTTATCTGGTATAAATGTCAGGTTATAAATGTGTGTCATTGAACAGTAATGGATTAAATAACTCAATAAAAATAAGTAGTTTATTGAAATATCTAAAACTTCATAAAGTTGATATTGTCTTTTTGGAAGAAACACGTCTTATATCCAAAGATATAGATGGAATGTTTTTAAAAGATTATTCCATTTTAATGAACAATAAAATAGGCTCAGTGACAACCTCTGGCAGTCAATGGCAGTTACCATATAGATGTTACCTATGATACCTGTTTTTCGTTCTTGAATAAAGGGTTTGTACTTGACGTTTTTGCAATTCCTTTTTGAATTATAGAGTGGACATTACTTGGTCTGAATAGACATCTATATGGTAACTGCTATTGACTGCCAGAGGTTGTCAATGAGCCTATTTTATTGTTCATTGACATTTTCTATTTTATTGGTGCTCAGTGCCATTTATTTTCCAGTGGTGCTGATTATTTACTTCATTTTATTATTCCATTTTAGTTGGGACTCATTTTAGAGCAAAAAGAAGAGGTACAGTTATATTATGGAAAACATCACTGAATATGCCAAAATAACTGATTCTTATTCAGATAAGAATGGGATGTTAAGTTTGGTGGTAGTAGAAATAAAAATTTATATTATACACTTAACTCTTACTGGATCCGTCAAATTGGATCAAAAGTTTCTAAAAACTGTTTAGATATTATATCTTTTTATGTGAAAGGTGATGTGATTTTAGCAGGAGATTTTATTGGTGAATGATACTACTGCTGATTGAAAGCTTAAACTCTCATCAGTTACAAAACATGTTAATCACTTCATCAATACAATGAATTTGAGAAAATTTATGATTTAAGACTATCCAAATCTCTTAACTGTACACATTACTCTTTTAGATTTGGCATCCAAACCAATATAGGCAAGATTTTTATTTCTAACAGCTTATACTCTAAAACTAAAGATTTGTTAATTATTTCCTGTCCATTGAATGACCACAGTGCAATTACTTTTAATCTCACATTGAAGCCAATATTTTAATATTATGTAAAATACTTACTGCATATATAATTAAAATTAAGGGTTTTAGAGACTGGATTATTAATGAAATTAAGACCTTTTTAGGGTTTAGTAATAATGGAGACATTACTGAGATCATTATTTGGGATTCTTTGAAAGCTGATTTGACTGGTAAAATTAAAAATTGGTATGCTTGTAAAAGATGAGAATGAGATAGAGAACTGGTGCAAACAGTTACAAACTAAGATAGATATTTTAAAGTTAGACATTAAATCAAATGATAAAGCTAATAATCTAGAATTGAAAACTTTAAATGAAAAATATGTAGATATTCCTAGTCATAAGATTTCAGTAAACCTAGAAAAAATAAAATTACAATCTTATCCAGTGACTCCTAAACATTGACACAGATTAGCCATTAGATCAAAAATGAATAATTTAAATCATATTAAGGAAATATCATATAAAATTTGGCAGTAAAAATAAAACAGTTACTAATTTAGCAGATATATTAAATGTTTTAGGGATCATTACAAGCAAATAAATAATAATAATAGTAATTGGATAAATAGTAATAGTCTTGTAAGATTTCTAAAAGAAAACTAACTATAAGCTAACTAAAGATCAAAGAAATAGTATTGATAAACCTTCCTAAGGAAAATAAAGATCAAGTTAAAAAAATTAGTAAAACTCCATGTTTGGATGCAATAATTCCAGAGCTTTATAAGTTATCAGATAATATATTAAAGATTTAATGTATTACATATACAACAAATATTGCCCTATTTCACTTCTAAATATAGATTAAAAAATAGATAAAATACAACTGCAGCTCCAGAGATAACAAGACCAAAATAAAACAAGAGAGTAGATCCAATGCACATTCAAGGGTTCAGAGTAAAAAACTTTTAATTACATATAAAAATAATAAAACAGAATGCTTAGCACTTTCTGAATGTTTGCATTGCTCCATCAGATCATTTCAAAATTAACCGACATTCCATGTTTAAATACCTACAACAAAATTGCGGACCAATCACATCAATTGTTTCTTCAAATGATTAAAATAAAAACACTTATTAAATCTATTCATGTCTATATCATGTTATCAAAATCTTACTACATCGAATCACTAAAGGTCGACCTCTAGTGATCGATGTAGTAAAATATCGAATAACATTTAAAAAAAAAAAAATAAAAACTAACTAGCGTAGGCAGGGGGCAAGCCTCCCTGCACCTCCCACATCCCCCTACTTAAATATTTCAACTCCGAGACACCACTACATTGAGGTAAATGGAAATCTCCCCCTACAGAGATTTCCGTTTACCTGCATGATGTTCTGCGCTTTCAGTATTGTGGTGCCGACAATATCAGCTTCGATATTGTCGGCTTTCAACATCATGAAGTAGACCCATCTATTCATCTGTTCCACTCAAATAAAAACAAGAACATAAACAAAGACCTAAGAAAACGTACCTACTAGCATAAACCTCTCGCTTATAAAAATGGTTTCAATGGCACCTTACCATTCAGACATTTACCTCTATCAGCTTTTAACTGAGGTATCCACCTAGCTTCAGTGACTTCGGTATTATTTCTGATGTTACCCTTCCTTATGCTTTCATGAATCACCTCTACAACCATGTATTTAAAAGTATGCATGGTGTTATTTTCCATTACATGCTTTGACAATGCATTATTCACTGAACCTATCCTTATGTTATACAAATGCTCTCTAATATGATCTTTAAGTGGTCTATTTGTTTTGCCAACATAGAATGAACTACAGACAAGGCAAACTGCAAGATAGACCACGTGGCGTCAGCTAATGCTTTGACTCTAAAAACCTGGCCAGTATCTGGATGTGTAAAGTCTGTTGCACTGTTGATTTAACCACAATAGTTGCAAGAGTGGCATGGTTTTGAACCTACTTCTACAAAATTTATATCATTAAGATTATCTTTAAGATTGCAGACCATCCTTTTGATGTTCTTTTTATTCTTAAATCTAAATCTCGTATTTCACTGATGATTTCTTTTACAGCTGGATCAGTAATTAGAATGGCCCAGTACTTCCTAATAATATTTGTAATATAGTTTATATTACTACCATAAAAATGGACATACCAATGATATTATCAAAATATTTTCATTGATTCTTCTTAACACTAACTTCATGGGCTGAAAAATAAGGTCTCACTATACCTTCCTACAGTGGAATGAGCTGCTCCATAGTAGCATCAACCTCAGGCACATTATATCCCCTCTCATTAAATTAAACCTTCAAATCATGAATTTCTTCTTTAAATTTATTGTCACAGCCATTAAACCTGAAAACTGTCTTTCCCTACCCTATCATTACATTTTGAAAAATGTGTCAGTTGTGCATGTTTTTTCTGTGCAAATATGTGTTCCTATAACAAGATTTCCAATAAGTCCCTCTAACAATCTCCCCACCATTTAATCTGGTTATGGAAATATTAATATAATATAAGGAAATTATAATATTAATATATATAATATTAATATAATATAAGGAAACTAATAGAATTGCATGAATAGGTTGTGAACTTCAAAAAAGTGGTTTCCTCATTCAAATATTAATGAGAACTTCTTAGCTCATCTTCATTGCCTTTCCATACAATAAATAAATCATCAAAAAAGCATCAATAAAATAAGATATTCAGTGCAAACTGTTGAGTTCTCAGTATATACTTATTCTCCCAAAGCACCATAACTGTGTTGGTGTAACTATTGGCACTAGAAGTGCCCATAGCTATGCCATCATTTTGAAGATAATAGTTGCCTTTGAACACAAAAACATTATTTTGTAATATAATTTCCAGAACAAATGTAACAAATCAATAAAACTAACAGTATAATCACTGAACTCAGTTAAGTAACACTTGATCACCTAACCACCATGATTGTTAGGTATCTGAGTAAATAGGGACTGAACGTCCATTGTTACTATGATATAATGGTATATCTAAAGGAAGCTGTGTTGTAAAACTAAACAAATCATGCAAGAAATGTTGAGTGTCCTTTAATATAATATTCTTTTCCAAAATAAGATGTAGGTGTTTTTCCACAAACAGTGAAAAAAGCTCTGTACACCATTTCCTGTCAGCAACAATAGGGTGGAATGGTGGTCTATGGACATCCTTGTGTATTTTTGGTAGCCCTTGAATGATGGGTACCAGTGCTTGATCAAGTTTCAAATAATTATATAGATCCACAGTAATCAACTTACTTATCAAGTAGTGGAGGAATAACAGGAGTGAAGGAGCTGGGTTTCTTGAAAACTCACTTCATGTTTGTAAAATCTGTATTGGCAAACAAGAGTTTCAAAGTAATATTTCTCAAAAATAACTTCAGATCAACAATAATGTCAGTCAAATTAGCTCTTTGAGTTGGGATAAAGGATATTCCTTTTTCCAGCACAGAGATCTCACCCAGGGAGAAAACCTTAGAAGAGATATCCCATATTAGTGAACTTGTTTTTGTGGCCACATCTTCTTCAATGTTCCATTCGGCATCCAACTCCATCTGGTTCTTCCATTTCATTCTGCCCTGATTGTGTGAGTGATTGCTGGTCATCATTGATTCCCGATTGATGGGTAGAGGAAAACTTGGAAAAATCTGTTTAACTGAATTAACAGGGATGATGTTACCAGAACCAGTGTTTCTGTTTACATTGCAGTCAGTCTGGGGAACATGCACACCACAGTTATGAATATTTTTATTCAACAGAGATTTTTCAGAGTCAACGATGTTGATCAGTGTGGCAGTAGCAGTATTGTGCTCAATGTTTATACCCAGCACTGGGTGTTCATGATTCAACGGAGGCTCAATTGAAGGAATAGTGGCTGAACCATCCATAGCCTGGTGTATCTTTCTAGGCCATGCAAACACACATCCATTTTTGGTATCACTCAGGTCTCTATCAAGTTTCTTTCTTTTCTGTTGTAGTAGGTGCATCTCATACACTGTCACCAAATCAAGTAGATCACATAATTTAGTATCAGTTGTGCCACAAGGGAATTGTTCATACATGTTCTGTTGTTCATTAATACCATTTCTGAGGTTATCTTTCTCAGATTTAAAATATTCCACTAACTACTTGATATAATTAAAACAAAGCTCAAGATTCATTTATTGCAATTTAGCTAGTGAAGTTGGAAACTGTTCACCATTTGTGTACATTTTATGTACCCTTAAGCCATGGGCAGCAACACAAAAATAAGCCTCAAAACATTGTCATTGTATTTGAATCCTTTTTAACTTAAATAAGTGACTTTCCAACTTGTCAAGCTGTACACATAAATCATCAGAATTAATTGCAACATTATCTGTTGCTGAGGAGTCAGCACAAGGAGCATTAGAGAGAAGTAGATTATCACCTGTTGCTATACATTTCAAGAAGCATTTATGGTTGCGTGTGTTAACACCAGCAGCATTCGATGGATTATAATCCAACTCCAAATCACATGAAAAACCCTCTGCCATGCTCCCCTGTAGTTGCACCACAATGAAACAAAATAGATAGAAAACAACCATGGCTCCAGAGATAAATGGTTCACTCGACAACTAGACAAAAATAAAACAAAAGAGAGTAGAACCAATCCACATTCAAGGGTTCAGAGTAAAAAACTTTTGATTATGTATAAAAATAATAAAACAGAATTGTAAGCACTTTTACAATGTTTGCATTGCTTCATCAAACCATTTCAAAATTAAACCGACGTTCCATGTTTAAATACCTAGAACAAAACTGTGGGCCAATCGCATCAACGGTTTCATCAAACAATTAAAATAAAAACAATTAGCAAATCTATTTGTATGCTCCACTCTAATAAAAACAAGAACATAAGCAAAGACCTAAAAAACATAGCTAATAGCGTAAACCTCTTGCTTTTAAAAATGGTTTCAAAGGCACCTTAACATTCAGACCTTTACCTCTATCAGCTTTTAACTGAATGATCTATCTAGCTTCAGTGACTTTAGTATTATTTCTAATGTCACTCTTCTGTATGCTTTCATAAATCACCTGTACAACCAGGAATTTAAAAGTATATTTTCCCTTACATGCTTCAACAGTGCTTTATTTGCTGAACCTATCCTTATGTTATACAAATGCTCTCTAATACAATCTTTAAGTTGTCTATTTGTTTTGCCAGTGTAGAATAAACAACAAACAAAGCAAAGATAGACCACGTGATATGTGTTGCAGTCAGCTGATGTTGTTGATGTGATTGCTCCACAATTTTGTTCTAGGCATTTAAACATGAAATGTTGGCTTAAGTTTGAAATGGTCTGATGAAGCAATGCAAACATTGTGAAAGTGCTTACTGTTCTGTTTTATTATTTTTATAAATAATTGAAAGGTTCTTATTCTGAACCTTTGAACGTGCATTGATTCTACTCTCTTCTGTTTTATAGATTATAAAATATTTATGTCAATACTGGCAAAGAGATTAAATATTATTTTGGCAGGCATTAATAATGATCAAACAGGAATTATATTTAACAGGAGAGTTTATGATAATATTATTAGACTTAATAGTTTAATAGATTTTGTGAATAAAAACAGAACTTTCAATTATAAGTTTAGAGATGGACAAAGCATTTGATTGTATTAATTGGAATTACGTATTTAAAATTCTTGAAGAGTATAACTTTTCTGTAGAGTTTATAAATCTAATTAAAATGCTGTATAACAAGGTATTTGAATGTATCAAAATAAGCTATTTTCTGCTAAATCATTTAGAATCTTAAAGGGTAAAAAACAGGGATGTCTGCTTTCTCCATTGTTATTTGTGTTATGTATAGAACCTTTTGCAAATCATATTATATCTAATAAAAACATAAATGTTTTTCAATAGATGAGTATTACTCTTCCAAAATATAGTTATTTGCAGATGATATATTATTAATGGGTCTATATCATATGAGCGAATAGGAAAAACAGCAAACGCTCTCAAAAGTACCGGACCTCAAACTTGCTATTGTGGGGGACTGCACCCCCACACCTCCCGCTAAATATATATTCCAACTCCGAGATTGCACTGCAGTGAGGAAAGAGCAAATATTCCATTCTTCACTGTACAGCGATCTCAGAAAAAGCACTTCGAGGTCTGGTACTTTCGAGATTATGAGCGTTCGTGGTTTTTCCTATTTGCCCATAGGATATAGACCCATTATTAATTACTGATAATCTTGGTTTATTGTTACAACATATAGTTAAAACCATGGAATGTTTTGAAAAGATTTCTATGTTGAAATGTAATCATAGCAAAAACAATACATTGTTAATTAACAAAGATTTAAACTCAGATCTTAAAAAATATAGTAATTTGAATTGGGATAATAAACAAATTAAATATTTGTGAGTCATTATAACTTCTGGTAGTAAAGAACTACTTTTAGTAAATTATACAAATATAAATAACATGATCATACAACTAACATCAAGATGGAATAAACTACTTTTTTACTATGGAAGTTAGGCTTATCTTAATAAAAATGATAATACTACCAAACACTTTGTCTTATATTCAGTCTTTAATTTTATCCCCAAATAAAAGCTTTTTTTTAAGAAAATAAACTCTGTTAACTAAATATTTATGGTTCCCTAAGAAACCTAGGACTTCATTAGAATGGCATATGAAAATCTGGGAAGAAGGTGGTATTAGTTTTCCTAATTTTTGACTTGTATATAAAATTAGTTAGTATTCAAATTATAGCTCAATAGTTAAATAATTCCTATGATTCTAAATGGAAACTAATACAGGAAAAATATTACTAAGTAATAAATTGTCAGTTGATCCACATGTGCAAATTGTATTTAATCAACATTATTAGATCTTAAAAGATTACTGTATGAGCAATGAATTTTTTTCTCTGTGCCATTGATTAATCATATTTTATCAACATTTCAAAGGTAATTAAATAATTATTAAAAAATGCGTATTATTTCTCATAGCATTCACTATGGATTGTTTAACCACTCATAATTTAGGTAATATGTTAGATTTTAAAGAAAGTAGTTTAATATTTTGGCATCAGCTCATAAATGATAATAAAATATATTCAGCAGTATATTTATTAGCCTGATAAAACGTAAGACAGAATAATTGGTTGAGTTTGCAAAGTTGTAAAGATTTTGTAAATGATGAAATAAAAGTGTCCTTTGATTCACTTGTGAAAAATATATAAAAATTATCAGAATTTTTTATTTAACATTAATAGTAATTTAAGTAACTTAGGTCATACTTATCAAAATATATAGGCTATTAAGAATATATAGTTCCTTTGTAGAAATAACATTTTGGGATTACTGTAAAAGAATTGATAATGAATAGTTTTCAGACATGAATAAAACATTATTACTTAAACTGATAAGCAAAACTGATGGTGGAATGAAGAAGTACAGGAGAGTATACAGAGAAAGAGGTTGGTGAAGAAGAAGTGGGATTGTCAAAGAGATGAAGAAAGTAGAAAAGAGTATAAGGAAATGAGGTGCACGGAAAAGATAGAGGTGGTGAAGGCTAAGGATAAGGTGTATGAAGAGTTGTATAAAAGGTTGGACACTAAGGAGGGAGAAAAGGACCTGTACCGATTGGCTAGACAGAGGGACCGAGCTAGTAAAGATGTGCAGCAGGTAAGGGTGATAAAGGATAATGAGGGAAACATACTCACAAGCGAGGAGAGTGTGTTGAGCAGATGGAAAGAGTACTTTGAGGGGTTGATGAATGAAGAGAATGAGAGGGAGAGAAGGTTGGATGATGTGCAGATAGCAAATCATGAAGTGCAGTGGATTAGCAAGGAGGAAGTAAAGATAGCTATGAAGATGATGAAGAACGGAAAGGCTGTTGGTCCAGATGACATACCTGTGGAAGCATGGAGGTGTTTAGGTGAAATAGCAGTTGATTTTTTAACTAGATTGTTTAATGAAATCTTGGAAAGTGAGAGGATGCCTGAGGAATGGAGAAAAGGTGTTTTGGTACCGATTTTTAAGAATAAGGGTGATGTGCAGAGCTGTGGTAACTACAGAGGGATTAAACTGATCAGTCACAGCATGAAGTTATGGGAAACAGTAGTGGAAGCTAGGTTAAGAAGGGAGGTGATGATTAGTGATCAGCAGTATGGTTTCATGCCAGGAAAGAGCACTACAGATGGGATGTTTGCTCTGAGAGTGTTGATGGAGAAGTACAGAGAAGGTCAGAAGGAGTTGCATTGTGTCTTTGTGGATTTAGAGAAAGCATATGACAGGGTGCCTAGAGAGGAGTTGTGGTATTGTATGAGGAAGTCGGGAGTGTCAGAGAAGTATGTAAGAGTGGTACAGGATATGTACGAGGGTAGTGTGACAGCAGTGAGGTCTGCGGTGGGAGTGACAGATGCGTTTAAGGTGGAGGTGGGATTACATCAAGGATCAGCTCTGAGCCCTTTCTTATTTGCAATGGTGATGGACAGGTTGACAGACAAGATCAGACAGGAGTCCCCGTGGACTATGATGTTTGCAGATGACATTGTGATCTGAGTAGGGAACAGGTGGAGGAGACCCTGGAGAGGTGGAGATATGCTGTATAGAGAAGAGGAATGAAGGTCAGCAGGACTAAGACAGAATATATGTGTGTGAATGAGAGGGAGGACAGAAGAATGGTGAGGATGCAGGGAGTAGAGGTGGTGAAGGTGGATGAGTTTAAGTACTTGGGATCAGCAGTTCAGAGTAATGATGAGTGTGGAAGAGAGATGAAGCAGAGAGTACAGGCAGGATGGAGTGGGTGGAGAAGAGTGTCAGGAGTGATTTGTGACAGACGAATACCAGTAAGAGTGAAAGGGAAGGTCTACAAGTGGGTAGTGAGACCAGTTATGTTATATGGGTTGGAGACAGTGGCATTGACAAAAAGGCAGGAGACAGAGCTTGACGTGGCAGAGTTGAAGATGTTAAGATTTGCACTGGGTGTGACGAGGATGGACAGAATTAGGAATAAATATATTAGAGGGTCAGCCCAGGTTGGTTTGGAGACAAAGCCAGAGAGGCAAGATTCCATTGGTTTGGACATGTGCTCAGGAGGGATGCAGAGTATATTGGGAAAAAGGTGCTAAGGATGAAGCTGCCAGGTAACAGGAAAAGAGGAAGGCCCAAGATAAGGTTTATGAATGTGGTGAGAGAGGACATGCAGGTGGTTGGTGTGACAGAGCAAGATGCAGAGGACAGGAAGAAATGGAAACAGTTGATCTGCTGTGGCGACCCCTAATGGGAGCAGCCTAAAGAAGAAGAAGAAGAAGATAAGCAAAACTACATCTTCACTGTACTGGAAGTTATTTACTTGCAAATATTTTCATAGAACTTTTATAACTCCTCATAAGGTTGCAATAATAAATAACATATCTAATGTCAATTGTTGGAGATGTGGTGATAATATAGATGCAGATTGGTCACATAAGGTACTGGAGTGTAAAATGATGTCTCCATTTTGGAATGAGTTTAAAGGTTTTTTTTCAAGCACTGTAGTCAGATAAATGTATAATGATGAGTTCATTAGTAATGTTTAAATCTCTAATGCCAGAAATTATTCCAAAAACACAAGTGTCTCTTTTGTGGTCAATTTTAGTGATTGCAAGGAAAGTTATATTACATTGGAAAGTGTAAGAATATCATATAGTCAGAATTTATATATTTAGCTAAAAATGTATGCCAAAAATAATTGTTAACCATTAAGATGAGAGCACTGAATATTATGCATCAGCATGGAAAAAAGTGAGCGATTTACTTGAAAAATACTAATGATATATGTATTAATGTTAAACAAAAACCTTGATATGGACAATTGTGAATAGGTTTTATTTGATTGTATTAATAATTTGCTTGCATAGATAAATTGTGATTGTTGAAAAATGTTGAATAAAATTTTTTACAAAAAATGCATGATAATGAAAATCTGTTATATGAACTAAATTTATAAGAGTATTTAAAGTCTATGCTGATTTTGAGCCTTTGTCTCCCCATTATATTTGGCTTTGTATAGATTCTGTCCACTGAGAGGTGGAGAGATTTGTTTGAATAGAGCTGTCCCTGGAACAACTACAGAGGATAGATGAGTTTAATAACTGAAGTAACCATTTTAGATAAAGCTTGCTACCCATGGTTCATTTTGTCTCAGATGTTACATTTTAAATGGTTATGCTAACTGGAGTTCTTTATGACTTTATATATATATATCTACACACACACACACACACACACACACACACACACACACACACACACACACACACACACATACACACACACACCTACCTTTATGGGTAGACTAAATATAATTTAAATAACCCAAATGTCAATGCTGGTAACATCAAAATCAAAACTTTAACAAAAGTAAATGTGGATACATCACTACACATGCGCCAAGGTATATCCTGGGAGCATGCAAATAAAATGACTAAAAAAGTTTAAAACATAGTCCCCTGCACCATCCACACCACTTACTAATTATAAATACTAACTCTGAGATCACAGAATATTGGGGAAAGGTTATATTCCCCAGCCCAATCAACCATCTGTTGTGTTGACCAAAGTTTCTTTTATATATATATATATATATATATATATATATATATATATATATATATATATATATATGGGTTCCCTATGTTAGACCAACAGCTCGGAAGATCAACACTCAAAACACCTAAGCCAGAAGAACGAAACCTCAAAAACACGGGCTAGATGTTCATCGTGTTACCCTGCTGCAGTCATCACACTTGGGTTATCCTGCTGTCAGAGTTCCAAAGTCTTGATCCGGCGTCGGTTGCTGTCGCTTCTTCCTTGACGTCAGTGCGTCAGGGGTATATAAGAGGCATCCAACGCCATTTTCTCCAGTCTTTCTTGCCGCACGGTGCCTGAAGCAGAAGCAGTTCACAAGTGCCGGTCGGCCGACACCTGAGATTTTCAAATCGAATTTCAGTCCGAAGTCTTCGATAAAGCTAAGTACCCCATTGGGAAACCTTTTCTTGCCTCAGTCCGATGTCAGAAAAAGTTAACAATTGCATTTCTTGTGGGAAGCAAATACCTCATAAGGACTTCCATTCTTATTGTATTCCTTGCCTAGGCCCAGACCACAACGTCACAGGATGTCAGTTTTGTGCTAGGTTTAATAAACGAACTATCAAATGCCGTTTTGACTTCGCACAACATTACTTTGGTAGGAAATTTAATTATATCATGCCATCGGAGCAGCCAACAACCGGCATGCATAAAAAACGCAAGGATAAGGACAGGCAGCCTAGAACCAAGCCAGACTCTGAGGCCTCTGCTGGGCCTGTCGCCGGTTCTCCAGTTTTCAGGGAGGTGCCTACGCAGCCCCTGATGACTGCAGAAATGGAACCCCAGACAGCTTTGGATTCTCAAGCAGAGTGTACTACGCCATCACAGTCATCTTCATTAGGCCCTTCCGACACTGGAGCAGAAAGAGATCCCGGTGCAGTAGAAACACCTTTGGTTGCAGAAGGTGTCTTCAGACTGACTACACTCACCATTAAATCTTATGCTAAGCTTAAAACTCCATTAAAACCAAAAAAGACTGTACATCAGTCTCCAGTTCAAGGCCCCATGCCTAAGAAACAGATGCTTAAGATGGTTGAAGATTTGATTACCCATAATCAGGGGTTCCCATCCCCATCCAGATAAAAGGCCAAGACAAGAGGAGGATTATGCTTCCTCTGACCAGGTTTCAGTTTCCTCAGATTCTTCTGATGAACAGGATTATTCTTTTTCCCCTTATGAAGACTCTGATGCCGAAGACTCTATTCCCTCAGCATCCCCCCCTGAAGACTACTCCTTTGGGGAAACTTTACATACCATGAGGGAACATTTCCACTGGGAAGGCCAGGGCTACTCTGATTCTAAGAAAAGGCTCTGAGAGTTCCTTTTACTACCCCAGCACAGACCACTTGCTATCCCTCCAGTTTTAGACATTGTGGATGATGTTTACTTGGAGTCTAATCTAAATCCAGGTTATCTACCTCCTGCTCCAGCCAAACCAGACAGGTACTACAGAGTACCTGACTCACGCAAATTCCTTTATAAAAGCCCTGTGGCTGACCCAGAAACAATTTCCCAGGGTTCCAAAGGGGCTAAAGCTTCTATGGCTAAAAATCCTGTGCCCTCTGAAAGGGATTCCAGAGCCCTAGACAGATGGGGAAAGAAAATATACACCTCAGCAACTCTGGCTATGAGAGCATTAAATTGTCAGTTTCACATGCTGAAATATCAGCAATTCCTAATGTCTCAATTAAAACAAAAAATGAGCACACATTCTGAACAATCTGAATTCAAGGAAATGCAGGATCTGTTGCATGCAGCTGAACAGGTGGGCAAACTTTACAATGTGGATTTGATTCATTGGAAGCTTCCTGTAGAGCAGCTGTTACTGGGTCTGTCATACGTAGACATGCTTGGTTAAAAAAACAAAACCTACCTGATCATGTTAAAGCAAAATTATTGGATGCACCTTTACAGCAGGATGTCTTATTTGGTGTCAAAGCAGAAGAGGTTTTAAAAAAATGGAGGATAAGGCAAAGTCTATGCAGACGATCAAGGATTTTTTACAGGTACAACCCCCTCATTTCAGCAGAAATTGGCCAACAAAAAACTGGTCCTTTCCAGCTTCTGACAGATCACAGAGGGGCAAATACAGACGCCCAAGGGGCAGAGGTCAGTCACAAGGCCCTTACAAAGTTCGCCAATGGGGTGCCGCTACCCAGAAAGGAGGAGAAGACAGGCCCCAAGCTAGCAGAAGACAAACACAATGACTTAACCCTCAAACTACCAAGCAAATCTCTCTTGGCAGCTCCCTTGGGAGGAAAATTAGCACTTTTTGCAGACAACAGGCACATCATCACAAAAGACAAATGGGTCCTAAACATTGTCTCACAAGGATACAGATTCCACTTTTACACCTTGCCAAGGATAAAAAGAATGCCAAACCTGCCACCAAATCAATGGGCAGAGGCACAAAAACAAATTACAGCTCTCATGGACATGAGAGCCATTCAACAGGTACCTACACAGGAGCAAGGACAAGGATTTTACTCAAGACTCTTTCTAGTCCCCAGAAAGGACAAAGCATGGAGACCCATTCTATATCTTTCAGTTCTGAACACCTATCTGCAAGTACCAAAATTCAAGATGCTAACACTACAGCAGCTTCTTCCCATGCTGGGCAAGAAGGTTTGGCTAGTAATGTTGGATCTCAAGGAGGCATACCTGCATGTCCCTAGCAGACAAAATTGCAGAAGATACCTCTGCTTCATTGCAGGTTCAACCCATTATCAATTCTCTGCACTGCCCTTTGGCTTATCTACTGCACCCAGGGTCTTCACAAAATGCCTGGCACCAGTAATTGCATACTGCAGACAAAGAGGAATTCAAATATACCCATACCTGGACGACTGCCTTATTCAAGCAGAAAGCAAGGACATTCTTTTAAAGCATCTGGCATTTGTCAAACACCTTTTAAGTTGCCTAGGGTACACAGTAAATGAAAAGAAATCAAAACTAGTGCCCTCACAGAACATAATATTCCTGAGTGCCAGCTTGAATACAATGGCCCAGATGGCTTATCTCACGCCAGACATGCAACAACAGCTGACTCAATACTTCAAAATAATGGCAACAAAGACCCAACTCCCTGCAAGAAAAATTCTGCAGGCCTTGGGATTCATGGCATCTTGCATACTACTAATACCATTTGCAAAACTGCATATGAGGAAATTACAATGGTACCTGAAAAGCATATGGACTCAGCACAGCCACAGCTTGGAAACAATGATACCACTCATTCCCTGCCTTCAACAGGAGTTTCTATGGTGGGCACAGGCATGTCACCTCAACAAGGGTCAGCCTTTCACCTTACCCACAGCCAGGCAAACTATAACAACAGATGCATCGGACTATGCCTGGGGAGCACACATGGCAGGACAGTGCATTCAGGGCAAATGGACTACAGATCAAAGACATCTGCATAAAAATCAAAAAGAAATATTAGCTGTACAGAATGCCCTAACAGCTTTCAAGGACCTCTTACACCCAGGACAACTAATAATAAAGACGGACAATACCACAGTAATGTGGTACATAAACAAGTAAGGGGGCACACATTCCTACCCTCTATGCAGGCAAGCAATGACCTTGTGGAACACAGCACTGGCTTACCAAGTTCAACTACAAGCACAATTCCTGCCAGGAAAGAAAAACACATTGGCAGAAACATCATGGATCCCCACGAATGGAAACTAGATCCACAAGTATTTGCAATGATAACTCAAAAATGGGGATGCCCAGACATAGATCTGTTTGCCAACCCCCAAAACTACCAACTTCAAAAATTTTGCACAAGGACATTCCACCCACAAGCTTGGAAAGTGGGCGCCCTCTCATTCAGTTGGAAAACATTAACAGTGTATGCCTTTCCTCCACTGCCTCTTCTAGCAAAGGTGCTGCTGAAAGTCAGATTAGAGAGGCCACAAATGATACTCATTGCACCAGACTGGCCACGCCAGCACTGGTATCCAATTCTAAGGAACATGGCCCACGGCCCACCATGGATTTTACCACAAATTCCTCACCTGCTCACCCAGCGAGACAATCAGATTCTACACAGCCAGCTCAAGACTTTAAACCTGGCTGCATGGCAAATTACCTAAACAACCAGCCAACACCTCTATCCAAAGCTGTTATGGATGTCATTCTGGAGGCCAGGAGGCCCAGCACCAGGAAAGCCTATTCAGACAAATGGAAAAGATTTTGCGCCTGGAACCAGGCTAAAGGCCAAAATCCCCTTGATACAAACATTCCTCAGATTCTACAATATTTAACTGAGATGTTGCACAAAGGACTTTCCTTTTCATCTGTTAAGATCCACGCCTCAGCAATTTCAGCTCATTACAACATGGATCCTCCTTTATTTTCACATCCACTCCTAAGACAGTACCTCAGAGGGGCTAAGAACATAAGACTGCCCAGGAGAGCACTAACACCTACTTGGGACCTCAACTTTGTTCTGGAAAAGCTTACACCGCCACCCTTTGAACCAGCTGTTTCAGCTGATTTAAAGTTTCTTTCATGGAAAACTGCCCTGCTGCTGGCAATAACTTCAGCTAGAAGAGTCTCAGAGCTCCAGGCACTAATGGCAGTGGAGCCTTTCCTCATTTTTCATCAAGACAGAGTCTCTCTACGAAATAACCTTTCCTTTATGCCAAAGGTGGTATCCAGTGTGGCCCTAAACCAAACCATTCATTTACCCACCTTTTTTCCAAACCCCCAGAACAAAGGAGAAAGACTCCTGCACTCTTTGGACATTCACAGGCAATTACGTTACTACTTGGATAAAACTAAGGCTTTCAGAAAATCCGACCAGCTCTTTTTAGCCTATGCTGCAGGATCACAAGGTAAAGCTATCTCAAAACAGACCATTTCAAAATGGATAGGACATTGCATACGCTTCTGCTACACACATCATGGGAAACCAGTACCTGCTAGCATTAGGTCCCACTCCACCAGGGCTACAGCTACATCAGCAGCCTTTCTCAGGGGGGTGCCAACCAAGAATATTCTGGAAGCTGCAACTTGGAGTTCAGTGCACACCTTCACCAAACACTATCACTTACCTCTATATTCTAAGACTAGAGCTGGCTTTGCCACTGCAGTTTTGCAGGGCCTACTAGCTTCTTCTAACCCTGTTTAACTCCACCACCCATCCTTAGCTTTTGGGATTCAACCCAAGTGTGATGACTGCAGCAGGGTAACACGATGAACATAGTACAGTTTTGTACTTACCATAAATGTAGATGTTCAAGTGTTCACCCTGCTGCAGTCCAGGTTACCCTCCCTCCATCCCCTCTGACCTAGCTGAACCTTTCTATACCTTTCTATCTGATACAACCTTTGTGGTATATTTGCTTGTAGCTGAAGGTATGCTTTGTAATTTCATTACATGTTTTATTGGCAATAGGTAGTGACCACCTACTGGGGGGCACCTGACATCTGGGGCAAGAAAATCTGAAGAAAATGGCGTTGGATGCCTCTTATATACCCCTGCCACACTGAAGTCAGGGAAGAAGCGACAGCAACCGACACTGGACCAAGACTTTGGAACTCTGGCCGACTGCGGGACCACCTGATGGCAGGATAGCCCAAGTGTGATGACTGCAGCAGGGTGAACACTCGAACATCTACATTTATGGTAAGTACAAAACTGTACTTTACTGTGCTTTAGAAGGATGTGGTATTGTTCTGTATTGTCAAAGGAATACTTGTTTGCATATTTACAATATATGTTCATAATGATAGTAACAACTGAGTATGTTTTCAAAAGTATTCATATATGTTTCAACAAAACATTTTGCTAGAGGCTATAAGAAGCATTTATTTTCTTTCTGTGAATCCTAGCCATGTAACAAAAATTGCAGACTGCTCTTCAGTAAATTGAAGAATGCTGCCTGTCTGTAGCACATCTTGGGTATAAAAGTGGGAAGCACTTTGTCCACATCTGGGTAACTTTGTATGTTCGTCATATCATACCCAGGATTGGACCCCTGATCAGCTTCTAAAGCTTTAATGCACCCATGCTGCTGCAAGGATTATGGAGAGTGAAACAAGGACAGCGGCACAGGCACCAAAACTCAGAACTTTTTACCACTGAAGCTTGGTCTATTGCAGCATGAAAGATTGACAGTTAGCTAGTGCTTCACAAAGTTGGACACATAAATACCTTGTTGAGGGCTTCCTTCCATTTTCTGTATAAAAAGTATATATTTTCTGTTAGCAAAATATTCATTCAGATCTTTCATCTGAGATGTAGGACAAGTGTTTGGGTGGCTGACAGGTTCCTCTCATAATTACCTCAAGTCTTAGTTTTTAGTCTGAGGGTACAGTGTAATACTAAGCCTCCATTATCTACTTGTCAGTCACTTTTTTCAGTAGAGTAATGGTCCTAGGACCGGCTCATTGGGTGTTCTCTCTCCAGTCCTTATGAAAAGCAAAGCTGATAAGAAGACTTTGATCTTGACTCTGACTTCCTTGTTGCTTAAGCCACCAATAAGTGATTCCACTGTAGACATCTTATATTCGGTTCACTACTAAATCCCGAATACTCACAATACCGAAGACCAGAATCCCGAGACCAGATACCCGAAAGACGAGAAGACCAGAAGACGAGAAGCACGTAATTTAAAATCCCGAACACTATACTAAACATACATCACACACATACACACACACACACCATCACCCAAAACACAAACACACAAACCTACACTACATACAAGCAGGGGGGCAAGCCCCCCTGAGCCCACCACGCACCCTCTACTTAAATATTCTAATTCCAAGGTCACCCTACACAGACAAACACACGAAAACACCACCACACATCTACATTCCCCTCGCACACACACATCACAGTCACAACACACACTTATACACACAATAAAGTCCCTAACCAACACACTCAAACATCGATACTTACCTGAGCTTCCACCAATCCATTCACAAACCACAACACCAGAAGCACTACTTTAACATTTCCAAACTTCGGGATTTTGAAATTCGTGCTTCTGGTCTTTCAGTATTTAGGGGTTTCAGCTATATGGTCATGATATTTTGAAATTCGATATTTCAAAATTTCGAGATTATGTAGTGAACCCCTTATATTAGGTTGCTTGTACCACTCATCAGTTTTTCACAGTCCCTGTGGTGCTACTGCTTGAGAAGTCACTAAGTATCAAGAAGCAGGCACATCTTTTATGGCCATTTGGCTGTCCTCTTCAAGCAAGGTAGAACCATTCTTTTCAGCAATGAAGGCAGGAGCAGAGATTGTTCCTTTGCAGGGCCACTCTGAGGAGCTTGATTGCTGGGGAAAGGTCCATTCTTCATGGCGATCTTTTTCAGTAGGGTCTCCCAGGGAAAGGATGCAAAAACATAGACATTTTTCCTCATCTGTGTCCCATTCAGCTTGAGCAGACAAAGATGATTAGCCAGGTTTTTCTAAAGATTTATGTAAAGCCTTTCATTCATTGCATTCTGATTCTTACCTTCATTTAAAAATATTCCCCTCTTTGTCAGATTTTGGTTCTCAGTCTAAGGGATAGGAATTAGACTGTGTTCCTCAAGTTCCTGATCCACAGAATAGGAGGTCTGACTTTGAGTAAAGCTTCTGTTCAGAATCTACACCTGAAGACTTTACTTATTTTTATGATACTGTTGCCAGAATACAAGAATTATGTTTGTAGGAGAAAAAAAAAGAAAAAAATCCCAGCAGTGATACTGTGATTTGCTAGAGGTGGATATCTCTCAATCTGCAGCTATTCCTCCCAGCCTTAAAGGATGCCTTCCTTACAGGCAACAGTTTGTCACTGACAGTCAGCCACTTGCCTCCCAAAAAAAATCTGATACATTTTATACGGCTCCCCAAATCCACACATTTCTTTTTTCAAACCATAGGTCAGACCCTGCAGTAATTTCTCGGTCAAAGTCATCTTCTGCCAATCGTTTTATGGCAAATAAAAAAGATGGGAAAGACTTTAATAGATTTGGGAAGAAGGTTTATACATTTTCCACCTTAGCCTCCAGAACAGTGAATTGTCAGAGACTAAGTTTCTGCTGGTTTCCTTTGGCAATTTGAGAAAACTAATTGTTAATCTTCTTTTTTCAGACATTTAGAAGTCATGGTAATTCTTTAATGGTCCCGGCTCATTGGGCACTCTCTACAATGTTGTAATGACACTGCTGATGCTGATTCTAGAGCAGCTGACACTCTGTCAGTGATGACAAGATTTGTTTGGCTGCATTCTCAGAATTTACCAGACAGTTTGCAAGCTGAGCTCTGGATAAAGATGTATTGTTTGGCCCTTCCTCTGTTGAGGTCCTCAAAAGATTTAATGAAAGGGGAGAGTTAATTCAAGGGGTTACCCAGATTCCACCATACCTAAATTTAATAGAAACCTTCCTTGCAGTTCAAGATCCCTTTATAGGACATAGAATAAGCAACCACAGTAGAGCAGAGCAAAACAGTCTTTCAGAAAACAGTGGTAGGGAGGTTGAAAAAAGTAAGTTGGATCTTCCTCAAACCTAGCACAATCTAAAAAAAAGCGGACTGAGTGTATGTCCCATCCTGTGTTTCTCCCTTCCCACCCTGGCAACCCAGTAAATATTTCCCAAAGTCTAAGTCTTTACTTCTCTTTCTGGCAACAGATAACTTTAGACACATGGATTCTGAGAATCATTCAAAAGGGCTATGACT
Source organism: Protopterus annectens (assembly GCF_019279795.1). NCBI lineage: Eukaryota > Metazoa > Chordata > Ceratodontiformes > Protopteridae > Protopterus > Protopterus annectens. The sequence continues at coordinate 1,962,834,548 of NC_056729.1, forward strand.
GGAATCGAGATCCTTTCCTACTTCAAGGGACCCCTCTTAATCCATCCCAGCAACCCCCTTGTTGCTTCCTATTCTGGATCAAATGCTGTCTCAAGGAGTGATGCAACCTGTTTCTCCAGATCAAATAAAGAAACAATTCTACTCAAGAAGATTTCTTGTACCAAAGTAGGAAGGAACATGGCCATGGTCCATGACCTTCCTTTCCTACACCTTCATAGCAAGATACCAAAATTCAAAATGCCACTTCTTCAGTCTCTGTTACCTCTCATTCCAAGTTCCAGTTTTCTGATAACTGTAGATTTTAAGGATACATGTCATCACATTCCAGATTTCAAAGACCTCAGATGTTTTTTAAGATTTTATATGCCTAGTTTACATTTTCAGTTTTTTGCTTTACTCTTTGGGTTGTGAATGGCTCCAAGTGTGTTTAAAAAGTACTTGTCACCTGTAATAGTTCATTGCAGGTTACAGGGCATTCGCATCTTTCCAAATTTAAACAACTTCTCAGGAGCTGTAAATAATCTCTTTTATAATTAAAGAACCTTTTCTTCAGTTTGGAATTTCAAGTGAACCTAGAGAAACCCTTTCTCATGCCACCTCACAGGAAAACATTTCTAGAATGTCTCCTAGATAGATCTGTGATGATGGCTTTTCTTCCTCAGGACAAAGTGTAGTTCTAGAAGGAACAGTTACTGACATTTTCAGCCAGATGCTCACAACTACCAGGCAGTACCTTAGGATTCTAGATTTTTATGGCTTCTACAATTAACATGATTCCTTTAGCACATGAGAAAAATCATTCTGACCTCAGCACCAGCATTCCCTGTCCTTTCAGATCCCTTTGCTGGGTTTATAAAAGGGAGATACTCTGGTGGGTGAATCAACTGCCTCTCAGCCCGGGTCTTCCTTTTTGCCTTCCAGCCCCTACTCAGTCTGTAACCCGTAATGCCTCAGACTTTGCATGGGGAGCTGTAACCAAAGGGTGCGGGTGAAAGTCCAGGTTCTGTGACAGAAGCAGAACAAAGCAGAATACATAAATGTCAAAGAAATAATGTCACCAATATATGCTCTCAAATCTGTAGACCATCTTTGGATTCTAGACCCTCTACTATTATCACAGGCAACACCAGAGTTATGGGATACATAGACAAATAGGGGAGAACCATATCCTAACCCCTTAGCAGACTAACTGTGGTGGCCTGGGAAATAGCAACTTAGCACAGTCTGTCTCTCTGGGCTACTTACATGCCATCAGAGCAGAACATCATAGAAAACAAGCTGAGCAAGACCAGGACAGACCACTGGGAATGGAAACTGCCCCCCAAGGGTCTTCCAGGAAATGATCTAGTTGTGTGGACTTCCACAAATAGATCTGTTTGCCTCTGTTCACAGCAGACAGTAAAATAAATTCTGCTCTAGGAATTCTTCTTAGAAAACTGAAAGTTTTATTCCATGGTTGTGGATATTTCTGTTTGACTTTCCACCCATTTCTCTGATAACAAGGTTTCTTCTAAAGATCCAGAAGGAGTCTTCAAGAATACTTTTCATTACCCCTTTTAGCCCAGGCAACAGTGGATCTCCCCTCTTTTAAAAATGGCCAAGGGCATTTACCACATGCTTCCTCACAGGATGGGCGTACTCATACAATACAGGGTGTGTTGATCCACATCAACCTTCAATTTTTTCTCCTCACTGACTGAATGATAGAATTTGAATACTTTTAGGCACTGAGGACGTGCAGCAGATATTATAGAAGGCTAAGAAACCTGCTACTCAAAAATCATGTATGACTAATTGAAAAAGATTTTCTATTTGGTGCCAAAGCAAGAACCAGGATCCTTTTAAAGATCAGAAACTTGTGGTTCTACAGCATTTGTGTGAATTACTGGCCTCCAGCCTTTCTTACTCTTCCATCAAGATACACTTTTCGGACATCTCTGTTTGTCTGTCCATGGATTCCCCCTCCCCCCTCCCCTTTTTACATTGCCTCAAGTGAAGCACCTTTTGGAAAATGTCTACACATCTGTCCACCTAGAAGACATGTGACTCCTTGCGATCTTAATTTTCTGCTAGAGAAGCTTGCAGAAACTGTTTTCTGTTTGAACTTGCTCATGTGGCTGATTTGAAGTTCTTATTTTGGAAAACAGTCTTACTCATTGCTCTGACTTCTGCATGAAGACCATCTGAGATACAAAGTATTATGATGATTTGACCCTCATGTTATTTTTCACAAAGATAGAGTAACTTTGAGAAACAAATCTTTCCTTTATGTCTAAATTTGTTTCAGAGTTTACATTAAGCTAGTTTGTTCATCTCCCTGTTTTGTTTTCAAAACCTAAAAATAAAGGAGTGAGAAATCTATACACTCTAGATGGCTGCAGGTAACTTAGATAGCACACCGACTCGGCAAAAACTTTTAGGAATTCTAATCAACTGCTTATTTCTTTTGAAAGTAAGAAAAAGGACAGTTAGTGTCAAAAAGGCAATTCCAAAATGGTTGTCTCATGCTATTGTTTTTTTCTGATTCATACCATAAAAAGTCTGTTCCAGACAATCTTAGGGCCCACTCCTCGTGGGCTTTGATTACCTATGTGGCTTTTTAGAAAGGGCTGTACTCTAGAAAGACTGTAGAGGCAACAACTTGGTCTTCTGTGTGCATATTTACCAAGCACTACAAGCTGGATTCTTTCTCTATGTCCAGAGGACAGTTTGCAAGGAGTGTTCTTTAAAGGCACCTGTACTCTGATCCTCCCTCATCCTCTTTTTCCTTCTAAGGTCTGGTATTTATCCCGTATAGTTCAGGCTGCTGCAACACTGATTTAATGATGAATGTAGTACAGTTGTGTGAGTGGGCTTACCTTAAAAGTAGATGAAGGAACAGATCACTGTTATAGCAGGAACACCTCCCCACTATCCCCACTTAATTTTGTTGATTTTTATGCCAGAGTTAGGGTTTTATAATCCCCCCTTCCACTATCATGTACTTAGCTTGCAAGCATCTAGCCCCACTTATTCTGAGTCAGGAAAGCTCTGAGTTTTTGGCTAGTGTACCTCTGTCTTTATAACAGTCTTCTCAAGCCCTACAGAGGCGCATGCACACCTAAGGGTACCCTAAAGCTTTGGAAGCTGGCCAGGCTCCAATCCTTTGTAGGATATGTCCCACATAAATTCTACTGCAACAGTGATCCCCCCACCTGCCAAGATATAAAAAAAATATCCTGCTAAGTGTTTCTCTTTTCTCCCAAAATAAGACAAACCTAAGCATTCCATGGGGGAAAAGACCAAGTTCCATAAAAAGTGGCAACAGAACTATTGTAAAAGTTAGGGGTGGTCTAGGGCCCCAGGACCCAATAGAGAACAGCTGTGACTATCCCAAGCACCTCCTTTTCCCTCCCCATCCACATTCCAACCAAACTTCGACTCCTCCCCTTTAACCCACCCACCCAGAAATTAGGGGAAAGGCTTTTATTCTTTTCCTCAGCCTAGGAAAAAAATCGCACAGGACAAGTGGGTGCGCCAAACCATAAGGACAGGTGCCTCCTAGCAAATTTGAAGAATTCCTCCTTTTTTAGGAATACCTTCAGTCCCAAAACATCAAATACTCTTTATTCACAGTCAGATACAGGACTCTGCACAACAAAAATCCATTTAGTTTGTTCCATGAAGAGATGCAGGTACAATATTCTCTTCAAGAGTCTTTCTGGTTCCCAGAATGGAGGGACCTTGGATGTACATAGTCAACCTTTCCAGGCCAAACACATTGCTAGTGGTATCCATGTTCATAATGCTTACCCTTCACAAACTTTTACCTCTTATCATATCAACTCAGAAAGCTCCTACTCTTCAGAGTGGGGAGACTCCATTTTCATGGCTTATCTCTTGCACCTAGAGTCTTCATCAAATGTCTGTCACCATTCATTGTCTTCTGTAGGACCAAAGGGGTACACATCTATCCTTATTTGGATTGCTACTTGATACAAACAGCATCTCTAAAAGAGGTCCATAGAGCCATACAAACCACTACAAAATGCTTTCAGAAGGTGGACCTGGTCCTCAACTTCTAAAATTCCCAGCTATGTACTACTGTTACCTGGGTCACATTTTTGGAGGCAGACGTGGACACTACTCAACAGAAAGTCATTATTCCACAGGACAAAATTCTATCCTTCTCAAGTTACTTCAAACACATTCACAGACAGGAAGCTATCTCAGCCAGAGATTTTCCTAGGCTGCTGGGGCACATGACAACTTGCACCCTGATGGTTGTTGTACCCAAAATGCCCACATGAGAAAGTTACAGTGGTTCCTGGAAGACTGCTAGTCCCAGCACCAACACACCTGGAAGACTACCATTCCTCTGCTCCCCTGATTTAAAAAAGAGATCTTGTGGTGGGAAGAGAAGATCACAAAAAACAAGGGTCCCATTCAAGACCCAGGAGTGATACCAGGCGCTGATCAAGGACAGCTCAGATTCAGCTTCGGGAGGAAATGGGACAGGTATATTGAAAAACAACACGTAAACATAAAGAAAATGATGGCACTCTAACCATGAGACCATTCAAAGACAAACTGAACCCGAGACCCATAAAAATGTTGACTGACTACAGCAGTCATGTGGTATATAAACAAGCAGTAGGGTACCCACTCTTACCATCTGTGGAGGCTTCCAGTGGAAGTCTGGCGTCTGTCACATGAAATGCAGCTGTCACTAATAGCTTCTTACATCCTTGGGCAGATGAACCTGTTAGCAGACAACTGAGCAGATCCCTCCTAAACACAAATGAATGGATGTGGAAAAGAGATTTCTTTTTAGACCTAGTCTGCCTGTGGGATGTGCCAGAAGTAGACCTGTTTCCACCTCCCTAAAACAGAAAACTGAGGAAGTACTGCTCCAGAACCACTCAAAGAGGAGTGTGTAAGGCTGAGGCTTCTCCTTCTCTGGGACAGGAATCTTTCTATATGCTTTCAGTCCATTGACCCTCATTCCCAGACTACTGCAGAAAATCAGGGAAGATGGGTCAAAGATTATCCATATTATACCACACTGGCGTACACAACACTGAATGTTCATCATATTTATCTTGGCTGCATTAGCCACACCTATATGGTTTATGCCCTACAAAGGATATAACAGCCAGCCAGCTTCCAAAGCTTCAGAGTACCTTCATTTACCCATACTGTCAGGCAGCTTGAACTGAGCTGACTAAAATACACATTTTAGCTCAAAGCCTTTCAGAACTTTACTGCCATCGAAAAGTACACTTCTCTGACGCTTTCAATTAAAAAAACTTCCATTTTCATATTTTTGTTGTTGTTTTATCACTTTCATATTGTTATTTTGTCACCTTCTTCTTCAGGAAAGCTATTTTAAAGTTAGGAATGTTGTGTTTTAATGTAAAAGGAGCATTTGTTTTTTCTGTTAGTTTAAAAGTGGTGTAAAGTAACTGAAAACATTTTTTCTGCAAAGAAATTGTCTTTATTTTGCTTTTGTTCATAGGTTCATAGGTAGGTACTAGGCTGCTGGCCCTAGGGCCTATATAAGCCTAGCCAAAAAGGTACCCTGGTTTTCGCCACCCAAGAAAGTTATTTTCCTGAGCCCCTGTCAAACAGATCCACAGAAGTGATCCCTGGGGTGAATTTCCTATCTCCCATCCAATCATCAAGATTTTTCTTGGAGTGCTAATGAGGTGCTTTGTTTGATATGCATAGGTAGTTTGTTCCAGAGAATGGGAAATCTCTGGGACAGGAATCTATCCCTTCAGCATGTTCTGTTTATTGTGGTGACAAGGTTTAGGTCCCTAGACATGTAGCTCAGAGGGATTGGGATTTCTTTAAGTGAACCATGTCTGACAGCTCTGGGTTTGACATAGCTTTGTATTTTAGGCAGAGATCGCCTCTGAGTAGGCGATATGCGACGGAGTAAATCTGGAGTTTTTTGAGACGGTCTGCATAGGGCATCTGTTTGAGGCGGGTAATCCTCTTTGTGAGGTATTTCTGCAGCCTTTCTAGTTGTTGTAGATGTCTTGTGAGGTACATACCAAAAGGGGCATTGTACTCTATAATGGGTCTAATAAGTGACGAGTAGAGGGGAACAATGACTTCTTTTTTCCTGGATGAGAAACCTTTTGTGATGAGGTGTGCCACATAGAAGGATTTCCTGACTACTGTGGTGATGTGATTATCAAAGGAGAGACTACTGTTCACCTGTGTCCCAACGTCTGTTATCATACTTTCAGTGTTAAGTAGTCTACCGCCTATGTGGTAGTTCATGGGTATAGAGTTTTTACCAAAAGGGGTGACAATGCACTTTTTGGCATTGAGCTTGAAGCCATGGCTTTGACACCAGGCATCTGTCTCACTGAGGCCCTTTTGTAGGATGTCCACATCGTTAGAAGTTTTGATTATGGCTCCTAGTTTGCAGTCATCTGCGAACTTTGTTAGCCACAGACCTTCTGTGTTAATCTGTACTTCTGAGAAGTCGATACCAAACAGGAGAGGACCCAAGACTGAACCCTGTGGTACAACACTTGTCACTGGTCTGAAGTCGGATTTGGAGTCTGCCACTTTCACAGTGTGGGTTCTGTCAGTGAGCCAGTTGGCAACCTATTTTGTGACATAGGGATTTATACCTAGTTTAGTGAGTTTATCTATAATTCCAGAGTGGGGAATGGTGTAGAAAGCCTTGGAGAGATCTAGATAGGCTGTTTGAACCACCTGACCCTCATCTATGGCTCTGGTGACCGCTTCAAAGAAGTCTATCAGGTTTAGGAGACATGGTCTGTCTTTTACAAACTAGCCTTGCAGACCAGGCTCATCAGGCTAATGGGGAGGTAGTTCCCAGGGTCTGTGGTGGCTCCACCTTTGTGGAGTGGGATATCCATCACTGTGCGCCATTCAGTGGGCACAAAGCCTGAAGTGAGGCTATGATTAAACATGGTACTTAGGTGGGGTGCCAGTTCGTTCTGTAGTTCGTGTAGAACGCAGTCTGGGATGTTGTCAGGTCCCATGGATGCTGTGTTCTTGGCTTTGGAGAGTGTGGTTTTTATCTGTGCAGCCGTGATTACAGGAACTTTGCATTCTTCCAGTATAGAGATGGGCCCTTTAGGGGTTAAGAGGGGGATAAAGTTAGCCAGGATGTTGGCAATATCAGTTGGTTATGTATATTTAGTGCCATTGTCCTGTAATTCGGAGCAGATCTGAGTGTTGCCATTGAGATTCTTGACATAGCTATAGAATGCTTTGTAGCTGTCTTTAGAATCAGTGGCGATTTTGTTTTCATAACTAGCTCTGGAGGATTTTATGAGGGATCTCAGCCTTTTACTGAGGCTGACCAAGAAGTTCCTCCAATCATGGGATTGTACTTTTTTTTGCAACCGTTTCTTTCTTCTGTTGTAGAGTTTGTTTATGGCAGGGGACCACCAGATTGGCTTCCTTTTTTACAGGATAGCATTTTGGTTCTGTTAGGGATTGCATGATCCATGCACTCGTGTAAGTGCTTATAAAGTGCATTTGTGTAGGATTCAGCAGTCATACCTTTATTGTCCTTCTGCATGGGTGTCATGAAGTTTGCCACTTCTGCCTTAAGAAGCGTGAAGTTAGCTTTGGAGAATTTTTTTACGGTGCTTTCCCTAATGGGGGGGTGGGGGTGGGATGTGGATGTCTTCTGTCATTCGCTTGTGGTGGGATCTGACCAATGAGGAATTGACGTCTGGTGTGGAACACTGGTTGCCCTTGTTGGTAATGACCAGGTCTAGGATATTGCTGCCCCTGGTGGGGGTGTGGATAAGTTAATCCAAGGCATTGGAATTTATGAATTCCAGAAAACGTTGAGCAAAAGAGTTAGTACATGAGTAGTTTTCCAGTTAATGGTGGGGTAGTTGAAATTGCCCATTATTAGGGTGTTGGATTGTACCCTAATATTTTCCAGTGTATCAAGAAATGAGGAGTGGGACTCCTAGGGCATGGTGGGGGATCTGTAGCAAGCTACAATTTGGATTGTGGTCTTGCCCAGAGTTAGTTGCACTTGGATAATCTCGGATGCATTATGCTGTGTGTGTGTGTGTGTGTGTGTGTGTGTGTGTGTGTGTGTGTGTGTGTGTGTGTGTGTGTGTGTGTGTGTGTGTGTGTGTATATAAAATATATGCGCATCTGTGTGTATACATATATATATATATATATATATACATAGCTATATATATATATATATATATATATATATATATATAGATATATATATATATATATATATATATATAGATTTATAGATTAGTACTAGGCTAACTGTCCTCTGGGGCCATTTTAAACCTAGCCAGTTATCCCATGTGAGAATCAAACCCTGCACCTTGTGTTTCTAAGGTATAGATATATATATATATATATATATATATATATATATATATATATATATATATATATATACACACACACACACACACACACACACACACACATGTATATATATTGATATATATATATATATATATATATATATATATATATATATATATATATATATATATATAAATGGTTTACTATCAAAATTTTGGATGACATTCACATGAACTGGGATAGTCGAAATGCTGTTTTCCAGTTCACAGAAGGCAGAACCAAAAATGGTCGACTCCACAACAGCGATGCTAATGTAGATTCGTTGTTGTGAGGTTGATGTTCTACTTGGAGATCGCACTACAGTGGGGATTGGGAAATGTACCCATTTCCTTCCCTGTAGTGTGATCTCGGAGTTTGTATATATAATTAGCAAGGGGTGCAGGGGGGGCTTGCCCCCCTGCAAAACAGTTGGGCATGACTGAAAGGTAAGTTATGCTGGGTAATGCCGAATATGGACTTGTCGACATTACTGCTTTCATCTTTGTGCAAATCAGATGTTTTTATTTTCAATGTTATTTTTCGAGTAAGTCATTACTCGACGGAATGCCTGTCAAAGTTTTGATAGCAAACCTTTTTATATATATATATATATATATATATATATATATATATATATATATATATATATACACACACACACATATACATATACATATATAGATCGATAGATAGATACACTTTCTCTGAACCATTCTGGTCTCTAGGACTCTACAAGTGGTTACAACCTCCTCTTTGAACAATCTAGGACTCCATGCAGGAAGCCCTGGAAGACAGATGCCTTTTCTTTTTCTTGGACAGGATATTTCTGAAGATTCAGAAGGAATCCTCGAAGGTCATTGTGGTGGCTGCCTTCAGGCTCAGGTAACCATGTTTTCCTTTCTTTGGAAATGGCCATTACAAACAAGCTTCCTGACAGACTGGATCTACTCGCACAAGAACAGTGGTGTTTGATACACCCCAACATTAATTAACGTCAGTCAGCTGCCTGGATGATAGGGTTTTAATTCCTTTTAGGAATCAGTTTACTGAGGATGTGCAACAGGTGTTAACTGAGGCAAGAAAACCTGCCGATAGAAAATCATGTATAAGTAAATGGAAAAGGTTTTTTAGTTATGTTCTCTGATTTTACAGCATTTGTGTGAGTTACTATCCTATGGCCTTTTTTTTCTTCTGTCATGGTTCATTTATCCAGCCATTTCTGCATGTCTGCTCTTGGATCCTCTTCTTTCAATGCAGTCTCATGTCAAAATATTTTTGAAAGCAGTTTTTCATATGAGTCTCCAAGAAAACCGGTGACTCCTCCTTGAGATCTTAATTTTGATAGAGAAACTAACACTTGGTCCATTTGATGGTAACCTGGCTGACTTTAGATTCTTAACATGAAAACAGTTGATTGCTCTGACCTCTACAAGAAGGGTGTCTGAGTTGCAAGCTGTTATGGTGAGTCAACCATTTCTCACTTTTCCATGTGGACAGCATTTTCTTGAGAACTAATCATTCTTTTGTGCCTCAAGTGGTATCCAGTGTTACTTTAAGCTAAACTATCCATCTGCCCATTTTCTTTCCTTAACCTAAAAATGAGGGAGAAAGGATACTTTCATACCTTGGATGTCCACAGACAACCAGGGTACTATTTTGACAGAACTAATCTTTCAGAGTTTCAGTTCAGTTGTTCAATTGTTCATTTCTTGTAAAGGTAGGAAGAAGGGACAACCTTTGTCAAAACAGACTATTTCCAAATGATTGTCATAGACTATTCTTTTGCAATACTCACCACAACAAAACTATTCCAGGCATGGTCAAGGCCCACTTTTCTAGGGCCTTGGCTTCATCCATGGCTATTTGGAAAAGGTTGGATGTTAGAAGTATTCTAGAAGTACTACTTGGTCATCTGTAAATATTTTTACAAAGCACTGTAAGATTTATTACTTCTCTAGGTATAGATCAGGCTTTGCTAGGACTACTCTCCAGGGGCTCCTGAACTCTTCTCCTTCCACATCCCAAAAATAGTTAGGTAGGGTAATCTACACATATAGCTAAGGCTACTGCAGCAGTGAGCAATATGATGAGCATAGTACACTTATGTAAATAAACTTACCATAACAGTAGATGTATAAATGATCACTGCCACAGTAGCCACTTTCTCCCTCCATTTTTTGGTGTGCTTTTTATGCCATGGTGTTGACGTTTAATTTTTGTTTCTTCCTTGTTTTGTCCTGTCAGGACTCAGCCTGCTTCTCTCCATTGGCAGAAAAGCTGTGAAGGGCTTTGTACCCACAATTGTCTTTTAGTCAGTACAGTTCAAGCTGCCTAACAGTTTGTGTTCGTGGAATGTGCCCTGATTGAAAGCTGGCCAACTGCTATATCCTTGACAGGATATAACCCATATAGCTAAGATTATTGCAGCAGTGATCATTCGAACATCTACTGGTGTGGTAGGTTTACTTACACAACTGTACTTTGCAGTTATATACTATTCATTGTTCATTTTCTTTTTTCCAACCACATACTGTATGCTTTTTATGAAATTAAGACATACTAACTTAAAAATCTTGTATACAGGTACTTTTCTGGCTGGCCAGCGGTACAGAGTTATGCTGCATGAGAGAGCTCCTTGCAACCAGTTGAAATTAAATGACACGGAATGGACCTACTTAACCAGTGATGTGTATGCTGAAGAACAAGGTACTAACACATGCATAAAAAGTAGTTTAACATTTCTGCACTGTCATTCTTCATAATGCTAAGTTTTTGTAATAATACAGCCCATTTAATTGCATATGCTATTTTAAGTCCCCAGAGTTTCACCATTGAATGTCTCAGTTCACCATGTTATGAAACATACAGCTGTTGTAGAATGGATGGAGATACCACAAGATGACCGCCAAGGTTTTCTTAAGGGTTATAAGATTTACTATACAAATAGTCTCACCAATGTTACTGAAGGTAAGGTGCATTTATTTTTTGCTGAAATTTATTTTTAATATTGTATAGTCTCCAATATTGCTGTGTTTATTTTGTTTATTTTATTTGGAAATCTGAAAAGTATAATAATTTAATTATCTAATCCTAGGGTAAGGCTTTTTCAGTCATGACCGAGGATAACATTTATGGTGGTTGGGGTTGATTTGTCCAGAAAGATGAGAAGTTACTCTTTTGTTTGCCATACAAGTGCCATGGGATCTTTAACTTGAACTACCACCATCCGAAGCAGATAGAGCCTCAGTTTGACATTTGAAAGATGTAACCAGAGGGATGCAGTTTCCTGCTCCTTTCATCATACAGCACTGTAGTGTCATTATTGCAGTTTTGAATCCCAATCCTTCCTGTGTGGTCTCACAGCGAGTTTATCTCCCCAAGCCAGCTGTGTACCATAGCGTTTGTGGCACCTATCCTGTGGCAAATAACACCACTAACATAGCTAAGGCCAGCAGGAATACCAACTGTCCTGAAGAACTTTGTAGATCTTAAATCCCCAAGCCAGTTGTGTCCCAGAGTGTTTGCGGCACCTATCCTGTGGCAAATAACAATATTAATATAACTAAAGCCGGTGGGAATTCCAACTGTCCTGAAGAACCTTGCAGAACTTAAATCCCCAAACCAGTAGATACATATAGGCTGTATAATAAACTTTTTCTTTGTATTACTAGACAGGTATTAGTAGAAATGTACTTTGCTGGCTCTTTTCTCCTTGGGCCTCCACTGAAAATGGACACTGTTGTCCAGTCGGACCATCCTGGTAAACAAATGTCATATAAAATAAATAAATAAATAAGTTAGGTAAGCCTTATCTAAAGTTAAAACTTTTCACTAACCCTAAAATTCCATCCCTAACATGACGCAGTGGTGCAGTGGTAGCATTGTCACCTCTGGTTCGATTCCTGGCTGGGGTTCCTTCTCTGCAAAGTCTGCATGTCCTCCCTGCAATTCGTGTGGGTTTCCTCTCACGTTAGAAAGACATGCATCTGGAGTGTTTCTCCCCAGGCTGAAAATTGGCTTTGTTCCAAGTCCAACTTTTCCGGTTAACAAATGTTAAATAAAATAAAATAAATAAATAAAATAGCACCTTATGACTAACCCTAAAAGTCTTATCCGAACCCAAAAATTCACCTCAAAATAAAAAAAGTGATCACCTACTTACAACATGCACACCTCCAATTCTACTTCAAAAACAGCAAACCGTTATTTATATTCCACCAAATTTTGGGAGAAATAATCAGCTTTCGTAGGCTCATAGATGAGTACTAGGCTAACTGCCCTTTTTGGGCCATTTGAAGCCTAGCCAATTACTCCATGTGAGAATTAAACCCTGCACCTTGTGTCTTTAAGGTAAACACCATAACCATTATGTCATCCTCCCACAGGGAATATTACTTAGAGGTGGGAACTGAAAATGCATCTGTTTGGGGTCCTAGAAGGGAAAATATAACAAGATTTCTGAAAATCTTTTTGAAAATATTTGGTATGGAAGAGGTAAATTCAGTAGTAGGAACTCGGATAGAATTTACATATTATTCCCCCAAGGTACAATAACTGGGCTAAACGAGACAAAAATTATATTTCACAGGAACATCTGCATTTAATTGAAACCTTCAGCACGCATCCAATAACTGTTTCAGATCATGTACCAAGAACTAAGATAAAAATTTAGAGTAATAAACTAAAAAATGAGACACTGGCGTTTCCCCCACCTACCTTTTAAAAATAGAGGAATTTAAGGAATGAGTAGTGGAAATTATTTGAGACTTGTTGGGGTAGACAGACATTTCTTCAGAAGTTATAGTTAGTGAGTGGGATAAAAGAAAAGTGAAGTTTAAAACTAGGGTAGAAAAAAAAGAGAAATGGTTAAGAAGTAACAAGAATTATTTAGAGGGGCTGATAAAGGTTAAAGTATTGCAGGAAAGTGAATCTCACAGAAAAGAAATGGTGTAACTGCACAATGCTAAATAGAAAATAAGGGAGTAGCTGGATAATATGTATGAGTTTAGAAAGACTGCTGTTAACCGTTTTTTTTTTTTTTTATAATAACTCCAGAGCAGAAAAAAATTCTTAGCACAACAATTTAGGCAACAGAAAGTAGAAAGGTTCATTGCCAAACTTAGGGAGCCTATAACAAGAAAAATAACCAGAGATCCTGTAGAAATATTATAGATATTTCAGAAAGTTTTTTTTTTTTTAAGTTGTAATGTGGATTTGAGGAATGTGGAAATCAAGAAGAAATAAAAATGGAAATATTTATGGAAGACTTAAGTATGCCAAAGTTAGAGGTAGATGAGACTTAACAATTAACAGTTAAGACAGGAGGAGATGAGTTAAAAATGGTGATGTATAATCATGCTGCAGGAAAGTCTTTTGTATTCCCAGGAAAGTTTGGAAGCTAGGAGCGAAGAAAGTGATGAAGATCAGGAAGGTTTTGTTTAACAGTATTTTAAAAGCAGCAGAGGTACCAGCATCCTGGAAGAAAAGCTGTTGTGACTGTAAAACGTAAAAATAGTAAAGACCCGTCAGACCCAGCCTCGTATCGATCCATTTCAATTTTAAACCACAGTTATAAAGTGTTTATATGTATAGTAGCTGAAAGAATGGCAAAGTGTTGCCAAAAATGATGCATCAGTGTGTTTTTTATAGAGGGTAGGCAAACATTTGACAACATTAATAGAACAATGACAATCCAAAGATGATCAGAATATAAGAAAATACTGCTGTTGTTAGTGGGTCTTGATGCAGAGAAAGCATTTAACAGAGTAAGCTTGGATTTTATGAGTAGGGCACTGGAAACATTTGCATGCCCTTATACAATAATAAGGTTAATTAGGAGGATATATGAGGGATTGGAGACAAAAATTTAATTGGAGGGTTCCTGTCTAATGCGTTATGTCTGAACAGAGGAACCAGACATATTCTTGTTTTCTTGTTTGTATTATATTTAGAGCCATTGGCAAAGAAAATAAAGGACTCTGAAATTCAGGGATATAATTGATGTGGTAATTAAGAAAGGTTGGCTTTATTTGCAGACAATATTATTTTTTACCTAATAAAACCAGAAAAGGGCATTTCAGTGTTGTGGAACATTCTGAGACAGTTCCAAGCTTTTTTTCAGGATATAAAATTATTGAAGACCAAACAAAGGCTATAGCTGTAAACCATATACCCACACATGAACTGGTTCAGCAATACCAATATTTATGGGGACATGGTAAAAATTAAGTATTTAAGAGTATGGGTTAAAAATGATTCTGTTATGACAGCTAAGTATATATATGGGAAGAGACTAAACAAAAGATAATGTAAAAACATGACAAACTGTAAGCTCTTGTTTATGGATGTGGATAGCAAGGTACTAGCAATGAAAATGTTTTTTAGTCACTTTAGTTTTACGTACAGGTCAGGCATATTTTTATCAATCGGGGAGAAGTTGTGGACAGTAACTAATAAAGATTAATGATTTTACCTAGGAGGGGAAGAGGGCATGAGTCAAGTGAGATAATCTGATCCTTCTAATAGAACAAGGTGGTTTAGAATTACCTGATTTGAAGGGATATTTTAGAGCTACACAATTAAGGCTCATATACATAGCACAAGCAGAAGGCTATAATATAAAGTGGAAAGGGATGATGACGAAGCAGAGGGGAAATTCAAGAAGTAAGGAGTGAGTGGTATTTTAGTTGCAGATCCTTAAAGAAAATAACAACTGCCGTACAGAATATTTGCAGAAGGAGTAATTACTGGGCACATTGTGGGTGCTGCAAAGAGCACTTTTGGCTGACATCAAAGAGTGAAACAATACTAATTTCATGAACTTTAATCATCCTTTGACTTAGGAATGGTGTCCATTCCCATCATGGTATTAGAAACCAAAACGATTTGGAGAAATTAAAAAAATATATTATGTTCATAAAGTATGAACGTATTCTAAGAACTAAGCCAGCTTGAGAATGGAGAAAGAAGATGCTGCTGGTAGGGATGATTGCAATAAGAGGTACAGAAAATAGGCAAGAGGGAGCTGGAATTTACTCAAAAAAAACAGCAAAGGGACCAAAGTATTGGGAGCAAATAACTAGAGAAGGGAAAGGTAATAGAATGAGCAGAGGCCAAGAAGACATTTGGACTGCAGGGTATAGACTGCTTCCCTATCAGGGACTGATATCAGACTGTAGGCAAAGAGAAAGGGATAGGGGAATCCTAACTGAAAGACCTGCTCTGATAGAGTTTTTAGATGAATCTAAAACAGAAGCTGCCATTAAAAAAGGGATAATTAGTAGGGAATATAACATACTGCACAGTAACCATAGGAATCAATCAGAGGAGGTTAGAAAAGATTGTTAAGAGAGACTGGATAAGCAATTCACAAGGAAACAATGGGAGGATATATGGATGTCTCCCAAATATGCAACAAAGTTCAGAAGATTTAGGACTTTTGCTTGGAAATGTTTGCATAGGTATTTTTATACCCCAAGCAGACCCCAAAGAACTTTTCCTCGGGTAGATGGCAAATGTTGGAGGTATGATGTGAAAGAAAGAGGAATATATGTTTTGGGAATGTAATGAGTTGACAGGCTTTTAACAATTCCCTACATAGTACTCTGTCAAAAGCATTAGGTGAGCAAATGGGTATAACTAAGGAAATGATTTCTGAGTGGGATACAGGATGTGGATTCCCTAGACATAGTAAGGCCTCGTTAAGTTTAATTCTGGTAGCTGCCAGAAAAGCAGTTACTAGAAAATGGAACTCCAAGTCTAAACCAGCTGTATTTGAAGCAGTGAATATTGTTGCACAGATAAAAGAACTGGATGTGGCATCTTTAGAAAAGGATGCAGCAAACTACCTAGAAAAATGGAAACTGTGGGAGCAATACGTGCAGAATAATGATTTGGAGGAGTCAGTTTGAAGGGGAGGCAAGAATTGGGCAATTTATGTAATGCTGGATTGATGATAACTGAATAAAAGCATGTATGTGATGTATAATGTTTGTAACTGTGCACCTGTTTACATGATTTGTTTTCTTTTATGTAAATGTATGTTTGCCTATGTTTTATGTGATACTAAATGATATACTGTTGTCTTTCTTGGCATTTATATGTTCATAGATTTATTGGCTGTTACTAGGCTAATGACCACTAGGGCTTTACATGCCTAGCAATACAGCCCAAACTATTTAGGTCCCACATATCATGAGTGTCTGTATGGGAGGACATCTTAGTAGGGAGGTAACTAAAGATTTGTGGGGGGATGTTAGGTAGGATAATACTTTTCTTATTGCTGGACCCAGTCTGTGAGGGTCATGTGTGCCACATCGGGGGTAAATTTATGATTTCCCATCCATTTGTCAGGGTTTTATTTGAATAGTGTTGGGGTAAACTCTGTTTTACATGAAAGGAGAACCTGTTTCATAGTGTGGGGATCTTGTGGGATGCGTGTCTGTCTATCCAGCATTTTCTGTTTATGTCACAAGAGAAGTTCACATCCCTGGATCTAGAGTTTCTGGTGCTGTTTTTTTTTTTTTTGAACATATGCAACAGATCCATCAGGGCTGGGTCTGAGGAAACCCTGTAAGCCAAACAAAGATCCTCTTTCAGCAGCCTGTAGGAGACTGAATACAGAGACAAAACCTTTAGGCTATCAGTGTAGAACAGGGTATTCATTCCCTAAATTATCCTGGTGGTAAACTTTTGTGGGCATTCCAACTGTTGCAAGTGTCTGGTTAGATACATGCCAAAGTGGGCATTGTATTTGGGTCTATATTATATGAGTGAATCGCACAAATTGCGAACGTTCAGAATATCGAATGTACTGCACCTCAAACTTCCTATTGTGGGGGCTGCACCCCACACACCCCCCACTAAATATATATTCCAACTCTAAGATCTCACTACAGTGAGGAAAGGGCAAATATCCCAGTCTTCACTGTACCATGATCTCAGAAAAAGCACTTCAAGGTCCAGTACGTTCGATATTCTGAGCGTTCGCAATTTGTGCGATTTTCTCATATGATACAGACCCTTGTATTCAATGATTGGTCTGATAAGTGCCAAGTAGAGTGGTACTATAACTTCCTTGGACCTGGATGCCATGCCCTTACCTATACATTGGGCAACATAGAATGATTTGCTTACTGTCTTAAGTGGTCTTAAGTCTACTACTTGGTCAAAGGCCAGATTGCTGCCTATATACATTCCCAGAGACCTTACTATTGGGTTGACTCTTAGGAGTGTTTTATCGATGGAGTAATTAACTTGGGTTGACAATTTCCCAAAGGGCATTGTAATGCATTTTTGTGGCATTAAGATTTAAGCCATGGCTTGGTACCAGTCATTTGTCAGTGTTAAACCCTCTTGCAAGATGTTGGTGTCTTGGAAGGAATCAATAATAGTTCCCCAATTTACAGCTATCTGCGAACTAGGAAATTCGTAGGCCTTGAACTTTAGCCTTGACTTCCAAAAAGTAGATATGAAAGAGGAGCAGGCCCAGCATGGAGTTAAGTTTGTTTACCGAGGTAGTACACTCATTAAAGTAGACCATTTGCTGGTGCAGTCTGGATGAAAACATTGAGAAAAAATTAAAACATTTATTCATTCTCAAAAAAAATGAAAACATTTGCACAAGTATTCTTTACAGTTATTGTTTGTCTTTCGGCTTTTTCCCGGTAAGGGGTCGCCACAGCGGAACTCCGGTCCGCTAATGATTGGCAGTAGATTTTTTATGAAATGCCGAGGTGCCAGCTCGACACCCAACCTTCAACAAAGGCATGCCCATTTACGCACGCATGTCTTTCGAACGCTAACAAATGCAGAAGCCTTGCAGCTGATGATTTAGGAGGTAAATGCAAAGGCAGGCAGATGTATAGGAGATGTAGAAGAAGGTGAGTATTTAGGTGATGGTCTGTCTACTTCTCCTCAGCATCTGCCTGCATGCTGTAAGTAAACGTGGCCAGTGTTTATCTGTATTCTGCTGTGTTGCAATGTTTTTTATGGTGTAGCTCAGCTTAAGTTATTTATATACATTTGCACCGTGAAGTGGTATTAGTGATCTGGCATTAAAGAATCACACTCTGTGCTCCAACCCTGCTGTGTAAATCTGCAGAGGAACTTCTAGATTTCTCATGTGAAAAATTCTTTATTAATCTCTTTCTTTGACTCTTATTATGTTTGTCTGTAATGTCTTAGTGCATCCATTGTTTGCTTTTTAGAAACACACAATTGACTGAGTGCAATTATCTAGGCTGGGCAAAATCTTTAAATCATTTATACCTGTAAAGTATGTAAACTAAAAGTATTTAGATTTATTTTATAAAAGCTAGAAATATTCTTCTTTCCGACCTTTACTTTTATTGTCTTGTAAACTGCTGCCTGATGTCCAGTTGGTCCTTTGCTGGTACAACTGATTTCTTTTCATTACCTCACTGTGTTTCTCATGGCACACATTATTTAATAAAGATAATTTCTTAATGATAAAACATATTTCAAGTCATTACATTTTCTGTACTGAAGGCACCATTTAGTATTACATTTTTGAGATCAGAATTGCATCCAGCATTTTACACAGGTTACAGCCACGTAATTCATTCTAAAGCTTTCTAATGTTTGTGTAAGTTTGCCTTGTACAGTGTCAGATGCGATGCAAATACACAAGTAAATTCTTGAGTTTGTTCTAACATGGAATTTCTGTGAATCTCAGAAGCTGTGTTGTTCTGCCATGTAGGTATTAAAAAGGAAGTTATCTATTTCATAAGTGAGTCTGTTGTTTGGCCTTAATTTAGAATATTGGACCTCACCAGTACAATTACGTAGTTCTCAAGAATGTTACAGAAGTAACATAGTATGGCAGCCATTGTTGCAGCAACATTCTGGCAGGTTCTTTCAGTTTTTTCATTCTTTTACTTCCATCTTTAAGAGAGCTGGCACCCCAGTAATGCCCATCCTCACCCCACTACCATCTTATTATATACTATGGGTTTAAGGGGGGGGGGGGCAGCAGCTCTCTTATAAACAAAACTAATGGAAAGATGTTACTTTCCCTCTGTTAAAAAGTCATTGTTGTCACTTCTTTTTCTCTTAACAGTGCAACAGAAACAGCAGTACATTACACAAACTGTGATTATGAAAATATTAGCTCTTGTTTAACAGCATCACTTTGATATTCTGGACCTGTAGGTGCTGAAGTTCCTGTGATCAAAATAACACATCTTTATTGGAAACGTTCAAGTACAGAACAGTTAAACTAAGTAATGCACAAGAGAGAGAAAGAGAGACAAAATCTTGAGGAGGTGGTATTTGGTAGGGAAGTAACAACAACAGACTGTAATGAGACTGGGAGCAGCCATGGTGTAGGTCGGAGTAGGCTGTGTCCTCACTTATCACTGGCAAGTACCCATGCCCATTTTGATGACATTATTCAACATGACTGAATCACCTAAAGCCATATTTTACACCATCAAGTGACAGACTAATGGCAAAAAGCATTAAAAGGGGTATTTGATAAGTGAGTACAAACACAGAGAGACATAGCTAGCAAAAAAATATTAAGCTGTTGCCCACCAGTGAATATTTTTTGAATTGACATTCTGCATTAGATTGTTTGTTTTCATATGTACAAAATTATCAGGTTGATGGCAGTCCAGTGATACGCTATTACGAAGGTACAGAACTATCAGTAGAAAGAGTTCTAGCATTCCCAAACATGGAGAAAGCATATGTCAAGGTCTCAAGAAAGTGATCTTTAGTCCTGCAATGTAAGTCACAGAAACATTCGTAGAATCAGCGGAGGCTATGTACAAGGATCTAATAACATAAGAACAGTGTTCAGACTCACAGATGAGTTCCTACTGGGAGTGGGTGTGCATTAAGGTTCAGCTCTGAGCCCATTCCTGTTCATACTGGTGATGGACTACATCAGAAGATAGATTGTAGGAGACAGATCAACAAATCCATTGTATACTTAGGATATGGCAACACAAGCAAGCTCAGAACAGCAACTTCAACAACTGGTGGAGGACAAGACGATGAAACTTCCTATGAAAGACAGTGGTCATGACAGCAAATGGGGTAAATCAAAAGAAGTTAAAAACTTAGATCAAAGGGAAAATATTGGAACAGAGAAACAATTTCAAGTACCTGGGAGGGGTGGTTGAGAACAAAGGAAATCTGAATGAGGTGGTCAGCACTAGAATTAGAGGACCCATCCTAGTCATACAGAGGGATGAAACCATGGCTGTTTTCAGTGACCAGTTGGCATAATGGTTAAGGTTTTCACCACCCATGCACAAGGTACAAGGTTTGATCATGACCTCCATCCAATTCTTGTATGAAGTGTGTATGCTCTCCCTGTGTTTCTGCGGGGTTCCTCCAATCTCCCAAAAACATCCTGAATGTTTCCATCAGTAACTCACACAAGAATGGAGTTGTTGGCAGCAGCTCAGACTCTAGATGGTGCCCTATATGGGTAAGAGTAATAAAGACCAACCCCTGTGGTGGGCAGTATCCATAAGATGGGAGAACATAGATCACAGACTGCACATTGTGGCAGGGCTAGCTACTTGACAATGTAAAATATGGCTGTAGGGGATTCAGTCATGTTGACTAATGTCTTCAAATGGGCATGGGTATTTGCTGGTGATAAGTGGCTTGAGGATCTGGCCTACTCTGACCTATACCAGGGACCCACTCAGACAGTGAGAGGAGTGTATGTACCACCTACTGGCCAGTATGTACCCACCATAAAGCACAACAGCCCTGGACCAATAAGCTAGTAGTTGCCCTGTGCCCAGTTGCCTAGTTTGGGTTACCTGGGATAGCTCTGTTGAGCAAAACCAAGCATGAACTAAGAATTGCTGCACCCCGTGTATACTCACTAACAAAACAGAGCTTGGAAGTAGATGGCATGATGGTAAGGTGGAGGCTGGTCATCCTATGTATCCAGGAGACAAGATGGAAGACCAGTGCAGAAAAGCCACTTGGCTTGGAATCTAGAGTCTACTGCTCAGAAAGAGGACATACTAGAAATGGTGTGGGAATAGTGTTAAGGGTAGAAGCTTCAGATGACAGTGAGAGATGTCATCAGAATTAGTGACAGATTCATGGCAGTCACACTCCAGTGTAATAATAGGGCAGTATTCATAATCTCAGCCTATAGCCCCACAGCAGGGCTGTTATAGTGAGGATAACAATGCATTCAGACAATATTTTCAGGACCTACTAGATAAAGCAGGACAACATGAATGAGTGACTTGAATGCACATAAACAGGATATGAGGTCTGACTGGTACCACATGGGTGGGGCAGTAGGAATAAAGGAGAGGTCATTCTAGACTTCTGTCTGGCAAATAGCTTGATGGTGACCAGCATATGGTTTAGCAAGTGAGACAATCACAAGATCACATACAAGAGTGGCCAACATGTAGCTCAGGCAGACTTCCCCCAGTAAGGGCAGTGGGGTAGACTCAGAAAGTGCAAAGTCATCACTAGTGAAATAGTTAGTCCATTGCATTAACCACTGGTTGCCACAATCAACTGCAAACAGTTGTCGGAGAAGGCTCCTACATCAAAAGAGACCAGGCTTAAGACCTAGAAGTTAACTGGGGAAAAAACACAAGAGGTCAGGGAATTACTCAGGGCTCTATCACTTCAAGAAAAAGAGAAAATAGGCAGAGTTGAAGAAGAACGGCAGTGCCTCAAAACAGTGTGTGTGAGGACCACAGAATAGACATGCAGCTCAGCCAATTAAGAAAGTGAGGTAAGTAAGGAAAACTGGTGGTGGAATGCAGAAGTCCAGGAAGTAATAAAAAGAAAGAAGGAGTTCAGAAAAAAAATGGGAGGTAGAAAAGACAGACCAGGATATGAAGGAATACTTGTTGGATAACAAAGAGGCTAAGAGGGAAGTTGCAGTAGCAGAGTAAGGCATCAGAAGCACTCTACTAGCTTCTGGAAAGTGACTCCGTAGATAGTACAAAGAAACTGTGTCAGGTTGCAAGACAGAAAGACAAATTAGATAGTTAGACTTTCTTCATAAGGGTTGCCAGCAACAACCTGCTTACCACTCCACAAGACATCAAATGCAGATGGAAGGAATACTTCCAGCAACTTCTGAATGAAGAAAACCCTACAGAAGCTGTATTGCCCCCAACACAGACTACAGTGAAATAAGAGGAGGAGCTGATTCTAGAAGTAAGAACAGCACTAGTTAAAATGAAGTCAGGGAAAACAGCAATCTCAGATGAGGTCGCAGCAGATGTGATAAAGTTAGGGGAGAAATGGCTCCTTTGAGTACTCATAGCAGTATGGAGAGAGGGGAGCATCCCGAATGACCAGAGAATAAGCATACTAGTTAGTGCTATTGTTCAAAAACAAATGGGGCATTTACAACTTTGGGCAGTATAGAGGTGTCAAACTCCTATCACATTACATGGTAGATCTGGATAGTGTGATTGACAAACAAATACACAAAGTAGTGAAAGTAAAATAAGAGATGACCAGTTCAGATTCTGTCAGGTTGCAGCACAACTGATCAAGTATTTGCAGTGAGACAGAAACTTGAAAAGAAGCCAGAGATGAGGAAAGTGTCCAAGTGGGCATTCCTAGACTTGGAGGAAGCATATGACAAAGTCCCAAGAAAGCTGATTTGGGCAGTCCTGTGGTGGTCTGAAGTCACAGAAACATTGGTAGAATTAGTGCAGGCTGTACAAGGACCCAATGATTCAAGTATGAACAGTGTTCAGTTTCACAGAGGGGATCCAAGTAGGAGTGGGTGTCCATCAGGATTCAGCTGTGAGTCCACTGCTGTTCATACTGCTGATGGACTAAATTCGCAAACAGGTCAAAGTGGACAGATTCACAAAGTTGCTGTATGCAGACAATGCGGCATTCCAGGCAGACTCTTGAGTAAGAACTTCAGTAAAGGATAAGAGAATGTAATGCAAAACCGAAGGCACGTGGGATGAAGTTGAGTGCAGATAAGACAGTGGTAATGACAGAAAATGGGGAAAATCTAAGGAAACTGAGAACTGAGATAGAAGAGAAAATAGTGAAACAGGCTAATGCTTCAAGTGTCTGGGAGGAGTGGTTGAGGAGAAGGGAAGTCAGAACAAGGTGGTCAAAGCTAGAATTAGAAGGGCTGCGGCCAACTGGCACAGAGTGTCAGATGTAGTGTATGACAGAAGAATCCCAAAAAAGCTTAAAAGCAAGATGTACAAAACAGTGAGGCAACCAGTACTACTGTATGGTACAGAAACATGGGCAGTAAAGGCAGAGCAGTTGAGGAAGCTAGAGGTGATGAAAATGAAGTGCCTGAGATGGGTGGTAGGATGCACACTGTTGGATAGATGAAGAAATGGAGACATAAGAGCAGAAGCCAAAGCAGCTCCAATTGTAGAAAAGGTCAACGAGAACAGATGTACAGTGGTTCGGGCACATGTGCAGAAAAGCAGAAGAGAATTTGGTGAAGAAGATGTGATAAAGACAAGCAGAAGGCAAGAGGAAACAAGGTAATCCAACAAAGAAGAGGATGGATTGTGTGAGAGAACACATGCAGCAGTCAGGCATGAGTGTCAGAGAAGGTAGGAGAGTGACATTGATCACAGAGAGAGTGATGGCAATAGTTGACACGACACCTCGACCCCATGTCGAAAATTGGAAAAGGGGGCTCGATGATGATGATGATGATGGTGCCCTATATGACCCGGATTCAGTTAATGGCACATGTGGGGGGTCAGGAGCAGATGATGAGAGCAGCTAGTGCTGGCTCATCTATCCTATAGGGAGTGAAGTGACTGTGGCTACCCACTTGGGTGATTCCTATTAGAATACTTGGTGCTGCAGTCATAGGTTCATAGGTAAGTACTAGGCAATCAGTCTGCAGGACATTTCAAGACTAGTCAGTAAACCCTATTCAAAATTTCCCTCTAGCCTCAAGGAGGGCATGACAGGATAGACCAGGTGAGAATTGGAGGCTGCCCTTCCAATTGTCTCGGTTTACTATGAAACTGGCAAGGGTGCCACTCTGCTTGACATGTAGTGGAAGTTTTTTCTATAGATGAGGGATGCATTGAGATATGAATGTGTCATGCCAACCTGTCTTGCTTATCTGCTGATGAAGATTTAGTTCCTTTAATCAAGTATTTGATATTCTATTAGATCTGTGAAACACTAGGAGTTCAAGTAGGAAAGGCTAGATGTATATCTCCACAGAGGAGTCTTTAAGAGACTGAATACAAAGAAAGGGCTGCCAATCTCTTCTGATAACTTAAGATTTTTGAGACCACTGATCTTTTTAGTTATGATTCTCTGAGGTCTGTCAAGTTGTGTGATATATATTCATTATCTGAACTCCAATCCCTCACCCAAAATGTACTTAACATAGTGGAAAACTGGTTCCTACAGCGCTGCCTTCTCCTGAACCCCCAAAAAACTAAATGATTGCTCTTCAAACCAACAAGAAAGTCCTCACAAATAGACTTTACAGTATTATCTAATAATGGCACTGTTATATCTCCCGACCCAACTACCAAACTCTTAGGAGTTACAATAGATCATAACCTTACCTTTGACACACACATCAGTACTACAATAAAATCAGTCAACAGAAAGCTAGGCTCCCTTTACAGGATTAAAGCCTTCCTTACTCCAACAGCTAGAACTACTATTGCCCACACCCATCTTATCTCTACCCTCCTTTATGCCTCACCCATTTATACCAGTCCTTCTAAAAACAACCTCAACAAACTTGCAGCCTCCTATAATAACATTGCCAAATTTGCCACAAGCTCCCCATTCAGAACCCACCATTGTCACAATCTAAAACAACGTGGTTGGCTAGAACTCCGTAATCAACTTCTATTTTACCAACTTAGTATCACACATAAGATCCTCTATCATCCTAGTAATACTCCAATACTCACTAGCCTTATTACCCCCTACACAAATCTTTCAACCCTACGCTCAGCAAATAAACTACTAGTATCTATACATAAATCTAACAATCAGGCTCGGGACTCTCTGTTCCCCATCAGTGTGGGTAAAACTTGGAACCTGTTTCCAAGTGAACTCACATCTCTTTCCTCTACACTAATTTTCAAAAAGCAACTCAAAGAATACTATAAAAATCACTGGCTATGTCCAGGCACCAACCCAGATTAATCATCTCCTTCCTTCATACTTAATCTATACTTATCTCACAACTGCTATGCTTTGTCCACCTTCCTATTAACCTCAGAGTGCATTAGCTATCAGCTAACTGAAGTTAGTACTAGCTTACTCTTTCTTAGAAGCTACCATAGAGCTTGATCATGTTTAGCAAGCTCTCTACTCTATGTACTTGTCTCTACCATATAAATATGTCACTATTGTCTTGTAAAAATTTTTTGATCACTAAGTTACTATGTAAATAACTTGTATTCTAGTCTTAAAAATGTACTGTATCTGATTGTTGCTATATTGTCTTGTAAAAGTTTTGATTACTAAGCTACTCTGTAAATAACTTGTATTCTAGTCTTAAAAATGTACTGTACCTGATGTTGCTATTAATCTTTAGTGGAGCTTTTCTCCCCTGGCCTCTACTGAAAATGGACATCTATCCAGTTGGACTAGCCCGGTCAACAAATGTAAAATAAATAAATAATATTTAGATAAATACATCCCAAAAGGATTGCATTCAATAATTTTCTGATAAGATATGAATAAAGGGGAATTAAGACTTATTTAGATCTAGTGGAGATGTTTTCAAATAAGATTGGTCAGATAAAAGGCTTTCTGAACTACTGTGGAAACAGAATGATCAAATGATAAGGAATTATCAACAAGAGTTCCCAGATCCATTACAGCAGTGTCTGATTGGAGGGGTGCATGTCCCATACAGTAAGTGAAACTGTTTTGTTTACCAGAATGAACAATGATACATTTTTTTTTTTACATTTAATTTGATACCATTGTCCTTGTACCAGTTGTTAACATGGTCTAAGCTGTGTTGGAGTAATTGTGAGCCAGTTGAAGATCAAATAACAACACCCAATTTAAAGTCTTCTGCAAACTTAGTTAACCATAGGTCAGAAATGCTGGTCTGAAGGTCTGAGAAATATATGCCAAATAGGAGAGGACCCAAAACTGAGCCCTGTGGTAAACCACTGGCAACTGTTTTGCTTTCTGAAGTGGTACTTGCTACTCTAACCACATGGGTTCTGTCAGACAACCAGTTAGCTATCCATCGCACAACATAAAGATTTATATTCAGATTTACAAGACTCACAATAATGTCTATATGGAGAATAGTGACAAAGGCCTAGGCAAGTTCTAGGTATACTGTATGGACTGCATAACCAAAGTCCACTACTTCAGTTATGTTTTCTAAGAAATGAATGAGGTTAAAGAGACAGGACCTTCCTTTGATAAAGCCATCTTGATGATGGTCCGGGGCTGAGAGATTTTTTCAATGTCTAGATTAATGAAGTCTGAGATAATGCACTCCATAGCTTTACATATGAGGCTAGTGAGAGTAATAAGTCTATAGTTACAATGGTCTGTGTTTGGGCCATTCTTGTGTAATGGCACTACAATAACTGTTTTCCAGGTTTCAGGAATGTAACCAGTGGAGAAGCTTAGATTAAAGAGTTTAAGTAGGGGTTCAGAAAGGCCATATTTGTCATCGATAATCAGGCAGCCTGGTATGTTGTCAGGCCCCATGGATGAGGTATTCTTAATTTTGTGAAAGAGCTGAGAGAACTTGTTCTATATTAATTAAATGGGGTGGCTGGGATTGTGGAACCTGTGGGACAGCTATAACTGTGGATGAAGTAAAATTTGCACTAAATTTGATAGCTAGGATATCAGTTATTTCCTATGAGTCAGAGAGTATAGTATTTTTGTGGACTAGTCCCAAACACTGTTGGGTGTTAGTTCTTAATGTCCTGGCATAGTTAAAGAAATATTTGCAGTTGTTATTTGTTTTAGTGGCTATTTTAGGTTCATACTCAGCTCTGAGTTGACCATGAGCTTTCCGTGTGCTTGTTGCAAAGCAGTGTGAAGCAATGAGAACCCTTTGATGGTGTGTGTGTGTGTGTGTGTGTGTGTGTGTGTGTGTGTGTGTGTGTGTGTGTGTGTGGAAGCACACACACTTTCCCAAGGTTAAGTAGCATTTGGGGAGCTCAAGGGAGCCACTGATGTAGCTCCAGAGGTTGGTCACTCTGTAGGACTCCTTAGCTGGCCCACTGCCTACAACCCAACTGCATTGCTTCACAAACAAATAGGCCAGTGGGGCTTCCTGGATAATAATCAATGGGCCATAGGGCTCTTGCCTAGAAAGAACATGCCCATCTCTTGCACTGCATAGTAGCTTAGTAATCAAACATTTTACAAGACAATATAGCAACAATCAGATACAGCATGAATGGTCCATTGGGTATTTCTAGAGGAGCCATTAAGCAGGGTCCTGCAGAAAAGGAAGGGAAGCTAGAGTAGGAGGTGCTTTAGCCAACTGGCACAAAGCATCAGGGATAACGTGCAACAGAAAAATGCCAAAGAATATGAAAAGTAAGGTATAAAAACAGTGGGGCAACCAGTACTTCTGTACAGAAGACTAGTTAGTGAAGGAAGAACAGCAGAGGAAGCTTTTGGTGATGGAGATTAAGTGATTGAGATGGGTAGTCACATATGTACTGTGGTACGACAAAGAAATTAAGGTATTAGAGCTGAAGCCAGAACATCTAACTGAAGAGAAGGTCAAGGAGAAGAAACTTAAGTGATTCACTCATATGTGAAAGAAAGCAAAATTAGAAGTTATGTACCTACCATAACGTTCCATGTTAGTTGTCTTCTCTCGCCTTCTTTCTTGCTGGATGGGTTCGGAGCCGATCCTCGGCTCCGACTCGGCACTTGCTTTAGCTTAGGAACTCCTTTTACCAGCTCGAGGCAACCCTATATCCCATGATGCAAGGCGGAACTACCTCAGATCTCGTTTGGTAGCTAACCTACCCTGCTAAAGACTATCCTAACATAATTAGGAACACAAGTTCCTAATAGAAGTCCTCATATGAAGGCTCGGGAGGAAACAACCTAATAGGAACTCTTCAAGATCTGTCCAGGCCAGGGGAAGGAGGGAGGGACGCAAGAAAGAAGGCGAGAGAAGACAACTAACATGGAACGTTATGGTAGGTACATAACTTCTAAATGTTAAGTTGTCAATCTCGCCTTCATTCTTGCTGGATGGGACCGCGTCCCTAGCACCTGTATCCCGGGTGGCTCAATGGAACAGACTCTTGAGAACTGTGGAACCAAAACTGGCCCTATCTCTGGAGGTCAAGTCCAACTTGTAATGAGAGACAAAGGTATGGGGCATAGCCCAAGTAGCTGCTGCACAAATGGTATCAATGGGTAGTCTATCCTGAAAAGCTGCAGAAGTGGATAGACTCCTGGTTGAGTGTGCTTTTGGCTTAGAAGATAGCTGTTTGCCTCTGAGTGAGTACACATAGGAAATAGTGGAAGTCAACCATCTGGATAAGGTCACTTTAGATACTGGAAGACCTATCCTGTTATCTGCATAGGAGACAAATAATTGGTCCGATTTTCTGAATTGTTTAGTTCTATGCAAATAGTACCTGAGCTGACGATGGACATCCAAAAATGCAGTTTCTGTTCAGCTCTGTCGGAATAGTTTGGGAAAAAGACTGGTAGGTCTATAGATTGGTTAATGTTGGTTTGAGATACGACTTTGGGGAGAAAGGAAGGGTTAGTTCTTAATGATACCCTGTCCTTATGAAAACCAAATAAGGGAACGAATGCAGAGAGCTTGAATCTCGAAACCCTTCTTGCAGAAGTGACAGCCAGTAAAATATAGTTTTCCAGGTCAATAACTTCAAAGAACATGAAGCAGACGGTTCGAAGGGAGGTAGTATCAAGGATGCCAACATTAAGTTTAGATCCCATTGCGGAGGAGGATGCTTTATAGGTGGTTTTAGGAGGAAAACTCCTCTCAGAAAGGCCTTGCATAACCTATGAGACATAATGTTATTGTCATGCAGGCCAACATGATACTTAGAAATAGCAGCCAGTTGTACTTTGACTGTAGATGACGAGGATCCTGAATGAAAAACCTCCGCCAGGAAATCTAAAACCGAATGTACAGGAGCAGTAAAGGGGGTCAATATTTCTGGAATTCGCCCAAATAGAAAAACGTTGCCACTTGCTAGCATAAACAGTCCTAGTGGACGACTTCAAGGAAGAGACTAAAATGTCTCTGACAGAGTCCGAAATCATCGGTAGCCTGGCTAGGGTAGGAAGTGGAGCAACCAAGCAGTGAGGTTGAGAGAATGAATGGCCCGGTGCTGCTGACCCGATTGGTGGATCAAGAGATCCGGAACTGGGTCCAGATGCCAGGGCTGCACCAGAAGGTGACGATGCAGAGACGGAAACCAAATTTGTCGAGGCCAATATGGGGCAATGAGGATCAACTTGGCTCTCAAAACGGTGGCTTTCTGAATGACTTGTGGAATCAAGGGAAAAGGAGGAAAAGTGTACAGAAGTCCCCGGGGCCAATCCTGGGTTAGAGAGTCTCTCAGAGGTTGGCCTGGAAGGGGAAAGAGAGCGAAGAAATCGGGGCACTTGTTGTTTTGAGGAGTAGCAAAAGGATCGCAACAAGGAGTGCCCCACTTAGAAAAATCTGATCCACTACAGATTGATTGAGAGACCACTCGTGAGGCATCAGAATGGATCTGCTCAGCCTGTCCGCTAATAGGTTGGACCTGCCGGGGATGTGCGTTGCTATCAGAAACCGCTGAGAAGAGATCGCCCATTGCCAAAGTCTGAGAGCTTCTCGACATAACGGATAGGACCTGGTCCCGCCCTGTTTGTTGATGTACCAGACTAGGGACATGTTGTCCATCTGTACTGCAATAATCCCCGTGGGAAGAAAGTCGTTGAGGGCTTGCAACATTAAAAGCACTGCTCTCATCTCCAGGACATTTATGTGCAGATGGTATTCTATGGGTTGCCACGTCCCGTGGACCATCCTGCCCTGATAATGCCCCCCCCCACCCGATCAGAGAGGCATCCGTAGTGACTGTGGCAACTGGAGGAGGGGGAATAAAGGGTCGGCCCTGATGAAGAAGAGGGGAAGATATCCACCAGTTCAGATGAGCTCGGCACGACTGTGTTACCAAGACTTCGTGCCTCATCAGGAGACTGTGGTACGACCACTGCGTGAATAGCATCCACTGCAGAAGACGCATGTGGAAGCGAGCCAGTGGTAGAAGAACAATGGCCGCAGCCATAAGACCTAGAACCTTCAGTATAAATCTGGCTTTGATCTTGTTGCTTTGCAAAAGAAGCCGAACAAATTTTTGGATGTCCAGAATTCTTTGATCTGTTAGTCTGGCTAACATTTTGACGGTGTTTAATTCCTCGCCTATAAAGGTGATAGATTGGCAAGGCAGCAGAGAATATTTTTCGAAATTTACTGAAATTCCCAAACTCCTGCAAAGCTGTAGAGTGTAGTCTCTGGATTGAAGAAGCTGACACTTGGTGGTGGCGGAGAGGAGCCAGTCGTCCAAATAGGGAAACACCTGGAATCCTTGATGTCTCAGATGAGCTGTGACCACTGCCATGCATTTGGTAAACACTCTGGGGGCTGAAGTGAGGCCAAAGGGCAGTGCCCTGAATTGGTAATGACTGGTCCCTAGCCGAAAGCGGAGAAACCTTCTGGAGCGTCTGTGAATCTTTATGTGATAGTACGCATCCTGAAGGTCTATAGAGCACATCCAGTTGTCCTTGCCCAGAAAGGGCAGAATGGACTGAAGCGTGACCATCTGGAATCTTGCCTTCTTGACAAATCTGTTTAGATTGCTCAGGTCTAATATTGGTCTCCAATCTCCCGTCCTTTTGGGGACCAAAAAGAATCTCGAGTAGACGCCGGATCCTACCTGGTCTGCTGGCACAGTCTGGACGGCTCCTTTTTCTAGGAGCTTTGAAACCTCCTGTTCTGCCAAATCCCTTTGACCGGGTGAGATGTCTGGAAGGGATTGTATAGGTACGGGAAACCTTTAGAAGGGGATTTTGTAACCCTCGGATATGATCGACTGTACCCACATCTCTTGAGATAGGGATTGCCAGGCTACTGGGTACAGCGAAATCCTTCCCCCGGCTGCCTCCAAGGGTGGACAGTCGGGCAACACCTCAGGGATGCTGAAAGGGCTTCTCAGGAAGAGACTCCCTGTTGCCCTGGTTCTGAGGACCCCCCCCTGCCTCTAGGGCGGCGTCTATTATTGTTACCCCCTCTGCCTCTGGGGGTAAACTGACCACGTGTGTCCGGTGTAGCTCCTTGGGCTTTACGGAACCACATCTTCCCCTTCTGACCCTTGGGGTATGGTCTAGAAGGAGTGGAAAACTGGACTCCAACGGCAGAAAGAGTTTTACCGTCCTGCTCACACCTGGTCAAGGTATCCTTCACCTGAGGTCCGAACAAAGCCGAACCATCAAAGGGGGTATTAGTGAAGGACGCCTTAAAGGGGTCCGCAAAATTACAAAGCCGCATCCAGGCTTGGCGTCTAAGAGCAACTCCTGTGCCTGCGGCCCTGCTCGCTCCATCGGCCGCATAGGATATGAGCCTCATGGAGGAGTTAGATATGGAATTCAGGATTGCAAGCTGCGAGGCAATCTTTTCCTGAGCCCCAGCAGCAGAAGGATCCTGGACTACTTCTCCCAGTTCCTTGAGAACATCTCGTTGAAGCCTGGTGAAGTGACAAAGATAATTCAGCGAATGCATAGCAAAGGTCGCTGAAGAAAACATCCGCTTTCCATACCTGTCCATGGTCCTAGAGTCCTTATTAGGAGGATGGACAGGTACTGAAGGATCCGCCAGTTCCTTCTTAGTGGCAGCCGCCACCACCATAGCATCCACCGAGACACCCTTGGAAAGGAACTGTTTGTCCGAAGGGGCCGTAATGAATTTGGATGGTCTTCTGGGGACAGGTTCCACAGAATCTGGAGCCGCCCACGCCTTCCGAGCCACTACCTGCATAAGTGGGTCGAAAGGCGGAGACACCCAGGAGGTGGAGGGTCGGGATCCAAAGCCTCCAGGTATACCGACTCATCCTCGGAGGGGTCAATGGAGGCCAATTCCCCTCTGTTTGAGGAGCTCAAGGATGTCTGAAAAGGAGACATCCTCAGAGGGGACCGTGGGAACCCTCCGACTCATCTAAGTCGGTATCAGATGTAGTAGACTCAGGGGAGTCTGTGTGTTTCCTCTTACGTCCTCTTCCGAGGGATTCCCCTGCAGGATCAGGAGAAACCTCGGAAGAGGAGGAAATTCCCAGTGGGGAACCCTGGGGCGATGGATCCCTGGGCCTGAGAGCAAGAGGCTGGCAAGAGGCGTCTGCAGGCACTGATGAGGGAGGAGCTAGAGGATAGACCGTTGACCAGGCTCAGAGGCCAGGACACTCCTCATCACCTCAAAGGCTCCCTCCCGGGAGACCGGAATATCCCGCTCGAAGAAACAGGAATTCCGGCTCCAATGAGAGGGAAGGCTCCGAGGCCGATGTCGGCACCGAGCTTACCAAAGCCGAAGCCCCGAGAGGGAGAGCGGGGTCGGACAAGGGTCCGATGCCACTAGCCCCCTCGGAGCCGACAGTGGAAACCCGATGACCGGATCCCTCCAAGGAAGGCCTCAAGGAGGAGATCGGAGCCGAGGACGATGGAGCCGAAGGATGTATCGGCTCCGGCATCGAAACAGTCGCTGTCCCGAGAAGCTCCGGCTCCGAACTCTGGTGTGGAGTCGGAGGAGGAAGTTCAAGGGGTAAGGCTATAGCCGAAGTCTGTTGAGACGGGCTATGGAGCATTTGGGCCAGTGCCTGAGACTTCAACAGCCTGCTTACCACCCTCTCTAAGTCATGGTCAGACAGCCTGGAAGATCTCGAAGATCGGCTCTGATGGCTCCGCTCCGACAAAAGAGGAGACCCCGGAGCCGAATGGATACTCAGTATCGAAGGGGACCGAGATCTCTTATGGGTCGAAGCCTTCGGAGCCGAAGTCCCCTGAACTCCAGATGGAGCCGAAGGTTTCTCGGCTCCGATGCTGGATAAAGTGTCGGAGCCAGCCGGCACCGACCCTACTACTTTAATGGTAGATGCATCGGTTCCAGCCGGAGCCGATCTCGGCTCCGACGGAGCCGAAGCCACCGGAGGAGGCTTGGATACTGAAGCCTGAGCCTTCGGTGGTTTAGAAGGTTTCCCAGACCCTGCTTTAGAGGGAGAACCTTCTGGCTTAAGTAAGCCTCAGAGGATAAGCTTATTCCTCCTTTCCTGCAGGACTCTCTGGCTAAAAGCGTGACACAAAGCACAGGAGTCCTGCAGGTGCAAAGGCCCCAGGCAGTACACACAAGAAGTGTGACCGTCTGTCAGAGACATTTTCTGACAGCACTGGTCACACTTCTTAAAGCCTGAGACCTTGCCTTCCCTAGACATATCCTAGGAGGAAGTAACACACACAAACCCCAACAAACACACAAATTAATCCCCTACACACAACACACAGGAAGGGATTAACCAATAGGGTTTAAGGCCTAACTGAAAACTTTATACTAAAGGTTATAAAAAAAGGGTTATAAAGTTTGAAAGGAAGGGAATAGGGTAGGCTGTAATATACTACAGACTATACTAAGACTAAAAGGGGAAAATAAATTCCTAACTAAGCTTTTTCTGATTTTACCAGAAAATCACTTACCTCAGCTGGCAAAGGAGACCTCTTTCGCTAAGCGGCAAATGAGATCTGAGGTAGTTCCGCCTTGCATCATGGGATATAGGGTTGCCTCGAGCTGGTAAAAGGAGTTCCTAAGCTAAAGCAAGTGCCGAGTCGGAGCCGAGGATCGGCTCCGAACCCATCCAGCAAGAATGAAGGCGAGATTGACAACTTAACATCATAATCTGGTAAAGCATATTTAACAGTCAGGAACAAGGCAAGTGAAGATGAGGGCATCCAGACAGGAGTTGGATGGACTGTATGTGATACAGTCTGCGACAATCAGCAGTGACTATCAAATAAGTTGGAGAGTGGTACTAAGTAGAGATGTATGTTAACAATTAAAGTGAGACCCCATCTCCATATAAAAATATGGGGAAAGGGGTTGATTATGATGGCAGTGAGGAGAGTTTTCAGCAAAACTTATTTTAACTATAACTGAAGAAGTGTATTTGATATGCCTGTGAATCAAAATGGAAGTTTGGAAAAATATTTGTGCATTTTAAAAGAAATTATAAAATGAAACTAGCAAATATCTGCAAGAGAATGCTATGTAAGACTTGTGCAACACATATTCAGTGCAGAGAAATATTTGTACCATATGAATACTGGTTGCTGGAAACCATCTTCCAGATGATAAAATCTCAAGCTTGGTCAATAATTTTACTTTTGTTACAGCTAACAAAGCATAATTCTTGTATGGTGGTGGTGGCTGGGGAAGGTTTGATGCTGCTTAATTAAATCTGGTAACTGATTATTTCTTGAAAGCTTGGGGAAGCTACATTGACAGGTAAGTCGTGTATGCTTTAAGAATTCCAATTTTATGATTTTTTTAGCTCACTTAGACTCCATCTCATCTAGTGACATGGGAAGCTCTGTGATTGGAGGCAAATAAGCTTAACCAGTCCATCCTTATTCCCACTCTAGATAATTATGACCCTAAATCAGTTTGTAGTGCTAGATTTGGTGAGTTGTGCAGATAACTTGAAAGTGGAATATTGTGCTTATCCAAATTATCAAGGCAAAGCAGGGCAAGAATATCCAGATGTGAGGAATTCAGATGTAATGCATATAAGGATATTTTTGTAGCAGGAAATCCATTAGTAAGGTAATCTTCATTCTACATGAGTAATAGTACATATTCTAAAGATAAATGTGAGTATTCCTCTCATCTATGCTGAATTTGTTATAAAATACTGAATTTCTTTTGAAAATACCAAAATTCTGAGTGTCCTTTTTAAATCAGTTTGATGTTGTGTAGTCCAATCTCACCTTCATTTTTACATATGGGTTCGGAGCCAATCCTCAGCTCCAACTTGGCTGATTTACAAGCTTGAAGACTTCTGGTTGGCTCGTGGCTAAGCAGGTCCCATAGTGCACCAGTACAAACCCCAGATCTCGTTTGCCATATCGACAAGTTTGGTTGTGCTTCTCTTGGCTCTGGCTAAGTGTTAAAATTCTTCTATTTAAATTTTGTATTACAGTTATTACAGTGTTGTAAGGTGATATTATTTATTTTTATTTAT
Organism: Protopterus annectens; assembly: GCF_019279795.1. Taxonomy (NCBI): domain Eukaryota; kingdom Metazoa; phylum Chordata; order Ceratodontiformes; family Protopteridae; genus Protopterus; species Protopterus annectens. The sequence goes on from NC_056729.1 coordinate 1,962,870,169, forward strand.
TTATTATTTATTTGCAGTTGGTTTACCAGGATAGTCCATTGGGCCAAAAGAACCCGTTTTCAATGGAGTCCTGGGGAGAAAAGCTCCAGCACATAAAAACTGAGTTACATACACAAGATAGCTAACTATTATTAAATTATACAAGTAGTGGGTAAAACATTTAGTTCAAAAGTCAAGAAGTATTCAAAAATACAATAAATGAATATTAATGTGATGTACGTGAGCTGAGACAATAAGGTGATAACATAGCAGAGTTGTGTTGGAGAAGGAGCACAACATTACATTACAGTGTAATTATTCAGAAGGAAACAAGCTTTGTTAGGTAAAGTTGAGCCTCAATGCATACAGGAGGTAGGATGACATATATTTATGAGGGTGGGAGCAAGAACAATCCCATTGGGACCTAAGATGTGAATGAAGAGATTTTTGAATAGGTAGTGATTAGAGGTGGTGCGGATGGATGGTGGGAGTGAGTTCCAGAGACGGAAAGGTTAGAGGATAATAAGTGTTTACCTGGGGGTGAGATGGTTTATGGACTTCTAGTAGGTTTTGATTGTTGGACCTTAAGACTCTATTTGGAAGGTGCATTTTGAAGGCAGAAGACAGAGAGGGACAAAGAGAGGGTTGAAAATAAGCTTATGAGCTAAAGTCAGCTGTATATAGTTAAGATGATTAGGTAGTTCGAGCCAATTTAGTTTTGGAGAGAGGAACAGTGGTGGGTGGAGGACCTATGGCTATTAGCAATTTGGCAATTTTGTTATAACAGGAGGAAAGCTGGCTTTTAGAGAGGACTGAAGATTAGTCAGTAATGGAGCACCGTAGAGAAGAGAGGGAATGAGAAAGGAGGAAGCGAGTGGTTTTGGAGGAACTAGTAAGATACTGATTTTGACGGTAGAGCATACCTAGTTTTTGATGTGTTTTCTTAATATTTAGTTGTAGATGGGAGTTGAATTTAAGTTGATTGTCAATTAGAACACCTAGTAGCTTGGTTTCAGATACCAGTTCCAAGGGTGAGTTGTTTTGGCTGGTAATTGAGAAAGAGTTTGTGTCAAAAGAAGTAGATTTGGAGGGGGTAAATACCATTAGTTTTGTTTTGGAGGTGTTGAGTGCCAAGTGATTTATTTTCATCCAATGCTCAGTAATTGAGAAAGCTTCCTGAGTCAGTTTTGGAGAAGAGAGGGGTGGCAGAGCAGATAATTGTAGAATCGTCTGCATATTGGATGATGTTTGCAAGTGGGATGGATTTGTGGAAGTCATTTATAAATATATTAAAGAGTATAGGACCAAGAATAGATCCTTGGGGAACTCCAGTGGGGTAGTAAGGAAAGAGGAAGTGGCCTTTTTCCATATTACGGCTTGGTGTCTGTTTGATAAATAACTGGAGAACCAATTTATGGAGGTGGGAGAGGTTAAGTTCTGATAGTTTGGATAGGAGCAGGCTATGTGAAATAGTATCGAAGGCCTTGGAGAGGTCTAGTAGTAAGGTGGAAACAATGTGGCGAGTCGTGCTCTATTAACCGTCTCAAGAAAGGACAGGAGGGCTGTCATGGTGCTATGATTTGGCCTGAATCCGTGTTGTGTAGGGGTTAAAAGGTTGTTATCTATGAGGTGTGGTAGGAGTTGAAGCTGGATACACTTTTCCAGGATTTTAGATATAGGGGAGAGGATAGCAATAGGGCGGAAGTTATTGATATTGCAATTGTTGCCTCCTTTATGGAGGGGGATGATGAAGGCTTGCTTCCATAGTAGAGGTACTGTACATTCATGGATGGAGCGGTTGATTAGGTCCTCTAACGTAAACGTAGGCAGTAGTGGTGTTTGTCCTTTTCGGTGCATTCTTAGCTTAAACTTGTTGTTAGTTTGGTATCCTGTGTGCCAGTTTAGAGTTCTTGTAGGCGCCATTGCGCTTTTTTCCTTATCAGGTAGTTTGTTAGTTTGTGGCGGTTTTCCGCTGATAGTTAACAGGGACTCGTGTTACTCTGTTGTCTTTCTAGACCGTTATTGGCATCTTAGTTTCCTTAATCTGAGATTGTATTTTTGGAGGGGATCCCCTGGTTTTTTGCTAAGGGTTGGAGTTCCTCTCTTAGTATGTTAGTTTTTTCTTCTAATTGTTCCACATAGAGTTATATACAGTTTTCTGTGTGTGTGCATTTTCTGGTCTGTTTAAATTAGAAGACCCAGTTTCTGTCCCACTGGGCTAAGACCGTTTAAGTTAGAGGACCTAGTCCTCGTGGTACTTCTTTCTGTACAGCTAGGCCAGTTTTAGTTGCAGGACCTAAAAATTGTTACCACATAGAGTTATTTACAGTTTTCTGTGTGTGTGCGTTTTCTGGTCTGTTTAAATTGGAAGACCTAGTTTCTGTTCCACCGGGCTAGGCCCGTTTACGTTAGAGGACCTAGTCCTCGTGGTACTTTCTTCTGCAGGGCTAGGCCCATTTTAGTTAGAAGACCTAGTCCTCTTCCCTCATTCTTCTTCTTCTTCCGTGTGTGTGTGTGTGTGTGTGTGTGTGTGTGTGTGTGTGTGTGTGTGTGTGTGTGTGTGTGTGTGAAATGTCTAAAGAGAGTAAGGAGCACAAACCTTCGGGTTTTAAGAAGTGCATGAAATGCTCCCAAAAGATGTCTTTAACGGATGGCCACAGTAGCTGTGTCTACTGTTAAGGGGTCATCCACCTGCAGGAATCATGCTTGTTCTGCCATGCTTTCTCACCTAGGGTGTTATAGGAGAGAAAGAACAAGCTTATACTCAAGGATCTACTTAAACCATCTTTTGAGGAAGTTCTATCCAGTTATTCAGTTTCCTCCAAGTCTGGCAAATCTAAGTCTACAAAAAGGCCTTCTCCGGCACTGGCTGGTGTCTCAGAGCATCCTTCTAAACAGTCAAAATCTGCCTCCTCGACTCCACTGCCTTCAGAGCCAAAGGAGAGCACTGTTGTGGTGTCAGAGCTGGTTCCAAGTGTTTCAGAGCCGATCTCTGAACCGATTGAATCAACAATTGAATCTGCTTCTTGGAGCCAGTCTGTGGATTCCCTACTGGTTTCCGTGTTACTAAAGTCTCCAGTGCCCCCTAGATCAAGATCCCCTACTATGTCTTCCAGATCTTCGAGGAGCCTTTCAGAAGAAGATGTGGAGAGGGTAGTGTTGAGACTCCTGAAGTTGTCTGCCTTACCAAATTTATTGTTGGCTCTGACCCAGTCAGCTCCAGAGCCACTCAATCCAGCTTTGCCCTTGTCTGCTATTCCTCCTCCGAGCCATGTTGGCCCTTCGGAGCCGGAGTGCTTGGTGCCACCGGAGGTACTATCGGTTCCAGCTCCATTTGTCACTGCTTTGGAACCAGATTCGGCTCCGAGCTTTCTTCTCGGTGCATTGGCCAGGGTGAGCTTGGACCCTGCATCTATCTCAGAGCCGACGGCTCTGGCTCCGACGTCAAACTTTGTCTCTTTGGAGCAGGGGAGGTCTTTGGAGCCAGAGAGGTCAGCATTTGAGATGATGAGTGTGCTGTCTCATTCTCCAGCCCCTACCAGTGGTACCGGCACTCTTCCCCCGAGGCCACCCACTTCGGTCTCAGCCTCTACTCTCTCCGGAGACAGCAGAGACCTTCAGCCTCAGGAGCCATCGGCTGGTGGCCCCCACTCTTCCGAGGCCTCCCCGGAATGCCCTTTCAAGGAGCCTCCCTGGAAGAGGCTATGTAAGAGGAAGCATGTTGACTCCCAGGATGAGTCCTTGACATCGGACACTGACCTCGAGGAGTCAGAAGGGTCCCCCAAGTCGTCCTCTGATGATGTCTCCTTCATGGACATCTTGGAGATACTTAAGCAGAGGTGCGACTGGCCCACTGTCAACCCTTATGATGAGGAGTCAGTGTACCTGAAGCCTTTCGGGTCTCAACATTCTGCGTCTTGGGTGTCTCCACCTTTTGTCGAACTTATGGATCTAGTTAGTCGAAAGGTGTGGGATACTCCTGATGCCATGGAGCCAGTCCCCAGGAGACCCAATAAGTTTCTGTCTGCCCCTCCTGGTAAAGAGTTTTTGTCTAAGGGCATTCCCGTAGATGCCATGGTGGTGGCGGCGGCCACAAAGAAGGAGCTGGTGGAGACTTCTTCCTCTGTTCATCTGCCAAATAAGGATTCTCAACAGAAGGACACATTTGGGAAGCGTATCTTTAGTTCAGCGGCATTTACCCTTCAATCGTTGAACTATCTCACTCACTTCATGAGATTACAGAGGGATCTCCTCAAGGAGTTAGGAGATTCTATACAAGGTGCATGTACTGAAGGAGTCCCTGACAAGATCTCTGCTCAGTTGTCCACCTTAAATTCTATAGTTAACTCCTCCATGCGGCTTATCTCCTATGCGGCTGATGGAGCAAGTCGAGCAGTGGGTTCAGGAGTTGCCCTGAGGCATCACTCCTGGATGCGCTTGTGTAATTTTGCAGAACCATTCAAGTCTACTTTCACCAACGCCCCATTTGATAGTTCCTCATTGTTTGGTTCCAAGGTGAAGGACACACTCACTCAGTGTGAGCAAGAAGGAAAGACACTTTCTGCCGTGGGAGTATGTTTTACTGTTCCCTCTCGACCATACCCCAAAGATCAAAGGGGTGGTAAAATGTGGTTCAAAAAGTCCCAGAGGGTCTTTCCAGACACACAGGGTGAATCCTCCTTCAGAGGCAGAGGAGGAGGAGGAAATGAGAGACGTCACCCTAGAGGCAGGGGTGGTCCACAATACCAGCAAGGCCGTGATTACTTTTGGTGACGGCCTTATCAGCGCTCCTGATGTGAGGTCCGACTGCATTTCTCTGGGGCCAGTCGGGGGTCGCATTTCTTTGTATCCAGAAGCCTGGCTAAATGTCACTCAAGACAAGTGGGTACAAAGAGTTGTTACCAGAGGCTATATCATACCCTTTTCCCTTCCACCGTTTGTTCCCAAGAAGTTCCCAGATGTACCACCCAATCACAGGGTTCAGGCAACTGTGGAGATCAACAAGTTGCTTTTAAAAAGAGTCATCCAGTCCGTCCCAGCAGACCAGATAGGATCCGGAACTTACTCCAGGTTCTTTTTAGTACCAAAATGAACTGGAGATTGGAGGCCTGTATTGGACCTCAACAGGTTAAATGAATCCGTGAAAAAGGACAAGTTTTGGATGGCAACTCTGCAGTTGATACTCCTGTTGTTAGGGAAAGACTATTGGATGTGCTGTCTAGATCTCCAAGACACCTACTACCATATAAAAATGGACAAGGCATCCAGGAGCCATCTACACTTCCGGCTGGGAGCCAGTCATTATCAGTTTCGTGCTCTGTCCTTTGGTCTCACCACAGCCCCCAGGATGTTCACCAAATGCATGGCAGTAGTGACAGCTCACCTGAGACGTCAAGGAATCCAGGTGTTTCCGTATTTGGATGACTGGCTCCTGACCGCCCCCACTAGGCATCTACTCCTCCAAAACAAAGACACCACTATTCAACTTTGTGCTCAGTTAGCGGTCTCCATAAATTGGGAAACATCTGCATTATTGCCCTCTCAATCTGTGATTTTTATAGGCGCAGAGGTAGACACAGTGAACATGACGGTTTGTCTCCCCGCTGACAGGGCACAAAACTTAATCTTTCAAATTCAATGTCTTCTTCCGTTGTGGAAGGTCAAAGTGAAGTGGGTTCTTCAGCTCCTCGGGACTGTGGCTTCCACCATTCTATTAGTGCCATTAGCCAGGTTGCACATGAGAATTCTCCAGAGGCTTCTGTCTTCCCAATGGTCCATCCAATATCTCCCACTGAGTCATCCTATCCTGCTGATGGTATCATGCAAGAAGGACCTTCTTTGGTGGATAGCTCCCAACCAGTTGATCACGGGCTCCCCCTTTGTTCATGCCCAACCCGTTGCCACTGTGACCACGGATGCCTCCCAGATCAGGTGGGGGGGGGCATTATCTCAGCAGGACAGTCAAAGGCACATGGCAAGAACACAAGGCTCACCTGCATATCAATGTTCTGGAGATGAGGGTGGTGCTCCTGGCATTGCAAACACTTCAAGACTTTCTTCCCCTCGGGACTATTGCGATACAATCAGACAGCATTTTGGTAGTTTGGTATATCAACAAACAGGGCGGTACCAGATCTTACCCACTCTGTCGAGAGGCAATGCAAGTTTGGGAATGGGCAATTTCTTCCCAGTGCTTTCTGGTTGCAATGCACATTCCAGGGATGACCAACGTGGTAGCCGACAAGCTCAGCCGGGAGATCATACTATCTCATGAGTGGTCTCTGAAACAGGAAAAAGTGGAACAGATTTTCCCCAAATGGGAACAGCCTTGCTGCAACCTCTTTCCCAGCCCAGTCAATACCAAATGCAGCAGCTATTTTTCCCTCATTTCCCCTCTGGGGGAGACACCCAAAGACGCTCTGGCTTACGATTGGCCCATGGGACTTCTGTATGCTTTTCCTACATTTCCTCTCATTTCCAAAGTGATTCAGAAAGCCAGTCAGCTGGGAAGCAAGTTGATCCTCATTGTTCCTTACTGGCCTCTTCAGGTATGGTTCCCTTTTCATGAGCCTCTTCTCCTGGACGATCCTTGGATCCTGGACCCAGCTCCAGATCTGTTGACTCACATATCAGGTTCCCTACATCCCTCAATCCACACACTCAGGTTGACAGCATGGCTGCTCCAGTTCCATCCCTAGTCAGGCTTCATGATGTATCATCCTCAGTATCACATATTCTTATGTCCTCCCATAAACCTTCAACTTAGAGGCTGTATGGCAGTAAATGGAAAAGATTTTCTATTTGGGCACAGAAAATGAATGTAGATCCCTACACTGCTTCTATCCCTATGATTTTGGAATTTCTCTCTGAGCTTTTTCAACAAGGAGCTGCCACCGCCACTATCAGAGTCCAATTGGCGGCGATTTCTCAGTTTCACTTAGGGTTTCCAGATAACAATTTAATGTCTCATAAGCTATGCAAGACCTTTTTGAAAGGAATCACTCTTTTGAGACCACCACAGCAAGAACCTGTGGCTTCTTGGGATTTAAATTTTGTGTTGTCCAAACTGACTTCTCCCCCGTTTGAACCTTAGCACTCATCTTCATTGAAATTTTTGTCTTGGAAGACTTTGTTTTTGGTAGCTATTACATCAGCTAGATGGGTATCGGAGCTACAAGCCTTGTCTGTTAAGCCACCTTATTTGATCTTTCACAAGGACAAGGTGTCACTGCATACTAATCCCTCCTTTGTCCCCAAAGTTTGTTCCCCTGCTACCTTAAATCAATCCATAGAACTCCCAGTTTTCTTCCCTAATCACTGTAATGCAGCTGAATACCATTTTCATCAGCTGGATGTTCATAGGCAACTACGTTTTTATTTACAGTGGACCAAGGAATTTAGGAAATCAGATCAACTATTCATTTCCTTTTCTGACTCCAGATTGGGCTTACCAATTTCTAAAGTGACGCTATCTAACTGGATTTCCAGTTGCATAGCCTTTATCTACAGTTCAGAAGGCAGACCTTTACCCTGCAGGATCAAGGCTCATTCTACCAGGTTGCTGTCTACCTCTGCAGCCTTTCAAGCCAAGGTCCCACTTGATAATATTTGTGCAGCAGCTACGTGGGCTAATGCTCACACTTTTATTACACATTACAAATTGGATTTAGCTTCCAGGGGTAGAGTATCCTTTGGCTCCATGGTGCTTAGGAGTATTTTCCAGTGAGCCACCCAAGAATAAGGCACTAGGGATGCTGTCCCATATGTAAAAATGAAGGTGAGATTGGACTACACAACATAAAGAAGTTATGTACTCACCATAACGTTCCATGTTGGTAGTCCATCTCACCCTTCATTTTTACCAACCTGCCCTCCTGCCCCCATCCTGGAAGATCTGGAGATAATAATAATAATAATTTGGTTATCTTTGGTTGTTGACACTTTAGTATTGGTTTGTTTGTTATGGGTTTTTTTCTTCTAGTGAGCAGTAAACAAGATCTGGGGTTTGTACTGGTGCACTATGGGATACCTGCTTAGCCACGAGCCAACCAGAAGTCTTCGAGCTTGTAAATCGGCTGAGTCGGAGCCGAGGATTGGCTCCGAACCCATATGTAAAAATAAAGGGTGAGATGGAACACCAACATGGAACATTATGGTGAGTACATAACTTCTTTTTTACATTGTTTTTCAGCTTGAGTCTGCGGCCCGGTAGCATCACTAATATTGGATGTGATGATGTCATTAGAGCTGCTACTGTGGCTGAGTGCAAGTGGGTAAATGAAATTAATGGCAGCACTGTACATATTGTGGGATGTTTGCTGTTAGAGCTGTAAACAGTTTAATGAATGAAATGCTACAGTGAGGGAGTCAGACTGCAATGAACCTTAATGTGTCAAGTGATCAGTTGGGGAGACTGACTGTCTTAAACAATTTTTCACATGCTAAAGCAAAGGAGTCAAACAGTGAAGTCACAAATGGGTAACTCAGAAATCTAGGATGCAAGCAATGACAGTGGTGCACCATGGCATAATGGGACAGGACTGTGGTCTACAACAGAGGGAAAGCTTAAAGAAGCCAGGGTAACAAATCAAAGTGTGTGGGAGTGGGACACACACTTTACGGTGGTGGGCCACTCTGCTAGCTTGGAGTTATTAATGAAAGGTGCAAATACTTAAACTGAAAATTGGTGTGTACTTAAAATAAAAATACACCAAAAAAGTAGAAACTATACAGTTTATTAAAAGTTAAATGCTTTCATCTTTCTTCTTAAAGGGACCTCATCTTAATTCTTACAAAGTCTTTGTAAGAAGGAAGATAAAAACATTTAACTTTTAATAAACTTCTGAACAGTTTCTTTCTTTTTGGTATTTTTATTGTTATTGTTAATAACAGTGCACTATGCATATAATACCTATTCCTATGATGTCTGTGTGTCTGCTGAAAACTGCAGATTCTGTACTTCCTGGCACATTACTGCTCAAGAGCTGTAAGCCTACAGCTTACTTATTTAAAAACCTGTTGTGTGATTATGACTAATGTGTCACATTATATTCATAGGTTCATAGGTTTATAGGTAGGTACTAGGCTGTCTGCCCGAGGGCATTTATAAGCCTAGCCAGAGTGTGTCAGCTTTCGTCGCCCCATTGATTAATTAACTGAGCCTCTGTCAAGAAGAGCCAATGAAGTGATCCCAGGGGTGTATTTTCTGTTACCCATCCACTCGTCAAGGTTTCTCTTGAAGAGTGTTAGTGAGGGGCTCTGCCTAATGTAGTTAGGAATTTTGTTCCAAAGCATGGGGAGTCTCTGTGACAGGAATATATCACTCCAGCATGTTCTATTTATTGTTGTGGCGAGGTTTAGCTCACTAGACCGCATGGCTCATAGTGACTTGGATTTCTTTAGGTGGAGCATGTCCATCAATTCTGAGTGGGACATGGCTTTTGTAAGTCAGGCAGAGATCACCTCTGAGTAAGCGATATGCCACTGAGTACAGCTGGAGTTTTTCCAGTCGGGCTGCATAGGATATATGTTTGAGAGTAGTAATCCTCTTGGTGAGGTACTTTTGTGGTCTTTCCAGCTGTTGGAAGTGTCTTGTGAGGTACATCCCAAACGGGGCATTGTACTGTATGATGGGTCTGATGAGTGACGAGTAGAGGGGCACTGTAACCTCTTTATTTCTAGATGCGAACCTTTTAGTAATTAGATGAGCTACATAGAAGGATTTCCTAACTACTTTGGCAATATGATTTTCAAAGGTGAGATTACTATCTACCTGGGTTTCCAGATCTCTTATTACCTCTTCTGTATTAAGGGAGCTGCCACCTATGTGGTAATTCATGGGTGTTTTGTTTTTCCCAAACGGGATGACTATGCATTTTTTGACATTTAGCTTGAGACCGTGACTTTGACACCAGGTTTCCATCTCAGTAAGGCCCTTTTGGAGAATGTGTCAGCCGGTGAGTCAATTATGGCTCCCAGTTTGCAGTCATCGGCGAACTTGGTTAGCCATAGTCCTCCTGCGTTTGCCTGTACTTCTGAGAAGTATATGCTGAACAGTAGGGGTCCCAGAACCGAGCCTTGTGGGGCACCATTTGTGACTGGTTTAGAGTTGGACCTGGAGCCCGCTATTCTTACCGTGTGAGTTCTGTCTGTAAGCCAGTTGGCAACCCATCTCGTGACGTAGGGGTTTATGTTCAGGCTGGTGAGTTTTTCTATAATTCCTGAGTGAGGAATGATGTCAAAAGTCTTGGCAAGGTCAAGGTAGGCTGTGTGAACTACCTTCCCCTCATCTATGGCCTTGGTGACTGTCTCGAAGAAGTCAACCAGGATTAGTAGGCATGATCTGCCCTTAACAAAGCCAAATTGGGTCAGGTCAAGTGTTTGGAGGTTCCCACTGTCTTTGTTAATGAGTTCCATGATGATGCACTCCATAGCCTTGCAGACCAGGCTAGTCAGGCTTATGGGGCGATAGTTACCAGGGTCAGTTGTGGCCCCTCCTTTGTGGAGTGGAATAACCATTGCTGTGTGCCATTCTATGGGCATGTAGCCTGTGGAGAGGCTGAGGTTGAACAGTGTGTTTAGGTGGGGGGTTAGTTCATGCAAGACACAGTCTGGGACACCATCTGGCCCTATAGACGCTGTACTTTTGGCTTTTGAAAGGGCTGTTTTCACCTGTGCGTCTGTGATTTCCGGGACACTACACTTTTCCGGTATTGTTGTGGGCCCTTTTGGGGGTGAGAGGTTTGGGTGAAGTTTGCACTGAATCTATCTGCCAGGATGTTGGCAATATCAATGGGTTCTATATATTTTGTGCTATTTTGCAGTAGCTCAGAGCATATCTGCGAGTTGCCACTTAGATTCTTTACATAGCTAAAGAAGGCTTTGTGGATATCTTTTGAATCCTTGGCTATTTTTCTTTCGATGTTAACTTTCGAGGATTTTATGAGGGACCTTAGTTTCTTACTGATACTGATCAGGGATGTCTTTCCTTCTTGGGATTTGCTTTTTTTCTGAACTAGTTTCCTCCTTCTATTGTATAGCCTGTTTATGGCAGGGGTCCACCAGACTGGTTTCCTTCTCTTAGGGGAGTGAGTCTTGGTTTTGCTAGGGATGGCATGATCCATGCATCCTTGTAGGTGCTCTTAGAGTGCATTTGTAAAGATTCCTGCATCTTGGACACTGTTATCCTTTAGCGTGGGGGCTGTGAAATGGTGAAGTTTGCTATAGAAAAGTTTTTCACTGTGGTTTCCTTGGTTGGAGGTGGTGGTGTGGTGTGGCCATCTAGAGTGATTAGTTTATGGTCTGATCTAACCAGTGGTGGGTTGACCTCCGGTGTGGAACACCTGTCGCCCATGTTGGTGATGACCAGGTCCAATATGTTTTCACCTATGGTAGGGGAGTTTACCAGCTGATCCAGGGCATTTGAGTTGATAAATTCCAAAAAGCGCTTGACCTGGGAGTTTGTACTTGAGTAGTTTTCCCAGTTAACAATAGGGTAATTGAAATTGCCTAATATCAGGGTGTTCGGTAAGACCTTCATGTTTTCCAGTGTCTCCAGAAAGGTGGAGTGGTGGTCCTGGGTCATGGAGGGTGATCTGTAGCAGGCCACAATTTGCATTGCAGATTTGCCTGATGTTAGTTGCACATGGATGATCTCAGAGGTATCATGCTGTGCCACTAACCTGGAGGTGTAGGTATCCTTGATGAATATGGATACACCCCCTCCTTTTGTGTTTCGGTCCATGTTCTGTGGCCGAAATGTGTGGTATGAGTTGTAGCCCGGTAGTGCTGGGGTGCTCTGTAGAGCCTTGAACCAGGTTTCAGTTACTGCACAGATGTCGACGTTATCCATACTGAGGAGTGCTTCAAGCACGTGCATTTTGAGATTTAAACTCCTGGTGTTGAGTAGCATAACCCTCATTTTTTTATTTGTGCTGTTTACGGAGGTGGGTTTGACTTTTGAGCCTTGCCTAAAGAAGGCACTGTGGGGGCAGCAAGAGCCATGGCCAGTATTCGAAAGCCTAGGGGTGACAGCTGCAAGCTGTCTCTTGCGAAGAAACGAGGCTTGTCGAGCATGTCGTCCCAGGCTGACAGACACTGGATCCCCTTTGAATGACACCAGAAGCTTAGCCAATTGTTGAAATTGATAATTTTTTTCTTTATACTGCGGTATCATTCTTGGTGAGGGCAGGATGCTACTCAGGGTCAGGGTCATACCCGCCTGAGCTACATGATCAGAGAGCTCTTCCATGTCTCCTTTCATGTAGTCCAGGGAGGTACATCTCAGGTCATTCACACCAACATGAACATTGACAGAGTCATAGTTGTACTTGTTCTGGAGTGACCTGAGTGCTTGTGTTATATGGCAGATTCTGGCTCCCGACAGGCAGCTACCAGTGACCTTCTCCTTGTCCAGCCTAGTGAGTGGGACATCAGTGTGCCTGACTATAGAGTCGCCTATTACTAGTGTGTTAGGTATGTTATTTCGCCTTAAGGGCTGTGATTGTGTGGCACACTGATTTTGTGTTTTATGTGTTGTCTGGTTTGTGACGGGAGGTGCAGTTTTTTTGGGTGTCTGCTTTGGAGGTCTCTGATGCTTTTGCAGGTTTTTATTTAGAGCCTCCGAGTATGATTTTGTGTATTTATGCATATTTTTTGCCAGTGCTTGTTTAGAATGTCTATGTGAAGCTGGAGGTGTGGTGCAAGTGTTAACCTTCTTCTCATGACTGCCTGTTCCAGTCTTGGGTGAAGAGAGCTTAGCCTCCAACTTAGCTATATAATTGCATATCTCGCATATGTTAATGTTTTGTGGTAGGAGGAGAGGGTTGTCTGTGTACATGAGGCAGTTGTAACATTGCCTCAGGATACCCAGGTTCACCAGCTGGACTGGAGAGTATACCTGAAATTGCCCTTTGGTCATGCCTGAATAGTAGGGTGAGCTGCTTAGTTGCTTGGATGGTGAGGGGTGAATAATGAGCCTTGGGCAATCAAGTGTCGGGGTATATTGGTGCTTGCTATTAGGTCTGAGCAAGTGCTGGACTGTAGGATGCTTTTTAAGTGCTTAGGTTGAGAGTTAGACTAGTTTCAAGGGAAAAACTGAAGAGGAGACTTGGTGGATCCAGGATAAATTTAGCCCTGGCTGCCCGGATGTGCAAAACCGTGCAAACACGGTTTTTACAGCAGGGAAATGAAAGAGATAGAACAAATGCATATATTAGTTTTCTTGCATTATTAATTGTATCAAGCATGTGTCATTGCAATGCCATCTGTGTAAAATCTAGTTAAGTTACTTTTATTTTATTTTCATTTACTTCCAAAACCAACATTCCTTTGTATAAGCTAATGGTATAATGGGGAACCTTAATTTCCCCATGAGAAGTGGTTTATCAAAAAGTAGAATGAAGGTTTGGTGAACACGGGAATGTTGAAAGTTATTAGGCTGCCTCCTGTGTTGCCAACCTTCACTACTGCGAGTGTTCAGTACAGGGAATGCCACTGTGCATTTGCACATATGTAGTGCACGATTCGAGTAGAGATTGTGGTAGAGTGGGTATTGGGAAATTACCCCTTTTACCCACTGTAGTGCGATCTCAGAGTTGGAATACATAATTTGAAGGGGATGCGGGGGGTGCATGGGGGGCTTGCCCTCCTGCAAAAAGGTTACATCACATGATTTGCAGTAATGAACTGCAAAAATAATGTCGAAAGTGCGAATGCGATCTTTTCGCTTCATGCACTTCAACACTCTGACCTAATTAGTATGCAGGAAGTGGTTTTGCGAATTCAATATTATGAACATTTTTTTGTTTTGTCATTCGAACATTTGATAGTAAACCATGAGAAGCATATAGCCAGATACTGACATACTGTTATAGTGGTATTCCTGAAGGCCCATGTTACATTTTTATTCTTCACTACTGTAACAGTTTACTGAAGCCGTGTCTTTTGACTTTTTTGTATCAGTTCCCTAAACAAACACTGCTCAGTAACAGTAACCTGTCTCTAGAATATAATTAATAAGTAAAGAATACAATTCAACATATGTAGCTGCATGCCTTTGGGAGAATATAGTATAACTGTGCCATTTACTGTAAAATTTATTTATTTATTTTATTTTACATTTGTTCACCGAGAATGTCCGACGGGGCCAGTGACCTATTTTCAGTGGAGGCCCTGGGAGAAAAGCCTCATACAAAGGATTTATGCCATTTTTAACAAGAATCCACAGAGAAACACAAACACAAAGTCTTGGAGAACTAAAGTGCTTTTCAGAATAAAACTTGTATGCTACTTAAAAGTCCAAATTTTTGGCTGGATCTACCTACTTTTCAAGAGCCTTTGTCAAAATTTTCAATGTCAGAAGAGTGAGAGGTCTGCTTCTCAGTAGCTTATATAGTGAAAAGCACAGTAGCTACATTAGTTACATTAGGGGCCATAACAGAGAACAGGGCTTAGAACTCCAATACATTGTGGAGATGGATGTCTTATCAACTAGATAATGATCAATTCACTAAAACACTTTTTAGAGCAAAACAAATACATGGATTCCCAGTTACTGATATTTGAGTGCCTCTTTCATCATCCTGAATGAGATCTAATGTTTTGTATTAGCTCCAAAATTCAGAATGCGTGAGCAACATATGAGCCGCAGGTGAAGGAGAGTTATGGTCATCTACTATATACTATAAACAGCATACCTCAGCACTGAAATAAATAGGACATGCTGGCTCCCTTCACTCTGGAATAAAATCCCAGTCCAGGTTAGCCAGAGTCCCTCATTGACTCTCTTCAAGAGGAATCTTGATGAGTGGATGGGAGATTGTAGGTTTACCCCGGGTATCACTTCTGTGTCACTGTTAGACAGAGGCACAGTATACTAACCTCGAAAAAGGGCATAGCAAAATTAATTTAAAATGGGTGGCGAAAGCCAAACACACTCTGGCTAGGCTTATAAATGCCCTAGGGCAGATAGCCTAGTATGAACCTATGAACCTATGAACCTATAAACAAGCACAGCACAGTCCCTCACTGCTTGAGTACATGTCTAGTCTCCATGCCCTGTTACTACGACTTGAGAATCTGACTTTTAGGAACTGTGTTCTCTTGCAGGGACATTTTAAATAAATAATACAATCATGACACTAGCCCATATGTAACATCCCCTGTACACAGCAGTGATTGATATATGTACATTTTTTGAACTGCACTTACTCATGCTTGTGTTTCAGAGCAGCAGTTTGAAATAGATTACCGTGATTATTATTTCTTTCACTTAGATAACAGTCAGGGATCAGAATATGGGAGTGAAAAGTTAAGGGTGTGAGATAGGTTGACAGACAGTATTAAAGCAGAAGAATACAAACTGAATACTGTAATTTTGCAGTTATTTATTTAATTTCAGCATAGTCATTTTCAGAGGTATATACAGAAAGTAACTATCTTTGGTGGAGGCAGACTGTATTTGAAAGGAAATGACAATTGCAAGATCAATGTTAAATGATAGGGGCAGTGTATGTGTCTGTGATGACGATGTTGAAATACATTACTCTGGCCATTATTTTCTTCTCTTTCCTTATAACCAAATATCAAAAGTACATTTAGAAAATGTATTTATTTCCTTGAGGTGCATGGAGAAGGAGGCTGTGTGGAAAGCAAAAGCATTTACATGATCACTGTTAAGCAGTCAGTGACATGGCTTGCCAGGGAGGGGCAGTGCTTGTGTCTGAGAGCCAAAAGTTGAAATATGTCACTGTGGGTATTATTTCATTTTCAACACAGCCCAACAGTGGGTATATACATCAAAAATGTCTGTCATTGGAAAGGGAGTGGGAAGGCAGACTATCTGTGAAATGACTAACCGCTCTTGTTACTTTATCAGAGGTACAGTCATTGGTCTGTTTTTTCAGAGGCAACATGAATGTTGGGGGGAGGAGTGGAGAATAGGTATGCAAAAACTCTTCACCGATTTTATTTTTGAACCACCAACCTGACTTATTCACAGTCAAATTGGATGTATCCCATAAGAACAGAACTATTCTACTAGGATAGCCTGTGTGTGAAAGAAGCTGAAACTACATTTTGTGGCATTTCAGAAGACACAACCTGTGGTCCTATTCATCCTATCAGTCATATCTGACTAATGTATCTTCAGATCACTTATCAGATCTAAGCTTACAAAAGTAGTGCTCCAGCCTCAAGTCTCTTATACTTTTTTCTCCAAACATAAAATTGTCTTTATAATTACCTTTATAACCTTAGTCCTGAAGACGATCCTTAAAGGAAAACTCCACCCTCTCATACAGTTTAACTCAATCGTTAGGTTTCTTTTTTCCTTAAAATATGGTGCTAGCATTTTGTATGTACTAGAAACCCACTTGTAGTTTTTAAAACTTTTATTTCCTTGCATTGGAGTCAAGGGAAGGGAAAGCCCACCTACTTTTTTTTAAACTCAACTTCTCACATACTTTGCAAAAAAATTAATCTCCACTTGCATGACAGTTAAATCTGTAGTTTACCCTGTCAGGTACTGCTATCAATTTTAGATGGGTAATTAATCCTGCTAATGTCAGGAACACAGCAACTGATATAAAAAAGACAGAAAGCTGTGGATTTGTTTCCACTGTTTTTATTGCAGAGGGGAGGAGAACTTAACACTCCCCTTTCATAGCAAAATAAAGCAATTGTCAACTCTTCTGACAAATTTACATAAGCAGCAACACAGTATTGAAATGCTAACCTTTAAATGTTATTTATAATAGTTTGTGTTAAGATAACTTGAGTATTAGCAAAGATTTCTGTGACATTTATAGAAAAGTCAGTAAATATTTTTTCTTGTAAAGTATAAATGCATTTACCATTTTCAACCCCTTACACACACACACACACACACACACACACACACACACACACACACACACACACACACACACACACACAGGCCAGAACTGCAGAAAGAAAGTCAGGTGGCAACCCTATCAACTAGGTGCATTGATACTGTTCATAAAAACGGTCTTTTGTGCTTTGTGTGACATCCTTCCAGAGGGGGATGCATATCTGGTACATGCAGATCCATTGTAAGAGATTCCCACTGACTTTGAGTCAGACCCTGCATTGTCAGTGAGGAACCATAACATACAGCTGAATTTATTTTAACATACAGTTACTATGTGCCCTTGCATTAAGAACAGTAAGAAAAGGAAATCAGAAGTGTTTTTAAATGCGCACACACACACACACACACACACACACACACACACACACGTGTGTGTGTGTGTGTGTGTGTGTGTGCGTGCGTGTGTGTGTGAGCATGCATGTGCAATATGTGCGCATAAAAACATAGTATAGTTAAGCATTATTAATGTATACATTCTAGTAAATGTTGCTCAATGATTTACTTGGTCACTGTCACACATTGGCTATGCGTTCCACATGCAATCTTGGTCAAAGTCTTTCTGTCAATATTTTTTATTTGTGTTGATAAGTGCATTTAATAATTATCTTTGGCAGTGTAGCTTATGTTGTGGCTGAAAAGGGTCCTGGGATCAGTTCACTTTCCTGGTTACCAAAGTATAAATAAATATGAAATAGAAAAAAGGAGGGGGAACGTGACATAACTGAAATAATTGAGGAACTAGTAAAGCACATTTTAAGTCTGCATCATTCATGAGAGAGAAAACTCCTCCCACTGAAGGCATTGGAAGTAGCAGACAGACTAAGTTTCGAGTCCTACTACTTGTCACTTGTAAATGTACAGTAAGGAATCATTTATTGCAGTGAGAGTTTTCACACCTCAGCATGAGAATATGGGGGAGGGTTTATCAAGTTTGTTAGGACTACAAAAGACTCCTCTTACAAAAAAACAGTTTTTTATCTGCTTTCTTTTGCTGCAAGTAGCTAACAGCTATTTATAGCATAGAACAAGCTCTGGCAGACAGATAAATGAGGCTCAGTCAAGTAAACAGAGAAGGAGCTCTTTTACAGAAGGTGTGTTTAGATGACAGTTCTTCACAGTCCTGCCATTATATTTTAATGGCATGAGAAAACAGCAGCACTTCTTTATGTCTGGCATGAGTCATATAAAGTGGACTTGAAATGTATTCTGGGAAGAAGGAAGGAAAGCAAGAAAATAAGGTCATGTTACCAAGACAGGCCCTATCATCTGCCATTTTGAGAGAAACACATTAGAATTGAAAAAGAAGCACTTGGGGTGATTTTGAGGGATTAAAATAGCTCAAAACAAAGATACAATGAAAAAAATATGTTTTTTTTTTTAGTTCTAAGGTGGCATTTACAATTAACAGGCCTCACACAGTGTAAGTATACATTTTCACTTCTATATTATAAAAATATGTCGCCAGTCACACACATATGGCCTTGCTTGACTACTGCTGCATAACCATAGTCATCAGTCTCACCAACAGAGAGCAAGAAGGTCTATTTTCAATTCTTGTAGTAGTATTTTAATAGGTCAATTCAAATAGCAGCCTTGAACCATCAAAAAAAATCAGAATCAGGACTGTTATTAATTTGCATCACACGATATCCATAATTTTCAAAACAGTCACAACAATGTGCCCATCATGACTAATCAAGCTCAAGACAAACTATCTTACTGAAAATCCAAGCTTCTAGTCAGTACTACACACTGTTTTTATAAATATAGTGTCCCTTAACATACTGATAAGATGTTCATCATTAGATCACTACATAGAACATCCTGTCAATTGATTGGACCAGCCTTCCAGCTTCGAAAGCTTTAGGGCACCTAATATGTGTCACAATTTATAAGTAAAGATATGCATCAAGATCCAAGGAAATTATAATCCCTCTGTACTCAAGCCCTCATTACACCAATAATTAAGAAGCATGCACTGTTTGTCATGTACTTGACTAGGCACTTAGCAGCTGGATTGACCTCAGGGGTTCCTCACAAAGAAAATGCAGGGTGTAAACAACATGAACTATACAGAAAGACTAAAAGCCCTATCCCTTTACTCTGTCTCCTACCAACTATTAAGGGGTGACCAATGCCAGACCTACAAGGCACTTACAAATCCAGCCCTGATTGAAGCTGCCACACATCAGCAAGTCAAACAGCACAAAGGTTACCTGATCTAGGGATATAAATTTAGCGAGTACAGTAAAACTCGACAGATATGTGTCTCATGATTGCACTTTCTTTGGGACAGGCTTCCTATTCACATTGAGCAGACCCCTTCCCTGGTCCTCTTCAAATGCAGTTTGGATCAATGGATGGGGAAATCACAAATTTACACCTGGGATAGCACCTATGTCCCTTATGGGCAGGGGCAATATATAAGATACTGAATCATAGGCACAAACCCATGCTGTCCTCCTGCCCTTAGGGGGCCATATACTGGGTAAAATCAAGTTATATTGGCTAGGCTTATAAGAGCACTTAAGCCATTAGCCTAGCAATCTTGTATGATCCTCTAATCCTATAAACAAGTTTAAGTAAACAGATAAATAAATAAATGTACAAAATGGTTACTGATGGAATTTATATAGGCCATGCTTAACTGAAACATGGATAACAAATAAAAAGACTGCAGCATGATGTTACTAGAGCAGATGAAGGAGAAAGCAAATTGGGAAGCCAAAATGGATAGGCTGGCCCTGAAACTGCCTGGAGTTCATAGGTTCATACTAGGCTATCTGCCCTAGGGCATTTATAAGCCTAGCCAGAATGTGTTTGGCTTTCGCCACCCATTTTAAATTTATTTTGCTATGCCCTTTTTCGAGGTTAGTATACTGTGCCTCTGTCTAACAGTGACACAGAAGTGATACCCGGGGTAAACCTACAATCTCCCATCCACTCATCAAGATTCCTCTTGAAGAGAGTCAATGAGGGACTCTGGCTAACCTGGACTGGGATTTTATTCCAGAGTGAAGGGAGCCTCTGGGTTATGAATCTGTCCCTCCAGCATGTCCTATTTATTTCAGTGCTGAGGTTCAAGTCTCTCGAGCGTAGCTCGATGGGATTTGGATTTTCTGAGGTGCAGCATGTCCATTAATTCCGGGTTGGACATGGCTTTATACGTCAGGCACAGATCGCCTCTGAACAGGCGGTATGCCACTGAGTAGAGCTGGAGTTTCTTTAACCGGGCAGCATATGGCATCTGTTTGAGCCCTTTGATCCTCTTGGTGAGGTACTTTTTGGGTCTTTCCAGTTGCTGCAGGTGTCTGGTAAGGTACATCCCAAAATGGGCATTGTACTCAATTATGGGCCTGATGAGGGATGAGCAAAGAGGCACGATGACCTCCACTGATCTAGATGTGAATCCCTTCATGATTAGGTGGGCTATATAAAATGTTTTTCTAACCACTTTGGCCATGTGGTTGTCAAATGAGAGATTGCTATCAACTTGGGTCCCCAGGTCCCTAATTACTTCTTCTGTACTTAATGGATTACCACCTATGTGGTAATTTGTGGGCACTTTGTTTTTGCCAAAGGGGATGACTATACACTTTTTGGCATTTAGCTTGAAGCCATGGCTCTGGCACCAGTTGTCTGTTTCTATGAGGCCCTTTTGGAGGATGCTTGTGTCGGCTGGAGAGTCGATTATAGCGCCCAGTTTGCAGTCATCTGTGAACTTGGTCAGCCACAGTCCTTCTGTGTTGGCCTGTACCTCCGAGAAATATATACCGAACAAGAGAGGTCCCAGGACTGAGCCTTGTGGGACACCACTTGTAACTGGTTTGGAGTCTGACATGGCTCCAGCAATTCTAACCATGTGGGTTCTGTCCTTGAGCCAGTTTGCAATCCATCTAGTGACATAGGGGTTTATATTTAAGCTGGTGAGCTTATCTATAATGCCCGAGTGGGGTATTGTATCAAAGGCTTTTGCGAGGTCCAGGTAGGCTGTGTGGACCACCTTCCCCTCGTCAATGGCCTTGGTGACTGTTTCAAAGAAATCAACCAGGTTTAAGAGGCAGGATCTGCCCTTAACAAAGCCGAACTGGGTAGGATCCAGTGTCTGTAGGTCCCCAATATCTTTATTTATGAGGTCCATGATGATCCTTTCCATAGCTTTGCAGACCAAGCTAGTCAGGCTTATGGGGCGATAGTTTCCAGGATCCGTTGAGGCACCACCTTTATGGAGAGGGACCACTGTTGCTGTACGCCACTCTTTGGGCGCATATCATGTAGTAAGGCTGAGATTGAACACTAGTTTTATGTTTGGGTTTAGTTCTTCTTGGAGTTCATGTAGGACGCAGCCCGGGACACCGTCTGGTCCCATTGATGCTGTGTTTTTTGCTTTGGAGAGGGTGGCTCTTACCTGAGCATCTGAGATGTCAGGGGCAGCACTCTGCTGGGATAGATATTTGCCCTTTTGGTGGGGAGGGGAGTTTGCGCTGAACCTGTCAGCTAGGATGTTGGCAATGTCTGTGGGTTCGTGTATTTTTGTCATTTTGGACTAATTCTGAGCATATCTGGGAATTACCACCCAGGTTCCTAACATAACTAAAGAAAGCCTTGTGATTATCCTTAGTGTCCTGTGCAATTTTTCTCTCGAAGCTGGCCTTAGACAATTTTATGAGTGCCCGTAGTTTTTGCTAATACTGATCAGTGATGCCTTCTCTTTTTTGGGATTTTGCTCTATCATTTAGTAGCTTCCTCCTTCTATTGTATAGTTTGTTTATGGCTGGGGTCAACCAGACAGGACGTCTGCCTTTGGAGGATTGGGTCTTGGTTTTATTTGGGATCGCATGATCCATGCATTCCTGAAGGTGTTCATAGAATGCATTTATAAAGGATTCTGCGGTCTGGGCCGTATTTTCCACAGGCCACGGGGCTTTGAAGGATTCCACCTCGGTTTTGAGGAGTGTGAAATTTGCTTTAGAGAAGTTTTTCACTGTGGTTTTCTGGGCAGGGGGTGGGGTCGGGATATGAATATCCAGTGAGATTAGTTTATGGTCTGATCTTACCAGTGAGGGATACACTTCTGGTCTGGAGCATAGAGTCCCCATGTTGGTGATGATCAGGTCCAGTATGTTTTCCCCTCTTGTGGGAGTGGTAACAAGTTGTTCCATAGCATTTGAGTTTATAAATTCTAGGAACCTTTGGGCTAGGGTGTTGGAGCTAGAGTAATGCTCCCAGTCTATGTTTGGGTAGTTGAAGTCGCCCAATATAATGGTGTTTGGAGAGACCTTCATATTTTCCAGTGTTCTCAGGAAGGCCGAGTGGGGTTCCTGGGTTTGGGAGGGTGGTCTGTAGCAGGCTATAAACTGGAAGGCAGTTTTACCCACTGTTAGTTGCACATGGATAGTCTCTGATGCTTTGTGCTTTGCCACCAACCTGGAGGTGTGGGTATCTTTGATGAATATCGATACTCCCCTCCTTTTGTGGTTCGGTCCAAGTTTTGGAGCGAAAAGCATGGTATGAGGTATAACCTGGTAGTGCTGGGGTGCTCTCGGGAGCCCTGAACCAGGTTTCTGTTACTGCACAGATATCAATGTTCTCCATGCTAAGGAGAGTTTCGAGTGCGTGCATCTTGAGGTTTAGACTTCTGGCATTGAGTAGCATTACTCTTAGTTTCTTATCCCTTGTGATACCTATGGAGGTGGGTTTGTCTTTTGAGCCTTGCCTAAAAATGGCACTATGGGGGTAGCAAGAGCCTTTGCCAATATCCGAAAGCCCAGGGTGACAGGTGCAAGCCATCCCTAGCGAAGCATCATGGCTTGTCGAGCATATCATCCCAAGCTGACAGGCATTGGATCCCCTTTGAATGACACCAGTACTTAAGCCAATTGTTGAAATTGATCATCTTGTCTTCATATTGTGGCATCATTCTTGGTGAGGGTAAGATGCTACTCAAGGTCAGGGTCATTCTGGCCTGGGCTACATGCTCAGAGAGCTCCTCTATGTCTCTTTTCATGTAGTCCAGGGAGGTACGTCTCAGGTCATTCACACCAGCATGGACAATGATTGAGTCATATTTGTACTTGCCTTGGAGTGACCTGAGTGCTTGTGTTATGTGGCGGATCCTAGCACCCGACAGGCTGCTCACCGTGACCCTCTCCTTGTTCAGCCTGGTGAGCAGGACATCAGTGTGCCTGACGATAGAGTCACCTATTACAAGTGTATCAGGTGTGTTGTTTAGTCTTAAGGGCTGTGACTGTTCGGCACACTGGCTTTGTGAGATATGTGTTGCACGTGTTTTGTTTTGGGGTAGCGGTTGCTTGGGTGTCTGCTTTGGAGGTCTCTGCTGCTTAGGCAGATCTTTATTTAGAGCCTCATAGTATGTTTTTGTGTGATTATGTGTTTGGTTTGCTGTCGTGGTAGGTCTATGTGAGACTGGAATTGTAGTGAGTGTGGTTTCCTTCTCCTCCTGACTGGTTATGCCAGTACTGAGTTGAGAGAGCTTAGCCTCCAGTTTGGCTATATGGTTGCATCTCTCACATGTGTTGGAATTTGTTGGGAGGAGGAGAGGGTTGTCTGTGTACATGAGGCAGTTGTAACATTGCCTCAAGATTCCCAGATTCACCAGCTGGACCGAGAGGAGATTGTCAACTGACCTTTGGACATGCTGGAATAATATTGGGAATTCCTTTATAATTGAAAACAAGGGCCAGTGGGGAGTGAGGGTGTAGTGCTTTTAATTTTTAGTGCTGACTTATATAATTGCTTTAGTGAGCAAGTGCCAGGTAACTTAAGTGCAATGTGTTACAGGTAACTTAAATGCAAAAACGACAAACAGTAACTTTCTTTCAAGTGAAACAAGGAAATAAGTACAGTAAGCAATGCAGATATCACTAGTGATCCACAGAAGCTCTGAGAAGCCGCGTATTAGGTGGAATTAGCATTCCAGGGAAATAACAAGCAAACAAACAACAAGCATATAAACAAAGCTAGATTCAGCAGGCCTGGATCTAGTCTATGCTACAGCAAACAAGGTGTACCAATTTCAGTAAGATACAGTTCAAATATTCAGGCACTACAAACCTTTAACCAGAAATTCCCAGCTCAGAAGGGCAGAGTCCAGCCTCTTCTCCCACAAGAGTGCAGACCACATAATTTTCAATTAACAAAGTCTTTAATTTAGTGAAAAAGAGTGCAGACCACGAACCTTCTTAATGTAAAATAACTGGCCTGAAGCCCAAGTGCTTAAACCAGAACTAATACACTTTAAGAATAACAGACACTGGGCTCTCAATCAGCAGTTCCCAACTTAGAAGGATGAAAGCTACCTGTCCTGCCACCACAGTGCATGCCACAAACCTTCCTAATGCAAAACAACTGGTCTGAAGCCCAAGTGCTTAATCCAAAAGACTTAGAATGATAGCTACACTTTAATCAAGTTACTACCAAGCAGTAATAAATACAATTGAATACTTTAGAGAATGCCTGGATTATTGCTCAAGTTACACAAACAAAGCTAGATCCAGCAGGCCCGAATCCAGTCTATGCCACAGCAAACAAGGCACCAACTTCAGTAAGAAGCAGTTCAGATATGCATGCACTATAAGCCTTTAACCAGAAATTCCCAGCTCAGAAGGGCAGAGTCCAGCCTCTCCTCCCACAAGAGTGCAGACCACGAACCCTCTTAATGTAAAATAACTGGCCTGAAAGCCCAAGTGCTTAAACCAGAATTAATACACTTTTAGAATAACAGACACTGAGCCCTCAATCAGCAGTTCCCAGCCTAGAAGGATGTAAGCTACCTGTTCTGCCACTACAGTGCAGACCACAAACCCTCTCAGTGCAAAACAACTGGTCCGAAGCCAAAGTGTTTAAACCAAAAGGCTTAGAATGAGTTACACCAAGCAGTAATAAATACAATTGAGTACTTTTAAGATGATGCAAAAGTAAAATAAAGTAGGTAGAAACACAAGTACAGTAAAAGTAGATGAAATTTATTTTTTTTCTGAACAAGTGCTGAGATCAAAGAAACAGATTTGAGTGCTGAAACTAGAAAACTGGCTAGTTATAAGAAAAAAAACCCTAAGCTAGAAGGCTTCCCTCCAACACAGAAGGGCTTGGGGGCTCAGAAGCCTACAAATAGTCTATACCACTTAACAGGAAAGGCAGGAAACAAGCTTAATTTTTTTTTCCCAGATGCTCTCTTTGTACACAGTAGGAGTGCCTGAAATCAGAATATGATCTCACTGCACTCAGTTGAGTGAGCAAATGAGATGGGCCCAGAAGGAGTATCCAAACACAAATTTACAAGAGGGGCTTAGAGCATTGTAACAGTTACAGGTGGTATAGATGCCTTGATAATTTAATGGCTGTAGATCCCTCTAGAATTTCCATTTGTATATTATGTATTTAAATTTGAATTTTTCTAAAACATTTCATCCATGTTTCTCACTAAAAAGTCATAGGTTCATCTAGGGGCTGCAGTGCATGTATGCAGCATTTAAATTAAACAGAAATAAAATGTACTACGACTTGTAGTGAAACATCCCCCTCATTCCCAAGGACTACTAAAAACCACCACCCTCTCATAGTTATATAATTATTCTTTTTGGTAACTGATACCATTAGTGATCATTAGTATGAGGCTGGCCCCTTTAATACATCATGCTATGCAGTCATGTTGGTGAAGTCCTTTAATGAATCACACTGCCCAGCTATATAGATATATAAATATATATATATATATATATATATATATATATATATATATATATATATATATATGTCAGGTTCATTAATCAAGCAGGCTACCCAGCCATATGAGGTAAGATTATCGTTTTCCAGATTTTAACTCTACTGGTGCACCGGACACAAAAACCTTTAAGAGCATCAGTTCAACATTTCCCTTATATTATGCTGGTTGGATGTCTCTTTAGGTATTTAATTTGCCAAATGGTCACCAACTTAATCCTGCAGAACAGCAGGTTATGATTTCAGTTTTCCTGATGCTGCAGTGGGACCTTTTGTTTGAATTCCTATCGATTGTCAAGTCTGTTATGGTGACAGTAAAAAAAAAAGCATCGGTAGAATCAGTGCTTGCAAAGCAATTCCGCAGTGAAACTGGTGGCCACAATTATCTGCAAGTGGTGGTTAGAGAATGCTCTATTGTCAAGAGGGAATAGGGTGAAAACCTGAAAGACATCAAAGCAATACTCAGGACTCCAGCACTACAAAAAGGAAGAAGAAATAGGTGGAGTCAAAGAATGACGGTATCTCACAACAGCATGTATGAAGACTGTATGACAGGTATGTGACTAAGACAGGTATGGAAATAAGGTACAGAATGAAAGCTGGTGGTGGAATGTAGAACTTCAGGAAGTTATCATAAGAAAAAAATGTGTGCAGGAAGCAGTAAGAGATAGAAAAGACAGAAGGAATACACGTTGGCGAACAAAGAGGCTAAGCGAGACCGGTGGCAATAGCAAAGAACAAGACATCAGAAAGAGTCTCAGCAGATGACACAAAGAATCTGTATCACTTTACAACAGAGACTAAAAGATAAAGAAAATAGTCATCAGCCACCACTCATAAGGTAGTCACAAAGGATACCAGCAACAGTCTCACCAGTGCAGAGGATACCAAAGACAGATTAAAGGAGTACATACATCATGCATGAAGAAAACCCCACAGAAACTGTACCACCCTATACACAGCATACAATCAAGGATGAAGGAGAACCCATCCTTGAAGAAGAAGGTACAGCACAAGGGAAAATTAGGGTCTATATCAGAACATCAAAGTATTAAAACTTCGAATGTTCTGATATCGAACACCATTCAGCGAACGCTAAGAATAGCGAAGCTGCAGAACAGCGAATTCTTTCCACGGGAAAGAATTCAGTTGGCTGTTTCTGTGGCTTCACTATTCTTAGCTCTGTGGTGGAAAGTTACGGGCTGCATTCAGATAAGTGTGTGATTGTTTGTACGTTAGGGTTAGGGGCGGGTTAAGTGACTTAGGGTTAGGGCACGGGTTAGGCATGTGTGCGATAGTGACAGACTTTAGGGTTGGGGCGGTTTAAATGAGTTAGGGTTAGGCCGCGGGTTAGGTGAGTGTTCAGTAGTGACAGACGTTAGGGTTTGGGTTAAGGTAAGTGGGTAGATAGTAGTGTATGTTTAGTTTAGTGTAGCGTTAGATGTAGGAATTTAAGTGTACGTGTGTGGTTGCTGTTTGTTTAATATGCTTGTCTTGTGTGTATGTGTTTCGGAGCAGTGCTCCATCAGAAAAAATTTGCTGTTCTGAATGTTCGATATTTTCATGTTTAGATGTTTTGGGGCCGATGAAATAGCGTTCACTATTTTCATGTTTCGATAACGTGATATAAATGTGAAAATTACGCTATAGGGAAAGCAGCACTCTCAGATCACAGCAAATGTGGTGAATATGTTTGGTGAGATAAGGGAGAAATGTAGTATGGAAAGAAAGATTTATCCTGGATGGGTGGAGAAGAAGCATTCTAGTACCAGTGTACAAGAACAAGGGGGACATTTACAACAATGGACAGTGCACAGGTATCAGATTCCTGTTACACAGCATAACAATGCTGAAGAGGGTATTTGTTAAATAAGCATAACAGTAGAAAGGAACAGAAGCAAAGCTGGTTCAACCATTGCCCCACCCCCCCCCTATAAAAAAAACTTCACTATAATAAGCTGATAAGCAATCAGCTTATTACGGTTAGGTATATGACCACCCCTCCCAGTTCTTCCATTGAAGAACAAAAAAAAAAAAGAATGTTCGTTTTACTGGCACACCAACCAGCTAGTTAGATGCATGACACCTCCCCCCATCTGTCCTGACCCAGTCATTCAGGTCCCATTTTTGTGTTCTACTCCCAACCCTCCCACAACATAGTTTCTTTTAAACTGTACAAAACTGTTTTCTATTAATGTAGCAAACAGTTGCTACAGTTTATACCCTACATGCACAGAGTGCTACAGCACTCAGGTTTTAGTTAAAACAAAAATTATTTATTTATTTATTTATTTTTTACTTTTAAACTGTAGCAAGCATTTGCTACAGTTTAGACAACATACAGAGAACTACAGCACTCAAGTTTGTCCGCAAATTGTGTTAATGAAAGAGTGGGATCAGCTAGTAGCGACCTCCCAACACTATGCACCTGGGGCAGTTGCCCCTCTCGTCCCTCCCTAGCTACATTCACAGGCAAGATTTAAGTCTTTTGAATGGGTAATTTTGGTGCTGTTTGTTTTGGGGATATGCAGCAGGCTCATTAGAGTGGAGTCTGACAATGCTCTGTATGCCAGACATAGATCTCCCCTCAAAAGCCTGTAGGAGACAGAATACAGGGATGGGGCCTTGAGGCTGTCTGCGTAAGACATATTACTTATGCCCTGTATTCTTTTAG
Organism: Protopterus annectens; assembly: GCF_019279795.1. NCBI lineage: Eukaryota > Metazoa > Chordata > Ceratodontiformes > Protopteridae > Protopterus > Protopterus annectens. The sequence goes on from NC_056729.1 coordinate 1,962,898,455, forward strand.
TGAGGAACGTCTGTGGATGTTCCAGTTGTTGGATATGCCTGGTTAGGTACATACCAAAGGGGGCATTGTACTCAATGACAGGTCTGATGAATGCCGAATACAGTGGAACAATGACTTCCTTGGACTTCGATGCCATACCTTTGTTTATAAGTTGCGCAACATAGTATGATTTCCTCACCACTGTAGACATGTGATGATCAAAAGCTAGATTAATATCTATGTGTGTCCCTAAGTCCCTGACTACTGGGTCAACTCTAAGGGGTGTGTTGTCAATATGATAGTTATCAGGGATGGATGACTTCCCAAAGGATACTGTTATGCGTTTCTTGGCATTTAGTTTTAGTCCATCGCTCTGTCACCAGTTGCTTGTCTGTGTCAGTCGCTCCTGGACAACATTTGTGTCACTGTGAGAGTCAGTAACAGCTCCTAATTTGCAGTCATCTGCAAATTTAGTCAGCCAGAGGCCACCGACATTGGCCTTGACTTCTGAGAAGTAAATTCCAAAAAGGAGCAATCCAAGGACTGATCCCTGAGGGACTTTACTTGGGACTGGCCTCCTTGTAGAGGTGGACTCCCCAATTCTAACTTCCTGCATCCTGTCTGTGAGCCAGTTGGGCCCTCCACCGGGTGACATGTAGGTTTGTAGCTAACCTCTTGAGTTTCTCAACAATGCCCGAGTGGGGTATTGTGCAAATGCCTTGGTCAGGTCAAGGTAGGCAGTGTGAACGATTTTGCCCTCAACCATTGCTTTGGTGACCTTCTCAAAGAAGTCTACCAGGTTGAGTAAACATGGTCTGCCCTTGACAAAACAAAACTGGGTTGGCTCCAGTGTCTGGAGATTTACTATATCTCTCTTGATCATCTCCATGATAATTCTTTTCATGGCTTTACATATAAGACTAGTGAGACTTATGGGTCTGTAGTTTCCAGGGTATGTAAATGGCCCACATTTGTGCAGAGGGATGACTGTTGCATTATTCCATTCATGAGGCACGAAGCCTTTTTGGAGGCTACAGTTAAATAGTAATTCCAGAGGCCCTGATAGGTCATGTTTCATGCTATTTAGAAGGCATCCTGGGATATTGTCTGGGCCCATTGATTGCAGTGTTCTTGGTCTTAGAGAGAACATTACGGACCTGTTCCCTAGTGACAGTAGGGGTAGTTATATTTGATGATATTTCCAGAGGGAAGGTTGAGGAGGAGAGAGGAGTAAAATTGGAACTGAATTTATCAGCCAGGAGGTTTTCTATATCTTCTGGCTCAGTAGAGGTGGCTCCATTTACAATGAGCTCTGCACACAATTGTATATTGCCTTTGAGGTTGCAGACATTGCTAAAGACTGCTTTGTGGTTGCCCTTTGCCTGGAAGGCCAAACTTACATCAAATTTGGCTTTGTTAGACTTTATTTGTTCTCTGAGTTGTTTGTTTAGTGTGATAAGAGTGCTTTTATCCTGGTGCTAGAATACGTTAACAAACAGGTCATAGTGAACATGTAAACAAACTGCTGTATGCAGATGATATAGCATTATAGGCAGACTCTAACCAGGAACTTTATATGATAGGGTAGAATGTAAAACATAAGGCACATGGGATGAACTTGAGTATAAGCAAGACAGATGTTATGGCAATAAATGGGGGGAAATCAGAAGATGGTGAACGTTGACAGAGAACTGAAAGAGTGGAACAGGTTAACACCTTCTAGTGTCTGGGAAGGGTGTTGGAAGAGCAGAGAAGTCTAAATGAGGTCAAAGCTACAAAGCTACAGTCAGAGATACTGCAGCTAACTGGCACAGAGTTTCAGGGGAAGTGTGTGTGTGTGTGTGTGTGTGTGTGTGTGTGTGTGTGTGTGTGTGTGTGTGTGTGTGTGTGTGTGTGTGTGTGTGTGTGTGTTTGAGAGAGAGAAGAATGCTAAAGAAACTGAAAAGTTTGAAGTATAAAACAATAGCCAGAAACTTGGGCAGTGAAGGCAAAGTAGCTGAGGAATCGTGAGGCGACAGAGATGAAATACCTGAGCAGATTCTGGAATACACACTGTGGGACAAAGAAATGAGGACATCAGAGTAGACCCAGTTGCAAAAAAGTTCAAGGAGAACAGGTTACAGTGGTTTGGGCACATGCAGAAAAGCAGAAAATGATTTGATGAGTAATATTTGAGAGAGAGAATCAAAAGGCACAAAAAAAAGAGAACATCCAGCCAAGAGAGGAATGGACTGCATGAGAGAAAACCTGTGACAGTCAGGCATGACATATAAAGACGGTAGGAGAATAGCACTAAACTGAGACAGGTAGCGACAGGTGATGCAATACACAAACACTCTGTAGTGGATAAAGGGGGTTGACGATGATGCCTAACATACCCCCCCATGCATAACTTTTTAGCAACCTCCTAAATAATGTACCCCTCCTAATAAACATAGACCCCTCATTAAGGTGTACATATCACAAAGGAGATGCAATTGGGTTGGGTTCTGTGGCTTGGCTTATAAAGGTCCCAGTGGTCATTAGCCTAGTATATATCTATGAACCTATTAACTTACTGTTTTGGCGTCAGACATATGGATTTTTAGGTATGCCTTTGTAGTTATGCATTGCTTTGGGAGGGGTTAGAATTAGCTGTATGTTAGGGATTTGAATTATTATAATGCTAAGGTTAGGGTTAATATTAAGGTTAGGCTTAACATTACCATTGGGGTTGGAGTTAACATTAGCATTACAGTTAGATTCGGGATTATGGTCAGTATATAAATAAACCTAAGGTAGGTGGATGAACCCATGTCTGACCCTAATACTAACAATACTTGATAGTTGATGTTATTCACTTGATACTTTTATTTTCAGTTTTGCTAAATTTGTCATTTTGCTTTCAATATTACCAGTTTTAGTATATTTAGTTTCAGTTTCTCCTCAAACATACTTCCTCTCTCTGTGTATATATAGGTATTTATTTTATATTTAGTAGGTTATGTTGGATAATTTGTGTATTTTAATGTAAAGAAGTTCCTCTGCCTGTTTTAACTAACTGATTATATCCTTTTAACTTTCTGGAATTTTGCTATGAAAAACAGCATTGCCATTTTAAGGGTCCTTGTTTCAAACTACTGTGTGCTGTTATAAAGTTTCATATATAAAAGCTGTTCATCTTTAGTTACTAGTGATGTGAAACAAAACACTTCTTTGAAATGTTTGTGTGCTGTCATACAATTTCATTTATAAGTGCTGTTCATAGTTACTAGGCATGTGATATATGAGATCATCAGAGGAACCTTGCCTAATTTCCAAAGAGTAGTGTTTTATTAAGTGACTTGCCAAAAGCCACACAGTAGACAAATGAATGCTGTGGGAATCAACCCATGGACAATAGGAAAAGCGTGTTAATATCACGCAGTTTTAATCATCTGCACTAAATTCCACATAAGTGATTTTTACACATTCTGTATCTGAGTTACACAAATTTATTGGCATTATTCAGGTGGTGGTCATAGATGGTACGCTGAAAATCTGAGCTCAAATATAACCTTATATCAGATGTGTGGTCATATGTTTAAAATGTGCTTTTGTGGAGCTGTCCTGTTTACAGTTTCATAACAGGTTTTATTTATGGACTATCTCTAGTTTTTGCAATTTTTACTAAGATATTTTCTGCTTTTTATTTAAAAATATATATGGAAGTTGCATGCAGCACCCTTTTCCATTGCTGTCAGAGTGCTGTGAGAAAAACATTTTTCCACCGATATCTTGAAGATAATGAGGAAGAAAGGCTCCATGACTGAATGTGAGGTTTGCTAGCTTTTCCCATGTATGCAACAGATTTGATGGACGGGTTGCCAGCAGTCTATTTGGTCAGTTTTCCTTAACCATTTATTTATTCATTTATTTATTTGCTGTCATTTGTTTATCAGGAAAGTCCACCTAGGTAATGGAACCCATTTTTAGCAGAGGCCCAGTGAGAAGGGTTCCACTGATGTTATATAGAAGATACATACACATAGGTGATTCATATCATACAAGCAGACTATTGCACATAATACCATTAGTACACCATGATATATTCAACGTCTTGGAGTAATAGGACATGTTGACTTTATGTATGAGTGAATATTAAAGTAATGTTATAGGAGTCAGGTAATAGATGTTATGCATTCATACAGAAGAGGAACAGAAAGTGTGTAATAAGAGACAAAAATACTCAAAGTGCTGTCTGTGTGCATTCAGAAGTAACTGATATAACAATCATGCATTTTGGAGAACAAAGGAAAAAGAAGATTTGAGTAAAGAGGGTCAGATTTTAAGAGCAGGAGGTACTATGTGAGTATGGGTGGTAGTTTTATTCAGGATAAAATCAGGAGAGGGTATGACTGAGTAGATTTCAATAGCAGATGGAGAGAGCAAAATAAGAGAGGGAGGAAACTAAGAAATGCATGATTATAAAAAGGGATAAGTGGATAAGATATGAGCTGCAGGGAAATATTAATGCATGTTGGAGTAACAAGAATGAGAGCTAGGCAGTGAGTAGGTATTACTAGTGGTAGAGTTAGAGGATTCGTCTGAAGGGCAGCATGTGCAGAGTCAGGGGTCTGAGAGGAGATATTTTAGTTGTGGCTAAAGTAAATGTATGTTATGGAGTGTCCTGAATGGGGAAGGGGTTAAGTTCCAGGATTTGGCCATGGAGTTGAAGTACAGACTTTGTCCACAGGTTTTATAAGACTTGTAGATATCAATTAGATTTTTATAAGCAAATCATTGGTGTTGATTTGGAAATTAGTGGTGGGGAACTGTACTTACAGGAGAGCAGGAAGTGGGAATATGTCTTATATTATTTTATGTGATGTGAGAAGCGGAGTACAACTTAACTGATGGGACAATTTTAACCAATTTACAGTTTTTAATGCAGAGCAATGGTGTGTTTGGTGAACTGAACTAACTACAAATCTAGCAACCTTATTGTAACACTAGTTGCATTTTAGTGGGGCCTGAAAGTATGTCAACATAAGAGAACCACATACAAGAAATAGCAGTAAGTACTAGAGTGATTCTGGTGGATGCAGTCAGGATGTTTTATTTGACTAAAAATACCATTCCTAGCTGTCTGATTTTTTTTTTTTGTTTCATATTGTTCTATATGTGGAGGCCATATCTCAGAATGTCATCTTTTATCAGCCCTAACAGTTTTTTAATGGAAACTACTTTAATTACAATATTACTTAGGGATAGGATTTTAAAGTTATTTTTTTCATGGGTAAGTGATTTTGGGAACAATAAGTAATCGGGAATTGGTGGTTATGAAGCCAGTTGCCAACAGAGGTAAAGGTATGTTGTGTAAGCCTTTGTAGGTTAGCTATAGTGTCTGAGGAGCAGGTAAAGGTGGAATCATGTGCATATTGTATAAGAGTTGAAAAGAGGTATAAAGATTGTTCATAACGGCATTAAATAGAAGAGCATCAGGCGTAGAACCTGCAAGCATCCCAGCACTGATGGGGAATGACACCCCAGCACTGATGGGGAATGAGGAAAGGGTGCATTCCATTTGTCAGATTGGTAGTGCTCAGACAACTAATTATTCAATACTTTACAATACACTGTGTAAAAAGTTTTAAATAAGTCTAGAAATAAGGAGGCGACGAGTTTGCTTTAATCTCGTATTTATGATGTCTGAGTAAGTTAGGCGGGCAGTTGTACTACGAGAAAGTCTAAAACCATGCTGAATAGTGGTTAATAGCTGTCCTTTAAGAGCTGAGTCACTACATGTTTATGGACGCATTTTTCCAGTATTTTTGAAAGGGAAGATACAATGGCAATGGGAGTGAAACTGGATATCTCAGTAGAAGTGCCACCTTTATGGAGAGGGATAGTATGGCATTCTTTCCAGGCTGTATGAATATAGGTTTCCTGTATTGACCTGTTTGTTTGAATAAAAACTGAATATGCCATGACACTGATAGATATGTTGAGGTACTCTGCAAGGAGGTTATCTGCAGAGGGTGAGCATGTTTTAAGTTTGGATGTAGTTTTTTAATAAAGGAGTCAGACACCAGTTTATTGTGAAGCCATGGATAGACGTAGGTCAGAGGAATCAGGAAGGAAACATAAGTGAGGAAAGTGAGCCTTTCAGTGAAGTGTGAGTTAAACTGATTGACTATTTCTGAGGGAAAATTACTGGGACAAAGGTTAGGGATATTATTAGTTCTTGGCAGTAATCATTTTTTGATGGACGATCAGAACTTTTTTTGGTTGCAGCAGTGGTTGCTATGTAAGTACAAATAGTATTACTTCTTATCAAGATTGATTTGTTTCTTGATGAAGTTACAAATTTCTTTAAAGCACCGTTGGTTTTGAGGAGACTTATGCATCTGCAAATCACTCTGTGCCTTGTATCTATTTTGTATAGGACTTCTTCTATGATTAGTAAGCTAAGGGGCATAGTTGGTCTTTGCTATCTTTCTACACAATGGTGCAAGATTATTTAAAATGCATAAGAAAGTTTAATTGAACTTATCTGCTACCTCATCTGCAGGCATGGTTTTAAGAATAGACCAGGTAAAAAGATTTAGAGCAGCTATAAATATGTCCAGATTGAACTTTGAGAGGTTACTACTACTTTTATACAACTGTCATTTTATGTGGTGAGTAATACAGCAATTAGCAAATGTAGGACAGTGATCACAAAGGGGTACAATTAAGGATCTTGATGAGTTCTAATTGCAGGGCTCTGAGACCAGAATGCAGTCAAGAATGGAACTAGTAATGTGGCCTTATAGCAAGTGTGAGAGGTAATACGCCATTTGAAGCCATAAAGATTAATGCTGGAGGAAGGATAATTAGATGTGAAAATTTTCCAGTTGATATTAAAAATATCAGGAGCTTAGGAATAAAGCTAAGAAACTAGTAAAACTTGATAAAATTAATTACTACTCCAATCTTCAAGTCAAGTACCAAAATAGCCCTCAAAAATTTTGGGCAGCCATTAACAAATTACTACTACCAAGCAAAATTGGTACACCCTCTCCCACCTTAGTAAATAACTCTGATAGCATTCCCACTCGATTTAATAAATTCTTTACTGAAACAATACTGACCCTAGCCAACCAACAAAAAAATCAATACACACACCCTTCCTCTGAACCCATCACTACTCCCAAAAGGAATAGCTCCTTCAAATTCCAGTCAGTCTCTGTAGTTAGGATAAAAAAGTCCCTCACAAAACATAAACCCTCTACTCTAGATGCTGACAAATTACCGGGGGAATTCTTAAAAATTGCTGCTGATGCAGTGGCCTACCCTATAGCCACTCTAATTAACAGATCCCTCTCAGAAGCTACAGTCCCAGAGATATGGAAAATATCTCACATAATCCCCTACATAAAGGAGGTAACTATACAGAACTTACAAACTACTGACCTATAGCAATTCTATCCCCTCTATCAAAAATCCTTGAAAAGTGCATACACTTCCAAATGATTCACTGCTTGCACACACACAAACTCTTATCAAATACCCAGCAGGGATTCCAACACTTCCATAGTACCACCACTGTCTTATTGTCCTTCTCCAATACAGTAAACTCTCATAGAAATGCTGGCAAATTTGTTTCTGCCACTTTTCCTGACCTCTGAAAGGCCTTTGACATGATTACTCATGACATTCTTATCAAAGAACTGTCTGAATTAGGACTCTCTCTTCCCGCTATAGCCTGGATCGAGAGCCATTTAGCTGGCCGTCAGCAAGCAGTCTTGTGGAAATAAGAACTTGAGTCTATATTATATGCATGAAAGTCCTTTTCAGCAAATACGAAAACAGCAACACATATTACGTGAACTGTGGATACACCGAATGCCCTAAACCGCGAAATTCAAAATCTCAAACCGTTATAGTTGGCCAACCCCACCGCCTGCTGCATACTCCTTACCCAAACAAAATAAATAAACCACATACATACACTAAACAAAACCCTACTTCTAACCCTAAATTAAAGCTTGCATATACTACCATGTATGCACTTACCTTAACCCGCACCCTAACCCTAAGGTCCGTAACTATTGCACACTTACATTAAGGAGCTATACCCAAACAAAATAAATAATCCACGCACATACACTTAACAAAATCCTACTTCTAACCCTACACTAAACCTTGCATACATTACTATCTATGCACTTACCTTACCCACACCCTAACCCTAAGGTTCGTAACTATCACACAGTTACCTTAAGGAGCCATACCGCATAAGGGCCAACTATGATGATTCGACATTCCGAATTTCACGTTTCAGGACGATCGGTATTTTCGTGGTTTGCTGAATACATGTCGACATTTTTGTATTTGCGTAAGTGGACCTTCAAGGTTCTAATAGGAAACCAAGAACTATGCCCCCTTCTCCAAGTTAATCTTGGTGTTCCCCAGGGTTCTATTTTAGGCCCTCTGCTGTTCATCCTCTATACCAATAAGCTTCATTGCTCCACTCCCAAACATCTGCCATCCAATACGGTGATGATTCTATAATTTGTGCAGCTTCCTCACTATAGGAACTTCACACATTAACTCAGGAATATTTCCTCTCTATAGAAACATGGCTATCCAATATCCAACTCATCCTAAACCCTGCTAAAACCAAACTACTACTCTTTAAACTCACTAGGTCCACCTCATCAACGTTTACCTTTAATATCATGTCCAGTAACAAAACTATCTCTCCCACAGAGCACACCAAACTCCTGGGCATTGAGATTGATAACAATCTAAGATTTGATATTCATATTTCCCAGACCATCAAGAAAGTTCACAAAAAATAGATACCCTCTATAGAAACAGACAATTCTTACCCAACATACAAAAATTACTATATCTTACACTCACCTTATTTCTACCCTCCTCTCTGCCTCAACTATTCTTACCAACCAAAGCACACCTGGCTAAGCTTGACTCCTGCTATAACAAAATAGCTAGATTTGCCTCTGACTCCCCATTTAGATCTCACCACTGCTCATCCTTGAAGTTACTCAACAGGCTGGAACTTCCTCAACTCCTGCATTACAACCAACTCTCTCTGGCCCATAAAATTTTATATCAACCAGAAAAAAAACCTGCATTGCAAATCCTACTTCACTTCCACATCAATAACAGAACTCTACGCTCCAGTAACAAACTTATTCTCACAGTAACTGTCAAATAATGCAGCAGGTGATGCCCTCTTTTCTAATTATGTATCCAAAATATGGAATGCTCTACCCTATAACATAACTACTATGAGATTCTTCATACAGTTCAAAAAAGCATTAAAACTGCATCTCACTAATAACTGGCTATGCTCTTGCACTTCAGCAGGCTAGACCCTCACTATGTTAGACCCTACACCACCTTAACTATCTCACACCTCAAGAGGAACAGATAGGTCTATATTCTATTATGGTAGTAGACCCGAATAACCTTTAAGAAGGTGTTGGTTTACATGTGACTCCCTCCAGTAATGATTGCGGTCATTATATATATATATCTTTGGACTAATGAAACTATTACTGTAAGATTTCTCTGTTTTCACTAATTGTGACTGCTTTGTATGAATATATTACTATTAATTAAGACTCACTGCATTTTGTATCTAAATATACTTTGCAAACTGTGTAGTTGTTTTGTTACATGTTATTCATATGTGTGGAGCTTTTCTCCCCGAGCCTCCACTGAAAATGGACCTGTGTCCAGTGGACTATCTTGGTTAACAAATGTAAAATAAAATAAATAAATATTGACATCTCCTAGAACAAATGTTTCATTGGAAATATTATTAGAGATCCAGTAGAGGATGTCCTCAAGAGTGGATATGTTATTTCCAGGTAGGGCACGTATAGAACAATTATACAAAGTTTTTTTGTGGTCATTTAATTTTAAGTAAGAGATATGGAGCTTTGCATTATTGAATTTCAATAGAGTATTGGCAAAAGGAGAGAGATCATATGAGTTAGGGTACAGAGTAGCTGTTCCTCCAGTGTTTTTCTGTAGCCTGTCTGTTCTAATGATGTTGTAACCTGAGAGAAGAATTTCTGAGTCTATTATTAGAGAATTTTTCGATGTCTCAATGAGGGCAAAATATCAGGTGCATACTGCGAGATTTGGGCATTTAGTTCAGTGACTTCTTTACTAATAGTATGTATATTCATGGAGCGGAAAGTTTAACTGTTTAGAGTTAACCTGAATGGATGAATAGGGAATGGAGAAGGAAGGAATGACGACCTGGATTAGGGTGTATATCACAGCAAAATTTAATGATTGAAGAGTATTGATGAAATTGAAGTAGTTTTATTATGTTAATTTTTATTTGTTTTTTGCTTTGTTCTTGGGTGAGAGCAAGGGCAGTTAATAATTTGTATTTAATGTAAACAGCAGGTGATCTATTGAGTAGATATAGAGCAATTTCAGGTGGAAAATTCTAGATACATTGGTTAACAGGGAGGCTTGAAGTTGGTGAAGACATTTTAGGTATGAGTACAGCATTGCAGTCTGTAAAGTGACCTAGTAGATGGAGAAATAAAATAGTCAAGCTAGTGATGATCATATTTACCTATAAACACAAGACAAATGAGTTACAATGTTTGATGCAATGACAGATAGATATTAGAGAGCTGTTAGGCAAGATATGAGTAAAATGAATAGTGCATGTTTGGGGAGGAAGAAAAATTAAAAAGAGCTGTAAACTGAAATGGGAGGTTAGAGTTTGAAGCAAGCATGTATTTATTTGATAAAAAAGAAAGGAAGAGGAGGAATTAGTGTGGAGTCAGAAGTAAAGTTGCATACCATTGAGTAAATGTCAAGGCAGATAAAGTAATGTTATTGGAGGAGAGAGGAAGAAGATGGAATTGATAATACTATAAATGTAGAATAAGTGGGGTGAGAATTGGGGCTCGGGCAGAGTAAAGGCATGAGCCCAAGCACAGTGAGGGTAAACAAAGAGGGATCATACCCTGGAGAACAGAAAGAATTATTTAAAAAAACAAGTGTTCAGCACAAAAGATGCCAGCATAAGTAGATGTTTAAGAAGGAAGTGTAAAACAAAATGGCTGTATTGGCCATTAGCAGAGAATACTGACCTGCCAAGGGAGAAAAGCAAGACAGTAGGGCAGCTCAGTGTCTCGTTTGTGGTACCTCGAGCAACTAGGCTGTTGGAAATATAAGTTTACATCCCATACTTCACTGTATGCACAGGAAGGCATAAATAAAATACAACTAGAAAAGCAAGGCTTATTCAGGACAGAGGAGAAAGGTTCAAGTCTTAAACCCCCAGCTGGGTTTCTCCTTATATATAACAGTTAAAGTCAGAAGAAACTTACAGAATTGACGTTAGGTGACTATTGATATGTGTACAGTGTATTCTTCCACAGCTGTTTTGCAGGTTTACTGGTTGAGGTATTTTGTTTTCTGGTTCTTCAGACGTTGTCTACAGTGCCTTCCCTCCTGTTTTCATAGTGTGGAATTACTATGGCTATAGATTTAAATGGGGGTAGTAGACTGTCTGCTGACTGTGTATTTGGGAGAGACAAAAAATTATATTTTACTTGTCATGAAATATGGAATACTTAAGACTGAGCAAGACTTAGAATAGTTCAACGGAATAATGCTTGGGAGATGTGCAAATTAAAGATACACCAGAAAAGAAACTATTGTCAATGTGGAACAGTCATTTCAGTCACCAATCCACAGTCGTCCCATGATGGCTGAGAAAAGACACCATAACGTTGCCTGGGGTGTGGCAATTTATTTGATACACAGGAAAAAAAAGAAAAATATCAGATCGCTCACACAGTAATAACATTTACATCACATGGGTAAAATGTCAGATTACATACCCAATACAAGCACTTAGATCAAATTAATGACTTCAGTATTGCTTTTTGGAGAATCTTGAAGTACAGAATATACATAAGCACTACATGAGAAGTGAATAAAAATAGGATGCTTACAGGAGATAAATGGCAATCAAGAAGTACAATACACTTGCATAAAAAATTATAAATACAAGCGCACACATGCACATTTAGCACTTGTTCCCACAATTTAATTTCATTTATTATTTCATTGTTTAGAGTGTCTTCTTGTGCTAAGGGACTAAAAGATGAATTACCAATATAGTACAAAATGACATCCTAACACTTTGATGTAAGAAAGCATAGTACACGTACAGGCAGCATATTATAAATCTTAGTAGGCACTGATAAAAATGTCAAGTATAATGGGAAAAAACCAAAAGGAGAAGAAGAAGGTAGGTATAAATGCATAATCACTAATCAAATACAGTATATGCATTAAAAGGATATACAATTACTAATAAAATTCAATATACAAAAAGAAAACTAAAAAACAGACAACCACTAATCATTTCAGTCTATGTGACAGACAGGAGTGCAGGACCTTGCTGCTGTTACCAAGTTAAGTGACATTCAGATGGGGTTTGAATGTTGTTTCTGCTTTCAAATAATGTGAAAGTTAATGGTTAGGGAACTTAAATTTGCACCACTATTACCAAGTATGTATTCCAATGGATGATTGAACTTAAGAGCTTATACTAAATGTGCACTACTGCCTCTGGTTATGACCAACACCTGTCAGATTTAAATAAGCTTTACATTATCAGCTACAGAACAGGGTTAACAAGCACAGACTCCTCAGGATATCACCCATCTCAGTCTGAGCCCACTGTCTTCCAGTGCAGACTTACCAACAGTAACTGAGACTTAATAATATGCTTTTCAATTGTTTTCATGGTACGGCACAGTGCCAAACACTGAATGAAAAAATGCAGGATAACTTTAAAGTTTTTTTTTTGCAAGGAGCAAGCTCTGCTGCACTCCTCAGTGGGGGACAAGCCCACTATATCCCCAAATTTATATATACCAAGTTCAAGATGGTCATACCTCAAAGAAAAGGCAGTATTCCAAGAAATGGCCATCTTGGCCATGGTTTATACATTCAGTCTCAGTATTTTGAGACTCAGTCATGTGGGTCCTGACATTTCAAATGGTTACCTCTTTTCATATATGCAAATTCAGAATGTTACCCAGGAAGAGCTACGGAAAGCTCTCCAGTGACAATATAACCTTCCTGCACTTATGGTGTATTTCCATTAATCAGACAAGTAACCTGATACCAAGATCTCATTTTCTGACCACTCATCCAGTGAGCCAATACTGAAATTTAATAGCTGATGGCTAAACAGTCTCCCTTCAAAAATGGTGGATACTAGCAGTCACACCAGGGCTCTGAGGACACCCATCACTAGTAAAATAAGCTTTTACAATGAAGAAATGAAAACTCTGCTTTTAAAAAGATGTGATTATGCAAGAAAGACAGTGTTGCAGTTGCACAAGGAAGTGAGGATAGATGGATTACAGAAAGTGTGTATGCTATTTCCATTTACTTGTAGCAGATGACTAGAATAGAATGTCCAACATGCCTATGATTGAAAAATCCTAATTTTAACATTCTCTGCAAGTTAGAATTTCCTATCCAAATATCAGTCTCAGATGAAAAGTAAGAAAAGGACAGCAGTAGCTGTTGTTCAGTACACTGCATGGAGGTTACACATATGTCAGACATAAATAGAACCTGTCCTTCCATTTAAAACAAGCTTATACACAGACAGTAGTACCTTTCATGGTGAAGTAATTCATCTTGTCAAAATAAAGTAAGCTTGGCAACAGTAAATAGCTCCATATTATTAAAAGAAAACAGATACAAATTCTACACAGCTAATGAATTATACAGCTATCAGTATTTTTAAGTCCTGGACTTTACTATCGCTCTACTAAGAGTGAATTTATGCAAGCTGCCACACAATCTGTAAAGGTGTTTTAGGGAATTTTTGAGGAATATTTTATGTACTAAAAATATACTTAATAATAAAAACGATGTGTAGAATGCCTATAAATATATATATGTTTAGTTACTTTAACCTCAAGTCTACTTTGATTAGATTTATTGCATCACACCAGAGATTTAAATGGTAATTAAAAACAAACATTTTTTCATGCTGCTATTACCATGTTGTATTGGTATAAATCCCCCATCCACCATAGAGGTGGCCGCTCATGCACATTCATGCACAAACCGGCACACTTTTATACATTACTAGTTTACTTCATCCACTGATTTTTGTGTGTGTTTTTTTCTACTAGTTTTTATTGTATAAACATGTTTTTGAGGTTATAAACATGAAAACTGTCATGACAGTTTTTTTTTTTTTTGTTAAGCACTGACATTTTTTCTGAGCTGTTAATAAAATAACTTAGTTTTTTATGCACATAGATGGTTATTTACTGGACATTGTTAAACAGATGCATTTGTAAAATGTTTAGTTTGTGTTTATGGGTAGATAGCTATGTGTTTTTTTTATCCTGATTTTAGTTATTCTCACAGACATGAAGGCTTTAGATTGCATTAGTTAGTTGAAAGCGATGTTAGTTAAGTCTTTTATATATATCTTTTTATGTATACGTTATGTTTTTTTTTATATATATACCTGATTTTGGAATGTGGGTTGCAAATAGATAGGTAGTGCTTTACTTTTCTTTTCTTAGTAGTTTGGGCTTTAAGTTCAAAAGGAAGATACAAAGCACATGGTACAACCAGAATCTACATTAATTAGCATGCATGGTATCTCTCATCAAAGGCAGTATACCTTTTTAAAATGCTTCTGAGAAAGTGTGGCATTCACATTAAGTAACTTACTGCCTTTGCAATTTCTCTTCATTTGCTCGGTCTTTTCGGCCACCGGTGCGATTGCAAGACTTTTTGAATGGTTGGCGAATTTTTTTTTTTTACATAGACTTTTCCTTCTGACTACACTTCCTTGGAAGAAGCTTTAACTCATATCCTGCTTTGCCATGAGAGAGAGCCTCTTTCCTGATTCTTCTGGATCTACTTGCACCGTGTGCTGCAATCCACTTTTCACAACTCGTTTTGAATATTTTTATTCTAAACGAAAACCCGGCAAGGCAAATGGTATAAGTAGACCCTGCATATATAAGAAGCCTGCTTTCTGTCATCGCAAAGCATTATCTGATCTTTAGCAGAATCCTAGCAAATTGTAGAAGGCAGCCAGTAATGATCATTATTATGTTGGTGCTCATGTGCATGCATACAGTCTACTCAATTTCTGCAGTGTGTGTGTTCACAGAAGCAGATTAACGATTGAGTCACATGACTGTTAGTTGCATACTTGTGCAATAGTTGTGGGACTCCTTTGGGGATTTTTTATTTTTTTTTTTGGTAAGTCTGCAATTGTACATGCTGCTGCCAAGTTAATGGCCCATGCATTCCATTCCTACAGAATCCGCTCCATGGCTTATTTTAGAGTAATGACAGATATCGCTAAGCTAAATATTGCTAGTATTATCCAGCAACACTTGGAAGGTAAAAGAAAATATTAAAAGTTACGTGCTGGATACAAAGTGTTGCATTTTGAGTTTGCTTTGAAACAGAGTAATAAAGGTTTTAAATTGGATTGGAGACAGCCTTATAAAATGAATGGCTTACATGTTTGTCATGAGATTATAGTTGGAGTGGATGAATGTGTATTTGTTTTAGATGGAATCCGTTGGGTTATTCTCTTTCATGTTTTTTAAATGTATTGGTGAAGAAAATACTTTGGCTGGCTGATTTTGTAAAATGCACTTTTAACACACCACTGTACATTAGTGTTTGTAATACACTATAGCATAGAGTTATATGTAGAATATAACAGGCTAAAAGATGGGTAACATTTTAAAATGATGCGGCCGTTTTTGGGCATTCAATAAAAATTATTTTTTGCTATGGTAGCTGCTGTTTTGCTTGGTTAGTGTAACACCTGAGTATGCTTTGTGGTAGAAATGAGTGGTGTATCACTGGTGTGTGTTACGAAATCAATTCTGAAACCTACCCCTGCTGATTCTCCTGTATTTCTTCCGTTCAGTTTTAGGCTAGGAATTGTGGGTTGTTATAATAACTAAGGTGTTTACATCACCTACTCAGGATACAGCATTTGATTCTTATTTTGAAAGGGAAATTGACTAGGCTTAAAATGGCAGCTTGCCTACTACTTGACATTGATCTACTGAGGAACTGTGGGGTGCTTCTCTTATTTGTTTACTCGGACAGCATACTGGATTGATCCGATTGGGAAATCTTTCATTTTTGGATGTTAGTGTCTACTATGGCAGCCAAATGCAGTGGACTCTTGGTGAAATTATGCATTTCAGTGCTTGTGTGACAAGTGTGGGACTCCTTGGGGAGAAATTATTTTTTGTAATTATACACTTGTATATGCTGCTGAGGGTCTCTGGGTCACTTTTCATAGTGTGTGTGTGTGTGTGTGTGTGTGTGTGTGTGTGCACTTTCACACTAATGTTTCATTTTGCTGTTCATGTACACTTGGATGGGATACAGAAGGGGATGGGTGGGGAAATGTATCACTTTGGATGCTTGTGTCTGTTAGGGCAGACAAGTGAACTGGCCGCTTAGGGAAATGATTCATTTCAGTGCTTGTGCGATTGTTGTGTGAATCTGTGGGGACAAATGTTTACTTTTAGTGCATGTGTGTACTTGGCCAGACTACTGAGGGACTTGATGGCTGCTACTGTTTTATTTTAGTACTTGTGTTTACCTGGACAAACTATTCAAGAAGTTGACTGGGACATTGTTGCTTGGGGAAATACTTCATTACAGTGCCTGTGTGAGTACTGCGGGACTTCTGGGGGGCGATATTTAATTGCATTGCATGTGTGCACTAGGACATACTACTGAGGGACTCGTTAGGTGCTAATGTTTTATCTTAAAGGACAACCGCGCCCTCAGACTCAAAAAACATATTAATTTCATCATGGTTTGATGTTTCCTACATTTTAACAGCACTCTGAGACTATTTTGAGCTTTTTAGATATTTTAGATGCAATTTCTGACTCTGACCACATGGGGTCTGGCATATTGAAAAAATTCAGACTGTTTACTCTGCCTCTAAGTATCCCAGAATGCATTATTTGTCTCCAAAAAATTGCATCAGATCTGCCACGTTTTGCCTTAAGTTGCTGTGACTTCATTGACTTAACAGGCATTCACTGCAGTCTTAAAATCCCCTACTTTTGTTTAAATAGTTATCCTTTTTCAATGACCACTTGAAACACAAGCAGTGCAAATGCTACAGAACAGAATTGAAAAGTGCATTTTCTAGCTCTTTCATCTTAGAAATGCTAAATTGCTTTCTTTTGTGAAGGCTGAAATCTAGCTCTTCAAGGAATCTCCCCTCCCACTTCACACCTACCTTCCCTAGCTGTCAAAGAGCCAAGGGTAATTTGACCCATTATATGCATGTGATTGACAGCTCGTCACAGCAGGTGACCAGAGTAATGTACTGTTTGCTTGTCTGCCTTTACCTCCTTACAGTGGGAGACTTTTTTTGTTGCACTACTCCTGTCAAATTTAAAACCAAGCTACATAGCACTGGCAATAATCCCTGCTTTGCAAAGCATCAATCTGCCACTTATTTTCCCTTCCTGTTTAAATAGCTAACAAATGATACACTATCTAAAAACTATTTCAGACTTGCATGACAGCACCCACATGCTTTTTTGAGTCAATATTTAAAAAAAAAAAAAACACTGATGGTAGTGCATACCACTTGTAATTTTTGCACTGTTTAATTGTGCCAGACATTGGCTTATGCAAAAACATGCAGTTAATGTCTACGCATGGTCACTGCAACTTTATCATCTTACTTTTTGTAGCCGTTACTGTACTTAGTTACATATCGGTAGGCCTCTTCAGAATTGTGAGATTATATAGTCTGCTTTTTTGGTTGGACTTTCACAGTTCCAGCAATGGGCAACTACATCATATGTTGGAGTGCTCAGAATTTCACCGCTTAGTATGCATGGTTTTACTACATTTATTGCTTTTACAGTATCTCAATTTACAAAGTATGCGCTCGATCCATTTCTCTCTATAACGCCTGTATAGATTAACACTGCAGCGTAATGAAGATCCGTCACCTGTGAAACAGTTGTCATTTTAATGGACCTTACAAATCTACAGTAATCAATTACCATTTAATTTTGCAAAATGTGCCAGAAGTCAATTGATCCATCATAAGACATACAAGATAAGCTGGCTTTTGGTTTACAATGTGCAAAAGTGGCAATTCCCACAGCACTATTGTGAAAAGCCTCTGTACCTCGTCAAGGTAGCCAGCATCACAGAGGTCCACTCACACCACAATACTTCTGTCTACAGCCTGATCCACTCACATCACCACTTGCATTACACCCCTGCATGTAACAGGCTTCCAGATGCATGCGCTTGCCCAGCAAAAAAAAACTCTAAATGCCGACATTTATTCACCAAGGACCAGTCCTTAGACACACTGTACATGCTCCAAATAAAAAGGAATCATACACAACTTCATACCGCTCCATCATTCACACAACCACTAGTGCAAATCCAGGCTAATACAAGACATTCCACAAGAGTAGTGGTCTCTTGGTCTACATCTGCACAGCATGACAGATCTTACACAAGTTATGCCAATCGATAGAATTAAAAAAAATAACCAAGGTCAAACAGCACACATACACATCACTAAGGACCAGTCCTTAGACACACTGTACAAGCTCCAAATAGAAAGGAATCATACACAACTTCATACCGCTCCATCATTCACACAACCCCTAGTGCAAATCCAGGCTAATACAAGACATTCCACAAGAGTAGTGGTCTCTTGGTCTACATCTGCACAGCATGACAGATCTTACACAAGTTATGCCAATCGATAGAATTAAAAAAAGTAACCAAGGTCAAACAGCACACAATACACATCACTATTTCAGAAAAATGTAGTATCACTTCACAATACCAGTACACATTCTATAAAATATTAGCATTTGCCCAGAGCCTCAACTGCTCAACAACAAATTTACAAGTGTTTCATCAACCGCACCAACTTATTACACACTACTATGCCTTACTTTTACTGCCTGCTCCCTCAGTGCTACTCCATACCTGAATGCTTCACTATTTCATGCAATGATTGTTATTCCATTGAACATGCCACTTTACAAGTGCATAATGTGCAGGACTGTAATCATAACATTCACAGTTCAAGCCAAAAAGATACATTTACAGTGACTGCATGCAATAGCCAGTCCGTACACCGTTAGTAATACAATTCTACCTTACATAGCTTATCGATTCCATCCATTAACAACTTAAGAACCATTCATCCAGTTAACTATATTCAGCAAGTCAGGAAATCTTAACATTGCACATCACAAACCATGCATAACACATTTGTAGACTGCATTTAACATCACATGAATTCATTGTAGCACCATGTTAGACATTGCATTGAACACGAGACAAAGTGATTGTTGCATGAATCAAAAAGTAACCAAACATCAATTCTTAGTTATTACCGTTTACATGTGCCAACTCACTGATAGTCTGTCCAACTTTAGAAACACTGTTCATTAAAGATTGGATTAATCAGTATATAAATGGCAATGGATTAATTTGTATTGAAATGGCAATGGAAGTACTCCTTTGGCTGTTCCTGTTGGGGGTCACTACAGCATATCCATTTGCCTTTTGTCCTGTCCTCTGCATCTTTTGTCAGACACCACTTGCATGTCCTCTATTACAAACCTTACCTTAGGCCTTGCTCTTATCCTCTTACCTGGCAACTACACTTAGTTTAGACAATAATGCCTGCATCCTAACCCTTCCTATAACTGTCATATTGGTTAGATGCTCGCAAACAGTCACCTACCCTTAACATATTTAAGGAGCAGGATCTATGGACATTATCTTCGACACTATGTGCCACCACCTGTGGAGGAGACACCCACTGCATGTCTGATCAACTCACTGTACCTCTTTACATCCAGTGTGTACATAATCGTTTTGTAAAATTGTAAACATGTCATTCTCTGCCATGTTGCATTATTTGACACGTGGTTCCCTATATTTCGCCTTCATCATGGCCACTACTCCGATGTTTCTGTACTACGTGCCTCAGCACTTTGTGTAGCTCTATGAACACGGGCTATAAAATTTATGTCCACACTGACCAGCCCTAACAGAATCACCATTCAGAGCCAGGCCTACACAAGGCATATTCCGTCCACTGCCACCCACAGGAGCCAGTGCACAATCACAGGATGGGGAGGGTGTGAAGAAATACTGCAACATGGAAGACATGGACATCTTTCTGGTAACAATTCACGCAACTTTGATGTCCTCCCATTCCACTGTTGTACTGTTCCACGTGGTTGCCTTCTGCAGCTCACCAAGAAGGCTATTGTTTGCTAGATGTTTCCCTAGGAAAAGGTGGAGGACAGCCAGGTCCAATCTGGCTCTGGCCATTGTGATTTTGTCCTGCTTGCATTTTTTACCTAACGTCTCAACTAAGGAATAACTAGCTACTTCAATGATATCATTGGTGCCACAATTCTTAAGTCTCCTGAAGAGGCCATCAATCTTCTGTAGTGAGCGGAACTACTTCCATGCAATGTGTTTCCATGGTACAGGTAGCCAAATGTAATTATCTTGCAGAAAAGAGGCTGGAATGTGTAGTATGACCACTACTTTTCCACACAGCCAGGGGGTGCAAAGACAAAATCCTCAACTCTTTTACACACTCTGATATGGGCATAAAACCCAATTAGTCTGTGAACATCCACAGTATGGATAACAGAGGTTGCATAATAGGTCTATTACCATTGCCATGAAGGACAGATTGGTCTTGACCAAAAGCATTACATCGAAGCATTACATCGACTGGATGGGAGACCCTCCAGTCCAAGGTTACTGCCCATCAAATGTCATTCCTTCATGTGTAAACATTTAGGTGAGGTTTTGACATCTCTCACAGGGGGCTCTGTTCAGTAGTTTTTTACTTCTAGTTAAACAACCCATGTAGGTGTCCGCTTCATATGGTGTCTTAAACGTAGAACCCTTTTCCTGAAGGTTCTGAAGATAGTCTGTATAACGGTGCATTCAGGTTGCGACAAGCAGAGATATCGAAAAAAATGTCAGTTTATAACTCATTATGCACCTGTCTGTATTCATTAATACACAATACAGGATTAGGCGGATGTCACTTTCCTGTGTCTCGAAAAACTTTGTAAAATTCATGGAAAATATTTTCCTCTTCAATAGGCAAGATTGCCTTTGTTCATCTCTGATCACTACAGTGTTTAGTTGATCCACTGAGTGTGGTAACTTGGTGTGATTGACCAAAGAGGGAACCAGTCCTGTCTTGGCCAGTAGTGAGTCAACCTAAAGATGTACCCTTTGTCTGGCTTTAGTTTCAGCTACATATTTGGAAATAATGGGAAGGGTGGTAAAGCATGCAGACATTTCCCCTGCCAAGACGTGGAGATGGCATCGCTTATCACTGCCTTTTATTCCCTTGTCCTTTTGCAATGCCAGCCTAATTTCCTGTTGGAAAAGGCAAACAGGTTAATTTGAGGTATGCCCCATGCGGTCCACTTCCAGTAAGATCTCTGAAGTGGTACAGAATGCCCGGGTGCATCCCAATGGGTGTCACTTAACTGGTCAATCAGGGGTGATCTTGCATATTCTAGTTGTCGTTATAACCACAACAGTTAAATTTACTTTAACTGCAGTGAGCTATTAATGGTATAGGGGTAGTATCGCCGACTACCATCAATAGCTGGGGATAATATTAGTCCTAATTCGGTTAGTTGAAAAAAATTTACTTACCCGGTCCACATTAGTAAATGTGCTGTTTCAACCTGGAGGTTTACTACACTCACCGAATCGTGAAATATGTCTAGCAATCACCATAGTCTTCTCAGGACGTTCACACCTAGCAATATTCTTTGGTATGTCAGGTATAGACGTGGGTTGCGTTTCCAAGATCCCTCGCTTAGCTTTTATAACTTCCAACATCAGGTCATATATGTAGTCAAACTTTCTTTTCTCAAATATTGGTTTGGCTACCCATTCCTGTTTTGCTTTCGGGTACACCACGCGATACCTTGGCTCTCCCTTTGCTGCTGACTTCTTTGTAGGGAATCTCACCACTGCTTGCTCACGATGAAGGTTCTCGTTATGATCCAGGATGGCAAGTATGATTCTTGCTTTCATTCCTGCAAAACTAAAGTGCTCAAACTTGGGGCAATATTTGCATAGTAATGCATGGAACACCTCGAGGTTGCCAGTGTGGCAGAATTTGGTGATGTGCTTCAAATCTTTAATGAGAAATTTGCTTGCAACAATTCTCTTCAATGCACTGTGACAGGCATCATCTTCTTCCAGCCACTTTGTCTCATCTCCATCAATGAGTGGCATTTCATGTCCACAACAGGAAACCTTCTTGCCATCATCCCAACTGTGTTTGTCGGTTACATGGTAGAGCAATGACAACCATTTCTCTTCTAGTACTACTTCATCCCCTTCACACGTTTCAGCACACCACCACAGGTGATTTGAAATACTGTGGCACCACTGCAGTAAGTCTTGCTTGCCTCTCCTTTTCCCAGCTTCAGTGATTTTCTTAGTCAAATTTTTGGTCATATGCCACACATCAAACTGATGATCCACCTTAGGAAATTCGGTGCGCATCAATAACCTTATCCCAGGATGTCTGTCTGTCGCCACAAGGCTGACATTAACATTTTTATCCATCAAGTTTTTCAGGCACTTCTTAAAAGCTTTCTTCTCCAGTGCCACCGAGGATACACCTCTGCAGACCTGCTCCAGACAGAAATCTACAATCAATCCAGAATCCAGGTCCATCATGCTGTAGCAGCAGTACTTGGCAGAATAACCTGGACTATCACACCGGCCATCTCCAGCTAACCTTACTTCCTTACCCATTGCATCTTCTAGCAGACGAGTCTGATGCTGTGTCCAAGTATGCTGCAAAACTGGGAATAAATACTCCCGTTGAATAGAATAGAATGTGCTTTCACTTATAAATTCAAGTCCTAGATAAGCACTAAATCGCGCTGTATGTGCATATGTACTTCCACTGAAAAGTACAGATGATGCCAGTAGAAGATTACCAGCTGGCATTCGTCCTATTAAAGGTTGACTTTCCCAATGCATAACTTCATGTCCACTAATGCATGAAACATTCACCGAGACATAGGATCCCAACTTCACTTTCCTCAGTTCCACTGCTGGTGTGTGGCATTGTGGACAGGTCAGTTTTAGCAACACGCAATCCAGGCAGGACTCAAACACAATGAACTTTGATTCACTTACCATCTTCTCGTCTTCATCCTGTTCCAGCACTGTGTCTTCAATCTCTGACGTAGACAAGTTGTCAGAAGTGTACAACCAGTCTGGATCCTTTTCCACATCATCGGTCCACTGAGAAATTGAGGAGCTGCTATGCATGCTCATGTTATGGACGTCCTTTCGTAGCTTGACCGGAGTACTGCAATGTGTCATCTCCGCAGCAATGTATGCACTAGAGCTACATGTGGCCTCTTCAGTGCAACTTTCATCCTTTTCATTGTGACATCTACTCTCACTCAGGCGATGATTGGCATTATTGAAACTGTGTTGTTGTGGTACGTCTGCACTCAATTCTGTTTGTACATCCCTCGATTTTTTTAAAGTATGTGTGGTCTAACAGTGGTGAGACTCCTACTTCTGGAACCTGTACAGCTGCATCAATCATAGTGTGTGGTACTGTTTGAAGGTCCTTTAGCTTGACTTGAATACCTATGCTGCTACCTTTCTTTTGGCGAAACTTTGTCTGGCATGCGACTGTACTATGACTGCAAATCCCAGTCTCCATTGCGTATACTTCCATGTCTTCGACTACCTCTTCATAGTAATCAGTTGCTTGAACCTACAATCACATAAGAAGTGTTAATCAGTCAATGCTTGACTAATGACAAAGTAAACTACTTGCACTATCTCTGCGATAACAGCATAAGCATTTTGATCGCTGAGATCCTGACTCAGTATATTCAAGGGAGTACCAATGAACTCCATTACAACTTTGTAATTTTCACTATTACTCAGACAACAATCACACAACCCGTAGATTGAATGCTTATCCACACTCGCATATTACTCTATCTTCTCATCAAAACTTACTTCCACACATTCTTGATGTGCTTGACAGTCTTCCATTCGGTCTTCCACCATGTGTCTTGACGCATCATTATCTGCATCCCTTTGATTCAGTAGCTGCACATGCTTCCTCTGCAACAGATAAAAAAAGTAAGTCTTATTAAAATTACATTCACCGGAGTGTTGACTAATCATTTGTGTGCTGAAGAGGTAATACAATAACACTCACCTTGCGTTGCACAGACCGTTGCTCTGTCACAAGGTCTTGTAATGTAGGCTGCGTTGTACTCAGAAGGTCTTCAATAAGCTGCATGTAAAAAGTACATCCGTTAACTGTTGCAAATTGAAATGCATGCAGTACCAGTATCTCACTAAGCAAATGTCAGTAGTCCAATTAAACCGTTCAGTGCTCCACTGATGTGCTCACCTTCTGCTGCTGTTTCTGCTGCAACTGATGTACTGAAGATGTCCGTGTCTTGCTGTTCGAAAGAGAGAAAATTTATGGCACTGCCCCTTTTATTAATCTCCGAATAGGTCGCTTGGGCCTCATCTCATCAGGAAGTAGCTGTTGCTGGTAGTCAAGGTGAAACTGGCTCTGCTCAAAGTGTTGAGAACAGAGGAAATGTCGTGGCTTTGCACTACCCAATACTTCCTTAATAAACTTCGGTATGCTACCAACATCTCTACCACAGTTAATCACCCACTGTCTACACAGGTTGATATCACGTGGAAACCGATGGAATGATACCCCCTGTGGCAGATTGTCTTGGCGCATACTACAGTTGATTGCAAAGCAGGATGGCATTTTGACGTTCACCTAATAAAAATAGAAATTACTATATCAAATCATACAGTAATCGCACAACTAATTCATGGAAAACTTGTTACACTACATGATATTGGTACAACCTGTAAGACTTCAACGGTTACAATCGATGTTCAATGAAATATCCAACTTTAATAATGGCTGCCTACATGTGACAGTCATGCAATACATTTGTCAGTGTCACTTTCATCCACCTTTTCTCTGCGTTCATAGTGTATCCTTGCTTTCAGCCATTACACGCCACCTGGAAGTCGACAATTACTCAGATTCAAACTGGGGCACTGTAAAAATCTACTTTTCTACATGAGCAATGTTGCAGCAGTACTAATTCAGGTGAATTTCTCCCCTCCACAAAAACACTTTGTGCTACAAATAAATGAAATGATGCAGACTGGCATACAGTGATCATATGGTAACTCTGCCACAGACAAGTACTTTAGGGATTCATTAGTCTTGCATGGACGGTGTGACCGGACCAGTACAGAATTAAAAACCACTTAGAGGACGAAATACACTTAGTTTGTCTGCATGGTGGGAAGGATGTCAACAGTTGCACAGGTGAACATTGGCCAAGGATTGAAAGCTGCTGAAGAATTGCTATAAAAAGACAATCACCATCATGATATACAACAGTGAAAACAGCTGTAAGTACGTACTCTGCTCTCAGAGCAGCGTCGATTTAAGGCGATGGTAGACAGATGTACACATGACACATTAAGTATCCAAGTCAATGATTCACACACTTTATTAGTGCACAAATTTCAAAAACAAGGTAGTGTATACAGGATTTGAAAACTAAAAGTATTTGTCAATTGAGACCAGCAATGCACAGCTATAGTAAGAATAGACATGTCAGTGTTCTGATAAAATCCATAGTCCCTCAAAGGGTTTAAATCCTGTGTACGAATCATCATCTGCACATGGAAACTGTGCTCGAATTCGCGACACTACACAAGCGGGAAGCACCATTCGATTACCAAATCCCAGCCTTCGATTGTTATGCACCCACAACACATATGCACGGTACGCCACAACCCGGTACAACCTGAAATACAGAGCAATCCTGTGGTCAGACAGACACAGACAGAGACACAGACAGATGGACAGACAGACCGACACAGACAGATGGACAGACAGACAGACAGCCACAGACAGACCGACAGACACAGACAGACCGACACCGACAGACAGACACCGACAGACAGAGACACACAACGTACTTGTTTGTCCACTGCGGTGGTTGATAACACCCTCTACGCCGCCACAGAAGCCTGAATATAGTTTTTAAAACGTGGGTATAAAGGCATGCCGAGTCAAACTGTGGATGCACAGTTATGCACGCAGTGTGACCTGATGCTGAAGTTATTTCTGCCCATTTTTCAGTTGCTCGTGGCGAAGACACACAACATAGGCATTCGAGCGACGTGGTCATCATTGTGCATTTACCACATAGGCACCATGTCATACTTGACAGACTGCTGTAATCAGGGTCTGGCGAAGGCGGTTCATTCTCACCACTGTTGCACAAACGACGCTGCTTCCTTGGCTCTCCAGGTCGATACCTGGGCTCAAATTGATATCCCTGTCTTGCACTAGTTTGACTGTGCCCTGCCATGAGTACTGTTACAACGTGGGAGAGAAGAGCCAAAGGAAATGCATGAGAATTCTCCAATGCAGAAAAAATACATGTGTTCAGTGTTCCCAATATCGCATGCATGTATATGTCCATATATATATAGCACCTGACAAAAAATCAATCACCCTCACTAAAGACACCATTGACAGTGTTTCAGTTTGGATACTGGTCAAAGTAAGCTATAACTATATATCAGAAGGCATGTAATCACATTACAAAAGAGGGAATGTAAGTAAATCCGCTGTCAGTGATGTGTTGGCTGGTTCTGCCAACCAACTTTGAATTGTAGTTTGCATATTATCAAACACACAAGACACAGACACAGACAGACACACACAAGACACAGACACAGACAGACACACACAAGACACAGACACAGACACACACACACACAAGACACAGACACAGACAGACACACACAAGACAGACACAGACACAGACACACACAAGACACAGACACACACACGCAACACACAGACACAGACACACACACACGCAACACACAGACACACACACACACGCAACACACAGACACAGACACACAGACACACAGACACACAGACACAGACACACACGAAACACACACGCACGAAACACACACGCATGAAACACACACACACACATGAAACACACACATGAAACACACACATGAAACACACACATGAAACACACACATGAAACACACACATGAAACACACACACGAAACATACACCCCTTGCTTTCACTCAGAATCTGGACATTGAAGCAGCACTGAAACCGACATTCAAAGATAATACATTTAGCCCGTGCCAGACATTAACTTAAGGTTCGATTTTCACATCACAGACCCACAGACCCCTTGCACAAGAAACACATTCATGAATATATATATATATATATATATATATATGAATACAACAGTGTTAATGGGTGTTTTAATTGTTGAAAACAATCCTAAAACAGTGAAACAATATACATGCACCAATTAAGACAATACTGCCCAATTCGGAAGATTTACAACACAAGTCTAGTCAAAATCAAGTCTAAGAAAAACCAGCAGCACTAAAAGCAAACCACTTCTCCTTGTACTCCACTTCTAAATCTAATTTTTATGCAGCTTTATTAAACTACCAACTAGCAAACAAGTATCGTGTTGAAACTACCAATGTCTGTGATACCCACACTTGTAGAAATGTTGTTTACCCAAACAAAATCTGCTGCCTGAGTACAAGTATCCACTAGTTTCATGGCAAAAAAATGATTACAGTAAAAAATGAAAAGCAAAGATGAAACAAGGTTTCAATACACTGCTTAAGGGATAACTACACAGGATATGGACCACACCATATAGATTGGCAGTCTGTCCAGTCTCCAGTTAAATCCTGTAATGAGCATCTAAAATAATGTAATCCTGGCCTTTAGTACAAATACTGTCATATGCATTTCAGTACCCCTGGCTAATATGTTATCTAACCCAAAAAAATGGCACAAAAGACTATGATCCAAAGAAAGTTGGCAGAAGAACAAAACTCAATAGATACTCAGTTAAAAACGCACCAAAATAGCGTACTGAATTAGAAAAGCACCAAAATAGCGTACAAAAATTTATTCACCGCTTTCATCTCACGACTTCATCAGAATACAAATGATTGAAACACAGTGACTTTTTAAATACAGACTTAATCAATCAATTAAAACAAACCAATTAAAATTTAAAAATACACTTATCAATTTCCAAAGAACCTTAATAAATCTTGTTCTTTTTTAATACTTAATTCACGATATTTTAAAAAACACTTAACATTGACTGTGTCATTTAAACCTGGATATTTGTCAGAAGATAATCTAACTTGCCATGATGTCTCTCTACGTTCCACATAATTTCTAAAATCCCCTGCCCTTTTATCTGGTTTGCAAACTTCCAATACTGAAAACACAAATTTTTTAAAAAATAAACAATCAACTGAATGCTTATATAAAGCATTATTCTCATCCTTGCATTTTATACTGTAGATGTGTTCCTTAATACGAGTGGCCAAACTGCGTGTAGTCATTCCAATGTAGAATGCTGGGCAAGAAGTGCACATCCCAATATAAACTACACCACTAGTATGACAGTTGATGAAACCAGGAACTTTAATGGTCCTGTCACTGTTGACCACTGAAATGTATGGTCCTACTGAAATGTAACGACAAATTCTGCAACCTTCACAGCAGAACATGCCTTTCTTAACCGTGATGTTACTATCTAAAAAGAAGTCATTACACTCTAACATTTTTTTGATATTATTAGTGTTTCTAAAAACAATTTGTGGTTTATATCCTATTATTTTTGTGATATCAATGTTTCCTTGAATCACTTTCCAATTGGTGTTAAATACGGATAAAATACTATTCATGTCTCCACTCATATCAAAAGAGCAAACAACTTTAGAATTGAAACTTCCTTCTTTGTGGTGACTGTTTAGAATAGAATTAATGCTTTGTGAATCGTTGAGAATGGCTGAATACTTGGTATGACATTTACTAAAAATGTCAGTACCATCCTTGAATAGCATATCAATATTATAACCCCTATCCAAAAACATGGATGTTATAAAATGAAACTCATTAACCAAATCATTGGTCAAAGTGGTCATCCGACATGCTCAAATAAATTGACCCCTTGGAATATTATTAATCACATGTCTAGGATGACAACTTTTGTGGTGTAAATAACCATTAGTAAATGTGTGTTTTCTATGTATTTTACTATGAAATCTATTTGCATGTATATCCCACCATAAACACACATCTAAAAAGTTCACTAACAGTCCACTGTCACCTTTGGTGAATTTCAAAAATTCAGAACCCCTATTGATGTCATTTAAAAACATGTCAATAGTGTTATCATCACCTTCTATAATAAAGATCAAGTCATCAATAAATCTACTATAAAAAGTAATGTTAACTTTTTCACTCAACAATGTTAAAATTTCAGTTTCCCACCATGCCATCACTATATTGGCAAAAGCTGGGGCTGCAGAAGACCCCATAGCTATGCCTCTCTTTTGTTTGTAATATTTGTTGTTAAACATAAAGAAGTTATTCTCCAGTATAATTTCTAAAAATTCACATATAGTTTGAATGACGTGGTTTGGAAATATTTTCTTTTTAGTCAAATACCAACGTATTACTTCTATACCTCCATCATGCGGGATGCATGTATACAAAGATACTACATCAAGTGTGAAGATAATGTGCTTGGCTGGATCAAAAACTTTACTGTTAGAAAACGTTTTAACTTTTTCTAGAAAATGCCAAGAATCTTTTGTAAAAGAAGAATCATTATTCAGTAATGGCCCCAGCATAGCATCAATAACCAGGGAAATACCTTCCGTTACAGAATGTGGAGATGACACAATGGGTCTGAAAGGCGTTTTTTTGGGTCTTTATGCAATTTGGTATGCCAAAAACAACACCAATTTTTGGATTTTCAACTACACAAAAGTTGTACAAATCAATGCTAATACGACCTGACATCAGTAAATCATATAATAATGAATTAATAAAGCTAAATTGTTTACGGATTTCAAATAAACTTGTTAATTGGTATTCTTCGTCATTATTCAAAATATTTAACATATTGGTCTGATAAATAGATTGCTCCATAATAACAATATTGGAGCCTTTGTCACTTTTCATAAATCTGTATGTGTTTCTCAAAGCTTTAAGATTTTTTATAGCCTTTCTTTCATTAACATTTAAGTTATCCTTACCACGCCTATTGTTATTTTTTAATGTTCTATTTAAATCTTCCATACATAAATCTTCAAACACCTTAATAGTGTGGTGTAATCTGGGTGTGTAAGTTGAAGGTTTGATCAAAATTTTATCAGAATTAGAAATTTCATTCATTAAATATGTTAAATTCAAAATTCTGGTAAACTTTTTTAAATCAATAACGGTCTTAGTGTAATTAGCTTTACTATAAGGGACAAATGTGAAACCATACTTCAAAACAGTTAATTCAGCATCAGTAAATACATGTCCTGTTAAATTAATAACATTAAAACAATTTATTGATTCAGTCAGGCCTCGTCCCCCGACGAATTCGACTCCAAAAAAGTGCGACTGCGAGTCAGTACAGTCAATCTATTTCCGTTGCTCACTTGGTTCTTCTTGGTAATCAATGAGTCACTGGTATTTTTGTTCTTAATACTACTATCTTTTACTGTCTTTAATGGAGAATGTCTATTGGTAGAGACATTTGGCTGTTCGATATTAATACTGACAGCTTTGCTACCAGATGAACTGGTGGCATTATCAGTCGACACTTTTGAAATAGCCACCATGTCAGAAAAATCAGTGGTATTTTCTTTGCTGTTTAAACAAGAACTGCTGCTTCGTGTATTTGCAGCAACAACAATGTCACTGAAAGAACGCCGGTCAGAATTGTCGGCTGTAGGTGGAAAATGCCCGTTAATCTTGGTGTTACGGATGTTAAGGGCAAAATTGTTGTAAGCTGTCCTGTTGTTATAGGAAGCAATGTCCCGTCTTAATTTTGAATGCTTCCGACTGGTTACCTCAGAAGCATGTGTGTTTACTTCATTGGAAAAAAATTATTTGTATTGTGATGAAGTCGTGAGATGAAAGCGGTGAATAAATTTTTGTATGCTATTTTGGTGCTTTTCTAATTCAGTATGCTATTTTGGTGCGTTTTTAACTGAGTATCTATTGAGTTTTGTTCTTCTGCCAACTTTCTTTGGATCATAATATGTTATCTAGTTATGCCAAGTATTCTCAGCATGTCAACAGAAAGGCTTTCAATGTTGGCGATTCTTTAACAGTAAAGTTATTGCAATGTACTTGCATCTTACAATCTCAGACAAGATTACTAGAAAAACAAGATGGTTAGTACAGCATTGCTACTACAAGATAGATAAACAGGCACTTTGATTAATAGGCAGAAATCAACAGAATTCAAAGATGTTAGCAACCAGAGCATCGTACAAAATGAAGGAGAGATGAAAAGCCATTGTAGTACTTGTGTCTGCCTTGGATGGGGGGATACAATGCACATTTACACTGCATAACTGCTCCTCGCCGTACTTTGACACATTGAAAGTCAGTCCATGAGGCATTTAGATGCAACAAGTATTATACAATTTTAAATGTCTCTAGATGACAGTGATAGCCGTGACATGTCATACCTATGATCCTCGCCACAAGAAATGTGGACCAAGCCATACATAGAAGTGGAACAAAGGCACAAATAGACACAGGATTATTGCTCTTATAAACTTTGAAAGATTATGAAATAGTAGATCTTGCATTAGTATGAATTTTCTAAAGGCTATGAAACATGAAACAGAACTGTGTCATTTCTTTCCCTCATTGTGTAGTGATTTGCCACTAATTTTTCCAAAAAACCTACACATTTATGTGAAATGGACCAAAAATTGTGATTCAAACAGATAAAAACACAATACAGCTGGGAACCAGTGAAAGAAGGGGCACATTTTCATATTAGTACTAACTTGAGCAGCTGACCAAAAAAAAAGAAAACACATTCACCATGCATTTCTGAAATCCAAGTAATCTCTAATGGATAATGTCAGTTAATTGTAAACCCTCCATGTTTTCTTCCAAAATTGACATTTCTGAGGAGTGAATATTAGGTGGAAGAACAACATTTAGAGTCAAATGCAGGGTCAATTGATAGGTTGGGAAATGCTTAATTCTATAAAGCAATTTGCATGTACGTAGCAAAAAATCAGGCCTAGGCAAATTATATGTGTGGGGACATCTAACGAGTACGAAAATTTGATCTTTTATAAACTGAGACACTGGATGGAACAGGTCTTGCTTTAGCATGCATTTTTCGCAAGGTTATGCAGGCTGAAACTCAGTGTCTCAGCTACTAACTAATCCTGAAAAATTTGACAGAAAACCACAAAATTTGAGAGAACAATCCCAAAAAGAAGAAGCCTTAATTGGAGTCTCACAGTCACAGCCCCCTTGCTTGCAGCCCCCACCACACACACACACACTTGCCCCCTTGCTTGCAGTCACACACACACTTGTCCCCTAGCTTGCAGTCACACACACACACACACACACACACACACACTTGCCCCCTTGCCAGCAGTCACACACACACACACTTGCCCCCTTGCCAGCAGTCACACACACACACACACACACACTTGCCCCCTTGCCAGCAGTCACACACACACACACACACACACACACACACACACACACACACACACACACACACACACTTGCCAGCAGTCACACACACACTTGCCCCCTTGCCAGCAGACACACACACACACACTTGCCCCCTTGCCAGCAGTCACACACACACACACTTGCCCCCTTGCCAGCAGTCACACACACACTTACCCCCTTGCCAGCAGTCAGACACTTGCTAGCAGTGACAGACAAACAGACAGACACACACACACTAAATGCATGCACCAATAAAGGCAATACCGCCCAATTCGGTACATTTCCATCACGTCTAGCCAAACTCAAGTCTAATAAAAAACAAGTTGCACTAAACTGAAACCATTTCTCCTTGTACTCCAGTTGTAATTATAACTTATACTCACCTTTATTAAACTACCAAGTAACATAACCAAGCAATGTGCTGCAACAAGCAATGTCTGTGATACACCCACATGTAGAAATGTATAAATGTTGGTTATCCAAATGAAATCTGCTGCCTGAAAACAACTATCTACTTGCTTCATGGGGAAAACATGACCACAGTAACAAATGAAAAGCAAACATGAAATAAGCTCACAATACACTGCAACGAGTATGTCACAATCTGAAATGTCTCGGGCTGACAGCGATGGCCCTGACACGTCATACCTATGAACCTCAGCACAAGAAATCAGGACTAAGCCATACATAAGTGGGACAAAGGCGCAAACAGGAGTAGAAATTTTAAATATTGCTCTTATTAACTTTGAAAGATCATCCAATAGTAGGTCATGCAATATTATGACGTTTCAAAAGGATATGAAATCTGAAACTGAAATGTATGCCATTATTTTCTATCTTCAGTCTCTAATGATTTGGCAGTAATTGTCCACAAAAAACCAACACAAGGTTATATAAAATGGACCGAAAATGTGATTGAAAAAGAAAATAGGCACACAATACAGCTGGGAAATCATCCCCACACACACACACACACACACACACACACACACACTTGCTTGCAGTTGCCCCCGCACACACACTTGCCCCCTTGCTTGGAGTTGCCCACACAGACATGCACGCACTTGCCCCCTTGCCTGAAGTTGCCCACACACAGAATTGCACGCACTTGCCCCCTTGCTTGCAGTTGCCCAGACACAGACACACTTGCCCTCTTGCTTGCAGTCACACACAGACACACAAGACACTAAATGCATGCACCAACCAAGACCATACCGGCCAATTCGGAACAATTCTAACACAAGTCTATTCAAACTCAAGTCTGATAAAAAGAAGCAGCACTAAACTGAATCCACTACTCCTTGTACTCCAGTTCTAATTATAATTTATATTCAGCTTTATTAAACTACCAAGTAACATAACCAAGCAACGTGCTGCAACTAGCAATCTCTGTGATACCCGCACTTGTAGAAATGTTGGTTATCCAAAATAAATCGGCTGCCTTAAAGCAACTATCTACTTGCTTCATGGGGAAAACATAACCACAGTAAAAAATGAAAAGCAAACAGGAAATAAGTTCACAATGCACTGCAACGAGTATGTCAATTTTATGTACCATAGCACACCCTCTGAACACAGTTTATAATGTATTTGCAATTAAAAGTTAGAGACTATATCAGTAAAAATACAAACAAGAAAAATACATACCTCTGGTATTGCTTCACTAGACAAGGTAGGGAGTTAGCAATTAAATTATAAATGTTACTTAGCTGCATTTTGTTTTGCTTCTGCTTTTCTGCCTTGGTGTTTAGTAGGCTTATATAGACATATACATGTGTTCAGCTGTGATGTCATAGCCCTCTTGTGGCTGCTTCCCTGGTTTACTTGGCCCAAGTTCAACAGATTGATTAATTTTTCCAACTGGAGTTCTGGAGCATGTGAGTTAGTGTGTAGGTGGAGAGATGCTGTCTTGTCTAAGCCCCGCCGACCAAGGTTGCAGTCACACACACACACACACACACACACACACACACACACACACACACCTGCCCCCTTGCTTGCAGTCACACACACACACACACACACACACACACACACACACACACTTGCCCCCTTGCTTGCAGTCACACACACACACACACACACTTGCCCCTTGCTTACAGTCACACACACACACACTTGCCCCTTGCTTGCAGTCACACACACACACACACACACACACACACACACACTTGCCCCTTGCTTGCAGTCACACACACACACTTGCCCCTTGCTTGCAGTCTCACACACACACACACTTGCCCCTTGCTTGCAGTCACACACACACACACTTGCCCCTTGCTTGCAGTCTCACACACACACACACACACACACACACTTGCCTCTTGCTTGCAGTCACACACACACACACACACACACACACACACACACACTTGCCCCTTGCTTGCAGTCACACACACACACACACACACACACACACACACACACACACACACACACTTGCCCTTGCTTGCAGTCACACACACACACACACACACACACACACACACTTGCCCCCTTGCTTGCAGTCACACACACACACACTTGCCCCTTGCTTGCAGTCACACACACACACTTGCCCCTTGCTTGCAGTCACACACACACACACTTGTCCCCTTGCTTGCAGTCACACACACACACACACACACACACACTTGCCCCTTGCTTGCAGTCTCACACACACACACACACACACACACACACTTGCCCCCTTGCTTGCAGTCTCACACACACACACACTTGCCCCCTTGCTTGCAGTCTCTCACACACACACACACACACACACACACACACACACACACACACACACACACACACACACACTTGCCCCTTGCTTGCAGTCTCACACACACACACACACACACACACTTGCCCCCTTGCTTGCAGTCTCTCTCACACACACACACAGTTGCCCCTTTGCAGTCTCACACACACACACACACACACACACACACACACACACACACACACACACACACACACACACACACACACACTTGCCCCCTTGCTTGCAGTCTCACACACACACACACACACACACACACACACACACACACACACACACACACTTGCCCCCTTGCAATCTCACACACACACACACACACACACACACACACACACACACACACACACACACACACACACACACACTTGCCCCTTGCTTGCAGTCTCACTCACACACACACACACACTTGCCCCCTTGCCTGCAGTCTCACTCACACACACACACACACACTTGCCCCCTTGCTTGCAGTCTCACTCACACACACACACACTTGCCCCCTTGCTTGCAGTCTCACTCACACACACACACACACACACTTGCCCCCTTGCTTGCAGTCTCACACACACACACACACACACACACACACACACACACACACACACACACACTTGCCCCCTTGCTTGCAGTCTCACACACACACACACACACACACACACACACACTTGCCCCCTTGCTTGCAGTCTCACACACACACACACACACACACACACACACACACACACACACACACACACACACACACACACACACACACTTGCCCCTTGCATGCAGCCACACACACACTTGCCCCTTGCTTGCATTCACACACACACACACACACACACACACACACACACACACACACACACTTGACCCCTTGCTTGCAGTCACACACACACAACTTGCCCCCTTGCTTGCCCCCTTGCTCGCAGTCACACACACTTGCCCCCTTGCTTGCAGTCACACACACACACACACACACACACACACACACACACACACACACACACACACACACTTGCCCCCTTGCTTGCAGTCACACATACTTGCCCCCTTGCTTGGAGTCACACACACTTGCCCCCTTGCTTGCAGTCACACACACTTGCACCCTTGCTTGCAGTCTCACACACACACACAAACACACTTGCCCCCTTGCTTGCAGTGGTAGAAAAAACGCATTTTATTTTTAACGCCAACATCAGTCTAGTCAAATCCTCACCAGCTCACCTATTTGTTTCACAGTTTGTTAACTGGGTTAGTATGGCTCATTTCTTAGCAGAGACCCATGAGTTTAAAAGCGAGGATACTGCACCGATTAAAAAATAAAATAAAAAATAAAAAAACTACCTCAGTCTTATTTATTAGCTTCAGAGCTGGTAATCAACTTCTTTATCAGACAATCAACTGCCTTGTCAGACTTGTGTTTCCACGTGCCAAGCATCACTCGCTGACGCACATTTCGATTTGGGTTAGTATGGCTCATTTTGAGCAGAGACCCATGAGTTTAAGAGTTAGGATACTGCACCGATTACTAAAAAATAAATAAAAATAAAAGAACTACCTCCGTCTTATTAAATAGCTTCAAAGCCGGTAATCAGCTTCTTTAATCAGACAATCAACTGCTTTGTCTCACTTGTGTTTACACGTGCCAAACATCACTCGCTGACGCACATTTTGATTTGTGTTAGTATGGCTCATTTTGAGCAGAGACCCATGAGTTTAAGTGGTAGGATACTGCACCAATTACAAATAAATAAATAAAAATAAAAAAAACTACCTCTGTCTTATTTATTAGCTTCAGAGCAATCATCAACTGCTTTGTCAGACTTGTTTCCACGTGCCAAACATGATTCGTAGTAATCTCTGAAGCCATGCAATTTGCATTAATTTTCCTAACACAATTTATAGCACTGGTTTACATTACATTTTAACATCAGCCTAGCATCCGACTCGCAAATACTAATGACAATTGCACAAACCAGCAAACAAAAGCGAACGGAGCATACTAATTAAAAAAACATATACATATATGTTATAAAACAAGCTTATACTCAAAACATTTTTGCTAACTGGGTTACTAATAACATAAATAACATTTTAACAACCAAAAGCGAACAGAGCACATTAATTTAAAAAAACAACCAGAACTACATAAATAAAATGCAGAAAACTCGCCAGCAATACCAGAAATTAAAAGCAGTGTGTAAAAAACGCTACGAACGCCTGGGCGGTAAAATTAGATTATTACACATTTAAATACACTAAATTTACAGTTAAATAGACTAAAAATACTTACCAAAACTCTGAATTATCTCAACGCTCGAAGATGCAGGCAATACAGTTGTAGCAGGTCCTTCCCTGGAAATGGAGCCGACAAGATTAACTTCGAGAGAAAAGAAGTTCCACACAGCAGCTACTCCTTTTTATTAGGGTTATAGTGGGCTGGCCAAGGCGGCGATGACGTCACAATGTGGGTGGATCACAGGGGCTTTGATACAGCATGCTAATAAGGCAGTATTTACGTCACTTAGGGGGAGGAAACTTCCTGTGATCTACTCGAGGAGCTA
Source organism: Protopterus annectens (assembly GCF_019279795.1). Taxonomy (NCBI): domain Eukaryota; kingdom Metazoa; phylum Chordata; order Ceratodontiformes; family Protopteridae; genus Protopterus; species Protopterus annectens. Next base: position 1,962,936,489 of record NC_056729.1, read on the forward strand.
TGGCAGATGTGACATCATTATTTCTGAGCCGAAAAGAGGTTTTTCATTTTGTTTTTTAAAACGGAAACTAATATAGTACGGAGGGTTAGGAAGGTAAGCTGTAAACCATTTTCGATGATTTTATTTTAAAGCTGCAGTTATTATTGTTTTTGGCCTGTAGCACATAAGGGGGACTTAAGGAGACAGCAGATAGAGCTTTTGTATTTGTTATCCCATTGTTTTCCTTTAATACTCGTGTTTACTTGGGACTCATTGGGAGAAATTTTTAAATGTACTGCATCTGTGCACTGGGCAATCATGTTTCATTTTACTTGGTCAGGCTACTTCAAGCAGTTGGTCGGGTAAGATGCCTCATTTTTGGTCCCTGTGTGTGCTGTGCCAGATCAATGAAGTAGTGGCTTGGGGGAATGTTTCATTTCAGAGCATGTGCACATGTGGACATACTACTAAGAGACTCCTTGGACACTATTGTTTCATTATAGTACCTGTGTTTACTTGGACTGACCACTGAAGGGGTTTGTTGGGAAACTGCTCTATTTTTGGTGCTTGTATGTAGCAGGGCAGGTCTGTTAAATGGTGGCTTGGGGTACTGTTTCATTTCAGTGCTTGTGTGAGTGCTGTGGGTCTCCAGGGTGGGGAAAGGTTGATTTGTAGTGCATGTGCGCACTTCAACTTACTACTAAGGGACTCACTGGGTACTAGTGTTCCATTTCAGTACTTGTGTTTACTAGACAATTTACTGAGGGGTCAGTTGGGAAATCTTTATTTTATGTTGCTTGTGTGTAATACGACCAACCAATTAACTGGGCATTTTCTGGACCAGTAGGACTTTTGAGGTAAACAAATGTCAAATAAAATACATTCCAGAAATCTCAGACAAGTCCTACAGCCATGTAACAAATTACAGGGACCAAGTAATGGCAAAACTGCATTAATAGGTAAATGGCCAAAGACCATATATTTCTAATGTCCTTGATTTTGCGTAATACTCAGTTTTGTAATCAAAGCTTGGACATGCCCATCACAACTTTCAATAGGGTGAAGTACTGGTGATTTCAGTAAGTATATGATACTTTAATCTTAAATGACTAATTAAAAACATGTGAATGCAAAAATGTAAGTCCATTAAAAATATTCTATGTTTATAGCTTAGTTAAAATTTTGTAGGTATTTTAGCCTAACAGGAAGCATGAGAATATGAGCTGGAAGGTTTGCCAAACAGAGCGTTTCCAATTACTATGGATCATCAATCTAAATTTCAGGACAGGAGGAGGCTATGGTACATCAAAAAATAAGTGCCCCACTGTCAGAAAGAAAAGGCTAGAACAAGGAAACAATACGAGTGAAGTCCCCTACTGTGAGCTGTCAATCACAGCAACAACAGCTCAAATTACCTTTAGCACTTTGACAGCTGGGGTGGTGAAGTGTGAAGGAGGAGGGGAGATGAGTTGAGGAACTACAACTCAGGCATCACAAAATACTGCAAATTAGCCAATGTAAAAAGACGTAGTAGGAAAAATTACTTTGTTCTTTGGTATTATCACTGTTTGTGTTTTAAGAAATTAATTGAGCAGCAAGAAATGTTGGTTAAAACTGATTGACAGGGAGAAAGTGGTGTATGCATGTAAAATGAATGCAGTGACAGCAGCTTTGGAAGAAAGAAGCCTGAATGATGCAGTGTTTCAAAGACAAACACTACATTGTGGGATACCTAGAGGAAGAGTAAAAAATCAAAATCACTTCAAGATGCCAGAACCCATGTGGTTAAACTCTGAAATTACGTATAAAATATTTAAAAAACTGTAAATAGTCCCAGAGTGGTGTTAAAATATGGGAAACACCAAACCATGATATTGAGCCTTTTGAGTTCCGGTTCTCCTTTAACTAGGATGTAGTTTGCTCTAATCAGTAGTAATGTGTGGGGTGGGTACTTGCTGTTCTAAAATGCACTTTTACAGCCCCGTTTATATTGTTTGGCATGAACAGGCTGGTTTAAAGTTAAACAATATGTATATTTTCCATACCTACTTTTAAGCATATAAAAGTTGATATGTTTAACATTATTAAAATATTTCATACTTTTTGTTCCTGAGGATCTCTTTTCTGTGATGAATAAAGGCTTGCTTATTTGGAACACTACCTGGGTTTCATGATTTTTGGAAATTATTGTAACTGGGCTCATCAACAAAGTTTTAAGACCACTAGTTCCTCTGTTTTTTTTTTTTAATGTTATAAACATTTGCTCACCAATTGCAATTCTTTTCTTCAGTATGTGTGGTTCTCAGTAGAAGAGCACATTGGTTGGTGTGTGTGTGTGTGTGTGTGTGTGTGTGTGTGTGTGTGTGTGTGTGTGTGTGTGTGTGTGTGTGTGTGTGTGTGTGTCTTTATCCAGATACCAGTCATTTCAGTGAAATTTCACTTCATTGAAACTCAAATGGCCAAACCCATTTCATTGAAAACTCATTTTGGCTCCCTACTGAAATGTCAGCACTCAAAATACCGAGTGCCAAAAAGATGGAAAAAAAAAAAGAATGAAAACCTAGAGAATAGCTAATTTTAAAAATTCACTCTTCTCCTTAAATGTCTTTTTGCAGTGGGGCAAGTGTCCTTGTATCCCCCATGTGGGGGGGGGGGCAAACCCTCCCTCACAAACTTACATATTCCAACTCTGAGATCAGAATATGTCAGAGAAAAGGGAATATTCTGTGAAACGTCATCTCAGACTTAGTATATGCCTGCATTTCAGGACTTGCTGTAGTTAGGGTTGCCACCTTTCCGATTGGCCAAAGTGGGACATTTGCACTACAAACATCAGATTTTGCAGGGCAAAACATACCCACGGCCAGTACAAAGGACATAACTTCAGTTGTTTGCCTGAATAAAAGTTTATTCTTGTAGCATTTTTGTTCCTTATTCTGTTTTGTATAACATGGAGGTGTTTTAGATACAGAATAACTGTTTTATGCAACTATTACATACAATATAGAAAATACTTTTGTCCTAAAATCCCAGGACATTTGCCATTTTCTCACAATATTTTGTAGGACACAACTGCCCAAAGAGGGACTGTCCCTCGCAAAGTGGGACAGGTGGAAACCCTAGCTGTAGTGGGTCCCGATATTTCAAATGGTTACCCTTATTTCACTGAAAGCACATTTCATATAAAAGTTTAGAAGTACATAGAAAGTGTAAAGTGGTGTCATTTCTTATCATAGGGGTTATTAGAGAAGAGAGTCTAGCAGAGGATGTGTGGATTGCAATGGTCAGCATTTTGTTGTAGCCCCAGATCTGTATATGTGTGTTAGCCTTCCAGCATTGATTCATTGTGTGTGTGTTTTTTTCTTTTAATTTCTTTTCTTTTCTCCATGGTTGAGCGACCATGGAGTTAGTATTCATAAGTAAGGGGTGGGGTGCAGGGGGTTTGTGCCCCAGCAAAAACATGTTTTTAGGATACATTTCTTGTGAAGAAGGATTTCTATGAAATGAGTTTTCAATTAAATTAGTTTTTAATTAAATGGATTCAGCCATTTGAGCTTCAGTGAAATGTAGATTTAATAGGTTCATAGGTTCATAGGTTCATACTAGGTTATCTGCCCTAGGGCATTTATAAGCCTAGCCAGAGTGTGTATGGCTTTCGCCACCCATTTTAAATTAATTTTGCTATGCCCTTTTTCGAGGTTAGTATACTGCGCTTCTGTCTAACAGTGACACAGAAGTGATACCCGGGGTAAACCTACGATCTCCCATCCACTCATCAAGATTCCTCTTGAAGAGAGTCAATGAGGGACTCTGCCTAACCTTGACTGGGATTTTATTCCAGAGTGAAGGGAGCCTCTGGGTTATGAATCTGTCCCTCCAGCATGTCCTATTTATTTCAGTGCTGAGGTTTAAGTCCCTCGAGCGCGTAGCTCGATGGGATTTGGATTTTCTGAGGTGCAGCATGTCCATTAATTCCGGGTTGGACATGGCTTTATAAGTCAGGCACAGATCGCCTCTGAGCAGGCGGTATGCCACTGAGTAGAGCTGAAGTTTCTTTAACCGGGCAGCATACGGCATCTGTTTGAGCCCCTTGATCCTCTTGGTGAGGTACTTTTGGGGTCTTTCCAGTTGCTGCAGGTGTCTGGTAAGGTACATCCCAAAAGGGGCATTGTACTCAATTATGGGCCTGATGAGGGATGAGTAAAGAGGCACGATGACCTCCCCTGATCTGAAATGACAAACCCATATTTCCCTACTACTCACCAAAATAATGGACTCTTGCTATTGTGAACAGTGCTAGACCTTTCACAAGCATTAAAGCGTCACACTGCTGGAATAAATGGTAGGACACTGCTTACAAAAAAGAAGGTTAAGTGATCTAACAAGAAAGTCATAGAAAAATGAATCTTATCAGGATATTTTATTTAGTCACATAAATGGTGCAGAGTTCTGCACACTGTGTATACTTTCATTTTTTGTCAATGAAGATTAGTTAATCTACATGTATAAAAAAAGTCTTCTTTAAATATAATTAGGGTATGCATATAAATATAAAAATAAATGCAAAAAAATCACTAGGGGACAAGGAAGAACAGTGGTGCAGAAAAGATTTCAAGAAATATGAAGCATCAATAAAGCCCATGATTCCGGCTGCCTAGTGTCTATCCTCCTTCTGGACTTATCCAAGGCCTTCAATACTATCTCTCATAACCTTCTCCTATGTAAACTCTCTAATCTTAGACTATCCTTCTCTTCTGTAAACTGGTTGACTAGTTACCTCTCCAACAGGCAACAAGCTGTCAAATGGAAAAAAAGCCACCTCCTCCTTCCTTAATACCCCTACAGGTGTACCTCACAGTTCCATATTAGGTCTCCTACTCTTCAATATTTTTATAAATGACTTCCACCAGAGCATCCCTAATGCTAAACGTATACAATATGCAGATGCTTCAACGATCATTTGTTCTGCCACCTCCACCTCTGCTCTCATAAACTAACCCAAGATGCCTTCTCTTCTACTGAGCGCTGAATGTTAGATAACCACCTAGCAGTCAGTGTCAAAAATTAAACTCATGATATTTACTCCTTCAAAAACCACTATTATAGACTAGAACTCATTCTCCATTACTAACCTAAACAATGCCTCTCTCGAGGTAGTATCCCATGCAAAACGTCTAGGTGTCCTCATTGATTAACAGTTTAAGTTCAGTACCCACCTACAAGCTAATGTCAAGAAAACCCACCAGAAACTTGGTATGCTTTACTGCCACAACTGCCACCTCACCCCCTCTACTAAGTTTGTTCTCGCTACCACATACCTCATTCCCTCCCTCTTATATGGTGCCCCACTTCTTACTAACCTTCAATATTCTCTAAAGACAAAATTCTCTTCCTGTGACAACAACATTTCTAAGTTCATTACCGGCTACAAATCCACCCACCACTGTAACGCCCTACACAAACTAAATTGCTTAGAACTGCCCATTCATCTTACCTATAGTCAATTCATTCATGCTCACAAACTTATCTTCAATCCCTCTCTCTGCCCCTCCCTTGCCTCCTCTCTGAAATTGCATCTACCCGATAGACTTCTAAGATCCAATAACCAGAATCTGATTGAATTGCCCAAGCCTGCCCGCCCATCAGGCAAACATCTACTATCCTTTTCTTTAGCACGCTTTTGGAACTTTCTGCCACCTCTTATTCATACCACCCATAACCACACTAATTAAGTCCCTGCTTCTTTCCCATCTGACATACCTCTGGGAATGTTCCTGTTCTCACCCCACATGACTCCCGTCTGCACTGTACCCTGTTTTCTCTCTCTCTTCCTTGCTCTCTTTTCTCATTCTTCATACTGCAACTACACTGTCCCTTACCTACCTTTCTCTCTTCCTCTTTACTCTTACACTATTTTTTCTTACTATACCCTCTTTTCTTACTTATACACTTAACTCCTCTTATTCCGTACCCTACTATAACTCAAGATACAATCTTTTGCCTCTACTGTTATATTTCCATTGTGTAATCAAATGTATTTGTGAATATTTACTAATGTTTTTCTTAAGTTTTCTTTTTTTAAGTTTCTACTGTAAACTGTAATTTCTTAGACTATGTTCTTCACCTGTTTTACTGTATTACTTAATGTTAATGATTTGTTTACATTGTATAATGTTTTTGTGGAGCTTTTCTCCCCGGGACTCCATTGAAAATGGCCTCTTCTTGGCCCAATGGACTATCCCAGTAAACAAACTGTAAATAGATAAATAAATAAAATTATTTAGTAAATCTTCATAGAATACATGCTATAAAAAGGAGATCACTAACAAAATAAATGATTAAACCATAACTGTGGCAGTGTTAACATCTTGCTGGATTAGATCTGAGGGAAACTTAACACAAAATTATATAATGAAAAAAGCTATACCCTCATAATGGGAACACCATCACAAATGTGTATTTCTGAAGAAATAAATCCAGCATGAGACAATGACAGCCATGTAAATACAGACAAATTACTGGTCTGGCTGAGTTCTTAAGTCTTCTTCTGACAGTGCATATGATCACTGTGTATTTTAGCATCTTTCTGTTTTGTTGAAGATTTTACTGTGGACCATACTGTAAGGAAGCATCAGCTTACAGGACTCGGAAGAAACACAGCTTACATCATTGAAATTGCTGGCATCACAAAAGCAGGAGCTGGAGTTAGGAGCCTGCCAATATTCCTGACTACACTGGAATATGGTAATGTTTTTGCTGATTTTTTTTTCTTTAAATTATGATACGAGCAAAAAAAATGTTTTGCAGTTAGTAAAATATAGCTGAGTATGGGGTCTAGTATAGTAATCCTGTATTACTGGTGTTAAACAGGAAACTGTTCTGGAATAAATGCCTTTAATGGGTGCATATAACTTACAGTTTGGAACTCAATTCTGTAAACCTGTTAACTGTTCTGAATAGTCGCACTAAATATACTGTACAAATAGGTTCATGCTTTACTTCTTCTAAACATTCTTCTAAACTTTATACGTGCATAGCTTTATTTGTCACTCATATGACCTATTGGCCTTCAAGAAGCTTCAATACTCTTAACTCCAAGTTGATAACTGTCTTCTTCCCATGTATGTGTTAGTATTATTTCTGAAGAAAGTTAACAAATGATTTTGCTGTCTTTGCTAGCTTTTTATTAAAGTGCAAGACCTATCTTGCCTGTTCTGGCATTTCAAGAAGTAAACTGCTATGCAAGTAAGAAATAGTGAATTCCAAAACTTACTATTACACCTCAAAAGTGTTTTTTGCAAGTGGCTTCTTCCCTCCTGTAACAAAAGTATAGGGGATTGTGCCCCACCGTTGTTATTTAAATATACAAACTCTGGCATTACTGTATTTTGGAGTAAATACATTGAGGTGTTATAACAACAGACTTTGTATAAGGTTTTCCTCATTTACACTTTAAATTTTGTTATTCCAAGAATAAAAATTACTGTCCTTGGAATTTCAACACTTGTTCATCTTTGTACGTGAAGTGTGATATCGGAGTTGATATATTTAAGTCGTTCTAACTTGCTATACTACAACATAATGTATATATTGTTTTTTCGGTGCCCTTCTCCAGGTAGAGCATTTCCTAGGCACTACAACTCCAATGCATAAAACAGTGCTAGGACTAAATATAATTAAATTAAATAAATAAAGTGCCCTACCTATCAACATAAAAGATAAAGTGTAACACACATAACTTTTAATAGGTATAGCATGCAATTAAATAAAACAAAGCAATATAAATAAATAAAATAAAAATAATGCATGTACATGGGACCGTTGGCAGACTGAAATAAAGTAAAAAGAATGAATATCAGTAAGGACGGTGATACACTAAGTAAAGAAAGCATGCAGATGTTAAACCAAGGTCCTAGCTGCCTAAATTGGTAGTAGCACAGATGGATGTGCAAGTTCCCTAGTGCAGTGGCCAAATTTCCCCTAGAAAGTGTGAATATCACCTCAAGTGTCTCCTGAAAAGAGGCCACTGGCCTAGTGGGACTAACCTGATCAGCAAAGTGAAAACAAACTAAATATGCAGCACAAGCCACCTCTGAGCTCATATGTGCATTTCACACCATAGTATATTTTTACAGATATTCTATTCATTTTTTCTGTGAAAACTTGAAAATAAAATAGCTGACTTACAAGTATGATTTGTTTAGACTGCGGTGGTGGTGCTGCGGAAGCATTGTCGCCTCACAGTTAGACGTTGCCCGTTCGATTCTCAGTTAGAGGGTCTTCTGTGTGTCGACAGGCGTGAATGGGCATTCCTTCATTGAAGGTTGTGCGTTAGGCCCGGCAAGCCAGCACATAAAAATCTACTGCCAATCATTAGCAGACCGGAGTTCCGCTGTGGTGACCCCTAACCGGGAAAAGCCGAAAGACACAAACAAACAAGTCTGATTTGTTTCCATATGCCCGGAGTCGTATTGTTTGTTGCCTTGCGTAGTGCAAGCTTAATTGCCCCCTTAAGTTATCCTCCTGCATGTGGCTATGCAGTTGTAAAACAGTGCACTAAACTAGCAGTAAGAATTATGGTGGCATTAATTGCCCCCTTAAGTTATCCTCCTGCATGTGGCTATGCAGTTGTAAAACAGTGCACTAAACTAGCAGTAAGAATTACGGCAGCATTAATTGCCCCCTTAAGTTATCCTCCTGCATGTGGCTATGCAGTTGTAAAACAGTACACTAAACTAGCAGTAAGAATTACGGCAGCATTAATTGCCCCCTTAAGTTATCCTGCTGAATGTGGCTATGCAGTTGTAAAACAGTACACTAAACTAGCAGTAAGAATTACGGCAGCATTAATTGCCCCCTTAAGTTATCCTCCTGCATGTGGCTATGCAGTTGTAAAACAGTGCACTAAACTAGCAGTAAGAATTACGGCAGCATTAATTACCCCCTTAAGTTATCCTCCTGCATGTGGCTATCTAGTTGTAAAACAGTGCACTAAACTAGCAGTAAGAATTAGGGCAGCATTAATTGCCCCCTTAAGTTATCCTCCTACATGTGGCTATGCAGTTGTAAAACGGTGCACTAAACTAGCAGTAAGAATTACGGCAGCATTAATTGCCCTCCTGCTTGTTGGTTCTTCTACCCTCTTGTTTCCACTTTGATGAAAATATATTTTTAAGCTAACAGCAGCTCCTGTATCATCACAGCATTTTTGATTAATCTGTAGTAATGTAACCAATTGCTGAAAGACTTACTTTAGATAAACACACATCCAAGTAATTCTTTTTGACATACACTGAAGTTGTTTATATTTTCTGTTCTTAAATATTACAGATAATTAAAAAAAAAAAGTTTGAAACCTTAAAGTTTTAGTCATGTCCAGAAAAAAGGAACTAGACATACACCAATTTACATAGATCAATAATATTCTGGATGAAAGCTGTTAAAAAAAACTGTAAATGTGTGACATTTATTGTCATGTAATTCATTTTGTTTTATGAAAGTAAAATGTGAAATCCGTCCTATACTTATGTAAATTTGCATTTTCTATTACCCTTACAGCTACTGGTGAACTGGAGGGCATCATCGCTGGAGTGTGCTTTGGCATCGTCTTTGTGGTGGTTGTCATTGGCAGAGGATTTTCCTTCTTGTATAAGAGGTAAATTGCATTTCTTTTCGTCACTACAGCTGTCCTAGGCATACCAGTTTAGTGTATGTCTTATTTTACACTTCTGATATTCGCTGATAATGTTCTGTGAGCTGGTACTGATTAATAAAGTTTTGTACATATTTTATTTAGGGTTTTCTTGCCATGGTATTGCTCTGTATGACACCTGAAGTAAGATGTGTTTGTGTGTAACAGGATGAGCTCCACATTCCATGAAGTATTCCTTCATTCCTTGTACCAGAAGGCTTTTACTGACTGGAATCTGGATCTAGTTATGAATGTTACTGAAATGACACTGGAGATAGGTTGACTGCTGTAGGGATTTTACCACTACTTACAAGAATGTTGAATTAATTTTCAGAATAACCTTGGTTTATCAGAATTTGTGAGACAGAGGGTGAAAGGACTGAACAGTTTGGGGGCAAAATTTACTGATTTTCACTAGTGTGTTGAGAGACAAGCTGCAAATCCTTGATAAGCTATGAACAGGAAACATTGACACTTATAAAAGCCTGCTCATGCAGTGGGAAAGACACCCAGTGTGCAGTACCATCCACAGATGTGGGCCTGGCCCATTTACCACCATATACAGTGTTTCTGAAACAATTTGGCAACAGTAAGTTCATTTGCCCAATAAAGTTAGTGAATGCATAATTATCAGTAGCACCTGCAGCATTAATTGCCTTCCTACTTCCTACTTACTTGCTAGGCTGCTGGTACTTCTACCCTCTTGATCCCCATAGCCCTCACTACAGAACCATGAAGTCGTGACAGAAAGCTGCATGCCAGTGACTGGCCCAGCCTTTGGTTCATCGCCACAGGCTGACAGAGCATGTGTACTAGATTTGCACATTTACTAAAGCGTTCTCGTTATTCAGCATGTAACTGTGCTGGGGAGTAGATTTGTATATGTCTGTGACATTCTGCTTCATTTTGAGTCAGTATTTAGCTTTGTACTAGGGTCTCCTGGGAATTCATGGAGAATGGGGAAAGTCTAGACTACCACAAATGATACAAAATAACAACAGTAAGGACACCTGGGGGACACTTGACTCTCACAAATATATTAGCCTTTTGTTTCAGGGGAGAATGTGACCAGGAAGGGCAGCTAGACTCTGACTGATGCTGTAGCAGCAGGACTGAGTGGAGGAAATGGTGGGACCGTTGAGGATTGACAAGGCTCTGATATCATTGTAGGCTTGGAACATCTGTTCACAAGTCAGCATTGCCTATTCCAATAAGCAAGGCAGAAAACCAGTCCTGGATGGGATGCTGGTTTGTTGTGGGTTGCATGCACACCCACTGTCACTGCAAGCATGTTTATGGACACTTTAGAGGATAACTGGCTCATCTAATGGCATATTTTTCTGGATAGTGCTTTGTCTGTCTTAAAATATTATGAATTACTGTAATAGTTATGCATTTCTCTGCATTTGTTCACTGTACTGCAATGTGATCCTGTATATTAGAGTCTCAGTATTCTAATACATATGAATATAGCTGTATTATGACATAGTAATAGTGTTTACATTCCATGTGTGTCTCATTTTAGTAATGGTAGTAGTAAGGTTTAGTAGGTGGCATTTGGTAATTAGTACAGCTGGGTACATGAGCATTCTGCTGAGAACTATTGGACTGGCAGTAAATTACATTCTGCACAAATAACATGCAGTGTGCCAACACCAGCAAACACATGTCCATCCTAGTGACATTGCGCCATTAGTGCACTGTATGTAAATGGGTAAATGAGCTTCTCCAAAGGACCCTTTTCACCCATAGCCTGGGCATAATGGTAAGATGAACATATTGTCATTTAAACATGATATAATACAATAATAATACAAATATGTAAGTTAATATTACTTAAAAGGAGGAAAAATAAGTAAACATGCATTGAATGAGTTGAAATGCTTCTTATGTTATTATAATATGTATATAAATAGTAGGAACAACATATTAACATTGATTTGAGTGTTATAAGGTTGTTCTACTATGTCAAAAAATCATGTCAAACACTTTGTACAATTATTCCAATGTAATGTTTAATTGGGTTTACTATCAAAATGTAGAAACACATTTTTGAGTAATTACTTAATCGAAAAAAAAGTTGAAAATAAAAACATTATTTAATCAAAACAACAAAAGTGGTAATGTCAATAATTCGGAATTCGATATTATCAACATTACCCAATGTACCTTGTCTTCCACTGATTTCCTACCAATATTTTGCAGGGGGCAAGCCTCCCTGCACCCCCAACACCCCCTGCTTATTATATATACAAACTCTGAGATCACACTACAGTGAGGAAAAGGGTAAATTTCCCGATCCCCACTGTAGTGCGATCTCCAATCAGATTGTCAGCCTCATATGAGTGAATGCACACTAGCATTTGCTGTTGTGGATTTGAACATGTACAGCTCGACTTTACGGAAACTTAGAACCATGATTTCGACCTTCCAAGTTTTGTGTAACTGCCATACAACATTTTGATAGTAAATCACTTAATCATTACAGTAATTGCAGAGGAACATAATTTCCTCTTTGCTTTCATGATGTGGATATTGCTTTGTCTTTATTAAAACACTAAACTACAAGAGCTCTGCCATTCTGGTCACTTGCTCATTGTACTGTGCTGTAGCCATATGGATTTTAGTAGTTCCTATTAGTAAAAGCTGGCAGTCTTATATTAGTAGCAATATCTTTGTGTTACTAAGTGTATAGTTTTTTTAACATGTTTATTGAATTAACATTTGAGACATAGGTAAAAATACATTTATTTGAAAGAAAACAAACCATATTAACATGTTCCCAGTTACAAACATGATACATCACATGTAATGCTTTGTATAATCATCAATCCAATATTACATAAATTGGCCAATTGCTGTCTTCCCTTAAGCCTCATTCCTCCTCCAAAACATTATGTATGTGTTGCTCTCACACTTTCCATTTTTTCTGTGTAATTTCTTCCTGCCATTTTCTCTGTTACAACATTCAATACTTCAAATGCAGTTGGTTTAGACTTTCATTTCAATTTTCTAGTAATTGCTTTTTTGACAGACAACTTAGGAAGGCCTTATTATGTCTAGGCAATTCAGATTCTGAATCTCAGCTCAAAAAAATAATTTCCTTAGTTATACCTGTTTGCAAACCCAATATTTCTGACAGAGTACTCTGAAGAGAATTCTTGCAGTCTGCCAACTCATTACACTCCCAAAAATTGTGTTCCTAGTTACCTCTTTCTTCTCTGTCACACCTCCAACATTTGTCACCTACCTGAGAAAAAATTCTTTGGAGTCTGCTTGGGCTATAAAAATACCTGTGCAAACACTTCCAAGCAAAAGTCTTAAATCTTCTGGACCTTGTTGCATATTTGGGAGCCATGCTTATATCCTTCCATTGTTGCCTTCCCAATCTTATCTAACCACCTCTGATCAATACCTATAGTTATGCAGTATTTTATATGCCCTAATAATTATCCCTTTTTTAACAGTAGCTTTTCTTCTAGATTCAACCAAAATCTCTACCAGTGCAGGTCTTTCACTTATGATTCCCCTATCTCTTTCTCTTTGCCTCTACTCTATCAGTTCATAATAGGGAAGGCAGTGTCTACCCTGTAGTCCAAATGTCTTTTTGGCCTCCTCCCATTCTGTTGCCTTTCCCTATCTAGTTATTTGCTCCCAATACCTTGGTTCCTTCACCAATTTACTCCAGTACATTCCAGCTCTCTCTTGCCTATTGTTTGTACCCCCAATTGCAGTCATCCCTTCCTCCATTCTTGTGTAGTTTTTAGAATACACTCTGCTATTTTATGTATATACGTTTTGGTATGGCTACTGTTATTTCTCCACTCTCTCATTTCTGAAATCCCCCCCCCCCTTCCATACTCCCATTCCAATTTGAATTACAGCTTACTGCTTGTGCTTTGTATAGGAGCCTTAGCTATGTAGCTCTGAAATATCCCATCAGATCAGCAAATCCTAAACCATCTTGTTCTGGTGGAAGGATCAGATTATCCCGCTTGACACTTTTCCTCTTCCCCTCCCAGAAAACATTCTTCAACTTGTTATTAATTACAATCCATACCTTCTTCTTTGGATGATAAAAATATGCCTGACCTGCATATAAACCTAAAGAAACTAAAAGCATTTTCACTGTTTGTATCTTGCCATCCATATCGATAAACAATAGCTTCCAGTTTTTCAGTTTTTGTATTATCTTTTGTTTAGTCTCTTCCCACATACTCTTAGCTGCCATAACAGAATCCTTTTTAATCCACACTTCTAAAGACTTTGTTTTATGGTGACTCATAAATATGTGTGTTGTTGAACCAATACATGTGTGGGTAGTTAGTTTACAGTTATAGTCTTTGTTTTACCTTAATTAATCTTATACCCGTGAAAGACATGAAACAGTCTCAAAATGTTCCATAGCACTAAGATATCCTTTTCTGATTTTATCATTTACAAAATAATATTGTTTGTGAATAAAGCCAACTTTTATTGATTACCATACCAATTATATCCTTGAATTTCTGAGTCTTTTATTTTCTTTGCCAATGGCGAATAACAAAGGTGGGAGAGGACACTTCTGTCTGGTTCCTTTGCTCAAACAGAAGTTATTAGAGATGAACCCTTCCACTTTAATTTTTGCCTCTTATCCTTCATATATCCTTCCCCCTAATTAACCTTATTATAGTATCAGGGAATGCAAATACTTCCATTGCCCTGCTCATAAAATCCCAGCTTACTCTGTCAAATGCTTTCTATGCATCAAAACCCACCAACAATTGTTGTATTTTCTTACATTCTGCTTCTTTTGGGATCATCATTGTTCTGTTAATGTTGTCAAGTGTTTGCCTCATCTCCACATACCACATTGATCCATATCTAGCAGTTTTGGAAACACCTTTGTCATTCTCTTAGCTACTATAGACATGAACACTTTATAATCATGATTTAAAGTTGAAATGAGCCTATATCTAGCTGGGTCTGATGGGCCTTTGCCATCTTTAGGTATTATATCCATAATAGCTTTCTTCCAGGATGTCAGTGCTTCTCCTCCTTTTTAAATACTGTTAAAACCTTTCAGATCACTTTCTTTCCTCCTAGCTGCAGTACTAGTAGTAGCTGAGTGGTGCTTGACAGGACAGAGCTCCTGCCTGTTACATCCCTTTGTACTACAAGACACCCAGCTGTCTGCCAAAATGTGCTTAGCAGGACTGTTTGGTTCGTCAGCAGCTGTCTTGTCAACATCCATATTATTTATGTATTTATTTATTTACATTTGTTTACCAGGAAATTCCAACTGGACACAAGTCCTTTTTCAGAAGAGGCCTGGGGAGAAAAGCTCCACAGAACAGTAAATGAGCATCAGAGTACATGAACAATTGAATATACATACAGTGGCAAGTAATACATACCGCAGCAAACATTAGATATACATAAAGTATGGAACATAGAAATTAACAGATATACCAATATCTAGATAGAGGCTAGGAATAAAGGTAGGATGTATATACAGATATTAAAACACAAACCAACACCGGAGAAAAGTGAAAAGCCAATAAATATCCAGCAGTAGTCCAATGAAAAACAATGGAATCCACACGACTCAAAGTAGCAACAATGGAATCCACACTATTAGCTTTCATTGGACTACTGCTGGATATTTATTGGCTTTCATTGGACTACTGCTGGATATTTATTGGCTTTTCACTTTTCTCCGGTGTTGGTTTGTGTTTTAAGTTTTGGTTTCCAGCACCTGCTTCAGTTTTTTTTGGATGTATATACAGATAGTAGTAAGCTCAAATGGATGCTGTTCTAAACTCATAAATCAAAATCTTATATACAAATATTGGGGTTCCTATTACAAGACCGAAGACGCATTCTTTCAAATGCGTCTTGGTCGAACATAAAGACTGAAAAGGCAAAATATTGAAGTGGATTTTAAATTAATTCTTTCCCTGGAAAAGAATTTGCTTGACTGCTTCATTACTTTGCCATTTTTGGCACTGTAGTGCAGTCTCGGAGTTGGTATAAGTGGGGGGGGGGCGCAGCCCCCAACAAGGGAAAAAAATCGCTGTTCTGACAGTTCGACATTGTAAGATTTCACTTACATAGGGTCGATTAATCACTGTTTGCTTTTTAGGCATTCGGTGATGTAATATAGACCCCAAATATTGCACTAAACTCAAATAGATGTAAAGCAGATGCTCCACACGAAGGTGGAGCAAGCTAGACTAATGGGATGGAAGAGGAAGGCAGAGGGGTAAGAGGGGGCTGAATGAGTATATGTGGTAGTGAGAGGACGCTAGGTGCAAGTCAGTTGGATATGTATTTGGAGGTGAGATGAAGTGATATCACAGTTATGTCATCCCTTACATATCCTGTTAATGTCACACAATACTGTAACTTGTTTTTTTGTATTATCTGTTTTTCTGATACTCGATAACATGGAGAAAATGCAAGAGGCAAGTTTATTTTTTTAATTCAAAGTTTTCCTGAGTTTTTGCAGTTGCAGAAGAAGTATGTTTACAAGTCAGGAGTGTGGCGACAGAGACAGACATTGGGAGGTGGAGGTAAGGGGGTAGAGACCCCTAAAATGATATAATATGATATCTTTAAGATTTGTGCTATGATTTTTGGCATAACTTTGTCTTTTTGTAGACTCATTTATTTGTTGGTATTATAAGTGTTTTAGTTGAGATGATTTGGGGAAACAGTATTCATAATGTTTAATTTACCTTTGTGAACTTGCAGGACTTCAAAATGTCACTCTCCATGTGATTGTCAAGCTCGCATCAGGTACCCCTCCCTTCTGGCTCCTCCAGGACATGGCCTTACTACTTATTCCCAGGTTGCTACAGCTGCAGTCAGTGCTGTATTGCTCTTACTACAGAAATAGTTCTTTTTTTGTCAGGAAACACTGTAATTGTCTCTTGGGACAGCTAAATTCACAAACCTACAGATCTGTTTTGCATTACTCCATTGGTGTTTCATATTTGATAGTGTCTCAGAGTATATATGAAGGACACAAGCCTATCTGAGCAAGAATAACATTTTTATTGATGCATTTTCTGACTTATTTTGTCAGAAGTCTGCTGTGTTTTTAGGACATGCTTAGATTTTGATTTGTTTTGACTATCTTTGTATTAGTATTGTAAAAGAAAATGTGGAATCCAAATAGATTCCTAAGACATGTATTGCGTTATGTGTTTTACCTCTTTTTCAGTTCACTTTTACAATCCACTAAGTTGCATATGGCTTTCTCTTTAGTAACTTCTGCCGCTGTAAAATCTTAGGATGTATAAATATAACTACTGTTTGTGCATAAATGTAAATAGAAATGTAACTACTCTGTGTTTAACTGGAACTTATTTTAATGCAATGTTAGCAAATGTAGCTTTTCTGCCCAGGCCTCCAATGAAAATGGGTATTACTCAGTCAGACTTTACTGGTAAGCAAAGACAAATAAATAATTTTTTTTTTCTGGCTTCATAAATTAATCTTATGATGCTGTACTTTACCCCTCAATAAGGGTGCATTACCTGCCCTGTTCTTGTTTGGGAATAGGGATATAAAGAGCAAAAGACATCAGCACTCACACTTTTCCAGAGTTAAAGTCCCTTTATCTTACAAAACAATGATGCAACTAGGGGGACTTCTGGTATGGCAGTCCTGGCATGAGACAGATCTTGAGATACTGTGA
Organism: Protopterus annectens; assembly: GCF_019279795.1. NCBI lineage: Eukaryota > Metazoa > Chordata > Ceratodontiformes > Protopteridae > Protopterus > Protopterus annectens. The sequence goes on from NC_056729.1 coordinate 1,962,953,843, forward strand.
GTCAGGACACTAGTAAAACTAACAAAAAGCTGGTAAATTTAGGTAAGTAATATCAGATCCCAGTGTCAAAACCTGTATGTCACTTAAGAAGGCATTTGAGTGCAAATAGAAGTAAATAAGAGTAAGAAAAATCAAAATGTTCCTCTGCACTCTGGAAGTGTGCATGATGTGGTGACAGAGCAAGACGTATGATGAGATGAGCAGCAATAAGCAGGACCTGCCCTAATCACTGCAGAACAAAAAACTGATCAAAGCCATACTGAAATGCTAAGGATGAGCAGCAGATTAATGGACTGTACAGTGAAAAATTATAAAAAAAAAGCGAAATGGAGGATGCCATCTTCATACACTGTAGTGCTATCTCAGAGCTGTGCACTAATTTATTTTATTTATTTATTTATTTTGTTCGTTGGTATGTGATTACTAGAAAAGTCTGACTGGGTAGATACCCATTTTCAGCAGCGGCCCAGGAAGACAAGCTCCAAAGTATTAAAAAAACATTTTAAGAACAATAACATAAAAAAATGGGAGGAGAACACCAGAGAATGAAGTGCAACAAGCTGTTGCTTGACCTGACTGAACGAGAATAAAGATCAAGGTGTGAATATATATGCATCCTGGTAGTGCCAGAGAAACTAGAGAGAAAGGACTGTTATATGTTCATCACAAAGTGTCTCCAAGAGTGGACTCGTAGTCCCATGAAGGCTACTTGTATCAACCGGGCCCATAGAGTTTCAGTCCCCCAATCAGATAATAGAAGGCATCTGTGACATACTATTGCTAAATATCAAACTTTTATATAAAAGGAGGAGATATTTTCCATTCTTTGGAAAAAAAAAGGAAAAATACTAAAGATTTAAGGCACAAGAGTCTTTGCAGACCACCACTAGAATGCAGGCACACATTAAAAAAAGGAAGCATTTATTCCAGTGATCCAAAAATGTCAAGATCTGAAACTTAGGTTTAAAGTGTTGCATCCTATAACTCTGAAGGTATGCTATCCTGGCTTTGAATTTTATACGGTTCCCATTCAAACAATGGCAGCTCAAAACCTGAGGATGGAGGATCTCACTGGTGCCACTAAGAATAATGAATCTGCCTTTCTGCATAACTCGGCAACAGATGCAAGGACAGCAGAGGCTATGGAGAGACCTCCTGCAAAACCATTTCCTATGTGAAGGAATAGAATGCCAGACAGAGTAGAGGACATGAAGGAGTTAAAAATGAAAGAGCGAGACACACATTGTTAATATGCTGAAGCCGTTGTGAGAGATCCCATCTAGAAACTGTGGACCTTAACAAAGACAATTTTGCTTGAATGTCTAGGATTTCCACTGGGAAATTTCTTTTGATAAAGAATCTTATCTCTGTAAAAGGCAATCACAATTGTATTTGGGGGTCCTTTTTTCTTTACTGTTCCTTCCCCACATATATTTGCCTATTACTAAGATAGAGAATATTGGCACTTAATTATCTGAATGTCCCCAATTAGAAAGTAGTAATAAGGGTCTAAAGCAATTGAGACATTTGGTGGCCACCTTCTTGATGATCGGGCTATTGAAAATGGTTGTTGACTTGACTTAGCAGAGGGAACAGAGGATTCACTGGGACAAACTAACTCTTCCAGTAGTTAGGGGCAGGCTGGTTATGTCAGACCTTGAACTTTAGAGCTACACAGCTTTGGTTGCTGTATTTGTTACAGTACAGAGACCATGCTCCGAAATGTAAATGGATGTTTGTAAGACAGTTAGTAGATACAGATGTTAATGATCCATTAGTCCTCTGGCAATTTATACAGTATAAACACAATAAAGTCAATGAAGGGATCTATTTAAAGGGGATCTATTGATAGTTAATGGGGACTAAAGGGGGTGAAGGAATGGGGTGTATTAGACACAACATCAGCACCTGCAGGGATGTTAGAAGATCTAGAGCCTCCATAGTATGAAAAGGAACCTAGATTTTAGGAGCAAATAGCAGAGGAAGATAGACCCATATCCTAGGAAGAAGCTAAAGAGATCTTTGGTCTTCAGGAACAAGGCTATTTAAATTATTTCAGTCTGTGGACAGAATATAGGGAATTATTGAGAGTATCTAACTCCAAGGGGAAATCAAGCAGAAATTATTTCCTTCTTTCTAGAAGCCAGATCAGTTAAAGTTATAAAGAGGAGAAATATAAGTACAGCATATAAGACAATACTTGGGGTCAGGAAGAATAGCAGTACGAAAGTATGGCAAAACTGTACTTTAAAGTTTGGTATGGAAATAATAGACAGGTATTAGATTATGACTGAGATATGCATTGCCCTGAAATATGCCATAAAGTCAAAAATGTTTCATATCTTTGTACAGAAATGCTTACACAAGTACTTTTATATCTCTGATAGAAAACAAATAATGTTCCCACAGGCAGGGAAACAGTTTTGGAGACGTGAAAGTAGGGAATGGGAAACCTGGACACATATTTGCTGGGAATGTAAAAGATTACATCAATGTAGAAGAGACTTGGGAAAATTAACGGATGATCCATTGGGAGGACATCTTATCTTCTCAAAGGAGTGCATGCTGCTCAGATGGGGGAAGGAGAATTCACCCAGAATGAAATTACAGTTTTTGCATTGCTTATGATAGGGGCAAAGAAGATTATCGCTCAGAAATGTAAAACTAAAGCGGTAGTACTACTTGAAGATTTGATACGTTTGGTGGCAGTCAAGAGTCTGAGACTGGAACTACCTGAGGGCTGTACCAGGGAGGAAAATTCTTATTTCAGGAATGGTCAGCATGGGCAAGACTAAACAAGACAGTTAGTAAATAACCCGATATCCGGAGAATAGTTATCTGTCATTCCCTACATGAATTCATTGTTAAGATAAGCTATACTGGGTTGCTCTGTGTTATATAAATAGTTAGACAGGGTATAACACAAATGTGTCAAGGATATAAATATAAAGTAATTGCTGACTAGCAAAGGATTTTTCATCTCTTTTGCTCTAATGTTTGAATACTAAAGATCTGAAAGGTTATAGTCCATAGTGTTGGGCCAAATCCAGCAGTACAAGAGTTTCAGTTATTTTATTTTTAAATATAGTAGTACGGCCAAAAACTGGATTGCCAATGGGAAATAATTAGTGCAGCATGCAGGAGAGCTACACTGTTGTTGTGCCACTGCTAATCTTTGATTGTTGAATAAATATGTAAATTATAAAAATAAGTAAATAAACAAATTAAATAAATAAACCAAAATAAGTTCCATCCATCTGATGAGGTCTTGTACTGAGACAAAAGCGCTCATTATTTGTTGGAATTATTAAAAAGTTCGAATACTTTATCCTGTTGGTGGCCTGGAACTTATTTTTGTTTTATTACAGTGTTATGGACTTATTTGGTTTGGCTAAATAAATAAACAGTCATGCAACCAGACCTTCCATATGGACAGAGAAGGCAGAGCAGTTGAAGAAGCTTGAGGTGATTGACATGAAGTGCCTGAGGTGGGTGGTAGAATGCACATTGTGGGGCAGATGAAGAAATAAGGACATCAGGGCAGAAGCCAAAATAGCCCGCATTGCAGAAAAGGTCACAGAGAACAGACTACAGTGGTTCAGTCCTTTGTTCAGAAAAGCAAAAGACAGTTTGGTAAAGTGGATTTGGGAGAGACAGGAAGAAGGCAAGATGACATGACAGCATCCAACCAATAGATGGATGGATTGCATGAGAGAAGACCTGAGACAGGCACCCATGACAGTCAAAAGAAAGTAGGAAAGTGTCTCTTACTCAAGAGAAGTTGCAACAGTTGAAGTGACATCCTGATCCCATGTAAAATGGGAATAAGTGGGTTGATTATGAAAATTACCTTATCTTACAGACAGATAAAATGCTTACTTGCCAGAATATGCAGCTCCTGTAGTCTTCATCTTCAAAAAAATGTTAAGGGTCCCAAGAACATTAATCAGAGAAAAAGCAACCAGTCATTCCGAAAGCAACATAAATTCAATACAGTGTATTACAATGTATAATAAATGTATTGTTTCCTTAGGAGGAAGAAAAAGCATGGGTCTGAGTTAAACACGTTCAGTACCAAGAAAACAGCCATCAGCAAAATAAATAGAACCAGTCACTTTCTGGCCATCCACTCTTTCTTTGATTTATTGCTAAACACTAGATAATAGCACAGTAACTTTCCCATATAGGGTCTGATCAGAAGTCTTTTAAGGAAAACTTTTCTATTAGAGTGAATGCCTTCACTATCTCCCATGCAGAAAGTTGTGCCCTCGACACCTATAGTTGTACGACACCTATAGTTGTCATGTCTGTGGTTACTTTACTTTGAGAAGAGGTGACCCCTTAACAGTAACTCATCTTTTAGTCCCATCTGACCAAATTATAGTCTGAGTTACCAGATATCAAAATTTACTCAGATGGGCACTTGGCCAGACAACTTACTCATGAAATGAAATGACTGATAAGTCCAGAAACAGCTTCAGAAGTAAATAAAGCACTCATGTTATTTAGACTGTAAAGCACCTGCCAATGTTTTATTTTTATACATATGTTGACTGGGTAAGCCCACTGGATACAAATGTCCCTTTACAGGGCTGACTCAGGAGCCAGTGTATGGTTAAGTGACATACATAGCATCACACTGTAAACTAATCTCACCTTAAATCCAACTTTTCTCTTTCCTCCCTAGATGGCACCACTATCCCCCCTGCCTCACACACCAAACTCCTTTGGGGTAATAATTGACTGACTAAGATTTGATTTTCACATATAACAGGCCATCAAAAAAAAAAACACCAAAAACTTGGACTACTTTATAGGAACAAAAAATTCCTCATTACTGCCACTAAATGCACTCTTGTGCTGGCATTTCTTACCTAGTCTTCTATATGCTTCCCCCTTCCTTACAAATATCCAAACTACCTCAATGCAGAAACTGGAATAAACATACAAGAAAATTGCCAGATTTATTGTAAACCCACCACTCTCATCGCATTACTGCCTCTCACTAAACAAACTTCAGTGGCTGGAATTTCTGCACCTTCTCCTACAATCACAACTCCACACTACCTTTTCCATACTCAACAACCCCTCTGCCTGCTCTGCTCTCGCTTCCCATGTTACTCTCTACCCCCCCCCGGCCTGTCTGGAGTGCTGAGCAGCATCTTCTCTCAGTTTATAAACCCAAGAGGAATATTGGCAAACTACTTTACAAACACTCTGTCTCACTAAATTTGAACAAACACACTCCCTATATTAGATCCAACCTTTCCTTTCCCTGTTTTAAAAAGTAGCTTAAATCCCACCTACTAAACCTGAAATTATGCCATTGTCTTGACCACATGTAGTCTTAGTCTGTTCTACTGTATAACCTGTTGCATCTCGTAACTTTCTTACTCTGTTAGTAACTTCTGCTTAAAGTAACCTCCTAAACCCTCAGCTCTACTACTATAGCCCCCTCCCTTCTCTTTCCCCCTCCCATTCTCCACACTATTTCTTTTATTCCCCCCACTTCCTATCAATGTCTGTACATTTTCCTTCTTTTGAACAATGATTATATTTTTGTTTTTACTCTTATATGTAGTAAATTTAGACCACTGCTGTCAGTGCAACCCTTAATGTTCATATTTTTTTATTTTTTCTATTTATAATTAATTTCATATTTGCATTGTTATTTTTTAATAGTTTTTGTCCTGTATGTTTATCTTTTGCTTATGTTTGCTGGGGCTCTTTCCCCTCGGGTCTCCACTAAAAATGGGTATGTTTGCAAACTCAGTTGGACTAACCCGGTTAACAAATGTGAAATAAAATAAATAAGTAAAATAAATAAGGGAAATGGAAGGAATCAAACCCTGTACTCTATACACGAGAAGCAGCTCACAGAGCCTTAATTAAGTGCACTAACTGCCAGGCTTTTTTTAATGTAAAGAGTCAGTCACTCTGTAGGTTCATTTTCTTCATAAAGATTTGCATGAGTAATTAATTCAGGAATCAGCTGTTACACTGTACTTGCATACATGAAAACGTAATGCCATTCTGCTTTGCACTACTAAGCATTTAGCCAGACGTACAAACTTCCGGAGCATCCATGTTCAGGCCGAAGAGACTATTCCTCAAGCTGACTGAGTCAAGCACCTTAGTGTATTTTTTGATCTCTACTTTTCTCAAGACATAAATGAAGATGTCAAAAAAGTCACACTTAGTTCACCCAAAGCTACATTCATCCCATCATGATGGAGTGGTTTTAATATCCCCTCCATGGTGTGACTTAGACAAGGTTATCATTATAAGTAGCAGTTACCAGATTTGCTTTGAGGCTCTAAGGATACACTCTACTGTAATGTACTCACAAGACTTGAGTGGTTTTTCTTACAAGATGTTGTAGCGTTTCTTCATTTGTTTTGCCTCATTCAGTATGCCCCACGTTCTTCTTACATAATCTTCTCACCTTGTATATACTGCTTGCAACTTTACAGCCTCAGTACAGTTCTTGCTTCAAATACCCCTTCTGTAAATAAATCCAGTGGCAGAGCATTTTCCACATTCTTACCTATTTTATGGCATTTTCTCCCTTCCTTATAAAGGAATTAACTCACCTTTGAGATGTCCAAATAGCTGCGGATGCAGTAGAAGATTATTATTTGCCTCCTCTGCCTGTCTTCTTATTCTCTACATCTGTGCTTAAAGTACCTTTTGTCTTCGTCTCAATGCTGTTTATTTGATTGTGTTCGGCTGCTTCTTCTAGCATTTTGAACTTTACCTTTTTATTTTCTTACAACTACTTTGTATTACTGATAATGTTTTATAATTTCATGTGGGAGTCTTTGTTCCCTTAAAAAGAGTGAGTGTAATCAATGAGACTTTACTCAGTTAATAAATATTAAATAGGTATGGGCAGACTTAAATATTGTAATAGTAAGTGTCTAAATCCTTATTTTGTTCTGAATTACAGTTAATTTTTTGCAATGTTGCAACTCCCAGGATTGAGTCTTGCACGTCTGATGTGTGGGACCATGTTGAACTTTATTTGGGGTTAATCAGAGTCTCTTTAATTGATGGCAGGTGTGTACCCAAGAAGACTGAATGCTGCAATTAAATCAAAAGGTGCTTCAACAAAGTACTAGTTTAAGGGTGTGCACACTTATGTAACCAACTTATTGTACGTTTTTTATTTTTTATATTTTTCCCCTAACAGATTTGTTTGTTTTTCAGTTGAATTATACAGGTTATAGGTCATATTAAAGGTGGGAAAAGTTTTGAAATGATTTATTGTAGTCTCATTTTTTATATCACAAAAACCTGATATTTTAACAGGGGTGTGAACACGTTTTATATCCATTGTGTGTGTGTATGTATATATATATATATATATATATATATATATATATATATATATATATATATATATATATGTATATATATATATATATATATATATATATATATATATATATATATATATATATATATATATATATATATATATATATATATATATATATATATATATGTATATGGGTCCCCTTCAGTTTGCCGACATTCCAGAATGCCGACAACCATATGGCCGACACCATGTGGTCGACATTCAGAATGACGACAATGCAGAACCGGCATCTCACTATAGCGCGTAATGGAAAGATTTCCATTCCTGCACTGTAATGCAATCTTGGAGTTGGTATATAAAAGTTACAGGGCATGTGGGGGGCAAAGCCCCCCATGGGGAGTGCAAGACCTCTCACAATGTCGGCATTCTGAATGTCGATCATATGGCATCAGCGATATGGTTCTCGGCATTCTAGAATAATTTTAGCCAATGGTGATAGAATAGCTATGGGTCTAAAGTTTGACAGTTCGAAGGAGTTGTCTCCTTTAGGGAGTGGTATTACATGAGATATTTTCCAAATGGAGGGGATGGTGGCTTCAGATAAGGTTCTGTTGATTATGATGGAGGTGGGGTATGCTATCGCATCTGCTGCTTTTTGCAGATACTCTGGTGGGAGGAGATCAGCTGCTAGAGTAGTTGGTTTTAATTTCTTAATTAGAGATCTGATAAGTGATGTAGAAACAGGCTGAAAGCTGAAGGAGAGTGGGGTATTAGCTAAAGGAGAGTGGGGTATTAGCTAAAGGAGAGTGGGGTATTGGCTGAGGCAGAATTTGGGTTGGAGCAGCTGGGTGCCCGTTGTCTGGCTAGGGATTGGATAGTCTCTGTGAAGAAACTATTGAATGTATTTGCAATATCCTCTGGGGATTTATGGCTGGAAGCTGACAGGGTAGGAGTGGAGGACTCTCCTGGCTGAAGAAGTTTGTTTATTGATGCCCAACATTTTTGAGGTTTGTTGTGATGTTTTTGTTGAAGATGGTAGTAGAATTTGTTTTGTCTAGTATAATAGATTTTTTGTCTGATTCCTTAGCTGTTGGTATCTGAGTTGATCTAGTGGGTCTTTTGTGGCACGTCATTTGTCCCATGCCTTATTTCTAACAATGGTTTTAGATTTGGTGTCTTTTGAGAGCCACAGGGCAGTTTTTGCTTTAGTTCTAATGGAGCGAGCAGGAGCGTGAGAATCAAGAATAGTAAGGAATATGGAATTAAAGTATGTTACTGCATCGTCCAGTGAAAGGTGCTTTAGGATTGACCAATTGCAAGCTTTAAGTTCATTTTGAAAATAGGTGGAGTTTAAGTTCTTATTATTTCTCATGGATTTAAAGGTGATCTGGTGGGGGTTGTCCACCTTGCCCTTGATAATGTACGTAAGTAAGTGGTCACTTAAGTCATTTGGGAGGGTCCCTGACTTGTACTTATAGGGGTGGCTGTTGATAAGTATCCAATCTAGGATACTATCTTTGTTATTGGGTTTGCCTGTCCTAGTGAGGGAGGATATGAGCTGCATAAAACCGTGTAGGTGGACATCGGTTGTAGGAGATTCCAAGGAACAGATGTTCCAGTCAATGTTAAAATCTCCAAGCACCATAGTTTCTTGGGGGTAGGTACTGGATAACCAGTGGATGATGTCCTCTAGGGTGTTTGTATTATTATCTGGGGGAATGTAAACACAGACAATGTTTATGCATTTGTTATTGTTAATCTGTAGTTTAGTAATAAGAATTTCAGCATTATTAAACTGGGGTGGTTGTAGGGAGACCATAGTAACATCTAGTATATTTTTATAGAGTACAGCTACCCCACCACCCTTCATAGTAGTACAATCTAATCTAAGGATGTTGTACCCTGATGGTATTACCTCACTGTCTTTAGTTACCGGTTTTAACCAGGTCTCAGTAAGACATAATATATCGGGGGAGTAAACTGCTAAGAGGGCATGCAGATTATGGACCTTATTGTTTATGCTTCTGATATGTAGTTGTTAGGTCAGGAGAAAATCAGGGGGCCTATTAGCCAGTGTTATGTATATATATATATATATATATATATATATATATATATATATATATATATATATATATATATATATATATATATATATATATATATATATATATAACGACGAGCAGAGGAGAATTCCGGCCACTGTATCTGGTTTTATTGAACCGGGAACTTTGGTTCAAAGTGAACAACTAGGTCCAATACAACCCGTACCCAGTTCTAATTCAGCCACGCTGGGTAGGCAGTTTGTAACACATTCCGGAGGAGTCGTTGGTTTCAATGGAACTAATACTAGACCGATTTTTTTCGAACATTGGGGGCACTATTGATTTTCCTTCAGTGGATATTTCTAATTCTCAACCAGTGGTGAGTAACACTGTTAACAATTATCCTGTATTCACAGACTGGGTTTCAGTGCCCCCATCTTTTAATGCAACAGCATCACAACTTGGTACGGACATTACTTCAACAGAACCTAATATTGTCAGTAATTTGAAACAGCTTGACTCTGTGTTAATTAAAATTAAAAAACTACAACTAGAGATTGCATATTTCCAAGAATGCTTAGCACGTAAGATAGTGCCTAAAGGTTTAAGGCACTATCAATATCCAACAGGTTTGATTACAAACTCTGCTTTCCATAAGGAATTAATTGCTTTAATTGACCAGCATGGCGCAGAGTTGCTCCATTTAATGATTAAGCATTACTTGGTTCAGATTGAGGAACTAAACACTGAGGCTGTTCACTTGGATAGTTTAATTAAACATGATCTTTTGTTTGACAGGTTCCGCTATGAGTATTCTAGACTCTTTTCGAGCACTGACGCATATTTAACTAAATTGAAATCAGTAAAAACTAAAAAACTTGACAGGGACACTACAGCATACAGAGAGGGCTTGGCTTATCCTAGTCCCTCAGTCAGTCAAGTTTGGAGAAACAATTCTAGAGCTTCTAGTAATAATTTGAGGAATAATATGAACAACACTGAAATTGATACAGTTCAATCCACCGCAGAGCAGTCCGGGAACAGCCCTATTGTAGATAATGTTGATGTTCCCCCTTTTGAATTAAGAAGAAGTGAACGTATCCAAAACAGAAATAATGCCAACACTGGATATAATAATGGTGCACATGATGAATTTAGTAACAATAACAATAGCAATTTTTTAGGCGCACGACCGAAACAGAAGCGCCAATGGTCGAATTACAACAATCAGAGGGGTCGCAACAGATAAATATGGATATTAAGCATAAAACAAACATTAATGGTAATGTATTAGCAGACATTGAGTCACCAATTAGGTCACCTCACGCTTCTTTTTCCTCAGAGTCATCTCATTTGAGTAATAATGACATGAGTATTGGGAATGCAATAGAGGGACCGGTTATTTGTTCCAATTCATCTGGTGACTTTTTAGTTTACAATTTTTCTAACTGCCTTATAACTTCAGAAATGGCTGACCTCTTGTCTAAAGGCCAAACCTACGTTCCTAACCAAGGTCTGGACATTGTTACATCTATTATTGACATTAAGTCTTTTACTAGGAAACTCAATTTGAAATTAATGATGGGGGGTGATGTTGACATAGAAAGAGTCACCAGTTTATATGTACCGAGCACATTTAACCCACCTTTACACCCATTACTGGCTACGTTCGAGCATATTTGTGAGGTGGACATTAGAAATATGGTAGATAGATCTAGAATAAGAAATGGACCAGTCAGTATGATAGAAAATGAATGTCTAGCACAACTTAGATCACATAATGTCCGAGTATGTAAACCAGATAAGGGTGGTGGTGCCGTTATCTTTGAGCAGGATGATTACTTTGATAGAATCACCACTTTGTTTCAACCTCCCACTTATGCTTTAAGCTCTAGGAACAAGGTGAATAGAGCATATAGAATTATCAAAGACAACATCGAGGAGATGTTAATAGATGGGAGGATTGACTTAAAACTATACAATTTCATGACTACTCAGTATCCAAGATTTCCTTATTTTTTTTGGTATTCCTAAAATACATAAGGATTTAAGGAATCCACCGATGCGCCCTTTGATTGATAGTAGGGGAGCCCCATCTTAAGCTTGTGCAAAAGTGATTGACAACATTTTACAGAAGTATGTCAAACAAGAGAATCAGATTTGTAAAGACTCGTGGTCTTTCTTGTCTATGATAAATGAAATGACGTATTCAGATTCTCTGAATTTTTTGACTATTGACGTAAAAGACTTATACACGAGCATACCACATGAGGTCGCTATTGAGTGGGTCAGTGATAGAATGAAAGCCTGGAATGCCAGTAATCGTGACATTTCCTTAGTGGGTGAGCTGTTGGATTTAATTTTACCCAAGAACTTTTTCATGTTTGGGGAGAACTTCTATCTGCAAAACACCGGTGTCGCTATGGGTTCACCTTGTGGTGCGAGTGTGGCAAATCTTGTGATGGCAAGCTGGGAACATCAATTTGTGTTAGACGAAACTAGTTATGCAGAGTTTGTCATGTACTACACCCGCTACCTGGATGATATTTTTATACTATTCAAAGGGAGTGAGAGTCAAGCAGGTGAATTTGTAACTTACTTAAATAACACAACTTCCTTTTTGGAATTCACCTTTGACTTTAGCACCACGAGGATCCCATATTTAGATATTATGTTGATTAAAGATTCGGACACAAATTGTTTCGCAGCACAAATCCACAGGAAACCCACCTACTCAAATTCTTTGCTGCATTTTACCAGTTGCCATTCGTTTCTACAGAAACGAGCAGTGATAAAAGGTCAACTGGTTAGAGCAGCCAGGATGACAAGTAGGGATAATGATTTCATTGATGAATGCCTATTATTAAAAAGGATGTTCTTGAGTCGAGCGTACCCCCCCAAATTGGTTGATGATCTCATTGATGAGGTATCTTCAAAAAGGTCTAGTAGGTTTTATGAACCTTTACTACCTGTGTTAAGGAGGGTACAACAAACCAACTTGACACCAATTATTGAAGAGCAGAATACAAACTCATCTTTGGTACCACAAGCATTTGATTTTCCCAGATTTATTACCACTTTTTCAGTCGACAGTGCTTCTTTGTGGTCCATCATTAAGAAAAATTGGCATCTATTTAGAGCGGACCCAGAGGTGCTCTCCAAAATGGGCCCCTTCCCTAGGGTAACATATAGAAAAGGTAGGAATTTGAAATCATTATTTGAGCAGAAACCCCTGTCAACTAGGTCCCCTGGTATGTTTAAATGCCAAGCTTGTAATTGGTGTAAATATATTTACGAATCAAACAAATTTGTGGTTAACGAACATGTTTTTAAATTAAAATGTAGGGTTAACTGTAATTCCAGCATGTTAGTATATTTAGCGCAGTGTCAACATTGTACTGGTTTCTATATAGGGAAAACCGAGCGCAGGCTCAAGGATAGAATCTACGAGCATATATACGCTATTAGGAAACGTAAAGAAACAAATGCTTTAGCAAAACATATTATTGACAACCCTTCACACCAGTTCAAGTTCATTGGCATTGAACAGATTGTTAATGACAGTAGAGGTGGACCGGTACAAATTAAACTTTTAGAAAAGGAGTTACATTGGCAGATTAGACTAGAAGCTTATCATTCACCTGGTTTGAATGAAGCTTGCACTATTTCTAGTGTTTTGAAATTGATTAATTTGAAGAGATAATTTTTGTTTGGTCAATATATGTACCCACACCACCAGTCTTGAATAGGAATAAGTAGAAACATTCCAATATTTTAAATGTTTTAGATTGTTGTATTTACAGACTTATGTTTCCCTAAAGTACGACAACACTTATTTTAATAATTAGATTTTTTGTAAATTGGCAGTATGTTCAAGCATCCTGATTCTTTGATGTTGATTGTTGATTTGTTTTCTTTTTACCACTATGATTGGGTCAATGTGCTTGATTGAATTAACTGCAATTAAGGCTTGAGATTTTATTATGTAAGCACACTGGTATGTTTGTTATCAGTTCTGAAGAAGTTTGTCTATGAGACAAACGAAAAGCGCTTCAATAAACCTGTGTTCCTCTTTTTAACAAGCATGGTTTTTGGTGGATTTAACTTATAGGACAACCTTTGCTCAACAGTTTTTGCGTTCCTGTGCAGTTCGTTTACACTATTGGTTTGTCTTGTCTTTTTTTACTGGTTTGGTGTTCTTTCTATGGTATGAACTTTAGGATTTGCCACCCCTGGGTTTACAGTGGTAAGAATATTCAGTACTCAGGATGCTTTGGTGTTCTATATTATGTTAACAGGATAGTGCATTTCAGGACTATGGGCTTCAACCTTGTAATAGTAAACCCGGAATGAATATATCTGAGAGTGGTGTTTCAATATAGATAAGCAAAATTCTTCTCAAACTAACACTGGCCAGTCTCTATGCACACTTTGTCTCACTAAACTCAGTGAGTGATATTTTAATACAAGTTGTGCCTCCAATTTTAGTTATGCCCTCTCTGTATTTTTCAGTCCTTTCAAACACAATTTAAAATGATGACATTTATTGCATCTAATCTCTTCTCATGTACCTAATTGCAGTGACCTACAACAGTATTCATTAAGCTCCACATCTAACCTCACTTATGTATTCTGTCATCCTTATTTTACACTTCCTTTGAGATTGCCCAGACTACCACCTAGGCATATAACAGTCACAGGAAAAACTGTCTTGTAAGGCAGGAAAATGGCTGTATTCGTACTATGACAGCGACTAGCATGTGTTCTTCCTTAAAAAGAAATTAATGAATTGTTAAAATGAGTAATATTTGTGTTGAATAGAGTACAATACAAACAATCTGGATTTTTTTATTTGTGGTGAAATTCTGAGGCATCAGGAGCTTATTTAATAGGAAAATTATATTATTTATTCATTCAGTTACTGTAAGTTTTGTTCTTTATCATATTCTCTGACCCAGTAGACATAACATACCAGTAGAACCGGCACTAAGGTAAACACTGAGACCAGAAAAGTTTATCATGTTAGTTTTTATGGTTGTTCAACACACACCTGTATTTTATCCAGCCCAAGGACGTGTGTACAATAACCAAAACATTTTGCTGTTTTTTTTTAAATATGAACCTGCTTGATGCTGTCCTTACTGTCTTTAACTGTTTTATATAATTTCCACAAGTACGTTATTGCTAATTTTTGTGTTACACTGAAGTTTTATACATGGAGTCGCAATTTATTTTTAGAATGGATTATTTTGTTTATACAATCTATGTAGACCAGGTCCATTGCCTCATTTTGATCTAATAGCATGGTTGCCTAGTCAAATATGGCTAAGTTTTTATTTTCATAGATCATGGGAAATATGGGCAGCCGTGGTGGTGCAACAGTTAGCGTTGTCGACTCACAGCAAGAGGTTCCCTGGTTCAATCCTCGGCTGGGGTGCCTTCTGTGCGGTGTCTCATGTCCTCCCTGTGGTCACGTGGGTTTCCTCTGGCTGCTCCGGTTTCCTCCCACATCCCAAAGACATGCTGTAGGTGGATTGGACACTCTAAATTAGCCCTAGGTGTGAGTGCGTGTGTGTGTGTGTGTGTGTGTGTGTGTGTGTGTGTGTGTGTGTGTGTGTGTGTGCCTTCTGTGGAAGGTTGGGCACCAGGCTGGCAACTCGACACCGTAAGACTCCACTGCCAGTCATGAGCAGACAGGTGATCCGCTCTGGTGACCCCTAACCAAGAAAAGCCGAAAGAAGAAGAAGATGAAGATCATGGGAAATCTGTTGATCAGAATGTCAGTAATAAACACATTTAATGAGTCATTGTTTTCTTCAACCAGCCAGAGTGTGTTCTGCATTTCTAAGTTTACACATAGTTATAAAGTACTGCTGAACGCAGTATTATTGTTAGGGCTCAGGATAAACTCTTCTGGGGCTGCACATGCAAGAAGTAGGATGAGGTAGATCCCTACTGAAAGAGAGAATTGCCTGTGGAGTTCATGTTGAGGATCTTCACATAAAACCACGTGTTTTCTTCAGTTTCTGCAAGCTATGTTTAAGATACACAGAGAAAACATGCTTAACTATCATTTTTTGCAGTCTTGTCTACAACACGGGATCATACCTTCATTACTATAAAGTTTTTGAGTTGGATTAGATTAACTGTGTCTGAGCTACAATAGCCTACTTCACATAGTAACGCTTAATCAAAAATGGGAATCTAACTGGAATTATCTGTTGTTTGTAGGACAAAGAAGGTCTTTTGGCCAAACATCCCTAACCCTGGAAACAGCAACGCCATTCAAGCAATTAAAATAACAGCAGTTGTGGTATGTATAGCGCTGTCTGTTTGTTTGTAATGCTTCTTTAATCTTCCTATCTAAGTTGTGAAGAAATTATCTGCATTTCTGTATATGGCTGAATAATATTTCGTCTTGACAGTACTATACTAGAGTGTCACTATACACCAGTGTATTCCATGAAGAGACTGGTTCATTAGTAAATACTGGACAATCATTCTGCAGACGTGTACATTCTTAGCCAATAACGCAACAGACACCAATGGTGAGAACCGAACCCTGTACCTTGCGCCTGTGAAGTAAACATCTTAACCATCATGCCAACCCCAACCCCAAAATCCTGTAGCCACATAGGTGTTACTACCTGGAATGAGTTATCCACATCACATCTCTTGATTAAGCCATTCCTAACTATTTTTAATTATCTGTTATCCGACCACAGTCCTCAAACATTGATGGATTCAAGCACTTGCCTTTCTAGGTCCACACTCTATAGAGCTATGTATTAATTGCACATACCACAGGATAATTTTCCAGATTAAGGCATATATATCAGTCTTGTAGGTACTTGGCAGTACTGAAGCTGGGTATTACAGTCAGAAACTTAACCTCACCAGCACTGACATTGATTTGAAGGGCAGTACAAAGACAAACGTTCTTTGAGGTGTAGATCTCTTAGAGACAAAGTAATCAAACAAGGAACATAATGATGTAATGTCATCAAAGTGGCAAGATAAGAACGAATTAATGATGTAATGTCATCAATGTGGCAAGATAAGAATGAATTAATGATGTAATGTCATCGATGTGGCAAGATAAGAATGAATTAATGATGTAATGTCATCGATGTGGCAAGATAAGAACGAATTAATGATGTAACGTCATTGATGTGGCTAGATAAGAACGAATTGATGTAATGTCATTGATGTGGCAAGATAAGAACAAATTAATGATGTAATGTCATCGATGTGGCAAGATAAGAACAAATTAATGATGTAATGTCATCGATGTGACAAGATAAGAACGAATCCTTATCAAGTTTTGAAAAAGAAGAAGCATTGACATGATTATAAGCAAGTTGACATTCGGAATAAAAGAAAATGTATGTGGAATTCCAGCATCGGTAGAAACAGCAATACAGGGTTAAGATTTTATTGTGAAGTAGATCAGTTATTGATAGGGGATCTTGGAATCCCAAAGCCAGGATAATCATTAGTAGTTCAAATAGCATCTAGTGAATGTATTCATATACTCAAACACAAGCCCACCACAAACACTTTACATATGATAACACAAACTGAAACACATCACTCACTAATACAAAACCCTGAACAGTAATATAAAATTCTGAGACTTTTATTGTACATACTGACGTCCTGTAGAAGTTGCCAAAAGATGCTGAAGTATGTCACAGAATAGATTACTATGCATACGTTAAACAGTCAGTGCCATGGTGCTCCACACATCAGTGCTGTTGAGGGGTGGTTTGCTAGGTCAGTAAGAAATAACCCTTGTATCTGCCCATGCAACCATGTCTCCCCAACCAAGTCCACAACTGGGTGCCTACAAACAGGGGCACTAACCAAGTAAATCCCCACTAGAAAGAGGGAACCACTCTTGGTAATATGAGGTGTATTGTTCGGTGGTAGAGACAAAGGATTGAGGAGACGAATGGCAGCCAGCAAAAACTACAGTGCATGCTGCATGGGAAATACATTTTATGCCAGTGTTAATACATATTTATGAGTCCTTCTTTATTTACAGTAGTGCTAAAAAATGAGCAGATGGACTAGTGAGGGAGGGCTGTTGTGTGGCAGCCAAGAGAGTTAAAAAGTATAGGTAAAAGGGAAAATAGTAGAAGTGGTTATTCCAAATGTTTCTGCTATAATATGCACATTAAAACTAAATAATGGTATGTTTTTAAATAGGCAGGGGCTGCAGTGCCATTTTGATAAATAGTGCTCCTTGGGAAGGATCATTACAGTGAGCTGCTTAACGTTTTGTCAGTACTTTGTGTGTCTTTATATCTGGCACTTGCCCAGTTATCCTTGTTTGTTCTGCCTTTTCCATTTGGCAGCACAGACATGTATATCACCTTTGGGAAGGGGAGGGTCTACTTATTCTGGAAGAAACCTTACTGGTGACAAACCTCATTTCTGAAAAGCAACCTAGCAGATTTAGCACCCCTCATCAGCCAGAGGAGGGTCTTCTACTTCTGAATAGTTTTAGCCTTTTGGAAACATACCTTATTGTTGTTAGGCCACAGAGATGAGAGTCAGAGCAGTGTGTAACTGTCATCCTGAGGGGACTGGATTTTCTTCACTTATGCACTTAACCTTTCTCATGGCTGGCTTTGCATTGTGCAGTGCCCAGCTATGCTTACCTGAAAGTGAGTGTGTGCTTCTACATTCCAACACAGCTGTATTAGAAAATGCATGCTCCTTGGCTGGGTTCATGTGCCCACTCCCTGTTCCTTGAGTATCCATACCTGAGTGCCAGTGAAGTAGAGCTATTGTGGTGAGACCTTGGCCAACTCTTACCCCACACACACAGTGACATTAGAACAAGTATTGTCCATCTTATTTGCCATCCTGTCCAGTTGATGGTTTACAAACATAGAAATGGATGAAAACAACTGGTTGAACCTTTAACTCAATGATTTTTTTTTAAAAGTACCCCTGTGCTACTCATATGGGGGACAAGCCCACTCCCCTCCAAAGCTGTACATACCAACTAATAGTCACACAAACACAGAGAGTAGTGTCCATTTAGAACTTGCCAGCTAGTAGGTTAGCCTATGATGACTCCACCAGCAACTAAACCAGTAGTCACACTTAGGCCATCCTTAGCACCATCAGGCTTTATCTTTCTGTGTCACAGAGCCACCAAAGTATCAAGTATCTTTACGTGAAGTCTTTCTGTGTTGATGTTTCATGTGATGACCATTGCTTAGGTTCATAGGTTCATAGGTAGATACTAGGCTATCTGCCCTAGGGCATTTATAAGCCTAGCCAGAGTGTATTTGGCTTCCGCCTCCCTATTAGATTAGCCTCAAAGTTGATTATTTTATTTATTTTTTTGTTTGTTTATTTATTTGCATTTGTTTATCTGAACTTTGTTTTCAAATTACCTGAAATAACAGGAAAAGGCACCTTCCCCCCCACCTTACTTCTCCCTTTTCTCTGTTTCTTTGTAGCCCCTCTGCAAAAATAAAGTTTAATGAGTTTTCTGAGATGTTTTGCATTATGACATTTTGTAATTGCAGTATTTTAGGTTTTATATATTTCAGTTGCAGTGTTTTGAATATTGATTAAGCAAACTTCTGTGTTTCATTACAGATGTAAGCAAGTTATAGAAAGATGTAAAAATGTTAGAATGTGAAGAATTCATGATTGTTTAAAACACATGTGGAAAGTACTGTAGAGGTCCTGGGTGTTGCCCATAGTGTCAATTTACATTCAAAGATAAAATAAAATAAAATTCATATATATATATATATATATATATATATATATATATATATATATATATATATGGGTCTACCTGACAACACCGACACATCACAACACCGACAATGAAATCACCGATGCCAGAAGATCGACAATTGAGAAGACTGACGGATGAAAACAAAAACGCTGAGAACACCGACATGGGAAAAGGCTGTGTAAGTATGCGGTAGTTACGGACGTTAGGGTGCGAGTAAGGTAAGTATGCGATATTGATGGTCTGTAGGGATAGGGGTGGGTTAAGTGAGTTAGGGTTAGGGCGCGGGTTAGGTGAGTGTGCGATAGTGACAGTCTTTGGTTAGGGGTGGGTTAAGTGAGTTAGGGTTAGGGCGCGGGTTAGGTGAGTGTGCGGTAGTGACAGTCTTTGGGTTAGGGGTGGGTTAAGTGAGTTAGGGTTAGGGCGCGGGTTAGGTGAGTGTGCGGTAGTGACAGTCTTAGGGTTAGGGTTCGGGTTAAGGTTGTAGATAGTTGTGTATGTGAGGTTTAGTGTGGGTTTGTAAGGATTTTGGTGTGCTTGTGTTGTGTGTGTGCTTTTTGGACAGGGGATTTGTTTTATTTGTTGATTGTCGGTATTATGGTGTGTCGGGCATGTGAGGTTTTGTGTTTGTGAACTGTCGGTTATGTGGTGTCGGTGATTTCGTTGTCGGTGTTGTCAGGTAGACCCATATACATATATATATATATATATATATATATATATATATATATAATTATGGGTCCTGGCAACTTTGTCAAAG
Organism: Protopterus annectens; assembly: GCF_019279795.1. Lineage (NCBI taxonomy): Eukaryota > Metazoa > Chordata > Ceratodontiformes > Protopteridae > Protopterus > Protopterus annectens. Next base: position 1,962,973,735 of record NC_056729.1, read on the forward strand.
GGTACTCTGGTTGACATCTGTTTAATCGACACACTTTGGTTGACTAAACAGATGGTCAACAGGTGTGCAAGGCCATCAATCTCTGGTAAGGGGAATATACCCTTTTCCCTGGGGATTGAGAAATTTCTGAGTTAGGATATAATAATTAGCCAAGGGTGTGGGAGATGCAGGGGGGCTAGTTGCCCTGCAAAAAAGATGCTTTTTTTGTGTTTATTTTTTCAAGTTTTGCATGCGCTGAGATAAATTCTCAGCGAATTCATAGTAACGTGTCAATGTAGATAATGTCGATCAATTTCTTTTGACATTATGTACATTGACATAAATAGTATTTGATCGATTTAAATATATAGGTATATGTTGTGTTTTATTTTTTAGTTTTTTTTTATTTTTTCTGTGGAACAGCGATTTCTTTTTCCTGGGAAAAAATCTCTGTTCTGTGTTCGCTATTTTGGTTGTTCGACCTTTAATGGTTGATCAGCTAGCGTTCGATGTTATCAGCTTTCGATAAGCTGATGTAGACCCGATTTGTCAAGATGGTACATGATGTACTGACATATGTATCTGATTCATGGCAGAGCTTTTGAAATTTCTGAAAGAATGCTTCTGTCATCTGATGTTTTATTCATTTGTTTGTTTGTCTTTATTGAAAAATGCTTAATGAGCAAGGCCTATTTTCATTGGAGGCCTGGGAGATTTTTAGATAATGGCAATTACATTGACAATGTCCCTTCACATGATAACAAGAAGTACATTTACAACAGTAAAACATATAGTGTACAGAAGTAACAAGCCTAAAAGTGCATTTTAGTAAAGTTCAGCAGATTGACATCTCAGTTTTCAGTGTAGAAAGTGTATTGTCTGAAAGACAAATGCACGTATGGCAGTTAAACAGAAGTGCTATCCTTCATGGCGGAACAGGTTTAAGAGAAACTTGACAAATACATACAAACTGAGATATGGGGTTTGGTGTGAGTGAGATAGGAAAAAAGAGGGTTAGTGTAGAGAGAAAGATATGATATTGTGTAAGTAAAATAGGAAAAGGGGTTAATATGAAGAGAAAGATGAGATTTTGCATAGGAGTTGTAGTCATAGAGGATAACGTCTGTATATTGCACAGATAAAGGGTAGTTATTACTGGTAAAGTAGATGGAATATAAGAAAATAATTAGATATGGTAGATCAGTGTACGGTTAGACTGAATAGTTCATGTGGAGAAATGGTACAGGTATTTCAGATAAGGAAGAGAACGTGAAGGATAGATGGGAAGAGCCGTAACAGCTGAAGGTAAGGGAAGTGTCAGCCAGGTGAGGAGCAGGAGCATAGCCAGGACTGAGTGCATCTTTGTTAAGGAAAGGCTTAAAACTGGAGAGTTTGTTGGTCCTTTTTAGTTCACTTGGGATGGCGCTCCAGAGTTTAGAGGTGCAGTGAGAGAATATTCTATTTCACTGGCTGAGTTGTTTGACTTATTTATTTATATTAGGAGAGCAAGTCTATTAGGTATATTTTATTGCTGGCCATTTTTCTGAAAAATAAATAAGAATAATTCATTATTAGTGGTGTGCAAGTTAGGTAGTTGGATAGTTTAAGCCAGTTTAGTTGTTTTAAGGTTTCCCATTGATGTGGTCTATATGTAAGGCTGGAAGTAAATTTGGCTACTTTGCTGTAGCGGGAGGAGAGTTTGGCTTTCTGAGTGATGTTTAAGTTTACAGGGATTGGAGAAATATATAAGAGTGTTGGATGTTAGAAGATTGAGGCTATTGTTTTCTCTGTAGGCTCAGTAAGGTATTGATTGGCCACAAAGAGGGAAACACATTTCTGATGTGTCTTTTCAATGATTTGCAGTGCATGGTGGACAAATTTGAGACTGTTGTCAATTCTGACACCTAATCGAATAATTTGTATTACTGTCTCAGTTTTAGTGTTATTAGATAATGTTATACTAAAAGATTGTTTTTGGCTGAGACATTGTTTAGGAGTGAAGTGCATCAGTTTTGTTTTGCTGGGATTAAGAAGTAAGTTGGAATTTTGTAGCCAGGATTCAACTGCAGAACAAAGAATCTTAGGTGATATTGCACAGTTTGGCTATGAGCGGGGTTGAGCATGTAAGGGTAGAATCCTTGGTGCATTTAAAGGTGTTAGCATGCTGGCTAGAACTAAGTAGCTTGGATATGAAAATCTAACCGTTGATCACCATGTGTCAGTAGTGGTAAGAAAAGCATTCTACATTGTCCATCTCATAAATAAGGACATTGCATCCAAGACCAGGGAGGTTATAACTCCGCTGTACTCAACCCTTATCAGACGACTAACTCAGTACAATGCTCTCTTCTGTATGTACCTCACCAGAAACCTGCAGCAACTGGAGAGTCCACAGAGGTTTCTAACCAAGAGAATCCAGGGCCTCCAAAACATGACATACATGGGAAGTCCAAATGCCCTGTCACTGTACTGTGTATCATACAGGCTGCTGAGAAGCGACCTGTGCCTGGCCTGTAGTGTAGCAGTCTCAGACCCTACCCTAATGGAAATGCTGCACATCCGCGAATGAAATGGGACAAGAATAACTCGCTCCAGGGATCTTAACCTAGCCTGTGACATTAATAGAACATGCTGGAGAAACAGATACATTTCCCAGCTATTGCCACTCCTCTGGAATAAGCTCCCACTCCATGTGAAGCAGAGCTCCTCAGTGTCCCTATTAAAGCACAATCTTGACAACTGGATGGATGACCGTAAATTCACCCCAGGAGTGGCACCTATGTCTCTTATAGACAGGGGCAGTTGGTGCTGATCACAGAATCGCTGTGCTATCAACAACCATCTAACTATGGTCAGTAAGGGTACTGGTGTTATTACACAGCTAGGCTTATAAAGGCCTTACAACCATTAGCCTAGTAACCTCCTATGAACCTATAAATGTTAAAAAGAAAGGATCCTAACATTGAACCTTGTAGGTCACCAATGGTAGTGTGAGAGGTTCCGTTGCCATGCTTTGGTATAATCCTGTTTATTACATGCCTGCTACTTTTCCCTCTTACTGTATATCTTTATGCTGTCTCCTATATTCTCCTCTCCTATTCAATTATTTGCCTGCTACATTTTTCTTTGTTAGCATATCTTCTTGCCAGCTTGCATCTCTTGAGTTTATTTGGGTCTACTTTGACCCATCAAATTTACATGTTAGCAAAACTTAGTTTCTAGAGTCCAGTTTTGAGAAAGTGCATTTCTCCGAAAATGCAGTTTCATGAAACTGCAGTTCACCAAGGTTGTTTTTGTAGATCATGTTACAGTGGGGATAAGGGAATATTCCTTTTTCCCCACTGTAGTGTGATCTCGGAGTTGGTATATAGTAGTAGCGGGGGGGCTGGGGGCGCAGGGGGGTTTGCCCCCCTGCATATGTCATTTTAGTGTATTTTTTTTGTTTTTTATTTTTGGTGAAGTGTAGTTTCACGTAAGTGCATTTTCAGAGAAATGCATTTTCGTGAAACTGGACTTACCAAACTAAGTTTCACTAAAATGTAAATCCGATGGGTCAAAGTAGACCCGTTTATTTACATCTCTAAACATACTGTAATAATCATGTATTTGCTTTTTGTATCTCTTATTATTATGGTTGATATTTTAATACTGTTATATATTTTTTTTTGTGTTTGGAGCTTTTTTCTTTGGGTCTCAGCTGAAAAAGGGGTCTTGCATGGTCATTGGGATATTTCAGTAAACAAGCATATACAATAAATAACTAAATGAATTAATAAATTAATAAATAAATAAATTCCTTGCTGCTTTTCAGATTAGGTAATTATGAAACCACTAAATGAAGCAGTGACAGAGACCTGCAGAGGAGAGCTCAGAAAGAAGATATTGATGGGATACTATGTCCAATGCTTTAGATAAATCTAAGAAAAACTCTATACTAGTTTGCCATTACTCCTGTGTTGGTGAGTAGAATTGGTAAAGTGAAGGGGACCAGTAATTGTACTACAGTAGGGTCTGAACTAGTGCTAAATCATGGAGAGAAGGTAATTTGTGTTGAGTACTGCATCCATTGTGTATGGGTGCACTTCTCCAGTTTAACAAGGGGGATAGGATTCCATATTATATCATTGATACTGTCATGGGATGTAGTAGTTTCACATTAAAAATATCAGCAAAATGTATTGTTTCCTGTTCATCATGTCTGACTGATGGTTATCAAGCCATTTGTCAGATCTGATCCAGTCCTACTAGTGCTCAAACCCTCAAGTTCCTTTATAGGTTCCAATCATTGGTCTGATGAGTGATGAGTAAAGGGAGACTATGACCTCCCCTTGATCTATGAGAAATCCTTCATGATAGAGGTAAGACTTGATAAAACAGCTGTCCTAGCTGTGGGTTTAATTCCTCATTGAGTTCGTGGAGTTACCTTTTTTTTTTTTTTCTCTCTGTCTTTAGCTTCCTTCCTTTGTTTGTTGTTTGTTGTTGTTTATGGCTGGGGTCTGGAGACTGGCTTGGCTTTTACAAAGAAAGTTTGTTTTTTTTTTTGGATTTGCCTATCCATGCAGTCCTGCAGGTGCTGGTAGACTAGTCTCCTTAGAGTGTGAAGTCGCTTTTGAGAAGTTCTTTACTGTGGTCTTTTTATTTCAGGTGGGGTGGTTGTTCCATGGCATGAGTTTATGAATTCCAGGAACTTTTGGGCTAGGGTGTCACCTAGTAGTATGTATAATTTTGGTGTACATTTATCCCTCTAGTGTTTTCAGGAAGGGAAGGCCATGCCATCCTGAGTTTGTGAGGAGTGGGGGTAACTGTATGCACAATTTGCAGAGCAGTCTTGCCTATGGTTAATTGCACCTGGATGGTCTCCGATGCATGTTTCTGTCACAGCACAGACATCGATGTTCTCCATACTGAGAAGATGTCATCCGAGGCATACTCTGGATCCCCTTTGAATGACAGTTTTGTTGTTAATGTTTAAAGCAAAGCTGATCTCTCTTCTGTATGGCATCATTCTTGGTGAAGGTAGGATACTGCTCAAGGTCAACAATGACTGAGTCATATTTGTACCTGCTGTTGAGAGACCTGAGTGCTCAGTCTGGTGAGGCGGGACAGTGTTGTGACTGACTATGGACCAATGTGATAGTGTGTCTGGCATTTGTTTGGCCTTATGGGCTGTGACTGTTTGACACTCTGACTGTGAGGTCTATGTGTAGGGGCTGGAAAAGCTAGAAACCCACCCAAAACGACCAATAAACTACCAGCAGCACCTATTATAAATGAATCAGAACAGCTTAAGCTTACTAGAAAGACCCACGTCAAATAAAGTAACAAACAGTAGTTCCAAGTGCAATATTAAGTTAAAGCCAGTAAGTAAATTAATGTATGTAAAACAGAACAGCAGTAACAGAAAGTTGCTAGGTATATTCAGATGTGGAAAGTAAAAACTTAACAACATATATCAAAATTTAAAATTATCAGGCTCTCTGCAGCCTGATTACTCTGCTGGCCCACGTGACGTGTGGAGCTGGGTCTGTGCTGAGCTGGCGAAATTTTATACTGGGGAAAGCTAGAAACTGGCTGGCGGCGACCAATAAACTACTAGTTACTGGCTGAAACCTCTGAAACTGGACAAAAAGGCAGCTCAATGCTTCCCACTCCCACTGGGCAAAGTACACAGGAACTACAACCAAAGGAATCCCAAACTCTGGCTGAACTGGACTAAACTAGTAAAGCAGGAAAGCAGACTACACCAAAGCCCAGGAATCGCTAACTCTGAAGAACTAAACTAGTAAAAGCAGGAAAAACAAGATATTATTTTTTTTTTTTTCTTTTTTTCACAAAAACAGCAGAAACAGGTACAAACACTTATAAATGCTAGGAATCAGCTACTAGCAGCTTATTGAAGAATTAGAATTTACACAAAAATAGTAGCAAACACAAATTCCAAGTGCAGTATTATTAGTTAAAGTAATAAAAAACAGCTTCAATGTAACAGAAAGGCAGGCAAAATACAGTTAGGTAGGTATTCAGATGAAAAAAGCAACAAAAAATATACTTAGTATCAAGAAAAGTCGCTTATTCAGCTCTCTGCAGCCTGGATTACTCTGCTGGCCCACGTGGAGTCTGTGTCTTTAAGATTTCTCCTCCCATAATCCCCTTGGGTACTGACTTTCCACAGATCTCATTTACCTCCATCTTATTTGAATGGATTGTTGGTTGCAGTTAAGTGCTCCATTTTCTGATTACAGTTTCACTGTGATTTCTTGCTACCCTCTCCCATATGGGATATATTTAGGTGCTTTGAGATTACATACATTGTTTTAGGTGCCTTTTCTATTACTTTTGATATTTTTTATCTCTTATTGTCCTTTTTTCCTTGCATCGTCAGGCTTTAGGCCCAAGGACTCTTGGTTAAAAAAATGTTCGAAGCTTAGTTTAGTAGTTAGTAGTCTAAGTAAATAACTTCTTTTAGTGTGAGTGTGTCTACCTCTATACTTGTTGCATTAGTGAAATTCTGTGTAGTTGTGTAGTTACCATTAGTGAGCTGTTTATATTTGTAGTTATCTTCCCGATTCTTGGTGTGTGTGTGTGTGTGTGTGTGTGTGTGTGTGTGTGTGTGTGTGTGTGTGTGTGTGTGTGTGTGTGTGTAAATATAAATAAAAATAAATATATATAAATATATATTGATAGCTATATCTTAACTTTTTCCGTAACATATAAGGATAAGCCAGAAAATAGCTACTGCAAATATGCCAGATATGGCCACCTGTGCATGGTGTGCCTAGGGACAGATTATTTGTTGGTGGACTGTTCTGTTTGCAAGGTCTTCACACCATAGATCTTTAACTATTTAAGGCAAAAACTGATTTTAAGGGTTTTCTCCCCCACCCTTTTTCAGACATGCCTAAATAGACAAAGATACATCTAAGGACAATGACAGTGTTTAAAGACGAAAAAGTCTGATGACATCAGTCCTTCTCTTCTCAAAGTGACAACCCCCTCTGCTGTTGTCTCCAAAACAACCTTCTCAAAAGGCTTCTCCTCCTTTGGAGCCAGAAGACATTATACAGATAAATCTTCAGGGTCTGCTGCCTGTAGGCATTCATCTGAAGAGAGTTACCCAGATTTGTTTTGAGACCTCCCTCAAACTCTTTGCTTCGGTTTGTCAGATCCTTCCAAGGGGCTAGTGATGTGAATTGGAAGCGCATGATTAGAGCCTTCCTGAAGATGCAGATTGAAGTGGATATCATCCCATCCTCTTTCTGTTTATTGGGTATACTGGGCAGGCCCTTCACCTGCCTTGTTTGCTCCTGCCCTTGTCCATGCTTCAGCACCTGTTGCCCTGGAACCAAGACACCACAGGGAGCCTGTGCATCCTGTGCCAATTGGTACACTTACCTCAACTTTATATCTTTCTCATGTGATTCACTTCAGGCCAACTCATTAAATGTCAGTTGAGCCTCAGGATTGAATACTAGATGCCAGGTCTTTGGATCCATCATGTACAGCAACCCACTTACTGCCACTCTTGGTTTCAGAGACTTCAACTTTCGATGTTGGTGATTCCTTCCTTGGTTCTACTTACATTCATTTCAGTGGGGATGGACACAGTTCCAGGCTGGGCCCCTCCCATTATTGGTGGACCCAGGGTCAGCATTCAAGATCATAAAGAAGATTACTTTTGCACCCTCAACAGCATCTTCACAGTCTCCCCCTATGATGGCCCCACTCCTAGTCACCCAGCAGTCTACTCCTCAACTTTGTCGTCAGGCCTCCCTAGGTCTGATCAGAGCCAGTAGTCTCAAACAGCCAGCACAGCTTCACTTTGTCCTCTGAGAAGTCAGATACCCCCCCCCCAAGTATTCATAGGAAGAGAACATGTAAGAAGAGGCTCATAGACTCCCATATGAAGTCTCTGAATTCTGACACTAACTTGAATCCCCTCTAAAAGATGCCACATTTGGAGAGATCGTAGATTTGATGAGACAGAGGATCATAGCTCACTGACTCATCCTGTCAGAATGAGTAGGCGTTATTTGAGGCCTGTTGTTATTCACCCGTGCCTCTTGTGTGGATCCTCCTGCTAGTAGTATAATAGGTTTGACTGCCAGGAGGGCATGGCAGGAATTTGACTCTTCTGAAGCCATCCAAAAAAAGTCTGATAAAATTTAACCCCCATCTAAGGTTGGGCTGGCAATGCAGCTGATGTCCATCCACCCAGCAAAGAGTTAAGGGCAAAAGATAGGATGGAGAACTGAACATATGCCTTGGGCAGTTTTGCCATGAAAGTGTTGAATTATGTCACAAATATGAACTTCTTCCAAAGAGAATTAGTGGAACAAGCTTTAGACTCTTTGTGAAAACCACCCATGCTAAGGTCCAAGAGGCAGTTGGAGACCACAGTGGGAAGAGTACGGAACATTACCAAACTTCCCATGTTGCTTTTATGTAATTCCACTGATAGAGCAGCACATGTAGCAGGCACAGCCATGACAATGTGACACCATACCTAGCTCCACTTTTATGACTTTGCAGATAACTTTAAAGTGCCTTATAAGAAAGTCACCTATGATCGTACCTCCTTAGTTCATCATTCAGTAAATGAAACATTGTTGAAGTGTGAGCAGAAAGGCAAGATACTGTCTGCCACATATGTAAAATATGAGAACCCTTAAAGATCCTGCTGTAGGAATCAGAAGGGATCCAAATCTTTATAGTTTAGAAGGTCGCAGCTTCAACTCTTTGACTCCACATCAGAAGTCAAAGTGGTCCACAGAATAAAGACCTCAGGCCCATTTTCAACCTAAGTCACCAAAGCCATGGAGGAGGGGAAGGCAGTGCACACCACCTACCTTGACCTGGCCAAAGCCTTCGATACTATTCCCCACTTGGGCATAATAGATAAACTCTCTTAACTAGACATTAATCCATATGTTACCAGATGGGTAGCAAACTGGCTCACTGATAGAACCCTCCTAAACAAAATAGGGAAAGCTACCTTAAGCAGTAGACCCGTAATGAGTGGTGTACCCCAGGGATCGGTCTTGGGACCTCTGTTATTCGGGATATACTTCTCTGAGGAGTAGACCAAAACCAATGGACTATGGCTGACTGAGTTTGCAGATGACTGCAAGCTGGGCACAGTCATCCACTCCACAAGTGATGTGGACATCCTCCAAGAGGGTCTCATCCAAACAAATGATTGGGGCCAGTAACATTGCCTCAAGCTAAATGCTAAAAAATGCATCATCACCCCCTTTGGGGAGGGTGATATCCCCACATGTTATCACATTAATAACAACGTCCTAAGTACACAATCAGTAGTGAGGGATTTGGGCACCCAGGTTGATAACTACCTGACTTTTGACCACTATGTTGCTTAGTTGTACAGAAAGTTTTCTACATGGCCCACCTCATAAGTAAGGATATCTCATTCAGGGACAAAGAGGTCATAACATCCCTGTATTCTTTCCTTATAAGGCCAGTTATTGAGTACAATGCCCCCTTTTGGCATGTACCTCGCAAAGCACATGCAGCAGGAGGAGAGACCACAGAGGTTCCTCACCAAGAGAATCCAGGGCCTCAAATATGTACCTTGCACAGATAGGCTAAAAGCCCTGTCCCTCTAATCACTTTCATACAGACTCCTCATAGGTGACCACTATCTGGCATACAAAGCAATCTCAGAACCCGCCTTGATGAGACTGCTACATATCCACAAGTCAAACTCCACTCGAGTAACCCATATGCACAACCTCATCCTGGCCTGTGATTTCAATAGGACTTGTTGGCATGACAGATTTGTGTTCCAGGGACTTCCCCATCTGTGGAATAGACTCCCTCTCCACGTCAAGCAGAGTACCCCATTATCCCTTTTTAAGTGCATCCTGGATAACTGGATGGGAAACAGAAAGTACATCCTTGGGATTATACCTGTGTCCCTGCTGGACAAGGGCTTTGGGTGCTGACTTGTCTAAACATGGGCTAAACTCTTGGCTATGCTTATAAGGGCGTCAGAACCAATAGTAACCTAGTAACTAGTAACCTCCTATGATCCTATGAACCTATGATCCTGAGTGGCCTAAATCTTCACATCAAAAAGACTCCCTTCAGAATGGGGTTGGTGTAGTCAACTTTGCTCTGCCTGAGAGAAGATGACTGTATGTGCTCAACATATCTACAGGATGTATATCTCCAAGTCAAGATAGCAAAACCATCTAGGAGGTTTCTACATGTTCAGCTAGGAGCCAGTCATTATCAGATCTGAGACTTAACATATGGTCTCACCTAAGCCTCTCGGGTATTAACCAAGTATATGGTAGTAGTCACAGCTCATGACTAAGAGGGATCCAGATATTCCCATATTTAGATAACTGGCTCTTCATGGCTAGGACTTCTCGAAGCCAGAGACTTCTTGTTGCAACTCTGCCTCACCTTAGGTATCTCTGCAAACTGCAAAAACTCATATCTTCATCTAACTCAATCCATAATATTTATCATATGCTATCTGGACATCACAGATTGTACAGTCAGCCCTCCTTCATTCAGAAGACAAAAACTCAGAGCTTTTATAAAACTCCAGGCTCCATCAGCATTCTTGATACTCCATGACATGGATTGATAGCTTCAGCTATTGTCAGTGTTTACACACATTCTATTACAAGAAAATTCTGCACTGCCTACTAAGAGTCTAGTGGTCTCCATTTTTAGAGCAGCCTATAACAGACTTAATTATTACCAAGCTGTGAAGTGCTGATTTGAAATGGTGGTTCACTTCTTCCACTTTCACATCAGGGAGACTGTTTTTTCTTCCCTCTCCAAGGGCAGCTATTCCCATGGACACCTCTTCTCTCTGGTTGGGGAGGAGGCATTTCAAGGGAAGGATGGTTCAAAGAACTTGGAGCTAGACAGAGGCCAGTTTTCACATAAACATCCTGGAGATGAGTGGTCTACATGGCTTTGTGGGAATACCAGCACTTTCTGCCTTCTGGAGTTATTCCCATTTAAACATGACATGTCTGTTGTGCAGTATTTAAGCAAGCAAAGAGGAACCTTATCCTACTGCTCTTTGCTGAGAGGCAGTGCAGGTGTGGCAATGGGAAATTGTTTTGGATCATTTTCTGATCAGATCACACATTCTGGGGAAAGCCAGCTGTCTTGTAGACAGGCTCAAGAGGTCCATCCTAATGGCTCACAAGTTGTTTCTTAATCCAGTTATAACTCAGTAAATGTTTGCTGGAACCAAACCTGCTGCAGTCTTTTTGTATTTGTCTCCAGCATAACAGGTATAGCAATCTTTACCTGAACCTGAGGGATTCTGTGTTTGACAGTGCACCCCTAGACTTCTATATGCCTTCCCCTCTACCTCTAATGTCCAGGTTTTAACAAAAATCAGCAGCATGCAAAGCCACTGTGATCTTCATTGCTTCAAGCTGCCCACAGCAGATTTGGTTATCCTTGCTCAGGCCTCATTTTACAAAAGCCCCATACCTTCTACATTCGTGTACAGCCAGCCTCACACAGACTTTATCAGTCTCAAACTAGCTATTTAGTTTCTCCAGTTCCTTTAATGGCTAAGGGCCCTTTGTTATCTGAAAATGTGGTGTGCGTTCTTTCTGCATTTAAACAGGAATCTATTCATAAAGTATGCAAGAGTAACCTGAAGCAGGTCTCCTTATGGACAACAAAGGAAGGCATTGATACCTGCTCAACATCTATTCCTAAAATTCTTCAATTTGTTTCTGACTTGACTGATAAAGGTTACATTTACTACATGATTAAGTTTCAGCTGGCATTTTTTTTTTGCTCAAAACATTTTTATTGAAACTACATTTAGCAACTGTTTGTTCAAGTCATTCTTATTAGAATTTATAACTAGGATTTTCCTTAATGGGTTTGACTCCTTTTTTTGTTGTAAAACCTTTCTGAAAGGAACCTTTCTTTTATACTCTCCCGTAAAAGGCCAGGTTTCACTTTGGAACCTCAGATTGGTATTAAAAGCTTTTTAAAACCCCTTTTTGAGCAAGCATCTTCAGTACAGCTAAACTTTGTGTCCTGGAAAATTCTACAGTGGTGGCAGTTAAATTTGCCAGGAGAGTTTCAGAACTACAACCCTTGTCTTCCAACCTCCCCTTACTTAATTTTTGATAAAGACAGTATCCTATCATAACAATCCCTCCTTTGTTCCCAAGATTGCTTCAGAGAGTAGCTTGAGCTAGCCTATTTGTTGGTCTATTTTCTTCCTGAGTCTTACTAACTATGGGGAATACATTCTTCATACCGTAGATGTACACAGACAGCTGAGATTCTTATCTTTATAAGAAAAAAATATTTAGAAATTATAAACAATTATTCATATCCTTTGCTCCAAACAAATTGGGACAAAAAGTGTCTAAGGCGACTTTGCCTTAATGGTTATCAGATTACACTTCTTTTATTTGAACTACCCAGGACAAATACTTAAACAAAAAGCTCATTCTACAAGGATGATCCCTTCTACAGCCTTTTTCTGAAATTCCTCTGGGGATGAAATTTGTGCCACAGCAACTTGGTCAATATTGTAGTCCTTTGCCAAACATAATAAGGTGGATATATTATCCAGATCTAGGACGTCCTGTGGAGTGAAAATCCTAAAAGATATCCTGTCATGCCACCCAGGATCACAGGGAGCTTAGTATTCTGACCCATCATTTGAATCAGACATACTGGATGAACAGGATACAAAAGTTATGTCCTTACCATATTGCTTGCTCCTTTAATTCTAGCCCGTCTAATACAACAACCCTCCTTCCTTCTTTCTCTCCCCACTTCCAATTTGTCATTTTTGAGGACCTGGAAGACTATCAGAAAGCTCTTCTGCCCATCCCTCCTACATTTGTTTCAACATCTTGACTTAATGTTATTAGTCAGCAAACTCAGTGTGAGGAAAGTGAGTGCCCAAGGGGATTACAGGGGGGAAATTCTTAGATGTGCTCAAGACTTTGAGTACTAATGCTAACAGGGTCATTTCAGTTCTGACAAGCGACTTGGTACCCATCAGTCTTACCAGACTATAATGAAAGGATCGAGCCTTATGGTAAGGACATAATGACATGTTTGTATCTAGAACCCAGTATTGACATAGACAAAGTGCTTTGATAGGCTGGGATTCTTAGAGAAACACTGTTCAGGAGTGTAGCTTGTAGCTCAACATTGCTGACAGCTAATCAGGTATGTAAGTAATGCTTACTTAGTGTTGACATGGGTTTATATTATTACATCAAAGAATTGGATCACCGAATGGCATTTCATCGGAAATGCCATTCATTGAACTTTGCACTTGTAGGGGGCTGCTCCCTCCACACACCACTGCTTATTCTGTATAACAACTCCAAGATTGCATTTTAGTGAGTGAGGGCAAATTTCCAAATCCTCACCGTAAGGCGATCTCAGTCAGAACAGTTCGACAAACAGCATGTTCAATAAAATGCCATCTGAAATGACGTTCAATGATCTGATTCTTCTATGAAATAATAGGGACCCACTGACATACCAAGGAAAGGACTGTATAATAAAGAGTACATTGGGGAAGAGTAGCACTAGGCAGGTCCAGTGGACAAGTAGTACTATAGAAGAGTACATCTGATGTGCTGGACATCACCACCAAGACAGGCTAAATTGACAGACATCATGCGTGCTCATACACAAAATGTAGAACCACTCTTGATCAACCATTTAGCCCAGTGAGGTTCAGCACATCAAAGTGCTAACCAGTTCATACTATATACGGATAGAAAATGAGTGAGAAAAGGAAAAGGAAGAATAGCAAGCAGAGGAAAACATTCAAGGGCACCATAAGCTGTAACGTGGGAAAGACGGGCAATATTGTTGTAAGGATACACAGCCCTATTTGCTGTACACATTGAAAAATATCATCATAGGATCATAGAAAGTTACTAGGCTGTTAGCTCTGAAGCCCTGCACCTCAAGAGAAGTAAATCCCAAATAACAGAGGCCCCAAGACCGAACCCTGGGGGTATACCACTCAATACAGGTCTACTGCTTGAGGTGGCTTCCCCTATTTTGACTAGGTGAGCTCTGTCAGTGAGCTAGTTGGCCACCCATCTGGTAACATAGGTTCATAGATTCATAGGTTCATACTAGGCTATCTGCCCTAGGGCATTTATAAGCCTAGCCAGAGTGTGTTTGGATTTCGCCACCCATTTTAAATTAATTTTGCTATGCCCTTTTTTGAGGTTAGTATACTGTGCCTCTGTCTAACAGTGACACAGAAGTGATACCCGGGGTAAACCTACGATCTCCCATCCACTCATCAAGATTCCTCTTGAAGAGAGTCAATTAGGGACTCTGCCTAACCTGGACTGGGATTTTATTCCAGAGTGAAGGGAGCCTCTGGGTTATGAATCTGTCCCTCCAGCATGTCCTATTTATTTCAGTGCTGAGGTTCAAGTCTCTCGAGCACGTAGCTCGATGGAATTTGGATTTTCTGAGGTGCAGCATGTCCATTAATTCCGGGTTGGACATGGCTTTATACGTCAGGCACAGATCGCCTCTGAGCAGGCGGTATACCACTGAGGAAAGCTGGATTTTCTTTAACCAGGCAGCATATGGCATCTGTTTGAGCCCTTTGATCCTCTTGGTGAGGTACTTTTGGGGTCTTTCCAGTTGCTGCAGGTGTCTGGTAAGGTACATCCTAAAAGGGGCATTGTACTCAATTATGGGCCTGATGAGGGATGAGTAAAGAGGCACGATGACCTCCCCTGATCTAGATGTGAATCCCTTCATGATTAGGTGGGCTATATAAAATGTTTTTCTAACCACTTTGGCCACGTGGTTGTCAAATGAGAGATTGCTATCAACTTGGGTCCCCAGGTCCCTAATTACTTCTTCTGTACTTAATGGATTAGCACCTATGTGGTAATTTGTGGGCACTTTATTTTTGCCAAAGGGGATGACTATACACTTTTTGGTGTTTAGCTTGAGGCCATGGCTCTGGCACCAGTTGTCTGTTTCTATGAGGCCCTTTTGGAGAATGCTTGTGTCGGCTGGAGAGTCGATTATGGCGCCCTGTTTGCAGTCATCTGCGAACTTGGTCAGCCACAGTCCTTCCGTGTTGGCCTGTACCTTCAAGAAATATATACCGAACAAGAGAGGTCCCAGGACTGAGCCTTGCGGGATGCCACTTGTAACTGGTTTGGAGTCTGACATGGCTCCAGCAATTCTAACCATGTGGGTTCTGTCCTTGAGCCAGTTTGCAACCCATCTAGTGAGATAGGGGTTTATATTTAAGCTGGTGAGCTTATCTATAATGCCCGAGTGGGGTATTGTATCAAAGACTTTTGCGAGGTCCAGGTAGGCTATGTGGACCACCTTCCCCTTGTCAATGGCCTTGGTGACTGTTTCAAAGAAATCGACCAGGTTTAAGAGGCAGGATCTGCCCTTAACAAAGCCGAACTGGGTAGGATCCAGTGTCTGTAGGTCCCCAATATCTTTATTTATGAGGTCCATGATGATCCTTTCCATAGCTTTGCAGACCAAGCTAGTCAGGCTTATGGGGCGATAGTTTCCAGGATCCGTTGAGGCACCACCTTTGTGGAGAGGGACCACTGTTGCTGTACGCCACTCTTTGGGTACATATCCTATAGTAAGGCTGAGATTGAACAGTAGTTTTATGTTTGGGTTTAGCTCTTCTTTGAGTTCATGTAGGACGCAGCCCGGGACACTGTCTGGTCCCACTGATGCTGTGTTTTTTGCTTTGGAGAGGGCGGCTCTTACCTGAGCATCTGAGATGTCAGGGGCAGCACTCTGCTGGGATAGATATTTGCCGCTTGGTGGGGAGGGAGAAGTTTGCGCTGAACCTGTCAGCTAGGATGTTGGAAATGTCTGTGGGTTCGGTGTATTGTTTGTCATTTTGGACTAATTCTGAGCATATCTGGGAATTCCCACCTAGGTTCCTAACATAACTAAAGAAAGCCTTGTGATTATCCTTAGTGTCCTGTGCAATTTTTCACTCAAGCTGGCCTTAGACGATTTTATGAGTGCCCGTAGTTTTGCTAATACTGATCAGAGATGCCTTCCCTTTTGGGATTTTGCTCTATCATGTAGTAGCTTCCTCCTTCTATTGTATAGTTTGTTTATGGCTGGGGTCCACCAGACAGGACATCTGCCTTTGGAGGATTGGGTCTTGGTTTTATTTGGGATTGCATAATCCATGCATTCCTGAAGGTGTTCATAGAATGCGTTTATAAAGGATTCTGCGGTCTGGGCCGTATTTTCCACAGGCCCGGGGGCTTTGAAGGATTCCACCTCAGTTTTGAGGAGTGTGAAATTTGCTTTAGAGAAGTTTTTCACTGTGGTTTTCTGGGCAGGGGGTGGGGTCGGGATGTGAATATCCAGTGAGATTAGTTTATGGTCTGATCTTACCAGTGAGGGATACACTTCTGGTCTGGAGCATAGAGCCCCCATGTTGGTGATGATCAGGTCCAGTATGTTTTCCCTCTTGTGGGAGTGGTAACAAGTTGTTCCATAGCATTTGAGTTTATAAATTCTAGGAACCTTTGGGCTAGGGTGTTGGAGCTAGAGTAATGCTCTCAGTCTATGTTTGGGTAGTTGAAGTCGCCCAATATAATGGTGTTTGGAGAGACCTTCATATTTTCCAGTGTTCTCAGGAAGGCCGAGTGGGGTTCCTGGGTTTGGGAGGGTGGTCTGTAGCAGGCTATAAACTGGAAGGCAGTTTTACCCACTGTTAGTTGCACATGGATAGTCTCTGATGCTTTGTGCTGTGCCACCAACCTGGAGGTGTGGGTATCTTTGACGAATATTGATACTCCCCTCCTTTTGTGGTTCTGTCCAAGTTTTGGGGCGAAAAGCATGGTATGAGGTGTAACCAGGTAGTGCTGGGGTGCTCTCGGAGCCTTGAACCAGGTTTCTATTACTGCACAGATATCGATGTTCTCCATGCTAAGGAGAGTTTCGAGTGCGTGCATCTTGAGGTTTAGACTTCTGGCGTTGAGTAGCATTACTCTTAGTCTCTTATCCCTTGTGATACCTATGGAGGTGGGTTTGTCTTTTGAGCCTTTCCTAAAAAAGGCACTATGGGGGTAGCAAGAGCCTTTGCCAATATCCGAAAGCCCAGGGGTGACAGGTGCAAGTCGTCCCTAGCGAAGCATCGTGGCTTGTCGAGCATGTCATCCCAGGCTGACAGGCATTGGATCCCCTTTGAATGACACATACTTAAGCCAGTTGTTGAAATTGATCATCTTGTCTTCATATTGTGGCATCATTCTTGATGAGGGTAAGATGCTACTCAAGGTCAGGGTCATACAGGCCTGGGCTACATGCTCAGAGAGCTCCTCTATGTCTCTTTTCATGTAGTCCAGGGAGGTACATCTCAGGTCATTCACACCAGCATGGCCAATGACTGAGTCATATTTGTACTTGCCTTGGAGTGACCTGAGTGCTTGTGTTATGTGGCGGATCCTAGCACCCGACAGGCAGCTCACCGTGACCTTCTCCTTGTTCAGCCTGGTGAGCGGGACGTCAGTGTGCCTGACGATAGAGTCACCTATTACAAGTGTATCAGGTGTGTTGTTTAGCCTTAAGGGCTGTGACTGTTCGGCACACTGGCTTTGTGAGCTATGCGTTGCATGTGTTTTGTTTTGGGGTAGCGGTTGCTTGGGTGTCTGCTCTGGAGGTTTCTGCTGCTTAGGCAGATTTTTATTTAGAGCCTCCGAGTATGTTTTTGTGTGTTTATGTGTTTGGTTTGCTGTCGTGGTAGGTCTGTGTGAGACTGGAATTGTAGTGAGTGTGGTTTCCTTCTCCTCCTGACTGGTTATGCCAGTGCTGAGTTGAGAGAGCTTAGCCTCCAGTTTGGCTATATGGTTGCATCTCTCACATGTGTTGGAATTTGTTGGGAGGAGGAGAGGGTTGTCTGTGTACATGAGGCAGTTGTAACATTGCCTCAAGATTCCCAGATTCACCAGCTGGACCGAGAGGAGATTGACAACTGACCTTTGGACATGCTAGAATAGTATTGGGAATTCCTTTATAATTGAAAAAAGGGCCAATGGGGAACAAGGTACACAAGGGGAGTTTGTGAGGGTGTAGTGCTTTTAATTTTTTAGTGCTGACTTATATAATTGCTTTAGTGAGCAAGTGCAGGTAACTTAAATGCAAAAACGACAAACAGTAACTTTCTTTCAAGTGAAACAAGGAAATAAGTACAGTAAGCAATGCAGATATCACTAGGGATCCACAGAAGCGCTGAAAAGCCGCGTTTTAGGTGGAATTAGCGTTTCAGGGAAATAACAAGCAAACAAACAACAAGCATACAAACAAAGCTAGATTCAGCAGGCCAGGATCTAGTCTATGCTACAGCAAACAAGGTATACCAGTTTCAATAAGAAACAGTTCAAATATGCAGGCACTGTAAGCCTTTAACCAGAAATTCCCAGCTCAGAAGGGCAGAGTCTAGCCTCTCCTCCCACAAGAGTGCAGACCACGAACCTTCTTAATGTAAAATAACTGGCCTGAAGCCCAAGTGCTTAAACCAGAACTAATACACTTTTAGAATAACAGACACTGAGCCCTCAATCAGCAGTTCCCAACTTAGAAGGATGTAAGCTACCTGTCCTGCCACCACAGTGCAGGCCACAAACCTTCCTAATGTAAAACAACTGGTCTGAAGCCCAAGTGCTTAATCCAAAAGACTTAGAATGATAGCTACACTTTAATCAAGTTACTACCAAGCAGTAATAAGTACAATTGAATAATTTCAAGAATGCCTGGATTAGTGCTCAAGTTATACAAACAAAGCTAGATTCAGCAGGCCTGGATCTAGTCTATGCTACAGCAAACAAGGTGTACCAATTTCAGTAAGAAGCAGTTCAAATATGCAGGCACTATAAGCCTTTAACCAGAAATTCCCAGCTCAGAGGGGCAGAGTCCAGCCTCTCCTCCCACAAGAGTGCAGACCACGAACCATCTTAATGTAAAATAACTGGCCTGAAGCCCAAGTGCTTAAACCAGAATTAATACACTTTTAGAATAACAGACACTGAGCCCTCAGTCAGCAGTTCCCAACTTAGAAGGATGTAAGCTACCTGCTCTGCCACTACAGTGCAGACCACACACCTTCTTAATGTAAAACAACTGGTCTGAAGCCCAAGTGCTTAAACTAAAAGGCTTAGAATGAGTTACACCAAGCAGTAATAAATACAACTGAGTACTTTTAAGATGATGCAAAAGCAAAATAAAGTAGGAAGAAACACAAATACAGTAAAGGCAGATAACATTTTTTTTTTTTTGAGTAAGCAAATGAGATGGGCCCAGGAGTTACAGGACAGAAACAAGTGCAAATGCAGGCCTTCAAATCAGAAAGTTGAGAGAGATGGAAGACCGCCCAAATGGCCAATAACTACAAATTCTGGACCAGAACCACTCCTTATGTGGTAGACAGGTTACCTAATGCTTACCAATCCTACTGATAAGCTAGAAGGCTTCCCTCCAACACAGAAAGGCTTGGGGGTGCTCAGAAGCTTACAAACAGTCCTGGATACAGCAAATCTGTATCTGGAACACTAATTACAGGAAAGGTAGGAAACAGGCTTACAATTTTTTTTTTCAGAAAAGTAGCAAAAACAGTAGTAAAAACAATTCACATGCAGTGCAAGCTGGCACACTTGAGTATGTAGCAATATTAGTCCACACACAGTTTGAAAAAATGTAATTAAATTAAAAAGGACTAAAAGCAAGTGCAGAAAGGGTTTATTAGGTAGAATGTGGTAAAGAGATGGGACTGGGGGAGTGTCCTAGCTCAAATCTACAGTGGGGCGGGCACTGCAAAAGCCACCAAATTATAGTCTTGTAAGGCTGTCTCTCAGCACACAGGTTCCAATTTAAATGCAGGCTGTTATTAACAGGTCAAATTAAGGGAACCTTGAGTTAGGCAACACACAAGCTATAAAAAACATTTATATCAGCTGAACACAAGGCAGAAAATAAGGGGGGGGTGGGCAAGACAGTTTCAACAGAGATGTCAGGAATCACAGTGCAAATTATAAAACCAAAAAATATATACTGATCTCTGTATATTTGCAGAACAGTAAGACAACAGATATCTAAGCAACAATTTAGCTCTATAATACAGAATAATACAGAAAAATGTACTCAGCTCTATATATTTGCAGATAGTCTTGTAAGGCTGTCTCTCAGCACACAGGTTCCAATTTAAATGCAGGCTGTTATTAACAGGTCAAATTAAGGGAACCTTGAGTTAAGCAACACACAAGCTATAAAAAACAGTTATATCAGCTGAAGACAAGGCAGATATGGCTTGATACCTAATTGAGAGAGTTTATCTATTATGCCTAAGTGGGGAATAGTGTTGAAGGTTTTGACCAGGTCAAGGTAGGTGGTATGCACTGTCTTCCCCTCATCCATGGCTTTGGTAAATGTCTCAAAAAAGTCATCCAAATTTAACAGACATGACCTCCCTTTGATGAAGCCAAACTGTGTGGGATCAACCATTTGGAGGTTCCCAATGTCCTTGTTAATGAGGTCCATGATAATCCATTCCATGGCCTTGCAGATCAGGCTAGTTAGGCTGATGGGTCTATAATTTCCTGGTTCAGTGGACACTCCACCTTTGTATAAAGGGATGACAGTGGCCGTCCTCCACTCAACTTGGACAAAACCGGTACTCGGGCTTTGGTTGAATAAGGTGCCTAATGGTGTGAAATTTTCGCTGAATCTGTCAGCCAGCAAGTTTGCTATTTCTATGGCATTTGTATATGTGGTGTCCTTGACCATCAGTTATGAACAGATTTGTGTGCTACCTCTGAGATTACGGACATATATGAAGAAGGCCTTATGATTGTCTCTAGTAGATGTGGCCAATTTGGACTCGAAGTTTGCTTTGAAAGCTTTCACTAGTGCTCTTATTTGCTTGTTTAGGCTAAGGGGAGATTGCTTCCAATTGGGCACCTGCTCCTTCTTGGTCCTGGTCAGCAATGTTTTTCTTTTGTTATAGAGTTTATTTATTGCAGATGTCCACCAGACAGGTTTACTGTTCCTTGCGGAGGATGATTTAGTCCTGTCAGGTATTCCTGATTTCATGCATCTATATAAATGTTTGCATAGTAATTTGGTATAGTTTGGATACTGGTGCCAGTTCCTAGAGAGGGGGAGGGTACTGTGAAGCTGTTTATACCATCCATCAGGTGGCTGTAATCAGCTTTGGAGAAGTTTTTGTGATTGACCCTAGCTAGAGGGGGGGTCGGGGGAGATGGTGACTACAAACATGATCACTTTATGGTCGGATCTTACAAGGGAGGATGATACTGCAGGGATGCTGCAGTGATTACTCATGTTGGTTAATACCAAGTCCAAGATATTATCATCTCGTGTGGGGGTATTGACTAGCTGTTCCAAATCATTTGCATTGACAAAATCGATGAATCTCTGAGCATTTGTGTTCTGGCAAGGGTAGTTTTTCCAGTCTATGTTTGGGTAGTTAAAGTCACCCAGGATCAGGGTAAAGGGTTGAATCTTGATACATCCAAAGAGGTCTAGTTAGGCAGTTTGGGCATCTTGGGTCAGATTTGGGGGCCGGTAGCTAGATTGATTGTAGAGGGGTCTTGTCACTAGTTAACTGTACCTGGAGTGTCTCCTATGCATCATACTGTCTGACCACCCTGGAGGTGTGTATGTCTTTAATATATATTGAAATTCCACCTCCTTTGGGTTTACCACCTACAGTTTGTGGTCTGAATGTATGATAAGATAAATAACCGGGTAAGGCTGGGGTGCTTTGAACCAGGTTTCTGTGACCACACAGATGTCAGCATTTTCCAGGGTTAGAAATGTTTGCAATGAGTGTAGTTTCATGTTTAGGCTCCTAGCGTTCTTTGGCTGGGATACAAGAAAAAGGAGAGTAACAAGCAGACAAACAAGCGTAACAGTTCACACTGCTTACCCTGACTTGGACACTGAATTTGACACAATACCCCACTCAGGTGTTGTTGACCAACTCAAGAAGTTAAGTATAAACCCTTATGTCACCCAGTGAATAGCCAGCTGGCTGAAAAACAAGACCAAGGAATTTAGAATTGGGGAGTCCACCTCTACAGAGGCCAGTCACAAGTAGAGTCCTTTAGGGATTAGTCCTGGGACCACTCCTTTTTGGCACCTACTTCTGATGTCAAGGGCCTCTAGCTGACCAAATTTGTAGATCATTGCAAGTTAGTAGCAGTCAATGAATCCCCCAGTATCACTAAGGCTGTCTACGAAGGACTGACACAGACAAATAACTGGCATCAGAACCGTGGACTAAAACTAAATGACAAGAAATGCATAATAATATCCTTTGAGACATCAGCCATCCAATATTGACAATATACCCCTAAGAGTCGATCCAGTAGTCAGGGACATGGGAGCGCACATAGATAGTAATCTAGCCTTTGACCATCACATGTCTATGGTAGTGAGGAAATCATTCTATGCTGTGCAACTTATAAACAAAGGTTCATAGGTTCATACTAGGCTATCTGCCCTAGGGCATTTATAAGCCTAGCCAGAATGTGTTTGGCTTTCGCCACCCATTTTAAATTTATTTTGCTATGCCCTTTTTCGAGGTTAGTATACTATGCCTCTATCTAACAGTGACACAGAAGTGATACCCGGGGTAAACCTACGATCTCCCATCCACTCATCAAGATTCCTCTTGAAGAGAGTCAATGAGGGACTCTGCCTAACCTGGACTGGGATTTTATTCCAGAGTGAAGGGAGCCTCTGGGTTATGAATCTGTCCCTCCAGCTTGTCCTGTTTATTTCAGTGCTGAGGTTCAAGTCTCTCAAGCACGTAGCTCGATGGGATTTGGATTTTCTGAGGTGCAGCATGTCCATTAATTCCGGGTTGGACATGGCTTTATACGTCAGGCACAGATCTCCTCTGAACAGGCGGTATGCCACTGAGTAGAGCTGGAGTTTCTTTAACCAGGCAGCATATGGCATCTGTTTGAGCCCTTTGATCCTCTTGGTGAGGTACTTTTGGGGTCTTTCCAGTTGCTGCAGGTGTCTGGTAAGGTACATCCCAAAGGGAATTGTACTCAATTATGGGCCTGATGAGGGATGAGTAAAGAGGCACGATGACCTCCCTGATCTAGATGTGAATCCCTTCATGATTAGGTGGGCTATATAAAATGTTTTTCTAACCACTTTGGCCACGTGGTTGTCAAATGAGAGATTGCTATCAACTTGGGTCCCCAGGTCCCTAATTACTTCTTCTGTACTTAATGGATTTCCACCTATGTGGTAATTTGTGGGCACTTTCTTTTTGCCAAAGGGATGACTATACACTTTTGGCATTTAGCTTGAGGCCATGGCTCTGGCACCAGTTGTCTGTTTCTATGAGGCCCTTTTGGAGGATGCTTGTGTCGGCTGGAGAGTCGATTATGGCACCCAGTTTGCAGTCATCTGCGAACTTGGTCAGCCACAGTCCTTCCGTGTTGGCCTGTACCTCCGAAATATATACCGAACAAGAGAGGTCCCAGGACTGAGCCTTGTGGGACACCACTTATAACTGGTTTGGAGTCTGACATGGCTCCAGCAATTCTAACCATGTGGGTTCTGTCCTTGAGCCAGTTTGCAATCCATCTAGTGACATAGGGGTTTATATTTAAGCTGGTGAGCTTATCTATAATGCCCGAGTGGGGTATTGTATCGAAGGCTTTGCGAGGTCCAGGTAGGCTGTGTGGACCACCTTCCCTCATCAATGGCCTTGGTGACTGTTTCAAAGAAATCAACCAGGTTTAAGAGGCAGGATCTGCCCTTAACAAAGCCGAACTGGGTAGGATCCAGTGTTTGTAGGTCCCCAATATCTTTATTTATGAGGTCCATGATGATCCTTTCCATAGCTTTGCAGACCAAGCTAGTCAGGCTTATGGGGCGATAGTTTCCAGGATCCGTTGAGGCACCACCTTTATGGAGAGGGACCACTGTTGCTGTCGCCACTCTTTGGGCACATATCCTGTAGTAAGGCTGAGATTGAACAGTAGTTTTATGTTTGGGTTTAGCTCTTCTTTGAGTTCATGTAGGATGCAGCCGGGACACCATCTGGTCCCATTGATGCTGTGTTTTTGCTTTGGAGAGGCGGCTCTTGCCTGAGCATCTGAGATGTCAGGGGCAGCACTCTGCTGGGATAGATATTTGCCCTTTTCGTGGGGGGGGAGAAGTTTGCGCTGAACCTGTCAGCTAGGATGTTGGCAATGTCTGTGGGTTCGGTGTATTTTTTGTCATTTTGGACTAATTCTGAGCATATCTGGGAATTCCCACCCAGGTTCCTAACATAACTAAAGAAAGCCTTGTGATTATCCTTAGTGTCCTGTGCAATTTTTCTCTCGAAGCTGGCCTTAGACAATTTTATGTGTGCCCGTAGTTTTTTGCTAATACTGATCAGTGATGCCTTCCCTTTTTGGGATTTTGCTTTATCATTTAGTAGCTTCCTCCTTCTATTGTATAGTTTGTTTATGGCTGGGGTCCACCAGACAGAATGTCTGCCTTTGGAGGATTGGGTCTTGGTTTTATTTGGGATCGCATGATCCATGCATTCCTGAAGGTGTTCATAGAATGTGTTTATAAAGGATTCTGCGGTCTGGGCTGTATTTTCCACAGGCCCGGGGGCTTTGAAGGATTCCACCTCAGTTTTGAGGAGTGTAAAATTTGCTTTAGAGAAGTTTTTCACTGTGGTTTTCTGGGCAGGGGGTGGGGTCGGGATGTGAATATCCAGTGAGATTAGTTTATGGTCTGATCTTACCAGTGAGGGATACACTTCTGGTCTGGAGCATAGAGTCCCCATGTTGGTGATGATCAGGTCCAGTATGTTTTCCCCTCTTGTGGGAGTGGTAACAAGTTGTTCCATAGCATTTGAGTTTATAAATTCTAGGAACCTTTGGGCTAGGGTGTTGGAGCTAGAGTAATGCTCCCAGTCTATGTTTGGGTAGTTGAAGTCGCCCAATATAATGGTGTTTGGAGAGACCTTCATATTTTCCAGTGTTCTCAGGAAGGCCGAGTGGGTTCCTGGTTTTGGGAGGGTGGTCTGTAGCAGGCTATAAACTGGAAGGCAGTTTTACCCACTGTTAGTTGCACATGGATAGTCTCTGATGCTTCGTGCTTTGCCACCAACCTGGAGGTGTGGGTATCTTTGATGAATATCGATACTCCCCTCCTTTTGTGGTTCGGTCCAAGTTTTGGGGCGAAAAGCATGGTATGAGGTATAACCTGGTAGTGCTGGGGTGCTCTCGAGCCCTGAACCAGGTTTCTGTTACTGCACAGATATCGATGTTCTCCATGCTAAGGAGAGTTTAGTGCATGCATCTTGAGGTTTAGACTTCTGGCATTGAGTAGCATTACTCTTAGTTTCTTATCCCTTGTGATACCTATGGAGGTGGGTTTGTCTTTTGAGCCTTGCCTAAAAAGGCACTATGGGGTAGCAAGAGCCTTTGCCAATATCAAGCCCAGGGGTGACAGGTGCAAGCCGTCCCTAGCGAAGCATCGTGGCTTGTCGAGCATATCATCCCAAGCTGACAGGCATTGGATCCCCTTTGAATGACACCAGTACTTAAGCCAATTGTTGAAATTGATCATCTTGTCTTCATATTGTGGCATCATTCTTGGTGAGGGTAAGATGCTACTCAAGGTCAGGGTCATACCGGCCTGGGCTACATGCTCAGAGAGCTCCTTTATGTCTCTTTTCATGTAGTCCAGGGAGGTACATCTCAGGTCATTCACACCAGCATGGACAATGACTGAGTCATATTTGTACTTGCCTTGGAGTGACCTGAGTGCTTGTGTTATGTGGTAAAGGTATTATATCTAGGTCCAAGGAGGCCATTGTTCCACTATATTTGACACTCATCATACCTATCATAGACTACAATGCCCCCTTTTGTATGTACATAAGCAGGAACATCCAACAATTGGAACATACACAGAGGTTCCTTACTAAAAGAATACAGGGCATAAATAACATGTCCTATGCAGACCACTTCAAAGCCATATCCCTGTATTTTATCTCCTACAGACTTTTGAGGGGAGATCTATACTTGGCAAATGAGACATTGTCAGACCCCACTGTGATGGACCTCCTACAAATTCACAAAAGAAACAGCACTAGAATTACATTTTTTAAAAATTTAAACCTTGCCTGTTGTATAAATTGGACCTGCTGGAGAGAAAGGTATGGATCACAGAGACTACCCCTTTTTCTGGAACAGGCTCCCCCAGTTCAAGTGTAACTTGGACAACTGGATAGGGAACCAGCAATTCACACTGGTTTGGCCCCTCTGTCTCTAATGGACATAGGTAGCCTGTAAATGGTTAATCTCCCAGGCCCCTGTTTGTAAATGTTTTATCTTCCAAGACCCTGCTTATACTACCAAGGGTACCAGAACTTGTTAGAGAGTTAGGATGCATAGCTAGGCTTAAAAATGTGCCAGTGGTCGTTAGCCTAGTAAACACCTATGAACCTATGGAGAATTTTTCCAAGGCAAATTATCTTCTATTAAGTGATAGCATAGGCAATTTTAAAGCTCCCCAACCCCAAAAGCATGAAAGCCTATGCAGACGTATGCACGAATGCCCAATACAACCACTTAAACAACTGCATATTAATGACAGTACGTGAACACACTAAACCCAAGTTTAGCTGGAAAAACAACTCACCTTGATGGACCCCTGGCGTTAACAGATTATACAACAGAAGAAAGAAATTCCTGTCCAGAAGCAAGTGGGAGGGTATGCAACAGAAAAAAGATTACATCATTATTCTTGACAGGCAAATCTAGGAACTAGTCAAGTCCTCAAAATCTAAATACAAGACTAAACTAGCTTCCAAAGGAAAGGATTACCATGAAGCATTTTTAGTTATATATTGAAATCTTAAGGAAAGCACTTAACAATGTGGTGAGTTGGCTGTAGATGGTGCTACCTGTACTCAGCCAGAAGAAATAGCAAACCTGCTGGCCCAGACCCTCAGCTCAGATTTCACCCCTTCATCATCTCCAGTAACTCCCCTTGAAATACCTCCTACCATGTATTTGCCTGTTATCACAAAATAACAGGTCTTTACTCTATACAGCTAGAAACATGGCATCAGTCGGCCCTGACAGAATCCCAGAATGCTTGTTAAATAGCTTGAAGCATGACCTAGGAGATCCATTCAGATCTCTGTTTAACCACATTCTCCAAACAGACTTTGTCCCAGCAGAATGTTGGACAGCAACACTGCTCCATCTGCACAAGGGGGGAGACCATCAACATACCCAGAAAACTACTGACCCATACATCTGATTAGTCTCATATTCAAGGCTATGGAAAGGTTAATCATGAACCTGATTAACAGTGATGTAGGAAATCTTGAGACTCTAGACCCAACCCAGTTTGGCTTTGTCAAGGGGAGATCTTGCTTGCTCAATCTGGTGGACATCTTTGAGAAGGTCACCAAGACTGTAGATGAAGGTAAGACAGTGCATAGCACCTACCTTAACTTGGCCAAAGCATTTGACACAGTACCCTACTCTGGTATTATAGATAAACAAAATTGGGCATAAACCTCTACATCACCAGATGGATAGCCAAATGGCTCACGGATAGGACACATGTTGTGAGAGTGGGTGAATCTATATCCAGAAAGAGGCCAGTCACCAGTGAAGTACCATAGGGCTCAATGCTGGGCCCCCTCCTGTTTGGGATATACTTCTCAGATGTCAAGGCAAAATGTAGATGGCCTTTGGCTGAACAAGTTTGCTGATGACTGCAAGTTGGGGGAAATCATTGATTCTCCAAAATGATGTTGATGGCCTTCACAAAGGACTGATGCAGACTAATAATTGGTGTCAGAGTCATGGCCTCAAACTAATTGCAAAGAAATGCATACTAACACCCTTTGGGAAAGCAAGTATCCCTGTGAATTACAGCATTGATAGCAACACCCTAAGAGTGGAACCAGTGGTGAGACATCTGAGTACTCAGATAGTAATCTGAATTTTGACCACCATGTGTTCATGGTGGTGAGGAAATCCACATGGCATCCAGATCTAAGGATATCATAGTACAACTGTACTCAGCACTCATTAGACCAATAATTGAGTAAAATGCCATCTTTGGCATGTACCTTGCAAGGCACCTACAACAGCTGGAGCATCCTCAGAGGTTTCTCACCAGAAAATACAGGGTATAACCAACATGTCATATGTGGACTGATTAAAAGACCTGTCACTGTGTTCAGTTTCCTGCTGATTACTAAGGGGTGATCTATGCCTGACCTACAAGGCAATCTCTGACCCAACCCTGATGGAAATGTTGCATATTAACAAAACTAACTGCATGAAGGCCAACCGCTCCAAGGATCTAAACCTGATCTCTGACACAAATAGATCATGCTGGAGAGACAGATACATGTCCCAGAGATTGTCCCCTCCTCTGGAATAGGCTTCCTATTAACCCAAAGCAGTGCCCCTCCCTGACCATCTTTAAGCACAATCTGGACAACTGGATGGGAAATAGTAATTCATTCCAGGGGTGTCACCCATGTCCTTATGGACAGAGGCAGTCTGTAAAACTTGTCAAAACCACACTTGCTGACCATCTGTTATCTTTCAACTCTTCAGACGTTAGCCTAATAATCTCCTATGAACACATGAACCTGTGAATGCTTCACCACGCTGCTTATGAACAGTCTAGCAGATGTACCCCTTCAGTGTCCCCTAAGAACACAATGAGCACCAAGCTTGCTCATGGCCATTATCCAGGTCATGGATAATAATGCTGTATAGGCTCCTGACATTGGACCCCCCCCCCCCCCCGTTAGGGTGCATGCACACATTCCTGTAGTTCTTCTCCTTTCCTATCATGGAATCCCTCAAACTGCAAGACCACAGTGGTCATGATGTGATAGCTCAACTCTACCACTGGAGGATGTGATCCCTCAATCAACAACACCTCCTACAAAATTCACCTCTTATAACCCTATCCCTTATTATAGTGTTACTGTCACTTGTCATTGTGGTTCCCCACTGGTGCAACTGATAATGTCTGTGATATTCCCACCCCTAACATGCATGAGTATGGTAATAGGCTCATAGGTAGGTGCTAGGCTTTTGGCACTAGGGCCTATATAAGCCTAGCCAAAAAGATACCCTGGCTTTCGCCACCCAAGAAAGTTATTTTCCTGTGTCCCTGTCAAGCAGAGCTACAGAAGTGATCCCCGGGATGAATTTCCTACTTCTCATCCAATCTTCAAGATTTTTCTTGAAGCGTGCTAATGAGGAGCTCTGGGTGACATAGGTAGGTAGACTGTTCCAGAGTATGGGAAGTCTCTGGGATAGGAATCTATCCCTCCAGCATGTTCTGTTTATTGTGGTGACAAGGTTTAGGTCCCTAGAGCATGTAGCTCGGAGGGATTGGGATTTCTTTAAGTGGAGCATGTCCAACAGCTCTGGGTTTGACATAGCTTTGTATGTTAGGCAGAGATCGCCTCTGAGTAGGCGATATGTGATGGAGTAAAGCTGGAGTTTTTTGAACTGGTCTGCGTAGGGCATCTGTTTGAGGCCAATAATCCCCTTTGTGAGATATTTTTGCAGCCTTTCCAGTAGTTGTAGATGTTTTGTAAGGTACATACCAAAAGGGGTGTTGTACTCTATAATGGGTCTAATGAGTGATGAGTAGAGGGGAACAATGACCTCTTTTTTTCTGGATGAGAAACCTTTTGTGATGAGGTGTGCCACATAGAAGGATTTCCTGACCACTGTGGCAATTTGATTATCAAAGGAGAGACTACTGTCCACCTGTGTCCCAAGGTCTCTTATCACACTTTCAGTGTTAAGTAGACTACCACCTATGTGGTAGTTTATGGGTACAGAGTTTTTACCAAAGGGGATGACAATGCACTTTTTGGCATTGAGTTTGAGGCCATGGCTTTGACACCAGGCATCTGCCTCAGTGAGGCCCTTTTTTTGGATGTCCACATCATTAGGAGTTTTGATTATGGCTCCTAGTTTGCAGTCATCTGTGAACTTCGATAGCCAAAGATTTTCTGTGTTAGCCTGTACTTTAGAGAAGTAGATACCAAACATGAGAGGACCCAGGACTGAACCCTGTGGTGCTCCACTTGTCACTGGTCTGAAGTCTGATTTGGAGTCTGCTACTTTCATAGTGTGGGTTCTGTCAGTAACCCAGTTGGCAACCCATCATGTGATGTAGGGATTTATACCTAGTTTAGTGAGTTTATCTATAATTCTAGAGTGGGGGATGGTGTTGAATGCCATGGCAAGATCTAGATAAGCTGTGTGAACCACCTTACCCTCATCTATGGCTTTAGGGACTGCTTCATAGAAGTCTGTCAGGTTTAGGAGACATGATCTGCCTTTTACAAACTCGAACTATGTGGGGTCCAGAGTTTGGAGATCTCCAATGTCTTTGTTTATGAGTTCCTTGCAGACCAGGCTCATCAGGCTTATGGGGCGGTAGTTCCCGGGATCTGTCGTGGCTCCCCCTTTGTGGAGTGGGATAAATGTCATGGTGTGCCATTCAGTGGGCACAAAGCCTGAGGTGAGGCTATGACTAAATATGGTACACCCGGTTTGGTGGACCCCGGCTATAAACAAACTGTACAACAAAAGAAGGAAGCTACTGCAGGACAAAGCCAAATCCCACAAGGGAAAGGCTTCCCTGATCAGCACAAGTAAAAAACTACGTTCTCTCATAAAAACATCTAAAGCCAACTTTGAGAGAAAGATTGCCAAGGATACCAAAGACAATCACAAGGCCTTCTTCAATTATGTCAGAACCTTGGGAGGAAATTCTCAGATATGCTCTGAGTTGGTACACAACGACAAAAAATTCACTGACCCTACCGACATTGCCAATATTCTGGCAGATAGGTTCAGTGCAAATGTCTCCTCCCTCACCCTAAAGATGTAGTAATTATCCCTGCTGAATGTAACCTACCTGTCATCTCAGACATACAGGTGAAATCAGCACTCAACAAAGCAAAAAACACAGCATCTATGGGACCCGATGGTATCCCGGTTGCGTGTTACGTGAACTTCAAGATGAACTAAACCCGCACCTAAAAACGCTATTCAATCTTAGCCTCACTACAGGATATGTACCTGAACACTGGCGCACAGCAACAGTGGTCCCACTCCACAAAGGGGAATTCTACTGACCCTGGTAACTACCGCCCCATAAGTCTGACCAGCCTGGTCTGCAAGGCTATGGAAAGAATCATCATGGAACTCATAAATGGCGATATTGGAGATCTGCAGACCCTTGATCCCACCCAGTTCGGTTTTGTAAAAGGCAGATCCTGCCTCTTAAACCTGGTTGACTTCTTCGAGACAGTCACTAGTGCCATCGACGAGGGCAAGGCTGTCCACACTGCCTACTTGGACTTGGCTAAAGCCTTTGACACGATACCACACTCTGGCATCATAGACAAGCTCAGCAGCCTAAATGTAAATCCATATGTCACAAGATGGGTAGCAAACTGGCTACAAAACAGAACCCATAAGGTCAAAATTGCTGGAGCCATGTCAGACTTAAAACCAGTCACGAGTGGTGTCCCACAGGGCTCAGTCTTGGGACCACTCTTATTCGGCATTTACCGGATGTGAAAGCAAATATGGGAGGATTATGGCTGACAAAGTTTGCAGATGACTGCAAACTGGGTGCCATAGTTGATTCACCTGCTGACACACACATCCTACAGAAAGGTCTCACTGAAACGGACAACTGGTGCGGAATCATGGCCTCAAACTTAACGCCAAAAATGTATAGTCATCCCTTTGGGAAAAACAAAGCACCCACAAATTATCACATAGACAATAACCCACTGAGTGGAAGAAGTAATCAGAGACCTGGGGACTCAAGTCGATAGTGACCTCTCCTTTGACAACCATGTTGCCAAAGTGGTCAGAAAGACATTCTACCTTGCCCATCTCATCATGAAGGGATTCTCATCCAGATCAAAGGAGGTCATTGTACCTCTATATTCCTCACTTGTCAGGCCCATGATTGAATATAATGCTCCATTTGGGATGTATCTCACCCGGCACATGCAACAACTGGAAAGACCCCAGAAGTACCTCACCAAGAGGATCATGGGTCTCAAACATGTGCCTTATCCAGCTAGATTAAAGAAACTCCAGCTCTATTCAGTAGCATACCGCCTGCTCAGAGGTGATTTGTGCCTAACATATAGGGCCATGTCCAACCAAGAACTGATGGACATGCTCCATCTCAAAAATCCAGATCCACCAGAACCACGAGCTAAAGATTTCAACCTCTGCACAAATATGAATAAAACATGCTGGAGGGATAGATTCATAACACAGAGGTTACCTGTACTCTGGAACAAAATCCCAGTTCATGTGAGACAGAGCCCTTCATTGGCACTGTTCAAGAAAAATCTCGATGCATGGATGGGAGATCGTAAGTTTACCCCGGGAGTCACCTCAGTGTCACTACTAGACAGAGGTATAGTTTACTAAATAATGGGGTCCCACATGTGTCACTACTAGAGAGGTGCAACTATATAATACGGGGTGGCGTAAGCCACATCATTGTTGGATAGGCTTGTAAATGCCCCAGGGCAGATAGCCTAGTACACTACTATGAAACTATGAAACTAAAACTTAGGTGGGGTGCCAGTTCATTCTGTAGTTTGTGCAGAAGGCAGCCTGGGATGTTGTCAGGTCTTATGGATGCTGTGTTCTTGGCTTTGGACAGTGAGGTTTTTACCTGTGCAGCCGTGATTACAGGAACTTTGCATTCTTCTGGTAAAGAGATGGTACCTTTAGGGGGTGAGAGGGGGGTAAAGTTAGCATTGAACCTATCTGCCAGGATGTTGGCAATATCAGTTGTTTTTGTATATTTAGTGCCATTGTGCTGTAATTCAGAGCAGGTCTGAGTGTTGTCATTGAGATTACCGTAGAATGCTTTGTGGTTGTCTTTAGAATCAGTGGCAATTTTGTTTTCATAACTAGCTTTGGAGGATTTTATGAGGGATCTCAGCTTCTTACTGACGCTGACCGGGAGTTCCTCCAATCATGGGATTTTACTCTTTTTTGCACCAGTTTCTTTCTTCTGTTGTAGACTTTGTTTATGGCAGAGGACCACCAAATTGGCTTCCTTTTTTTGGAGGATAGCATCTTGGTTCTGTTAGGGATAGCACAATCCATGCACTCGTGTAAGTGCTTACAAAGTGCATTTGTGTAGGATTCAGCAGTCATACCTCTATTGTCCATCTGCATGGGTGTCATGAAGTTTGCCACTTCTATCTTAAGAAGCATGATGTTGGTTGTGGAGAAATTTTTTACGGTTGTTTCTTAATGGGGGGTGGGGGTGGGATGTGGATGTCTAGGGTGATTAGCCTGTGGTCAGATCTGACCAACGAGGAATTGACCTCAGATGTGGATAAACAGCATGGCCAGTCCATGCACTGCCTTGCATAGCTGGGATGTGATAATGCATGTATCATTTTATTTGGTATCATGTCATGGCCTGTAGTTGTGAACCACATGCTGCCTTTTTGCTGGTGCTACAATGTAATCATCATCTTCTTTCGACTGTTCCTGTTAGGGGTCACCACAGCAAATCAACTGTTTCCATTTCTTCCTATCCTCTGCATCATGCTCTTTCACACCACCTGCCTGCATGTCCTCTCTCACCACATCCATAAACCTTATCGTAGGCCTTCCTCTTTTCCTCTTACCTGGCAGCTCCATCCTTAGCATCCTTTTCCCAATATACCCAGCATCCCTCCTCAGCACATGTCCAAACCAATGCAATCTCGCCTCTCTTGCTTTGTCTACAAACTGTCCAACCTGAGCTGACCCTCTAATATATTGATTCCTAATCCTGTCCATCCTAGTCACACCCAGTGCAAATCTTAGCATCTTTAACTCTGCCACATCCAGCTCTGACTCCTGCCTTTTTGTCAATGCCACCATCTCCAACCCATATAACATAGCTGATCTCACTACCCTCCTGTAGACCTTCTGTTTCACTCTTACTGGTACCCATCTGTCACAAATCACTCCTGACACTCTTCTCCACCCATTCCACCCTGCCTGTACTCTGTTCTTCACCTCTCTTCCACACTCACCATTACTCTGAACTGTTGATCCCAAGTACTTAAACTCATCCACCTTTACCAACTCTGCTCCCTGCATACTCACCATTCCTCTACCCTCCTTCTCATTTACACACATATATTCTGTTTTAGCCCTGCTGACCTTCATTCCTCTCCTCTCTAAAGCATATCTCCACCTCTCCAGGGTCTCCTCAACCTGGTCCCTACTCTCACTACATATCACAATGTCATCTGCAAACATCATAGTCCACGGGGCCTCCTGTCTGATCTCATCTGTCAACCTGTCCATCACCACTGCAAATAAGAAAGGGCTCAGAGCTGATCCTTGATGTAATCCCACCTCCACCTTAAACGTACCTGTCACTCCCACCGCAGTCCTCACCAATGTCACACTACCCTCATACATATCCTGTACCACTCTTACATACTTCTCTGCCACTCCCGACTTCCTCATACAGTACCACAACTCCTCTCTAGGCACCCTGTCATATGCTTTCTCTAAGTCCACAAAGACACAATGCAACTCCTTCTGACCTTTTCTGTATTTCTCCAACGACACTCTCAGAGCAAACATTGCATCTGTAGTGCTCTTTCCTGGCATGAAACCATATTGCTGATCACCAATTATCACATCCATTCTTAACATAGATTCCACTACTCTTTCCCATAACTTCAAGCTGAGACTGATCAGTTTTATCCCTCTGTAGTTAGCAGCTCTGCACATCACCCTTATTCTTAAAAATAGGTACCAAAACACTTTTTCTCCACTCCTCAGGCATCCTCTGACTTTCCAAAATTTCATTAAACAATCTAGTTAAAAATTCCACTGACATTTCTCCTAAGCACCTCCATGTTTCCACTGGTATGTCATCTGGGCCAACAGTCTTTCCATTCTTCATCCTCTTCATAGCTGTCCTTACTTCCTCCTTGCTATTCTGTTTCACTTCCTGATTCACTATCCCCACATCATCCAACCTTCTGTCGCTCTCATTCTCCTTAATAATACACTTATATGTTCCTCACCTGTGGTACCATTGCTGCTTGTTCATACCCAGTCCTTGCATTGTACTCTTCTGATGATGGTTATTTTGTTATGGGGGGACCTGTTGGGATGTTTCCCTGCTGCACCACATGTTTCTGCAGGTTCATATTCTGCAACAAGGCTCACACCATGAAAGTTTTTGTTTTGTTTCAGGTCTCAGGTCCATATTCCAGATCCACACCTGATATGTCAGGAAAGTGAAAGCAACCCTTGAGTTACCCAAGCATTCACGTGCACACACACACACACACACACACACACACACACACACACACACACACACACACACACACACACACACACACACACTGCATAGCATTCCATGTTTCATTTTGGGCTTTATGGCACACCATCTCTGCCACATGCTGGGGGTCACTGATAGGAGTTACCATCCAAGGCTGCAGGGCATATATGCCATTGCTTGCAGCACACAACAGCCACACCATTATATATGGTCTATGCCCTGCTTATATAGCAATTTTTTATAATGCCCTGTGTAACCCAGTTATGTGTGCAGAAAATTACATGTTCTCCCTGTGGGAAGTCCCTCTGCATGAACCATTGGTATTGGTCAGAAGTCTGCTATATGTGTGAATCATGGGAACTGCCTGAGTATAATGCCCTGGGTGTTTCACACTACCTGCATTTCAGGGAATGGAAGCCCTTGCTATTGAAATAGCTCACTCTTTGTGAACCAGATGGGGCTTTGATGGTAATGTGTGCAGAATTTGTGGCTCCCAGGACCTCAAGGCAATGGGCAAAGCTGTAAAGGACCTGGTTAGTAGTGGTTCTGTCCTCTACAGTCCTAGGGAACCAGATACGCTGTTTTCCAAATACTGCAACATGATGTCAAGGAACTAGTGTAAGATATGCAAGGCTGATCCCTGTGATAGTTGTAATATGTCTCCTGTAGACTGCTGGAAGGTCCCTGTAGTTAAGATGGTTAATGCTTAACATACCTTTATTCCCACTGGTATGGATCATCTGCACACCATCTTTGGTCACCCTTGAGGTTTACACAGTTCAACTAAGTTGTGCATGGTTTCCATGTCCACATGGTAGTGACTCATTAACTGCTAGTCTGTGAGGTCATGATATGTAAGGCCACTGATGGTAACTCATGCACTGGCATGGATAGCCAATACACCATGTAATGCATCCAGAGTAGCCACTAATGTATGCTGTTCTGCTGTAGTTATTGCTAGTCCTAACATCTCCATGGACTGGTACACCATAGGTTCATAGGTGTGTACTAGGCTCATGGCTCTGAAGCCTGTATAAGCCTAGCCCAAGAAGATTCCCTGGCATCATGCCACCCAAAGTGAGTTCCCACTGCCCCTGTCAAGCAAGGCCACTGAAGTGATCCCCGGGGTGACCTTCCTATTGTCCATCCACTCGTCAAGATTTCTCTTAAAGAGGGCCAATGAAGTGCTCTGCTTGACGCAAATGGGAATTTTGTTACAGAGTATGGGAAGTCTCTGGGTTAGAAACATAAGTATCAGGTGTTCTATGTTTGTGCCATAGCACAGTGCACCTGTTTTATATGTTTTTGAATCACTCTACTATGTTTGATGTCACTTTTTGCGCAATTGATGTGTCTAATTTGATATGAGGTCCCTATTATTATTATGTAGTCATTTGCATGCACTGTATACCATGCTATTTTACCTTGATGCAGCCCAGTTGCCTGTGTCTCTGAATGTCACATACTGTGCACATTGTTGCCACCAGTGCTACTTTGCATTGTACTGTGCAGAAAATATCTATGAATCCCCAACAAAGTTACATTCATGCAGATGTCACTCGATGGGTTGCCAACTGGCTTACTGACAGAACCCAGACTGTGAAAGTAGCCGACTCCAAATCCAGCTCCAGACAAGTGACAAGTGGAGTACCTCAGGGTTCAGTCCTGGGATCGCTCTTGTTTGGCATCTACTTCTCTGAAGTGCAGGCCAACACCAAGGGACTCTGGCTAACAAAGATTGCATATGACTGCAAATGGGGAGCCATTATTGAATCCCCAAATGATGTGGCTATTCTACAAAAGGGCCTTACAGAAACAGATGCTTGATGCCAGAGCCATGGGCTCAAGCTTCATGCCAAGAAATGTATAATTTATCCCCTTTAGGAAAAACCATGTACCCATGAATTACCACATAGGTGGCAGTACACTAAACACCGAAAGTGTGTTGAGAGACTTAGTGACACAGGTGGACAGTGGTCTCACCTTCGATAACCACATCACCACAACAGTCAGGAAATCCTTCTATGTGCCCTCCCAAGCAACCTTAGACAAATGACCACTCTGGACCAATTTAAAACTCACCTCCAAGTGTTACTAAAAACCCAATGGCTGACTAATATCTCATGCCCTTGACCACTATCAGCCTAGCCTTGCCACCATGTAACCCAATTCCAAAGGGTACACCCTATAACCATTACTACCCATCTCATCAACTCCTTTTTTTCCCAGGGTTACTTTTTTTCTAACTTATTGTTCTTATCCAGTATTACATGTTTTATTCCAATTATTGTACTAAATGTCTAACTTATACTCCACTGAAAACGGATATGTATCCAGCTGGACTATCCCGGTCAACAAATGTAAAATAAATAAAAAAAAAAAAAAAAAAAAACCTCATCACTAAGGGCTTTTCATCCACGAAAAATGAGGTCATTGTCCCACTGTACTCATCCTTCATTAGACCCATTATAGA
Organism: Protopterus annectens; assembly: GCF_019279795.1. Lineage (NCBI taxonomy): Eukaryota > Metazoa > Chordata > Ceratodontiformes > Protopteridae > Protopterus > Protopterus annectens. Next base: position 1,963,011,617 of record NC_056729.1, read on the forward strand.
GTATTAACACCCCATTTGATATGTACCTCACAAGACATCTGCAACAGCTGGAAAGGCAGCAGAAATACCTTACTAAAAGAATCACAGGCCTAAAGCAGATACCATATGCTGACCTTCTAAAAAAACTCCAGCTATACTCTGTGGCATATCGTCTACTCAGAGGCAATCTCTGCTTAACATACAAGGCCATGTCAGACCCTGACCTGTTCTACATGCTCCACTTAAAGAAATCCCAATCCATCAGAGCCACATGCTTCAGGGATCTAAACCTTGTCATCACAATAAACAAAACATGCTGGAGGGATAGGTTCCTGACCCAGAGACTCCCCATACTCTGGAATAGACTGCCCATACATGTCAAGCAGAGCACCTCCTTGGCACTCTTCAAAAGGAACCTTGATGACTGGATGGGAGATAGGAAATTCACCCCAGGGATCATGACAGTCACTCTGCTAGATAGGAGTCCAGGGAAGTAAATATTGTGGGAAGGAATGTCCAGGGAATTGTTATGGCTAGGCTTGTATAGGCCCTAGGGCCGATAGCCTAGTACCAACCTATGAACCTATGTCAAACTACTAATTTAATCTTTAATGAGATTAAAGCTGCCACACTTCTCACTGAAGTCTAAGATGATCAGTGTTGAGACCATATGATATGAAACTTTCTACATTCCAGGCAACTCTGTAATTTTACAGTAACTGTCTGACATGTTGCATTGTACTTGTTTTTCATTAAATGTACATACATGACTTCTTCTCAAAGTGAGGAGTGCAGCACATGCCCACAATATATCTTTACCAAGCTGTAATTCTACTAGAAGTAAAAATCATATTCAGTTTTCAGCAAGGAATATTACTTATAGGTGGGGACTAGAATTTGATTTGCAGCAGTGAAAATGCATGTGGGGGGCTCAAAAGGGAGAATACAACAAAGGAGGGTATAGTTCTGAGTGAATTTACATATCATTCTCCAAGGTATAAAAACTGGGCTAGGCTAGACAGAATTTATATTTCACAGGAACATGTGTATTTAATTGAAGGTTTTGATATTCATTCAATAACTATTTCAGATCATGTGCCAATAATAGCTAAAATAAAAGCACAGGGTAATAAAATAAAAATGAGACATTGGGGCTTTCCCACCTATTTGTTGAAAATTCAGGAGCTGCTAGGTTAGAAATTTCTTCTGAAAATATAGCTAGGGAGTGGGAAAAATTAAAAATAGGACATAAGTAAAAGAAAGAGAGCTATGGTTAAAAAGTAACAAGAATTACTTAGAGGGACTGACAAATGTTAACATTTTTCAGAACAGGAGGAATCTCACAGAACAAGAGGAGGATCAACTGCAGAATGCTAGGCAGAAAATAAGGCATTACCTTGATAATATGCACAAGCTTAGAAAGATTACTATTAAGCAACTGTTTTTTATAGTAACACTAGAGCACAAAAACTTTTAGCACAATGACTCAGGCAACAGAAAGTAGAAAGGGCTGTTGCCAAACTTAGGGAGCCTTTAACAAGGAAGGTAACAAGATATCCTGTAGAGGTATTATAAATATTTCAGAAGTTCTGTCAGAATCTCTTAAAAGCAGAGAAATATGAAAATCAAGAAAAGATACAAATGGAAATGTTTATGGAAGAATTAAATATGCCAAGGTTAGAGGTAGATGAGGATCAATTACTAATGGTTAAGGTAGGAAGGGATGAGGTAAAAATTGTGATGTATAACCAATCCACAGGAAAGTTCCCAGGAATAGAAATCATTCCTGTGGAAGTCTGGAAGCTAGGAGGAAAAAAAACTTATAAAGATCTGCAAGGTTTTGTTTAACAGTATCTTAAGAGGAGGAGAAGTACCACCACCCTGGAAGAAAGCAGTGGTAGCTGTAACACCTAAAGAGGGTAAGGAGCCATCAGATCCGGCTTCATACAGGCCCATTTCCATTTTAAACCATGATTATAAAGTGTTCCTGCCCTCAATGGCTAAAAGAATGGCAAAGGCAATGCCAAAATTGATAGACATGGACCAATGTGATTTTGTGGAGGGGAGGCAACCATTTGACAACATTTATAGAACACTAATGATCCAGAGGGAAGCAGAATGTAAGAAAATACCATTGCTGTTGGTGTGTCTTGATGCAGAAAAAGCATTTGACAGTAAATCTGGACTTTATGAACAGGTAAATGGAAGCGTTTGCATTTCCCGAAAAATTTATAAGGTTGATTAGTAGGATATATGGGAGAAGTAAGGTTGAAATTAAAGTGGGTGAGATCCTCCCTGATAATTAATGCTTGAGCAGAGGAATCAGACAGGGGTGTCCTCTTTCCCCTTTATTACTTGCATTACATTTAGAACCATTGGCAAAGAAAATAAGGAACTCAGAAATTCAAGGATATAATTGGTGTGGTAGTCAAGAAAAGTTGGCTTTATTTGCAGATGATATTATTTTTTACCTCACAAAACCAGAAAAAGACATTACAGTATTGTGGAACATTTTAAGACAGTTTCAGATCTTTTATGGATACAAAATTAATGAAGCTAAAACAAACACAGTAGCAGTAAATTACCCACACGTGAAATTGTTCTTGCTTACCCATATTTATGGGGACATGATAAAATGAAGCATTTAGGAGTATGGATTAAAAATGATTCTAGTGCGGCAGCTAGGGATATGTAGGAAGATACTAAACAAAAGATAATACAAAAACGGAGAAAATGTAAGCTTTGTTATATGGATATGGATAGTAAAATGCAAGCAGTTGAAATGTTCTTATTCCTTTTAGTATTATACACAAGTCAAGCATATTTTCATTAACCAGAGGAGAAGTTGTGGGTAGCAGTTAATAAGGAGCTGAAGGACTTTATCTGGGAGGGGAACACAGCAAGAGTCAAGTGGGATAAGCTGCTTCTTCCAGTAGAACAGGGTGGATTTATTACCCAATTTGAAGGGGTATTTCAGAGCTACACAGTTAAGATTCCTATACATAGCGAAAGCAGAAAACTATAATTCAAAGTGGAAAGGGATGATAATAAAACAAAGGGGAAGCTTAAGAAACAAGGTGAGAGACTGGGATTTTCTATGCAGGCCTTTAAGGTGAATAACAATAATCATACAAATTATTATATCCATGAAGTAGCAGAAAGTATTCTAAGAACTAAACCAACATGAGAATGGAAAAAGGAGATTTTGCCAATAGGAATGACTGCAATTAGGGATACTGACAATAGGGAAGAGGTGGCTGAAATATATTGGAGAAAACTGGCAAAGGAACCAAGGTATTGGGAGAAAATAACTAGAGATGGAAAGATGATAGAATGGGAAGACACCAAGAATGTATTTGGACTGCAGGTTAGAGATTGCCTTCCCTATCATGGATTGATATCATAGTATAAGCAAAGAGAAAGAAATAGGGGGGTCATACCTCTCAAAATGGAAACATCAAAAATCTGGACAAAGGCCCATGAAAAGTAGGTACAAATATGTATGCTGAGTAACATAAAATTTGCATACATAATTATGTAATCCCACCCACTCCAATGAGATTGTGGGATACGAGCTTTCAAAACACAAACTGAAGAACAGACAACCAAAATATGCCCCCCTCCCCGACCCTGTAGTAAATGGTAACCATTTTTTTTGAAAAGTGTAGCAATGATGTTCACTGGGAAGGGAGAAGATAATGAACCTTAGGATTTTGTTTTTGGTGACTTTCAGTGTGTGGGTTTTGGGGTAAAAGTAGGACATTACTGGCAGGCAATATTCTAATCTTAGCAAAAGAATTTTATAGTTTGTTAGGACCTCCAGAAGTAATTCTCTATGGCCTACTGATCAGTGGCATAGCTAGAGTTAGTGCCGCCTGGGGCTATCTTTGAGTTTGCCTCCCTTCCCCCCCTCACAAGTCATAGCCAAATGGGCCTCCCCCCATACACAGCCCTCCATCCTGCAGCCATTCCAATGTCCCATTACTTGGCCGTTTCACCTCATTTACCATAAACACTGTAATGTGCATACTGCTTTACGTCTACAATGATTTGGATTTCATTTAAAATGTTATTTCACATTTTATAGCACAAACACTAATAGACATCTGCTAAACAACGCAATACAGTCTCACAATGAAAACAGACTTAGCATTAAAACTTCTCTGCCCTTGAAACTCACATTCATTGAAACCCACATTCAAAGAAAATACATCTGGCTAGTGGTGGATAAAGATTACCTTTGGGCTGTTTTCAAATCTTAGGCCCCTTGCACACGAAACATACATGTGTTCTTTGATGCACCTTCCTTATTGTATTAAATTATATTCCTTGTATAATACAGCACACTTGTTAGTGAGTTTTAAATTTATTGTTTTGAACATTTTTCCAGTAAGCAATGAAACAAAATGCATGAACCAACAATGACAAAACCGCCCAGTTCAGAACATTTCCATCATAAAAGTCTACTCAAACTTCTACAATCCACCAGTACCAGCAAATGTGCACAATGTCTGCAGAAGTAAAAGTCATCAAAATAATTCCACATTAAAGAGATCTGTAACTAATGAAGAGGTTGCTGCTAGTAATCAACTTTACATTTCATTGTTTCATCTACAAATAAAGTTCCTGTTACCCTTGAGGAATAAATTGCTTATGTTACATCAAAAAATTAGCTAGTAATATTGGAATAGGGAATGGATGGCAAACTGATAACAGGTTCATAGTTACTAGGTGTGTCTGCCAAAAAGGACATTCTCAGGACTGCAGCATCCACCCCCCTTAAAAGTACAACACAGTACAGTATCAGCAATCCATCTACATACTGTGGGAGTATATCCCACAGCCTTCTACATCAAAAGCAAGTATTCTACTTGTGCTACTAACAACAAACATAAACAGACTTGGCATAAGTAAAACTAAATTTCTCTCCCCCTGAAGAACTATGCAGCACAAGAAATCTGGAAAACGCCAAAATTTATCACGGGGTGACAAAGGCACAAAACCAGGTACACATTTTAAATATTGCTTGTATAATCTTAGAATGTTGCTAGAACATAGACACACACACACACACACACACACACACACACACACACACACACACACACACACACACACACACACACACAAATATGTACCATTTCAGTTCAAATAAGCCTGAAAAGAGAAATGCAGATCATTACACTCAAATGAGACTGTCGTTTCAAAGTATGTATAAATAATCTGTTTCAATTAGAGCACACACACTTATCTTACCTGGAGAAATCCAGACTGCTGTGCTTTCAGACAGAATTAAGGAAAGTTCCATATGCCTAACTTCAGCTATAGCTAAGCCTGAAATGAGACTGCCATAACCTGTTTCAGTTCAAATAAGCCTGAAATGCAGATCCGTAAGTTCAAGAGACTGCCATTTCAGTTAGAGCACACTCACAGACTGCAGTTCAGTTAGAGCACACTCACATCTGCATTACTTGGAGAAATGCAGACTGCTGTGCTGTTTCAGACAGAGAATTAAAGAAAGCAGCAATGGAGCAGGAGGACACACAAATGCAGACTAAATGAGACTGCCTGCCATTTCATAAGCCTGATTTCAGTTAGAACAAAGTACAAATGAGACTGCCATTAGAGCTAAGCCTGAAATGAGTCTGCTGTTTCAGTTCAAATAAGCCTGAAAATGGAGAAATGCAGATCCGTAAGTTAAAATTATGAGACTGCCGTTTCAAAGTACAAATAAGCCTGAAATGAGACTGACATTTCAAAATACGTACAAATAAGCCATTTCTCTGTTTCAGTTAGAGAACACACCCACTTAAGAAGCCTGGAATGCAGACTGCTGTTTCAGTTAGAGCACACAAAGACTGCCATTTCAGTTCGAGCACACAAAGACTGCCATTTCAGATAGAGCACACACACTTGTCTTACCTGGAGAAATGCCGACTGCTGTTTTGTTTCAGACAGAATTAAAGAAAGCAGCAATGGAGCAGGAGCACACACAAATGCAGACTCCCATTTCAGTTTAACATGAACTTCCCGCACATATGGGTCTGCTATGCAGCAAGTTAAATTATGCCTCAGCATTCTGACAGGCTGTCTCGTGAAGTTAACATCATCGTGCATGCCCTGCACGTGATGATGCCAGGAACAAATTCATTAAAAAAAAAACGGGAAATTCAGAAATTAAAGGGGACACTCGGGAATTTGTGGCACCCCAATAATTTGGACTCAAAAACTGTTTTTAATGAGGAATTCGGTATGGTTGAGAGTATGAGGGGGGGTCCTAAATGAAAGACCAGCACTGGTAGACTTTTTAATAGAATCTAGAACAAAAGCTGCCATTAAAAAAGGAATAATTAGTAGAGCATTTAAAATATTGCATGATAACTATAAGAGTCAGTCAGAGGAGGTTAGACAGGATTAGGAAGAGAGTTTGGATAAGCAATTCACAAAGAAACAATGGAAGGATATATGTATGTCTCCAAATATGCAACACAATCTAGAAGATTTAGGATATTTCCTGGAAATGTTTACATAGATATTTTTATATCCCAAGTAAACTTCAGAGAATTTTTCCTCAGGCAGACAGCAAATGTTGGAGGTGTGAAGGGGAAGAAAGAGGTAACTGGGAACATATTTTCTGGGAGTGCAGTGAGTTGATGGACTTTAGGGATTCCCTGCAGGATGCACTGTTGGAGATGATGGGTGGGCAGATTGGTCTAACAAGGGAGATAATATTTCTGAGTGATGATACAGAATTAGAATTGCCTAGCCTAATAATGGTGGCTGACAAAAAAGAAATTAGTAGAAAATGGAAATCAAAATCTTAACCAACTTTACTGGAAGTAGTGAATATAATAACAGAAATAAAACAACTGGAACTGAGATCTTTAGAAAAGTGTAGGAGCAAACTACATAGGAAAAAATGGGAATTGTGGGAACAGTACATACAAGGGAGGAATGAGGTTTAAAAGGCATCAGGACTTAAATGAGCTATGTAATGTTTGAGTGAGAAAGATTGAGATTATAAGTGATATATAACGTTTGCAACGGGGAGTGTGTCAGTAAGGTTTGTGATGTAAAATGCTTGCAAATAGGATTATGTCCATGTGGTTTGTTTTCATTTATATAATGATATGATTGCCTATGTAGTAAGTGATGGTTTAATAAATATGTTTCTTGTTTAAAAAAAGGCAGGAATTGAATAATTTATGTAATATTATTTAGATTATATGATATATAGCAATATATGTGAAGTATAATGTTTATGTTAATATAGTCCAAGGAACCAAAATACCCAAGAGGTTCAGCATCGGATCTGAGGAAGATAACTTCTTCGACTCCAACTAAATCAATTAATTTAAACAGGCAGAGGATCAGCATGGCATAAAAATGAAAACTTTTATTAAAAACAAATATAAAAATACAATTAAAGACTGTGTAACCCCTTTTGCGTAGTGCAACTATGCTTCATCAGACATAACTACTTCAAACAACAACTCTACTTTTAAAATGATTAGCATCCAATCACAACCCTAGTTCAATTAAAACTAATTGGACTCATTGAAAGAAACAGAGTGTGTTAAAGCTATCTTACTACAATCTAAAATGCTCAGCTTACTATTAACAAAACCACATATATTGATAAATACATTCACATTAGTCCAAAACACTGCACAGAATACTTTCTGTGTCTACCGAAATCTATCAGCTGAATTAATAGTTATATAGAAAAACTGCCCACATCTCAAGATATTCTGGCATCACTGAATTACATACATTGGGTTATCAAATACTTTATTCACACATTTTTATAAAGCTATACTGATATCTAAATTTCACAAATATCCGTTTATTAGCAAAAGTACTTACGCAGTCTTTAATTCTATTTTTATATGTGTTTTAATAAAAGTTTTCATTTTTATGCTGTGCTGGTCCTCTGCCTGTTTAAATTCATTGATTTATTTGTTTGGAGTGGGAATTCGACTTTGACTGGTGCAGTGATTTTGTTTCTGCTGTATATCCCTGAGTAGTTCTGTTCCGATACTCTCAGATCAGAATGGGTCCCAGAGCCAAAGTGTTGGCACTGGATCTGTGTGGTTGGGATCTACTCCAATGCTGGATCCTTGCCTCTACCTTGGAACTTCAGCCCTGGATAGTTCAGGTCCAGTTCCATCCTAAACACACCAGTCCAAGACTGGTCAAGACCTACCTTTGTTGGGAGCTTCAGCTCAAGCAGGACTGGTTGAAGCCTCCTTCTTATTTTTCAGATCAAACCTCCTTCCTCTAATCTGCTGTGAGCTTGGAGTTAATCAGACCTACTCTACAGGGACAGCCAGTTCCAATAAGTGTGCAATCAGTTCCATTAGAGGCACTTCCCATCTCTTCTGACACCTCCTATGAACACCCCACAGAGAAGGTGCATCAGATCAGAAGAGGACATACAAAAGGAGGCACATTGATTCCCTAATGGAGTGCCTCTCAGAAGATACCAATTTTGATGAAGGGGGGGGGTCCCCCAGATCACCACCGGATGACATTTCCTTCAGAGACATTTTAGAGATGTTAAAAGAGGATTTGAGGTGGAAGAGTTTGTTTGATTATTTGTGTCACACTGAGGATGGCTGTTAAGCCGAAATCAGTTTGTGCAGTTTGTTTTTATTGCATATATATGTGCAGTCTGTTTTCATTTGCATATATTATATATTATGTGTACTTTTTAAATGCACTCATTTTCAAACAGGACTTGTGCTGGCTCTCTTTTTTTGTTAGTTTCAATTGACTTGAGCCGTGCACTTTCCGTATGTGCTGGTGCTTTTCTGTGTTTGGGAAAATCTAACAAGAGGCAAGAGAAAAGTTTATTATTAACCCTAGCTAAGGAAATGGTGTCGGTAAAGGAAGTAAGAGCAGTAGAGGTACTATGGTGTGGGCGGAAGCCATGCTGGGTAGGGGTGATCAGGTTCCTATGAATGAGGTAGGCCATGAGTTGTTTGTAGATGCAATGTTCAAGGATTTTTGAGAGGGGAGAAAGTATAGCAATAGGTCAAAAGTTAGAAAGTTCTGTAGAATTCCGACCTATGTGAATAGGTATAGTAAAGAACTTTTTCCAAAGAGTAGGAACAGTAGATTCAGTAATAGAGCGCTTTATGAGGATAGAAACAGGATATGCCCTAGATGTAGCAACAGTTTTTAGGAAGAGAGATAGAAGATTCTTAGCTGATGGGGAAGAGGATTTTTAAGTTTGAGAAGAAGTTTTTTGATGTAACTTATAGGAACTGGCCTTAGAGAGAATGGGGGGGGGGTTGTTGTTGAGGAGCTAAGAGATAAGTAGGGTTAGAAGTCTGCAAAAGTTTGCTTATAGTGTCAATGAAGTAAAAATTGAATATGGAAGCAGTTTCATAAGGAGTATTGCTGGGGCAGGGATTAGGTGGTGAGGGATTGTGTGGGTGGAGTATTAAGTTTACAGCATTCCAAAACTGTTTAGGATTCCTAGCCTGTGTAGACCGAGGTTGATGGTAGAAATTTCTTTTATCATCACAGTATGTTTTTGGTGAGATTATAAAGTTCCCTATATCTTTGGAAGTTTGAGGGAGATTTAGTCCTACATCAAAGTTTCCAGGCTGAGTCTCTTTTTAGTATAAGAGACCGAGTAGAGTTAGTTAACCAGGGGGAGTCATGGGATTTGACTCTAACAGTTCTAGAAGGGGCAAGGGAGTTAAGTATATTAAGGAAAACATGGTTAAATAAGTGACATCTTCATCAAGAGGTAGGCTGAAGACGAAGGACCAATCACTAACTGATAGAGCATTATTGAATGTGTCAGAATTGAAGGTAGATAGATTCCGGCATACTTTAAATTTGTGGGGGTCTGGGAATGTGGGGAGATGATGGGAAAATACATATAGGGCAGTGGTCACTGATGGAGTCAGGAAATTGTTTTGGGCTGTGATACAGATTGGGGTTAGAGACTAAAATCCAGTCAAAGGACAGTTTTATGCCAGCTGCAATGGCCTATAGAGAGACAAACTCCTGACTGCAGCCCCAGTGATGAAAATTTCACTATCATAGTCTCAAATGTCGCATTCTGCTGGACTTCCATTGGTATCAGGTATGTGTCTTCTGGTTAGAGTGAGGAATGCCATCTTCTCAAATATATCTTTATTGAGTTGTCATTACACAAGAAGGAAAATCTTGCATATTTTACGATAATAAGCAGCATTTTCACTTCCTACATGGTATGACCAAAGCTTTCTGTGATGATACGAACAATATGGTATGGTTAAATTCACCACTTTACAAAATTTAAAACACTAATGGTAAAAGAGAGCCTTGGCTGTGTTCTGTACCCGAGTATCCTATTGTAATTCCCTGATTGCTAAAATATCTAAAAGGAGTCTGACATATGGCATGTTAGACATAGGAAATGTATCATTTATTCCCAGTGTATCTTTACTGTGCTGTTTTATGTATAATTATATATATATATATATATATATATATATATATATATATATATATATATATATATATATATGTCTACTTTGAAACATCTAAAACCAATAACATCTAATTTCATAACGTTGAGACCAGATCATCTAAAACCTATAACATCGAATTTCATAACATCTAACACTACAAATCACAAGAAAGTAACATCCCCTCCACATATAACAACACCAAAGTACCACACTTTTTATTACATTTCTGCAGGGGGGCAAGCCCCCCTGCACCCCTCATGTGGGGGGACTGTGCCCACACACACACCCCCAGACCACCACGTAAATTAAATATGCCAACTCCAAGATCATACTACAGTTTGAAAAAGTTAATTTACTAATCCCACTGTATCAAGCCCCCCTGCAGAAACGTAGTAAAAAGTGTGTTTGGTAGTTTCGTGTTATTATATGTGGAGGGGGATGTTATTTTCATGTGATTTGTACTGTGTGTGTATGTATATATATATATATATATATATATATATATATATATATATATATATATATATATATACATACACATACACACACACACACACATATATAGATAGATAGATAGATAGATAGATAGATAGATATAGATATACAAATAGATATAGATATATAGATACACACACACAGACACACACATTTTTTTCTTTTGTAAATATTGAAATAGGTTGAAAGTTAAGAAAGGAAAAGATCACTGGGGGTAGTTTTAGGTTGAAAGAATTAGTAAAAGGAAAGAAAAAAATCACTAGTGTGGTAGTTTTAATGGAGTGAGGGATTAGAATGATAGTTAAGGTTAGTGAGGTTTATAATAAGAGCAGAACTGTTTAAAGTAACTGATAGATCAAAAAGAGTTTCCTACTGGTTTTGATGGGTAAAGATTGGGGTAAGTTAGAGGAAGGTTCAAGGACAGTAGGATGTTTATCTATTTGGATAGGTGCGGGGCAGATTTTAGTATTTAGTAGGTAGTTCTTTAGGGTGAGTTTAAAATTGTTGAAGCAGCTAATGGTGTTTATGCTGGTTAGAAGTAAGTTCCATAGTTTAGCAACAATGTATTAGTATACACAGTGTCCGGCTCTTTTGTTTGGTTCATGAACAGTTATGAGTTGTTTATTTTGAGAGCAAAGGGTTCTGGTGTGGCAATAGGGTATTAAAATGTTCTTAATGGCAGGGCAGTTGTTTGGATTGTAGGCAATTTATGTGCTATGGACAGTTGAATGAGGTTAAGGTGATGTGGAAATTCCAGACAGTTTATTTCTTTTAAGGCTTGGCAGTGATGTGAGCGGTATGAGCTACCTGTGGCAAATTTGGCGATTTTATGGTAGCGGGACTAGAGCTAATTTTGTAGAGATGAGTGCAGGTTAGTGATGCTTTTCCAGAACTGTTTTGAGTTGTTTCTCTGATTACACAGTTGGTTAGAGAAATAGTTTATCTTGTCAGTACATGCTAGCTTTTTAGCTTTGTTTCATAACTGTTTGTATCCAAGTAGGTTACATTCATTTTTGTTTTTATGCCATTCTTTGCAGGCCTTGTCCCGATTTTGTAGGAGCTGTTTAGTGGCCTTTGTTAGCCAGGGAGCATGGTTTGATTTTGCTTTCTTAGTACGAGGAGGGGCTGGCTGTTGAGTGTGTCAAGGAATATCTTATTAAAATAGTGCAAGGCATCATCCAATGGGAGAGTTTTTAGTGGGCACCAATCTGAGAGTTTCAGAATGTTGATAAATTCTTGTTGATCAAAATGTTTTAAGTTTCTGGTGGCTTTATAGTTTTAAGATTTGGATATATGTGGAGTGGATCTATAAGTGAAAACAGGTAAGTGATCACTGAGTAGATTGGGTAGGATCTTTGGATTTGAGTATTTAAGTGGATCTGAAACTAAGATCCAGTCGAGGGTGGCTCCTGGTATATTGCTGTTGAGCATTCTGGTAGGGTCGGTGAAGAGTTGGGTGAACTTGTTAGAGGTTTATGCTGTTTGTTGGGGAGTCAGTTATTAAATCTTGCCAGTTGATGTTTACATCTCCCATAATAATATTTTCATTGCAGATATTTTCTGACATCCAGGCGAGGATGTCCTCAAAGGTTTGGACATTTTGTCCTGGTGGGATATACAGACTAACTATGCTGTTTAGATTTGTTAATTTGTAGGGTTCCTATTAGGATTTCAGCATTTGAAAATGATGGGAGTGTTTTCTGGAAAGGTAGCATTGTGAGACAGTCAGCATAGATTAGGGATACCCCAACTCCCTTTTTGTTGGTTCTATTTTTCCGTGCATTGCGATCTCTAAGGATAAATTCTGCAGTCTTAGGCCCATGGGGATTTTGTACCTCATCATTATATTGTAATTCTCTGAAAGTTTTGCTAAGATGTCACAAAGAGCAACTGTCATATTGTCTTTTACACATAAGTAGCACACGTAGGATTTCACAGTCATTTCACAACCACACTCTAGCATGTTGCATTATGCTTGGCTTAGAGATGTATGTAAGACTTCCAGTCAGGGTAATGAAGGCAGAAGATGTCCAGGCTATGCATTTAAAGAGCTGTTATTTTGTCAGAAATAAGAATCATACATCGTTAAGTAGACAACATCCAGTGTTTCTACCTTCAGTATTGGCATGAGTAAACCATATTCTGCTGAGGAAGGCAGTGTGGTGAAAATTCAAAAATGAACTGCAGTGAAATCAATAAGGTTGGAGAATCCTAATTTATCTCCATAAAAGCTTTTTAAAAAATCTCGAAGCCAGACTAACATGTATGCTTTTATACATATATGTCAAATGTGGGGTTGGGTTTCACGGGATTTCCCATTAGATAGATATATGACTTCTCATGGAGAGAAATGCAGCAAATCTCCAGTTTATGTTATATGCAACATTTACATATATTTCACCAGACAAAGCAAATATTTTACCGCTGTAGACATGAAATGATTAAAGCACTTCATGCCAACAGAGGCAATGTGATGTGGTCAGATTCTAGACTGTGATACACTGAAATCTGTAAAGATAAAATAGCAGGCTTAGCTGGATTTTGTATCTGTCTAGCATATAATAATTCCAAGAAAAAATAAAAAAATTCAAAGGAATCTAACATATCCACTCTTATACAGAATTACAAACTGTAGGCTTTCACGGGCATTTCACTCATGACAATTAAGCATATTAAATCACAGTGAATTTCCATTAGGGTTGAATGTACACCTTAGGGTGAAGAATGCAGCTCCTGTTCAGAAAATATATCTTTACTAAGAAAGTCATATGTATCTGTCCTGAGATTGGGAAGTTTGCTGTCACTGATTTGCCCCATCTCAAATTTAGATTCATATGCACTGAAGTTCATTATATAAATGTAAAGTTGCATATTTGTGTTTATATCTGAATTCAGCAATTAAATACATGATGTAACTGAGAGTCATGTTACATTCTTCTGAGAAATTTGCTAAAATATTTCAGTTGTCTATTTATAGAGAGAAGTAAATGTCTGACTACAACCCATATGATCCAAGTCTGATGAGTGACTGGAAGAGCCAGGAGAGGAAGAAGGAGAAGAGCAGTCAGAGCTGGATTGCCAATCCAGGTAGAGTGAGAGATGACGTCAGATGGTCAGCCAGTGCCATGTAGTCATAATACTGAAAAATGGGTTTAGCAATCCCAGACTGTTAGTGGTAGTCCTTAATAACACATGGGTGGGAGCATGCATAGACCAGATTTAGTAAGCCTCTGGTCATGCAGTTGCTCATTTCTGAATCAGAGGTAGGATTAAGACCTTAGTAGAAATGCACTCATTGTTGGGATACTAGAAAGGGCACAGCCACCTCCTTGACTGCCTGGATGATGGCTTTCAGGTATGATTTTATGTTATTTTTATTTGTTATTTTTTATTTTACATTTGTTAACCGGGAAAGTCTGACTGGATACATATCCATTTTCAGCAGAGGCCCGGGGAGAAAAGCTCCACATTGAAATTAATTTACACTAAAACATTGTGGTTTCAGAGAAGTCTATAAACATTTAACAACATCAGTGACAGGTTGTAGTCAAAATTGTGATTACAGAAAAGTCTGCAAACATTTAACAACATCAGTGACAGGTAATAGTCAGGGTTACATTTAGATAAAAATAATCATTTAGATAAAAAAACTATCAGTGTTGGTAAATGGATTAGGTGTACAGAGATAACAATTACATATCTGAGACGTGTATAATAAAGAGAATGGTTTCCAGGTAGAAGGTAAGGATGATAGTTAAGCGAATGGTGGTAGGTAAGAAGGAAGTAATTTAGTGGGGGCAGAAAACTAAGTTCTCTTCCTGATGATGGGATAAAAGAGTTCTAATGGTTGAGGGAATTGTGTGTTGTGAGGGTGGTGAGAGAAAATATAAGGGTATTCACCTCTGTGAGCTAAGTTTGGGTTACCTTTGTCTTGGTATTAAATAGGTTAGTCAGGGTATAGACCTGGTCATAACTGAGTTTATTTTGCTTCTTCTGATTTTTGTTTGGGTTAGTCAGGGTTTAGATATGGGCAGAGCCAGTCACTGTTCATGTACATTTTTAGGGATGTTTTGAATTGAGGCAAGGAGCATGTGGTGGTTAGTTCAGCTGGAAGTGAGTTCCATTGTTTTCCAGCAGAGTTGGAGAATAAGGAATCTCCGGCTGAGTTGTAGGCTTTGGTTGTTTGTAATAGCATTCTGCTGGATGAGTGGAGGGATGTTAGGTTGCTATAGGGGGTAATAATATTAGTCAGAATGGGAGTACTGGTAGGTTGGTATAGGATTTTATAAATAATTATGAGTTGGTTATAATTTATCTGATTGGGTAGTTCAAGCCAGCCTAATTTGTGAAGATTTTGACAGTGGTGGGTTCTATAGGCTGAGCCTGTGGCAAATCTTGCTATATTGTTATAGCAGCTAGTGATTTTGTTAAGGTTTGATTTGGTTAGATTTGTGAGGATGGGTGAGGCATAGAGAAGGGTTGGCAGAAGATGTGTGCGTGCTATGGCGGTTCTGGCAGATGGGGTTAAGAACTGTTTAATCCTATACATGGAGCCTATTTTTTTGTTTACTGTTTTTATGGTTTTGTCTATATGGGCATCGTACTTCAAACTGTTATCAATGATTATACCTAGTAGTTTAGTGCAAGGTTCAGGAGTGATTATGGTGCCATTGTTGGAAGAGACTGTAATTAATGGTAATGTTAGCTTACCGGAGGGGAGAAAAGTAGTAGCTTGGTTTTGTTTGGGTTCAGTAGGAGCCAACGATTATTGAGCCAGTTTTCTACTTTGTTGAAAGTGATTTGGGATAGGGATTGTAAATCCGTGGGAGTGGAGGCAGAGCAGATGAGTGTGGAGTCATCTGCATATTGTATACAAGTTGCATTTGGGATAACTTTGGGTAGGTCATTAATAAATATGGAAAAAAGGAGGAGACCCAGGATAGAACCTTGGGGTACTCCAAGGGTGACAGGTAGAAGGGGGAATAAGCTGTTTTTCCACAGGACAGCTTGTTGTCTGCATTGCAGGTAAGAATGGAATCAGCTGAGTGCTGGGTTATCTAAAGACAGTGATTTTAAAGAGTCTAGGAGTAGGTGGTGATTTACCATATCAAATGCTTTAGATAAATCGAGAAAGAGGGTAGAGGAGAGCATATTCTGATTACGTTTTTGATTTATAGTGTGAGAAAAGGAGAGAAGGGCTGTGGTAGTACTATGGGCTGGTCTGAAGCCATGCTGGGTTGGGGCTAGGAGAGTATTCTGATTAAGGTGGGTTAGGAGTTGTTTCATTATGCATTTCTCCATTATTTTGGCTAAAGGAGATAATATGGCTATGGGTCTGTAATTAGAGAGTTTGGTGGAGTTTCCCCCTTTATGAAGTGGAATGATATGAGAGATTTTCCAGATGGAGTGAATGCAGGATTCGTAGATAGTGCAATTGATTAAGATGGAGATAGAGTAAGCTATAACATTAGCAGCCTTTTGTAGAAACTCTGCAGGAAGTTGGTCAGCTGCCAGGGTGGTAGGTTTTAGTTTTTTTAAGTAGGAATTTAACATAGTTTGTGGGGATAGAATCAAATTTGAGGGGGGAATGTTTTCTTGAGTGGGTGAGATTGTAGTAGAAGAGGTGGGAGATAGATTATTAGCTAGGGACTGGACTGTTTCAGTGGAGAAAGTGTTAAAGGTCTTAGCAACACATTTAGGAGGTAGTTGTAGGGTAGCTGAGAGGGTGGGGGTAGAGGATTTACCTGGGTGGAGCAGTTTATTCAGACCTGACCAGAATTTTTGAGGCTGATTCTGGTGCTTTTGCTGTAAATTGGAATAGTAGTTTTGTTTGTCTACCACAATAGACCTTTTTGCTTCATTTCTCATTTGTTTGAATGTAATGTGGGCTTGTGGGGATTTGGCGGCTCTCCAGGAGGTCCATGCTGAGTTTGTAGCAGTAAGTTTTTGTCTAGTAGTATTGGTTAGCCATGGAGCAATTTTATTCTTGGTTCTGATTGTATATGTGGGAGCATGCCTGTCTAAGATGGCCATGAATCTAGTGTTGAATTTGGAGACTGCTTCATCAAGGGGAAGTGTTTTTGGATTGGCTCACTTGCATGAGTTAAGATCGTTCTGGAAACTAGTTAGGTTAAAGTTCTTTGTATACCTAAGGGTTTTAAAGGTGGTTTGGTGAGGCATGCTATCCTTTTCCTGATTATATAGGTTAGGAGGTGGTCGCTGTTGTCTTCAGGTAGGGTGCCTGATTTGTATAACTGCGGTTTGTTATTTATTAAGATCCAGTCTAGAATGCTTTCCTTTTTTTGGGCTTGTTGATTCTGGTGGGGGTGGTAATAGTCTGGGAGAAACCATATAAGTTAATATGGGTGGTGGGAAAGTTTGCTGAACAAGTTATCCAGTCGATGTTGAAGTCCCCGAGAATGATTGTTTCTTGGGGATGGGTAGTGGATAACCATTGAAGGGTGCTTTCTAAGTTGGCTATGTTTTTGCCTGGAGGAATATAGCTGCATACTATGTTTGTAGATTTGTGTTTGCTAAGTTGTACTTTTGAGATGATTATTTCGGAGTGGGTAGTTGTTAGGTATTGTGGGGTGCTAATTGTGGATATCTCGAGAGTGGATTTATATAAGATGGCTACTCCGCCTCCTTTTCTACCTTTATGGTCAAGTCTTATTATATTATAGTTAGGGGTAATATTTCATTATGCGGAATAGTGGGTTTGAGCCTGGTTTCTGTGAGGCAGAGTAGATAAGGGGGAGTGCATGTCTAGGAGGGCATTCAGATAGTGGATTTTCTTATTTATACTTCTGATATTTTGGTGACAGACTAGAAATGATTTGGGGGCATTATGTGAACTTCTTAGGTTGGTAGCAGTACTATTTATAGGGTTAGAGGTAGCTGGTGAATTTGGGCCTGGGTTAGGGTGGATGTCGCCGTCGTTTATGAGGTTAGGTAATATACTCCTTATGAGTTTGGTTCACTTAAGTAGGAGTTGGTAATAGTTTTTAGTCCTTGAGTTTAAGTTAGTTGGATGTATGGGATGGAGAGTTTTGGAGTAGTGCAATTGGTGAGGAGGTGGGGGAGTATTGGTGATGGAGTGTGTGTTTGGATGCTAGTGGTTGTGATTGATGTAGAATACTGAGAGGTAGGTAGTGGAATTCATATGCGGTGAAGAAATAAAGTATTATAAGTGGGGGTATGAGGTAGTTATATGTTTTAGAGTTTTGGGATAAGGTGGGAGTAGGTGGATACATTGTGGCTGGGGTAGTAGATGGGTTAGTGAAAATGGGTGGGGTGATAGAGGAGAGTGAAATTTTATTGAGTTGGGCATAGGGGTGGATGTGTGGAAAGGATGAGTTGTGATAGGATGGTTGTAATTAATGGGAAGGGCTGACTAAGTGGGGGGTGTGGTTAGGGAAGTATAAGAGTAGGAGTACTGGGGGTGGGTGGAATTTGGGGGCAGTGTAGGGGAGCGGAATGAGCCCTCAGGGTGAACAGAGCGGGTAGAGCTAGAGAAGGACTGAATTCAGGGAAAACACTTAGTGGAGTGCTGACTGTAAGGTATGTTTAAAGAGATAGTAATTTGTGCAGGTGAGAAAAGTAAGGTAAACAGTGGGATATATTGGGGCTTGCAGATAGATAAATATGGTAAGAAGTGGAAGTCTGAGAGTTAAATTATCAGCATGGAGAATAGTTATGCAGGGAGAATAGACCAGGGAATATGGTGCCACCTAGTGGGCAATGGTTGTAATGCAATCAGGCTACTCACAGGGCTAGCAGCTCCCATGTGATAAGGTAGGGTGACACAGGAGTAGTATAAGGAGGCTATAAGAGTGGATGCTATGGCGGTTGGGAGGAGAGAAAGGTTTGGCTGCTGGCTGTCTGCTAGGAAGTTTACAATATACACCTGGGCTGATAAAAGAAGTGTATGTTTAATCTTACAGACAGTGGGTATACGTTTAAAAGCTGGGCCAAAGGAACACAATGAGAGCCAGCAAAAGTAAAATAAAAGCCATTTAATGTAAGCGCTTTTGGCAAGAACCTTGCCTCACCTTCTTCAGACAAAAAGTAGAACAGTAAAATGGCTTTTTTTTTACTTTTGCCGGCTCTCATTGTGTTCCTTTCGCCCTGCTTTTAAACGTTTGGTTTTTCATTGTCTTGTGTTTGTGGTTTGAACAGTAAGTATACAACATACTTTCTTGTGTCCTTGAGGGGAATGATGTCCAGAGAGGTTTGGCTATGTTCCTTAGCGTGGGAAGGAGGCAGCAATCCTAGACAGGGCTAAAAACCCAAGACCTAGTACAGGTCAGGCAAGTTGGAGTGCTGGGTAGATAAAGGGAGAGAAAACAGTGGTGAAGTAAGTAGTAGGTCAGACACACTCTTTAAGCAATGTACTAGAAAAGACAGTACCTTTGTAATCCCTTTAACCAAGAATATACATGTTAATATTCCAGATATTCAATTAGGTTAGTGCAGTTGAGTGCAAGGT
Organism: Protopterus annectens; assembly: GCF_019279795.1. Classification (NCBI taxonomy): domain Eukaryota; kingdom Metazoa; phylum Chordata; order Ceratodontiformes; family Protopteridae; genus Protopterus; species Protopterus annectens. The sequence goes on from NC_056729.1 coordinate 1,963,031,051, forward strand.
AGAAGCAGTTTCTAGTGCAATTTAATACAATAAAGCTTACACTATCAACTTAACAGCACTCTACAGGTCTGGTAAAATAAAGCAGTAAAGAATACATTAGGTGTCCATACATGTCATGGTACAGATTACAGTGGCCCAGAAATGAGAACGGTGTAGCAGATGCTTGTGTACAGGTTCACTACGTATTATCTGAATTATTTTATAAAGGATAGAACCCCTATGTAACTAGTTAATATAAAATGAAATAGTTGGGCCAGCGTAACAAGAATGCTAAACCTAATTCAGCATTTTAGCCTAGAGAGTATTCTACAGTTGTAATGCCCTGTTGTATATCATGCACTTGTAAACCAGACTGCGGAGCGGAACTCTGACTCTGTGATATCTTGTTAGAGAGAGTACTGCCCCCTCATAGTATGCAGTCAGTTTTATTTAGGTGTTTTAGCCCTTGAAATATTACTAGGGCTTTAATCCTAAGTTATTACAAATAAACCACTAACTTGGAGGCTGGAATGTAATTTATCAGCTATCTATCAGCGTTTTAACCTTACGAGTATTAATATGGCAGTAGTATCCTGATTTAAGTAAGGTAAACCCTGGCATTATTAACCTGATGTAAGTAAGGTAAACCACTCAAATGGAGGTTAAGCACTGGAGCGCTACTCTAGTCCAATGTTCTTGTATTTAAAATAAGTACTGTAGCCTCATAGCTTGTTATCGGTTACCTTTAACCGGAGCAGACATGGTTAACAGTGCTGATTCTACAGCTATAGTCTTTTCAAAAGTGGAACAGCGTGCGAGATAGGCAGGTATAAAGCTAACCACTTCTTTGATCAGTAACAACCCTAAGGAGCCGAGGTATGTGCATGCCGCATAAACATAGAGAAAAAATGCTGGCAATAAAAAGTAATTAGTTAGAGCAGTTACACAGGTTATTAGTTTGCTAAACAGCCATTGCAAGTATTGTAATTAATGCAAGAGATGCTACCCTGACCTTAATTTAGCTGTACTGACTTGGAATATCCTCATGTTGTGAAATTGCTATGTTACTTCAGCACAAACTCCCTACATTAATTGTTATGATGTCCCGCTTTGGTATTGATTCTTAGCTAGGCTCCAGTACCGCTCCACTTTAGGAGCAGGACGTATTTGTAAACCCGTTTAGTGGTGCTAATCAGCTCCATGTGCTACAAACATTGAGAATATGTCTACCAAAAGTAGAGCAGCTAGGACACCATTCCAAGTTTACACAAAATTATACATTCATACGGAAACCATTGCTCTCACTGTAACATGTCCTCATTAATAAATACAGCACGTATCAACTCCACGTGCTACAAACATTAAAATGTAGTATCCGCTAGAGATAGAGCAGCTAGTACACCATTCTATTTAAAGAATATAGCTAGTCGCTAAACAGTAACAGTTATAGATTGTCGTTGCTTAAACGTAAACAGATTACAAGATTCAGCACGTATCAGCTCCACGTGCTACACACAGTAAGATACAGTAACCACTAGTGAATAGAGCAGCTAGTACACCATTAATATAAAAATATTTCATCTGTATACTGGGAATACCTTATGCAGAAAGAAAGAAAGAATGAGTCCAAGACTAACAGAGGATTCTCAGTGATTAGCAGGCATCAAAGCATATACAGAAAAAAAATCAGTGGTAACTACTACCAGGAGAACGTCTTTGCCATTTATCAGCTCAGATTTTTGTCATTTTTTCACAAGTACAGATTTGATATGTTTAGGCTTAAAAGCTTAATATTTATATTTATCTGAATCATATCATTACTACATTATGTGTTCTTATGAAATTATAATTAAAAGTAAACTCTTTTCTGAAAAGAATAACATTTTTGCCATTTTCAGTGTTTTAATATTGATGTTAATGCATACAGTATGCCACATACTATATCTCAAGATCTATTTTCCTGTATTTTATAAGAATATCTTGAAGAAATACAGAGATTATTTGCAGTTGTAGGTACAGTTAAATTCAGACCAGAATAACCATTTGACTTTGACAAACCGCTTCTTGCGCAGAACAGTCAGATTAAAATAAAAGATTAACTGTCAGTTTTCAGAGTGACCAATACCAAGTCTGACAAAAACATACATATGTGGCAGTGTTATTACTTTAAGCCTAACAGGAACATGCATTTTAGTTTAACAAGTGATATTTTTAAACTTTTTATATCGTCATAAAAATAACATGACAATGATTTTTATTAAAGTTCAATGTATAGGTGATTCTTTACCTTTAAGGTTAAAACACAACCTAAAAAAAATTATATGTAATTCTCAAAATAATTACATTTGTCTTGGGATCTTCTTGAAAAAGTGTAGACATAAATGCCACACTCCAGAGCAGTGGCCAGGGAAGACACCAGTGAGCTTTTCAGATCAACTTCAGTAAAGTGACCTGCATCCCCATTTTGAATTGCAGGCCTGCTAACCACAAGCGTCATCCTTAAGATGCTGAGGTGAGTGACACTGCTTCTCTGCCACCATCACAAATGGACCTGTAGGACAAAGAGAAAAAAAAAAAGAGAGAACACGTTGTATACACATGTTACACATAACATTAAAGCTGTTCAATGAAGTGGTGCAACATGACACGTACCTTGCTGCTGGGAGGGTCACTCTTGCCTCCTTTGACATTCAGTTGTGTAAGCTTGCTGCTTATTAGCCACTGTAAGATAAAACAAGAACTTAGTACAGGTGGGGACCTGTGAAAACAAAAGGGAAAAATTCTTATAGTAAAACTCTGGCTGTCTGTTCTTGACTTTTTCATCTCATTCTATAAGCAGAATGGGGTGATGCTGCTTTACGACACTAAAATGATGCCTACACAGCTCACCAAAATGGATGAGTTCAGTAGCAGCACTCACTGTCATGGCAACCTCATTATAGGCGTCAGTCTTGCACGAATTGTCATCATATTGGCCCAGAAAGCACCTTTGAAAGTCCATGTGGAGGAAAAATAAGAGAGTGTTGCTCTCCCTTAGATGCTATTTATTTATTTATTTGCATTTGTTTATGGGTGGTGTGTGTCTGACTGGGCTAGTAGCCCGTTTTCAGTGGAGACCTGGGGAGAAAAGCTCCAAAAAGAACAGAATTTACAATCAGCAAAAACAGAAAGTCTAGTCATTGTAAAACTCTCAGTTCTGCTAGATGAGAATAGCTTTTAGTTGTAGTGGAGAAGAGTGAAGGAAAGAAAACGATAGGCGAGAGTAGTTATCCAGGGGGATTGCATGGGCAGAGCCATTTGCTTTAAAGCTAGTCTTTTACTTTTGTTTTAAAGGAAGAATAAGAGGGGTGCATTGTATGCTTAGGGGGAGAGCATTCCAGGACTTGGCTATTTTGTTTGAGTACAGGGAGTCACCATGGTAGTTATGTGATTGTGTTATTTTGAGCAGATGCCTGTCGGATGACCTAAGGGACCTCTTGTTTGTTTCTGGTTGAAATAGCAGGGCAGCTATTGAGGTTGTGAATGATTTTGTGGGTGAGGGTAAATTGGTTTAATGATAACAGGTTTGGAAGTTCGAACCAATTAAGTTGTAGGAGAGCAGAACAATGATGGGCTTTATGGGGATGATTGGTGGCAAACTTTATAATTTTGTTATAGCAGGATTCAAGGATGTGTGGGTCAGCCTTGAGTAGGTTTGTGAAGATATGAAAGCAGTAGAGAAGTGTAGGTAGAAGCTGAGATCTTGCTGTGGCTAGCGTGGCTTGGGATGTTAGGTACTGTTTGGCCCTGTAGAGGGCTCCCAAGTTTCAAATATACTTTTTGACAGCTGGGAAATAAGTATATCAAATCTGAGACAGCCATCGACTCCTAGGAGCTTGGCTTGGTTAGTTGGTTCAATTTTGGTACCATTCGCAGATCGGATAGAGAGGGGTAGGGAGCAGAACTTAGAAGTTTTGTTAGTAAAAATTTGTTGAGAATGAGTTGGTGGTTTGATAGAAAAGTTTCAATTTCCTGGAATGCATTTTGCATCTTTACCTGAAGTTCTTGAGGGAAGGGGGCAGAGCAGATAAGGGATGTATCATCTGCGTATTGCATGATAGAAGCAAGTTGGGTTGCCATATTGTTATTTGTAAATATGATAAAGAGAGAGGGCCCAGTATTGAACCTTGAGGTACACCGGTGGATACTGGCAGTAGTGGGGAGAGATCATTCTCCCATTTTGTTGCCTGATGATGGTTAGATAGTTAACTGATAAAGACAGGGATGAGGGACTGAGATTGAATGTAGCAAATTTCTTAAGAGGGTGGGAGTGGGTGTCAAAGGTTTTTGACATATCCAGGAAAACTGCAGAGACTAGTTGTCCATTATTCATAAGATGATGAATAGTATTGGTGAAGGATAACAAGGCTGTGTTTATGCTGTACTTGGGTTTAAAACCATGCTGGGTATTGGATAGAAGGTAGTTAGTGGTAAGGTGGTTGAGGGGTTGTAGTTGAATACATTTCTCTATGATTTTGGCTATGGGTGGAACGATAGTTATAGGGCGGTAGTTTGAGATTTCTCTAGAGGGGCCACCCTTGTGGAGGGGGATGATGTGCACAACTTTCCAGAGGAGAGGCACATATTGTTCAGAGATAGAATGATTGATTAGTGTAGAGATAGGATAGGCAATGGATGGAGCTGCTATTTTTAGGAATTTGTTAGATAGTTGGTCGGCTGCCAGGCAGCAGGGTTTTAGTTTACTCAGGAGCTTTTTAATGTAATAGGTTTGAAAGTGAAGGAGTTAGAAGTACTAGATGTGGGGGAGGGGGGAGTGAGAGGTAGTTGGTGGTGGTTGTCAAGGAGGCAAGAGATAGAGTTAATAAAGAATGAGTTAAACTCTGAGGCTAAGGGTTTAGAGGTATTGTCTGCGGTGGGGGGGGGGGGTTTACCAGGGTTGAGGAGGGAGTTTACTGTTTGCCAGAATTTTTGTGGGTTGTGTAGGAATTTTTGTTGAGAAGTTTGGAAGTAATTTTTTTTTATTGTTGTTAATCTTCTTTGTTTCCTTTCTTAATTGCTGATAAGAGATAACGTTGGTTTTGTTTTTGGTGGATAAGTATAGGGCTCAAGCTTTGTCCCTTTGTTTAATCAGATGTTTTGCAGCCTGAAATAGCCATGGTGGTAGTTTGGCTTTGGTGCAGATTTTTCTGATTGGGGCTAGACTATTTAGTATTTCAAGAAATTTGTTGTTAAAGAATTCTACTGCAAGGTCCAGGTTTAGGTTATTTAATGATGACCAGTCACAATCTTTTAGTAATCGATTAAATAGGTCAGGGGAGAAATGTTTCTTGCTGCAGATGTATTTGATGGTACAGCCAGACTGGGTTTGAATTATTTTTCTAACTAGAAATGTAGGGGTGTGGTCACTAAGGCTGATAGGAAGGCAGCCAACTTGATCACTCTGGTTTGGCTTGTTAGTTAATATGCAGTCCAGCAGTGATTCTTTTTTAGAGTATTTGTCAGTGCGAGTGGGGCAGTTTATAACTTGTGTTCTATTACAAGGTGTTTTACTATGGAGGAGTCCTGCCGATGTAAGTGTCTGAAGCAGCCATGGTCACTCAGGTCTGTTCACAGAGCAAAATGGTGGCCTTGCCTGCTCAGATGCACCATCAGACATCAAATGATGCACATTGCACAGTAACAAGAAGGTGTTCTAAACTGGCTTTGTAGAGCAGGCCCACTCAACTATGGGTTTCACAGATGCCATGTGAGATATTGTGTACTAATATCACAGTCCTAGGATGAGCAGGGACAAACAAATTAGTGCTACTTAGTCTTCATAGCATTGTGCATTAACGTAGTAGTTCAGGTATGGCTGTGATAAATTCCAGTAGTAACATGACCATTTTGCAAGTTAGCTTGATATAAAACAGGGATGCCTTATGCGAGAGGCAGCACCACTATGAGCAGACTCAGAAGTTTACTGCATTGGGATACTGGACTTTAAAACAGGCATACTGAAATATGGAGAAAGCATATGACAGGGTCCTAAGAATGCTGATTTGGGCAGTTTTGCAGTGGTTCAAAGTCCCAGAAACATTTATAAAATTAGTGCATTGCTCTTGTATTTATTACTGCTTGGTGTAACTCATTGTAAGCCTTTTAGTTTAAGCACCTGGGCTTCAGACCAGTTTTACATTAGGAAGGTTTGTGGTCTGCACTGTAGTGACAGAACAGGTAGCTTACATCCTTCTAAGTTGGGAACTGCTGATTGAGGGCTCAGTGTCTGTTATTCTAAAAGTGTATTAATTCTGGTTTAAGCACTTGGGCTTGAGGCCAGTTATTTTACATTAAGAGGGTTTGTGTTCTGCACTCTTGTGGGAGGAGAGGCTGGACTCTGTCCTTCTGAGCTGGGAATTTCTGGTTAAAGCTTATAGTGCCTGCATATTTGAACTGCTTCTTACTGAAATTGGTACACCTCGTTTGCTGTAGCATAGACTAGATCCAGACCTGCTGAATCTAGCTTTGTTTGTATAACTTGAGCACTAATCCAGGCATTTTTCAAAGTATTCAGTTGTATTTATTACTGCTGGTAGTAACTTGATTAAAGTGTAGCTATCATTTCTAAGTCTTTTGGATTAAGCACTTGGGCTTCAGACCAGTTGTTTTACATTAGGAAGGTTTGTGGCCTGCACTGTGGTGGCAGGACAGGCAGCTTACATCCTTCTAAGTTAAGAACTGCTGATTGAGAGCTCAGTGTCTGTTATTCTAAAAGTGTATTAGTTCTGGTTTAAGCACTTGGGCTTCAGGCCAGTTATTTTACGTTAGGAAGGATTGCAGTCTGCACTCTTGTGGGAGGAGAGGCTGGACTCTGCCCTTCTGAGCAAGGAATATCTGGTTAAAGGCTTATAGTGCCTGCATATTCTAACTGTTTCTTACTGAAATTGGTACACCTTGTTTGCTGTAGCATAGACTAGATCCAGGCCTGCTGAATATAGCTTTATTTGTATGCTTGTTTGTTTATTTCCCTGAAACGCTAATTCCACCTGAAACGCGGCCTTTTAGCACTTCTGTGGATCCCTAGTGATATCTGCATTGCTTACTGTACTTATTTCCTTGTTTCACTTGTAAGAAAGTTACTGTTTGTCATTTTTGCATTTAGGTTACCTGTAACACATTGCATTTAAGTTACCTGGCACTTGCTCACTAAAGCAATTATATAAGTCAGGTCTAAAAAAATTAAAAGCACTACACCCTCACAAACTCCCCTTGAGTACCTTGTTCCCCATTGGCCCTTTTTTCAATTATAAAGGAATTCCCAATACTATTCTAGCATGTCGAAAGGTCAGTTGCCAATCTCCTCTCCGGTCCAGCAGGTGAATCTGGGAATCTTGAGGCAATGTTACAACTGCCTCATGTACACAGACAACCCTCTCCTCCTCCCAACAAATTCCAACACATGTGAGAGATGCAACCATATAGCCAAACTGGAGGCTAAACTCTCTCAACTCAGTACTGGCATAACCAGTCAGGAGGAGAAGGAAACCACACTCACTACAATTCCAGTCTCACATAGACCTACCACGACAACAAACCAAACACATAAACACACAAAAACATACTCGGAGGCTCTAAATAAAAATTTGCCTAAGCAGCAGAGACCTCCAAAGCAGACACCCAAGCAACTGCTACCCCAAAACAAAACACGTGCAACACATAACTCACAAAGCCAGTGTGCCGAACAGTCACAGCCCTTAAGGCTAAACAACACACCTGATACACTTGTAATAGGTGACTCTATCATCAGGCACACTGACGTCCCGCTCACCAGGCTGAACAAAGAGAGGGTCACAGTGAGCTGCCTGTCGGGCGCTAGGATCCGCCACATAACACAAGCACTCAGGTCACTCCAAGGCAAGTACAAATATGACTCAGTCATTGTCCATGCTGGTGTGAATGACCTGAGACGTACCTCCCTGGACTACATGAAAAGAGACATAGAGGAGCTCTCTGAGCATGTAGCCCAGGCCGGTATGACCCTGACCTTGAGTAGCATCTTACCCTCACCAAGAATGATGCCACAATATGAAGACAAGATGATCAATTTCAACAATTGGCTTAAGTGTTGGTGTCATTCAAAGGGGATCCAATGCCTGTCAGCCTGGGATGACATGCTCAACAAGCCATGATGCTTCGCTAGGGATGGCTTGCACCTGTCACCCCTGGGCTTTCGGATATTGGCAAAGGCTCTTGCTACCCCATAGTGCCTTTTTAGGCAAGGCTCAAAAGACAAACCCACCTCCATAGGTATCACAAGGGATAAGAAACTAAGAGTAATGCTACTCAACGCCAGAAGTCTAAACCTCAAGATGCATGCACTCGAAACTCTCCTTAGCATGGAGAACATCGATATCTGTGCAGTAACAGAAACCTGGTTCAAGGCTCCCGAGAGCACCCCAGCACTACCAGGTTATACCTCATACCATACTTTTCGGCCCCAAAACTTGGACCGAACCACAAAAGGAGGGGGAGTATCAATATTCGTCAAAGATACCCACACCTCCAGGTTGGTGGCACAGCACGAAGCATCAGAGACTATCCATGTGCAACTAACTGTGGGTAAAACTGCCTTCCAGTTTATAGCCTGCTACAGACCACCCTCCCAAACACAGGAACCCCACTTGGCCTTCCTGAGAATACTGGAAAATATGAAGGTCTCTCCAAACACCATTATATTGGGCGACTACAACTACCCAAACATAGACTGGGAGCATTACTCTAGCTCCAACACCCTAGCCCAAAGGTTCCTAGAATTTATAAACTCAAATGCTATGGAACAACTTGTTACCACTCCCACAAGAGGGAAAACATACTGGACCTGATCATCACCAACATGGGGACACTATGCTCCAGACCAGAAGTGTATCCCTCACTGGTAAGATCAGACCATAAACTAATCTCACTGGATATTCACATCCCAACCCCACCCCTGCCCAGAAAACCACAGTGAAAAACTTCTCTAAAGCAAATTTCACATGCCTCAAAACCGAGGCGAAATCCTTCAAAGCCCCGGCCTGTGGAAAATACGGCCCAGACCGCAGAATCCTTTATAAACGCATTCTATGAACACCTTCAGGAATGCATGGATCATGCAATCCCAAATAAAACCAAGACCCAATCCTCCAAAGGCAGACATCCTGTCTGGTGGACCCCAGCCATAAACAAACTATACAATAGAAGGAGGAAGCTACTACATGATAGAGCAAAATCCCAAAAAGGGAAGGCATCTCTGATCAGTATTAGCAAAAAACTACGGGCACTCATAAAATCGTCTAAGGCCAGCTTCGAGAGAAAAATTGCACAGGACACTAAGGATAATCACAAGGCTTTCTTTAGTTATGTTAGGAACCTGGGTGGGAATTCCCAGATATGCTCAGAATTAGTCCAAAATGACAAATAATACACCGAGCCCACAGACATTGCCAACATCCTAGCTGACAGGTTCAGTGCAAACTTCTCTCCCCACCAAAAGGGCAAATATCTATCCCAACAGAGTGCTGCCCCCCTGACATCTCAGATGCTCAGGTAAGAGCTGCCCTCTCCAAAGCAAAAAACACAGCATCAATGGGACCAGATGGTGTCCCGGGCTGCGTCCTACATGAACTCCAAGAAGAGTTAAACCCAAACATAAAACTACTGTTCAATCTTAGCCTTACTACAGGATATGTACCCAAAGAGTGGCGTACAGCAGCAGTGGTCCCTCTCCACAAAGGTGGTGCCTCAACGGATCCTGGAAACTATCGCCCCATACGCCTGACTAGCTTGGTCTGCAAAGCTATGGAAAGGATCATCATGGACCTCATAAATAAAGACATTGGGGACCTACAGACACTGGATCCTACCCAGTTTGGCTTTGTTAAGGGCAGATCCTGCCTCTTAAACCTGGTTGATTTCTTTGAAACAGTCACCAAGGCCATTGACGAGGGGAAGGTGGTCCACACAGCCTACCTGGACCTCGCAAAAGCCTTCGATACAATACCCCACTCGGGCATTATAGATAAGCTCACCAGCTTAAATATAAACCCTATGTCACTAGATGGGTTGCAAACTGGCTCAAGGACAGAACCCACATGGTTAGAATTGCTGGAGCCATGTCAGACTCCAAACCAGTTACAAGTGGCATCCCACAAGGCTCAGTCCTGGGACCTCTCTTGTTCGGAATATATTTCTCGGCCGTACAGGCCAACACAGAAGGACTGTGGCTGACCAAGTTTGCAGATGACTGCAAACTGGGTGCCATAATCAAGTCTCCAGCTGACACAAGCATCCTCCAAAAGGGCCTCATAGAAACAGACAACTGGTGCCAGAGCCATGGCCTCAAGCTAAACGCCAAAAAGTGTATAGTCATCCCCTTTGGCAAAAACAAAGTGCCCACAAATTACCACATAGGTGGTAATCTATTAAGTACAGAAGAAGTCATTAGGGACCTGGGGACCCAAGTTGATAGCAATCTCTCATTTGACAACCACGTGGCCAAAGTGGTTAGAAAAACATTTTATATAGCCCACCTAATCATGAAGGGATTCACATCTAGATCAGGGAGGTCATCGTACCTCTTTACTCATCCCTCATCAGGCCCATAATTGAGTACAATGCCCCTTTTGGGATGTACCTTACCAGACACCTGCAACAACTGGAAAGACCCCAAAAGTACCTCACCAAGAGGATCAAAGGGCTCAAACAGATGCCATATGCTGCCCAGTTAAAGAAACTCCAGCTCTACTCAGTGGCATACCGCCTGCTCAGAGGCGATCTGTGCCTGACGTATAAAGCCATGTCCAACCCAGAATTAATGGACATGCTGCACCTCAGAAAATCCAAATCCCATCGATCTACGCTCTCGAGAGACTTGAACCTCAGCACTGAAATAAATAGGACATGCTGGAGGGACAGATTCATAACCCAGAGGCTCCCTTCACTCTGGAATAAAATCCCAGTCCAGGTTAGGCAGAGTCCCACATTGACTCTCTTCAAGAGGAATCTTGATGAGTGGATGGGAGATCGTAGGTTTACCCCGGCTATCACTTCTGTGTCACTGTTAGACAGAGGCACAGTATACTAACCTCAAAAAATGCATAGCAAAATTAATTTAAAATGGGTGGCGAAAGCCAAACACACTCTGGCTAGGCTTATAAATGCCCTAGGGCAGATAGCCTAGTATGAACCTATGAACCTATGAACCTATGTGCAAGGACCAAATGATTCATGTACGAATAGTGTACAGTTTCACAGAGGGGTTTCCAGTGGGGTGCATCAGGTTTCAGCTCTGAACCCACTGCTGTTCATACTACATTAGCAAACAAGTTGGAGGGGACAGATCAACAAAGGTGCTGTATGCAGACGATGTTGTATTATAGGAAGACTCTGAGCAAGAACTTCAACAAAAGATTGATGAATGGAATGCAAAACTGAAGGTACATGGGATGAAACTGAGTACAGATAAGACCATTGTAATGGCAGCAAATGGGCGGAATCAAAAAGAGGCTGAGAACTGAGACTGAATGGAAAGTAATGGAACAGTTTAACAGCTTCAGGTAGCTGGGAGGGGTGGTTGAGGAGAAAGGAAGTCTGAATAAAGAGGTCAAAGCTAGAATCAGAGCAGGGACGTCGGGAGGCATATGCACTGTACTGATTTCAGTACAACTTTTTTTAGAAGGGGGTAGCTTTTTTTTGAAAAAAAAAAACGTAAATATTTAAAGTGTGTTGGCTCCTTTAAGGAGCATACCAACCAGTCGGAAGTGAGCTCACATCATGTCCGGCTGGCTGCAAGCGGGAAACAATGAGTTGGAACTTCGAAGGCAAGTAATGGATTCACAATCTGAGTTGGAACGCAAGCAATGGATTCGCGAGCGGGAAACAATCGCAAATTGCGATTACAATCGCAAATGGATTATCGCTGAGTTGGTGGAAGCAAGGGCATTCGAAAATGGATGGAAGGCAATCAACAATTGAAGTAAGTGCATTCACAAATGGAGTGTGTGTGAACAATTGAAGTAAGTGCATTCACAAATGGAGGGTGTGTGTGTGTGTGTGTGTGTGTGTGTGTGTGTGTGTGTGTGTGTGTGTGTGTGTGTGTGTGTGTGTGTGTGTGTGTGAAAATGCCCCCACATAATACACCTGCTGGCTTCTTCCATCGTTGTGACATGAACTGTTTGTTCTGTTTTATTTGCATCTCTGATTAATGGAGAGGACCACTAGGTCATTTAGTTCTTGACTAGGCATGATTTGGGAGGATATTTATAGTAATGCCAAATTGCCAATATGAATGAAGATACCATAGGAATCTCCTACCCGTATTTAGGATGATTACATAATTAGACGAAAGTCAGGCTCATTAGTAGCTAGGCAATGTCGAAAAGCATTCCAAAGAGTCAAATGGAGCATCTTTCTAAATGTGAAATTGTAATACAAACATCAATTGTGACAAAATTAATCTGTTTCCCGATCAAGAAGAGACAGTACTCTTGGCTATACTATACAATGCATATATTTTTCAATGTAAATCCTATTTTAAAATGAAGCATCAACAAAGTCTCAAAAGGCAGAGTCCTGAACGTAGAAGCAGGCAGAAACTGTTGATTTCTAAAATAAAACAACAAATTTTCTGATATTAGTATTAATCAATGAAGGAATTATCATGGGAAAGAGTGACTCATTCATTTCTTCATTCACCGATACCTGCTGTATCCAGTTCAAGTTCACAGGCGAACTGGAGCCTGTCCTGGAACTCGGTGGTCAAAGGCAGGGAAACTAATTCCTAACAGGTTGCCAGTCCATTGTAGGAAACACACACACACAGACACACACAACATTGGAAAAAAATTGTAGACTGCAGTATTTACTTAGAAGGAACTACAAGTGACAAGATAAAACCTAAAAGTTATGGATGTATTGCTCACAAGTCCCAGGTTATAGAAATCGCTACTACTAATTAAACAGTGAGAGATGGTCGCAGGGTAAGAAATAATTTATCTTACAGCTTTGAAAATATCAATGGCCAAGACTGACTGAAATGGTCTGACACACAAAGTTAGCAATAAACAAATGACAGGCATGTTGACTCATGTTAAGTGAACAGACATAACAGGAAGGCCTGCAAGTGGATGCTGTACTAAGGTGAAAATTATGCTATGTATTTATTTGTCTTTGCTGACCAGGGAAGTCCAAATGGGCAAAAATCCATTTTCAGCAGAGGCCCAGAGGGAAAAGCACAGTTACATAACATATATTACACAAAAGTAAAACATCTTTACACAGGTAGTAAGTTTTACATGAACAGTATACACTTTTGCATGAAAAAGGAAGTACAAGTGCTGAAAACAGTAAAAGTTTACATGCAATGGATACACACCATTTGTCATCTAAGATTCAGATAGACAGCCTGAAGCCACACCAGCAAATGACATGATACTGATGAGAACTTATGATGCTGTAACTTTCCATGGTACCTACCTGCAGCATCTGTGCTTCATTTCCACAGGCATTTCATTTGTGAGATATTTAATGGTGTAGTATAATCTGCTCACATTCTGTAGACAGTAGATGTTTTCAAAACTGCCAACATCTGCACCTGTAGGGTGGCATAAAAAACATTATTATAAAAACTCTGATTTTGTCCATTCCATCATTTTTTTTCTTAATGTAGTTTGGAAACCACATAAACTTACCAGCTAAACTGTGCTGTTCTTGTCACGTACATACCTGGACACATGAATTTAACAGCCAACAGTTTTTGTATGTATGGACAGGTGTAATATATTTTGTGTGTGTGTGTGTAAATGCCCCCACATAATACACCTGCTGGTTATAGGTGTTGCTTCAGGGTAAGAACAGCCTAAAGTCCCTAACCACCACCATTTCTGAACTTAGTTCAGATTTGCTTTTCTAATGGTTGTGAGCTATGGTGAGAACTGAAGTTGTATTTCTCCCATTATTGTTTTTGATGTTTGTCCAGGTTTTTTGTGCTAAGATGTGAAGTGAGAACTGAATTTGTATTCCCTCATTATTGGCTTTGTTTGTCCAGGTTTTTTGTGCTAAGAGGTTAAGAGCTATCTAAATGATAGCCATTAAGTTTGTCTTCCTATTTTTCAAACTGCTGATTTAGCATAGTGTTATGTTGCACTGACTATAGTGCATATGGTTCTAGATTCAAGACATGCATGGTGATAACACAGCATTTTATTCTAGCAACTTTTCAAAATTATACAAGCAATGTTTAAAATGTGTCCCTATTTTTTGGGCTTTTGCCCCCCCCCCCCAAATAAATGTTGGCTTTTTCCAGATTTCTTGTGCTGCAAAGTTCAGAGATACAGCTGAGTGTAAACATTTTACAAGGAGCTGAGAGCTGCAGGGGAACTTAAGTTTAGTGCTGCTCATGTGGAGTCTGCTTGTACCGTTAATAGCACAACAGGTAGTGTACTTGCTTTTGATGCAGAAGGCTGTGGGTTCTTCTCCCACAGTAGGTAGATGCTTTGCTGATACTGTACTGTGTTGTAAAGGGGGGTGGATGCTGTAGTCTGTTTTAGCGAAGATATCTAGTAGTTATGAACCTGTTATCAGTTTGCCATCCATTCCCTATTGCAATATTACTAGCGTATCATTGTTTTTAATGCAACATAGGCAATTTATTCCTCAAAGGCAACAGGCACATTATTTGTAGATGAAACCATGAAATATAAAGTTGTTTGCTAGCAGCAGCCTCTTCATTAGTTACAGATTTCTCTAATGTGGAATTATGTAGATGGCCTTTACTAGTTCAGAGATTGTGCGTATTTACTGATACTGGTGGACTGTAGAAGTTTGAGTAGACTTTTATGATGGAAGGTGTATCAAAGAGCATGTGTACGTTTCATGTGCAAGGGCCCTATGATTTGAAAACAACCCAAAGTTGATCTTTATCTGCCAGTGGCAAAATGTATTTTCTTTGAATGTGGGTTTCAATGCTGTTTCAATGAATGTGAGTTTCAAGGGTAGAGAAGTTTTAATGCTAAGTCTAGTTTCATTGTAAGACTGCATTGCTTTGTTTAGCAGATATATATTGGTGTTCGTGCTGTAAAATGCAAAACAAAACGTTTTCTGGCAAATCATTTAGGAATGAAGTCACTAAATAATGACCGACGTTAAGTTTCAGATGTCATAATCTTCAGAAAAATGCATGCTAAAACAAGACCTGATATTCTAACAACTTTATACAAGGTCAATTTTTAGTACTGTTTGTATGTTCCCCCAATATATTTGGCCTTGTCCAGATTTCCTGCATTAAGAGGTTGAGAGGTATGTGCAAATAAATCGCTTTATAGAATTAGGAATATCCAAACCTCTCAACTGTCCCCAATTTTGACTCAAAATGTTGCTCTCCCCCTAATAATCTCTCCGCAAAATAGCAATTTTGGAAGAAAACGTGGAGGGTTTACTTTACTTTTATAAATAACTGTAATGATCAGAGTTATACATTACTTTTATTTCAGAAATGCATGTAGATTCTCTAATTTTGTCAGCTGCCCCAAGTTAACTGTGCTCATATTAAAATGGTGTCCCTTCTTTGACAGGTTCCCAGCTGTATTGTCTGACAATTTTATATTTTTGCATCACATTTTTGGTCTGTTTTTCATAAAATTGCAGTTTTCTGGCAAATTAGTGGCAAATCGTTAGACTGAAGTTAGAAAATAATGGCAGACATTTGAGTTTCAGATTTCATACCGTTCAGAAGATTTGTACTAATGCAAGACCTACTACTATTCTATTATCTTTCTAAGTTTATAAGAGCAATATTTAAAAAAATGTCCTTATTTTTGGGCCTTTGCCTCAGTTTTATTTATGAGTTTGTTGCTCTAAGAGGTTGAGAGGTATGTGTGTGTGTGTGTGTGTGTGTGTGTGTGTGTGTGTGTGTGTGTGTGTGTGTGTGTGTGTGTGTGTGTGTGTGTGTGTGGTAGGTAGGTAGCATACCTCTCAACTGTCCAAATTTTGCAGAATGTCCAGATTTTTGCCCCATATTTTTTGTCTGTTCCTCATAAATTTTGTGATTTTTTAGAAAATCATTTGAAGGCTGAAGTTGCAAAATAATGACAGACACTTGAGTTTCAGACTTCATGTCCTTTAGAAAAATTCATACTAGCACAAATCCTGTTATTCTAGCAACTTTCTCATACTAGCAGAAATCCTGTTATTCTAGCAACTTTCTAAGTTCACAAGAGCATTATTTAATGTCTGTCCCTGTTTATTTTAGGCTTTGTCCATATTTCTTGCACTAAGAGGTAGGTAGGGGTGTGCGTGTGAATGAAACATCCTAGTTAGGGGTAGCAGGTGGTTAGTAATTTACTCAAGCTCAAAACCTGTACCTTAGTTACAGAAAACAAAAGCATAAATTCTCTACCCCAACTACCATACTGCATTTTTCAAAGAACTGACATTTCAGGTTAATTTTCAATTCAAGGAACCAAGTTTGAGTGAATTTATATTATATTACTGAAGAGGCATTACAGCGAATGCCTCTTCATCGACACTAAAAGAGCAAACCGTGAATTACGAGAATGGCCTTAGCTTGGCTGGGGAGGGGGGTAGCAGTTTGAGAGCTGTGAGTACAAATTTGAAAATCCTAGCTACACCCCTGAATCAGAGGGGCTGTCAAGGGTAGTGTATGATAGAAAAATTCCAAAGAAGCTGAAAAGTAAGGTATAAAAAACAGTGGTGTGACCAATACTACTGTATGGTACAGAAATATGGCCAGTAAAGGTAGAGCGGTTGAGGAAACTAGAGGTGATGGAGATGAAGTGCCACAGATGGATGATAGGATGCACTCTGTGGGACTGATGAAGAAATGAGAACATAAGAGCAGAAGCCAAAGTAGCTCCAATCACAGCAGAGGTCAAAGAGAACAGACTGTGGTGGTTCAGGTCAATGTGCAGAAAAGAAGAAAACAACCTGGTGAAGAAGATTTGGGGCATACAATAAGAAGACAAGATGAAGCAAGGGCATACAGCAAAGAGGGGTATGGATTGTGTGAGAGAAGACCTGCGAGTGTCGAAGAAGGTAGGAGAGTGGCATTGAAGAGAAACAGATGGCAACAGTTAATGTGATACCTTAATCCCATGTAGAAAATGGAAAAACATGGATTGATGATGATGATGATGGAAGATAACACACCTGGTAATGTACCCCTGCACTATTCCAAACAGCCCTGAGGTATGGCAGCAACAGGGATGTAGAAAAGGCAGTGTGTGCAGATGTGCAGGTGCGGGAACACTCCACAATAACATGACACCTGTGGGACATAGGGTAGAGCATGACATTCAGGACAAAATGGCCCCGTTAAATAATGTAATGCATGGCAATATAGGCTGTTGGGGGTGATTTGGTGTGCAGAGTATTACAAGAGATCAGTTTTGCTGATGCAGCAAGCCTAGTCTTGATAACATGCCTATAGGTGCAGCTTGTATAGAAAAGAGGAGGAAATGTCACGGCCTAACGAGTGACAGGTAAGTGTCCACCATATGGGATTGAGAAACATCATACAGTCATACTGGACATATATACACACACACACACACACACACACACACACACACACACACACACACACACACACACACACTCACACAAATACGCTCACACACACACACACTCACACTAATACGCTCACGCACATGCACACACACACACACACACACACACACACACACACACACATGCACACACACACACACACACACACACTCACACAAATACACTCACACTCACGCACACAAATACACTCACACACACACACACACTCACACAAATACACTCACGCACATGCACATACACACACGCACACACACACACACACACACACACACACACACACACACACACACACACACACACACAATCACAGAGTATAAAATGGAAACAAGTCAGTAAAAGGTTATGATTTTGCTGTTTGCAGCCTGGAATATGCATGCTTGTCCAAAACACTTGACAGTATTGTAAAGGCCACACACAAGATTAGAGTCATATCATTTTGCAAGTTTTTTAGCATGAAGATGGTAAGCTAGCAAGTTAAAAGTTTGTTTTGTATTTCCCTAGTAAACATTGTCACTGATTCTTTGCATCACCAGTCTGTGGGTTGCATTTGTTTTTTTTTTTCAGGTCATGGCCGAGGTACCAGATTCCTTAGATATTACTGGAAGAGTTGTGTTTAATACATTTGATTTAATTTCATCTTTGTGAAATATTAATTTATATTAGTTTTTTCCCAAGTTGTGAGTACAACAGATAAGGATTTCACTGAGCATAATTTCAGTTTTTTATTAATCTCATACTGGTCAGCAGTTAGGACTTAGGAAATTGTTAAATTACTTTCTGAAAATCATCTATCAGTAATGAAGCCTACAATTGAAAGTTCTATTCTGTTCTGTTTGCTCATTTATTCCAGCACATTTGTTGAGGACTGGATAATGATATACATAATTTTACAGCAACTGAGTGATAGTGAGCCTGTTGCCTTTGTAAGTTGGATAGGTGATATATATTCAATTAGTTTTAACTGTCTCTGTAATGTTTTACAGGATAATATGGAAACCCTTCCAAATTCTTTGTATAAGGAAGACTATAGTCATGATTCGCTTACCTTTCATGTCATTGAAGATGATTCAAAGGATCTTACAAAAATGGAAAGTGTCAACTTAATGAACAAAGAAAGCAAATGCAGTCAAGAAGATAGTGAGATGACTGATTGTGGTAATAACCTAGAAACCAGGGAAGAAATACCTGCAACTATAAAAGACCTTGACAGTATATTGCACACCAAGACAGATCCTCCACCTGTGAGTGACTATACAACAATGGAATTTATTCAGAAGGTGATGCCAAGCATTCTCATGAGGAGACCTAATGTTTCTCAGTCTGACACTGAAAACGAAAGTAGCCTTTATCACAGCAGTCAGGACCCACTTAATGATCTCTTATTGAAAGATTACATAAAACAAGCACAACTAGTGAACATTGTGCCAGAGCTGAGCAAAACATATTTTCCACAGGGCTCATTGAGACTAACTTCACCAAGACACCATGCTACATTGGACAGCATGAACAATTTACCAGATCAGGCAATGTCTGATGCAGCTTTTGTGGACTCCATAGAAGAAAAAGAAGTATTATTATGCTAATTGTCTGATATGTATGGCATCTAGAGGTTGATATGTTGTTTATGCCATTTAGATTGTTACTATCACAATCAAAACCATGCTGCTTAAAGGAGTTGTGGTGCTTTCTTGCATATATTTGTAAATTGTATGTACACTATGTTCATATTCTACTTAATAAAATAGAAAAATGTCACAGACTTGTTAGTATGCCTTTCATAAAACAGAAGAGATTTGCTTTAGGTGTTTCTTAAATTATTTTATCTTAATTATTTTGTTTAATAGCTATAGTACTGCGGTGGTGGTGCTGCAGTAGCGTTGTCGCCTCACAGTTAGACGTTGCACGTTCGATTCTCAATTAGAGCATCTTCTGTGTGTCGACATGTGTGAATGGGCATTCCTTCATTGAAGGTTGTGCATTAGGCCCGGCAAGCCAGCACGTAAAAATCTACTGCCAATCATTAGCGGACTGGAGTTCCGCTGTGGCGACCCCTAACCAGGAAAAGCCGAAAGACTATTTTGTTTAATAGCTGTAACCCTTATATGGTATCCATGCTGGCCCTTCTTAGGTAATGAGGCAGTATTCTAGTGTGGTTAGCAGTCAGCAAGTTGTGACATAGCACAGTACAGTTCTATCACTGTAACACATATGCAGTCTGTAGAATTTCACATTGTATATAATCCAAGTCCAGTCCTAGAATGCTAGGACTAGGAACATTCTGCAGCCATAACTTAAACATTGTTAACATCTGTGGTCAGGACTACTGAGCCAGCCATCAAAACTAAGACAGGGTTGGCTACACTAAACTCCTTCACTGGATTTGTAAGCAAAACATTCAGAAATTGAATAAAGGACACTGAAACACTTCTGTTTGATAGCATATTGTCAACACAAGGTGATGTGAGAATGGTCATGATAAAAATTGTAAGGTGTTGTTTCTGTTAATAAGAAACCAGAAATTAGTTGGCGAGCTAAAAGAAGAAAATACAGGACCTTATTTCACAAGGAGATATGCCCCCACACCATAGACTGATATTAGGGACATTACACAAGCCATAATGCCCAACAGGGTGTGTGTTATTGTGGAAATAACACCTGCCCAGGGATGTTCTGAGGCCCAACGCCTCTACACCCCTGGAAGGTCATTATTTCCACAATAACACGCACCCTGGAGGGCACTATTGTGCTTAGAGAATGGTCTGTCTGTACAATTGTTGTGTTTAACTTGTTTATTATTATTACTATAAAAAACCACAAAGAACTGGAACAGTTGAAAGAAGGCACACTCTAGACCACAAATAAAAGTAAAGCGCTTTTCGTTTATGTCAAATCATAAACTTCTTCAGACAATACATTGCAATTCAACTCACGTTTAAATACATAATAAAAAGAAGTCAACCAATCAACAAATGGAAAGACATTAATTAGATTAGTGACAAATACATACAATCACCACCCCCTTGTTAAAAAATCCATTATAAACATACAGATATACATCATCTTACGTTTACCAAACAGTATTCAATCCTAAACAGAACAATTAAGTTTAGATTCTTAAACATATGTATAAAAATACATTTATAGTAATTCATAATCATCCTAAACTTGCTAGTTCACCTAAATAATTTAACGCTTTAAACTTCTGAGTCTCAATATACTGCTTAACACACAGCCATCATTAATACCAGGCTGGTGGTAAGCATTAAGCCTTATTTGCCAAGAAAGTTCCAACTCTTCAAGTTTTAAAGAGTCAGGTCCACCTCTTGGATTAACTTGCACTTGGTCAATGACAATAAACTTGAAAGTGTGCCAGTTTTGCCCAGCGTTTTACGTGGGCAAAACTGAAAGAAAGCTTCGTGAACGCATATATGAACATCTTTATGCTATTAGGAAACATAAACTTGAAAATGCCCTAGCGAAACATGTCAACTCTTTTCCTGGGCACACTTTCAAGTTTATTGTCATTGATCAAGTGCAAGTTAATCCAAGAGGTGGACCTGACTCTTTAAAACTTGAAGAGTTGGAACTTTCTTGGCAAATAAGGCTTAATGCTTACCACCAACCTGGTATTAATGATGGCTGTGTGTTAAGCAGTATATTGAGACTCAGAAGTTTAAAGCGTTAAATTATTTAGGTGAACTAGCAAGTTTAGGATGATTATGAATTACTATAAATGTATTTTTATACATATGTTTTAGAATCTAAACTTAATTGTTCTGTTTAGGATTGAATACTGTTTGGTAAACGTAAGATGATGTATATCTGTATGTTTATAATGGATTTTTTAACAAGGGGGTGGTGATTGTATGTATTTGTCACTAATCTAATTAATGTCTTTCCATTTGTTGATTGGTTGACTTTTTATTCGAGTTGAATGTATTGTCTGAAGAAGTTTATGATTTGACATAAACGAGCTTTTACTTTTTTATTTGTGGTCTAGAGTGTGCCTTCTTTCAACTGTTCCAGTTCTTTGTGGTTTTTTGAGTTTGTTATACTTTTTGTGGTTTATTATTATTACTATATTATTTTTTATATATTTTTGATGTAAAATAGTTCCTCCACCTAAGGTTTTAAACTTGCAGTAGTCTTTGTTAATACTGTTGGAGGAAGCATTCTACATCCAAAATGTATCACTTTAAAAATATCCTGGTATTTACTTTATTTTTTGGTCCCTTACTCTTAAACGATTTGGTTTGTTGCCAGTCATTGGAGATAGAAGTCACTAAATAGGCATACATTTGAGTTTGACTTTTATTTCCTTCAGAAAATTCATTTTAACACAAATCCTTTTATTTAAGAAAGTTTTCTAATTTTATAAGAGCAATAATTAAAATCTGTTCATACTTTTAAGCCTTTGTCCCCCCGTTATTTTAGGCTTTATATAGATTTCTTCAGCTGAAAGGTCCAGAGGTATGCAAACCTCTTTACTGCTGCCAATAGTGGGTCTCACTCACTCTCTGTCTCTCTCTCTCTCTCTAACACACACACACACACACACACACACACACACACACACACACACACACAAACACATCTGATTCAGAAAATGAATGCCAACACAAATCATTTAAAATATGTTCTTATTTTGATCCTTCATCCCCTGATAATTTTAGGTTTATCCAGATACCATCTAGCATACCTCTCAACTGTTCACATTTTTGCAGAATGTCCAGATTTTTGCCTCATATTCTTGGTCTGTTCCTCATAAAAAAATGTGTTTTTTGTTTTGATAAATCGCTGTGATGATCTGAAGATTAAAGTCAGTAAATAATGAAGTTCATTTGAGTTTCAGACTTCATATACTTCAAAAAATGCAAGCTAGCACAAATCCTGTTATTCTAGCAACTTTCTAAGTTTATTAGAGCAATATTTAAAATGTATCCATATTTCTGTGCATTCGTTCCCCCCATTATATCAGACTTTGTCCAGATTTTTTGTGCTAAGAGATTGAGAGGTATGTCTAAGAGGTCGAGAGGTACCCAAACCTCTTAACTGCTGCAGCTGCCAGGGAATTACATCACTCTCACTCTTCACTCTCTCTCTCGCTCTCGCTGTCTCTCTCTCTCACACACACACACACACACACACACACACACACACACACACACACACACATGCCCACCCACACACTCTCTTCTGTTTTCATGCACGCATTAACTCACACACGCAGGCAGAAACATAAACATCCATACACACACACACACACACACACACACACACACACACACACACACACACACACACACAAACACACACACTTTCACTTGATCGATCACTCTCTCTTATACACTCTCACACACACGTGCTTTATTTTAATTTTTTTCTTTCTTTATTTTATATTCACTAACCAGCAAAAGAGTTGCGAGTGTAAAATAATGACGGACGTCCATGGCAGCTGAATATGTTGCCATGAAGTGGCGAATCTTTTTTTTTTTTCAGCAGGTATTAACTGTAGATTAACACCCTGCTGGAGAATGTTCTTTCTCTAGTCAGGGTGCAATCTACAGGTCGCCCATTCTCTAATAAACATTAAAAGATTTCAGTTACTGTCATCAGCACTGAACTGCCATGCCCATGATTTTCCAGGCAAGTAAACACATTTTGTTTATGCAGTTGCTGATGCAGTACAAACACAGCAGGACAATCAGGTGGTTGATCACTGAAGATTAAGAATTTGAATCAGTGCCTTAAAAAGGTCTAGACTGCAGGCAGAGTAGCGTGAAAAAGCTAAGATGAAGAGAGGCATTTGTTTGTTGTTTTCAGGCACATGAACCAAAGTGAAAAATTTAATGCATTGTTATGTTTCTGTTTTTATGCAATGATGAACAGCAGTAAAGAAAGTGAATTTAATGGTACTGCAAAACCAACCATGATGTGGACATCTTACAGAAGGTCCTCGCTGAGACAGATGCCTGGTGTCAGAGCCATGGCCTCAGGCTCAATGCCAAAAAGTGCAGTGCCACCAACGTTGGTAAAAACTCTGTACCCATGAACTACCACATAGGCAGCAATCTAGTTAACATCAAATGCGTGATAAGAGACCTTGGGACCCAGGTGGACAGTAGTATCTTCTTTGATAGTCACATCGCCACAGTAGTCAGGAAGTCCTTCTACTTGGCACACCTCATCATAAAAGGGTTCTCATCCAGGAAAAAAGAGGTCATTGTTCCCTTCTACTCGACACTCATTAGACCCATTATAGAGTACAATGCCCCTTTTGGAATGTACCTCACAAGACATCTGCAGCAGCTGGAAAGGTCACAGAAGTACCTCAAAAAGAGGATTACTGACCTCAAACAAATGCCCTACACTGACCGCTTCAAAAAACACCAGCTTTACTCCATAGCATATCGCCTACTCCGTGGTGATCTCTGCCCAACATATAAAGCTATGTAAAACCCTGAGCTGTTGGACATGCTACACCTAAAGAAATCCTAATCCCTCAGAGCTACACGCTCTAGGGACCTAAACCTTGTCACCACAATAAACATGACATGCTGGAGGGATAGATTCCTGTCCCAGAGACTTCCCATACTCTGGAACAGGCTATCCATCTATGTCAAGCAAAGTTCTTCATTAACACTCTGCAAGAAAAATCTTGATAAGTGGATGGGAAATTGGAAATACACCCCAGGGATCACTTCTGTGTCTCTGCTCAACAGTGGCACAGGAAAATAACTTTCTTGGTGCGGTCAAGATAGGCTGTGTGAACCACCTTACCCTCGTCTACTGCTTTGGTGACTCCTTCAAAGAAGTCGATCAGGTTCAGGAGGCATGATCTGTCTTTCACAAACCCAAACTGAGTGGGGTCCAGAGTTTGGAGGTTGCCAATGTCCTTGTTTATGAGTTCCATGATGATACTTTCCATGGCCAGGCTCGTCAGGCTAATAGGGCGATAGTTTTTGGGATCAGTGGTGGCTCCCCCTTTGTGGAGTGGGATAACTGTTGCTGTGTGCCATTCAGTGGGCACAAAGCCTGATATGAGGCTATGTTTGAACATGGTGCTTAGGTGGGGAGCCAGTTCGTTATGAAGTTCATGTAAAACGCAGCCTGGGATGTTATCCAGTCAAATGGATGCTGTGTTTTTGGCTTTAGAGAGTGCAGCTATTACCTGCGTAGTTGTGATTACAGGGACTCTGCATTCTTCCTGTATAGATATGGGCCCTTTAGGAGGTGAGAGGGGGGTAAAGTTAGCACTGAACCTATCTGCCAGGATGTTGGCAATATCAGTTGGTTCTGTAATTTTCGTGCCGTTGTGCTGAAACTCAGAGCAGATCTGGGTGTTGCCATTGAGATTCCTGATATAGCTATAGAATGCTCTGTGGTTGTCCTTATAATCAGTGGCAATTTTTTTTCGTAGCTAGGTTTGGAGGATCTTATAAGGGATCTTAGTTCTTACTGAGGCTGACCAAGGAGCTCCTCCACTCATGGGATTTTACTCTCTTTTGCAACAGTTTCTTCCTTCTGTTGTAGAGTTTGTTAATGGCAGGGGACCACCAGATTGGCTTCCTTTTTTGGAGGATAGCGTCTTGGTTCTGTTTGGGATAGCACGATCCATGCACTCGTGTAAGTGCTTATAGAGTGCATTTGTGTAGGATTCAGCAGTCGTAACTGTATTTTCCATCTGCATGGGTGTCATGAAGTTCACCACTTCTGTCTTAAGAAGCATGAAGTTGCCTTTGGAGAATTTTTTTTACTGTGGTTTCCTTAATGGGGAGTGGGGGTGGGAATGTGGATATCTAGGGTGATTAGCTTATGGTTGGATCTGACCAACGAGGAGTTGACTTCAGGTGTGGCAGGCCAGTCACTCATGTTGGTAATGACTAGGTCTAGGATATTGTTGCCCCTGGTGGGGGTGTGGATAAGTTGATCCAAGGCATTGGAATTTATGAATTCCAGAAAGTGTTGAGCGAAGGAGTTGGTACATGAGTAGTTTTCCCAGTTAATGATGGGGTAGTTGAAATCGCCCATTATTAGGGTGTTTGGTTGAACCCTAATATTTTCCAGTATATCAAGAAAAGAGGAGTGGGAATCCTGGGGCATGGTGGGAGATCTGTAGCAAGCTACAATTTGGATTGCAGTTTTGCCCAGAGTTAGTTGCACTTGGATAACCTTGGATGCATTATGCTGAGCAGCTAGCCTGGAGGTGTAGATATCCTTAATGAATATGGACACACCTCCGCTTTTGGTGTTCCGGTCCAGGTTAGAAGTGTGGTATGAGTTATAGCTTGGTAATGCAGGGGTGCTCTCTGGAGCCTTAAACCAGGTCTCAGTCACTTGACAGATATTGATGTTCTCCATTTTAAGGAGTACTTCGAGGGAGTACATTTTGAGATTTAGACTTATAGCATTGAGTAGCATTACCCTCAGTTTTTGCTTGCCTGTTCCTGTTACGGAGGTGAATTTGTCATTTGAACCTTGCCTAAAAAAGGCACTATAGGGGTGGCAAGAGCCTTAGCCAGTATCCAGAATCCCAGAAGTGACAGGTGCAGGCTATCTCTGTCAAAGCATCATGTTCTGTCGACCATGTCGTCCCAGGCAGACAGATACTGGATCCCCTTAGAATGACACCAGAAGCTTAGCCAATTGTTGAAGTCAATCATTTTGTCCTTGTACTGTGGTATCATTCTGGGTGATGGCAGGATGCTACTCAGGGCTAGGGTCATACCTGCCAGGGCTGCAAGATCGGAGAGCTCTTCCATGTCTCTTTTCATGTAGTCCAGGGAGGTATGTCTCATGTCATTCACACCAACATGGACAATGGCAGAGTCATATTTGTACTTGTTGTGGAGTGACCTGAGTGCATGGGTTATGTGGCAGATCCTGGCACCCGACAGGCAGCTGACAGTAACCTTCCCCTTGTTTAGCATGGTGAGTGGGACATCAGTGTGCCTGACTATAGAGTCACCTATGACTAGTGTTTTGGGTGCATTGTTTTGCCTTATGGGCTGTGGTTGAGTGGCACACTGAGTCTGTGGGGTATGTGTCATTTGGATTGTGTTGGGTGGTGGAGGTTGATTGCATTTCTACTTTGGAGGTCTCTGTTGCTTGAGCAGATTATTATTGAGAGCCTTCGTGAATGTTTTTGTGTTTTTATGTGTTGAATTTGGTGGTGTAGGTTTAGTGGGACTATAAGATGAATGTGGTGTGGTGCAAGTGTTTACCTTCTCCTCTTGGCTGTCAAGTTCAGTCTTGGATGGAAAGAGCTTTACCTCCAGTTTGGCTAGATAAGTGCATCTCTCACAGGTTGTAGTGTTGGGTGGTAGGAGGAGAGGGTTGTCTGTGTACATGAGGCAATTGCTACATTTCCCCAAGATGCCCAGATTCATCAGATAGACAGGAAAGAACACTGGGAGCTGACCCTTGGACATGCCTAAATAAAGAACTATTTTCCTCTAGACGAGTTAGGAAAATGTGTACAAGAGCTGTTTTTCTCTAAGCAATTGAGAAAATAATTTCAAAAACTGTTTTCCTCTAGGTAATGAGGAAGGTTAAGTGCTGTAGTAGTTTGTAGCTCATTTAGTGCTTACAACAAGTTCTGAACACGTGCTGAGCATGAATAAGCAAATTCAAGTGCTAAAACCAAGAATCTGTATCTGAAGTAGACCAGTTACAGGAAAGAAACAAGTGCAAATGTGGCTTTTAAATCAGACAGTTTTTGAGAGATATGGAAAAATTGCCCAAACGGCCAATAACTACAATTTCTGGGTCAGAAACCACTCCTTATGTGGTAGATAGGTTACCTAGTGCTTACCACTCTCACAGGTAAGCTAGAAGGCTTCCCTCCAACACAGAAAGGCTTAAGGGGGCTCAGGAGCTTACAAACAGTCCTGGATACAGCAAATCTGTATCTGGAGTAGACTAGTTACAGTACAATTATCAGTGGATAGTCCAGCTATGTAGAGTGACTGAGATGGCAAACTAAGGTTCATAAATTAAAGATGCTTAAGGTGATTGTTTTTCCAAGTATTTTATATCCACTTAATGTTTTGATGATTTGCCCTCACAAGTCTGGTTCAAACGTAGTAGAGGGTAATGCCTTCATTTTCTAGAATCTAGCATAACCCAGAAATGGATAATGAGCTCATGCCACAAGACAGGTTCACTGGTGGAATACTATTTCCTCATATTTCTCCTTGTCTACTCTAAGGGGGCGGCAAAAGCCAACACATTCCGGCTAGGCTTATAAATGCCTTCGGGCAGATAGCCTAGTACCTACCTATGAACCTATGAACCTATGTCTGCTCATACAGATGTTTTGTTTTTGTGTGTGCTTTTTTTTCTTAGTCTGAAAAGTGCTTAAAGGTTAACTAAATAGCTGTTGACACTTGGGTTATTAAGATGATTCACTTGGACAGAATTTAAATGGGATCTGGTTATGTAATGGGTTTGGTTGAAGTTGTGGTTGTCTCTAGAAATTAGATTACTCCAGAAATCTCCCAATAATAAAAACTATATCAGCAGTGTAAAATTGTGTACTACATGGAGCATTCTGATTGTAATCCAAAACTGAGAAAACGACAAGCCTGTTATTCACCTCACTGGCATCAAGGATTTACATAAACAGTTCTTTTGGGCATATCTTTCTAAGGTGCTATAATCTTGTCCTGTACTAAAGTATCCACAGCATCCACCACAGAGCAGCACTGGGAACTGTTACAAGGTTTAAAAGCGGTTTAACACTTCACACTGCCTTTTTCCAAATGCACAAAAAGTGTTAAAGCTTTTAAAGTTGGCGGTCTGTTAGAGCAACACTTAGCTTTTGCCTGCTGGTCATTGGGCAGCACTAAGTGTTTTATGGCTTTCAAAGATATGAAACATTTTGACCATGAAACACTTCATGAGCTCATACTTTTATTTTCTCTGTAACCAGTAGTCCATCAGAGCAGCTGAAGCTCCATCTACTACAAATAATTATGATTCGATTTCTGTCATAACCAGGTTGTTAGGTTTCTGGATATGGACATCAAGATTCACCTCTTGAACTTTTCTCCATTGTCAAGATGAATTTCTTGACATCAGTGTTGCAGCACACAGAAAGTTCATTGTGATAAGAAACCTGATCATAATTCTCTGTTTAGATAAGCTTCCTACTGATTACCTAGTAGAATGACTGATTTCAGTATGCGTGTTTGTGTGTGTGTGTGTGTGTGTGTGTGGGTGTGTGTGTGTGTGTGTGTGTGTGTGTGTGTGTGTGTGTGTGTGTGTGTCGATATATATATATATATATATATATATATATATATATATATATATATATACATATATATATATATATATATATGTATATGTATATACATATATATATATACATACATATATATATATATGTATATATATATATATATATATATATATATATATATATATATATATATATATATAGGTTCATAGGTTCATACTAGGCTATCTGCCCTAGGCCATTTATAACCCTACCCAGAGTGTGTTTGGCTTTCGCCACCCATTTTAAATTAATTTTGCTATGCCCTTTTTTGAGGTTAGTATACTGTGCCTCTGTCTAACAGTGACACAGAAGTGATACCCGGGGTAAACCTACGATCTCCCATCCACTCACCAAGATTCCTCTTGAAGAGACTCAATGAGGGACTCTGCCTAACTTGGACTGGGATTTTATTCCACAGTGAAGGGAGCCTCTGGGTTATGAATCTGTCCCTCCAGCATGTCCTATTTATCTCAGTGCTGAGGTTCAATTCTCTGGAGCACGTAGCTTGATGGGATTTGGATTTTCTGAGGTGCAGCATGTCCATTAATTCCAGGTTGGACATGGCTTTATACATCAGGCACAGATCGCCTCTGAGCAGGCGGTATGCCACTGAGTAGAGCTGGAGTTTCTTTAACCGGGCAGCATATGGCATCTGTTTGAGCCCTATGATCCTCTTGGTGAGGTACTTTTGGGGTCTTTCCAGTTGCTGCAGGTGTCTGGTAAGATACATCCCAAAAGGGGCATTGTACTCAATTATGGGCCTGATGAGGGATGAGTAAAGAGGCACGATGACCTCCCCTGATCTAGATGTGAATCCCTTCATGATTAGGTGGGCTATATAAAATGTTTTTCTAACCACTTTGGCCATGTGGTTGTCAAATGAGAGATTGCTATCAACTTGGGTCCCCAGGTCCCAAATTACTTCTTCTGTACTTAATGGAGTACCACCTTTGTGGTAATTTGTGGGCACTTTGTTTTTGCCAAAGGGGATGACTATACACTTTTTGGCGTTTAGCTTGAGGCCATGGCTCTGGCACCAGTTGTCTGTTTCTATGAGGCCCTTTTGGAGGATGCTTATGTCGGCTGGAGAGTCGATTATGGCACCCAGTTTGCAGTCATCTGCGAACTTAGTCAGCCACAGTCCTTTCATGTTGGCCTGTACCTCCGAGAAATATATACCAAACAAGAGAGGTCCCAGGACTGAGCCTTGTGGGATGCCACTTGTAACTGGTTTGGAGTCTGACATGGCTCCAGCAATTCTAACCATGTGGGTTCTGTCCTTGAGCCAGTTTGCAACCCATCTAGTGACATAGGGGTTTATATTTAAGCTGGTGAGGTTATCTATAATGCCCGAGTGGGGTATTGTATCGATGGCTTTTGTGAGGTCCAGGTAGGCTGTGTGGACCAACTTCCCCTCATCAATGGCCTTGGTGACTGTTTCAAAGAAATCAACCAGGTTTAAGAGGCAGGATCTGCCCTTAACAAAGCTGAACTGGGTAGGATCCAGTGTCTGTAGGTCCCCAATATCTTTATTTATGAGGTCCATGATGATCCTTTCCATAGCTTTGCAGACCAAGCTAGTCAGGCTTATGGGGCGATAGTTTCCAGGATCCATTGAGGCACCACCTTTGTGGAGAGGGACCACTGTTGCTGTACGCCACTCTTTGGGTACATATCCTGTAGTAAGGCTGAGATTGAACAGTAGTTTTATGTTTGGGTTTAGCTCTTCTTGGAGTTCTTGTAGGACGCAGCCCGGGACACCGTCTGGTCCCATTGATGCTGTGTTTTTTGCTTTGGAGAGGGCAGCCCTTACCTGAGCATCTGAGATGTCAGGGGGGCAGCACTCTGCTGGGATAAATATTTGCCCTGTTGGTGGGGAGTTTGCACTGAACCTGTCAGCTAGGATATTGGCAAAGTCTGTGGGTTCAGTGTATTTTTTGTCATTTTGGACTAATTCTGAGCATATCTGGAAATTTCCACCCAGGTTCCTAACATAACTAAAGAAAGCCTTGTGATTATCCTTAGTGTCCTGTGCAATTTTTCTCTCGAAGCTGGCCTTAGACGATTTTATGAGTGCCCGTAGTTTTTTGCTAATACTGATCAGAGATGCCTTCCCTTTTTGTAATTTTGCTCTATCATGTAGTAGCTTCCTCCTTCTATTGTATAGTTTGTTTATGGCTGGGGTCCACCAGACAGGATGTCTGCCTTTGGAGGATTGGGTCTTGGTTTTATTTGGGATTGCATGATCCATGCATTCCTGAAGGTGTTCATAGAATGCGTTTATAAAGGATTCTGTGGTCTGGGCCGTATTTTCCACAGGCCCAGGGGCTTTGAAGGATTCCACCTCAGTTTGAGGAGTGTGAAATTTGCTTTAGAGAAGTTTTTCACTGTGGTTTTCAGGGCAGGGGGTGGAGTCGGGATGTGAATATCCAGTGAGATTAGTTTATGGTCTGATCTTACCAGTGAGGGATACACTTCTGGTCTGGAGCATAGAGTCCCCATGTTGGTGATGATCAGGTCCAGTATGTTTTCCCCCCTTGTGGGAGTGGTAACAAGTTGTTCCATAGCATTTGAGGGTGGCCTAATGTTTAAGGTGTTTGCCTTACAAACACAGGGTGCAGGGTTTGAGTATCACAAGGGATAATTGGCTAGGCTTAAAATGGCTATAAATTCTAGGAACCTTTGGGCTAGGGTGTTGGAGCTAGAGTAATGCTCCCAGTCTATGTTTGGGTAGTTGAAGTCGCCCAATATAATGGTGTTTGGAGAGACCTTCATAATTTCCAGTGTTCTCAGGAAGGCCGAGTGGGGTTCCTGGGTTTGGGAGGGTGGTCTGTAGCAGGCTATAAACTGGAAGGCAGTTTTACCCACTGTTAGTTGCACATGGATAGTCTCTGATGCTTCGTGTTGTGCCACCAACCTGGAGGTGTGGGTATCTTTGACGAATATTGATACTCCCCCTCCTTTTGTGGTATGGTCCAAGTTTTGTGGCCGAAAAGCATGGTATGAGGTATAACCTGGCATTGCTGGAGTGCTCTCGGGAGCCTTGAACCAGGTTTCTGTTACTGCACAGATATCGATGTTCTCCATGCTAAGGAGAGTTTTGAGTGCGTGCATCTTGAGGTTTAGACTTCTGGCATTGAGTAGCATTACTCTTAGTTTCTTATCCCTTGTGATACCTATGGAGGTGGGTTTGTCTTTTGAGCCTTGCCTAAAAAAGGCACTATGGGGGTAGCAAGAGCCTTTGCCAATATCCGAAAGCCCAGGGGTGACAGGTGCAAGCCGTCCCTAGCGAAGCATCGTGGCTTGTCGAGCATGTCATCCCAGGTTGACAGGCATTGGATCCCCTTTGAATGACAGCAATACTTAAGCCAATTGTTGAAATATATATATATATATATATATATATATATATATATATATATATATATATATATATATGTCTTTTAGCTTCTCTCGTTAGGGGTTGCCACAGCAGATCACTGGTCTGCGGATTAATTAGCAGTGGTGTTTTTACAATGTTGACTTGGCCTGGTGCCCAATCTTCACAGAAGGCACACACACACACACACACACACACACACACACACACACACACACACACACACACACACCTACTGCATGTCTTTAAACCTCATTTGACTGCATGGAGTATATGCAGACTCCACACTGAAGGTGCTCCAGCCGAGAATAGAACCAGAGAACCTCTTGCTGTGAGGTGACAACATGACCCGCTGCACCACTGCTGCAGTGAGGCCAGAAAGCACTTTTATGTTGTACAGGCAGACAGTCTGCCCTTTCACAAGCTGTTTCAGCTTTAAAAGGTACTTGTCTGAAATAGTTTGTCAAAATGAATGCAGTATTAGAAGTGCATCCATTGCTGAATTACTATGTGTTACACTCATATGAGAATCCTGTATTAGCAAGTATTTTATTTCACCTCTTTGTATGCAGATAATAATTGTAGTAAATGTTTTGCAAACATTATTTTGGAAGAATATTTAAAAAAATAGCCATATAATCTTTAGGACAGGAGAATTAACTTTCATTATTAATTCCTCTTTGGCCTAACTCTTTACTTGCTATAAAAATATTTACTTGTCAAATGGTTTGTTTTTATTTCTTTTTGATAAGTACAAGGGCTAAAATGTTTATTGGGGCATTGAATCAATGATGGAGTTACATGAGTGAAAGGTTAGGTATTGAAAAGTAATACTTGTTAACACATAGTATCATACAGCTATTCAGTTCAATACACAGACTGTCACAGATTTATTAGAATAGAATCATGATACAGAATGTCTCAAAATAGAGAGATTCAACCATATGCACAGATGCAAGCCTTTTTATGTCTTCAAAGTAGAAAAACACTTACAGGTTCATGCAAAGTTCAAAGCTTTCCCAACTTGTGATAAAACACATACACACATTTCTAAGGCTGAAAGGAGTAATCAGATAAAAAGTATACATGTGGGACAATAGCTTAAAATATTTTTCATGTTGTAATCTTGACATGGTTTATGTGTTTACTTTCAGCAGGCATATCTCAGATCCATGCAAGTTCAAGGTACGTAACTTTCTTTCACGGTTACTTGATTAAAAGAAACATTTACTATTCAGTAAGATCTAATGAAGAAAAAGCCAAGTTATTCTTTTCAGATGAGAAAATAAAAATATGAAATTGTTGCAGTAGTTTTAAGCTAAAAGTATGTCAAAATAAGCATTAAAGTAATATATCCATTACGTTATGGTGACAACACAATTTTTTGTCTCTTGTCATAAAATAGTCATCTTTTGGAAGTAGATGGAAACTGCATATTCTATACTTTGGGGAGAGGATTTTAAACTTTCAAGACCAGCTAAATTAATGTCTATTCCTTTACCACATTGTTTCCATATTGCAAACTGCTTTGTTATGAGGATTATTGATTTTTAATAAAATGTATAACTAAATGATGGAAGTTTGTTGAACCTCCTTGCATAGAAGATTATCGTAACAATGAGCTCTTTGAACTTTGCTAGGTAGCATGCAGTTATTGTGAGGAAGTGCTTAAAGTTCATAGCCATCTGGGTCAAACTTGGATCAGATGTAGAGATAAAGTGTACCTCTAACCATTTGAATTAGTATTATTTAGCAAATAAACAAATTAAAATGATCAGAGGTATTCATGTCAATGAATATTTGTTTTAATTTATGCCTGCTTAAATACTTCCATTTCCCCCTCTTTGCCTTGAAAACTTAGCAGATGGTGGTGGCTGTCCACAGAATCACTGTAGGACTTAACTGTGACTCATAAGAGAGTGAGTAAGTGAATTCATTTACCATAAACAAATTTCCTTTTATATATTGTATTATAGTATGATACTAGGCTATTGGCCCGGAGGCACTTATAAGCCTAGCCAAGAATTCCACCCATGTTCCTTCAAAGTCATCACCTGTTTCCCCAGTCCAGCAGGGACACACTGGGAACCCAGGGGTGTATTTTCTGTTTCCCAACCAGTCATCCAGGTTCCTCTTAAAGAGGGCTAGAGAGGTACTCTGCTTGACATGGAGAGGGAGTCTATTCCACTATTGAAAAGGTTTTTATGTAAAATAACTTTAATTACATATCGTTGCCCAGGCTGGGGCCCCCTTTCTTTCCCCTTTGTGTCTGCTTATCTGATTTTATTGAAGTAAATACTAATGAGTCTCCAACCAATGAGCATGTTACATATTCTTTTCAGATTTCATACCACTGATTGTCTTTGAGTCTTGGAGTGAACTAGTATGAGTTACATAATTTGCGTATGCTATGCAAATTTATCAAAAGCACTGTTCCACATTTTCTTATAGAAGTGATAATCTTTATATAGTTAATGAGTTTCTTTTAAGTATTTGGAAACTTACTGTTTTGTTGTTTCTGGAATGGTATAGGAGAGACTTATGTGGTGCATGCCATCGTAAGCATATTCCCCTGTGGACATGTTGTAGAAACTTTTGCAATGCATGTCTCATTATAACACACTGGCCTCAAAATGCAGTAACACCTATACCAATACAAGGTAGTGGGTAGCTTAGACATTGTATTGTAGCATACTTAATATATCCTTCTATACCCCGTTTGAACTTTTTATTTATTTTTATTTATTTACAGTTTGGTGACTGGGTTAGTCCCGCTAGGCCAATGGTCTCTTTTCAGGGTAGACCCAAGGTGGTATTCCTTCTGACTAGGAAAAAGCTGGCCAAAGCACTAGAGAACCTCCACCCTGATAAGTCCCAAGGGATTTTTTGCATCCAGCTGACCTTCCACCAACTCAGGTGGATGGGGCCTCAGTTTAACGTCTCATCCTGTGAACTGTCTACTGTAATTGGTCTGGCATCTTAACATTGTTAAATGAGCAAAAAGAAGAACACAAGACAGTTTATACCAATAGCCTGATTAAATATCTTCATGCTATATTGTAAGGTACATTAGCCTAGTCGTACGATGCCTGGGAAGGGTTTGAAACTGTACTGCCTCCCCTGGCTGTCCCTAGCAAGTGTAATCTCCTAATCTGTAGTAAGATATATTGAGAAGATTTACTCACCACCACAGTAGTGTTAGCA
Source organism: Protopterus annectens (assembly GCF_019279795.1). Classification (NCBI taxonomy): domain Eukaryota; kingdom Metazoa; phylum Chordata; order Ceratodontiformes; family Protopteridae; genus Protopterus; species Protopterus annectens. The sequence continues at coordinate 1,963,066,498 of NC_056729.1, forward strand.
GACAGTGATTCAATCAAAATGACACCTCTGGAGACTGGTAAAATAGTTTACTTCAAAAACCGTGCAGACCTTCATACAAGATGACATTCCAGTAGGTCAAATAATGATGATTTGACACACTCCAGCAATAAACATGTGGCAGCAATGGAGTCTAACACACACACTGAAAGAAAATGGGAGAAAGGAGTGGAGATAGCTAACAGTGCTATGGTACAAGGTAACAGCTAGCACAAAATACAAAAGAAGCAGTTTCTTAGCTGAACAGCAAATACACTAGCATTTGTAACATGCCAGAACCAGTGTTCTGTTTGTTTTACATTTAACAATATTAACACACCATACCAGTTACAGCAAACAGCTCCCACTTTGCTTCACCAAGGATGATCTGCATTGCCCCCTCAGGCTTTTGAATATTGGCTAAAACATTGTCCTGTTCCATAGTGCCTTTTTAGGCATTGCCAAATTAACAAACCTTCTGACATAGCAAAACCAACCCAAGGGAATCTGGGTTCATATTATAAGCACGAAAACTGAATCGAGCAAACACATATTGAGCGACACGTAAAGAGCAAATATTCACAATATCGAAGATATGAACGGATATCGCTGTAGGGAATTCTTCTCTTTGCTTCAATGGAGTGCGATCTCAGTGTTGGTATTTTTAAGTAGGGGGGCTTGCCCCCTGCATACAACAGTTAGTGACAGTATTTGTTTGTTGGTTTTGTTGTGTTTCAGATTCAATGTTTTGGGCTTTTGCCCTTTACGTGTCACTCAATACGTGTTTGCTTGATTCAGTTTTCATGCTTATAATATGAACCCGGGAATCTAAATGTGTTACAGTTCACTACTATGAGCCTAAAGAGGAAACTCCACATCCTCCAGACTCTCCTCACCCTGGAGAATGTGGACATCTGTGCAGTTACTGAGACATGGTTTAAAGCTGCAGAGAGCATCCTGGCAGTGCCAAGCAACACTGCCTTCCACATACTCAGGCCAGTTACTGCACAGGCAGGGACAAAGGTGGAGGTGTCTCAATCTATATCAATAAAAAACTCATCTCAAGAGATGCATCGTGACAGCTGTGCCCAGTAGAAATAAGTCTAGCACTATCTCAAAAACAAGTCACCCTGGTGGAATCCAAATATAATCAGGTGGAACAATAAAAGGGAAAAAACTCATAGCCAAGCCAAGATTAGGAAATACTATGCCCAGCAAGATAAAAACACTCTCATCAGTTTAAACAAGCAATTAAGTCTAATAAACCCAATTTGAGGTAAAGATAGTCTCCCAGGCAAAGTACAACCAGAAGGCTTTCTTTATCTCTGTATGAAACCTCAAAGGCAGCACACAGCAGTGGGTAGAACTGATAGTAAATGGAGCCACCTACATGGAGCCTGAAGATATATCAAACATGCTGGCCAACAAATTCAACTTCAGTTTGGCCCTCTCTCTCTCACCAACCATCCCTCCAAGAAATACCATCAAACATAATCCCCCAACTATCACTAGGTATCAGATCCTAGATGCATTCTCTAAAGCCAAGAACACTTCATTGATGGGCCTCTATAATGTCTCAGGATGCTCCTAAATATCCTGAAACATCTATCAAGACAACTGGAATCACTGTTTAACCATAGCCAACATACAGACTTTGTGCCATGCGAATGGAGAACTGCAATGGACATCCCTATACACAAGGGAAGCCAAAGCAATGGACCCAGGGAACTACAGATCCATAAGTCTGACTAGTTTCATATGTGATGCAATACAAAGAATTTTCATGAAAATGATTAATAAGGATATAGAAAATATTCAAACACTGGATCCAACCCAGTTTGGTTTCATCAAGGGCAGATCATGCCTACTCAACCTGGTGGACTTTTTTGTGAGGATCACCAAGGCAAAGGATGAGGGCAAAATGATGCATACTGCCTACCTTGACCTGGCTAAGACATTTGTTACAATACCCTACTTGGGCACTGAAAACAAACACATGGGTATAGGCATATACCCATATGTTACATACTTGATAGCCGACTGGCTCTCAGATAGGACCAGGAAGTTAGGATAGGGGAGAACACCTCCACAAAGAGGCTGGTCACTACTGGAGTCTCTCATGGCTATTTGGTGGCTGTGCTATTTTTTTGGCATCTACTTCTCACAGGTCAGGGCCAATGTTCAGACCCTCTGGCTGACCAGGTTAGCAGACGATTGCAAACTGGGTGCAACCATAGAATCCTACAAAGACACTAACATCCTATAGGAAAAACTAAAACAGACAAATGACTGTTGTCCAAACCGTGGTTTAAAACTCAGTACCAAGAAGTGCATAATAGTACCCCTTGGGAAGTCAGTCACCCTAGGAAATTACCTCATCAATAACACACCTCTAAAATCAGAACCAGTAGTCAGGGATTCGGGTACATATGTAGATAATAACCTGTCTTTTGACCAACATATATCTGAGATAGTAAGAAAATCATTTTATGATGCTCAATTTATGCTACTGGAGTAAAACAAAGAAAAAAAAGACCAAGTTCAGAATGGTCACTGTGCAAATGGTCATGCCTTGTCTACAGATAAATGACTGGATGTGCTCAGAAAATCTCCAAGAAGCTTGTCTCCACATTAAAGTAGCCTGAGCTTCCAAGAGAGTCTTACCCTTCCAAGTGGCACTCAGTCATTTTCAATTCAGAGCTCTGCCCTTCGGACTCACCTCAGACCCCGGGTGTTCACCAAGTACATGGTAGTAGTTGCAGCCCATTTTGGGCTGCAAGGGTTTATCTCTCTTTCCATACCTGGATGACTGGCTCCTCAATGCCATAACAAAAGAATCATTAATTGCTGCCAGAAACTATTTGTTCCAGCTTTGTCTGCCCTTGAGTATTTGAATTTACTAGGACAAATCAAGGCTGGCTCCTACACAGCCAATCCAGTTCATAGGACCTGGTGATCCTCACAAAAAAAGTCCATCATGAATAGTATTCTTGCCTATATATACAGAATTCAAAACCTGTAGAAGTCAATCCAGATTCTTCTTCAGTTTCACTTTCCACAGGAAAGCCTGTCCCCAAAGTTCTAAGGCTTATGGCTTGTTCCACCCTCATGAATTAGTTCATATGTTACCACATGATGATACTTCAGTGGCTGCTCAGAGCTGAATGGTCTCAACTTTGAGACAACCCTATCACTCCAATAATAATCACCAATTATAACTACTATTATTACTACTAATATATACTACTATTATAACTACTATTATTACTACTAATATATACTACTATTATTACTACTAATATATACTACTATTATTACTATTATTATTATTACTACTTACAATAGTGGTTGACTTGCCTTTAATTATGTCAGGAAGGCCTTTCCCTACATGTACTCCTTGGTGTGGGGGATCTTTCAGGGGATAATGGCCTAAGCTTTCTGGAATCAACAAAAGGCTAATCTTCACATTAATGTCTTGAAGGTGAGACTAGTTTTCCTTACAATACAGGAAGTTCAGGACTTCTTACCTCCAGGGTGATTTCTATTCATGGTGTTGGGGTTTGGCATGATGGCTAAGGTGTGTACCTCAGAGACACAAGATACAGGGCATGATTCTCACATATGAAGGTAAATTGGCTAGGCTTAAATCACCTGCAAGGGCAGCTAGCTTAGCACCTGCCTATGAACATGTGAACCAAAAACGCAATTGTTGTATGGTACATCAACAAACAGGGGGAAGCAGATCCTAAACTGTATGTTGAGAAACATGAGAGTATGGCAATGGGCAATTATTTTGCATCACCTCCTGACAGTAACATGCATTCCCAAAGAGGGCCAAATGCCTTGCTGTCAGGCTCAGCAGAATAATTCTAGTGCCTCAAGAGTGGTCTGTCACCCCAGTTTTCAACCACTGGAGCTGTCCTTGCTGTAATCTGTTTGCCTCCACAGTTAACACCAAGTGCAGCAGCTTTTTTTCCTTGATCCCTCCAGAGGGATAATCCCCAGAAATATTCTAGTAGGGCAGTGGACCCCCAAAGTTTCTATACACATATCTTCCTCTTCCCCAATATCCAGTTTTTTGCAGAAAACCATGAAATGCAAAGTCACAGTAATCCCCATTGCTCCTTACTACCCCAGGCAAATCTGTTTTTCCTTGTAAAGCTTCACCTCAAGGAGTCTCCCTGGCTTCTAGATCCCAGGAAGGATTTACTGTTTCATCAATCTGGATTGCCTCACCCTGCACAACTTCAAGTTAACTGACTGGTTTCTCCATTTCCTGTGATGGCCGATGACCCTTCCTTATCAGAAGATGCTGCTTGCATCCTTTTCACATCACCGAAGGAATCCGCATGTAAACTTTACTGCAACAAATGAAAGCATTTCTCTGTTTGAGCAGTGGACCAGGGAAGAGATCCTCCTGCCCCTCCTATTTCTGACCCTCTTCTTTTACATTCGCACGTTTGATTCAAGTTCAGGTTTTTCAACCATTAATTTGCAGTTACCTGCAATCTTAATTTTTGTAATAGTTTTGATGCATAATCTTTAACTTGTAACAAACCCTGAAAATATTATGGAATTGTAGGCTTCAACCTTTCGATAGACTATATATAAATATACACACAAGTATGATTTATGATTGAAATGCATAAACATTGAATCAAAAAGGAACATTTTCAAAAGGCACAATATCTGTAAAACAAAATCACCAAAAATGAAAATAATCGAAGATGACAGCCACTGTCATCCCGTTACACAAAGGTGGAGCATCCACCAATCTGGGAAATTATAGACCCATCAGCTTAACTAGCCTGATCTGCAAGGCCATGGAATGGATTATCATTGACCTCATTAACAAGGATATTGGCAAACTCCAAACACATGATCCCACATAGTTTTGCTTCATCAAGGGGAGGTCATGTGTATTAAATTTGGTCAACTTTTTTGAGACAGTCACCAAAGCCATGGACGAGGGGAAGACAGTGCACACTGCCTACCTTGACCTGGCCAAAGCCTTCGACACTATTCCCCACTCGGGCATAATAGATAAACTCTCTCAACTGGACAACAATCTGTATGTTACCAGATGGGTAGCTAACTGGCTTACTGATAGAACTACCTAGTCAAAATAGGGGAAGCCACCTCAAGCAGTAGACCCGTATCGAGTGGTGTACCCCAGGGTTCGGTCTTGGGGCCTCTGTTATTTGGGATATACTTTTCTGAGGTGCAGGCCAAAACCAGTGGGCTATGGCTGACCGAGTTTGCAGATGACTGCAAACTGGGCACTGTCATCAATTTCCCTAGTGATGTGGACATCCTCCAAGAGGGTCTCACCCAAACAAATGACTGGTGCCAGAAACATGGCCTCAAGATGAATACAAAAATATGCATCGTCATCCCCTTTGGGGAGAGTGACAGCCCCACAAATTATCACATTAATCAAATCAACTAAGCACACAATCAGTCATGTGGGATTTGGGCACCCAGATTGATAGCAGCCTGACTTTTGACCACTATGTTGCTTCCATTGTACGGAAAGCTTTCTACATGGCCCATCTCATAAGTAATGGTATCTCATTCAGGGACAAGGAGGTCATAACATCCCTGTAGTCTTCCCTTATAAGTCCCATTATTGAGTACAATGCCCCATTCAGCATGTACTTCCCAAAGCACATGCAGCAGCTGGAGAGACCACAGAGGTTCCTCGCCAGGAGAATCCAGGGCCACAAAAATCTACCATACACAGATAGGCTAAAAGTCCTATCCCTCTACTCAGTTTTGTACAGACTCCTCACAGGTAACCTCTGTCTGGCATACAAGGCAATCTCGGGCCCCGCCTTGATGAGACTGCTGCATATCCACAAGTCAAACTTCACTTGAGTAACCAACACACGTGGCCTCAACCTGGTCTGTGACATCAAAAGGACTTGTTGGTGGGAAAGATTTCTGTCCTAGAAACTCCCCCAACTGTGGAATAGACTCCCTCTCCATGTTAAGCAGAGTACCTCTTTACCCCTTTTTAAGCGCAACCTGGATAACTGGATGGGAAATAAAAAATACAACCCTGGGATTTCACCTGTGTCCCTGATGGACAGCGGCATCAGATGCTGATTTGTCTAAAGATGGGCTAAACTCTTGGCTAGGCTTATGAGGGCCTCAAGTCCAATAGCCTAGTAACTTCTTATGATCCTATGATAAGAAGAACTTAGTTTTATTTTCCAATTGTAAAACAAAGCATCACTAACACATTCAGATCAAATTTATCGGTGTTACGGAAAGGGTTTTCCCTAGGAATAGTTTCAGGTTAGGGATGGGTTTTGGGTAAGCGCACATATCAGAAAAGTGGTACAGGTTCACCTTCCTATCACCTCCTTACTAAAGCATGCTAACCCTAACTTGACACCTTACATTAGGAAAACCCATTGTGTAACACTAGCAGTACACAAGAAATTGGACAAACACAAAATATATAAACACACACACACAAATATAAACTCCTACCATCTCTCCACTAACCTAACCCTAACCAGCAAACTTGCCCACATATGCTCCTGCCATCTATCCCATACTTAGCCCTTACTCTATTCCTAAACCACAAACACTGACACACATATACTCTAGCATCGAACCCCATACCTAGCCCTCACTCTAATCCTAACCCAATAACACTGACGCACATATACTCCTAGCATTGAACCCCATACCTAACCCTCACTCTAATCCTAACCCACAAACACTGACATATATATGCTTCTGCCATCTATCCCATACCTAGCCCTCACTCTAATCCTAACCCACAAACACTGACACACATATACTACTAGCATCGAACCCCATACCTAGCCCTCACTCTAATTCTAACCCACAAACACTGACACAAGCCCTCACTCTAATCCTAACCCACAAACACTGACACACATATACTCCTAGCATCGAACCCCATACCTAGCCCTCACTCTAATCCTAACCCACAAACACTGACACACATATACTCCTAGCATCGAACCCCATACCCAGCCCTCACTCTAATCCTAACCCACAAACACTGACACACATATACTCCTAGCATCAATCTCCATACCTACATACATACATCCAAATATTTCAAGCAAGGGCATTAACGCCCTTTTAGCTTGCCAATATCCCAAAACACTTGCTCCCATAATAAGTGCCCAGGCTATTCTTAAGAATATCTAACTAATACTTGCTTTAATGTAATTTGGTAATCTGATCCATGTGTCAGCTGTTCTGTCAGAGAACCAATTAGTACACCTCATTCCTACAGAATCTTCTACATAGGTTGTCTAATGATTCTCTAGTACTTTTTGATAATCCCAGACATTCGCAGAGATCGTTGTCTCTAAATGACCTATATACCTGAAGTAGATTTCCTCTTAGATATCTATAAGCGACACTGTACAAGTTCAGATATTTTAGTCTTTCATAATAACTTAAATTTTCACATCCATGGATGCTCTTGGTATATTTCCGCCATACTCTTTCCAGTTTACTCATGCTTGATTTCTTATAGGGTTTCCATACTGATATTCCATACTCAAGTTTGGGTCTAATGTAATTAACAAACAATGACTTCATCATTTTTATTTCCTAGACTTTGTAAATCTTTTTATATAACCTATAGTTCTATAACTATCATTAACCAATTGGTTGATATGATTAGAAAAGCTCAAAGTTGGATCTACCCATAAACCTGCGTCCTTAAACGAGTCTACAGTTTCAATGCTGTATTAAGTATTCACCTTTCAGTTTATGTCTCCAAAATCTCATATGCTTAGTTTTTGATGTATTTATCCACATATTATTCTCCTGTGCCCAAATGGTCAATTTAGTCAAGTTATTTTACAGACATGCCTTATCGTACCCTCCAGACATCTAACCAGCATCTACTACAAATATATTATCCCAAAAAATCAGTGGGCAAACTCCTATATACGTACTCTATGGCCCAAGCTTGGAATAAACTTCCTAGAGAAATATGCAGTATAGTACACCCATCTCATTTCAAAGAGAAACTTAAACTTCATCTACTTAACTCCAAAACCTGCCCATGTCAAGCCCCAACTTAACTCCCCCTCTCTACTTCTGTTTTCTCCCCTTCTCTTTATACATAGGCATTTCTTCCGCCTCAAAAATTACGTTCTACTCAAATGATATTAAACCATCACTGTTGAAGTTCTTGACGTTTGTTTATTGAATTGATGTCAATAATGTATATACTTAGTTATCCTGCTCAACTATTAATATCTTTCTTCCTCGACTTAAGAATTTTTATCTCTGTATAATCTCCATATGTTGAATGCACAATTACAAAGTTCTATATATAACTACTTCTTGCATTTTATCCTGTAAACTGTATTTTTTTTCTGTTGTATTTGGAGCTTTTCTCCTCGGGTCTCCACTGAAAATGGGCCACAAGCCCAGTTGGACTTACCCGGTTAACAAATGTCAATAAATATATTAATAAATTTGTAACTCATGTAATCAGTTTACCCAATTTCCAGTTGTCTGTGTATAGCCAGTAGAACACCTCAGTTGAAAAAGGTCTGAATGATAACAAGTAACGGCCTAGAACTGAGCCATGTGGGACACCCTGACTGCAACCAAGGACTTCATCTGTCCAGTTGCTGTATGATACTTGCCATGTCCTATTTGTAAGCCATGCAGCTATCCATCTTATCAAGAGTACATCAATACCTAGTTGTACTAATTTATTGATCAGTATTTTGTGTATGACACTGTCAAGTGCTGAAGTTAAATCTATATGAATTACATCACAGCACAATGTTTCATTCATATCTGTTATTAACATTATGTTACAAGTGGTAATAAATCTATTTTCAACATATGCATGCTGATATATGGTTTCAAGTCCCAACCTATCCAGTTCTGACAATAACTTATCCAATATTACCTTCTCTGTTATTTTTCCACAACATGAAAGTAGACTTAAGGGTCTATATGACTCTGGGTTTGTCCTACTCCCCTTTCCCTTAAAGACAGGTTTAATAAGTGCATGTCTCCCATCTTGAGGAATCTCCCCATATTTATATGACCTAGTGAATAATAGATATAATGATACCATAAGTTCTTGCTGAAGTGTTCTCAGGTCATTGTTACTAATTCTGTCTCCTCCCTGTGGATTTGTTTCGATCCAGTCTGTGCAGTTATTTTTCAATATAATCTAATTTGATTCCAGTATCTGGGGTTACCTGAATGTCACTAGGACAACTTATCACACCTTTTGTGGGTCCTAATTGTTTTGTATAATATTTTGTAAATATATCTATAATCTGTTGTGTCTGAGAATAAATTTTAGAATTTGTACACAGTTTATCAATCTGTGTGTCTTTACTCTTTCCACATTTTATGTTTCTATAAAAAGGTTTCCTGTTATGTTCAATATCTTTATATACATTTTCTTCAAAATTTTCTTTATCTTGTCTCACACTATACTTAAATCTGTTTGTCCAGCTTGTTTATTTCAGTTTTCAAAGTTGTAGTTCGACCTCTCATCCATTTCTTATATTTTTTGTCTCTCACCTTAATCGGATATCTTTCTTCTTATGAAAATATATCTCCCTGATGTTGTATGCCTAGATCCTGATGTTAAACATGTTTTTGATTTTTTGCACTCAAACAGCTACCATCTGCATTTTTTCCACTGAACACTTCACTCCACTTCGATTTACACAGTGACTGTTTTGCTTCGGTATAATCTGTAATTAACCTTCTGTGCATTCGTTTAGATTTCAGTTTGCCAGAATTATCTAGCAATTAATTAACCTTTATAACCCCATGATCACTGCCCATCAACAGTGGTAAAACTTGACTTGAAGTAACAGTAATTTCTTTAGGAACACAAACAATGTCTAAGTTATGTTCCGTTCCCTGGTAGTTTTTTTACAGTCTGAAGCAATTGTTGTTCCTGAATATACATCGTGAATAATTTCCTTACTAACATTGTTGAATCAATATTATTCCAGTCTGATTCTGGTAAATTTAAGTCCCCAGCTAAAATTATTTGTCCCTCCTGTGTTTCATGCAAGAAATGTTCCGCTAGGTCATCTGCACTTGACTTTGGTGGTCTGTGCACTCCAACAATTGTTATATATTCCAGGGTTGTCTTTATTGTCACAGTTACACAGTCTATAGTATTGGTGTTATCACTGAACATGTAATAATCACAGGTCTCGTAACTATCTTTAATCCCTATCATAACACTTCTACCTGACTTTTTGTTAGAATGTCTGTTACAGTAAAAACATTTATACCCTGAAAGAACTGGTTTCCAGTCATTGTGCTTTAACCGTGTTTCACAAACAATAATAACATCAATCTTGTGGGAACATAGCAAATTTTCCAATAAAAAAAATGTTATTATTAATGCTTCTAGCATTAACAACCATCAGAGATACATCAAATGTTGCTGTCTATGAACTGTTAAATTTTCAACATGGCAAAAATCCTGCCTAGTGTTTGTCAGATATTGCAAAATATTTGCTGCAAAAATTCTCTTCCCTGATCTTGACAAATGCACGCTGTCCTGTCTGAACATGTGTGCCCAAAACTAGGCTTGTATGCTCTACACATTTCCATTTTTTAGAACAGGACATTTTTTTCCATGTAGGTGTTTACCCCAAAAATATTTTCATTCACAGTGACATGACTATCCTTTTTATAGGTGATTTGTGAAAAATATGTCGTAACAACAATACAAACTATACAATGTAATAGGGCTGTCAGGTCCCTACTAACAGTCAGAGAATCCTTGCAGATGATATCATTTGTACCAACATGAATAAAAATGGATCCATACTTCTTTACATAAAGGCATTCCAAGGCTTGTCTCACGTCTTCTATTTTTGCTGCTGGCAAGCATAACACTATCCGATGTTCATTATCTTCTCTGCAAATATCAGTACAGTTCCTCTAATAATTGAATCTCTAGTTACAAGAATATCTTTGCTGACTAGCTCTGAAGAATCTTCAGCTTCTAATACAGTAGTAGCTGCTCTATCAATTGTTACGAAGGATAGATCTTCATCACCATTAGTCTTAATCCCACTGTTTTCACTGTGTATTAAATTCTCATCCAGCTGGTATTGTAAATCCACAGCTTGAACCATGTAGCCAACATCTCTCTTTCTCCTCTTTTTTTCTTACAGTAATGTTCTTCAGTCCTTCCACGTTCAGTTTTGATTTCTTCCTTTTCACCTGCCCCTTGCCTCTTTTTTCTACCTTTTCCATTGGAAAGGTGATGCCTTTTTCTGTAGACTGAGGGTTTTCTGATAGACAGATATCATCATTCCCTGTCACCAGTGTGTTACATAACAAAGCAGAATCCTTTTTACTATGTATTCTCTTTCCTTTACAGTCATTGGTCAGTTTCTTTTTCTTCCTTGTTATTTGTTGAGAAATTCTTCCTTTCTTTCTTTTTTTGTTTCCTTCTAAACCAACCGGATCCCCAGATTGCTGAGTACTTGCATGCAGAATTCCAAAGTTCTCAGGGGCCTCATCAAGTTTCATAGGAGTTGAATGTTCTTTGCAGAAAATAGATGCATTATTTCCTAAATCTGTCCTATTTGTTCTATGCATAACATTATTTAGTTCATCAGTCCAGACATTAATATATGAAACAACAGTTCTCCAAGCCATGCCAATTGCACAGGTGCAAGCATCATCAAGTCTAGATTTACTTTTAACAATGGTAAGCAAATCATCCAACCTTTGACAGAAGGAACCCACATCACCAGTAATATCAGCTGTTACCTTTAAATATGCATAGCATTTATTATACTCTACAAGATATTTGTGCATTAGCAAATCATTAATTGCATACTCATTTAAAGAATGCATGTTCAGCTTCAAATTAATAAAATATTGTAAAATAAAAAAACAATCAAAATCAGTTACCACAGAATTCATAGAGAACTTAAATCAGCTTCCATGACAAAAAAAAAATCACTTGCGCATATACAACTAAATACTAAAGTACAGTAACGTTGTTCTGACAATACAAGTTCTGCAAGCCAAACAAAAGTTATAATTCCTTTACGTCGCACGTGAAGTAGCTTCTGCTCACTATTTCTCTTCTCTGCAGTCTGTGAATTTATAGCTGTCTAGGCCCCTTGGGGTGGCTAGAGTTTGGCTGTCTAAAACATAAACCTTTCTAAGAACCAACAGTGAAATTAAAGGTAAAACAACAAAATATGAATCAAAGTAAATCTTGTTAACAAACTAACCCTTCCTACCTACAATCAGTGAAAAACAGAGATAACAAATAAAATATAAATTCAAATAAAACTTCTCTTACCAGTCAGCTCCAAAGTAAATCACAAACCAAGGTAGGATTGTTTAGATATGCTCAGCTCATACCTAGCCCTTATCCTAATCCTAGCCCACAAGCACTGACACACATATACTCCTAGCATTGAACCCCATACCTAGCACTTACTCTAATCCTAACCCACAAACACTGACACACATACTCCTACCCCCAATGCCAAAACGTTTTGTATATCCAAAAGCTTTGGCATTAGCAATAAAAACCCACACTTACCTCAAAAAATTACGCTACATCATTCAACACATCCCGCATTTGAATAATACAAAATTCAATGAAACTACTTTCGAAAAGAAGTGTACACCCAGCATACATTCAATAAAATAACATTCAGTAATATACCATGTTTCTATGTATTTGGACTTTAAGTGTTAAATTGTTACTGCTTTCTTTTTACACACAGATGATGCCATGGGGAAAAAACAGTTTGTGGTTTGCTTTTTGCCATTTAGTCTAATAAATTATATTTTTATTGCACTTGTATTGTACTTATTTTTTTCCTATTCATGTTTATTTACCACATTTTTAATTTCCATTTTGGAGTTCCATTGGAGAGATATATTAACCCAGCCACCTGGGATGCAAAAACCCGTGCATTTCTTTGTGCCGGTCCCAAGCCCAGATAAATGGGGAGGGTTGCGTCAGGAAGGGCATACAGCGTAAAACTTCAAATAATTCATGCGGACACCAGTAAATATTTACATACCGGATCGGTCGAGGCCCGGGTTAACAACGACCTCCACCAGTACTGTTAGCCAACATGGTGCTGGCGGAAATTGGGCTACTGTTGGCCGAAGGAGGAGAAGAGACGGAAGGCATGGCCGAAGGCAGGAAGAGAGGAGAAAGGCTAGGACTATGGTAGTGAGGGTCGGAACTTTGAATGTTGGCAGTATGACTGGTATAGGGAGAGAGCTAGCCGATATGATGGACAGAATGAAGGTTGGTATATTGTGTGTGCAATAGACCAGATGGAAGGGGAGTAAGGCTAGGTGTATTGGAGGTGGGGTCAAATTGTTTTATTATGGTGTGGATGGGAGGAGAAATGGCATGGGAGTTATCCTGAAGTAACAGTATGCTATGAGTGCTTTGGAGGTGAAAAGAGTGTCAGATAGAGTGATGTTTATGAAGCTGGAAATTGATGGTGTAATGATGAATGTTGTTAGTGCATATGCTCCACAAGTTGGGTGTGCGATAGATGAGAAAGAAAAATAATTTTGGAGTGAGTTGGATGAAGTGGTGATGACTGTACCCAAGGGTGAGAGAGTGGTGATTGGAGCAGATTTCGATGGGTATGTTGGTGAAGGGAACAGAGGGGATGAGGAAGTGATGGGTAAGTATGGTGTTAAACAAAGGAATGCAGAAGGTCAGATGGTAGTGGATTTTGCAAAATGGATGGACATGGCTGTGGTGAATATGTATTTTAACAAGAGGGAGGAGCATAGGGTGACATACAAGAGTGGAGGAAGATGCACACAGGTGGATTATATCTTATGTAGGAGGGCCAGTTTGAAGGAGATTGGAGACTGTAAAGTGGTGACCAGGGAAAGTGTAGTTAGGCAGCACAGAATGCTGGTTTGTAGGATGACGTTGGTGATCAAGAAGAGGAGGAGGAGTGTGAGGGCAGCACCAAGGATCAAATGGTGGAAATTAAAAAAGGGTAATTGTGAGGTGGAGTTCAGGAATGAGTTAAGACAGGCACTGGGTGCCAGTGAAGAGTTACCAAATAGCTGGGTAACTACAGCAGAGCTAGCAAGGGAGACAGCTAGAAAGGTGCTTGGTATGACATCTGGGCAGAGGAAGGACGACAAGGAGTCATGGTGGTGGAATGAGGAAGTACAGGAGAGTATACAGAGAAAGAGGATGGCAAAGAAGAAGTGGGATTGCAGAGAAATGAAGAAAGTAGACAGGAGTATAAGAAGATGAGGTGCATGGCAAAGAGAGAGGTGGTGAAGGCTAAGAATAAGGTATATGAAGAGTTGTATGAAATGTTGGACACTAAGGAGGGAGAAAAGGACGTGTACCGATTGGCTAGACAGAGAGACTGAGCTAGGAAAGATGTGCAGCAGGTAAAGGTGATTAAGGATAATGAGGAAAACATACTCACAAGCAAGGAGAGTGTGTTGAGCAGATGGAAAGAGTACTTTGAGGGGATGATGAATGAAGAGAATGAGAGGGAGAGAAGGTTGGATGATGTGGGGATAGTGAATCATGAAGTACAATGAATTAGCAAGGAGAAAGTAAGGATATCTATGAAGAGGATGAAGAATGGAAAGGCTGTTGGTCCAGATGACATACCTGTGGAAGTATGGAGGTGTTTAGGTGAAATGGCAGTGGAGTTTTTAACCAGATTGTTTAATGAAATCTTGGAAAGTGAGAGGATGCCTGAGGAATGGAGAAAAAGTGTTTTGGTACCGATTTTTAAGAATAAAGGTGATGTGCAGAGCTGTAGTAACTACAAAGGGATTAAACTGATCAGTCATAGCATGAAGTTAAGGGAAAGAGTAGTGGAAGCTAGGTTAAGAAGGGACGTGACGATTAGTGATCAGCAGTATGGTTTCATGCCGGGAAAGAGCACTACAGATGCGATGTTCATTCTGAGAGTGTTGATGGAAAAGTACAGAGAAGGTCAGAAGGAGTTGCATTGTGTTTTTGTAGACTTAGAGAAAGCATATGACAGGGTGCCTAGAAAGGAGTTGTGGTATTGTATGAGGAAGTCGGGAGTGTCAGAGAAGTATGTAAGAGTGGTACAGGATATGTATGAGGGTAGTGTGACAGCAGTGAGCTCTGCAGTGGGAGTGACGGAGGTGGGATTACATCAAGGATCAGCTCTGAGCTCTTTCTTATTTGCAATGGTGATGGACAGGTTGACAGACGAGATCAGACAGGAGTCCCTGTGGACTATGATGTTTGCAGATGACATTGTGATCTGTAGTGAGAGTAGGGAACAGGTGGAGGAGACCCTGGAGAGATGGAGATATGCTCTAGAGAGAAGAGGAATGAAGGTCAACAGGACTAAGACCGAATATATGTCTGTGAATGAGAGGGAGGATAGAGGAATGGTGAGGATGCAAGGAGTAGAGGTGGTGAAGGTGGATGAGTTTAAATACTTGGGATCAATAGATCAGAGTAATGGTGAGTGTGGAAGAGAGGTGAATAAGACAGTACAGGCAGGATGGAGTGGGTGGAGAAGAGTGTCAGGAGTGATTTGTGACAGACAAGTACCAGTAAGAGTGAAAGGGAAGGTCTACAAGAGGGTAGTGAGACCAGCTATGTTATATGGGTTGGAGACAGTGGCATTGACAAAAAGGCAGGAATTTGAGCTGGATGTGGCAGAGTTAAAGATGTTAAGATTTGAAATGGGTGTGAAGAGGGTGGACAGGATTATGAATAAGTATATTAGAGGGTCAGCCCAGGTTGGAAGGTTTGGAGACAAAGCCAGAGAGGAAAGATTACGTTGGTTTGGACATGTGCTGAGGAGGAATGCTGAATATATTGGGAAGAAATGCTGAGGATGAAGCTACCAGGTAACAGAAAAAGAGGAAGGCCTAAGATAAGGTTTATGGATGTGGTGAGAGAGGACATGCAGGTGGTTTGTGTGGCAGAGCAAGATGCAGAGGACAGGAAGAAATGGAAACAGATGATCCGCTGTGGTGACCCCTAACGGGAACAGCCGAAAGAAGATGATGATTGGAGAGATACACTGTTGTGCTGGAGCTTTTAGTTTGGTTGGTGGAAAGTATATATATGTGAACACTTTACAATGCCAAAATCCTGAAAGATCGAATTTCATATGGCCGAGACCAGATGATCGAACCTTCAGAATCCCAACATTGTGAACGGAGATCTGCATACAGCGTGGAATTGGAGATTTCCCTTTTCTTCACTGTAGTGCGATCTCAGAGTTAGAATATTTAAGTAGCGGGGGTGTGGAGGTGCAGGGGGGCTTGACTCCTGGCAGAAACATTTAAATAGCTGGGGGGGTTTTTTGGATTTGTTTCGGAATTTTGATATTCCGAAACATCGGTCATATGTTCTCGATCATATGAAATTTGATGTTTTGGAATTTTGAGATTCTGAAGTGAATCCATGTATATATATATATATATATATATATATATATATATATATATATATATATATATATATATACAGGTTACATTCAAGTGCTTGCACTATCAAGTGTTTCAGTATTTGAACGATCAGTTGCAGGGTAGGAAAATTAAGTTTTCAAACTTTGCCTCTGTTTGAGTACTCAAGATCACAGTACAATGAGGAATGGGAATATAAATATACCCTTTACCCACTGTAGCTCATTCTGGGAGTCGGCATATACGCATACACATATAGTTTATCAAATCTGTGTGATCTGATTTTATGTCTATTTGAATCTTTGTAATCTGAACTCTTTTAGCACCGGGGTTCAAAGTTTTCATACTTCAAATGGAGTGATCCGCCCCGGTGTGGAGTGTTTCTCCCCGGGCCTCCGCTGAAAATTGTCTTCATTCCAAGTCAGACTTTCCCGGTAAACAAATATTAAACAAAAATTAAAAAAAAAAAATAAAAACTGTCTGACATATACACATACACATATACACACACACACACACACACACACATATATATATATATATATATATATATATATATATATATATATATATATATATATATATATGGGTCACCTTCATTTCATCGACAGTTCATCTCACTGACAACCAAGTCAGCAGGCCCAATTCACCGAAAATTCATTTCACTGACACTTCATTTCACCAACACTCATTTTGTTGAAAATGAGATATGGCCCATTCCTCACTGTAGAGTGACACTGGAGTTAGCATATATAGTAAGGGGGATGTAGGGGACACAGCCCCCCACAATGGGGGGTGTGGGGGGCTCATACTAGGGTTCTACAATGCTTTTTTATTAATAGTTATTCATTGCACTTGTCAGAATGCATCTGTATACTGTAAAACGTTTATGATATGTGGGGGGCTGTGCTCCCCACACCCCACCTTACTATATATTCTAACTCCAGGGTTGCTCTACAGTGGGGAATGGGCCATATCTCATTTTCGACGAAATGACTGTCGGTAAAATGAACAGTCAGTGAAATGGGTTTTTGGTGAATTGGGCCTGCTGACTTGGTTGTCAGTGAAATGAACTGTCAGTGAAATGAAGGTGACCCATATAAATATATATATATATATATATATATATATATATATATATATATATATATATATATATATATATATGGGTCTACTTCTACATTTCAAAGTTTTAAAACTTTGAATTTCTTATGGTCAGTCTTTTCCAGACTTAACTCCAAGAATATCAGTACTCTTTAGATTAACACCATTTTGATTAATATAAATCACATTTCTCATAACTATATTTTCAAAATTCTTATGTTGTTCTATATTTACATAGACCCAGCCATTTTGAATACTTCTCTCAATACCTCTATGACATGCACTAACACTACATTGGCCTTAAAAACAATATGCCATCATCCATGCATGTTACCATAATAGATAGCCTACAGATTTCCCAAATTTTACCATTCACTCCCCTTAGTTAACGCATTCAAATTAACTACAAATGCATTCATTACTGACTTAAAAAGAATCATACTTAATGCACATCCTTGTCTTAATCCATTTTAGTAACAATTTCCTTCCATACCTACCTATTCACTGTAGGCTTCAACCTTGTAAATTCACAAAACATCTCATAAACCCCAAAATCTTTCCCTAAACCCTTATCATTCTAATAACTTCAACACTGCATTATGTGCAACATTCAGTGCCTTCATTATATATACCAGCTTCACAGATTTCATCGGTTTTAAATGCAACTTCCATTATTAAAGGAAAATTCCACCCTAGAACTAAAAAAATATTTTTTCACTCTATCTTTGTTTCCTGACCTATTTAATACCTCAAAATCACTCTAAGTGCTTCATTTGTAATTTTAGTCTGTTTTCCACAACATGGCTACCAATGGGGCTTGATGTATCAATGTGATCTTGTTCTTCCTCACCTCTTTCTCGTAATACTTTGCATGACTCATGCCAGACATAAGGAAGTAACTTTGAATTCCCATGCCATTGACATATAATGGGATTTGGGATTGTCACTGTTATTTTCTTTACCTTGTGTAAAAGGATTGCTTCTTTTCTGTTTCTAATCACCCTCATTTATGTTTGGCTCAGGCCTTGTTTTACACTATACTTAGAAGTTATCCAGCTACAGCCAGAAACGTAACTAAATTGCAGGCCTTTGTTCAGTGTTTTCTTTTGTAGTTCAAGAGGAATTGAGAGTCCCCCACCCCCACACTACTGCAGAGGTGTTAAAACTGTCACTGCACTGAGAAACCCTTGCAGAATTAATTCCTCTGAGACTACAAAAGAAAACCCTGATGCTTCCACTGTCCAGACTGCATATATGAAAATACAATGGTTTCTCAAGTGAGTGTGGACTCAACATCAACGTCCACAATAATTTCCTATTCATATTCTGGAATTTGTAAAGAAGGACTTCTTATGGTAGGTGAATCAGATGTTGCTCAGTCTAGGTCTAGTCTGTAACAGTGGATACATTTGACTTTGAATGGGGAACAATATCAGAGGGCATCAAAGTACAAGGGATTTGGGACCATCACTTCAAGAAAAGCAAGCATATAATTATCAAGAAAGTGACAACACTGATAAATTTGTTAAGGGCCTTAAATTATTTGTGGACTCTAGGACTTTATCTGGTAATTGCAGACAGTGCTACCACTGTGTTGCAGTACATAAACATAGCCTGGGAAACTGAAACTTAGGGCAATCATTTCCTCAAGACTAGACAAGAACACTGTGGCAGACACACTGCGCAGTTCTAGGACAGACCCTCATGAATGATGGTATATCAGAGGTCTTACAGGATATTATGCACTTGTAAGGAACTACACAAATAGTTCTTTCACCTCCATTCTCAATAGACAGCTAAATAAATTCTGCTTAAGGCCACCTTGCAAAAAGGTCTGGAAGACAGATGCCTTTTTCTTCCTGTAGAGAGGAATATTCTTATATACCTTTTTTCCTTTTCTTCTGTTATCCAGAGTTCTTTTAAAGATCTAAAAGGTCTTTCCAACAGTCATACTGATGACTCCCTCTTGCCCCAGATAACATTGATTCTCCATTCTCATGAAAATGGCCAAGGGCCATTACCAGAAAGTTCCCTACAAAGTAGATCTACTCAGATCTTTGTCTTAGAAAAACTTACTCTCACATCTTTTGAACCAGATTATCAAGCTGACTTGAAGTCTATGACATGGAAAACTGTTTTTCTCACTATTCAGGCTTCAGCTAAGTGAGTATCTGAGATGCAAGGTCTTATAGTGATTCAACCCTTTCTGATGTTTCATAGGACTGGGTAAAATTAACAACTAACCCTTTCTTCATGCCTAATGTGGTCTCTGAATTTACATTAAATCAATCTATACGTCTCCCAGAGTTCTTTCCTAAATGAAACACAGGGGGAAGAGAGGATTCTACATACTCTGGATGATCCCAGGCAATTCAAATACTACACTGATGTGACAAAAGACTTTTGATTGATCAGCTCTTCATTTTATTTGCTTGGAAGATAAAGGACAACCATTGTCAAAACAGGCAATTTCTAAATGGTTTTCCCATTCTATCCACTTTTGTTATTCTCCCTATGGAAAGGGCCTCGCTCAGCAGGTCAACGTTCACTCCAACAGTGCTTTGGCTATTTTCAGGACATTTTGGAAAGGGGTGGACTCCAGAACTCTTCTACAGGCAGCAACTTGTTCTTCTATACACACCATCACTAAGCATTACAAGATTTACTCATTCTCCAGGACCTAAGCACGATTTCATAGATCTATTCTCCATGGATTCCTGGACTCTGATTTTTCTTCCTCCTCCCTGGCTATCTTGGGTTTAGCAATCACCCCATATAGTGTTATGTTACTGTAACAATGATCTAATGATGAGCATTGTGCAGCTGTTTGAGTAAACATACCATAACAGTTAATGTTCAAATAGATCACTGTTGCAGTAGTAACACCCTCCCACCATCCCCTTATCAATGTTTTCTTTTTTTCACTCCCGGTGGGATTCTTCTGTTTTTATCCTTTGGCCAGGGTGGGGGCTTCCTTTGATCCTATCCTTCTTTATCCTAACACATGCATTTCCACAACTGAACCTTGGGTCTCTTGGTTATATATTACATATATCCTTTTGTTGAGAGGCAAGAAAGCTCTGATTTTTGGCACCCCTATGTCTACTTTTATATCAGGATTCCCTGTTGCTTGTTTGGACAAAGCATATTTCTCAATCTCTTAGCAGAAGAAATCTGGAGAAAGCTAAACATAATGGGGGTGGAGTGGGGGGCAAAAGCCAAAAATAAGGACAGAGTTTAGCTATTGCTCTTATAAACTTAGTAAGTTGCTAAAATAAAAGGTGCTGTTTTAGCATGCATTTTTCTAAATGATATGAAGTCTGAAACTCAAATGTCTGCCATCATTTAATGACTTTGATCTTCAGTGATTTAAAAGAAGAAAGCACATTTTATGAGCAACAGACTGAAAATGTGAGGCAAAAATCAGGACATTTTGTGAAAAACTTGACATTTGAGAGGTATGGACGTAATGTGTGCATGGCAGGCACCCAAATGTTTTTGTATACTTGCCAAACATCTGATCCTTGGCTGGATATGTCCCATATGTGTTTATGCTACTGCAACAGTGATTGATTCAAACATCTATTGTTATGTTAAGTTTACTTACACACATTACTTTCCAGTGTATAGTGGGGAAAACTAGGATTACCGTGTCTCTCTTTTACATTCATTTGAAATACAATTTAATTTTTTGTACTTACAAATGTGGCTTTATTTTGACCATCTTTTAATACATCTTAGCCCAAGCCGTACCTGAAAAGGGTCCTTTGAACCAGTGTACTAACCCAGTCAACAAATGGTAAATAATAAATAAAATAAAATAAAAGTGAAGGTGGCATTACTTAATGTCAGGAGTCTTAAAAACTAAGTAGGAAATGTTGACGTTTCCTCCATGTGAAAGGCAGTGTCATTATCATACATAGTGGAATATAGTTTAAATGTCCTAAAGATATAACACATATAAAAGTTATCTTCCCTTCATTATTGCACACCTGATAGATCAGGTGGTGTTGCGGAATATGGTTTAAATGTCCTAAAGATATAACACATATAAAGGTTATCTTCCATTCATTATTGCACACCTGATAGATCAGGTGGTGTTGCGGAATATGGTTTAAATGTCCTAAAGATATAACACATATAAAGGTTATCTTCCCTTCATTATTGCACACCTAATAGATCAGGTGGTGTTGCGGAATATGGTTTAAATGTCCTAAAGATATAACACATATAAAGGTTATCTTCCCTTCATTATTGCACACCTGATAGATCAGGTGGTGTTGCGGAATATGGTTTAAATGTCCTAAAGATATAACACATATAAAGGTTATCTTCCCTTCATTATTGCACACCTAATAGATCAGGTGGTGTTGCGGAATATGGTTTAAATGTCCTAAAGATATAACACATATAAAGGTTATCTTCCCTTCATTATTGCATACCTGATAGATCAGGTGGTGTTGCGGAATATGGTTTAAATGTCCTAAAGATGTAACACATATAAAGGTTATCTTCCCTTCATTATTGCACACCTGATAGATCAGGTGGTGTTGCGGAATATGGTTTAAATGTCCTAAAGATGTAACACATATAAAGGTTATCTTCCCTTCATTATTGCACATCTAATAGATCAGGTGGTGTTGCGGAATATGGTTTAAATGTCCTAAAGATGTAACATATATAACGGTTATCTTCCCTTCATTATTGCAGACCTGATAGATCAGGTGGTGTTGTGGAATATGGTTTAAATGTCCTAAAGATATAACACATATAAAGGTTACCTTCCCTTCATTATTGCACACCTGATAGATCAGGTGATGTTGCGGAATATGCTTTAAATGTCCTAAAGATATAACACATATAAAGGTTATCTTCCCTTCATTATTGCATACCTGATAGATCAGGTGGTGTTGCGGAATATGGTTTAAATGTCCTAAAGATGTAACACATATAAAGGTTATCTTCCCTTCATTATTGCACACCTAATAGATCAGGTGTTGTTGCAGAATATGGTTTAAATGTCCTAAAGATATACCACATATAAAGGTTATCTTCCCTTCATTATTGCACACCTAATAGATCAGGTAGTGTTGCGGAATATGGTTTAAATGTCCTAAAGATATAACACATATAAACTTTATCTTCCCTTCATTATTGCACACCTGATAGATCAGGTGGTGTTGCGGAATATGGTTTAAATGTCCTAAAGATGTAACACATATAAAGGTTATCTTCCCTTCATTATTGCAGACCTGATAGATCAGGTGGTGTTGTGGAATATGGTTTAAATGTCCTAAAGATATAACACATATAAAGGTTATCTTCCCTTCATTATTGCACACCTGATAGATCAGACGGTGTTGCGGAATATGGTTTAAATGTCCTAAAGATATAACACATATAAAGGTTATCTTCCCTTCATTATTGCACACCTGATAGATCAGGTGGTGTTGCGGAATATGATTTAAATGTCCTAAAGATATAACACATATAAAGGTTATCTTCCCTTCATTATTGCACACCTGATAGATCAGGTGGTGTTGCGGAATATGGTTTAAATGTCCTAAAGATGTAACACATATAAAGGTTATCTTCCCTTCATTATTGCACACCTAATAGATCAGGTGGTGTTGCGGAATATGGTTTAAATGTCCTAAAGGTATAACACATATAAAGGTTATCTTCCCTTCATTATTGCACACCTGATAGATCAGGTGGTGTTGCGGAATATGGTTTAAATGTCCTAAAGATATAACACATATAAAGGTTATCTTCCCTTCATTATTGCACACCTAATAGATCAGGTGGTGTTGCGGAATATGGTTTAAATGTCCTAAAGATATAACACATATAAAGGTTATCTTCCCTTCATTATTGCACACCTGATAGATCAGGTGGTGTTGCGGAATATGGTTTAAATGTCCTAAAGATATAACACATATAATGGTTATCTTCCCTTCATTATTGCACACCTGATAGATCAGGTGGTGTTGCGGAATATGGTTTAAATGTCCTAAAGATATAACACATATAAGGGTTATCTTCCCTTCATTATTGCACACCTGATAGATCAGGTGGTGTTGCGGAATATGGTTTAAATGTCCTAAAGATATAACACATATAAAGGTTATCTTCCCTTCATTATTGCACACCTAATAGATCAGGTGGTGTTACTTCCACATATGTTAAACATCTAATGGCTAGGAAGTGAAAGAATAATTTTAATAAAGGACATATGTATATTATAATTAATAATTATAATATGAGATGGTGGAACTCATAGGATCATAGGAGTTAGAAGGAAACTGAGCAGTGAGGCCATTTTCATGTTGCCAGTATCCACCCTTATTCCTTGTTCTCTTTCCAAGGAGGGCCAGGCCATTCATACCAGGGGGTGAATTTATAAGTATCCATCTAGTTGCACAGCTCACTTTAAAGGCTGGCATTGTAATTTTTAGACTGCTACCTACCCTATTCATGTCAACAAACAAACATGAAATATTTGTTAAATGCACTGCAGGACACATGTAAGTCAAAAACAATACTATGTTACTGAGTGATTTCAACTATCCAATTGCTTTACGTACATGTGTGTGTTTTTGTTTATCTGTATATGTGCGTTTATGTGTATGCAGATATGCAGGCAGCATGTTTGCATTTGTGTCCTCAAAAATGTTAAGAAATAGAAGTCAGACTTTTATATGTGGATGTTTTCAGGCTACTGTCATGCTGGCACAGACTGTGCATGATTTGCAGGTTCTTTCTTTCTTAAGGCACATGTCGTCTGTGATAAGCAGCATGGTGTTAGAAACTCTTTCAATTCTACGACAGTTTTATACTCAGCTACAGATACCATTTTTAGCAACATGAACATTTCTAAAACAACAGGGGGACTATATAGATGTGACAAGGGTTTTCAAGACTGTCAATCACAAATTACTTCTAAGTGAACTCTGTAAATTTAACTTTGGTCAAAACAACTTAACTTGGTTCAAAAGCTATCTTCAAAACCAAACTTTTCAAATAAGTGAAGGAAATTCACTGTCTACACAAAGTTTATTCATTATGGGAGTACCAAAATAATCTGTGCTGGTTCCATCTCTGTTTTCTCTAGTAATGATATAACCACCAGCCTTCCTCACCTTAACGTTACCTTATATGCAAATGATATCTTACTGTTAGAATCAGGGAACATCAACTCCCAGAAGCAAAAACTACAAATGAGTTTTACAGAATTACATTACTGAAGAAATGCAAATATGCTGATAAAATCAACACTAAAAAGTCAATCAGCATGCTTATAGGTACGCAACAAAAACTTCCAAAGACAGCATAAATCAAAATTACAGATACAGAAGGCCACCAACTGCTGGAATATCAATTCCCATCAACAAAAAGTACAAATGAGTTTTACACAATTACATCACTAGAGAAATGCAAATATGCTGATATAATCAACACTAAAAAGTTAATTGGCATGCTTATAGGCACGCAACAAAAACTTCCAAAGGCAGCACAAATCAAAATTACAGATACAAAAGGCCACCAACTACCACTAGTTATGGAGCAAAGATACCTAGAAATAATCTTAGACCTCACCTTAACACCAAGCATGCAGACAATTTTATAAACAAGACACTACACTAACAAAAGTTGTGCTATAAGATGTCACATCTCCTTACCAGCACAGCACAGATGTCCAAAAACATACTAACCCCTAAATTAGAATATGGTCTACCACTGTTAGTTCTTCACTCAAGCTCAAGCACAAATAAAATAAAATAGCTATTGACAAAATCAGTCATTTTTCATTGCTAGCCAAATCACGCACACATCGCTGCAAACTGCTACAACATATTAACTGGGTACCAGTTACCGAAAGAGCTACTTTCCTCCTTAACTTACAAATCTACAAAATTCTGAAAAGGTGCCACTGTCCCTCACTTAGAAAAAAATTGCAAATAAATCAGTCTAACTATACACTGAGAGATAGCCAAGAAGAGGGATTAACACTCATTAGGCCACATTTCAAAATCAGCACAGGGGAACCAGCATTTTGTAAGCTATATCCATCTGTTTGGAATGATGTACCAGATGAGGTCAGACCACAAAACGCTCTGGACTTATTTAAAACTAAACTGAAAGGCTACTTATTTAACAACACTATGTGTTAATGTTTGGAGATGAAGGTTAAATTTGTACTGTAAGTATATTATTTATGCAAAACTGATTCACAATCATACATACTGTGAACAAAAGGAGTGCATATATCTTAAATTTATTTATAATTTATAGCAAAATGACAATTATGTATCTAACTGACGAACTAACTCAACGGACATTCTATCATTAACTGTATAAAAGTCACAGAGGAGATACTAGCGAGGTAGCCAGCATGTTTACATGTACATATGTGCTGTCTGTAGTTCTAAGATCTTGCAATAGTTGGTTTTCAAATATAAGTGCATATCTCTCTATCTCCATGCACAATTAAATCAGTATGTTTCGCTTGCTACACTCCTTTAACTATACCTATTCTACACTGTTAACAGACTCCTCATCATATAAATTCATCCTGTTCATCCTCATTCATATCAATATTTCCCTATATCTAGCTCTCAGTCCTACCTATCATCTTACTCTGCTTTAGTCATCCCATTAATTTCTGTTACTTGTAACTATACCCCTCCTCTCTCCCTCCACCACACGCTATCACCTCTACACATTTCCTTCTAAATCCCAAATATTCCACTACTTTATCTTCTGTCACTAGCATTTCTCACTATTCTCACCCTATCAACCAGCTAGCAGAAGTCTCTCTCCCACTGTTACTTGTCTACACCCACCACACAATACTTAAATCAGAATACCACTACACATTTCTGTAATATCTCCCAGTCTGCAATAAACTAACAAATAAATACATTAATAAAATTGCATTAGCACACATTAATTGAACCTCAGACCTCATCAAACCAGCCCCAACACATTCCGAAAAACAGCCACAAGCTTTCTCTCCAACCACCTAGCACTTAAAGTACTACTCAATAATCTAACAGCTCTCTATAACAAAATCACAGAAGTTCATGCCTGTATAGCCATTACTACCCTGATCTCTTCATTGCCATAGAAACCTGATTAAAGTAAATTACCACAAATACAGAAATACTCCCACCAGCTTATAGTATATACAGACTAGATAGAACCAACTAAAAAGCAGGTGGAGTTGTTGTTTTCTACAGAAACATTTTGGATTTCTCTACTTACCATGATACTATACCCACTCTCAACAATGCTGAACTTCTCATCTCATTCCTCAAACTGAAAACTCAGAAATCTCTAGCCATCTTAGGTCTTTACATATCGCCTGGTAGCAACATTCCCATCCTGGGAAGAAATCCTTTCCTGGATCTTGGCCAACATAAGGCTGGAATCCATCTTGCTAGGAGACATCAACATAGACTGGGAAAAGATGCCCTAGAAAACCCACCAAATTCAATTCAGGTATATGGCTTCTCTCATTTGATTGAGACTTCAACAAAAATTAACAAGGCCACAGCTAAAGAATACATCCTAGGCTCAAGTCTAACATTCACCCCAAATAATATTGCCAAAAGTAGCACCCTACCTGATAGCTTAAGTGACCAGCAGTTAAGCTAAGTAATCCCACTCTCCAAACAACCCCAGAAGGTTCATTACTATAACATAGTCAGAAACCCTAGTAATGTCAAAAAGAAACTTTTACTTCCAGTCTTCTCCAGATCACCTGGGCTCCACTTAAAACTCTTCCCCTTGAAAAAGCAGTAGATATATTTAATACAATATTTCTAATGTCATGACAGAGCAAACACCATTAAAAACCAAAAGAGTTAAAAAACAAACCACCCACTTGGTTAACTAAAAAAACAAAGCAACGGATGCAACTTAGAGATAAAGCCTGGAAGTCATGGCTATAAACCAAATCTCAAACTTCCCTGCAACAATATAGGTAGTTAAGGAATCATAGCAAACAATGCATAGAATGGGACAAGAAAGCTTATTATAACAACACCCAAGATTCCTCATGAAATAATAAAAAAAAAAACTTCAGGAAATCAATAAATACATTGCTCAGTCCTTGAAAATCAAACCAATAGAGCCCACACCCAACCAATAACTCCGAAGGCATTGCTTTACAGTTTAACTCACATTTTATAAATACAGTAACTGCTCTCCTAAAAAACAAAACTACTAATAAAAATCCAGCCATCCCACTCCAATAAGTAAAGCTATAACATGCCTTTACACTCATTCCATTGCCAACATCTACAATTAAAAAATACCTATGCACCCTTTAGAGAACAACCACTCCCCCACCCAACTTCCATGTGAATACTTCAAACTCACTGCAGATAGCCTTGCATATCCTGTTTTGATTCTAAAAGACCACTCTGTCCAGCAAAAAATGTCCCTACCTTATAGAAAAAATTCTATATAATACCCTTCCATAAAAATGTCTCATCGACCAAGCTCACAAACTGTAGACCAATCACCATTCCAACACCCTTATCCAAAAACTCGGAAAGATGTATTCAGTCTCAACTTACTACATGCATTATTTCTAATAACCTTCTCTCTCCCTCACAGCATGGTTTCAGACCCAATCGCAGTATGATCACTGTCCTTCTAAGATTCACAGATATAATAAATCACAACAGAAATTCAGGTCTTCTTACCTAAGCCCTATTTCTGGATCTATCCAAAGCATTCAGTACAGTCAGTTGTCAAAATCTCCTAACTAAACTCTTGGCTGTCACACTCCTCAAATAACTGGTTTCTTACGTACCTCACTAACAGGTTCCAGGGAGTGAAATGGCAAAATGATTTCTCCTCTTTCCTTCCTACATCCATAGCAGTCCACAAGGCTGCATCCTATGACCACTACTATTTAACGTATTTATCAACAACCGAAACACAGCAGCCAAAGAGGCCACCAAGTACAATACACAAATGACTCCACTCTAAATATGTGCTACTAAGAAACTAACCATGCTCTGGATACTCACCCTGAAATCCTAGTCTTCCATAGAACCTTAGCTCAACAACTCACAACTCTTTCTGAATCCAAGAAAACCTAAACTACTGCTGTTCTCTCTCTCCTCCCAAAAAACTACCTTGAATAAACTGTTATCCAACAAGACCAACATAGAACTGATATGCCATGGCAAACTACTAGGTGTGATTATGGATGACAACCTGATATTCCATCTCCACCATTATCAAGCCATAAAGAAGTCACACCAAAACCTAGGCTGCCTCTACATTGTAAAATACTACCTTACTAACTCTGTTAGACAAAATATAATCAATTCGTTTCAGCTCCCCAACCTATTATATACCTCTCCAATCCTATCCAATCTCAACTCCTCTCTCCCAGAACTAACAAGAGGAAACCCCAACAACCACAGAGTACGTAGCTAACCTCCAGTTCATCGTGGCTGTAGGTGCTGCAGCAGAGGGTTCTGGGAAAAAACATAAGAAGCCTGAAGATCCAGCTTTAGCCACAGCAGTCACCCACCTATGACTGAGGCAAATTGCTAGTCTGTTGTGGTGGCAAAGGCTACTTGCTTAACTTTATCTTTTTTGTGGCTGGAAGAAGGGCTGTAGTTTGTTCCAAGTTTAACCTTAAAATGGTACCTCTTTCTCTTGGAAAACAAGCAACATAAGCAGATAAAAATGAAAGTTGATAAAATTCACTTTCTTCTCAAAAATATACAATAAAAAGCACTTTAGTACACCTTTCCAGCCTCAAAATGTAAAATAAACACAGTTTCTCCACAGAAAAAAAGGGTTTTCAACTACAGTTAAACTGACTGGATAAAACTGCACTTTTGACAGTCCTTTAAAACACAAACTCCTAGATAAAAAAAAGCAACTCTCCTAACCAGGAAAGTACATTTAAATATTAAATTTAAGATATGAAAGGTTTTTCCTCAAAGGGAACTTATCAGCCAGCAAAGTAGCAGCACAAGCTGACCGTCAACCTGCAGGGGAGTGCTCTCTTTAGCAGCAAGAAAGCTCTGAAGAGCTTGGCATGCAGATTGTATTTTTAGGCAGCTCAGCTCAGGCTACATAGCTGCTTGAGTATGTAGAAGGTGCCCTGAAGCTTTGGAAGCTGTTGACTGTTATATCCTTGGCAGAATATAACCCTTATAGCTAAGGCTGCTGCAGCAGTGATCAATATGATGAACATCTAAATAATTCTCTGTTGTACTCACAATTAATTATACCATTCAAACTATTGCACATCTGTGAAAAGCTCCCATCTCTTCACTCTGTTATTCACCTTTACACTTTTAAGAAACCCCTGCCCTCCTCTGACAAATCATTACTCCCCATTACTAAACCTAACAATAACGCAGGGCAATCCCTTTAGTCATACTGCATTGCTAATAGCTGGAATGCCATCTCAGTCTGCTTAAGAACAGCCTGCAAACTGAAAGCCTTTAATGCCACCTGAAGCAACACCTGCTATACATATGGCTCTGCGCCTGCACCACCCCTGGTTAAACTGCTACTGACATAGCTAGAAGAGTTTATGCCGTAACACTCTGCTGCACAAAACTTAATGTACTGCTATCATAACTATACCCTCCTGAACCATCTCATCTCCTTTATCTTGTGCCTCCTCACCTCTTTGCTTTCTTTGTGCTGCTCTAACTCTTTATCTTATCTTTCTATGTCCAAGATTTTGAGCAAGTTTTTAGTAACCAGTATTCTTACGTAAAGTCTGGCAATCTATGCATACTGATGATATTGCACTGAATATACCTCTATATATTTAAAAATATTCATGTACAAACCATGTAACTGTTATTTTAATCAAAACTGTTTGCAAATGATGTCAAGGATGCCTGAATAATGGAACTGTTGCTCATGAATGAAACTGACTGTAAATGATGAAACAATGCAAATGATGTCCATCACCTCTGTATAATGGAACCTTTCTTCATGGGCCTCCGCTGAAAAGGGCACTGCTCAGTCAGACTTTCCCAATAAATAACTAACTAAATAAATAATATTAGGTCGAGGTCACTGGCTCATCAACTGCATCAGTTTTTGCAGAGTTTGGCCCTTACTTTCATGCCTTGGCAGCACTGTTCTGTTTGGATTTCATCATTATTCATTCGTATGGCTGAACAACTGCCAGCCTAGCAGATGTCAAAAAGGTTCTGAATCCAGACATTTTACAGTGCGAACATGCTTTGGTTACAAACAGCACATCTTTATGAAGATATAACCTCAATGTATATTCATGCAGGTTGCACAGAACTGGCAACACAATAATCAAATGCTTCCCTAACCCTTGGGCCATCCACAAACCTTCTATTTTAAGCCAAAGAGAAAAAAAGTCATAGCATTTCATGTTTAAAGTATACAAAGATTTAAATGTGTATTGTAATGTCACATGTAATTCTGTCAGTGTTAGTAGCTAGTGGATACTTATACACTTATATTGTCCTGATGAGGTCAATAAAAAGGACAAAACATGTCCACAGCTAGTGGGGTTTGGCTTTATTAGCCTGAATGTAACCATAAAGACTTAAAACTTAAAAAGTTATGGACATTGAGAAGCCATGTAGCTGAAACACCTGAGGTCTTTAAAGGGTCATTGCCATGGGCCTCCATCATTGGAGGTTTAAGGTATGACTCAGTGGAAACTGTAGCTTGTCTGAGTTTTCTCTGCAGTTTTTGCACTTTAGAATCAGATGTTAGCCATGCAACTGGTTCTTTTTCTTTTCTAGTATCTTTAAAACTTGCATTATGAAAGAACCACTGCAT
The DNA here is from genome assembly GCF_019279795.1 of Protopterus annectens. Classification (NCBI taxonomy): domain Eukaryota; kingdom Metazoa; phylum Chordata; order Ceratodontiformes; family Protopteridae; genus Protopterus; species Protopterus annectens. Next base: position 1,963,097,869 of record NC_056729.1, read on the forward strand.
TCCAATGAGTTCACTGATTTATAATGTTCTGTCCTACATGAGTCTTTAGTACCACCCTGAACTCATCTGATTATGAATTAATCCTTATACAGTACATACTAATACATGATTTTTCTGCCTGTAGACTACTTGCTCATACACGGAAGGCTTCCTTGTATAGATGGATTTTCCTGCTACAGAATTTAAACAAATAATATATGCTGTTACATTATGTTAATGTACTAAGGTATACCTACATGAAAGTCACATATATTTCATGAGTGGATATGCTCACTTGGTTTATAAATAAATCCAGAATAAACTTGTGCAAGGAAGCCGTATGACTGATGTATGTAAGAGAAGAGCAAGTATATTCTATGATTTATTCTGCAGGGGACTTAGTCTAGGAATATGTAGATTTGATGAAGTACAAGGGAAATCCCTGAAAAAGAGGACAGAGAAATGTGAAGGTCTCTAAATCTGTAAAGCACTTGCTGTGTTTTGAATATTTTGAGCAGCTGTTGCTGTCTAAAACTAGTATACCATGTAAGCAAATAGCAGGCGTCAGGGAATTGACATGGCATAAAGTGGAAAAGTCAGCCTTGGGGATTGACATGGCATAAAGTGGAAAGGTCGGCCTTGTGTCAGAAGATTGACATGGCATAAAGTGGAAAGGTTGGCCTTGTGTCAGAAGATTGACATGGCATAAAGTGGAAATGTCTGCCTTGTATCAGAGGATTGACATGGCATAAAGTAGAAAGGTCGGACTTGTGTCAGGGGATTGACATGAATAAAGTTCAAAGGTTGGCCTTGTTTCTGTCTATTGCCTTTTAAACACCTTTATTAAATTATCTTTTAAGATATATGCAAACATACATTAACATAAAAGAAAACAAACATATTAACATTCCTTTCTGTTTATGTACATTATACATCACTTATCTGTTCTTTGTAATTGTCATCAATCCAGCATTACATACATTGCTGAATTCCTGCCTTCCCTTAAACCTCACTCCTCCTCCTCCTCCTGAACATTATTATGCATGTATTGTTGACAAAATCCCACTTTCTCTTTATTTCTTGAACTTCCCCTTCCTTTATCATCCTTTTCCATTTTGAATTATATCCTTCTGCTTGCGGTATGAACTGTGTAGCTCTAAAATATCCCTTCAAATCAAGTAATCCTAAGCCACCTTGATCTATCGAAAGGATTTACTTTTCCCACTTAACTCTTCTCCTCTTTCACTATGAGATATATTCATTCAAATCTTTATGACTTATTGCCACAAGTTCTCCTATGATAAAAACATGCCTGACCAGTTTATAAAATTAAAGATACTAAAAACATTTTCACTGCTTGTACCTTATTAATCTTATCCATAAACAAGAACTTCCAGTTTCTCAATGCTTGTATTATCTTTTTAGTCTCTTCCCAAATATCCTTAGCCCCTTAACAGAAGCCTTTTTAACCCATCTTCCTAAATACTTCATCTTACCATGCCCCATAAATGTGGGTATTGCTGAACCAATTTGTGTGTGGGTGCGTAATTTATAGCTATAGCCTTTGTTTTAGTGTCATTAATTTTATATCCCAAAAAGTATTGAAACTGTCTCAGAATGTTCCACAACACGAAGATGTATGTTTCTAGATTTATCAGGTACAAAATAATATCATCTGCAAATAAAGCCATCTTTTCTTGAATACCATACCAATTATAACCTTGAATTTCTGAGTCATTTATTTATTTAGTTAGTTTTACCAATGGCTCTAAATATAAAGAAACTATGAAAGAAGGAAGAGGACACCCATGCCTGGGTGCTCTATTCAAACACAACTTAACAGAGAGGAACCCTTTTAATTCTTGCCTCTGATCCTTTGTATATGCTCCTAATTAATGTTATTATTGTATCAGGGAATGTAAATGCTTTCATTGTCCTACTCAAAATCTCAGCTTACTTTGTTGAATGCTTTCTCTGCATCAAGACCCACTAACAATAGCAGTATTTTCTTACATTCTGCTTCCTTCTGGATCACCATTATTCTGTTACTGTTGTCATGTGCTTGACTCCTCTCCACAAAAACCACATTGATCCATATCTATCAATTTTGTCAACACCTTTGCCATTCTTTTAGATAGTGTAGACATAAATATGTAATCATTTATTTATTATGTATTTGCATTTGTTTTCCAGTGTAGAGCAATAATATCCATACCTCTCAACCTCTAAGAGCAAGAAATCTAAACAAAGTCATAAATAATGGGGGCAAAGGCCCAAAAATAGGAATACTTTTTAAATATTGCTCTTATAAACTTAGAAAGTTGATAGAATAACAAGTTTTGCATTAGCATGAATTTTCTGAAGGGTATGAAGTCTGAATCTCAAATGCCTGCCATTATTTTATGACTTTAATCCTCAATGATCTGCCAGAAAACTTCAATGCATGAGAAACAGTTAAAAAATATGGGGCTAAAATGTGGATATTCTGTAAAAATCTGTGCAGTTGACAGGTATCCAGGAAAAAAAAACGGCAAGAGCAGCCTTTGGTGAAACATAACTAGTAACCATAAAACACCCCCAGTGTAAGTACTTAGGACAAGTCCAAGAAAATCAATGTCCAAATGAAAAGCAATAACCAAAGTTCTTCCAAAAGTGAGATTTTTATTATTAGCAACAAAATAAACCCCTGCTAAGTACTTTCGTCCAACAGAGTAAGACTTCATCAGAGCATGGAGTTAGGACAAAAACATGCTGAATTTAAAAGTAGTTACGACCAATCAGGCTTCCAAGACTTAATTAGTGTAGTTACTATAACAATTGAAATAAAATTCTTAAAGTAATACCATAGAAAGCAGTAAAACCCCTATGAGACAAAACTTTAAAAGAACATTAAGAAAAACATTTCAAGCATTAAAACACTGAAAATTAAAAATGCTCACAATATAAAAATGTCTGTGGTGGCTCTAAATAAAATTTGTATCAGGTATAAAAATGTATATAAAAATATTTATAAAATATTTGTAAAATATGATCAAAGTTGACACGCCCTAGTTTTTAAAATGCTAGAAATAGAAATTGTGTCATTCAAATTAGCTCCCAACGCTTCAGTTAGGACTTCCAGTCACCACCCCTTGGAAAATGATTAACCTTGTCAATCACCACAAATTTGTACTTAACTCCACCATTAGTTGAACAAGAAGTAGAATGTTTATAGACAGCATTTTTAGTGTCTTTTTTTCTGATGTCATATAAGTGTTCATAGACTCTCTTTTTTTTAAGATACGTTCATTTTTTCCAATATAAAAACTGGAAAAGAACAACAAATATCAACATAAACAACACCCCTGGAGTCACAGTTAGCCCAAAGGGAAGAGTGTAATGGTCTACCCTTGTATTTCTTTTATTTATATTTATATATTTATTTTGCATTTCTTGACTGGGTTTGTCTGGCTGATCAGATAGCCCTTTTTCAGCGGAGGCCTGGGGAGAAAAGCGCCACAAATTTACGATAAAATTGTAAATGAAAATGGTGTAAACAAAACATTAACATTTTCAAGTTGGAACAGTAAAAGCATAACATTTATTTACAGAGTTTAAGCTGATATTTAAATTAAGATATCTGTAGAAACAGTATGCAAAGTTTGTAAGTACAGCTGAGGTAGTTACAGTTAGTGAAGATCATACAGGTAGTATATAAGTAGAAATATTTCTAAGACTGAGTGACAGGTAATTACCTAGATAAGATGAGTAAGAGAGCCAACACAACAGAAATAAAACTAATGAGGGCAGACAGTAAGCTACATAGGAGAGGAAGATGGTGGCTGATTTAAATTCTTTGAGTTAAGTGATCCAATTTCCAATGTGAGTTTTTTCCAATAAATGGTAGGGCAGCAGCTATAGAGGTTTTGACCAATTTTGCTCTTGGTTTATAGATTTGTAGTAAGTCTTGATCTGAGCTTTAGAGAGTCCTAGAAGGAGTGTAGTCAGAGATTAGAGGAGACATGTTGGGGCAGAAAGATGTTTGGTACAAGATAGAATGGATAATCTGAAGCTGAGAGAGGAGAAGCTGGTGGGGTAATTCTAGCCACTTTAAGTGTTTTAAAGAGAGACAGTGATGAGCTCTATAGTTTTGATCACAGCAAATCTGGCCACTTTGTTATAAGTAGTTTCTAGCTTAGTTAGGAGAGAGGTTTGGAGGTTATGAGGATCTGAGAGCTATATAATAGGCTTGGTAGGAGAGAGGCATAATAGAGGGAGACCTTGGCTTTGTTTGATAGGAACTTTTTATTTCTGTATAAGAGCCCAAGTTTTTGATGGGTTTTCTTGGTACAATTATTAACATGCAAATCAAATTTCAGTTGGTCATCTATCATGATCTCTAGAAAATTTGTATTGAGTTAAACTATAATAGGTGTTTTATTTAAAGAATGGATAGCAAAAGTGGATTTAAGGTGGTTTACCTTTTTTGGGGAAGAAAAAGTAAGACTTTTTTTTTAGGATTCAGAATTAGCTAGTTGCTAGACAGCCAGGTTTCAACAGAGTTGAAGGATTTCTGAGTAATAGAATTTAAGTCAGAGAGGTTGTCTGCAATGGTGATGACTGTAGATGATGACTGTAGAATCATCAGCATATTGGACAAGGGATGACTGAGGGCAGGAGGTATAGAGTAGATTAGTAAAGATATTGAAGATTGTCAGAGAGATGAAACAAGTAAATGGGAGTATAAGGAGATGAGGCGCATGGCAAAGAGAGAGGGGATGAAGGCTAAGGATAAGGCGTAAGGAGAGTTGTATGAAAGGTTGGACACTAAGGAAAGAGAAAAGGACCTGTACCAATTGGCTAGACAGAGGGACTGAGCTGGGAAAGATGTGCAGCAGGTAAGGGTGATAAAGCACAGTGAGGGAAACGTATTCACAAGTGAGGAGAGTGTGTTGAGCAGATGGAAAAGTACTTTGAGGGGTTGATGAATGAAGAGAATGTGAGAGAGAGAGAAGGTTGAATGATGTAGGGATAGTGGATCGGGAAGTGCAACGGATTAGCAAGGAGGAAGTAAGGACAGCTATGAAGAGGATGAAGAATGGAAAGGCTGTTGGTCCAGATGACATAACTGTGGAAGCATGGAGATGTTTAGGAGAAATGGTAGTGGGATTTTTAGCCAGATTGTTTAATGAAATCTTGGAAAGTGAGAGCGGAGAAAAAGGGTTTTGGTAGTGATTTTTAAGAATAAGAGTGATGTGCAGAACTGTAGTAACTACAGAGGGATAAAATGGATCAGTCACATAGTGAAGTTATGGGAAAGAATAGTGGAAGCTAGGTTAAGAAAGGAGGTGATGATTAGTGATCAGCAGTATGGTTTCATGCTGGGAAAGAGCACTACAGATGTGATGTTTGCTCTGAGAGTGTTGATGGAGAAGTACAGAGAATGTCAGAAGGAGTTGCGTTGTGTCTTTGTGGACTTAGAGAAAGTATATGACAGGGTGCCTAGAGAGAAGCTGTGGTATTGTATGAGGAAGTCGGGAGTGGCAGAGAAGTATATTAGACTGGTACAGGATATATACAAGGGTAGTGTGACAGTGGTGATGTCTGCAGTGGGAGAGATGGATGCGTTTAAGTTGGAGGTTAGATTACATCAAGGATCGGCTATGAGCCCTTTTTATTTGCAATGGTAGTGGACAGGTTGACAGATGAGATCAGACAGGAGTCCCAGTGGACTATGATGTTTGCAGATGACGTTGTGATCTGTAGTGGGAGTAGGGAACATGTTGAGGAGACCCTGAAGAGGTGGAGATATACTCTAGAGAGGAGAGGAATGAAGGTCAGCAGGACTAAGACAGAATATGTGTGTGTGTGTGAATGAGAGGGAGGATAGAGGAATGGTGAGGATGCAGGGAGTAGAGTTGGCAAAAAGTGGATGAGTTTAAATACTTGGGATCAACAGTTCAGAGTAATGGTGAGTGTGGAAGAGAGGTGAAGAAGAGAGTACAGGCAGGGTGGTTGGGTGGAAAAGGGTGTCAGGAGTGATTTCTGGCAAACGGGTACCAGTAAGAGTAAAAGGGAAACTCTACAAGAGGGTAGTGAGACCAGCTATGTTATATGGGTTGGAGATAGTGGCACTGACAAAAAGGTAGGAGTCAGAACTGGACAAGGCAGAGTTAAAGATGTTAAGATTTGCACTGGGAGTGATGAAGATGGATAGGAGTAGGAATCATTATATTAGAGGGTCAACACCGGTTGGACGGGTTGGAGACAAAGCCAGAGAGGAGAGATTGCATTGATTTGGACATGTGCCAAGGAGGGATGCTGGGTATACTGGGAAAAGGATGCTAAGGATAGAGCTGCCAAGTAAGAGGAAAAGAGGAACGCCTAAGATAAGATTTATGGATGTGGTGAGAGAGGGCATGCAGGTGGATGGTGTGACAGAGCAAGATGCAGAGGACAGGAAGAAACAGATGGTCTGCTGTGGTGACCCCTAATGAGAACAGCTGAAAGAAAAAGAAGAAGTAAAGATATTGAAGATTAGTGACCAAGAATAGATCCTTGGAGAACACCCATTTTGATAGGGAGGGGAGACAGCAGAGACCCATTTTACCAATTGTAGTCAATCTGTGAGATAACTGGAAAACCAGGCAATGGCAGAGGTGGAGAAGTTAAGGTTACAGAGTTTGTAGCTCTTCCCCACATGTAACTACAGTAATGACATGCTCCACATCTCCAAGTACCTGGGGCCCTACCATTGTAGTTCAGTCCTTTTCATGATGCTCAAAATTTTTTTTATATTGTAACCCCTCTTGAATGTGAAGCGGGGTGTAGTTCCAAGACTTTCCACCAGTTTTGGGTCCATCTTGAAAATATTCCAGTTACTGTAGATAAACTTGCTTCACCTCTCTACCAAGCAGTGTCTGGTTAAGTGACATGCTCAGAGACATACATGCAATGGAGGTTGGGGGAATCAAACCTTGCACCGTTGGACACAGGAAATGTCTCGTTAATAGAGCCTTAATCCTGTAAGCCAACTGCTAGACAACAACCATGATGTAAATAAATATAGTAATATGGATTATTATTATATTTTAATAATTGATGATAAATAGTCATTGTTTAAAACTGAAATGAGTCTATATGAATCTAGGTCTGATGAGTCTTTACTGTCCTTAGGTAATACAGCCACCACAGCTTTCTTCCAAGATCTTGGCACGTCCCCTCCTTTTAAAATACTGTTAAACATAATCTTCCAGATCTTTATCACTTTCTTCCCTCCTAACTTCCATACCATCTGTTCCTGGCAACGTTCCTGAAGATTGATTATACATCACCATTTTTATCTCACCCATAGCTCTCAACTGTCCAGATTTTCACAGAATGTACAGATTTTTGCCTCATATTTTTGGTCTCTTTCTCGAAGAACTGTGGTTTTCTGGCAAATCACTGACAACTCTTTGAGGGCTGAAGTCAGAAAATAATGACAGAAATGTGAATTTTAGATCTCATACTCTTTATAAAATGCATGCTAATGTAAAACATGTTTTTCTATCAACTTTTGAAGTTTGTAAGAGCAGTAGTTAAAACTCTCCCTATTTTTGGGCCTTTGTCTCCACCATTATTTATGGCTTTGTCCAGATTTGTTGCTGTAAGAGGTTGACAGGTATGATCTCCCCCCTTCTATCTTAATTGTTAGTTGTTGAGCTTCATGCATACATACAGTCACTATGTAAAACTAATTATAGTGATGAGTTCAGTGGAAAAAACGCAGAAGAAACGTGAAAAGTTTTGAAAGAGAAATAGTTTGAATGCAAAAATAAAAAATAAAAACATGTTTAACATCAGTATCTAGGCACATAATGTCAGGAGGATGTATTTCCCAAAGATCAATATACTTAAGGTGAGAATGGGAAAGAGGTTGAACTACAACTTTGAAAACTGAAATAAACAAGCTAGACAGACAAATTAAACATAGTGAGAGACGAGATCAAGAAAAACTTGAAGAAAATGTATATAAAAATATTTATCATAATAGAAAACAATTTTATACATATGTAAGATGAGGAAGGAGTAAAGGCATACAATTGATAAACTGTCTGTAGATTGCAAAATTTATTCTCAGACACAACTGAGTATAGCTATATTTACAAAATCGTATATACAAAGCAGTTTGGTTCCATAAAGGGGGTGATAAATTGTCCTAGCAACATCCAGGTAACCTCAAATACTGAAATCAAATTAAATTGTATTCAAAAAGAACTATGCAAACTGGATCCAAACAAATCACAGAGAAGAGATGGAAATAGTAATAATGACATGAGAACACCTCAAGAACTTACAGAACCATTATATCTATTACTTACTAGGTCATGTAAATATGGAGAGATTGCTCAAGATTGGAGACATACTTGTTAAACCTGTCTTTAAGGGAAAGGCAGGTAGGACAAACCCAGAGTCATACAGACATTTAAGTTTACTTTCATGTTGTGGAAAATAATGGTGAAGGTAATACTGGATAAGTTATTGTCAGAATTGGAAAGATTGGGACTTGGCACCATACATCAGCATGGATATGTTGAAAATAGATCTATTACCACCTGTAACATGATGTTCTATAATACTATAATAACAGCTATGAATGAAAACGTGCTGTGATGTACTGTTTATAGATTTAACTTCAGCATTTGACAGATTCATACACAAAACACTGATTAATAAATGAGAACAACTAGGTATTGATGTACTCTTGATAAAATGTTTAGCTGTATGGTAAGTATCATACATCAGTTGGACAGGTGAATTTTGAGGTTACACTCAGGGTGTTCCACAGGGCTCTGCTATAGGCCAATACTTGTATAAATTGTACCGTTCAGCTCTATCTTTTTCATTTGAGGAATTCTACGATCTGTATGCAGATGACCTGAAATTGGGTAAACTGATTACGTGTTACAGATAGGGCCTGTCTGCAAAATAACTTGACTATATAAGCACAGGAGTATAATATGCTGATAAATACATCAAAACCTGAAAATATGAGATTTGTGAAATATAAATTGAAAGGTGAATAGTTAATACAGCACACAGTGATTGAAACAGTAGATTCATTTAAGGACCTGGGTATATGGGTAGATCCAACTTTGAGCTTTTCTAATCATATCCGCCAATTGGCTAATGATAGTTATAGTACTATGGTTGTACAAAAAGATTTATAAAGTTTAGGAAATCAGACATGATGTCATCATTGTTTGTTAGTTACATTAGACCCAAACTTGAGTATGGAATAACAATATAGAAACCTTATAAGAAAACAAGCATGAGTAAACTGGAAAGAGTAAAATGTAAATATACCAAGGGAATCCATGGATATGAAAATTTAAGTTATTATGAAATACTAAAATAGCTGAACTTGTACAGTGTCTCATATGGATATTTGAGAGGAGACTTTATTCAGGTATATAGGGCATTTAGAGACAACTACCTCTGGTAATGTTTGGGGTTATCAAAAAGTAGAATCACCAGACAACCTATGTAGAAGATTCTATAGAAATGAGAAGTATACTAATTCATTCTCTGAGAGAGCAGATGATCCATGGAATAGACTACGAAATTAGATTAAAGCAAGCACTAGTTTAGATATTTTTTAAGAACAACATGGACACTTATTATGGGAACAACTGTTTTGGTATATTGGCAGGCTAAAAGGACATTAATGCCCGTGCTTGAAATATCTATATGGTATTTATGTATGTATGTATGTGCTAATAAATCTCAAATAATTTCCATTACCCATTCCTTAAATGTCTCTCTTTTAACAGGTAGGTGGGAAAGTGCCACCATCTCATTTTTGCTTCATTACCATGCATTTTTATCTTAGTTTGTATTGGTGTATGATAAAAAAGTTATTTGATATTTGTCTAAGCTTTCCATTAAATGCAAATGTTTCTGTGAACTATAAATTCTATCTAGTCTATCCCCAATATTGTACATCGGGGAATAATATGTAAATTCTGCCTGGGTTCCTACTACTGAGTTCATATCTTTCATGCCAAAGATTTTCATACATTTCTTCAGGAATCTACTCTCTTTTGTTTTAATTTCCTTTCTAGATTCCCCAGATACATCTTAACTATTGCAAATCAAGTTTCAGTCCCACATACAAGTAATATTTCCTGTTGAAAGCTAATTATTTCTCCCAAAATTTTCTTTAGCTTCATAATAACAGCTTTTGGTGGAATACAAATATACACCAGTGTAATCCTCCTCCCTTGCCAATAGCTATGTATTACTACAAATCTATAATCACTGTCTTTTTCCTCTTCTATCATTATTGGAGCCCTTCTAGCTTACTTGCCTTTTCCTTTATCCCTGATATTCTGCTGAATGTCCATCCTAAAATCCTTTCTTTGTCGTCAAATTCATATGCTCATTTCTTTCTTTCTAAATATGTCTCCTGCAACATTGCTAGTCGCATTCTGCATTTCTTAATTTAATATTCTTTCCTTTCTGCCTATACCTCTAAGGCCATTTGCATTCCAAGATAATATAGATAGGGTAGTCAAAGTAGATATTATGATAAAAAGCTATTGTTCCCGCATATTATACATGACAGTTTTTTTGAATGAGTATTTCCAACTCTGGTGTTCCATGCACAGACTAAGGTTTATCAGGCTAATCTTTTTATACAGTTATTTATTCTGTTCTCCATTTACACCTATGTCACATTTTCAAGAAAATCAAAACCTTCAAACAAAACATGAAATTAATTTTTAACCCTCGATCCCCTATTAACTTAGAACAAACACACAAAACTATGTACATCTTCAAAAAATTAAGTTTAACACTCCTGATAGGAACAATTGCCTGAAATTGTCAGCTGCACCCACAGGCATTACCTAACCTAAAATTAAGGTTATCCATGCAAAAGCATATGTTACAGCCTATGTTTCCAGTTTCAGTGATTGCTGTCTGTTCTTTTCTTATCTCTGTTACCCTCTAGATGTGAAAAACAGTGTATATGCTTTCAGAAGACATTAACATTTAGCCCTAAGAAAAAGTGCATTTATCGTGTTATACTTTAGCACTTTACTTAAAAACTGTACTGTCTACTTCTGCTTTAGGTAGTTAATTGCACTGTATTACATTGTATCTGATAGTTCTAGGGTTGTCGCAGTTAGTCTATGTGGTCTTCTTACACTTAGCAACCAAACAAACCATTCTACAATAAGAAAGTTTTTTTTCTGCACTCTTGTGGCAAAAGTGTGCTGACCTAACCTATCTGAGTTGGGAATTACTGATGGAAGACTTATTGTATGTTTCCTGATTGGTAGTTGGTTTAAAATTTGTTCATGTTTGCTCATATTTAAGCCTTGCATTTGAACACAGCTGCTGTCTGTGCAGAGGTGGCTGGCAATGCATGGCATAGATGCAAAAGCTTTGAAGATCAGTGTTTAGATAAAAGCTGTCAGTGGAACCCTTCCAAGCCTTTCTACTGCTCTAGGACCAACTCAGTTGCAAACTGAACAGTGTTGCCTTATTAGTCAGCCTTAGCCTACACAAGTATAGGTCCCTCTTGTAGTCTCTGTGCTACCAGCACAGTCCTATCAAACTAACCCATTCCCTTCCCTCATAAAACATACAGGAAGAACCTGCTATCATGGATGTGCAGTTTCCTAACTTCTCGCTGGCCAGTCTGATGAACATGGGCATCCTGAGGCAATGTAGAAATTGTCTCATGCATACTGACAAGCCCTTACTCCTCAGACTAACAAACAAATACTTAATGTAAGTGATGTAGTTACACTAATAAATTGGAGGCAAGACTCTCACATACAGACAAATTGAATGCCAAACAGGTTGTCAGCATACACACATCACTTTCCCACATTAAATAAGGACACGACACATAAACCCACATATGCAGAGGTACTCACTACTAACTTACCAAAAGAACAGATGCCTCCCGAATGGTGCTTTCAGAAAACAATTATACACACTATGCAAAAAAACAAGCACAGCACATAACATTCACATACACCAATGTCTCAACAAATAAGCCCATAGATCATAACACCAGAAAACCCAATGTGTTGGTCATAGGAGACTCCTTAGTGAGACACATGGATATTCCCCTCACCAGGCAGGATAAGGAGTGGGTTATGGTTAGCTGCACGTCAGGTGCCAAGATCCATCAAGTGACTCAAGAACCCCATCATAGTTCATGTAGGGGTGAATGACTTGAGATGTACCTCTCTGAACTACATGAAGAGAGACATAAATGAGTTCTCAGATTATGTGCCACAGACAGGTATAAGACTAGCTTTAAGTGGCATTCAACCTTCTCCAAGGATGATGCCACAATATAAACAAAACTGATTGACTTTAAGAATTGGATTAGCTTCTGGTGTCAGTCCAAGCGGATCCAATATCTGTCAGCCTGGGATGATATGGTCAACACGTCATGCCGCTTTGCCAGAGATGGTCTGCACCTGTCTCCTTTAGGCTTTTGGATACTGTCAAAGGCATTGGACACTCCTATTGTGCCTTTTTTAGGCAGTGTCAAAATGACCAACCTTCCAACATAACAAAATCCTCTCTAGATAAACTCAAGGTTCTGCTACATAATGCTGAGACTATAAACATGAAACTGCACTCCATAGAAGCACTCCTCACCTTGGAAGATACTGACATCTATGCAGTCACCGAGACCTGGTTCAAGACCATGGAAACCATCCTGGCTGTGTAGAGCTACAACTCCTCCCATACATTCACACCACAAACTGAGCATGAAAGAACCAAAGGAGGAGGTGTTTCCATCTTCATTAAGGATAAGTGTGATCTTATGATTGGTAAAACAGTATGACTCTCCCAAGCTACACTATGTTCAATTAACCTTAGGCAAAATTCCCTATCACATCATAGCTGTATATAGATTCCCCTACCATGAACCAGGAAAAGTATACCACATACCTGGAGTTACTGGAGTTACTTCCAATACAGCCCAATACCTTACACATGGGAGATTTTAGTTATCCTACCATCATCTGGGAAACATACATGAGCACAAACATGCTGGCACAGAGGTTCTTGGACTTTGTCAATCCAAATGCTCTGGAACAGCTAATCAGCACACCCACAAGGGGCTCAAATGTCCTGGACATAGCACTCTCTAACATGGGAGAGCAATGCACTTACCCATGGGATGTCCTCCCTAGTAAGATCTGACCATAACTCAGTCTGTTTACATGTAATCATAAGGCCAGATATCCCATCAAGCTCAAAAATGCTTAAGAATTTATCCAAGACAAATTACTTCCTACTTAGCCAAGGTATAAGATGTTTCAAAACACCCTCAAACACAGATTTCATGGACTCCTATGCAGGGGTATACACAAATGCCCTGTATAACCACTTAAGCAGTTGCATAGACCCAGCTGTACCTGACCATATTAAAACCAGGGCTTGCTGAAAAAACAAGCCACCTTGGTGGACCCCTAGTATAAACAGGCTATACAACAAAAGCAATAAACTAATGTCCAAAAAATAAGAGGGAACTGGCTCAGCAGAGGAAGAATTACCTCTGCAGCCTTAACAAATACGTTAGAGATGCTGTCAAGTCCTGCAAAACTAATTACAAAGTAAAAATAGCCTCCCTGGCTAAGAATAATCACAAGGTATTCTTTAAATCAAAGGGGGAATACCCAGCTATGTGCTAAATTGATTGTGGATGACATCACACATACTCATCTGAAGGTAATAGCCAACCTGCTAGCTGTCAGATTTGGAGTAAACATCACCCCCCCGTCCCCACCAGTCATCCCCCCAGATTATACCTGCTACCATTTCCCATCCTATTATCTCAATATACCGGTATTATCTGTGCTTTCCAAGGTCAAAAGCATGGCATTAGTGGGACCAGACAACATCACAGATTGCCTTTTAAACAACTTAAAACATGACCTAGCAGACCTACTTGGATCCCTGTTCAAACACAGCCTGCAGACTGGCTATGTTCCGGCAGAATGGAGGACAGCAACAGTAAACCCTCTGCTCAAAGGTGGACCATCAATCAATCTTGGGAATTATAGACCCATAAGTTTGATTTGCCTCACCTGCAATGCCATGGTAAGATTCATTATGGACTTTATCAACAAGGATATAGGTAATCTACAAACTCTGAACCCAGCAAAAACTGAGGGTGATGCTACTCAATGCTAGAAGTCTAAATCTTAAAATGCACTCATTCAAGGCACTCCTTAAAATGGAGAACATCGATATCTGTGTAGTGACTGAGACCTGGTTCAAGGCTCCAGAGAGCACTCCTGCACTACCAGGCTATAACTCATACCACACTTTTCGGCCATGTAACCTGGACCGGAACACCAAAGGTGGAGGTGTGTCCATATTCATTAAGGATATCCACACCTCCAGGCTAGTTGCACAGCATAATGCAGCCGAGGTTATCCAAGTGCAACTAACTCTAGGCAAAACTGCAATCCAAATTGTAGCTTGCTACAGATCACCCACCATGCCCCAGGATTCCCACCCCTCTTTTCTTGATGTACTGGAAAATATTAGGGTTCAACCAAACACCCTAATAATGGGCGATTTCAACTACCCCACCATTAACTGGGAAAACTACTCATGTACCAACTCCTTCGCTCAACGCTTTCTGAAATTCATAAACTCCAATGCCCTGGATCAACTTATCCACACCCCCACCAGGGGCAACAATATCCTAGATCTAGTCATTACCAACATGAGTGACCAGTGTTTCACACCTGAAGTCAACACCTCATTGGTCCGATCCGACCATAAGCTAATTACCCTACATATCCACATCCTGCCCCCACCCCCATTAAGGAAACCATGGTAAAAAAATTCACCAAAGCCAACTTCATTCTTCTTAAGACAGAAGTGGCGAACCTCATGACACCCATGCAGATGGACAATACAGTTACGACTACTGAATCCTACACAATTGCACTTTATAAGCACTTACATGAGTGCATGGATCGTGCTATCCCAAACAGAACAAAGATGCTATCCTCCAAAAAAAGGAAGCCAGTCTGGTGGTCCCCTGCCATAAACAAACTGTACAACAGAAGGAAGAAACTGTTGCAAAAGGGAGTAAAATCCCATGAGTGGAGGAGCTCCCTGGTCAGCCTCAGTAAGAAGGTGCGATCCCTGATAAAATCCTCCAAAGCTAGTTACGAAAACAAAATTGCCACTGATTCTAAAGACAACCACAAAGCTTTCTATAGCTATGGCAAGAATCTCAATGGCCACACTCAGATCTGCTCTGAGTTACAGCACAATGGTGCTAAATTTACAGACCCAACTGATATTGCCAACATCCTGGCAGATAGGTTCAGTGCTAACTTTATCCCCCTCTCACCCCCTAAAGAGCCCATCTCTATACCAGAAGAATGCAAAGTTCCTGTAATCACGGCTGCACAGGTAAAAACCACACTCTCCAAAGCCAAGAACACAGCATCCATAAGACCAGAAAACATCCCAGGCTGCATTCGACATGAACTACAGAATGAACTGGCACCCCACCCAAGTACCATGTTCAGTCATAGCCTCACCTCAGGCTTTGTGCCTGCTGAATGACGCACAGCGACAGTTATCCCTCTCCACAAGGGGGGAGCCACCACGGACCCCAGGAACTACCACCCCATTAGCCTGATGAGCCTGGTCTGCAAGGCCATGGAACGTATCATCATGGAACTTATAAACAAAGACATTGGCAATCTCCAAACACTGGACCACACCCAGTTCAGGTTTATAAAAGGCAGATCATGTCTCCTAAACCTGATAGACTTCTTTGAAGCAGTCACCAAAGCCATAGACAAGGGTAAGGTGGTTCACACAACCTATCTAGATCTTGCCAAGGCTTTCGACATCATGCCCCACTCTGGAATTATAGATAAACTCACTAAACTAAGTATAAATCCCTATGTCACAAGATGGGTTGCCAACTGGCTCACTGACAATACCCACACTGTGAAAGTAGCAGACTCCAAATCCAACTTCAGACCAGTGACAAGTGGAGTACCACAGGGTTCAGTCCTGGGTCCTCTCCTGTTTAGTATCTAATTCTCTGATGTATAGGCTAACAAAGAAGGTCTTTGGCTAATGAAGTTCACAGATGACTGCAAACTAGGAGCCATAATCGAAACTTCTAACGATGTGGACATCCTACAAAAGGGCCTCGCTGAGACAGATACCTGGTGTCAAAGCCATGGCCTCAAGCTCAATTCCAAAAAGTGCATTGTCATCCCCTTTGGTAAAAACTCTGTACCCATGAACTATAACATAGGCGGTAGTATATTTAACACCGAAAGTGTGATAAAAGACCTTGGGACACAGGTGGACAGTAGTCTCTCCTTTGATAATCACATCACCACAGTAGTCAGGAAATCCTTCTATGTGGCACACCTCATCACAAAAGGTCTCTCATCCAGAAAAAAAGAGGTCATTGTTCCCCTCTACTCATCACTCATTAGACCCATTATAGAGTACAACACCCCTTTTGGTATGTACCTCACAAGACATCAACAACGACTGGAAAGGCCGCAGAAATACCTCTCAAAGAGGATTACCGGCCTCAAACATATGCCCTACGCAGACCGTCTCAAAAAAC
Source organism: Protopterus annectens (assembly GCF_019279795.1). Classification (NCBI taxonomy): domain Eukaryota; kingdom Metazoa; phylum Chordata; order Ceratodontiformes; family Protopteridae; genus Protopterus; species Protopterus annectens. Next base: position 1,963,114,472 of record NC_056729.1, read on the forward strand.
TCCAGCTTTACTCCTTCGCATATCACCTACTCAGAGGTGATCTCTGCCTAACATACAAAGCTATGTCAAACCCAGAGCTGTTGGACATGCTCCACTTAAAGAAATCCCAATCTCTCCGAGCTACACACTCTAGGGACCTAAACCTTGTCACCACAATAAACAGAACATGCCGAAGGGATAGATTCCTGTCTCAGAGACTTACCATACTCTGGAATAAACTACCTATCTATATCAAACAAAGCTCCTCATTAGCACTCTTCAAGAAAAATCTTGATGATTGGATGGGAAATAGGAAATTCACCCCGGGGATCACGTCTGTGGCTCTGCTCGACAGTGGCACAGGAAAATAATTTTCTTGGGTGGCAAAAGCCATGGTACCTTTTTGGCTGGGCTTGTATAGGCCCCAGGGCCTATAGCCTAGTACCTACCTATGAACCTATGAACCCAGTTCAGATTTGTTAAGGGTAGATCATGCCTGTTAAACCTGTTTGACTTCTTTGAGAAAGTCACCAAAGCCCTGGATGAGGGAAGGACAATGCATACTGCCTACCATGACCTAGACAGGTATTATGAAAAACTCTCCCAGTTGGGAATTAACACCTACATCACCAGATAGTTAGCAAATTGGTTCCCTAGCAAGATACATACTTTCAAAGTGGGTGACTTCACCTATAGCAAAAGACCAGTCACCAGTGGCATACCACAGGGTTCTGTGCTGTGCTCTTTAATGTTTGGAATTTATTTCTCAGAAGTCCAGGCAAATGTGGATAGCCTGTGGCTGACCAAGTTCACTGATGATTTCAAATTGGGAACAATCATTGAGTCCTCCATGATGCTAAAATACTGTAGAAAGGGTTAACACAGGGAAATTTTGCAAAATCCATGGATTGAAGTTGAATGCAAAAAATTCATTACATTATAGACAGCACGTTCCTAAGTGTAGTCCCAGTGGTAAGTGATCTGGGTACTCAGGTTGATAGCAATCTGAATTTCAACCACCACATATCCACAGTGGTAAGGAAATCCTTCTATGTGTCACATCTCATAAATAAAGGCATCATGTCTATATCTAAGGATATTATAATTCCACTATACTCTGCCCTCATCAGACCAATAATTGAGTACAATGCTCCCTTTTGCATGTATCTCACCAGACACCTGCAACAGCTGGAGAGACCACAGAGTTTTTCTCACCAAGAAAATACAGGGTAGACAAAACAAGTCCTACATGGAAAGACTGAAAGCCCTACACTGTATTCTGTCATCTACAGCCTGGTAATGGGAGACCTGTGCCTGGCTTATAGGGCTGTCTCTGATCCAGACCTGATAGAAATGCTACACTGGTTACAGTTCTGCTGGTGGAGGCAGATTACCCTATTTTGATTATATGTGTTCTAGCAGTGATCCAGTTAGTGATCCATTTAACAATATAAGAGTTGATACCTAGCTGGGTGAGTTTTTCAATGATGTCTGAGTGGGGAATAGTGTCAAAAGCCTTGGCTATGTCTAGGTAAGCTGTATGCACAGATTGCCCCTTGTCCAGGACCTTGGTGATTGTCTCAAAGAAGTCCACCAGGTTTAACAGACATGATCTCCCTTTGACAAATCCAAACTGAGTGGGATCAAGTGTTTGGACATTACCTATGTCTTTTTTTGATAAGGTCCATGATGATTCACTCCATGGCCTTGGAGATAAGGCTAGTCAGGCTAATAGGTCTATAGTGCCCAGGGTCAGTGGAAGCACCACCTTTGTGCAAGGGAATAACGGTGGCTATTTTCCATTCAGCTGGGACAAAGTCGGTGCTTAGACTATGATTGAAAAAAGTACCCAATGGTGTTGCTAATTTTTGTTAGAACCCATGTAGAATGCAGCCTGGGATGTTATCATGTCCCATAGATGCTGTATATTTGGCCTTAGAGAGGGTGTTTACAACCTGCTCTTTAGAGATAGAATGGTATGGAACAGGTGGTAGGGATGTAATGGAGTACGTGTGGCAGGGAGAGGGAGTGAAACTTTCACAGAACCTGTCAGCTAACAGGTTAGCTATGTCCACAGGCTCAGTATATGTGGTATCATTAACTACCAGTTCAGCACAGATCTGGGCCTTTCCTTTTACGTTAAGGTTGTAACTAAAGAATGCCTTATGGTTGTCCTTAGTTGAAGAAGCTAATTAGGATTCATAGTTTGCTTTGGAGGACTTCACAAGAATTCTTATTTGCTTGTTTAAGCTGAAGAGGGAGTGTTCACTCCCTCTTACTCTTAGACAGCAATTTCTTCCTCTTATTGTACACCCTGTTAATGACAGTTGTCCACCAGGCAGGTTTGATCTCCTTTAAGAACTTGTTTTATTTCTATTAGGTATGGCTGAGTCAATGCAGTTATACTGATGTTTGTATAAAGCGTCAGTGTAGAACTCAGCATAATTGCCAGTTCCATCTGAGAGAGGAGGTGCACTGAAGCTGTTTATACCATCCCATAAGAGGTTATAATCTGCTTTGTAGAAGTTTTTTAGTTTTGTTGCTGCTGGAGGGGGTCAGGTATAACAGTTACTTCGAATGAGACGGATTTGTAGTCAGATCTCACCAGGGAAGACCTTACAGTGGTGGTGGTACAGTGGTCACCCATATTGATAAGCAACAGATCCAGGATGTTGGTACCCCTTATGGGGGTGTCAACCAGCTGGTCCAGGGCACTGCAATTAACAAAATTGAGGAACCTTTGAGCAAGTGAGTTTGAGCACAATGGATAAGAAGTTAAAGTCACCCAAAACCATGGTGTTTGGATGTATCTTGATAGACTCAAGTAGATCCAAATAGACAGACTGGGTGTCCTGATTCATGGAGGGGTCCTGTAGTTGGCAATGAATAGAATAGGTGTCCTACCAATAGTTAATTGCATCTGAAGTATTTCTAGGGAATCATACTGTTTAATCTGGAGGTATATTTATCTTTGATGAATATTTAAACTCCGCCTCCTTTAGTTTTCATGTCTGGGGCGCTCTTCACAGCCTTGAACCAGGTCTCTGTGACTGGACAAATGTCTGCATCTTCTAAAGTGAAAACTGCTTCCAGTGAGTGCAGTTTCATGTTAAATCCACTAGTGTTTAGCAGCATAACTTTGAGGTTGTTTTTAGATGGAGTTTTTACATCAGTAATTTTGTCTTGAAACATTGCCTAAAAAAGGCACTATGTAGGTAGCAAGGGCCTTAGCCAGTAGCCCAAATCCCAGGGGTGACAGATGAAGACCATCTCTGGCAGAGCATCGAGGTCTGTCGATCACGTCATCCCAGGCTGACAGATACTGGATCCCCTTAGAACACCAGAAACTAAGCCAATTATTGAAGTCAGTCATTTTCTGTTTCTACTGAGGCATCATCCCAGGTGAAGGTAAAATGCTGCTTAAGGCAAAGACACACCTGTCTGAAACACATAGTCCGATAGCTCAGACATGTCTCTTTTCATATAGTCCAGAGAGGTACATCACAAGTCGTTCACAAAAACATGGACTATGATGGAGTCATAACAGTACCTATTGTTGAAAGTCTTGAGTGCATGTGTGATATGGCTGATCGGGTTTATATTAGATGATTGAACTTTCAAAAGTTTGCCTGTCATATAGTCGACACCATATGATCGAACTTTTGAAAATTCAAACGTTTTAACGGAGAACGCCATACAGCACGGAATGGGAAGATTTCCCTTTTCTGCACTGTAATGCAATCTCAGATTTGGTATATTTAAAGAGCGGGGGTGTGGGGGGGTGCAGGAGGGCTTGCCCCCCCCCTGCTTAAAACATTCAGGTAGGTTATTTGTGTAGTTTAGCTAACAAGCCACTCAATAAACCGTTGAGAAACTGGTTTGTTGGTTCCACTTTTTAATAATAAAATAAAAATAAAATCAGTAATACAACGACAAATTCTCTCCGTACTAAGCGCTTTCACCCACCATCATATAGGGCATCTTCAGAGTACAAGTTCTTTACAATGAAAGCCATCCTTAATATACTTGGAATTAAATAAATAAATTGATTAATTATGTCATTGTTTAAATTGTATAATTAGTACTAAAGAAACACTAAAATACGTCTAAGCCCCAAAACTGTTGTCCAATGCTGTGAACAATAAATAAAACATAACTGTTGTTTTTCAAATAATTATTTGATGAACACTAAATGGATAGAAAAGGTTGACCAAAATTAACAATGTTTAACAATGTTTAACAGATAAAAACGTAAACAGCATTCACAAAAGGCAAAAATATAACAAAATATAAATCTCACAAAGTATAGATCTCACAGAATTTAAATATAATATACACGTACTTAAAATATAAATTTGGTATACATATACTTAAAATATAAATTTGATAGTGTGTGGTAGTACCACAATCCATCTACATTAGTACTTTCTTAATGTATTTAATTTATTTATTGTGTAGTTAGAATAAATAAATAAATAAATATCAAATCTTCAATAGTAAACTTTTCCAATACTGGATAATTATTCTAAAAAGTGTTAAATTATAAATATAATAATAATAATAATATATTATGTTATTGTATTATTATATTGTATAAAAAATTAAAATATTAAAAATATTCAATGTTTGTAATATTTAAAATTTGTTAAAATCATGCTTAAATGAAATATGATTTTAATTTAAGTACACTAGAAATAGAAACAAAGTCATTGATGCCTGGCAAGGTACAGGCATTAAGCCTAAGTTGCCAAAGGCATTCCTTAGCTTCCAGAATAACTTTTTCGTCACCTCCCTTCTGCACATTATGTGGCGTTCTGTCAATAATAAAGAATAGGAATCTCTTAAAATTTGAACATTTGACACTATGATTGTATAAGGCACTGGTGTTTTTGTGTGTTTTAATGTCTCTGACGTGTTCTCCTATACGTACTCTGAGCTTCCTAATTGTTTTGCCAACATAGAATGCTTGGCATGTGGAGCAAGTCACTACGTATACAACCATAGTTGAATTACAATTACAGTGGCCTGGACATCTGATTGTTTTGCCAAAGTTCGTTATAGCAACATATGGGCCATCATTAATGTATTTACAAACCTGGCATGCTCCACATTTACTCATTCTTGACCTTTTGAAATTGTCTGTGTTGGTACTAGTTTCAAAAATATCTTTAAGGTTTCTACCTCTACTATAGGTGATCTTAGGATATGTGCCCACCACTTCTGATAATTCTCCATTACTACTAATAACACTGTTCCAAATTTCATGAATAATGCTCGCAATTTCAGGAGATGTTTCATTATATGGTAATATAAAAGTGTCCTGTCTAGACTTAGCTTTTTTGTCTTCCATTGTGTTACTGACACCAAATGTAATAATAGGTCTGTACAATGAATACCTTTTAACATTAATCTCTTTCTTAATATTGAATACTAAATCATTTGGATAACCCGTCTAAAAACATATTAGATAGTTTTTCCATCTCTAAATTAAATACTTCGTCATTACTAATAATTCTAGACAGCCTCACTATCTGACCCTTAACTAAATTTTTCTTTTGGTAATACGGGTGGCAGCTGTCAAAGTGTAAAAAGGAATTTGAGAAAGTGTTTTTCCTAAATATATTAGATTGTATATTGTTGTTCTGGAATGAGAAGACTATATCCAAAAATGCACAATCATTATTATAAATTTGATTAATTATTAATCATATTAATTAATGGACATCGAGCATTTGACTGTGGAACAGCCGAAATCTCTGGCAGTACAGATAGTGACAACTATTGTTCCATTGTTACTGAAGGGGGTTTTAGTTTATATAATTTTATGGACAAAAAGTTTGATAAGGATTTTTTAGCTTTATTTAGAAGAGGTTTTACTTTTGTGCCTTCTTTTAAACTAGATATAGGCAAACTGTTAATTAATTTAAAATTGTACTCTAGAATATTGAATTTAAAAATCTTTTTTTCAAACAACACTAATCACATTTGTGATTCTGGTAACTTCACTATAAAACGCAGTAGCACATTTATACCCCCCACAGAATTTTATGATTCACATTTTTGAAGCACTATATGAAAGTCAGATTAGGAGATTATTAACTAAAAAAACATATAATATGCAAAACTTGACCTCAGCGGAAGTATTTTGTTTGAGAGAATTAACTATGTCAGGCAACTATAGAATCATGAAACCAAGCAAAGGAGGGGGTGTAGTTATAATGACAAATACAGATTACTACAATAAGATGACTAACATGTTGGGTGACAGTAACACCTATGAAAAAGTAAGTAAAAGTGAAATGTATAGAGCATACACAAAGATTGATTGGTTGTTATATGAATATTTAATGGATGGAAGTATTAACAAGGATGAATTTTCCTATTTATCAGTTGAGTTTCCACTTATTCCATCCATTTTTGGAATTCCTAAAATGCACAAGAATACACATAACCCCCCATTTCGTCCTATTGTTTCTGCAAGGGGATCCAAGACAGAGGCCATTGATGCATATATAGATTTTCATTGTAAAGAGACAATTAGCAAACTACCACACGTGTTAAAGGATTCCTGGCACTGTCTAGAATTGATAAGACAAAGTAAGGAAAGAATTGGGCCTAACTTTTTTATGGCTACAATAGATGTAGTGAATTTATTCACAGTAATTCCACATATAGAAGGTTTGGACATGTTTGAGGCCACTTTATTAAAATTTAGTGGGATGGAAGGCTCAAAATGTAGATTCTTGACAGAATTGATGGAAATAGTTCTTGAAAACAATTTTTTATACATGAATGAAGAATATTACAGACAAAAAACTGGTGTGGCCATGGGGGCAAGATGTGCCCCAATATATGCAAACCTGGTTTTAACACACTGGGAGACAGAGCATGTTTTACATCCGCTTTTTGGAATAAAATTGTTGTTTATTTAAGGTATTTGGATGATATACTAATTGTTTGGAAGGGTAGTAAGGACGAATTTGTTGAATTTGTAGAATATTTACGTAAGACATCCAGTTTTCTTAAATTCACTAATCAAATTTATAATAATGATTGTGCATTTTTGGATATAGTCTTCTCATTTCAGAACAACAATATACAATCTAATATATTTAGGAAAAACACTTTCTCAAATTCCTTTTTACACTTTGGCAGCTGCCACCCATATTACCAAAAGAAAAATTTAGTTAAGGGTCAGATGGTGAGGCTGTCTAGAATTATTAGTAATGACGAAGTATTTAATTTAGAGATGGAAAAACTATCTAATATATTTTTAGACAGGGGTTATCCAAATGATTTAGTATTCAATATTAAGAAAGAGATTAATGTTAAAAGGTATTCATTGTACAGACCTATTATTGCATTTGGTGTCAGTAACACAATGGAAGACAAAAAAGCTAAGTCTAGACAGGACACTTTTATATTACCATATAATGAAACATCTCCTGAAATTGCGAGCATTATTCATAAAATTTACAACAGTGTTATTAGTAGTAATGGAGAATTATCAGAAGTGGTGGGCACATATCCTAAGATCACCTATAGTAGAGGTAGAAACCTTAAAGATATTTTTGAAACTAGTACCAACATAGACAATTTCAAAAGGTCAAAAATGAGTACATGTGGAGCATGCCAGGTTTGTAAATACATTAATGATGGCCCATATGTTGCTATAACGAACTTTGGCAAAACAATCAGATGCCCAGGCCACTGTAATTGTAATTCAACTATGGTTGTATACGTAGCAACTTGCTCCACATGCCAAGCATTCTATGTTGGCAAAACAATTAGGAAGCTCAGAGTACGTATAGGAGAACACGTCAGAGACATTAAAACACACAAAAACACCAGTGCCTTATACAACCATACTGTCAAATGATCAAATTTTAAGAGATTCCTATTCTTTATTATTGACAGAACGCCACATAATGTGCAGAAGGGAGGTGACGAAAAAGTTATTCTGGAAGCTAAGGAATGCCTTTGGCAACTTAGGCTTAATGCCTGTACCTTGCCAGGCATCAATGACTTTGTTTCTATTTCTAGTGTACTTAAATTAAAATCATATTTCATTTAAGCATGATTTTAACAAATTTTAAATATTACAAACATTGAATATTTTTAATATTTAAATTTTTTACACAATATAATAATACAATAACATAATATATTATTATTATTATTATATTTATAATTTAACACTTTTTAGAATAATTATCCAGTATTGGAAAAGTTTACTATTGAAGATGTGATATTTATTTATTTATTTATTTATTTATTTATTTATTTATTTATTCTAACTACACAATAAATAAATTAAATACATTAAGAAAGTACTAATGTAGATGGATTGTGGTACTACCACACACTATCAAATTTATATTTTAAGTATATGTATACCAAATTTATATTTTAAGTACGTGTATATTATATTTAAATTCTGTGATATCTATACTTTGTGAGATTTATATTTTGTTATATTTTTGCCTTTTATGACTGCTGTTTACATTTTTATCTGTTAAACATTGTTAAACATTGTTAATTTTGGTCAACCTTTTCTATCCATTTAGTGTTCATCAAATAATTATTTGAAAAACAACAGTTATGTTTTATTTATTGTTCACAGCATTGGACAACAGTTTTGGGGCTTAGACGTATTTTAGTGTTTCTTTAGTACTAATTATGCAATTATACAATTTAAACAATTACATAATTAATCAATTTATTTATTTAATTCCAAGTATATTAAGGATGGCTTTCATTGTAAAGAACTTGTACTCTGAAGATGCCCTATATGATGGTGGGTGAAAGCGCTTAGTACGGAGAGAATTTGTCGTTGTATTACTGATTTTATTTTCATTTTATTATTAAAAAGTTGAACCAACAAACCAGTTTCTCAACGGTTTATTGAGTGGCTTGTTAGCTTACCAGTCGTTCAACCACATATTTGATATTTGTGTAGTTTATTTTTTTATTAGATGTTCAAACTTTTAAAGGTTCGATCATATGGTGTCGACCATATGACAGTTTAACTTTTGAAAGTTCGATCATCTAACATAGACCCGGCTGATCCTGGCACCTGACAGACAGCTGACCATGACCTTTTCCTTATCCAGCTTCATGAGATGGACATCTGCATGTCTCATGATGGAATCATCTATGACTAATATCTTTGGTATCTTTGGTTTTGTGTTTTGCCTTAAGAGCTTGACAGGTGAGACAATGGTGCATGAGCTATTATGTGTATTGTGTTCTGCAGAGGAAGTATTATGTGTAGTGTGCTTGTGATTATGTTTGGGAGGTCTCTAGAGTTTAGGAATGTTTCTGTTGAGGACCTCTGCATATGCAGGTATGTGTGATGTGAGTTTGAATGGAGTAGGAGTCATTGCCATATGTACTGACTGGTGTGTGAAAGAGCATGGATTTAACATTCTTAATATAGTTGCATCTTTCACATGTTGAGTTTGTGTGGACTAGGAGTAGAGGGTTGTTGGTGAACATGAGCCAGTTGCTACACTGCCTTAGGATGCCCATGTCACCCAAGCTGGCTGGAGAAACTGTTGGAAATTGTCCGTCCATACCGTTAGGTAAATTTAAATGGTCAAGAAAAGAGGTCACACTTAGGAATGGCTAGTGAGTGAGAGGTGTGTTGGTACCTCTGAGGCTAGGCTTAGTGTTCCACCTAACAATAGAGCAGGGCCTCAAAAATCCTCTGGAGGACAACAAGCACAGTGCTAAGGGAAAACTTAACAAGCAAAACGTTTGCATCTTAACCACCTATGGTAACCACCACTACACAGCAGTGCACAATGGTGGGCTACATGCAAACAAGTGCAGAAATGGGGCTTAAATAAACAAGAAATAACCCTTTTAACTTAAACTAGCCAATAAGGATGGTCTATCTGAGCTGTGGTCCAATCATCCTCAATTAGATGGGACCCAGACAGAACTCCACTACCACAAGGGTGGAGAAGGGCCTTCACCAACAAAGATGGTTTGAATGTGATGCTCAAAAAGTTACAAAACAGACCCAGAAGCAGCAAACCTGGAATTGGGCTATGCTACAGCTGAACTAGTACATTATACAGCATAATGTTCAGACAATTCAAACAAACAGTAGAATGCAAATACAAATTAAAAGTGCAATATAAGAGCAAAAACAGGCACTTATAGTTAGTTGGAAGCAACTGGTGCCTTAGATCTTTCAGTTTCTCAGACAACAGCTGGTTTTAATGCTCAAGTCATACCAAACAATCTAGATTCAGCAAGTCTGAATCTGGCCTATGCTATAAAATGCAGAAGTACTAAAAATTCAAAGTGCATAAAAGCACAGTCACAACTGCAAAAGTTTAAATAAAATAGCAATTCACAGCTTAGAAGGGTGTAGGCAACACTCTCCCACCACAACAGTCTAGACCACAAACATTCCTAATGTAAAACAACTGGTTTTGGAGCCCAAGTGCTTAAGTCAGAGCTAAGACACTTTAAAATACCAGACACAATTGTCCTTCAACCAGCAATTTCCAGCTTAGAAGGGTGTAGGCTATCCTCTCCTGCCACAAGAGTTTAGACCAAAAATCCTCCTAATGTAAAGTAACTAGTTTAGAATCCAATACTTAAATTCGATTAAAGACAATTAGAATAACAGGCACAAATAGCCTTCACCAGCAATTCCCAGCTTAGAAAGGTGTAGGCCACACTATCCTGCCACAGAAATCTAGATATCAGCTCTCCTAATATAAATAACAGGTTTGGAGTCCTAGCGCTTAACCCACATCTAAGAAACTTTCAGAATAACAAACACAATGAGCCTTCAACCAGCAATTCCCAGCTTAAAAGTGTGTAGGTTATCATCTCCTGCCACAAGAGATTAGACCACAAATCTTCCTAATGTAAAAGAACTAGTTTGAAACCCAAGTGCTTAAAATGGAACAAAGACACTTAGAACAACAGGCACAATAAGCCTTCACCCTGCAATCCCCACCTCAGAAAGGCAGAGGCTACCCTCTCCTCTCACAAGAGTGTAGACCACAAACCTTCTTAATGTAAAATAACTGCCTGAAGCCCAAGTCTTTAAACCAAAACTAAGTGGCTTAGAAAACAATTACAATTTAATCAGGCTACTAACAAGCAATAATAACTGCAGCAGCATAAATGCAATTGAACACTTTTAAGAACAAGCAGCAAAAGCAAAATAAAGTAATACAGTAGGATGTCACACAAATGCAGTAAAAGCAGCTGAATAAAGTATATTTTTTGTTAAGTAGTAAGGGAGGAAACAGAAGATAATCCAAGGTTAAGAAATTAAGGGGGTGGGCCTTCCCAAATGATCTCACTGTACTCACTAGAATGAGCTGATGCGATAGGAATAGTAGGAGTGTCCAGTATTAGATTTATAGTAGAGGTGGGCAACTCAAATGCCACCAAGTTTTAAGACTACAACAACGGTTAGGCATGTGGGTGGGAAAATAAAATGTAGACAGATACCTGAACAGAAGGAAAGCTTCCTGCATTATCAAGAATCCTTGGAAATAAGTTCACTAACCCCAATAAATGTTCACAAGACACAAAAAAAACTTTGCAAAACTTAGAAATATTTTGGCAAACTCAGAACAGCTTTTGGAGAATACTGTTAAAACAACAACCTAAGAGCAGTACAGTAGCAAGCAGATCAAGTTTCTTTAACAATGCAGGCTGAAAAACAGTAATAAATTTAACAAAATAAATAAATGCAGCATAGAATTATTAAATATCACTGAAACAGTTAGAGCAAGTGAAAAAAATGTACTTATATCAGCTTTGTATTTCCAGATATTTTTAGAAGCAATCCAAATCTTGTAGCCACAGGCATAAGGAAGCCCTGAGCAGAATCTTACAAAATGTAATTCTTTTATACCAGCAAGATGAAACACTTTTCTAAAGTTAAACCATCAGGCAGTCAGATAAAAACACAAAAAACTATTGACCAGTAGTTCCCATCTAAATAAAATGGAAACAGATATCAGAATGCACAGCTGCCTTTAACGGCAGACTTCTTGACTCCCACTAAATGTTTGCTAATGGAAAAACAAGCTATTAGAAACATAGCATTTTTCATGACCTTCATCGGTTCTTGTTTTTTTAAAGCTTGCTTGCTCAAAAAACACTTGTTTGCAGCTTAAACCAGTGGCATTAATCTAAATAGGCACCCTTGTAAAAATGAGAGAAAATGTCTTAATTCTTCATATAGTATAATATAATATAATATAATGGGACTACTTCAGCAGACCAACCACTGACTTACCTGACACCCAATTGCCGAAGACGACAAGACTGACACTTTCAGAAGACCAACACCCGGAAGACCGATGTTTCACATGAGGTAAGTAATCGCTTGGCCATCCTGTTGAACTTTGCCCCTTACCCCTGTGGTAGTGCAATCCCGGAGTTGGTATTTTTAGTTAGGGTGCCCCCCACATCAGTGGGTTTAGTTCTACTTACTTTAGTTAATTTTATCGGGATGGCCAAGCAGTTACTTACCTCGCATGAAACGTCAGTTTTCCAGATGTCGGTCTTCTGAAGGTGTCGGCCTTGTCATCTTGGGCAACTGGGTGTCGGGTTAGTGAGTGGTCAGTCTACTGAAGTAGACACAATATAATATAATATAATATAATATAATATAATATAATATAATATAATCAAACACGTTTACATCCCACCACCAGACCAGTATGCCAAAATCACGTCATATTAACATTAAACTTGTTTTTGTCCAGCCTTTCTTCTCTTGTTATACTGTAATGCCTATATTTCTAAAAACTAAAAAACTAATTGTTTGGTTTAATATCTTGACATACAACAGACACTGAAAAAGACTTCCCCCACATTTAAAATATCACTGATTATACACTACACAAAACTGCTTTATTATATAGTATGTAGTTTTATCCTGAAATGTTTTATACAAATACTAAGTAAAAAACTTGTTTTACTTAGTTATTTTCCACATTTTTTAGTGTCCTTGTACAGATTAATAACATAAAGTGCTATATATGCTTTACAGTCCACCTACAAGTTTAACAAAGTCAGCAAAAGTACAGTCTTTTTCGGCCACTCTTTTTTTGCAAAGCCATATTTCACAAATGCAGCTGATGCTTTATAGTCTCCCATTTAGTCATTAATTTTAGTGATGCTGATATTTCTGTTCACCTCCGTCTCCTAGCACTATACTATGATTCTTCTAGCCAATTCCTGTGCTTTTTTCTGTCTCTCAAGCAATTTCCTTTGAAACACTGGAGAAGGTTTCACTGGCAAAGTCCTTCTATGAACTTCACTGTCAAAAGAATGAGAGGCAGAGTCTCATTCTACTTGTTGGCTCACTTTTGGATGAGTACGCTTTTTTTATTTCATCCTTAGCCTGTTGTGCATCAAAAAGGTCTTTGACCCTCCAGGAATAAATACTCTGAAGACAGCTGGATACAGCAGCTTGAAGCTCATACCTGATTGTTAACATTCCCGGACTGCTGGAATAAATGTGCTTCTATTCTGCCTAGTGTACAGTGAATAATCTTTTTCTACAAATACTCTGCTGTCTCCAGTTTTTATTACTTTGTCCATCTGCTATAGTTTTGTCAGGATCAACTCTTTCTGTTGGTATGATCACATCTTTACTAATACAGGTCTTGCCTGATTTTTCATGGCCAGGTTTTGAGTGTACACTCAATGTGCCTTTTCATTTAACAAATTCTGTTGTGGAATACCAGTCCAGTTGCTTATTTGTACTTCCATAAAATTAATAAAGTCTGTTCCTACCAGTTTCTCAGGTACACCTGAAAATCAGGTTTTCTCTGCATGCTCTATCTTCCATTCAACATTCGCAGTTGAAAGTATTTAAGTTTACAGTACAGTTATATGCCTCAGTGTTTTAAGCCCAGGTAAAATCATTGATATCCATATGTAAAACTTACAGTTGGCAATCTACAATTATGGCACATACTCAGCCAGCTTTTCTTCATTTCAACCTCTGATTTTTATAGTTTTTACAGTTTATCTGAACAGCTAGTTAAAGCATCTACTATTTTTCCAGCCTTTTGTTTTTTGACTTGATATATTTCATCAATTTTTCATCTATTTTAATCACCTCTGACTACATTTGATTAATTAGCTTGAACTGTTTGTTGATGCACAGATGCAGAATCCTTCTCAGACAGTGCTTTTTCTTTACATTTTCTGATTGAATTTCTTACAGGTTTTCCATATTTCTTCTTTGCTGGCCTCCAGGGTGTGTACTTACTAGCCAGTAACTGAATTTTACCAAAAACGGTTTTGATGGCACTCCTTTTTCCTCAGTTTCTGTTTTCACACATATCATAAATTCCACTGCACCATGAGTAATGGTAAATGGATACTAGATAGTGCTAGACCTATTCTTCAAAACATTCTTACTTTTAAATGTTTAATAAAAATACTACCCACTTGTTCTGAATAAACTACTTGTGAAATGCTCACTCTATCTGCAGCTTTGATGCTATCGAACTACATAGACCACCCTTTACTCTCACTAGCTATGAATGATATTTCTCTAAAATTGCTTCTTCATCCTAGAACTTCTTACCTGAAATTTTCCAACAGATTGATAATCTTAATCATTCAAGAAAATCTTTAATGTTCACCTGTTCTCAGAAAACAGACAGAAATGTTTTAGAGTTGTAAGTTAATTTATCTGCTTCCCCCCTTAATTTCTGATTTATAATATACATCCTTGTTCCACTGATGAGAAAAAATATTTCTTTTTTTAATATGTTTTTTATACTGAATTGAATTTACTAAGTTTCATAAGTTATGTAAGTATTGCCTTTATATTTTTGTTTCTTGTTTGCTCAGTTGAATCTATATAATATATGCTATGTATTAGCTCATTTGAATTCTTATGTTATATATTATGTATTTATCAGTATATTGTATTTGCCTGCTTGGCTGGGTTGTGGCTGAAAAGGCTCCTCAGACCAGCCCACTTACATGGTAAACAAATGTTAACTAAATAAATAATAGATAAAACTAGCACAAGCTCATCCTTAACACCAAAAAACAAAACTATGCCTTTTGGAATCAAACATAAGATAGCTAAAGTGCAATAACATTGGGCTATCTAACACAACAACATTGCTTCAATGACACCCTCAGTACAAAAAAGAGTGAGGTGCTGGCATTAATGGCTAAAATACAAAAGGTATAAATTATAGATAGACATGTTTTAACAAGAAACAGATATTTGCTTATGATTTTAGAGAGAGCATGTACATAATGCAGCCAATAATAATTATTCTGACAACTTTTGCATATGACTTAGTCTTCTGCTGTGTATACTCAGCTAGTACATGTTACAAGTGAGAACCTTATAACATTAAATGACTACTGCTGGTATTTCTATTTGTGCATAACTGCACATCAGTCAATGACCTTAACACATAAGCAGCAGGTCTACCTTTATGCAATAATACTTCTCCTAACTTATACTGACTTGTATCAATATGTAGGATTATAAGTAGTGTTACATAATACTTCAGGGCTGTTGCTGTAGTTATTAAACTCTTAAGCAACTTGAAATTCTTTTTCCTGATCTGCTGACTAACAATATACAACATGACCTTTTAGCAAATTTCTCAATAATGTACTGTTCACAACAATCACAAACAGAAGATTTGTCAGTATTATTTTGTATATTCACATTTGCCTGAACCTTGTCAATGTCTGGTTGTAAATCATACTCAATCAACAAATTTCCTTATACCCCAGAAGTAATGATTATTTGGTTTTGTTGAGTTCTAAACACTGCATCATGAGTTTTTCCTATAACTTGATAAATTGTTTGCCACTTTTCTGCTGTGTAGTACCCCAGACTAAAATGTTATCAATAATGTTAACATCTCATTCTAGCCTTTCAGACTTGTTTGCTACAACTTGTTGGAACACCTCAACTGCTGATGAAATCCCAATAGCAGCTTTAATAACCTGTATCTACCTAACAGAGTACTAAATGCACAGAGTTTGGAACTGGCTTCATCCAATCTAATCTGCCAAAGTCCTTGGTTTGCATCTAGCTTTACTGGCTTTACTGGAAAAGCACACTCAGACTCTGTCATAGATTGCTGTGAAGGAAAGATTAGTTTGTTTTTTCTTATATTGATTTCTTGTAATTTGTATTGCTTTATTTCTTTCTTTGGTTTTATATATTGCTGTGCATTTTAATTATACCCTGTTTTAATTGTATTCTGTTTTCTGTTGCATATTTAAAGTAGGAAAGAAATCAGAGCCTTGTCTCTTATGTCTTGTGAGTCAAACAGAAATTAGAACAGGTTACTTAATGTTAATTACCTGTGAAGTGAGGGAGGAACTAGGAAGTAAATCTGGTATTTAAGGGATAAAGTAAAACTTTTCAAGGCTTTACTGGAAAAGCTTACTCAGACTCTGCAACAGACTGTTGTGAGGGAAATGCTAGCTTGTTTTTTCTTATATTGCTTTCTCCTAATTTATATTGCTTTACTGCTTTTTTCTATTTTATATATTGTAGTGCATTTTCATTATAATGTGTTTAATTTTATTCTGTTTTCTGCATATTTAAACTAGGAAAGAAACCAGAGCTGTGTCTGTTGTGAGTCACACAGAAATTAAAATTCCTCTGCCCTCTCACACTGGTGTTACTGTGTTTTTAAACTAATTGTGTCTAGTTGCCTGCTCCTTATTCTTATTTGACCACATAATTCATTCCCTCTCCTCTTTCATTGGCTATTGTCAGTAAGCAAGAAATTATAATTTTGTAAAGTCACTCCCCCATTCACTTACTTAAATATGTTAGCCCCCTCACTGTATTCCATAGATCCAGAAAACTAAGTACCCACTCCCATTCAATCTATTTTGATATTTTAAGATGAGGGAATCTCTTCTTAGATAGCTAAATACTGAGTTACCCCTTATTTCATATAAAACTGCTTAGTGCACACTGGAACGTAGGATATTAACTCATTTTTCCATCTTACCTTTAAAATCTGCAACATCTTTTTCAAGACCACCAATCATTGCGCAGCCCACATTATCCCTCTTGGTAGTCATCATGGGATTAGTGCTTCTGTTTTTCTCCTCATGAAAGAGACATTATTTTCTGGAGACTGCTGATCACCTGAAAGCCTGATAACTGCTTTGTAGGTCCTAGATTTGAATTTGTGCTTATGATTTTCTCTTGGTGAGAGAAGGAGCAGAGGGCATTGAGTACTGTCAGTGTCTGATTGGCTAGTGAGCGTCTGTGTGGGACCTTCTTGATTGGTCTGTTTGTTTGTCAAGGGATCTACCAGGAAAAAAGCTACAAGAAGCCTACAGACCCCCTGCATTATCTGGGACAAGACTGTTGATCACAAAAAACCTGCTTCTCATCCTGGAATTAGTGCTACTGTTGTGCTTCTGGTGAAAGAAGAAGAAAAGGGACATTGCATCCCAGTAGTCTGAAGCTGTGCTGAAATCAGCACTAGTAATAGGCCAGGTAGTAGCCAATTAGGTGAATCCCGACTATTCATTATTCTTATCAAAGCCAAATCTTTTTCAGTGAGTAGTGCTAAATTAACTATTACCTAACCTAACTTTAGAATATCTCCTTAAATACCGTATCCATAAATTCTCAGTGTCTACTTTAGTAGTTTTCCCACAAGTGTTTTGCAGTATCATGTATACAGGCACCTTGAGTTGATATTTCTCCTGTAAAAGCACCCTTGAAATTTCACCAATACCTAGTTGCACACAGGACACCTAGTTCACAGTGACAAGCACTGCGCCCAGAGTTGCAAAGCAGATACTCTTGACTTTACTTTATAAGAATATACCACAACCATGTAATCAAAGTACCTGCTGCCATGGATATAAACTTTTCCAGTTAAGAGCTTGGTGGTATGGGCATCCTGAGGCAATGTAGAAACTGCCTTATTTTTATTTATTTTATTTTACATTTGTTAACCAGGAAATTCCGACTGGACCAGGTCCATTATCAGTGGAGGCCATGGGAGAAAAGCTCCAACATCAAGTTATACAAATACAGTACATCCAGCATAATACACAAAACAGGTTACATCATGTATGCTGAGCATAGTAATATAACAAGAAATTAATAAAAACACTCCAGGTAAAAGAAGATATAGAACATGGGTAAAAAGACAATGTCAGTCATACATTGGTAAAAAAAGAAAATATATCAAGTAAGATTCTACAGTTAAAAGTACCCTTTCAGATGACCAAGCCTACAGGGGAATCAGAGCTCCAGCATGTGATCAGAGAGGAACTTGGGGAGTTAATAGTAGTATGAGTAGGGTTATGTGATACAAGGGCATAACCAGGTACTAAGAAGGTGCAATTTGAGGGAGTTTTTGAATATGGATGTGAAGGGGGCAGTGGACACGGATAGGGGAAGAGAGCTCCAATTTCTGGCAACGGTGTGGGAGTAGAGCACTTTCTTTGCATTATTGTTAGCCTTGGTGATGGAGAGGAGAGATTTTTCACTGGATCTTAGGTCAATCATGGTTTGCAGTATAGATAGTAAGTAGGTTGGATAATGAGGGTTTTTTTTCAGGATATTTGAGAATATTGTAGGCTGTGCCCAGCTGGTGATAGTTAAGTAGCTGTGGTAGCTCAAGCCATTTTAGTTCTTTTAGTGCAACACAGTGATGGGTTCTATAGGTTGAGTTAGTAGGAAACTTGGCTATTTTATTGTAGCATGATTCTAGTTTGTCTAGGTCACATTGTCTGATTGGGGTAAAGATTGGTGCTGCGTATAATAGAGTTGAGAGGAGGTGATTCTTTTTTTTTGTGAGAGAAAGAACTTATGCCTGTATAGGGAGCCTAGTTTTTTTTTGTGTACTAGTTTTATGGTATGTGAGATGTTAACATCAAAGTGGAGATTATTGTCTATTTCAATGCAGAGAAGTTTGGTGTGGTTAGAAGGGGAGATGGTGGTGCCATCCTTAGATGTTATGGTAAAGGAGAGGTTTTTTTTTATCTATTAGGGGTAAATAGTAGCAGTTTTGTCTTTTTGGGATTTATAATTAGTTGGATACCCAATATCCATTTTTCTACTGAGATAAAGGCATCTTGAGTGAGTGTATGTAGGGTGGTGGGAGATGAGGTGGAGCAAATCAGGCTTGAATCATCCACATATTGTATGAGTATGGCATGTTGTGTAGAGCATTTGAGGTTATTTGTGAAAATAGAGAACAATAGCGGGTCCAGTATAGAGCCCTGTGGGACTCCTATAGTGGTTGGACGTTGTGTAGACAGAGTTCCTTTCCACTGGACTGATTGTTGCCTGTCAGACAAGTAGCTTCTAAACCAGGCTATAGTAGAGGAGGTGAAGGATAATGATGTCAGTGAGTCTAGTAGAATGGAGTGGGAGACCATATCAAATGCTTTTGAGAGGTCCAGGAAAATGGCTGATACATATTTGTTATCATTCCTGTGAAGGTTTATAAAATTAGTGAAGGATAGAAGGGCTGTGGTAGTGCTGTGATGTGGACGGAAACCGTCTGTGTGGTAGATAGTAAATTGTGTGTGTTAAGAAATGTCATCACTTGCAAGTGGATGCATTTCTCAAGAATTTTGGATAAGTGGCAAAGGATGGCAATAGGTCGGTAGTTGCAGAATTCATAAGAATTACCTCCTTTATGGAGAGGAATGATGTGAGATACTTTCCAGAGTTTGGGTATGTAGGATTCTAGTATGGAGCGGTTAATAAGGATGGATACAGGATATGATAGGGAGTCACTAGCCATTTTTAGGTATGCAGCAGGTATGTTATCAGCTGCTAGTGTGGTTGGCTTTAGTTTTAGGAGGAGATTTTTGATAGTTGAAGTGGGCACTGGTGATAGGCTGAAAGAGGGGGTGGTGTGGGATAGGTTAGGTTGTGACTGAGGTAGACTGTTTTTGGTTATTTGACTGGACAGGGCTAAGATGGATTTAGTAAAATGGTTATTAAATTGAGAAGCTATGTCTAGGGTATTGTTAGTAGAGATGGGTGCTGGGGTTGTGGTTTTGCCTGGCTTTAGTAGGGAGTTAATGGCATGCCAGAATTTTTGTGGACTATTTGAATATTTCCTTTGAGCACTAAAAAAACAGTTTTGTTTGTTTATTTTGGATTCAGCCTTGGCCTTGTTTCTAAGCTGTTGATAGTATTGTCTGGAGCTAGGGGTTTTCTCAGTTTTCCATATTTTCCAGGCTTTATCTCTAGCTTTTAGTAAGGCTCTGGTGTCCCTATTTAGCCAGGGTGCGTGTTTGGCTTTAACTCTGATCTTTCTGCTGGGAGCTAGACTGTTAAGGATGTTAGAAAAGGTAGTATTGAAGTAGTCTCCTGCCTGGTCTAACCCGAGTGTCCGTAGTGGTTCCCGTTTGCAGTGGCTTAGAACAGTATTTGGGTATCGTGGGGTAAGGTTATGGTCATCTCGTACAAATTTGTAGACTACTGGTTTGGGGTGATTGGAGTGCTGGAGTAGGAAGGTGGGGAGATGATCACTTAAGTCATCTGGGAGACAGCCTACTGTATAGTTTTGTTTGGGATAGTTGGTTAGTGTCCAGTCCAGTATGGATTCTCTCTTTGTTTTCTCATCTATCCTAGTTGGTTCTTTAATTAGTTGAGAGAACCCATATAAATTGATATGAGTAGAGGGGCTACTGGAGTTAAAGGCTGCCCAGTCAGTTCACTCCCATCTAATTTCAACCCTCCTATATGCTTCACCTATATTTACCAACCTTAAGAAAACCAACCTTAACAAGTTAGCAACCTCCTATAATAACATTGCTAGATTTGCTACTGGCAATCCCTTCAGAACCCATCACTGTTCAAATCTTAGACAACTAAATTGGCTCGAATTCCAAAACCATCTGATTATCCCCCAACTCACAATTGCCCACAAGATATTTTACCAACCCAATAATACCCCTATACTCTCAAAACTCATAGTCCCATATAATAATCTGAACTCCCTCGTTCTTCTAGCAAACTTCTTGCCAGCTTAACAAAGTCTAATAATGCAGCTGGTGACTCTCTGTTTACCAACACAGCAGGAAAACTCTGGAACCTACTACCCACTGAACTAACTCTAACTACATCCTTGCCACTCTTTAAACAAAAACTTAGAAAACACCTCCAAATGCACTGGCTATGCCCTTGTAGTAACCCTGACTAACCATCCTCTTCACCCCTCTTTCTTCCTCTTCTTGCCATACTTCCAAACTTCTACATGCTTTTGACTTGTAAATAAGAATGACTCTTTCTAAACTCTAATCAACTTAGTGTTTAAATAATTCTATCTCATATGATCTATTGTACATAACTCTTACTACTCTGTTTTTGAGCTGTCTTAAGCTGTATTCTGCTCATTGTACTGTTTCTCTAGTGTTTTTATCTATTGTACATAACTCTTACTGTATTATATCTGTTCTAGCTCTCTTAAACTTTACTCTGTTTTACTGTAACATTTCTCAAGTATTTTTATCTCAAGAATGTATTAACAACCTGTTTTTATTTTGTTTTTTAATCCTTTTTTTCACCATGTAACAATATTTTATACTTTGTATATCTGTGTGGAGCTTTTCTCCCCGGGCCTCTATTGAAAATGGAAATATATCCAGCTAGACTAGCCCGGTCAACAAATGTAAAATAAAATAAAATAAAATAAAAATAGTAGGATTGTTTCCTGAGGTAGATTGTCCTTTGTCCAGTGTAGGATGTCTTCTATTATGAGCGAGTGGTTGCCTGGAGCTATGTAGCAGCATATTATATTGATCTTCTTGGTGTTTCTTATGGATAGGACAGAAAATAGGACTTCAGCATTTTGAAAAGTGGGTGGTGTGGTGTGCAGGAGCTGGAGGTTAATGGTGTTTTTAAACAGAATGGCTACTCCTCCTCCTTTCCTGTTTGTTCTCTCAGATCTAAGTTTATTATACCCTGGGGGAAGAAAGTCTTCATCTTGGATACTGGGTTTAAGCCACGTTTCTGTAATGGCGAGTATATCAGGGTTGTAGTGGGCTATGAATGCATGTAGGTCTGTTAGCTTATTGGTAATACTTCTTATGTTGAGATTTAGGATTAGCAGGGCAGATGCTTGTCTAGCTGAGAGGGGACCTGGATTTGGGTGAATGTCACCAGAGGTTAGCAGAGTTTGTAGAAGTGTCAGTATGTGTTTTTTAATATTAATTGTTTGTGAGCTTGGTCTATGAGAGTTTTTCTTAGTGTGGTGAGATGGTGTAATTTTTGTTAATGAGTAATATATGTAAGATGTATGATTGTAGGGCATATGTAGAAGTCTGAGTGGGTTTGAGAGGGTGGGCTAGTGTGAGTAGTGTGATAGTAGTTGTGTGGCGGTAGGTCTGTTTGTAAGGAAGTTAGGAAGGTTAGCAATAGTAGAGCTAGGGATAGGGATGTGAGTGTAAGTAACATGATACTACTTTGAGTGAGAAGTACAACTAGGATTCCTGGCTGGTTGTGTGTGAGGGTAGAGTTGTGTTGTCTGGGAATGTGTGCTGGGAGTGGGATCAGTGTGGGATGTAATTGGATTGGGGAGTGGGGGGAGGTAGGATGAGTGGGCTGGGCTAGTTGTTAGGGAATTAGGGGTGGACTACTGGTCAGGTGATTAGGGGTTATAATAAAAGTAGAAGTAGTGGGGGCAGGTGGAAATAGTGGGCAGGGAGGGGAGCAGAGCAAGCCCGAGTGCAGCGAGGGTGAGCGAAGTGGGCTAACACTGACTCCAAGTGTTTCTTTAGGCTTTGGTAAGTATGTAGTGTTAGCTTAAATTGTAATATGTTAAACTGAAATTTTAACTGTAATTTAAACTGCATGTTTGCACTAAGTTATAGACTATATTATGGGCACAGAGTATAATTTTATGACATTCTTAAAAGGATATAGAATTAAAGCTGGGGTTAGTTACAGTTGAAAAGTACAGTTTTGTACCTACCATAAATGTAGATGTTCGAGTGTCTTCACTGCTGCAGTCATTACACTAGGGTTGCCATCAGGCAGGCACGCAGTCGGCCAGAGTTCCAAAGTCTTGGTCCGGCGTCGGTTTCTGTTGCTTCCTCCCTGACGTCAGTGTGCCAGGGGTATATAAGATGCAGCCAATGCCATTTTCTTCAGTTTTTCTTGCCCCAGATGTCAGGTGCCCCCAAAAATGGTAGGCAATACATATTGCTAATAAAACATACAATAAAGTAAAAATAAAACCTTCAGTAACCAGCAAATACACCACATAGGTAGTATAGGTTGAGAAGTATAGATACGTCCCAGCTAAGAAGGAGGGGATGGCGGGTGGGTAGCCTGGACTGCAGCAGTGAAGACACTCGAACATCTACATTTATGGTAGGTACAAAACTGTACTATGTTCATCGTGTTTCACTGCTGCAGTCATTACACTTGGGTTGAATCCCAAAGCTGAGGTAGGGTGGCTGGTTCTATAGAGGATTTGGGGTGGCTATGAGGCCCTGCAGCACTGCAGTGGCAAAGCCAGCTCTGGATCTAGAATAAAGAGGCAAGTGCTAATGCTTGGTAAAGGTGTGCACTGAACTCCAAGTTGCAGCTTCCAAGATATCTTTGGTAGGTACTCCTCTAAGGTAGGCAGTAGAAGTGGTAGTTGCCCTGGTGGAATGTGGTCTAATGTTACTAGGTACAGGTTTCCCATGCTGCGTGTAGCAGAACCGGATACAGTGTCCTATCCACTTTGAAATGGTCTGCTTTGAAATAGCCTTTCCCTGTGATCCTGCAGCATATGCTACAAACAATTGCTCAGTTTTTCTGAAAGCTTTTGTTTTTTCCAAGTAGAAACGTAATTGTCGGTGTATGTCCAAGGAATGCAGAAGTCTCTCCCCTTTATTCTGGGGATTTGGATAAAAGGTTGGCAAGTGAATAGTTTGGTTATGAGCCACACTGGATACCACCTTAGGCATAAAGGAAGGGTTTGTTCTTAAAGAAACCCTGTCTTGATGAAAGATGATGAAAAGCTCCACTGCCATTAGTGCCTGTAACTCTGAGAATCTTCGTGCTGAGGTTATTGCCAGAAGTAGAGCAGTTTTCCATTATACATATTTTAATTCTGCTGAATTGGCTGGCTCAAAACGAGGTAAAGTGAGTTTTTCCAAGACAAAATTGAGTCCCAAGTAGGTGTTAGTGCTCTCCGTGGTGGTCTTATGTTTTTAGCCCCTGTGAGGTACTGCTTTAGCAATGGATGAGAGAAAATAGGAGGGTCTGTGTTGTAATGAGCCGAGATGGCAGAGGCGTGAATCTTAATGGATGAGAAGGATAGTCCTTTGTCCAGCATCTCAGTTAAGTATTGTAGTATCTGAGGAATGTTTGGGACAAGAGGATCAAAGCTTTGAGCCTGGTTCCAGGCACAGAATCTCTTCCACTTTTCTGAATAAGATTTCCTGGTGCTAGGCCTCCTGGCCTCCAAAATGGCATCCATAACAGCTTTGGAGAGAGGTGTTGTCTGCTTGACTAATAAATCTGCCATGCAGCCAGGTTTAAGGTTTTGAGCTGACTGTGCAGGATCTGATTGTTTTGTTGCGTCAGAAGGTGTGGAATTTGAGGTAAAATCCATGGTGGTCCTTGAGCTAAGTACTTTAAGATTGGGTACCAGTGCTGGCGTGGCCAGTCTGGAGCAATCAGGATCATCTGTGGTTTTTCTTGTCTGGCTTTTAGGAGTACCTTTGAAAGGAGAGGCAGTGGTGGGAAGGCATACACTTTTAGGTTTTCCCAGCTGAATGAAAGAGCATCCACTTTCCATGCTTGTGTGTGATAAGTCCTTGTGCAGAATTTTTGTAGTTGGCAATTCAGTGTGGAGGCAAAAAGATCTATGTCTGGGCACCCCCATTTTTCAATTATCATGCTGAAGACTTGTGGATTTAGTTTCCACTCGCGAGGATCCATGATGTTTCTGCTTAAGTCGTCTGCCAGAGTATTTTTCTTTCCTGGCAGGAATTGTGCTTGCAGATGAACTTGATAAGTTAAAGCTGTGTTCCACAAGGTCATGGCTTGTCTGCATAGGGGGTAAGAATGAGTGCCCCCTTGCTTGTTTATGTACCACATTACTGTGGTGTTGTCTGTCTTTAATAATAATTGTCCTGGATGCAGAAGGTCCTTGAAAGCTGTTAGGGCATTTTGTACAGCCAACATCTCTTTTTGATTAATGTGAAGATGCATTTGGTCTGTGGTCCACTTGCCCTGAATGCATTTTCCTGCCATGTGTGCTCCCCAGGCGTAATCTGAAGCATCTGTTGTTAAAGTCTGCCTGGCTGTGGGTAGAGTAAAAGGCTGACCCTTGTTGAGGTGACAAGCCTGTGCCCACCATCGAAACTCCTGTTGTAGGCAGGGAATTAGTGATATTACTGTTTCCAAACTGTGAGAGTGTTGAGTCCAAACACTTTTTAGGTACCATTGTCATTTCCTCATATGCAGTCTGGCATATGGAATTAGTAGTATGCAGGATGCCATGAATCCCAAGGTCTGCAGAATTTTTCTTGCAGGGAGTTGGGACTTTGTTGCCATCAATTGAAAATACTGAGTCAGTTGTCCTTGTTTGTCTGGTGTGAGATAAGCCATCTGGGCTGTTGTATTTAAGCTGGCACCCAGGAATATCATCTTTTGTGAGGGCACTATTTTTGACTTCTTTTCATTTACTGTGTACCCTAGGCAAATTAGCAACCTTTTTACAAATGCCAGATGCTTCAGAAGAATGTCCTTGCTCTCTGCTTGAATAAGGCAGTCATCCAGGTATGAATATATTTGAATTCCTTTTTGTCTGCAAAATGCAATTACTGGTGCCAGGCACTTTGTGAAGACCCTGGGCACAGTAGATAAGCCAAAGGGCAGTGCAGAGAATTGGTAGTGCATTGAACCAGCTATGAATCTGAGGTATCTTCTGCAATTTTGTCTGATAGGGACATGCAGGTATGCCTCTTTGAGGTCCAAAGTAACAAGCCAAGCTTTCTTGCCCAACATGGAAAATAGCTGCTGTAGTGTCAACATTTTGAATTTCAGAACATCCAGGTAAGTATTTAGAGTAGAAAGGTCTAGTATGGGTCTCCAGGCTTTGTCCTTTCTGGGGACCAGGAAGAGTCTTGAGTAAAATCCTTGCCCTTGTTCTTGCTGTGGTACTTTTTGAATAGCTCTCATGTCCATGAGGGCTGTAATTTGCTTTTGTGCCTCTGCCCATTGATTTTGTGGCAGTTCTGGCATTCCTTTTACCCTTGGTAAAGTGTGAAAGTGGAACCTGTAACCCTGAGACACAATATTCAGAACCCATTTGTCTTGGGTGATTGTTTGCCAATTTTGTGAAAAAAGTGTTAGTTTTCCCCCTAAGGGAGCTGCCAAAAGGGAAGAGCTTGGCATTGGAAGGGGGAAGTCATTGGGACTGTTTCCTGTAAGGTTGTGACTTGTCCTCACCTCCTTTTGGGGTTGAATCATCCCACTGTCTTGATCTGTAAGAGCCTTGGGGCTGAGATCTGCCTCTTGGGCGTCTGTATCTGCCTCTTTGTGGTCTGTCTGACACTGGAAAGGGTCAATTCTTTGTAGGCCAATTTCTGCTAAATCAAGGTGGCTGTACCTGTAAGAAATCCTTTACTGTTTGCATAGATTTTGCCTTATCTTCCATTTTCTTTAATACCTCCTTTGCCTTAACACCAAATAAAATATCTTGCTGTAAAGGAGCATCCAATAATTTTGCCTTAACATGATCTGGTAAACTTTGTTCTTTTAACCAAGCATGCCTTCGAATCACAGATCCTGTAACTGCTGCTCTACAAGAAGCCTCTAATGAATCAAAACCATATTGCAAAGTATGTTTTCCCACTTGTTCAGCTGCATGCAATAAATCCTGCATTTCCTTGTAGTCAGGATGTTCTGCACTAGTACTCATTTTCTGTTTTAATTGAGACATTAAGTATTGTTGGTATTTAAGCATGTGAAACTGGCAATTTAAAGCCCTCACTGATAAAGTTGCAGAAGTGAAACTTTCTTCCCCCATCTGTCTAATGCTGTAGAATCACTGTCAGAGGGAACTGGATTTTTAGTCGTGGAAGCCTTTACCCCTTTGGGACCCTGGGAAATAGTTTCTGGGTCAGCAGCAGGGTTTTTATAAAGAAATTTGTGAGAGTCAGGGACTCTGTAGTACCTGTCTGGCTTGACTGGAGCAGGGGGTAAAGAATCAGGATTTAAACTGGATTCAGAGAACACATCATCCACAATATCCAACACTGGCAGAATAGCAAGGGGCCTGTGCTGAGGCAATAAAAGGAAGTCTCTGAGCCTTTTCTTGGATTCTGAATAATCCTAGCCCTCCCACTGGAAATGCTCCCTCATGGTATGTAAAGTTTCCCCAAAAGAATAATCCTCAGGAGGAGAGGCTAAAGGAATTGATTCTTCAGCATCAGAGTCCTCATAGGGGGGTAAAGAGTATTCCTGGTCTGAAGAGGAATCAGAATATATAGAAATCTGGTCAGAGGAATCATAGTCTGTATCCTGCCTAAGCCTTTTATCAGGAGGGGGATGGGAACCCCTGATCAGAGTAATTAAGTCTTCGGCCATTTGGAGCATCTGTTTTTTAGGCATGGAGGCCTGTCCAGGTGAATGCTGTACTTGCTTCTTTGTCTTTAATGGAGTTTTAGACTTGGCTGTAGTTTTAATGGTAAGTTGAGAAGGTCTGAAAACACCCTCAGAAGCCGATGCCTGCTCAGCGGCTCTGGACCCATCTGAAGGGTTAGTCTCCATAGGCCCAACACCTTGAGTATCCAGAGGCCTAGGTACCTCCACGTGGGAGTCGGTAGCAGCCTGTGGCCCTGAGGTAGCGGGTGTCAGGGGCTGTGAAAGCACCTCACTGAGAACCGGCGAACCGGCGACTGGCCTAGAAGAGGCTTTGTCGTCAGTTTTGGACCTTGGATGCCTGTCCTTATCCTTGTCTCTGCGTTTTTTGTGCATTCCGGTCATCGGTTGTTCTGACAGCATGGTATAATTAAATCTTCGGCCAAAGTAATGGCGAGCAAAATCAAACCGGCATTTAATAGTGAGTTTGTGAAATCTAGCACAAAACCGACAATTAGTGACGTCGTGATCTGGGCCTAGGCATGGAATACAGTAAGAATGAAAATCCTTATGAGGTATTTGCTTCCACCAAGAAATACAATTATTAACTCTTACTGACATCGGTCTGAGGCAAGAAAAAGTTTCCCCAATGGGGTACTTAGCTTTATTGAAGACTTCGGTTCTGAAAATCGAATTTGATATCTCAGGAGTCGGCCGACCGGCACTTGCAAATTGCTTTTGCTTCGAGCACCATGCGACAAGAAAGACTGAAGAAAATGGTGTCAGCTGCATCTTATATACCCCTGGCGCACTGACATCAGAGAGGAAGCGACAGCAACCGATGCCGGACCAACCCTTTGGAACTCTGGCCGACTGCGGCCCCGCCTGACGGCAGGATAACCCTAGTGTAATGACTGCAGCAGTGAAACGCGATGAACATCAGGAGAAGAAATGAAATGCTATTATAGATTTGAGTATTTCTCAAAAGAAAATTTACTTTAGTTGGGGGGGGGCACTAACTGAAGAGCAATATACAGCTGTTTAGTCATGGTGATGTACACATCAGTACAGAGGTCTGACTAAGGAACTATACAGCAGAAATGTACTAATACACACACTAACATTTGTTTAAGTTAATGCAGGTAAGGCATTTTACTGTCTAGACACTTGGAAGTTAAGCACCTACATTAGTATTTAGTCTATTTAGTTGCAGGACAAGTGTCTGTGGGTGCCCAGTGCTCAAGAGAAAAAATTGAAATTTCCACTGCTTGATATGGGGGGCAGAGACCTGCTTGACCTGAAGGATGATTTGGATTACTGAAAGAAAAATAGAATAAAAATGTAAGAGAGCATTAGGTTAAGGCAGCACATACTGTGTGACCAGTCATACTGGATTTTTGTTTAGCAATAGTCAATAACAAAAACATCAGGCAATGGTTATTCCTGCTTCAGCACCTGATAACATAAAATCTTTTCTTATGGCAACATACAAAAATAAAATGTAAATATCTAAAGCAGTCCTGTACTAAATTAAGCAAGATACACTTTCAATATATTTAAAAACTAGTCAATGCAGTTAGACAGAGCAGTGAAATGCAACATGTGAAATAGCCCTTCTGGCTCTATAACAGTAAACAAGGAGCACAAAACATATCTAGGTGCATATGTGACAGCAGTTCATTAAGCAGAATTATCTAAAGGCATCCTGCAGTGTTAAAAATAACAGAAACATATAATATAAGCTGTTATACTAAAGAATTATGAATTAAACCACAATGTACTGCATACCTTGAATGCAAAAACTTACAGTAGTATGATTATACACCAAGGGAGACAAACAGCTGCTGTTGTATTTGAAACAAAAAAACAAAATGGCACCCTTGACAACTGACTAATTCTATAACAAACTAATAAGGTATGTGAGAGATGTTTTTACACAATGTCACTGGAGGCTAAGCTCTCACATAAAACACTCCTAATTTAATCATGTTGTCAGTAGTATCCACATGGCACTCATCATCACACACACAGTACAACATATAGACCCACATATGCTGAGGCACTTAAATGTAGTCTTCCTAAACCCCAAATACCGCCTAGAAACCTCCTAGATAAAGAACACAAAACAAATGCTCTCACCAGCTCCAAATTCACTCTTTCCAAACAACACATACAGCTACATCTCATGGAGCCTTTACTTCTAAGACCATAAAGCAACCCCCCACAACCCAACATTCTGGTCATTGGGGATTCCTTTGTGAGACACACTGATGTCCCTCTCATCTATCTGAGTAAGGACTAAGTCATGGTCAGTTGCTTATCAGGAGCCATGATCCACCATATCACACATGCACTCAGGTCACTGGACCACAAGTACCAGTATGACTCAGTCATACGCTATGTGGGTATAAATGACTGGAGATGAGCTTTCTTAGACTATATGAAAAGAGGCATCATGGAGCTCTCAAATATGCATTGTAGGCTAGTATAAGCCTAGCACAGAGCAGCATTCTACTTTCTCTAATGATGATGCCACCATATGAACATAAGATGACTGACTTTAATAATTGGCTTAGTTTCTGGTGTCATTCTAAGAGGGTGTAATATTTGTCTGCATGGAAGGAGATGGTCAACAGACCATGCTGTTTTGCCAGTGATGATCTACACCTCTCCCCTCTAGGCTTTCAAATAATAGCTAAACATAGTCCTCCCCATTGTGCCTGTTTCAGGTAAAGCCAAACTGAAAATATTTCCAACTTAGCAAATAAAAACCAAGAAAATCTAAAGACGTTAATGTTGAATACTAGGAGTCTAACCAAGAAATTCTACTCCCTATAAGCTCTCCTCACTCTAGATAATGTTGATGTCTGTGAAGAGTCACTAAGACATGGTTAAAAGTCACAGAGATCACCCTGGAAGTGCAAGGCTATAATGTCTTCCACAAATTTAGACCAGCAACTGAACACGCAGGTGAGACTAAATGTGGAGGTTTCTTGATTTACATAAAAAATAAATATACTTCCGGGCTGGTTAAGCAGGATGATACACTTGTGCTTTTCTGTATTCGAAACACCATAAACAAGATACACACCACTTCCTTGCAAGCTATAGGTCCCTCCTGTGATCCAGGAAACCCATAACACATGTTAAAGCCTACCAGAAACAGTCATCACCCAACCTGATACCATATTCATGGGTGGCTTTAATTACCCCACTATTAACTGGGAATCATATACAACACTGAACGTGCAGACACAGAGAATGTTCTTCATATTGATCACTGCTGCAGTAGTCGTATCCATATGGGTTATATCCTACCAAGGATATAATAGCCATCCAGTATCCAAAGCTTCAGGATACCTTCCATGCACCCAAACTGTCAAGCAGCTTGCATTGAGCTGAAAGAAAGACAAGTTTCAGCATGAAGTCCTTTGGAGCTTTACTACCATTGAAGAGTATGCTCCTCTGAGGCTTTTCAGGTTGGCTTGTGCTTTTCTTAGCTGGGCAGATAAATTCCCTTTGGGAAAAAAACGTCCATGTTCTTATTTTTTACTGATGATTTATTACTTTCCCTTTTCAGGAAAGTTATTTTAAAGCTAAGAGTGTTGTATTTTAATGGATTGTTTGGAGGCTGTAAACTACTATTAAATGGAGTACTTATAGTGTCTGTCAGTCTAATAGTGTTATCTAACTCATAAAATATTTTCTGTGGAGAAATTGTGTTTATTTTAATATTCTGGGGTTTGCATAGTGTTTGAAAGCACTTTTTACTGTAAAAAAGGTAACTTTTGTGGACTGATAGTTTTACTGGTATTGTTGCTTGTTTCATCTAGGATAGAGGCACCATTTTCAGCTTGACCATGGAAGAGATTGTCATTCCTACTGGCAGTCCTTCTTCTAGCCACAAAAATAAAACTTAAGCAAATACCCTTTGTCACCACAGTAGGCTAGCAATTTGTCTCAGCCACAGGTGGGGTGACTGCGCTGTGGCCATTTGTTGCACCTCATACCACTCATCTTTTACCCTGGATCCCGCTGGTGTAGCATCTACAGCCACTATAGACCACAGGTTAGCCATATCCTCTGTGGCTATTGAGGTCCCCTAAGTGGGCAAGAGCAAAACATTATTGTTGGTTCTGGGAGAGGAAACTGGGAACAGGGAAGGTTTCCCTGTTGGATCAGAATGCTGTGCCCACCCCTGGGAAGCAGTGGCTACAAGTTGTAACATGGTTGGCCCCATTCTTCCTGCCAAAATGAAACAGAAAACCAAGATGTATCTACTCCTCCTCAAATTTCTTTATATAGGAGTATTTTACTGGGACTGGCTCAGGGTTGGATTCAGGCTATTGATCCTTCTTGTACAGTAGTTTCCAGTAATAGAAAGAGGGATGGCTCCTTTCCTGAAGAGATTCAAGATTCTTAATCTGAAAAGGAAGATGCAGGAATTGATTCAGGGTTTAGTCCTCATATTTCCTAGTTCAGATCAGTGGAGAGCTCACTTTTGATTCTACCTGTGGGGGTGGGGGGTGGGGTTCTCTTTCTCTGAGACTATTGCTAGAATGTCCCAGAGTTTCCAGTGGGAGAACACTGAGTTTTCTCAGTCCCACAAATAATACTATAAATTCTTACAAAAGGATTTTCCAGAACCTACACTCATTCCTCCTGTCTTATCTGCTTTAGAGGATGTGTGTTTAATCACCTGTAATTGTCCTGATAGCCAGCTGACCCTAAAAATGCAGCTAGGATGTATAAAGTTCCTCAGTCTTTTAAATTTTTATACACTATTCTCAAACCTGACCTAGCAGCTATCGCCTTAGTTGGCTCATCTAATGTTAAGCACTTAGTTAATTCAAATACTACTCTTCTAATAAGGATGGGAACATTTTTGATATGCATGGGGTAAAAAGTGTATACTTCTGCAACTTTGAGTTTCAGAATTTTAAATTATCAGGCCCATATATTAAAGTTAATTCTGACATATTGTGCAAACGTGAGGAATATTTTATCTACAGTTTCTTCTTGTGAAGAAAAATCTGCTTTAATTAACTTACTTTCTTCTATTGCACAGGTCACTATTCATTGTTTGTAATGTGTGTATGACTCTGTTAATACTTCTTCCTGAGCTATGGCCACTGGTATGGTTTAAGAGGGTTTGCCTGGCTGCATTCTCAGAGACTTCCAGATGATGTTAAAAATTAGATTTTTAATTCCCACTTGCACAGACATTTAGTGTTCGGAACCTCTGCTGCAGAGGTGATCAAATGTGTGATGAAAGTGGCAAGATGTTTTATGGAATTTCTAAGATTTTTCAGGCTTCCTTTTCCAAATTGTCCAAGGGATTTCTTTACTCCTCATCCAATAAACAGTTTCAACAGAATTCAGGTAAACAGACTGTGAGGATATTAGATATTGGTATATGTGCTAGCATGACTGGCTGAATTTTTGTAAATAATTGCAAATAATTATAAATTACCCTGTGTTACATATGCCAGCATGACTAGCTATAGTTTTGTAAATAAGTTTATGTCTTTTGATTATCACTCTGATTTATGCAAGGTGTTTGAATGTCAAACAGTGTTCTTCTGGCTGACCAAATGTACATGTTCTTTGTAAAGAGAATTCTGAATGTATGTTGCCAGAGTCGGCTGACCTAGATGTGATGTCACTGTGTGCCAGAGCTGGGAGAACAGAATCTTCACTGCAGCTGTTTGTTTATTTTTCAAAGTCTGATATGAGAGTAGAATTCACATGGCAACTTCCTGTTACTTTTGAAAAAGATCTGCTATAAAAAGTAGGTTCTGAGTCAGTTGTTCAATTTTGTTCAGTAGTTGTTTTCCAGAGCTGTTCAGCAGTCGTAGTTCAGTTGTTTCCAGGAGAGTAGTTGCTCCAGTCACTGAGGACAGACAACAGCCTGGAGTATGGACATAATTTCTCATCTTACCTTACAGAAGTAAGAGTATAATCTTGCCTTGCAGAATTATTTAGATTAAATAGGCTAAATTAATCTTCAGCTAGTCAAGGAAGTACAGCAAGGTTTTCTAAAATCATTGTGAGATCTATCCTACAGTATTATTTTCATATTTCCTGTATGTGAAACTCTGATGTTTATTGGAATCAGTTTTTCAGTATTTACATGTTTTAAATCATTTTATTTATTATTAAATGTTGTGCTACCTCTCATTGTGGCTGGTTATTTAGTTAATATTTTTAATAACTTGAGAGTATTTATGCTTATTGTGATAACACCAGTGCCACTCCAAAAAGCATTACTGCTTGGGATACATGCTACAATTTGTTTCAATATCTATTTTACCCAATATAATTGAACACCCCTTTTTAAGGGTATTGTGTCATTTGATTGGTGGCAGCCATTATGGGCAAAGAAACACAGCAGATAAATCTGTGCCAGTCTTTTCCAAAGAGAGTGTGTGTGTGTGTGTGTGTGTGTGTGTGTGTGTGTGTGTGTGTGTGTGTGTGTGTGTGTGTGTGTGTGTGTGTGTGTGTGTGAATATCAGACATTTAAGAGTGAGTGTGTCAGATACCTACCTAGAAATGGGACACAGTGCTCTGCAGTAGTTAGTGTGGAGATTCATTTGGGGACATGGAATGAAGCATATAGTCTAGTCCCAGGTTTGGAACCTGTTTCTGGATACTCTTATAAGAAATTGTGTCTTTCTATCCCTGCCTTTAGTGGCACTCCCTTACAGGAGACCCTAGTGAAGACTGAGATTCCTTTAGTTACTGCCTGGGGGTAAAGAGAGGTTATCACACAGACATTTAAGAAGAAGTGGTAGGAGGTTCCAAAAAGAAGTCACAAACCTCCCAAAACCAAGGACACTCCAACAAGTCTGAATGACTATTCAAGAGACCTTGTGAACCCCTCCCACTGTGACCTGCTTTCTCTTCCAGGAAGTCTGTATCTCCATTTTTCTGTTTGGCAAAAGATTGATTAATAAAAATGGGTTCTAAAATCATTACTCTGAGTTACACAAGACTGAACTTGACAGTCAAGAGGAGAAGGTAAACAATTGCACCACATCACACTCATCACATAGACTCACTAAATCTACACCACCAAAATCCACACATAGTAGCACAAAAACATTTGCAGAGGCTCTCAATAATA
This sequence comes from Protopterus annectens, assembly GCF_019279795.1. Lineage (NCBI taxonomy): Eukaryota > Metazoa > Chordata > Ceratodontiformes > Protopteridae > Protopterus > Protopterus annectens. The sequence continues at coordinate 1,963,149,151 of NC_056729.1, forward strand.
ATCTGTCTAAGCAACAGAGACCTCCAAAGCAGAAATGCAAGCAACCTCCATCCCCCAACACAACCCAAATGACACATAGCCCACAGACTCAGTGTGCCACTCAACCACAGCCAATAAGACAAAACAAAGTACCCAACACACTAGTCATAGGTGACTCTATAGTCAGGCACACTGATGTCCCACTCGCCAGGCTAAACAAGGAGAAGGTTACTGTCAGCTGCCTGTCGGGTGCCAGGATCCGCCACATAACCCCATGCACTCAGGTCACTCCACAATGAGTACAAATAGGACTCTGTCATTGTCCATGTGGGTGTGAACTAACTGAGACATACCTCCCTGGACTACATGAAAAGAGACATGGAAGACCTCTCCAATCTTGTAGCCCAGGCAGGTATGACCCTATCCCTGAGTAGCATTCTGCCATCACCCAGAATGATGCTGCAGTACAAGGACAAAATTATTGACTTCAACAATTGGCTAAGCTTCTGGTGCCACTCTAAAGGGATCCAGTATCTGTTTGTCTGGGATGACATGGTCGACAGACCATGATGCTTTGCCAGAGATGGCCTGCACCTGTCACCCCTGGGATTCCGGATACTGGCTAAGGTTCTTGCCGCCCCTATAGTGCCTTTTTTAGGCAAGGTTCAAATGACAAATTCACCACCATAACAGGAACAGGCAAACAAAAACTGAGGGAGGTGCTACTCAATGCTAGAAGTCTAAATCTCAAAATGCGCTCACTCAAGGCACTCCTTAAAATGGAGAACATCAATATCTGTGCAGTGACTGAGACCTGGTTCAAGGGTCCAGAGAGCACCCCTGCACTACCAGGCTATAACTCATAACACACTTTTCAGCCATGTAACCTGGACCGGAACACCAAAGGCAGAGGTGTGTCCATATTCATTAAGGATACCCACACCTCCAGGCTAGTTGCACAGCATAATGCAGCCGAGGTTATCCAAGTGCAACTAACTCTAGGCAAAACTGCAATCCAAATTGTAGCTTGCTACAGATCACCCACCATGCCCCAGGATTCCCACTCCTCTTTTCATGATGTACTGGAAAATATTAGGGTTCAACCAAACACCCTAATAATGGGTGATTTCAACTACCCCACCATTAACTGGGAAAACTACTCATGTACCAACTCCTTCACTCAATGCTTTCTGGAATTCATAAACTCCAATGCCCTGGGTCAACTTATCCACACCCCCACCAGGGGCAACAATATCCTAGATCTAGTCATTACCAACATGAGTGACCAGTGTTTCACTCCTGAAGTCAACACCTCATTGGTCCGATCCGACCATAAGATAATTACCCTAGATATCCACATCCTGCCCCCACCCCCATTAAGGAAACCATGGTAAAAAATTTCTCCAAAGCCAACTTCATGCTTCTTAAGAAAGAAGTGGTGAACTTCAAGACACCCATGCAGATGGACAATACAGTTACGACTACTGAATCCTACACAATTGCACTTTATAAGCACTTACATAAGTGCATGGGTCATGCTATCCCAAACAGAACCAAGACGCTATCCTCCAAAAAAAGGAAGCCAATCTGGTGGTCCCCTGCCATAAACAAACTGTACAGAAGGAAGAAGCTGTTGCAAAAGAGAGTAAAATCCCATGAGTAGAGGAGCTCCCTGGTCAGCCTCAGTAAGAAGCTGTGATCCCTGATAAAATCCTCCAAAACTAGTTACGAAAACAAAATTGCCACTGATTCTAAAGGCAACCACAAAGCATTCTATAGCTATGTCAAGAATCTCAATGGCAACACTCAGATCTGCTCTGAGTTACAGCACAATGGTACTAAATATACAGACCCAACTGATATTGCCAACATCCTGGCAGATAGGTTCAGTGCTAACTTTACCCCCCCACCACCACCACCTAAAGAGCCCATCTCTATACCGGAAGAATGCAAAGTTCCTGTAATCATGGCTGCACAGGTAAAAACCACACTCTCCAAGGCCAAGAACACAGCATCCATGGGACCAGACAACATCCCAGGCTGCATTCTACACGAACTACAGAGCGAACTGGCACCCAACTAAGTACCATGTTCAGTCATAGCCTCATCTTAGGCTTTTTGCCTGCTGAATGGCGCACAGCAACAGTTATTCCACTCCACAAGGGGGGAGCCACCATGGACCCCAAGAACTACCGCCCCATTAGCCTGATGAGCCTGGTCTGCAAAGCCATGGAACGTATCATCATGGAACTTATAAATAAAGTCATTGGTAATCTCCAAACTCTGGACCCCATCCAGTTCAGGTTTGTAAAAGGCAGATCATGTCTCCTAAACCTGCTAGACTTCTTTGAATCAGTCACCAAAGCCGTAAACAAGGGTAAGGTGTTTCACACAGCCTATCTAGATCTTGCCAAGGCTTTTGACACCATGCCCCACTCTGGAATTATAGATAAATTCACTAAACTAGGTATAAATCCCTATGTCACAAGATGGGTTGCCAACTGTCTCACTGACAGAACCCACACCGTGAAAGTAGCAGACTCCAAATCTGACTTCAGACCAGTGACAAGTGGAGTACCACAGGGTTCAGTCCTGGGTCCTCTCCTGTTTGGTGTCTACTTCTCTGAAGTACAGGCTAACACAGAAGGTCTTTGGCTAATGAAATTTGCAGATGACTGCAAACTAGGAGCCATAATCAAAACTCCTAACGATGTGGACATCCTACAAAAGGGCCTCACTGAGACAGATGCCTGGTGTCAAAGCCATGGCCTCAAGCTCAATGCCAAAAAGTGCATTGTCATCCCCTTTGGTAAAAACTCTGTACCCATGAACTACAACATAGGTGGTAGTATACTTAACACCGAAAGTGTGATAAGAGACCTTGGGACACAGGTGGACAGTAGTCTCTCCTTTGATAATCACATCACCACAGTAGTCAGGAAATCCTTCTACATGGCACACCTCATCACAAAAGGTTTCTCATCCAGAAAAAAAGAGGTCATTGTTCCCCTCTACTCATCACTCATTAGACCCATTATAGAGTAAACGCCCCTTTTGGTATGTACCTCACAAGACATCTACAACAACTGGAAAGGCCACAGAAATACCTCACAAAGAGGATTACTGGCCTCAAACAGATGCCCTATGCAGACCGTCTCAAAAAACTCCAGCTTTACTCTGTTGCATATCGCCTACTCAGAGGTGATCTCTGCCTAACATACAAAGCTATGTCAAACCCAGAGCTGTTGGACATGCTCCACTTAAAGAAATCCCAATCCCTCTGAGCTACATGCTCTAGGGACCTAAACCTTGTCACCACAATAAACAGAACATGCCAGAGGGATAGATTCCTGTCCCATAGACTTCCCATACTCTGGAATAAACTACCTATCTATATCAAACAAAGCTCCTCATTAGCACTATTCAAGAAAAATCTTGATGATTGAATGGGAAATAGGAAATTTACCCCAGGGATCACCTCTGTGGCTCTGCTCGACAGTGGCACAGGAAAATAATTTTCTTGGGTGGCAAAAGCCAGGGTACCTTTTTGGCTGGGCTTGTATAGGCCCCAGGGCCGATAGCCTAGTACCTACCTATGAACCTATGCACATATGGCAGTGGGAGGAAACTCCTCTTTTTCAGGGGATCATTCCTCATCTTGCAGATAACACTGTTTTGTTTCCACCTATTCTTCATCACATACTGTCCTAAGGAGTCACAGAACCAGTTCCTCCTTACCAGGTGGGGAAGGGTTTTATTCTAGGATGTTCCTAGTCCCAAACAAAGAAAATGCTTGGAGAATAGTGCTGGATCTTTCTGCCTTTCCTAAACCTGTTTGTGATAGTAACCAATTTTAAAATGATGTCACTTCACAAATAGATTTAAAAGATGGTTATCATCACATTCCTAACCTCCAGACTTCAGGTGTTTCTTAAGGTTTTGTGTGTCTGGATCACATTATCAGTTATCTGCCTTACCCTTCGGACTATCCACTGCAAGAAGAGTGTTCACAAAGTTATAGCTCATTGCAGGTTAAAGGGTATCCACCTTTTTTTTCATATTTAGATGACTTACTTATCTTTGTAGAGACTTTTTCAAAATGTAGAGAATCTGTATCATGGGTGAGAGATCTCTTGCACAAACTGGGATTCCAAGAGAAAATTCAAAAGTCTTTCTTGACCCCCTCTCACAGAATTGTGTTCCTGGTATGTCAACTAGACACCTCAGTTCAAACAGATTTCCTTCCCTGGGAAAATATATCTTTATTTAGATCTGTTTCTAAGGTTTTCCACTCAGACGTCAGTAACTATTCAGGGTATACCTCAGGATTTTGGGTCTCATGGCATTTATGATTCTCATGATACCCCTGGCAAGACTCCACATGAAAAAGATACAGTAGTATCTGAAATCTCTTTGGTCCCAGCATCAATACCTTTTATCTTTTCAAATCACAGTATGGGGGTTTGTCAGTAGAGAATCACTTGGTGGAGACATCAGATATCCTTAAATCAAGGTCTTCCCTTCTCCCTCCTTGCTCCAAAGCAGTCAGTCATTACAGATGTTTCAGACTTTGCTTAGGGAGCAGTTTCAGGAGAGATAAAAGTGCAGGGGTTATGCCATACCAAGAACAGACACAAGCACATAAATATTAAGGAGATGCTTGCCATTATCAAGGCACTCAATTATCTTTGCCCCCAGGACCATCTCAAGTGGTTACAGACAATACCGCAGTGATGTGGTACATCAACAAGCATAAAGAAACCAGGTTGTAACCCCTTTGCAGACTAGCTAAGTTAGCTTGGGATATAGCTTCACAACACAGTCTCACTCTAAAGGCATTCTACATTACATCAAGGCAAATCTGTGCGGCAGATAAACTGACAAGGGTAGACACTCATGAATGGAAACTTGATCGGGAAGGGGTCTTTCAAGATTTGATACATCTGTGGGGAGTTCCTCAAATAGACCTCTTTGCCTCCTCTCTGAACGATCACCTGGCAACATTCTGTTCCAGGACTCCAACCAAGAAAGCTTGGAAGACATATGCCTTTTCTCTTTCTTTGGACAGGAATGTTCCTGTATGCCTTTCCATCCTTTCCACTAATATCCAGGATTCTTTGGAAGATTCAAAAGGAATCCACCTCATTGTGGTGACTCCATTCTGGCCCAAGCAGCTGTGGTTCTCCCTTCCTTTATTAATGGCCAAGGGAGTTTGATACACCCCAACATCAATTATCTTCAACTGACCTCCTGGATGATAGATTCTTAATTCCTTTTAGGCACCTGTTTTCTGAGGACATGCAGCAGGTACTAATGGAAGCAAGAAAGCATGCTACTCGAAAATCATATATTAGCAAATGGAAAAGGTTTTCTAGTTGGTCCCAGCACATAACCCACACTCATTTAGGGCTAGTTCTTCTTTTTTTTTACAATATTTGTGTGAGTTACTATCCTACAGCCCTTCTTTTTCCTCTGTCAGGGTTCATTTATCGGCCATTTCAGTATGTCTGCCTATGGATTCTCCTCTTTCAAGGCAGTCAGATGTCAAAATGTTCTTGACAGTTGTTTTGCATAAGAGGCCTCCAAGTAAACTGGTGGCCCCTCCTTGATATTTTAATTTTGTGTTAGAGAAATCAACACTTGCTCCATTTAAACCAGCTAATCTGGCTGACTTGAGGATCTTAACATGGAAAACAGTTTTATTGATTGCTCTGACCTCTACAAGAAGGGTATCTGAGTTCCAAGCTCTTATGATGAATCAGTCCTACCTCATTTTCCACAAGGACAGGGTTTCTTTGAGAAATACTCCTTCTTTTATGTCTAAAGTGTTATCCAAATTTAAGTCAACAATCCATCTTTCAATTTTCTTTCCTGAACCTAAAAATGAGGGATAGAGGATTCCTACTATTTCTTTTGGTACCTTATTACTAGACTCAGCAAAACCAACCTCAATGCTTTTCTAAAATCAGCTTATCTGTGTTTCTTTTGCGAAGTTTTCACTCTTCTTCCTTATTTTTTACTTTTTAGAGTGACTGAATAAAAAGCATTCTTTATTAAAAAAAATCTTTTTTCACTTATGTTTTTGTGTTTACTTTTTAGTTTTTTTACTAAAGTATAACACTAATTGTGTATTTATATATATTTATGCATTTGGTTACTTCCCATACCTATACAGGCATAGCACAACACAGTAAGCCAAATCTGCTTGTTTTTCTTCCTCTGGTGCTGTTCACTCTTGTCAGGTGACTTGCTGAGATGTCTGTTCATGTGACCCAGTAAGGAGGCATCGGCAGAGGAATTGTCATTTGTTGGAAACCAGGGAACAAGACTGTTAGGTGGAAATGCCTTCTTTTTAAATACTATAAAGCCAGGCATATACATATTTAAACTTCTAATATCACTGAAATGTAGGGAATATGTGTGCCAAAGAGTAATGGATAAAATTCCTTACGTATGATGAGGCCATCAAATGAGGTAAGATAAACTGAATTTCGTACTGCTGTAGGAGGAGGAGCAAACCTGACAGATACTGTGTGTGTGTGTGTGTGTGTGTGTGTGTGTGTGTGTGTGTGTGTGTGTGTGTGTGTGTGTGTGTGTGTGTGTGTGTGTGTGTGTGCATTCTGATCTATCCCTCTGTGGTTCTGTCATGTCTTTGTGGGTGCATCCCTCACTGACAAGAAGTTCAGCATTTTCTCCGCTCTTGCATGACAATAAAGCCAGGGATGCATATATATATATATATATATATATATATATATATATATATATATATTTAAATTTCTAATGTCAGCAAAATGGGTGCCAAAAAGACATGGAAAGGATTCCTTACGTATGATGAGGACATCAAATGAGGTAAGATAAAGTGAATGCTGTAGTGCTGTAGGAGGACGAGCAAATATGACAGATACCATGCTGTTGGGGAGTGTGTGTGTGTGTGTGGGGGTGATGCAGGGAGATGAGAGAGAGTGCCTGTGCATCCCACTCTATCTCTCTTAGGTCCTGTCATGTGTATGTGGGTGTGTCCCTTGCCAAAGAGAAGCTCGGCATTTTTTCTGCTGTTTCGAGAGAGCCTGACAGAACCACAGAGGGACAGAGCCACAAAACCAATTTCAATAAAAGGCATTTTAAAAATAGTTCAAACTGCCTGTATTTACTTGACCAAGGCATTTGACACAATACCCCACTCAGACATTGTTGACATCCAGTAGGTAGCCAAGTGACCCACAGACAGGTTCCAGGTAGTTAGAATTGGGAAGTCCACCTCTACATCTGCTCCTTTCTGGCTTCTATGGCTCCTTCTATTTTATCATCATTTGCAAATTTGGTCAGCCAGTCTCATGTCATTGGTTTTGATTGCAGAGATGTAGATATTAATGTTCTCCAAGAAGGGCTGACACAGACAAATGACTGGTGTCAGAACCATGGACTAAAATTAAATGTCAAGAAATGCATAATAGTATCCTTCATACTATCATATACTATCATAATGACAACACACCTCTAAGAGTCAACCCAGTAGTCAGGGACATGGAGACACACATAGACAGTAATCTAGCCTTTGACCATCATGTGACTTCAGTAGGGAGGAAATCATTCTTTACTGTGCAAGTTATAAACAAAGGCATGGCATCTAGGTCCAAGGAGGATATTGCTCCACTGATTTGGTATTCATTATACTTGTCATTGGATAAAATCCCCCCCTTGTTATGTACCTAACCAGGCATATCCAACAATTGGAACATCAATAAAGGCTCCATAGTAAATGAATACAGGGTATAAGTAACATGCTCTATGCAGACAACCTCAAAGTCCTATCCCTGTATTCTGTCTCCTATAGGCTGTTAAGGGGAGATCTATGCCTGGCAAATAAGTCATTGTGAGATCCCCACCCTGATGGATCTCCTGCATATCCGTAAAACAAACAGCACCAGAATTACCCATTCTAAAGACTTAAATCTTGCCTGTGATGTAAACAAGACCTGCTGAAGAGACAAGTATGTATCCAAGAGACTGTCCCTTCTCTGGAACAGACTCCCTATTCATGTGAAGCAGAGTTCCTGCCTAACCCATTCAAGTGTAACTTGGACAACTGGATGGGGAACAGGAAATTCATCCTTAACTTGGCTATAATGTACCCATGCAGCCTGTTCATCTCCCGGCCCTTGCTTGTAAATCTTTCATCTCCCAAGCTCCTGCTTACACTTATCAAGGTTACCAGAACTTCTCAGTGATTTGGGATGCATGACTAGGCTTAAAAAGGCTCCAGTGGTCATTAGACTAGTACACACCTATGAATGTTTGAACCTATAAGCACCAGAAAGAATCTGGCAATAGTATAGCAGCAACCATTTCTTTACCTTTTTGATGATGGTAATGCTTACATATTTTTCATTTATCTAGACTTTGTAATGTTGGGCCACATTCACCATACTATTAAACTATTCCATAGACTCTAATAACTCCATATATTTTAATGCTTGCTCCATTTTAGCCCTAAGTGCAATGCATACTTTACATGGAGCATGAATCACAAAAACCTCTTTAGCTGATATAATTTAATGGTATTCTGCTTGTAGGCATCCTAAGCCTTCAAACAAATTAGCAGGCCTTATCAGAATATCATGCTCCTTCTCTTTATTCTGTGACTTGTGCTTCTGTACTTATAATGAATTATGATTTATTGTCTCCTTTTTTAATTGTTTTATATAGTTTTTTAGTTTTTGAAAGTGGTACTTTAGCACTCTGCATTATATGTTAAGCATTTAACTGCCTTTGAACTGCTTAAGCTCCAACAGTGCTTAAACATTTGTGATGGCTGACTGCACAAATGTTCTAAAGTTCCTCTCATGCATTGGTAGTGCTCTGTAATGCAGCTTGCTTCTGCATGTCTACAGTATCGTGTCTGCATATTCTGACTGCACGTATCATTTTTATAATTCGGACCTGGAAAAGTCTGTTTATTTTCATGTAGATAGTATGAATCAAAAGTCATGAGTCTGTTTGCCCAATATATGCGTTTCTAAATAACAAAATGAAACAATAGCATGTACATTTTATTTTTGTACATACAGTTCATCACACTTAAACAAATGACTTCAGATTATAACTAGAATATGATAGTAACATGTATGGAGACCCATTAAGCTTGAAGCGTAAGTACAACATTTATAAGCCAGTTCAGACATTGTACTGCATTCTGCTGCAGTGTACAGTTTAAAAATAATGGAAACCCTACAAATCATTATGGCAAAAACTCATTAAGCCTCAAACGATCCAACTGAGGAGTTTTTCATGGTCTGTTTTCTTCCCTTTCTCTCTTTTTATGTGACATAGTGTTTGTTCATATAAGCTAGGAAGCATCCAGAGTGGATGTTTCTAAATTTTTAAGAAAACAGACCATTAAAAACTCGCTGATGTGATGTGTTACTGCTACAGTGACTTGATGAGGAAAACAGTGAAGCCAAAAATAACTTTTTTGCCATTAATCAGCAGCTTTTCTGTCTATAGTTCAGTTTTGCTTTTAGTCACAGCATTTATAACAAGACTAGAGAGACTGCTTTACATTATCATCATATTTACCATACTCTGTACTCATTAAATGTACTTCAGTTGTATTAAAAAGTCAGGTTTTAACTGATTTGTCTGATTCAGTAGCTTTTATATTTTGCTGCTATGAACTTTTCCATTTCAGATATGGGTTTTACTTCTAGAGTCAGTAGATTTGACTTTTAGCTCAACAGTACACCTTTTCATGTCTAAAGCCACAGTGTTTACAATATACAGGGTTTCTGTCTATTTGTTAGCAGGTACCATCTTGGTTTCTGTGCTGCCACCTGTATTTTTGTTTTTCTTCTTCTTATTGATATTACTATCGTTATTATTTCCAGTCTTCATTTTCACATTATTTTCATGCATAGCCTTACTTTACACTCCTCCAACTCATTTGTAAAATGATCACAAGAGCACACACACACACACACACACACTACACATTTATGAATTTTCCAATGTAAATCACCTTCTGTCTATAGTGTGCCCATTAGCTGATCATTTCTGATTCTACAAAATATTTTATATCATATCAATGAATCAACCAAATCACCAAATTCATAGTCTTGTATACTGTGATTTAATTTAGAGACACAATCATCAGTAGTCTCCTAGGCCTCTTGGTTTCTGGTAAAAATATGCCTTGCATATGGTGATTTTTTCTTTGCTTCACAGTATCCCTGCAATTTCCTTTTTTTTTAGTACTGCACATTTGTCTTTTTATTCTTCTATAAAAGAAAACATGTAAAATACATAGATTACTTCCTTACCTTGAGAGCCTTTCTGAAGTAATTTAGTGCCGGTTTGATTATTTTGGTTTATTGTGCAAGTATTTTGTAGGAGAAGATTTATTTTTGATATATCATTTATTTTTTACCTCTGATTTTCACTTTTTATTGGAAGAAATAGATAGCTTTTGGATAGGAAGATTTATTTTTTATTTATATTTTCTGTTGTTTTACCTCTGATTTTTACTGTTGGTTATTATAAAAGGGTTGAGTGCATTCTGGCAAACTCAAGCCATCCAAAGGGGTCAAGTTAGCTATAAATTCATGAAGACTGTAGGCAAGACAATCCAGAGCTTATCTGAAACTATTCGGTGTTGATTTATGATTTATTGTGCAACTGCTTAGTAACAGAAAATTTATTTTGATTAATATTTTATTTTTTACTTCTGATTTTTACTGTTATAACAAGGTGTGACAGCAAGCAATAGTGTAAAAGGCATCCAACATTTTTCTCTTCTTAATTTCTTCAAGTCTTTTGAGTTTCTAATACCATGATGGGTATGGACCCGATTCTTAAGTCAAAGTATGATTCAAGTTCATGAAATTAGTATTGTTTCAATCTTTAATTTTAGCCAGAAGTGCTCTTTGCAGCACCTGCAATGTTTCCAGTAATGACTCCTTCTGCAATTCATATGGAGTTACATGTATTGGTAACATATGTAAGTACGATTGTAAATTATTTTTCATAAGACCACTTGTTCCTACTACTATTGGAACTGTCTAGGCATTCTTCTTCCACACTGCCCTCATTTCTGCCTGCAAATCTTAGTATTTATGACTTTGCATCTCTCTGCATGTAAGACACTATAATCACTGGGTGAAGCAATTTCAATGATCAATATTATTTTTGTCTTCTTTACAGGATTACTATATCTGGTTTCCTCACATCTGTTTTTTGAACTGTTGGTAATGGGTGATCCCATGTGATATAAACATCATAATTTTCTATAATGCTTTGTGGCTCATGTTTCCAGTGTTTTTCAGCTACTTCAACATTATAATGTTTGCATAATCCCCAATGTAACAATCTTGCCACATTATTATTCTTTTATTATTTTCTCCAAATCTTTTGGGTTTCTAATACCATGATGGGAATAGACCTCTTCCTAGGTCAAAGTATGTAAGATTGCTTCAATCTTTGATGTCAGCCAGAAGTGCTCTTCGCAGCACACACATTGTGCCCAGTAATGACACCTTCTCCAATTCATATGGAGTTACATGTATTGGTAACATATCTAAATATGATTGTAGATTCTTTGTTATCAGACATGTTGCTCCTACTACTATTGGAGCTATCTTTCTTCCACATTGCTCTCATTTCTGTCTGCAAATCCTGATATTTTATAACTTTGTGCCTCTTTATATGCAAAACACTGTAGTCACTAGATATAGCGATTTCAATGATCAATGCTACGTTTGTCTTCTTTTCATAGACCACTATTTAGGATCATAAGAGATTACTAGGCTATTGGCACTAGAACCATTACAAGCCTAGTCAAGAGTTTATTCCAAAAAAGAAACCAGTCAGCACCTGTCACCCCTGTCAGTGAGGGACACAGGTGTAACCCCTGGGACAAATTTGTGGTTTCCCATACACTCATCAAGGTTGCTCTTGAAGAGGGTCAGTGGGGTTCTCTGTTTGATCTGGTTTTCTTGCATCTATCTTTTGATCTGTTGATAATGGGTGATCCCATGTGATGTAGACTTCATCATTTTCTATGATGCTTTGTGGGTCATGTTTCCTGTGTTTTTATTATTTATTATTATTAGTGTGACTAGCACAATGATACTGTAGGTGAGAGTGATGACTTTGTGAATTACTTCCCCTTGTACAAACTTAGCTTGGTGTACTTCATTTAATATTAAGTTGCATATTGTCTACGTGATTTCCTCATAGAAGTTGACTTAAATTACTAATTGTTTAATTCCTCTGAATTCTACGGTAACTGATTTTGATTATTCTTTACTTTTGAATTCTTTAAATGGGGATTCCTTAAAAGAGTATGCCCTTAATGATTTGATAAAGTACAAGTATCTTGCACAGTGTACTAAATGATATGTCTATATAGAGAAAACACCTGATAACACTGGTGACTTATGTTCCTTCTGTCAAAAGTTTGATGATTTGCTTACTATAATAAGTAGTAAATCTAGAATTACTGATGGTGATTGCACTTGTGCAATTGGCACATCTTGGAAAACTGTTGTTACATTAATGCAGTTGCATTTTTTAATACTACCTTCCTGAGCATTCTTAATTACCATGCCCCCATAAGACTTTCCAGAATCAAAGCACAACCCTCCCCATGGCTAAAGAAAACCACTACGTCAGAAATGAAAAACAGGGATAAAGCCTGGGAGCACTGGCACAAAACCAAGACCCCCTCAACTAGACAGAAATTCCTAGAACTACGCAATAGAGTCAAAAGGCTAATAAAACAGGACAAATTCCAATACTACCAGTCTGCCCTAGACTCCTCCCAACACAGCCCCAAACAATTCTGGTCCTCCATAAACTCCATCCTCCACCCAGGTAAAGTCAGTACCCCTCCTCCTAACATCCCTCACTCAGAAAATATTGCTACCTCATTCAACACACACTTCACACAAATCATACTATCGCTAGCTAAACAACACAACCCCCCTCCCCTCCAACCCACACCTTCAACTACTAATCTCCCCACTGCCTTCTCTTTTTCTCCTGTACCTACCTCCAACATAAAAAAACTCTTAACTAAACTTAAACCCACCAAATTGGCAGCAGACAACCTCCCAAGTGAATACCTACAAATTGCAGCTGATGCTCTGGCCTACCCAGTATCCATCTTGATTAACCGATCTCTGTCAGAAGGTTATGTTCCCACACTGTGGAAAGTATCACATATAATTCCCCTCCACAAAGGCGGACCCTCCACAGAACTAACCAATTACCGCCCCATAGCTATTCTCTCTCCACTCTCCAAAATACTAGAGATGCATACACTCTCAGGTCTCAGACTACCTCCTTACTAACAACCTCCTTTCCAATACTCAGCATGGTTTCCGACCAAACCATAGCACCACCACTGCCTTACTCTCCTTTACTAACACTATCCTTCAGCATAAAAACAATGGCTATCTCTCCTCTGCTACTTTCCTAGACCTATCTAAAGCATTTGACATGGTCCCACACAAACAACTTATCTCTGTCCTCAATAACCTATCCTTCTCACAATCAGTCACCAACTGGTTTCAGAGTTACCTGTCTGACCGCCAACAATCCGTTGTATGGCAGAATGACATATCTCCCCAACTACCTGTCTCCATAGGGGTTCCCTAAGGATCCATCCTTGGACCCCTACTCTTTTCTGTTTTCACAAATAATCTATCCTCTGCCACCATACATGGCACACTCATACAATACGCAGATGACTCGACCATCATCTGCTCAGTCCAGTCCCTACCCAAACTGCAAAAAGTCACACAGGAAGCCTTTTCCTCTGTTGAAACTTGGTTATCCGATGCCCAATTAATACTCAACCCAAACAAAACTAAACTACTCATCTTCCAACCCACCAAACATACTCAAAACAACTCTCACTTTAACATCACAGCAAAAGACAACACCACTATATACCCAACTGAACACACCAAATTGCTAGGAGTGGAAATAGACAATAAACTAAAATTTGACATTCACATATCCATGACCATAAAAAAAGTCCACAAAAAACTAGGAGCGTTATACAGAAATAAGCATCTTCTCACCAAAGCAACAAAGATTTCAATAGCAAATTCCCACCTTATCTCTACCCTACTTTATGCCTCTCCAATATATACCAACCTAAGGCAATGTGATCTAAACAAGCTAGAGACCTGCTACAACAAAATTGCCAAATTCGCCACAGGGGCATCCTACCGTAGTCACCACTGTCTCTCACTTGCTGAACTGGGCTGGCTTGAACTCCCTCACCTCCTTCAATGGTATCAACTCTCACTCACCCACAAACTAGTAAACCATCCACTAAATGTCCCATCCCTCCAGAATCTACTCCAACCCTATCGCACCACCAGACCACTAAGATCCAGCAACAAAAATCACTTGCAGATCACTAAAGCCAATAACTCTGCTGGTGAAGCACTATTCTCTTGCACCATAGCCAAATTATGGAACTCCCTCCCACCCACAATTACCTCCGTACCATCATGCACCCACTTCAAAACTTTACTAAAAGCGCACCTAAAAACATGCTTGCTATGCCCTTGCAACTCCCACTCTAATATCACCCACCCCACCCCATCCAACCACTACCTTTCTTTCCACTCCACTAACTACCTTGATTATAGCAAGCTCAGATGCTCATAAGCCTAGTACTTATACAGCAGGAACTTCTTATTTTAACATTTGTTAATGTCTGTTATGTACTTCACAGATAAAGATTCTAGTTGTCTACTGATGTACTATGTTCTTCATCTGTAAATATGTTGTAAGTAATTGCTATGTAAATTGTTAATCGCTATGTAATCCAATGTAACTACTGTCTGTTTATTTTAACTGTGGAGCTTTTCTCCCCGGGCCTCCGCTGAAAATGGACCTACGTCCAGTTGGACACTCCCGGTCAACAAATATAAATAAATAAATAAAAATAAATAAATAATGACCGAGCTGACAAGATAAATAATATTAAGCAAAGTGCAAATAGAGCACATTTACGAAAGGAAGTGTCTACTATCTGTAAACATCACTCAACCCCTATTAAACATGATACTACCAATTACAACTCTGAAATTCAGGATACAAATATTCAGTAATCTGAGGATTTAGAGTATGAAGAGGAAAATAAAAAAGTAGGAAAGGAAATAGTTCACAACAAGTAAGGTAAAAAAAGAAACTGATTAATATCTATAAATGAAAAGGACTATATACTAAAAAGGACATTGCTTTTTTATATAACACACATTACAGGGAATGATAACATTCTGTGATGAGATAACATTCAGTCTACAAAAATGGCATTATTTTCCCAATAGATATTGTAGAAAAAAGAGACAAGGGGCATGTGAAAAAGAAGAAATCAAAACTGAACTTGGAAAGGCTGAAGAACATTACTGTAAGAAAAAAGAGGAGAAAGACTGAAGTTGACAACATGGCTCAAGCTGTGGAAATACAAAGCCAACAGGATGAGAATTGTATGCTTGCAAATGCAATAAGCAATGAAAACATTGACCTTAACAACTTTCACAGGAGGTGCTTAACATTTGTTAAGGTCAGGTCGCATGTCATTCTGGCGCTTAACTGGTTTGTATTTTTCCGAATCATCATCATCATCAGCCCCCTTTTTCCCATTTTTTTCTACATGGGGTCAGGGTATTGTGCTAACTGTTGCCATCTCTCTTGATTCAATGCCACACTCTTGCCTTCTTCAACATTCATGCCTGACTGTTGCAGATCTTCTTTCACACAATCCATCCACCTCTTTGCTGGATGTCCTCACTTCCTCTTACCTTCTTCCTGTCTGTCCCAAATGTTCCTCACCAAATTGTCTTCTATTTTTCTACACGTGTCAAAACCACTATAATATGTTCTCTTTGATCTTTTCTGCAATTGGAGCTACTTTGGCTTCTGCTCTTATGTCCTCTTATGTCCTCATTTCTTCATCTGTCCCACAATGTGCATCCTACCACCCTTCTCAGCCACTTCATTTCCATCACCTCTAGCTTCTTCAGTTGCTCTGCCTTTACTGCCCAGGTTTCTGTACCATGCAGTAGTACTAGTCACACCACTGCCTTGTACACCTTATTTTTCAGCTTCTTTGGCATTCTTCTGTCATACACTACACCTGACACTCTATGCCACTTGGCAGTAGCCTCTCTGATTCTAGCACTAACCTCTTCACTCAGACTTCCCTTATCCTCAACCACCCCTCCCAGATACCTGAAGCTGTTTATCTGTTCCACTCTTCCCTTCTATCTCTATTTTCAGCTTTTTATGATTTGCTGTCATTATCACCGTCTTATCTGTGCTTAGTTTCATCCCATGTGCCTTCAGTTTTGTATTCCATTCTACTATCTTTTGCTGAAGCTTAGAGTCTGCCTGTAATGCCACATCATCTGCATACAGCAACATTGTTGATCTGTCCTCTCCGATCTCTTTGCTAATGTAGTCCATCACCAGTATGAACAGCAGTGGGCTCAGAGCTGAACCCTGGTGTACACCCACTCCCACTGGGAACCCCTCTGTGTGGCCAAACACTGTTTGTACTTGAGTCACTGGGTCCTTGTACATAGCCTGCACTAATTCTACAAATGTTTCTGGGATTTTAAACCACCACAGTACAGCTAAAATCAACTTTCTCGGGACCTTGTCATATGCTTTTTCCAAGTCTAGGAATGCCCAGTAGGTCTCTCTCCTCATCTCTAGCTTCTTCTCAAGTATCTGTCTCACTGCAAACATCACGTCAAATCCTGATCTGAATCTGAACTGCTCATCTCCCGTCTTACTTTCTTCTACACTACTTATCTGTTTATCAATCACACTCGCCAGAACTTTCATGCAATGTAATAGGAGTTTGGTGTCTCTGCACTGCCCACAGTTGTGCATGTCCCCTTTGTTCTTGTACACTGGCATGAGTATGCCTACTCTCTAGTCATCTGGGATACAACTTTGTCTCCACACTGCTATTAGTACTCTCAGGAACCACTTCTCCCCTATCTCACCCAGCATCTTTATCACATCTGCTGTGACCTCATCTGACCCTGCTGCTTTCCCTGGCTTCATTTTCCTTAGTACTGTTCTTACTTCTTCTAGGGTGGGCTCCACCTCTTCTCTCATTTTAGACTGTTTCTGGATCAGTACAGCTTCTGTGAGGGTTTTCTTCATTCAAAAGCTTCTGGAACTACTCTTTCCATCTGCCTTTGATGTCCTGTGGACTGGTGAGCAGGTTGTTGCTGGCATCCCTTATAAAGGGTTTTTGACTATCTTCTTTATCTTTCTGTCTTTGTCTGGCAACCTGATATAGTTTCTTTGTGCCCCTTACTGAGTCACTTTCCAGAAGTTGGTAGAGTGCCTGTGATGCCCTATTCTTTGCTATTGCAACTTCTTTCTTAGCTTCTTTGTTAGCTAAGCAGTAGCCCTTTCTACCCTGATCCGTCTTTTCTATCTTCCACTTCTTCCTGCACTCCTTTTTTCTTTTGATGACTTCCTGGACTTCTGCATTTCACCACCAGCTTTCCTTATGTACCTTATTTCCATACCTGGCTCGGCCACATATCTTTTCTGTAGTCCTAACACATGCTGTTTTTAGGCGCTGCCATTCTTCTTCAACTCCACCTATTTCCTCCTCTTCTTGGGGTGCTAGAGCCCTGAACAATTCCTTGAACTGTTGCACTTTCTATCCAGTCAACTTCCAGGCATGAAACACAGGAGAAAAAAATAACAGTAGCTGGAGACTTATATTTACCAGAAACAGACTGGAATAATACTGACTCAACAACACTAGTAAGGGAATTATTCACAACATATGCTCAGGAACAGTAATTACTTCAGATTAAAAAAACTACCAGCAAACGAAACATACTGGATATTGTTTGTGTTCTTAAGGAAATAACTGTTACTTCATGTCAAGTTTTACCACCTTTAATGAGCAGTGATCATGGGATTATAAAGGTTAAATTACTGCTAGATAATTCTGCCAAACTGGAATCTAAGCCAGTGTACAGAAGATTAATTATAGATTATATGGAAACAGAAGTCGCAATGTAAAACTAATTGGTGTTATGTGTTCAGTGGAAAAAACTGCAGAATGAATGTGGCAGTTGTTGAAAGGGAAATATGCTGAATGCAAAAAATAAATAATGCTTAACATCAGGATCTAGGCACAGAAGGTCAGGAGGATATATTGCTATAAGAATAAGTTGCTTAATTAAGATGTGAGACAAAAAATCTAAGAAATATAAAAAAGTTAGACTATAACTTTGAAAACTGATATAAGCTGGACAGACAAATTAAACATAGTGTGAGACGAAATCACAGTTTGGTTCCACAAAAAGAGTAATATTTGTCCTTGTAACATCCAAGTAACTTCAAATATTGAAAGTAAATTAGATTATATTGAAAAAGAATTATGCAAACTGGACCCAAACAAAGCACAAGGAGGAGATGGAGTTAATAATAATGACCCGAGAACACTTCTGCTTAAACTTTTAGTACCATTATATTTTGCTACTCACTAGGTCTTTTAAATATGGGGAGGTTCCTCAAGATCGATGGTATGCACTTGTTAAACTTATCTTTGAGGGACAGGGGAATAGGGCAAACACAGTCATACAGGCCTGTAAGTTTACCTTCTTGTTGTGGACAAATAATGGAGAAGGTTATTTTGGATAAACTACCTACTGTTTGGAATGTGCTTATGATTCTGCTGATGTCACCTTCAGGGAAGCTGCCACTAGAACTGCTATAAGAAGTTTGCCTGGCTCTTGCCTCTCAACTGTGGATATTTTAGTAGAATGTGCAGATTTTGCCTCATATATTTATTCTGTTCCTCATAAGTTTTTTTTTTTTTTTTTTTGGTTTCCTGGCAAATCATTGAGGATTATATTCAGAAAATAATGACAGACGTTTGAGTTTCAGACTTCATACATGTCAGAAAATTCATGCTAATGCAAAACCTGTTATTCTATCAACTTTCTAAGTTCATAAGAGCAATATTTAAAAATTGTCCCTCTTGTGGCCTTTGTCCTCCATTATTTATGGCTTTGCCAGATTTCTTGCACTAAGAGGTCTGTGTTCACAAAACCTCCCAGAGGATGTCAAAAATGAGATTTTGAATTCTCCCTTAGATATAGGACTAGTTTTTGGACATTCTGTTGCAGAGGTCATTAAAAACGGCAATAAGAATGGAACGCTGATTCAAGAGATCTCTCGGATTTTTCCAGCCCTCCTTCTCTAAGTTCAACAAGGGATTCAGTGCTCCAAACATCAACATTATTTATAAAGCAAAATAAACAGTCCAAACCTGCTTCTGAAAAGCAAATGTTTAAAAAGAAATGGCAGAGAGGTTCCAAAAAGAAAGGATCGCCCCCACACCCCCAGAACAAAGGACAGTCTAGTCTAATAAATCTGAATTATTATATGAAGGATTTTCAACGCTCTCACCATCACCACCATGTCAGTCTTTTAATGCTTCCAGAAACTCTAAATCTCCCTTTCTCTCTTTGGCAACATATTGTTTCAGTCAGATGGGTTCTGAGAGTACTCCATCAAGGTTACAGATGGAAGTGGTAGTCTCTCTTCCTTCTGAGTAATTCCTCCTCACCAGCCAGACCACATTCTTTTTTCCCTCCTTTTCAGCATATGCTTGCTCAGGGGATGATAGAAACTGTCCATTCGCCTCAGTTAGGATGTTTCTAGTACCCAAGAAAAAAAGAAACTTGGAGACCAGTTCTGGATCTTTCTTTTCTGAATCAGTTTGTTATAGTTCTAAAGTTCAAAATTCAGTATCTTCATACCTTGCTACCCCTTATTCCATATTTGAGTTTTCTAGTAACCTCACATTTAAAAGATGCATATCACTGCATTTATATGGATTTAGATTTCAGAAGCTTCTTAAGGTTTTCTGTGTCTGAATCACTTTATCAGTTATCTGGACTAGCCTCTGATTGATCTACTGCTCCAAAGGTATTCATAAAATGACTGTCTCCTGTGACAGCCTACTGCAGACTGCAAAGTATTCACATCTTTCCATATTTAGTGTCAAAGGAAAAAACTTCAAAGACCAGTTCACGTAAGGTTCAAGTATGGCACCCTTTATTACTTGCAGCAAGGAGACAAAGCATGCAAATACAGGATTTGTCTAAATTACTAGTGAGCAGTATACTACTTTTATACAGTTCTTTCCATGTTACACAGAAATGTTGCTTCTATTGCTGACATAGTTAGACACAGCTTTCTGTATTGTTCTACAGAAAATGTTACTTAGATTTCCTGCTCACATGTTCAGATTTAAAACTCACTATGTGTTACATAGAAAATGTTACTTAGATTTCCTGCTGACATGACTGGATTATTGTTGATTTACAAAAACATTTGAGAAAAACAACCTGGCCTTGGGGCTTATTTTTAGTCCACTACAAACTTTCTATTCTTCAATTGTGCAGTTCTAATATATATGTGTTACATTTTACCTAGATTCAAGGTACATTTCTAGCTTAGGTACAAGTAATGCTGACTCCGGTTTATACTTTCAAGCAGCCTTTGTTTTCATTATCAATAGCTTCTAGCAGCTGTGTACTTTCTCATGGCATAAGCAGAAAATCAATAACTCTTTGTTAAGTCTCATGACACTAGTAGAAACACTTATTATTTTCATGATATTAGCAGAAATTAAATGCTTCTTGTTAATTTCCATGGCATAAGCAGATCATAGCTGCGCATATTTTCATGACATAAGCAGGATTGGAATGTCTCTAGTAGCTGTGCAGATTCATGCAGTGTGAACAGAATAAATGTATTAACCCTTTTAACCTTGAATGCACTAAGCATGCATATTACTAATACATATTTTTCTAACATTTCCCCCCTTTTAATACTTTTATTCTACTTTCAAAATAAGCATAAACAGTTTTTTCTTCCCCTAACCTCTTCCTACTCAGAATTTGCAGTTAAGAGAGTCATTCAGTTTAAACTTATGAAAGCATTTTCAATTTTTCAACAATTCTTCAAGTTCAGCACCTTGGTATAAGGTTTCTGAAACTGACATGTCTATAAAGTCTTTAATCAGTCTTTTCATGCAGGGGATGCTGCAGCAAACACATACCACCAGTAGGATCATTCCTACACAGATGGCAATCAGGATGTTCATCAGGATACTGCCCCACCCCCCAAACAGTCTCTGGAAAAAGTCCGTCAATGGATTTGGTCCTGGCTTGGTCGTAGCTGACACTTGCTGAATTACCTCAAGGTGATTGTCTATCTCATGTTTGTGGTCAGGAATATACGAACAGCAATCCTCCTGGATTAAAGCACAAGTACCTCCTCTCGCCACTAGGGTGAAGTCAAGAGCCATGTGGTTTTGAAGTACTACAGTTCTCATGGCAGTCAGTTCATCAGTCACCAATTCTAGAACGGAAAAGGTTGCATTGCTCATTATTTCGAGAAGTTTAGACAGTTTTCTCAGTTCCCAGATTGATTTCGTTGCTCCATATGCTGGCAATACAACTGCCCATGAGATGATGGTATCACCCAAGTCCATATGCAACAGTCCATTTTTCCATAGGCTCAAAGCATGATGTTTTTTCCAGCCCGCATTGATTTGCCCCACTGGGTTGACAAGTTTCTTGATTTCTCGTTGAACATTCCAAATTTTCCCCTGAGGTAAAACTGCTGTGTGTCATATGGCCGGAACCAGGTACCCCAAATAACAACTGCCAGACCAATTCTCAGGTAACCACTTGTATGCTTTCCTACCACATACAAAATAACAGTCTTCTACTTTGGTAGTAACTTTACTATGTCCTGGTTCTGGATGAAACATTTTTTGTCAACTATAATCAGTTGTTTATAAAGATCAGCATTATGTTTTACTTCATCAGTTGTCCTATGCATCAGTTCAAAAAATGAATCATAGCTTGTGTTGCAATAGGAACCTGTGTTATCAGTTTTATTGTAGCATCTATAGGGAACAGTCACATTGCAATTGCTCCAACCCACCTGAACTGTATCATTTTTGTAAAAACACACAGTCCCCTTCTGTCGAACAGACAAGTGCAATGCTACTTTATCTTGTGATGTAACATCTGATGTATCATAGACTAAATTTTACCAGGTCTTTTTGGCTTCTAGGGGGACTGAAGTTAACAATAACCCCCCGTATGCTGTTGGCAAAGCTGTGCAAATCCAGCAATTCGAAACATTGAAGGTCTCAGCATACACATATTTGATTGCCTGGTAAGTGTTGAAGTTTGGGTGCCACTCTACGTGCAACTCTCCACGTTTATTCAGTTCAGTTTGTGTGGCTGGGAAAAGGAATGGCCACAACAAAAAGATTATTGTCACTAGTACAGTCAACAGGATGATTATGCAATACTTCTGAGGAAATGGTTGTTCTGCATTCCTGTTTTCTCCGACTCTTCCGAGTGGTTTTATTTGGATTTTTCTGGATTCTATCATTTTTGCTTTTGACATGTGGTCTTACTCTCTGCCCTAATAGGACCTTCAGCACCGATGGTTTCTTCACTGGGGTTGAGACGGATCAGTCCTATTGATCTGACCCCCCTTTGTAGCCAGACTTTGTGCTGAGGGCCCCGATGAAGAGGTAAGATTTTTGTCCAGTTCAAAGTTCTTAACTAGTTTGCAGTGCATCAGGTGGATCCACGAAGCTTGCTCTTCTATCTTGACTGCAGTGGGTGTCGAAAGAAGCACCTGGTATGGACCTTCCCACCTTGGTGATGTCCAGTTTTTCTTCTTTATATTTTTCACCCACACCCAGTCCCCTGGGATCACTGCCACTTCCGATGTTTCGGTTTGTTCTTTATCTGAAACAGAATTTGACTGTAACAGATGTTTAGAATTCAACAAATTTCTCATATATTCAGCTAATGTATAGTCAACTTCCTGGTCTCCAGGCATGAGAAGTTTCCACTGGGGTGTATAATAAGCCCTTCCTAACAGTTTTTCGAAAGGAGTCAATCCTTTTGCAGTCAGAACAGTTCTCATGCTCAACAGTGCCAGGGGCAAACAATACAGTCAATTCTTTCCTGTCTCAGCTATTAATTTTCTTAATTTATTCTTTAATATTCCATTATGCCTCTCAACTAGCCCTGCAGATTGCGGATGGTATGCACAATGAATTTTTAAAGAAATACCAAAATGTTTACTTAAGTGCTGTATGGTTTGGTTTACAAAGTGTGTACTGTTGTCACTGTAGATCCTTTCCGGAATGCCGAATCTAGGGATGATTTCTTTGACAAGTATTTTTGCCACTGTAGCTGCATCTGGATTTTTGGTTGGAAAGGCTTCCACCCATCTGGAAAACATATCTACAATGACAAGACAATACTTCTTATTTTCACATTTGTTCAATTCTATGAAATCCATACAGATAGTGTGAAACGGATATGGTGGTGTAGGGAAACTCCCTTGCTTGGGCTTTAACGCCCCTTGTGCATGATGTTTGTTACAAATTTGGCACATCAAACAAAATTTTTTAGAGTAGTTTGTAAATCCATACATTGTGAACACCTGGTTCACCAGCTGTACCATTCACCCCTGTTGAGACATGGCACTGCCCATGGCTCAACAAAGCTGCATATCTAAACAAATTAGATGGTAGTATCGGTTTCCCTTCTTTAGAGATGTACAGCCCCTTTTCGAGAATTGCTCCTCGTTTTACCCATCTTTGTTTTTCAGCTTGCGTAGTGAGTGTCTGCATTGTTTTTAACATTTCCAAGTCTAAAATCTCAGAGGGTTGTAGTTCCTCATTTAAAAGAAATATTTCAGAAGCTGCTTGTTTTGCAGCTGTATAAGCTCTCGCATTACCTTTTGAAATCCTGTCTTGTTGCTTGGTGTGAGCTGTGCATTTACAAATGGCTACTTTCTGAGGTAACTGAATAGATTCTAAAAGATCTAAAATAAACCGTGCATGATTGATAGGTTTGCCAGTAGATGTTATCATTCCCTGGTTTTTCCACTGTTGCGCAAAAACATGTACAGTAGAAAAAGCGTACTGGCTATCAGTAAAAATGTTTACACATTTACCCTTTGCTAAAGTACATGCCCGTGTCAAGGCAATCAATTCTGCTGCCTGTGCAGATAAGTTGTGTGGTAAAGGTTTTGCTTCTATAATCTCAGTGTCAGAAACTACTGCATATCCTACTAGGTTCTGTCCTGCAGGACCCCTTTTGCACGAACCATCCACGTAGTATGTCACCTCGGCATCATCCAAGGGGACATCCATGAGATCTTTTCTAGGTAGTGTCTTTTGCTCAATTACCTGCAGGCAGCAGTGTGGTGTGTCGTCTGCAGGGGTTGGGAGCAAGGTAGAAGAGTTCAAAATCGTGCATCGTTCAATTGTCATGTGAGGTTGGCTCAACAATATGGTCATACAGGAAAGATGCCTAGCAGGGGAAAGATATGCTACTTTCTCTTGCAGTAAAATAATCGCGACTGCATGAGGCACTCTCAAAGTGAGAGGGCGAAATAAGAGTACTGAGGCCGAAGCCTGTACTGCCATTGCAGCTGCAACTACTGCTTGTACACAGTGAGGTAAGGACCGTGCCACTGGGTCTAGTTGTGATGAATAGTAAGCAATGGGGCATTGCTTGTCCCCATGCTGTTGTGTTAACACTGATGTCATATAACCTTGCTTACAATCTACAGTTTGGAAAAAATGTTTATGGTAGTTTGGTAATCCAAGAACTAATGAGGACGCTATTAACTGTTTCAGTCTGCAGAAAGCAGATTCTGCCTCTGGTGTCCATTGTAATAAATCCTGTGCTGCCATAGGTTTTTTATATATCAGGTCAGTCAGAGGCGCAGATTCCAAGGCATAGTTTGGAATCCAGCTCCGGCAAAAATTAGTTGTACCCAGGAAGGACATCATTTCCTTCTTGGTAGTGGGTTTTGGTGCTTGCAAAATTGCTACTTTTCTGTCCTCATCTAGTGTTCTACCTTCCTTGGATATTACATATCCTAGGTATTTGACTTGTTTTTTCCAAAGCTGCAGTTTATTTTTGTTTACCTTATGTCCTTCAGTGGCTAGAAATCGTAATAGTGCTATGGTATCTTCTCTACAATCTTGCTGGGTGGGGGTCGCCAGCAAGATGTCATCAACATAAAGTAAAATCTGACTGCCCTTGGTGGGGTAAATCCCGCCAAGTTGCTTGCCATTTCTTGTGAGAATATTGTTGGACTTTCACAATACCCCTGTGGTAGTCGTGTATATGTATACCTTTTCCCCTGAAATGTGAATGCAAACCAATACTGGCTGTCAGGGTGTATTGGTATCGAAAAGAATGCATTGCTAATGTCTACCACAGAAAAATACTTCTGTTGAGGTTTTAAATCATTCAACAGGATGTGTGGGTCTGGCACCGTAGGTGCCCTTGGTATTACTGCATCATTTACAGCTTGTAAATCTTGGACAATATGCCATTCTCCATTTGCTTTTTTAACTGGAAATAAGGGTGTGTTACATGGTGAATTGGAAGATTCTACTAGTATCCCTCCTTTAAGTAAGGCTGCTATAATAGGCTTTATCCTTGCCTCTGCATCTTTTCTTAGGGGATACTGTCTTTTCTGTGGTCTAAATGCTGACTTTGGCATGATAGTTACTGGTCCTGCTGTACGAATAAGTCCTACATCTGATTTTCCTGTTGACCAGAGAGTCTCTGGTATATTTTGTAAGGCATTCTCTTCCTCCTTAAATAGGAGTGCTAATCAGCTGTCCTTGCTAGACTGCAAGTGTATGGCTGGGTTGGTCTGAGTTATCCAATTCAACTTCTTCCCTGTTCTGACAGTTCTAATTCTGTCTGTTTCTCCCATCTCGTGACTTTTTCTCCTAGGTCTGCCCATTCTATGTTTTTGTTCTTGGTTAAGCTAACATGTGGTAATCAATTAGATTTATAAAGTGTAAATAACTCCTGGGGCAATGAACAGCTGGCTACACTTCTGTGTCCCAGTACAGATCACGTAATATCAATCTGTTTGCATGATTTTTAAACAATCCTTGCTCATATTCCTTATCAGGTCCTGGTGTGTTACAATAATACAGGGTACAGTGCAACAGGTGTTGCTTATCAATGTCAAGGGTGGGGAACTTGCTGATGGCTACATTCATTAATTCTTCAGTCACATTCCCTGGACCAGTCATAACCAAGTCCTGGCTGTACCAATAAAACATTTCACCCTCAAATTGCACTGCAAAGGTATCAATTTGTTGCTGTGCTTCCATACCCTGCATGGTTGGGACTACTGCTATACCAAATAGCTGCATGAGGTCTCTGCCCAAGAGGTTTACTGGGCATTTTGCAGAAACAACAATTTTGCTTTTCTGAGTCAATCCTGAAACAGGATCAGTTATTGCAATGTTATGGGAGAGGGGCTCCCGATACAGCTGTCCATTAGCTGCTTTTACCAGTATGTAATCAGGTGACTCTGTGTTTTCTGGCAGTTTGGAGGGATGTATCAGGGTTCGTGATGCCCCTGAATCACACAAGAATTTGACTTCCCTCCCTTTTACCAAGAGTGTAACTTATGGTTTTGTGTCTGCTAAATAGAGCTCCAAGCTCAATAAAGCTAGGTCTAATATTTAATTTTCTTCACTGTCACTAACTTCTTGCACTTCCTCTATTTCTTCTGTCACATCCTCTACTCCCTCTATCACATTCTCATTTGTCCTTTCTCTGCTATCCCCTTCTAGTGATTCCTGACTACCATATAGTCAGTTCTCACCCTCCTTGTCTTCCGTGATTGCCTTCTTATTTTTCCTGCAATCCTTTGCCAAATGTCCCTTTTTACTGCATTTGAAACATTCACCCCTTTTCTTTCGCCCTTCAAAGTCCTCTGATAGCTAATCAGATAGTTTGTTTCCCTGTGCATTTTTCTTGCCCTTTTTCCCGGACTGTACTACATAAACTTCTGCTCCATCTTCTACAGAAAATACTTGAGCTTTCTTTTTCTTTTTGCTATTAAAATGCCTAGCATATTCAAGTAATGACTGCAACCTGCTTGTACGATAGTCTACCATGTGTTTTGTAATAAAACTGCTTATAGGTGCAATACTGCCCTTGTAAAATGCATTCTTTAACTGCTGTTCATATGGGGAATCTTGTGTTTGATCTTCAGGAACCTGCATTCCATAGTGCTTATTAAAACATTCTAATAGTCTGGCATAATACCGGTCAATAGTTTCACCTTCTTGTTGGATGCATTGATTAATGCGAGTCCAGTCTGCCCTAGGCTTCCATTTTTCAGAGATGTGGTCTGTAAGACCTTTTACTCTGTTGTCTAGTTCTGCGCTGCTATGTGGGAGGGGTCTGTGTGCAGCGTCACAGGGATTCCAGTTGCCACTAATCATGTGCCAATCTGACCCCACAATTTGTCTAACTACTTTTTCTACCTCTTCTCCATTTAAGTTATAACTCAGCCTCATTCCTTGTAAATCTTCTGAGAATTTTCTAAAATTAACTTTTGGATGGGGAATTCCCTAAGTGTCTTTCCGGATATCTTCCGGAGTCCAGGGTCTATACACTAGAATAGTTGGGTCCTGACCGTCTTGTCCTGCCTGAGGATTAGGTACTTCTATAAGTGGACATATTTCTTCTTCACTCATAGATCGTGAATTCTTAACCATTTGATATAACTCAATGCCTTCATTTGAGTTACCTGCCCGTGTTCGAGACCTGGTCCCGATGGGATCTCTAATATACGGTTTTATTTTTACAATGTCTCTATTTTCAGTGACAACAGGATAATGTGGGGGTGGACTAACCTGTTCACTTGCTTCATATTCTGGTAAGGGAGGCGAAGGTGCTGATGCTATTACTAAGTTATTGTCCTCCTTATCTAAAAACATTGTTTTTGAATTGTTGTTCTTTTGTTCCCTACGGTTTACTTCCTCAATCCACCTGTGTGCCTGAGGAATTCCTAATTTGCGTTGCTTTTTTACCCAACTTTTGGAATCGGTTTTGACCTGTTTGACAAGTTTGATAAGCGAGGATTTTTCTAATTTTCCGTCGAATTCATATTTATTAACCCATTTTGAATAATATTTAATATTGTCGGCATGCTGCGACTGCATGTATTTTGCGTCTTCTGTTAACGGTGGATTTTGGGGTCTTTTTGTGCAATTATTACCCATTTTGTTCTACCCTTTTGATCGTTACGTAACTTCTCTGATTTTTAACGTGGTACCACGGATTTTGTTATAGTCTCTTCAGAATGACTGCCTACTTATTCTGTTTCTCCTGATCTATGACAAGACAGTAATATTTTCTGTCCCTGACTTGTAAAATACAGTCTTGACAAAAATAATACAAATCTAGTCCCTGATCTAAAACAGAAAGCAGAAAAAAGTAGATTCACCTTACCTGAGCCCACGTGATTGATCACCAATTCGGAGACCCGTCCTTCAGTCACAGATCAGAAAGTGGTTGGCCTCTTTTGTACGACAATTCAGTCAGAGGGCTTTTCAAATAAGAAGAACCGATTTGGTTTCTTCCCCGTACGGTTTCAACCACCTGGCCCGTCTGATCCGAGGCGAAGAGAGGGTTCCGGTCTGAAGGACCAATCTGTCAAAGGAAAAAACTTCAAAAACCAATTCACGTAAGGTTCAAGTATGGCACCCTTTATTACTTGCAGCAAGGAGACAAAGCATGCAAATACAGGATTTGTCTAAATTACTAGTGAGCAGTATGCTACTTTTATACAGTTCTTTCCATGTTACACAGAAATGTTGCTTCTATTGCTGACATAGTTAGACACAGCTTTCTGTATTGTTCTACAGAAAATGTTACTTAGATTTTCTGCTGACATGTTCAGATTTAAATCTCACTACGTGTTACATAGAAAATGTTACTTAGATTTCCTGCTGACATGACTGGATTATTGTTGATTTACAAAAACATTTGAGAAAAACAACCTGGCCTTGGGGCTTATGTTTAGCCCACTACAAATTTTCTATTCTTCAATTGTGCAGTTCTAATATATATGTGTTACATTTTACCTAGATTCAAGGTACATTTCTAGCTTAGGTACAAGTAATGCTGACTATGATTTATACTTTCAAGCAGCCTTTGTTTTCATTATCAATAGCTTCTAGCAGCTGTGTACTTTCTCATGGCATAAGCAGAAAATCAATAACTCTTTGTTAAGTCTCATGACACTAGTAGAAACACTTCTTATTATTTTCATGACATTAGCAGAAAATAAATGCTTCTTGTTAATTTCCATGGCATATTTTCATGACTTAAGCAGGATTGGAATGTCTCTAGTAGCTGTGCAGATTCATGCAGTGTGAACAGAATAAATGTATTAACCCTTTTAAACCTCGAATGCACTAAGCATGCATATTACTAATACATATTTTTCTAATTTAGATTACTTGTTTATCTTTGCAGAGTCTATTTCAAAATGTTAGGACTCTTCTCATTTGGGTAAGGGATCTTCTACACAGTCTGGGATTCCAAGAGAACTTCTAGAAGTCTTGTCTGACTCCTTTTCAAAGGATTATTTTCCTTGGGTGTCTCATGGACACCTC
The DNA here is from genome assembly GCF_019279795.1 of Protopterus annectens. Taxonomy (NCBI): domain Eukaryota; kingdom Metazoa; phylum Chordata; order Ceratodontiformes; family Protopteridae; genus Protopterus; species Protopterus annectens. Next base: position 1,963,178,702 of record NC_056729.1, read on the forward strand.
CGTTCAAACAGCTCTGTAATACACAGGAAAAAAAAACAGATCTGTATTTAGATCTGATCCTGAGTTTTTTTTTCCATTCAGACTACCATCTCAAAAAGTGAATTCTTCAGGAGTCTGGGTCTCATAACATCTATGATACTCACGATACCTCTTGCAAGACTCCACATGAGAAAAATCCAATAGCATCTAAAATCTATATGGTCCAAACATCAACATTCCTTGTCACTTCACATTTCACTTTTGGGATTTGTGAAAAGGAAGATTTTGTGATGAAATCACCACTTTTCTTAGAAACAGGTCTCCCATTCTCCCTTTCTGTTCCAGTCATAACAGATTACTCAGACTTTGCTTGGGAGGCACTGTCTATGGGGAGAAAAGTGCAGGCAAAAGACAGACCAAAACACATAAACATAGGAGATGTTAGCTGTTATAAATGCTGTCAATTCTCACTGCCATCTCTGGTCTACAGGACCTCTTCAGGTGTTTACAGACATCACCACACTAATGGAGTGTATAAATAAGCAAGGGTGAACCAGCTCTTCCTTCACTGCACATTAGCCATGGTATCATGAGACACAGCTTTTCAGCACAGTCTCACTCTACAGGCATCTTGCATACTGTCAGAGCAAAATTATGTGGCAGACAAGCTGAGAAGGGCCAGGACAGAGCCTCACGAATGGAAATTGAATCAGGGAGTCTTTGTAGAATTGATCCATCTGTAAGGAACATATCAAATAGAGCTATTTGTCTCAGATCCCAAAAATCAGTTGACAAAATTCTGCTCCAGGACTCCATGCAAGAAGGCCTGGAAAACAGACGCATTTTTTCCTTGGACAGGAATGTTCTTGTATGCTTTTCCATAGTTTCCATTAATATCATTCTGAGGATTAGGAATTCCTCATAGATAATTGTGTTGACTCTTTTCTGGCCTTTGCAACAGCAGTTCTCCCATATTTTGGAAATGGCCAGGAGTAATTACCTCAAGCTTCCTCACAGACAAGATATACCCATTCAAGATCAGAAGTGTTCAATACATCCTAACTGCAAACAGCTACAACTAATTGCCTGGATGATAGGATTTTAATAACTTTTAGGCACCTTTTTTCTGAGGACATGCAACAGTTTTTTACTGGAAGTAAGAAAGCCTGCTACTAGAAAACAATAAATCAGTAAATGGAAAAGATGGTATCAGCAAAAGAACCCACACCAATTTTGGGCTAGTTCTTCTCTGGGTCTGTAGTATTGGTGTGAGTTACTCTCCTGTGGCCTGTCTTACTCCTTAATTAAACTTGTCAGCCATTTCAGCATGTCTGCTCATCGATCCCCCTATTTCAATGCAACTTCATGTGAAAATGTTTTTTGAAAGAGGTTTTGCATTAGAAGCCTCTTAGGAAATAGGTGGCTCCTCCTTGAGATCTTAAATTTGTGTTGGAAAAACTAACTCTTCTCTAGTTGAACCAGTGCAGGAGACTGACTTGATTTTCTTAATATGGAAAACAGTCTTACTAATTGTTCTGACTTATGCAAGAAGAGTATTTTAGTTGTAAGCTCTCATGGTGGGTCAACCTTATCTCATTTTCTAGAACTAGTCATTCTTTTATGCCTAGAGTGGTATCCGAGTTTACCTTAAACCAAACTATCAGTCTTCTTGTCTTCTTTCCAGAACTTAAAATGAAGGACAAAAGATACTCCATACCTTGGATGTCCATAGACAACTTAGCTACTAACTTGATAGAACAAATATTTCAGAACTTCTGCTCAGTTGTTCATTTCTTGTGAAGATAAGAAAAAAAGGACAACCCTTGTCAAAACAAACTATTTCAAAATGATTGTCTTATGCTTTTACTTTTTGTTATACCCACCACAACAAAACAATTCCAGGTAGGGTCAAGGCTCCCTTTACTAGGGCCTTGAATTCTTCTGTGGCTTTTTGGAAATGGTTGGATTCTGGAATTTTTCTAGAATCAGCAACTTGGTCCTCTGTACACACTTTTACAAAGCATTATAAACTGGATTCCTTCTCCAGGTCTAGGACAGATGTTGCTAGGACCATTCTCCAGGAGCTCAAGGACCCTCATCCTTAGTCCTCCCGGTCAGTTTAAGCTATGGTAATCTACCCATATAGCTTACACTACTGCAGCTGTGATCCTTATGACAAACATAGTACAGTTGTGTAAGTAAACTTATCATAATAGCAGGTTTGAATGATCACTGTTGTAGTAGATGTTCCCTCCCCCTCCCTCCCTCCAGCCCTCTTATTGTGTTGTAATGTTTTATGAAAGGGAGTAGACTTTTTACTGATATGTTCATTGCATTTTACTTTCAGGGATTTAGCCTCTCTGTCTCTGTTGGCATGAAAGCTCTGAAGGACTTGGCACCCAAACCAAACTTTTAGTCAGCTCAGCTGAGTACATGGAAGGTAACCTGAAGCTTTGGAAGCTGGCCAGTTGTATCCTGAACAGGCTACAACCCATAATGCTTAGGCTACTGCAGCAGTGATCACTGAAACATTTACTGTTTACTTACACAAGGGTACTTTCCTTCCCAATGCAAGGGTGGTGATTTCATAGGAGGATGAACTTGTATCACTTCTGAAAGAGATGGTGGAACTTTCTGAGTGGTACAGCTGAAGTGCGATATACCTATGTCACTTCCATAAATAGTATCATTTTTAGCCATCAGACTCAGATAGCTTGGATATATTTTTGCTACTATAATACAAGGATATAGTAAAGCAGCTGTACAAATAAGGAAGTGAAGGTAGAGACTGATTAGGACTTGGAGAATGAAACATAGTAACAATAAATAGTATAAAGAAACACAATAAAATGAACTTCAAATGATTTCATCAGCAATGAAAAGTTAATTTCTAATGTGGAAATAGGTATGATTGACAGCAACCACCAAATGAGGCATAATAACTCATTCAAATTCCATAAAAAGTATATTGAAAGTAAAAGTAGAATATAAGGAAGGATTTATGGAGAATCTGATTTCCAGTTGTAGAAAATGATACATATATAGTAATAACTGTTTCTGACATAGACAACTATCCATGTGCAGCTTAGACTTCTGTCAAAGGAAGTAAAGACATTAGCTTTAGTGAGATAAATGTATATACTTATTCATTTACAATGAATAGTGCCCCTGATTAATAGCAATGCTATAACACACAACTTCCATTTGTTATAACTGCTATTCTCTGCTATCAAAATTGTTGCTCAGGCTCAACAGATGTTTTGTCTTTAAAGGCAGTCAGATGAAATATTTCACTTGCAAGTATTGCTTAAGAGTTAAAAATGTGCTTAGATGTGCATGAGTTATTACTGGCCACCTGCATATAGACGGTACTGTTTTTAGTATACATAGGCAAAAAGTTACAGCAAGGTACCAGCTGAAAAGGCTGTGGTCACACGACTTACAGAAAAAAGATACACAGACGCACAAACATATATTGAGCATGTTACAGGCCAACACACATTCAAATTTTAATAACAAATGAGTTGGCACAAAACAAAATATCTTACTACCTATATCCTTACAGTATGCTGACAGACATATTATGCAATGCTACATCACCATGTGAAATCACTAGAGCATGTAGTGCTCTCATGCGTAATATCAAGTCCAGCTGCATGAGAAAAAAAAACCTTTCAAAAACAGGTCAAGAAATTACTGGTAAATGCAGAGATATGAAAAACAATTCAGCAGCTGGACTTAAAACTCTACAACTTTAGCACATCCAGATGTGAAGTGTGACTATCAATAGGACTATTTTCACCATCACATCCTTAATTTCTCATTGTGAACTGGTGTTACCCTGATATGAAATCAGGTTATGCTGTCAGAAGATCACAAGGCTGTAAGTTCTATTGCCATATAAGGCTTTTGGTTCATCTTCTTGCAATAATTTTGCAGTGTAAGGAGAAGGCTATCCTCTGAGTTGCCATCATTTAGATAACATTTTAAACTGAGATTCGTTTTATTTTCTTGGCGGTAGTCCAAGCAGATGCAAATAATCTCATACTACTTGTCTAACAAAAAGAAATGGCTCAAATAGTTAATTAATTCTCCAGTACCCACTTTATTCAATTCAGGGTCCAGGGATGCTGGACCCTGTGCCTCAGTGAGCAAAAGGCAGAGAAATTAATAATGGACAAGACACCAGTACAGTACAGTGCAGTGCAGTGATTATGTTCTGTTTAAAACTCCATAACTCCATACAAATATATGCACATTAAAAAAACACAGTTATATTAACAACAGAGAGAATACAAAAAGAAAAGAAAAGACAAAATTACAGTTGTGTAAGTCCTACTTACCCATAACACTAGATATTTGAATTGGCAGGACACAACACCCAGCCAGCTTGCTAAAGCTCTAACTCCCTCCCCCCTCACTCGCTCTGAATCCTGATTGGCTGCACAATTTTTGGACAAAAGTATATCAGCAACCAGACTGAGGTAAATCTTCAGGATTTTACTGCCCCAACAAAGGAAGGTTGATTCATCCTGAGCAAACAACCAACAATCAATAATCACCATGAAAAAATCATCAAAACAACAATAACAACCATAACCTGTAACAACCAACAATTGATACTAACTGCAAAGGGGGATGTCGGGTGTGTGCAGCTACTGTAGCAATGAAGAAATTCAAACATCTGCTGTTATGGATAAGTAGAACTTATTCAACTGTACTCCATGCCCTTCATGTTAATCGTTCCCTATACTCACCAGATGTAGTACTTGTAACAGAAACTTGGCCAAAACCTCAATAATAATTAAATTACTGCCCCTGGCTATAATTTATCACACAGAGTCAGAATAAACAAAAAGAGAGGAGGTATTGCAATATTATTTAAAGCCCAACTAAATGTCACTACCTTAGATATACCAACTCCAGTCCAAGGTCCTGCTGAAATTTTACTTGCTAACCTGAAAATTAACACGAGAAAAACCATCAATATAATTGGAAGCTACTTCACACCTGGTAATAATATATCCACCCTTGAGAATCTACTCCATTGGGCATCAGAGACACTCCCTCAAGAAACCATTATTCTAGGTGACTTCAACATTGACTAGACACCATGCAACTCAGCTATACCCACTACTCATATCAACCTCCACAGATTCACTCAACTAATCCAATCTCCTACTAGAACTGACAAATCAACAAACAGACAGTCTATCCTAGACTGGATACTGTCGAATAAATCATCCCAAATAAGTCAGTCAGGCTGCTTACCTGACAGCCAGAGTGACCACTTGCCTACCTATAAAATTAGATATCACCCAACTCTAGAAGAAAAAAACTTCCAACAAATACGTAACAAAAATAATTTCATCCCATCTAACTTCACCTCAGCACTAAAAGCCTGTAATTGGAATCCCATCAAGCAACTCAGCCTTAATGAAGCTCTTAGGTACTTCAACTCCACATTCTTAAGCATACTAAATGCCCATGCTCTACCCAGAGCCATTAGAATTAAGTCTAACTATGCACCCTGGTTGAGCAAAGAAACCAGATCACTGCTTCATGCAAAAGATAAAGCTTGGTCCAAATGGAACAAAGCAAAATCAATAAACTCAAAATAAACATACCTTGAACTCAGAAACAAAACAAAAGAAATGACCAGAACAGACAAAATAAACTGCTATCATAGCATACAAATGGAACATCAACAAAATCCTAGCATGATTTGGACAGCTATTAATAATGTTCTTCAGCCAGGTAAATATAAGACTCCATCCCGTACGACCACAGACACCTCAACTAATATTGACACCCAATTTAACAAATTCTTTACTGAATCCATTCTTGCACTAGCAAATTCTCAAAGCTCCCCTGACCCCAATGAAAAACACAAACACCTTACTAATGAAAACAGCTTTATCTTTCAAGTTGTCTCTGTAAACTTGTAACACACAGAATGAGCACCAGCACGAATAAAACCAGTCCAAGAAAAACATACTGGAACAGGATACTGGATGGAAATAATTTTAATAAAGAGCAAACATATTAGGCGCTTTCATCTCCACAAAAGCGAGACTTCATCACAATGCATAATTACACTCAATGATCCTGTTTAAATATCTTACCAAACAACACAATTGGTTAACAATACAGATCACCTGCTGACTTTTCAATTAATATTAATGACATAAAACTTCTACTAGGAAATGAACATAAAGGAAATAAGAGGAAATGCATTGCCATACACACATAAAAATTCACTAAATAAATTTTCTACATAAAATATATATGCAAACATTTTTTTTAATTATTTTCTAAAAAACTGAATCTCTAACATTTCTCAGCTTTCTCCTGCAATACGGGAGATTTCGAGATTACTTCATTTAGACCGGGTGGGGGGTTAGCAGCCAGCCTCAATTGCCACTGCATCTCTTTCTTCATAAAAGCATTTTTCCAGTTACCCACTTTTTGGTCAATGGCAATTGTATCCAAAATGTATTAAACCCCTCACACACTAAGGAATGTTTATATAGGGCGTTGCTCTCCTTTTTATTGTTTATATCATATACATGTTCATAAATTCTACTCCTCAATGCCCATTCCATCTTACCCACATAATAACTTGCACACTTGCCACATATAGCACGTTTTTTGTGGAGACGAAAGTGCTTAATATGTTTGTTCTTTATTAAAATTATTTCTCACCAGTATCCTGTTCCAGTACATTTTTCTTGAACTGTCTCTGTAAACTTGATTAAAAAATTACTCAAAAAGCTAAAACCAACAACACTGGCTGAAGATGAACAACCAGCTGAATTCTTAAAAACTGCCGCTGACAAATTGCATATCCAGTAACCATCCTTATCAGTCTCTCCATCTTTGAAAAACTACTCCCAGACCTCTGGAAGGTCTCACATATTATTCCCCTCCATAAGGGGGGCAACTCAAAAGAACTAACAAATTACCACCCCAGAGCTATACGGTCTCCCCTCTCTAAAATACTGGAAAAATGCATTTGCCTAGAAATTATGGAACACCTCAACACTCAAAAACTACTCAACATGGATTAGGCCTTACCACAGCATACCCACTGCTCTCATGTCTTTTACTCACCTAGTTAATGGACATAGAAACAATGGTAAATCCATCTCAGCCATCTTCCTAGACCTCTCCAAGGCCTTTGATATGGTTAATCATAACAAGCTTATAAAAGCCCTATCAGACATAAATCTTATCCAGTCCACTATTGCATGGTTTCATAGTTACCTAACAGGGAGACAGCAGGCAGTTAAAAAGGCACCAGCAGCTATCACCTCTTCTCCCAGTTACAATAGGGGTTCCATAAGGCTCCATTCTGGGACCTCTGTTATTTACTATATTCACCAATAACATTTACTCCTCTACTCTCCACTCCTCGGTCATCCATTACGCAGATGACTCGACATTAGTCTGTGCCTCCTCTTCCCTCCAGGAACTACATCAGCAAACTCAAGCTTCCTTTCTCTCTGTCATATCTTGGCTCACTGTCCACCAGCTAATACTCAACCCAAACAAAACAAAACTTATCATCTTCCAGCCTACCCAACATACCAACTCTGACCTATCATTTAACATCATATCCAGTAACAAAACTATCATATCTCCTGTTACCCACACAAAGCTTCTAGGGTTGTGATTGACTACAACAAAAAACTAGGCACTCTATACAAAAATAAACAGTTCTTAACAAACACTGCTAGGGCCACTATTACATACACACATCTCATCTCTACACTACTATATGCCTTTTCTATCCTGACCAACCTTAGAAAATCTGACTTAACCAAACTGGAAGCCTGCTATAACAAAATGCCAAATTCACTACCAATAGTTCTTACAGATCACACCACTGTCTATCTCTCAAACAGCTCAACTGGCTTGAACTTCCTCACCTACATCTATATAATCAACTTACCCTATCACATAAAATTCTGTATCATCCCAAGAAAATCCCTTTCTGTACAAGATCTGATAATTCCATACTCCTGTAGCAGAAAACTCTGCTCCACTAACAAACTTATCCTCAAAGTGACTAGAGATAGTAATGCCAGTGGTTCATCTCTCTGCACAAACACAATACCAAACAATGGAATAAACTCCCCCCTCTCATCACAGCTATAACTTCCACACATGAATTTAAAAAGTCCTTAAAACACATTTGTTGAAGTCATGGTTCTACAATTGCAACAGTCCAGGTTAATACTAGGACTTCTCCGTTCTCCCGCACTATCTCCTTATGTCTGTACTTAACAATCACATCTTCATCCTTCACTTTCTTTCTTCTCTCCACACATCTCTTATAATTATTCCTACATGTACCTACCCTTGCCTTGTTTATAGACAGCTACATAATTGTAACAATACTTCCTGTTGAAGCTAATATTTTAAATTGTTAGTGGTATTATATAATTTTATATCAGTTTTATGGTAATTGTTCAATAATGTCTACTTAAATAAAATAACAAAGACCGACTGAAATAAATCTTTGCTATGGCTTCAAACAACGACTCTCTGAGCTCCTTAAATAATAAATCAAAACTGGGATTTATATCCAAATGCCAATGAATACTTTAATATTTTAAAATCCAAATAATCGTTAGCGCTTTCATTTAACACAATATTAAACTTCTTCAGACATGGACCATTAATTTAATACACATTTAAATATCAGCAGCTTACTTCATATTGGTTCTAAACCCCCCTCCATTTAAAAACACAGTTACCCCTTTTAAATACATAGCACTGTTTATCATTTACTATATACATTATACCAACTATACTAAAAATTCATACATATATGCAAAGTTCTGCTTCTCATAGCCTTCAAATAAGCCATCTGAAAGAATTTGAAAATATAAAATGAATGAGCCCTTACTAGAAAAATCATAGTGTTGGAAAAGCAGATGTTCAAAAAGGCTTTCTTCGTACACATTTTTTACAAGTTCTTTCTGAACGTCCTACAATAGTATATCGGAAAGGGTTAAATTTTAAAGCTCTACTTAAAAATACCACAATTGACAATATTCAGGGCAGCAAAGTATGATAAGATGTGGAGCATGTAACTGGTGCCACAAAATTAATATAGGTAACAACTTCACCATACGGAATATAATATATTACACAAGAGGTAAATACAATTGCAATGCTAAAGCAGTGGTGTACATAACAAATTGTTCGCTTTGTCCAAGTTTTTATATTGTCAGAGACTTTATGAACATGAATATGCTATTAGAAAAAATAATTTGAACAATGCCTTAGCTAAGCACATATATGATAATTTAGGTCACCAGTTTACATATATAGTTATTGATAGTGTTAAGATTGAAGAGAAAACTGCATGGATATTGGATTTAGAAAAGAAAGGATTATTATGGCAAGTGCACTTGCAAGCAGATAGTTGGCAAGGAATAAATGAGCGCAGTTCCATAACACCCATATTGAAGTTAAAAGCACTTGAAAAAAAGAAATTGTAAAAATGTGTACAAGGAAAGCCGATTATTTGGATTTTAAAATATTAAAGTATTCATTGGCATTTGGATACAAATCCAGGTTTTGGTTTATCAAATAATGTTTGCTTGTCATTATTGCACCGTACTGTGTGAATTCAGATTGAAGTCTATTATTGTGTGTGTAAATATTATTTGCAGACGTTTTCTTCCCAGACCTCCGCTGAAAAAAAACCCATGTCCAGTCAGACCTTCCCGGTAATCAAATGTGAAATAAATAAATAAATATTCTTTATTCTTACTGTTGCAGTAGCCCATGGGTAGATTGCCAAAGCTTACCCTACCTGGGAAGAGAAAGAATAAGGGTCCAGGATCCCCTGTTGAATGGTCCTAGCAAATTCTGTCCTGAGCCTAGAGAAAGAAGCTAGTTTGTAGTGTTTTGAGAAGGTACGAACAGAGCACCAAGTTGCTACCTCTTGAATATTTATAGTCTACCCCTTTCCAGAATGTCATCAAAGAAGATAATGTCCTTGTAGAATCTACCTTTTCTTTGCCTGCAATAATTGTACCATGGTGGGAATAGCAAAAAAGTAATAGCAGAGGACAACTATCTGGATGTAGTCTCTTTAGACATGGGTTGGCCTTTCTTAGTCCCACTATAGGAACAAGCATCCATCCAGCCTTCCTAAAGGACTAGATTCTGTCAAAGTTGTACCTGAGCTGTCTGTGTACATCTGATGTATGTAGAATCTGTTCTTCCTTGTTTTATGGCTCTGGGATAAAAACTGGGAGATTGATGGCTTGATTCAAAGTAAAATGAAAAACAACTTTAGACATGAATGAAAGGATTTGTGCTTAATGCAACCCTATCCCCGTGGAAAACTAGACAGGGTTCATCCATCATGACAGCTTGCAACTCCGATACAAGCCCTGCAGATGTCAAACTAACAAGTATCACAGTTTTCCAAATAATGAACTGTAAGTCAACCTGAAATGGCATTTCAAAAGGAATGAAGAGCAATTTCCTAGAACAAAACTGAGAACTTGCTTGGGAGGAGGGTCTCATGTGCAACATTACTTTCTGAATCTGTTTGACCAGAGACAAAGAAGAAAGAGGGGGATCCATAGGCAAGCAATATGAGATGGTTGCAAGATGCACCTTGATTGAAGCATACAGCATGCCATCTTTATGTAGCTCACACAAATATTTGGCGACCAGACTTGCTAGTTCCCTTTCAGGACTTCTGTGACTGATAAGGTTCTATTTGCCAACATAAGACTTTCTAGTAGCAGGTTAAATTGCCTCCTTTAGTACCTGCTGCACATATTCATGAAAAAGGTGCCTAAAACATATTAAGATTGGATCCTTAGGCCAGCAGTAATAGTTGATTGGTGTTGGGGTGTATCAAATTCCATTTGTTCTGTGTGAGTACTTCCAGTCTGTGAGGAAGCTTGCGGTAATTGCCATTGGCCAATTCTATAAGAAAGGAGGACCCATTCTGCCTGGGTCAGAAGGGAATCACCATAATGATTGTTGGTAATTCTTTCAGAATCTTTAGAAGTACCTTGGGAATCATTGGTGAGGGTGGCAAAGCTTACAGGAACATTCCCAACCCAGCAAGTGCAGAACATTTGTTCTTCACGCTTGGCTGCAAGGATGGCTTGATAAGAATGTTTCTAGTTGTTTTTTTTGTAAGTAGATGAACAGATCTTCTTGAAGTGTTTCCCAAAATTGGATCAAGTCTTTGAACATGCCTGTATGTGACAGGTGGTTGGACACCTTTGTTAAGGATTCCAAACATCTGAGAGAAGACTCTGTCATCTACATAAGGAAAATGTGAATGCCCTGCAGTCTGCAGTGGGCCACTACTGGGTCTAGGCATTTTGTGAACACTGGAGGTGCAGTGGAGAACTCAAAAGGCAATCCAGAGTATAGAAAATGTGATCCAGATGCAGCAAACCTTAGAAATGTCCTAAAACTGTGAGCAGTGGGTATGTAATGGTAAGCATCTTTGAGATCCACTGTAACTATAAGACAATGGTCTGGAAGCAGTGGAAGCACTGACTGTAGAGCCAACATCTTGAATAAGTTCATAGGTGTGTACTAGGTTAATGGCCCTGCAGCCTTTACAAGCCTAGCCCATACGATTACCCTGGCATCATGCCACCCAACATTAGTTCCCAGTGCCTCTGTCGAGTAGAGCCATTGCAGTGATCCCGGGGTGAATTTTCTATTTGCCATCCACTCATCAAGATTTCTCTTGAAGAGGGCCAGTGAGGTGCTCTGCTTGACATGTATGGGAAGTCTATTCCATAGCATGGGCAGTCTCTGGGTTATGAACCTGTCCTTCCAGCATGTTCTGTTGATTGCAGTAATATAAGGATGAGGTCTCTGGAGCGTGTGGTGCAGAGGGATTGGGATTTCTTTAGATGTAGCATTTCTAACAGAGCTGGGTCAGACATGGCTCTGTAAGTTAAGCAGAGATTGCCTCTAAGTAGGTGATATGAGACAGAGAATAGTTGGAGTTTTTTTGAGTCTGTCCATATAGGACAAGTGTTTAAGGCCTAGGATCTTTTTTGTGCTGTACTTTTCTGGCCTCTCCACTTGTTGCAGGTGTCTAGTGAGGTACGTGCCAAATGGGGCATTGTACTCGATGATTGGCCTAATGAGGGAAGAGTAGAGAGAGACAATGACCTCTTTCTTCCTGGATGCAAAAGCCTCAGTAATGAGATGTGCCACATAGAAGGACTTTCTGACCAGAGTGGTAATGTGGTGGTCAAAAGAGAGTTTGCTGTCAACCTGTGTTCCCAGATCTCTTATAATGCCTTCAGTGTTCAGTGGACTACCATCGATGTGGTAATTCAGGGGAACCGGGTTTTACCCAAGGGGGGTGATGACACACTTTTTGGCATTGAGCTTAAGGCCATGGTTCTGACACCAGTCGATGGTCTCAGTGAGACCTTTCTGTAGGATATCAACATCACTTGGGGAGTTAATAATAGCTCCCAACTTGCAATCATATGCAAACTTTGTCAGCCAGAGTCCCTTCATGTTGGTCTGGACTTCAGAGAAGTAGATACCAAACAGGAGTGGACCCAGGACTGAACCCTGTGGGACTCCACTCGTGACTGGTCTGCAGTCTGACTTGAAGTCAGCTTCTTTTACACTGTGGGTTTTATCTGTGAGCCAGTTTTCAACCCACCTAGTGATATAGGGCTTGATGCCTAGCTTAGTGAGTTTTTCTGTGTTTCCTGAGTGGGGAATGGTATCAAAGGCCTTGGCCAGATCAAGGTAGGCTGTATGAACCACCTTGCCTTCATCCACAGTTCTGGTGACTGACTCAAAGAAGTCAACCAAGTTGTGCAGGCATAATCTACCCTTCACAAAACCTGTGTAGGATGCAGAGTTTGGAGATTCTCTATATCGTTGTTTATTAAGTCCATGATGATGGGTTCCATAGCTTTGTATATCAGACTCGTCAGGCTAATGGGGCGACACTTCTAGAGGTCTGTAGTCACTCCTCCTTTGTGGAGAGGAATGATTGTAGCAGTCCACCATTTTGGTAGGGACAAAGCCTGAGGTGAGGCTGTGATTGAACAGGGTACACAGGTGAGGTGCCAGTTCGCTCTGTAGTTCGTGTAGAACACAGCCAGGGATATTGTCAGGTCCCATAGAAGCTGTATTCTTGGCCTTGGACAGTGCTGTTTTAACCTGTACAGTAGTAATACTGGGTGCCTGGCAATCTGATGGTATTGCGATTAGTCCATTGGGGGGGGGAGTAAAGTTGGCATTGAATCTGTTGGCCAGTATATTGGCAATATCTGTTGGCTCAGTATAGGAAGTACCATTGTGCAGTAGCTCTGAGCAAATCTGGGTATTGCTGTGGAGATTCTTTACATAACTATAGAAGGCCTTGTGTTTATCTTTACTATCTGCTGCAATTCTGTTTTCATAGCTAGCTTTAGAGGATTTGATGAGGGATCTCAACTTTTTGTTGAGGCTGATAAGGGAGTTTTTCCAGTCTTGGGACTTTACCTTATTCCTCATCAATTTCCTCCTTCTGTTTTAGAGTTTGTTTATGGCAGGGGACCACCAGATTGGCTTCCTTTTTTTGAAGGAGAGCATCTTGGTTCTATTGGGTATGGCGAGATCCATGTATTTGTGTACGTATGTACATGTTCATACAGTGCATTGGTGTATGATTTGGCAGTCATGCAACTATTTCCATTTGCATGGGTGCCGTGAAGTTAGCCACCTCTGTTTTTAAGAGCCCAAAGTTAGCTTTGGAGAAGTTTTTCATGGTGGTTACCTTTGCGGGAGAGGGTGGGGTGGATTTCCAAGGTGATTATATGAACCACTTATGGAGAACCAAAAAACTCTGAAAAGGGTGTTATAGCCGAGGCGCTAGGAGATTTAAGTGTTGCTGTTCGTTGTATTTTACTTTGACTCTGGACATTGTTGGATTGAGTTTTTGCTGCTATTCAGTTTTTGCTGATTTTTCATCAGACTGTTACTTTGCTGCTACTAGTTCAACGTAGAACTGACAACAAGTAAATGGAATTTATCCAGTATCCGAGAGTGTGGAGTTTTCTGGTTCCTCTGGTTCCAAGGTGACTAGTTTGTGGTCGGATCTAACCAGGGAGGAGTTGACTATTGGTGTAGAGCAATGGTCACCCATGTTAGTAATGACCAGGTCAAGGATCTTGCTACCTCTAGTGAGGGTAAGAACGAGCTGGTCCAGGACATTGAAATTAATGAATTCCAGGAAACGTTGGGTAAGTGTATTGGTACATGAGTAGTTTTCCCAGTTAATGGAGGGGTAGTTGAAGTTGCCCAGTAAGAGAGTGTTAGGTTGGACCCTAATATTCTCCAGGGTGCTTAGGAACATGGAGTGTGAGTCTTCAGACATGGTTGGGGATCTGTAGCAGGCTACAACCTGAATCGCTGTCTTAGCCAGTGTTAGCTGCACCTGAAGTATCTCAGATACATTATGTTGGGTTACCAGTCTAGAGGTGTGCGCATCCTTTATGAATATGGAAACACCACCACCTTTGGAGCTTCGGTCCAAGTTCTGAGGCCAAAAGATGTGGAATGAGTTATAGCCTGGTAGTGTAGGGGTGCTTTCTACTGCCTTGAACCAGGTTTCTGTTACAGCACAAATGTCGATGTTCTCCATTTTAAGGAGTGCTTTGAGTGAGTGCATTTTGAGATTTAGACTTCTAGCATTGAGCAGCATGACCCTCAAATTGCATTTATTTGTAGTTGTTATGGTCATAATTTGGTCTTTGGAACACCACCTAAAAAAGGCACTATAGGGGTGGCAAGAGCCTGGGCCAGTATCCAGAAGCCCAGGGGTGACAGATGCAAGCCATCTCTGGCAAAGCATCGAGGTCTGTCAATCATGTCATCCCAGGCAGACAGATACTGGATGGCAGGTGTTTATTATGGAGAATTATGGAATTTTCACATAAAGGTTGAGAAACGACAGATGTAACACAGGTCTCTAAGTGTGATTGTTCTTTGGAACCAAAAATATGCTGGAATAAAAATCTTGGCCATGCAATTTGCAGGTACTGATTCTATGACCCTGTATTTCTGAAGTATGGTGTAGTACTAAAGGGCACGGGTCTGTCCGGTTGGGTGTATGTGCAGTATTCCCCTGAATTGCCAAGTGAATCCTTCCTGAATCATCTTCCAAACCCATCTGTCTGAAACCATCTGATTCTGGGCTAAGGGGTTGAGAATCAGTCAATTTGAGAGAGATGGAGGAAACTGGGGCAGACGGTGTGGGTAAGGTGATTAGTTTCCCAGTATAGTCATTCCTTAGATGGAGCTTCTCTCTTTTTGTGAAAGTTAGTTCTTTTATTTTGTTTGGAAGGGTTATCATCCTGTCAGTTTCCTTTGGGAGCCTACTTGATGCTACACAGGGATTTCTGTTTGTTCTTTCTGCTAAAGGATTGAGATGCGACCTGGATACTGAAAAATCCCAGAAACTCCATGCATCAATTTACCTCTGTCATTCCACTGTTTATGGATCTGCCCAAATACCAGATCCAGGCTAAATGGAGAATTAAGTATTTCAGACTTCATATCATCAGAAAAAGTCTGACTCTACAACCAAACAAATTTTCCCAACACCACAGAAGAAGCAGTAGTTCTAGACACAGTGTCAACACAATTCTCCCAACATGTTTAGAAACATGAGACAAGTTAGAAACAATCTGATTCACATAAGACTTGCCATCTGGAGACAATGAAGCAGCAAATTCTGAAAAAAATATAACCACATTTTAGCATAAATTAATACATATAGACCTGATAATTCAAGATCCTAAAGGCTAACTCAGTAGAAGCAAACAGATTTGTACATTATCTAACTATCTGTTTCCTTTATCAGGAAATATTAAGGTAAAGGAAGCCAAAGATTTCTAATTAGCTGTTGCTGCTGGAGTTATTGCAGCAGAATCCTTGCAGGCAGCTTTAAAAATGTCTTCTACAGATGGCAAAATTCATGGAATAGGTGCAGAATTAGGAACCTCATCTTTTAATCATAAAAATCTGCCCAGTTCTGGAGGAGCCTTTGCTTGCTCCCATGCAACATCCTTGAGTCTAACAACAGTTTCAGAAAAGGAAAAGTCTTAAGATTAATGTCATGTTCACTATGTGAAGTGTTAGAGTTCTGGGTGATGGATTCCTGAGGTGAATCACCCTTTGTCTATGTCAGAATTCTCATCATCTTAAAACACAATTGTTCTCTGGCAATAAGTGCACTAGAAACTGTGATAGGCAAACAGGCACCAGCAATGGCTGACTGCAAATACTGTTAGCCAACAAAATAACATCTGATTTATACACAGAAACAATCTGATTATCTGCATGTAATTTTTGCTTCTTTTTTCTTGGAATGTCCCTACTAAGAGAGTGGTTGGGGACAGCCTACTATTCCTGGCAAGGGGTCTCTTTCCCAGACACCTCCTGTATCTAAAGTGTTTGGTTCTCCAATACCTGTAACAGCCCCTGAGAGCATGACCAACAACCAGCCCATAGTGGTCCATAGTGGCCATTATAGCTACGTCAGATGGAGTTCAGGAAATAGGTAAATGGTCTGTGGAACCATTTTTAGGCATGCCAGAGTCACTAACCATAAGATGAGATAGTAATTTTACTTGTTTTTTTTTTATAGGTACAAGTGGAATGGAAGAAGCAAGACTAGGAATATTAAACATGGTGTAGCCAAAGAAGAAACCTGGTTGCTGGTACAGTAACATTGAAAGAAGATAAGTATTGATTAATAAGCACAATAATATTCTTCCCTTCTCCAAAGACAAAAACAAAATGTCCCCACACTAGTTAATACAAGCAGTATAAATCATGTCACCAGACCTTAAACTTAAACTTTTAGTCAAAAATATCACAGAACATTTATTACCTCACAAATGAGAAAATATTCCAGTTCCATTAAAAACACTAACATGCACAAAATGTAAGCATTCCAAATGTAAAAGCACAGCCCGGATACTTGATAATTTCATAAAATTATGATTCTCAAGAAAAAAATTGTAAAATACTCCGAGTAAACAGTGCAGAAGCACATACAAAACATCCCACCTTAAGATGGAATACAGCAAATAGCTATTTTGTTTGTTTGTTTAAATGTAATGGTAGATCAGAAAAAATACCACAAATATTTAATAAAATATTTATGAAAGGAGGGGGTCCCCAAATGGGGTCTTGTCTGTTAGGCAAAAAGGTTTTGACTGACTGCTGCCCCCCTGGACTCAGACAGATGCTTCTCCTCAAGGTGGGAGGAACATTCAGAAGAGTCACCTCACTCTAGATGCTGATATACTTTCCTCCAAAAAGAGCGCAGCACATCAGCAGCAAGCATGAGTGAGAGGGAGGGAAGTTAGAGCTTTGGCAAGCTGTCTGGATGCTGTGTTTTCGCCAGGACACTACCCATAGGCTACTGCAGCAGTGAGAATGATGAACATCAGTTATTTTTTTTAATTATGCTGAAGAGGTGTTCTGTTTAAAATGACAGTCTTTATAACTCATATTTCTGCCTTTAATATACATTCTTATACAATTTTCAAGTAACGCAAAATAAATCTGTGGGTATTGTCCTAAAAGTTTTTTTTTTTTTTTCTGGAACAGTTATGCTGGTCAGAGTGAAGCTGCTTGACAAAACTGATTGACTGAGATATAATTTCACAATAAACTCTACTTCATTTTCCTGGTTAGCAATTAAATTAAATTAAACTCTACAGATTAT
Organism: Protopterus annectens; assembly: GCF_019279795.1. NCBI lineage: Eukaryota > Metazoa > Chordata > Ceratodontiformes > Protopteridae > Protopterus > Protopterus annectens. Next base: position 1,963,196,439 of record NC_056729.1, read on the forward strand.
ATTGACATTCTTAATTATTACCATGCCCCCTGCCTGCATCCTTTTCTTAGCATTCTATACATTAAATAAACATAATGTTTCTTTATATGGTTTCTCATTAGGAAAAAAAATATGTACCACTGTTTTACTGCCATCCTCTGCACTGTCTCTCTTCCTTCACTGCCATGGCAAAAATAAGGTCTTCAAATCTGCACAAAATGTTCCAAATTGGATTTTATCATTCATTTCTACAGAGGTTTTATTATATCTCCTTTTCTACTCCTGATAGCCCTTTTTACCTCCCGGCATTCTAACTACTTTCCTTGTTACTTTCTCGGATTGCTAGCTTGAACAGTCTGCTATAAATACCACCAAATGCATTTTGTTTTTGTTGCCGTTTCCTAATTATGTATGCTTTTCAAAGGTTAGTGCTTCCTAGATGCTTCTGCTTTTTCTTGCACTGAGTTCAAGTTGCCATGTTTAGACCAATTCTCCATTTTCACCATATCCCATTACATCCTTTTGGTACCTTCCTCTGTATATAGTATGCATGAAATAGAAAATTCACCCTGGGGATCACTCCAGTGGTTCTACTCGACAGAGGTACTGGGAACTAAGGTCGGGATGCATGATGCCAGAGCATTCCTATGGGCTAGGCTTGTAAAGGCTCCAGGGCCAGTAACCTAGTACACACCTATGAACCTATTAAGCATGTTGAAGGAGAGTTGAATTTAGCAAGTGCTTCTCCTTTAAATAATGCACTTAAAGCCTTCTGGACTGATTTCTTATGATAATTCAGATATCACTGGACTTTTATCCTTCAATTTCTCATATTTTTTAATATAATTCTGCTCTTTATTATGTAATTTCTGAAAATAATATAACAGAGCTACATGTTTTTATAACATTCATACACTTGTTTTCTTTTGTATTTGTTGACACAGGTTTGCAGATTGTATTTAAGGAGCTACCAGCAATAGTTGAAAGAGTATAACCATATATACTATACTATATATACTATAACCACATTACCTGTTTAATATATATATATATATATATATATATATCCATACAATATACAAATTGCATATAAACAACCTCTAAAAAGTAAAAGTTTTTTGTAAAAAACATATGTTACACTGCTACCCCACCAGTATAAACACATTGTTTCACATCCTATTAAAACTATGTTATCTACCCACAGGTCTAGCTTTCAGTATGGGTTTGATGGGGACTTTGTCATTCAAACCACTGCCACTATCAGCTCTTAATTGAATAATCCAGCGGGTTTCATTTGTCTCTGTCTTATTTTTAACATCCGTTGATATAGCCTCAGTAAACAATAAAATGCTGCTGCTTGAGAATATGTTATTTAAGTTGAAAAGGCTGCAATTGCAAAAATATCATATGGAGGCAAACCTGAAGCTACAAATAGTTCCTAGGGGGTCTCCGTATTTTTAAAATGCCAAGATACGTGGAGATGTTAAAAATAAGACAGAGACAAATGAAACCCGCTGGATTATTAAATTAAGAGCTGAGTCAAACAATGTGTGTTTACTGGTGAGGTAGCAGTGTAACATGTTTTTTACAAAAACTTTTATTTTTTACAGGTTGTTTATATGCAGTTTGTATATTGTATATACATATATATATATATATATATATATATATATATATATATATATATATATACACTAAATAGGTAATGTGGTTATAGTTATGTATTTCATTATACAGCCTTGAATGCAACTAGTTTTAGTAAATGTATTTACATAGTACTAGCTGTTTTTGCAGTAGCAATGATGGTATTTCTTTAAATGTGTAACAAGCAATCAGGAAGGTAGTGCATTTGGAAGTTAATGACTGCATTTAAGGGATGCAAGTTTTTGACTAATGTTATCATATGAAGAAGCAGTATTAGTAACTGTGAAAGCGCTTATGTTTAGATTCCATTAAAGACATCTTACTTTTAGTTTTATAACTGCTGGCCATCATTTTATTTTGCTCCATTTTATGCTTTTCCATGAAAAATGTTGTTTCTTACATCTGCAATTGTATTACTTCATTTAGTACATTACAGATATTCTCAGTATGAGACAAGAAGTCTGCAGCTGGAGGCAGTTAATCAAGGAATTCTTACATTCTGTTCTGAAGTTTACAAAGATTCCTTCATGTAGCTATAGATTGCTAGCTGTTTTTTCTCATTGCTGACTGCTTTTCCATGACAACAAGTTCAAATCGTGGGAAGTGAATAGGAAATAGTAGCCTCCAGAGCAGCCTTAATACTATAACACATTTAGAAGAATAGTGCATGATTTAGTTTTATATAAAGGTAGCCAGTGGACATTTTTCATAGGGTTAAAAGTTAATGTTTTCTGAAAGCATACAAGCTGTTTTTCATATCTAAGAGGGGAACAGAGATAAGAAAAGATAAGATAATCCTCCAAAGCAAACGTCGAGTCCAAACTGGCCACATCTACCAACGACAATCACAAGGCCTTCTTCACATATGTCTGCAATCTCAGAGGAAGCACTCAGATCTGCTCTGAACTGGTGGTCAAGGACACCACATACATAAATGTCATAGATATAGCCAACCTGCTGGCAGACAGGTTCAGTTCCGTTCACCCCTCTGTTCCCTCATCAGTAAATCAGGACATCTCCAGCACCTGCCCCCTCCCCTTATCTCAAGGGAGCAAGTCACACTCGGGTATAATAGGTAAGCTCTCTCAACTAGACATCAATCCATATGTTACCAGATGGGGAGCAAACTGGCTCACTGATTGAACTCACCTAGTCAAAATAGGGGAAGCCACCTCAAGCAGTAGACTCATAATGAGCAGTGTACCCCAGGGATCATTCAGGGCCTCTGTTGTTTGGGATATACTTTTCTGAGGTGCAGGTCAAAACCTGTGGACTATGGCTGACCAAGTTTGTAGATGACTGCAAGCTGGGCACTGTCATCAATTCCCCTAGTAATGTGGACATCCTCAAAGAGGGTCTCACCCAAACAAATGACTGGCACCAGAAACATGGCCTCAGACTGAATGCCAAAAAATGCATCATCATCCCCTTTGGGGAGAATGACGTCCCCACAAATTATCACATTACTAACAAGGTCAAAGCACACAATCAGTTGTGAGGGACTTGGACACCCAGGTTGATAGCAAACTGACTTTTGACCACCATATTGTCTCCGTTGTATGGAAATCTTTCTATATGGCCCACCTCATTAGTAAGGGAATCTCATCCAGGGACAAGGTGGTCAAACATCCCTGTATTCTTCCCTTATAAGACCCATTATTGAGTACAATGCCCCTTTCAGCATGTACCTCACAAAGCAAATGCAGCAGCTGGAGAGACCACAGAGGTTCCTCACCAGGAGAATCCAGGGCCTCAAATATCTACCCTACATAGACAGGCTAAAGGCCCTGTCCCTCTATTCACTCTCATACAGACTCCTCAGAGGTGACCTCTGTCTGGCACACAAAGCAATCTCAGACCCCACCTTAATGGGACTGCTGCATATCTGCAAGTCAAGCTCCACTCAAGTAACCTGTACATGCAACCTCAACTTAGTCTGTGATGTCAGTAGGACTTGTTGGCAGGACAGATTTGTGTCCCAGAGACTCCTCCTTCTGTGCAATAGACTCTCTCTCTCCATGTCAAGCAGAGTACCTCATTAACCCTTTTTAACCACAATCTGGATAACTGGTTGCGAAACAGAAAATACACCACTGGAATTCTACCTGTGTCCCTGCTGAACAGGGGCATCAGGTGTTGACTTGTCAGAACACTGGCTAAATTATTGGCTAGACTTGTAAGGGCCTCAGGGCCAATAGCCTAGTAACTTCCTCTGATCCTATGACCTTAAAAAAGAACAAACACCAACTGGTGTAAGTGAGAACAAAGGCTGTAAAAAGCAGTTTAGCATTGATAACCTTTATTTTAGGTTAGATTATGCCTGTGAGTGCAGCTGTCCATTTGTGACAGTTGTTTCACTTTGGAGGGTTAATCTTCGTTTGTTAAAAAATGTACATAGTTGTGTGTGTTTGTTCTAAGTTAATAAGGGATAGGGAATTTTGAAAATGTATTTAGTTTTTTTTGTTTTGAGGGTTTTCATTAAAGGAAAAAGTATTGAGAAATGTGACATTGGTTCAAATGGAGATGATAAGAAACTGTATAAAATATCAGCTTGCCAAACATTTGTGTGTCCATGTAAGACAAAAGTTGGAAATAGACATTCAAAAAACTGTCATTTATAATAAGTGGGAACAATAGTTTTTTTATCATATTGGCTGCTCTATCCATAGTATGTTGGAATGTAAATGACATTACAGGTATAGACAAAAAGGAAAAAGTACTGAATTATATTAAGAAATGCAGAGTGCAAATAGTAATGTTGCTGGAAATATAATTGGAAAGACATGAGCATATGAATTTGACAGGGAAAGGATTTCAGAATAAATATTCAGCAGAAATTCTGTGACAGAGAAAAAAGGCAATAATAATAATACTGATTGCTATAAGGGCTCCAATAGAGATAGACAAGGAAAAAACTGGGGTAGTAATGGGGGTACTGGAAAAGGAGGAGGAGGAGGATTATGCTGGCATATATTTATATTCAACCTAAAACTGCTATTATGGAGCTAAAGAAATTTTGTGGAGAAATAATCAACTTTCAGCAGGGAATATTACTTATAGGTGGGAACTGAAACTTGATTTTCAATAGTGAGGATGTATCATGGGGACCTAGAAGAGGAAAATATAGCAAAACAGGGTAGATTTCTGAAGAACTTTATGAAAATATTTGGTATGGAAGATGTGAATTCAGTTTTGCTACCCAACCTGCTGTTTAGCCAAGTATCTATGCCTCATAGCATTCGAATATCTAAGCATTGTGAATTATGAAACCTGATTGTATTCTATGTTCACATTTTCTGATACGTCTTTGCCAATCAGATGTAAGTCTGCACATTGTACATATTGATATCTGCCTGTATTCTTTGTCTATATTTTTCTAAACATGTCTGCCTGAGTTTATCACTCAGTGATGTAGCTACTATCTCTTTTTTGGTATGTGGAGCTTTTCTCCCCGGGCCTCCGCTGAAAATGGACATATATCCAGGTGGACTATCCCGGTCAACAAATGTAAAATAAATAAATAAAAATAAATAAATAGTAGGAACTCAAAAAAGAATTTACATATTATTCCACAAGGAATAATAACTGTTCTAGACTGGATAAACATTATATTTCACAGTAACATGCATTTAATTGAAAGTCTCAACACGCATCCGGTAACTATTTCAGATTACACACTGATAAAAAATAAAATAAAAATGCAAGGTAATAAGCAAAATTGAGACAGTGGTGCTTTCCTACCTACCTGTTAAAAGGAGAGGAATTTAAGGAATGGGTGGTGGAACTTGTTTGAGAGTTATTAGGGAAGACAGACATTTCTTCAGAAGGAATAGCAAATAAATGGGATAAAATAAAAATGGAGTTTAAAAATAGGAAAGAAATGCAAGAGAAAGATATATGGTTAAGAAGTAATAGGAATTGTTTAGAGGGGCTGACAAAGGTTAAAGTATTGCAGAATAAAGAGAATTTCACAGAAAAAGAAGAGGCACAATTGCAGGGTGCTGAAAATAAGGGAGCATCTGGATAATAGGCATGAGTTTAGAAGGTTTGCTGTTAAGCAACTATTTATTTATTTTATTTAACATTTGTTGATCGGGAAAGTCTGATTAGGATACAGCCTATTCTCAGTGGAGGCCTGGGGAGAAACAATCCAGATGTATGTCTTTGGAATGTGGGAAGAAACCTACTCGAACTCAGGGAGGACATGCAGACTCTGCACAGAAGGCTCTCCAGATGAGAATTGAACCAGAGAAACTCTTGCTGTGAGACCACAAAGTTAACTACTGCATCACTGTACCACTGCGCTGCAGGGTTGATAACAACTCCTGAGCACAAAAGCTTTTAGCACAGCAACTTAACCAACAGAAAATAGAAAGGGGTGTCACCAGACTTAGCAAGCTTATGATAAGAAAAACAGCCACAGATCAAGTATTAGAGATATTTCAGAAATGTTATGACATGGGAATAAAGCAGAGGAATGGTGAAACCAAGAAAGACCACAAATGGAAATAATTATGGAAAACTTAATAATGCCAAGATTAGAAGAAGATGAGGCTGAACAACTAATAGTTAAGATAGGAGGAGATGAGATAAAAATGGTGATTTATAATCAATCTGCAGATCTGTAAGATTTTTTTAATAGTAATTTAAAAGGAGGGAAAGCACCAGCATCTTAGAAGAAAGCTGTGGTGGCTTATTAACACAAATATGGTAAAGACACATCAGACCCAGCCTCATATAGACCCACTTTAATTTTAAACCATGTTTAGAAAGTATTTATGTCTATGCTAGCTAAAAGAATGGCAACGTGTTGCAAAATTGATATGTGTGGACCATTGTGGTTTTGTGGAGGAGAAGCAAACATTTGACAACATTAATAAAACCCTATACTCTACTAGCTGTTACTTTGGGAGTTCCACGTGGGTCTATTCTTGGTCCTCTTCTTTTCAGTATATTTACTAACAAACTCAACGCCATCACCTTACACACTACACTAGTTCAGTATGCAAACAATTCAATCCTGATATGTACTGCCCCAACACTCCACCAACTCCAGCTTTGTTTACTGCAGTGGAAAGTTGGCTATCCAACACTCAACTTATACTCAACCCGAATAAAACAAAATGTATGTTGTTTCATCCCTCAAGAGTTCAAGACCCCCTCCCACCATTCAACATCTTTTCTTCAAACAATAACATTATTACCCCTGTAACCCAAACAAAACTCCTCAGGGTAGTAATAAATCATAACATGAAATTTGGCACACACATAGCCCAGACAATAAAAAAGTACACAAACAACTTGGAACATTATACAGGAGCAAACATTACCTAACTAACAACACAAAGGCTACTGTTGCAAGATCTCACCTAATCTCACCCTCCTCTATGCATCCTCCATCCTAACAAACCTAAGAAAATCTGACTTAAGTAAACTAGAAACTTGCTATAATAAAATTGCAATGTTTGCTATGGAATCAACTTACAGATCCCATCAGTGCTTGGCCCTTAAACAACTCTCATGGCTGGAATTCCGAAATCTACTAGCCTTCATCCAACTTACCATGACCCATCAAATTCTGAATAAACCTAAAAGAACTCCAGCCCTCAAAAACCTACTCAATCTCTGCTTAAAAAAATAGATATTATGCTCCACTAACAAAACATTATTAAACATAACCAAAAGTAAAAAAATGCTGCAGGTGATTCCTTTTACTTTAATTGTGTAGTGAAAATCTGGAATTCCTTACCCGTAAACATAAGCTCCAGTATTAAGACATTAAACTTTAATAAATTACTCAAACACCACTATACAACTAAATGGATGTGCTCATGCACAGACTCACACTAGTTACTAGTTTAACCAGATCACCCAATCTAATTTCTCAACCTTTTCCTCTTTTTCTCACCCTGATCTGTGTTCATTGTACTCTTTTATTTTTGAAATAATGATTATATGAATATATCTCAGTATATCTCTCCATTGGAAATATTAAAAAGTACAAATCTATACATTTTTCTGATTTGCTGCCTGTTCATCTACATGCAAATACCCGAATAATTAATTTCTGCAATATTTGCATTATTTCATTGTCTCTGTATTAAGACAAGAAAGTCTGTTATATGAACTGCTTTATTACTAAATTGGTAATGTGACATAGTTTTTAATAATGTATATTTTTTTCTGTTTTGCTGCTTGCACTCTCTATTGACATATGTCTGAAAATGTACCTCTGTAATATCTATACTATTTTCAATGTTTCTAAGTTAAGACTTTAATTTATGTTACATGTGTCTCTCGTGTATTGTGAAATCAAAATCTGTTATTTATGTAATTCTTAAATGTTAATTGTACTATGTGGAGCTTTTCTCCCTGGGCCACTGCTGAAAATAGACTTTTTGACCAGCTGTACGTTCCCAGTAAACAAATGTAAAATAAATAAAAATAAAAATAACGATGATACACATGGATGCAGAATACAAGAAAATACTGCTGCTGTGGTAGATCTTGATGTAGAGGAAGCATTCAACACAATAAGCTGGGATTTCATGAAGAGGGCAATGGAAGCATTTGCATTCCCTGATACAACAGTAAGGTTAATTAGGAGGCTATATGAAGGAAGGCAAAGAAAATAAGGGACTCAAAAATTCAAGGAAATATTTGGTATGGCAGTCAAGAAAAGTTGTCTTTATTTGCAGAAGATACTCTTTTCTACTTAATAAATCTAGAAAAGGATATATTGGTGTTGTGGAAAATTTGTGACAGTTTTATATCTTTTCAGATATAAAATTAATGAAAACAAAACAAAGACTATTGCCACAAATTATGTACCCACACATAACTTGATTCAGCAATACCCATATTTATGGGACATGATAAGATTAAGTATTTAGGAGTATGGATTAAAAAGGCTTCTGTTGTAACAGCTAAGGATATTGAGAAGAGACTAAACAGATGATAATCCAAAAAATGAGAAACTGGAAGCTCTTGTTTATGGATATGGACAGTAAGATATAAGCAGGGAACATGTTTTTAGTTCTTTTCACTTTACAGGCAGTCAACTGGGTTATGGACATCCAACATGCGGACAATTCATAGATACGAACGGGCTGCTGCAATGTCGGAAATCTATCCATAAATGAAAATAGCAAAAAGTTGCCCAAATGTGTGTGTGTGTGTGTGTGTGTGTGTGTGTGTGTGTGTGTGTGTGTGTGTGTGTGTGTGTGTGTGTGTGTGTGTGTGTGTGTGTGTGTGTGTGTGTGTGTGTGTGTGTGTGATCGGGAGAGTGGGTACAATGTCTGAATGAATGCAGGTATGAATGAGGAAGACACTATGTGTATGAGAGAGAGACTGAAAACAAGTGAGTGATCTTCTGACAGCAGTTAACAGGTGAGTGGTTGCATAAGGGGAGGGGGTTAGTTATGGAATAGGTAAAGTAGGGTTAAGAGTGTGTGTGTGTGTGTGTGTGTGTGTGTGTGTGTGTGTGTGTGTGTGTGTGTGTGTGTGTGTGTGATACTCTTAAACCTCTTAGAGCAAGAAATTTGGACAAAGCCATAAATAAAAGTGGGACAAATGCCCAAAAATATGGACAATTTTAATATATATTATTCTTGCGAACGTAGAAAGTTGATAGAATAACAGGTATAGCATGAATTTTCTGAAGGGTATGAACTCTGAAACTCAAATATCTGTCATCATTTGTCTCAACCTCTTAGAGCAAGAAATCTGGACAAAGCCAGAAATAAAAGTGGGACAAATGCCCAAAAATAGGGACAATTTTTAAATAATGCTGTTACAAACTTAGAAAGCTGATAAAATAACAGGTTTTGCATTAGAATGAATTTTATGAAGGATATGAAGTCTGGAACTCAAATGTCTGTTATTATTTTCTAACTGCAATATGCAATGATTTACCACTAATTTGCCAGAAAACCAGAAGTATATGAAAAACAGACTAAAAATAGGAGGCCAAAATCTGGACATTTTGAGAAAATCTGTACAGTTGAGAGGTGTGTCTGTCATTATTTTCTAACTTCAGTCTTTAATGATTTGCCATTATGTTTGTTAAACAACACACTTTTATGAAAAAATGGATCAAAAATATGAGGCAAAAATCTAGACATTCTGCAAAAATCTATACAGTTGAGAGTTATGGTTGTATGTGTATATAAAAGTCCTCATAAACACGGCAATTAATAAAAAATGCCTTAAACCAGCTTTGTTGATAGTAAGTAAGGAAGCACAGCTCATAGGAAGCAAGGAAGCATAGCTGCAGTATGCAGTGTTATGTTAAAGATTTTTTTAAACAGCTTTATTAAAAACAATATAATGAACAGATCTTTTAAAAGAAATTGAATACATTTAAGTTTTAAAATACAATATTTAAAAAAGAAAAAAAATAATACAATAACTATAATAGCACAGTAAACTATCTATAATGATATTCCCTATATATCGAATAACAGGATCAATTAATTTTAATTTGGCAGAAGAAAATGAAAACATAGAATAAAAGATTTAAAGAAAAAGAAAAGATTACTGCATTAATCATTTATCCAGTTCTTTAACCAATAATCCATGTACATGTTCCCATTTGTAATATAATTTTGTATTCCTTGTAGATTTAGATTTGATAGTTAACATTTCTATCTTAGATATTTCTAAGAGAAGATCTTCAAACTCTTTAAATGAGGGAACTAATGAGGAATTCCAATTTCTTGTAATTACTTTCCTGACAAAGGAAAGTATAGACCAGAGTAAAGAATGTTTGTTTTTATTTATACAGTCTGGGATAGGTATATTGAATAATACAAGTGACTTTGTAAGCATAAAATTGTCTGTAAAAATTGCCTGTAAAAAAGTGTTAACTTCCTCCCAAAATTTCTTTAGTAATACACAGTCATAAAATATATGATTCCAATCAGCATTTGTTACTGGGTTACATCTCCAGAAAACAACATCTTGTTTAGTTATCTTACTCATTTTCTAAGGTATGATGAAAAATTTATGTAAAAATCTCCATGTGAAGATTCTCCATTTAATGGAGGAAGTGGTTTTGTTGGCTGACTGAAGAAAATTAACTTTGTCTTTTTCTGAGGGAATAAAACTATTGATTGCTGCAAATGAATTCCAATAGTTATCTGAATATACATCTAGATCTTGTTTAATTGCTTTATAAATATATGATATACTATTTTTAACTGGTAAAGTATTATAAGTGTATAAAATCAAATATTGGATAAGTTTGGGTATTGAATTTTTAGCATTTGAAGGTATTAAAATTAGCTTATCTAGAGTATATTTTCTAAACTCTTGCAAATCTGGCCAAAGTAGAGAGTTGAGGTTGTATTACTCTATAAGAGCATTAATAGATTTTGCCTCATTTTTATTTAACATTTGATGCCAAAACATCGATTGTTTTTGTTTAAATAACATTTTAGAATGATCTGCAGATAGAATTATACCTTGTGTATAGGCAATAGGGAAGATGAGGAACAGCCAATTTTCAAAGATTCTAAACCTAAATATAAAGTTTTTAAAGGCCCTTCAAATTAAAGTTATATAAGTAGATTTAAGCATTTGAATGGAATAATTGGAAAAATACTCTCTCATATTCCATATAAATGAATTATTTATTAACTGTGGTAGATGTTTGTTATTTTCATTTTTGGTATTTTGGGATAAATTTAAAATAATTTCCTTCCATTTTGCAAAATCCTCTCCATCTATTAGATAAACAATTGTTTTAATAACTGACAAAATTGAATAAAGTTCTAGATTTGGTAAAGGTATACCTCCATTTTCCCAGCTATGCATATGATAGGACAATGCAATTCTAGGCTTTATTGGATGCCATAAAAAATCTTAATCAGTGTGTTAATTTTTTTAATAAAAGAGCCTGTAGGGGAAATAGAAATAGACTGTATTATGTATAATATCTTTGGAAGCAAGATCATCTTTATAATGGAAAGTTTTTCATCCATTGTAAATAAAATATTGTTCCACTTACTAATTAGAGTATCTATGGTAGTTATACTTTTACTATAATTTAGGTGTAATATGTCTTTAATATTGGTTGCTAAAATTATACCTAAATATGTTATTTGTTGGGACTGAGGTATATATTTTTTATATTGGTCTTGTATATTATAAGTTTTGGAACCAATTAGAAGAATCTGTGTATTAGAATTATTAAAATTAAGACCAGAACTTTTTTGAAATATATCCATATTTTTAAACAATTCTTGTAAGGTAGGGTTAGTACCACCAAGAGTGATTAATACATCATCAGCAAACATTTGGATTTTTGATGTTTCATTACAATTTAACCTATATCTTTGTATATTATTGTTATCCCTTATTAGGTAAGCCCAAGGTTCCATAATTAATGTGAATAAAAGTGGAGATAGAGGGCAACCTTGTCTGGTTTCTTTTACAATGGGTATGTTCTGGGATATACTTGTACCTATTTTTATGTAAGCTTGACTTTCATTGTATAATTGAGTTATGAGGTTAATAAAGCTATTAGAAAAGTTTAAGTCCTTCAGTAAGATAAAAAGATAATTCCAATTAACTGAGTTGAAGGCACAGTTAATATCTAAACTAGCAAGATTCAAATTATTTTTTAAGGCTTTTACTGATTCAATTAAAGTTATTGTACTTTTGATGTTATCATAAGAAGTTGTATTAATTATAAAGCCTGTTTCATCCATATCTACTAGGGATGGTAAAAAAAATAAGTCTATCAGCTTAAATAGACATGAACATTTTATAGTCTATATTAAATAATGAAATGGGCCTATATGAAGCACATTTTACAGGATCTTTATCAGACTTTAGTATGGGGAAAATAATTGTGTATTTCCAAGAGGGAGGTATAATGTTGTTATTTTGAGCTATATTGAATACTGTATGTAGTAGAGTTAACGCTTTAGCAGGCAAAACCTTATAGATTTCAGAAATTATATCATCGTTACCAGGAGTTTTATTTTGCTTAAGTTTGGTTATTTGATCTTTTACTTCTTTAAAAGATATCTGTTTATCTATTAATTTTATTTGTGCTTCAGATAGTCTGTTCTTTATATTATTATGTATAAAATATTGAATATCTTTTGTACTATTAATGTTATCATTGGGTTGGTTTAATTTAAAAAAAATTCTCTAAGCTCATTTAATATATTTGGTAAATCAGATACCATTTTTTTTGTTGGAGAATACATTTTTTTAATATGGTGAAGTTTATTTAATCTTTTAGTTTTGTTAGCTAGTATTGTCATGGATCTAGGATTTATAGAAAAAGTTATAAGTTTATATTTTTCAAGATTTATCATAACTTTATGGCTTAAAAGTTCCATGTATTTATTGTTTAAGGTATTTATTTCATTCATTCTGTCTTTCTTATCTGGAATCTTTGAAGCATCAAGCCTTAAAGTAGCTAACTTTGTTTGTATATCTTGAAGGTCTTTATCCCATGAAATTATTTTCTTTTCATACCCATCAACAATTTTACCATATAGGTAGGCTTTTAGAGCATCCCAAATTTATATTTCTGAAGTTCTCTGTGTACTATTAAGTTCAATAAAATTTTGTACTTCTGTAGTGAAGAAATCAATAAAATCTTTGAGTTTAATTATATAGGCTAGTATCCTTTTAATTTGAACATTAAAGGTGGAGTTTAGTATAAAATCAAATGTTATGGAATTATGGTCCGAAAGGGGACAAGAAATAACTTTTGAGATTAATAAGAAATCAGTTTAGCTATTGGAAATTAATACCCTATCTATTCTTGAATATGAATTATTCCTATGTGAGTTGAATGTATAGAACAGTGACTTAGGGTCAGAAAAGTTATTAATATCTTTCATCATGTATGAATCTGAGAATTCATTCAATAATTTAGCTATAGTTGGAATTTTGCTTTTACCACTGGTACTAGAGTCTTTTATGTCAGAAATACAGTTAAAATCCCCATCAAGAATAATACTGCCCTTAGAAAACTGAACTACACGTTCTGTATGTTGATTCACTGTTGTAGGTCCAATGCCAGGAATCCAATACATATTTATTAATGTCAAAATGTTCTTATTAAATTTTATAATAACTGAAGATAACATCCCGTTGTTATCTTTTTAGGTGTCAATTATTTTAGGCATAGGTAATGTATTTTTCCATAGTATGGCCACCCCCTTTTTTGTGTATGTTCTGAGATTTTGATTCCAGTTTTGTGACATCTTCAGTTAGTAAATGAGTTTCTTGGAGAAATATTAACTGAGTATTATGCAATTTAAGATATTTGTTCAAAGATCTTCTCTTATTAGGATTATTTAATCCATTGATGTTTAATGATATACAATTTAATGATGCCATGAAACTTTAATGTTCTGAATATCTGTTGTTGTATAACACTCATTTTTCCCATTTTTTTATAGGTGAATAGAAATTGACTATTAGGAATACAATTATAATTTACACGTAAAACATGAAAAACATTTATCCAATGAATATATCAAATTTTGTAAGATGTGGTGAACATCATAATAACTATTAACAGAAACTTATAACATTCATTAATAACATAAACTCTTTCAAAACCCCCCTGGAGTTAAAAACTCCTAATTTGAGTGACATCTGTCATCCAAATTGACCATCAGGCTAGCAACAACATTCATCTCTTTCCTGTCTAAATATATATGTTGTTGCATAATTTCACAAACATCCATTAGAACTGTATGTACCAATTCAAGAAACAAATTAAAGTAAATCAAATGTAACTCTTTCATTTTTAACTTTTGTCATATGAATTCAACATATCATAAATACCAGATGTATTATATAATAATGCAAAAATCATAACTAATTTATATGTAATGGACTGTTATAATAATCAATAATTAGACTAATCCCCTGTCTCTTTATGTATTATTATTTCCTCATCTCTGTGTATCGTTAAGAACTTTAGTAATCTGAAATAACTTCTAGATTTGTCAGAATATATCAAAATACTAGTTTACATGGTAAACATCTGCATCTGAGACTATACTGTATGTAGCAAACCATAGACATATAAAATATATTATGTTTCTGTCATTATTTATTTATTTTCTACTTGTAATATAATTATTTTTATTTCTGTTTTTTGTGCCTTGTAAAAGAATATTATCACTTCTGCTTAGGTGTCATAAAAAGCTTTGTATATATTAATTTCCTTTCTTTTTCCTTTCTTCTTTAATAAATACTTTAATGGTGTTAGTATATGTGCCTTATTTTTGTTGTACTAATCAAAAGAGGCTTAAATTACATAAAATAGAATTATAAATAAAAGTGTAGAAACACAGGGGTATAAATGTATCAAAAATGCTCTGCTTATACACTCTCATAAATGCTTTTACTATAACAATTATATTATACTGGTCACTTAGCTGCAGTTCATTCATTTGACCTGTAGATGGTGTCAGAGACCATCTAATCAAGCTATTTTCTAGCTCTGTGAGAGTTCTCAGCACAAAGTTCAGACCACAAATAGCTTCATGAAAACAACACTTTTTTCTTGCTTTCTGTTGAGGCAGTCGCAGTACAAACAGGCAGCAAAGTCATTCAGCAGTTCGGATGCATGAGACCAAGGAGGGAAAACTTTTATAGCTCTTTTCTTCTTCCTTTTTTTTTTTATTTTTGTAAGCCACAGACTATCTCCCGGCAGGACCAAGAAACACAAAGCAGATAAATCAAAAAGGCAACAGAGGGGAAAAAGCCAACATGAAACAGGGCAAAACTCAGAAACTCCATCTCTCAAACTCAGCAAACCACTAGACCACCACGGACACACCAATCCACGTCAAACCCTTCATTTTAACAACACTGCTATGTATAATATATGCTTGTCATACCAATAAATATAAAACTTACACAACCATAATAGAATTATAAAGACAAGTGTACAAACTGTAAGGGTTTAACTGTGTGAAAAGTGCTTTGATTATGGACATTCATAAATGTTTCAATATAGCAGACATATCAAATATGTTATTTAGATGCAGTTTTTCAACCAAGCTGTAGATGACATTAGAAACCATCTATTCTAAATATTATTCAGCTTTTACGAAGCTTCTCAGCACAAGGTTCAGACTACAAACGTTTCCATGGAAACAACACTTTTTTCTTGCTCTCCAATGTAGCAGCTACAATGCGAGGAAAAAACAAGGTTGTTTAACAGATCAAATGCATGATCTTGTGGAGGGAAAACATTTACAGCTTTTAACTAAGAAAACTGTTGATTAGCTCATGGGAAAACCAGGAAACATAAAATGAACAATAAGAGAAACATAAGGGAGGAAGAAAAGTAATATAAAACATTAAAGGACCAACAAACTCCATCTCCCAAACCCGGTAAACCACTAGACCACCATGATCATATCATTTTATATAAAATCCTCCATTCCTTTACAACCAACAGTAAAGAGGAATGCAGAAAGAAAAACAAAAGAAATAAATTAACACCTCTCCATAAATATTTACATTTCTAAAATAAATATCAAATAAATTACTTCAAAACATAATAGGCCACCAAAAGGGAGAAAAGATAAACTTTTCATATGTCTATTACCAGAAATGACACCACATTCCAACAGTAGAACAGGATATGGGAAACATAATTATTAAAGCAACAATATGGCAACAATATCAGTGAAAAGTCTCTCTTCACAAAAAGGCAGGGAAATAAAACAGCAAACAGTTAAAAACAAATTAAATAGATTCTATTTTAACAAAGACTCTTATTTTCTCATCTATACGTCTCCGTATCTACTATAGTTCCCCAAAATACCATAAATTGCAGTCCCAAACATACGGAGCATTTATTATAACAGACAACAACCACTATATAAAGATAATAAATAAATGAATGAATAAATAAATAGCTTTTACTTGTTATAGAAATTGAACTAGAATAAACTAAAGTTAATAATAACAAACTATAAAATACCATTACCATAAAAAAAACTTTTAAACAACAAAGACTCACCTGTTGAACCATTTCGACTTCTCCAACTTCTGTGTTAGTTTGTAAGACTTGAGTAAGAAAAAGCCATAGTAAAATAGCTTAATAAGTCACTTATTTTTGAGCTTCTTTTTATGTGTAGAAGTCTTCCAGGAATTATCAGCATTTCTTTTAAGGCTGGCATTTGCCCACTCCATATCCTCTATTTTATCAAGCAGTTTTCTTGTTTTGACAAAGGTAATGGCAGAGTCTAGGTCATCAAATATTTTGGACCATCTTGAAGAAATATTTTTAATCTGGCAGGAAATAATAGGTGTGTCTTTATTTGGGCTTTCTTTAGTTCTTTTAGCATTGGCAAAAAAGCTTTCTTTTGGCAATTACAGAAGATGAGTAATCATTATCAAAGCGTATGACTTTTTTTATATTTGATAGGAGATTTAGCCCAAGCAGTCTTCAACACTATCTCCTTGTCATGAGAAGATAAAAACTTCACTATAACAGATTTAGTAGAATTAGATTTACCTTTTTGTGCAGTAGCCAAGGACCTGTGTGCTCTTTCTATCCCATATGAGAGAGCTTCAGGAAGCTGTAATACATCAGGGAGCCAAGATGTTAAGAATTTTTCCATATTACCTTCTTCAACATTA
Organism: Protopterus annectens; assembly: GCF_019279795.1. Taxonomy (NCBI): domain Eukaryota; kingdom Metazoa; phylum Chordata; order Ceratodontiformes; family Protopteridae; genus Protopterus; species Protopterus annectens. Next base: position 1,963,213,701 of record NC_056729.1, read on the forward strand.
TCAGGCAAACCAAAAAGTCTGATATTATTTCTTCTTGATCTGTTCTCTAGATCATCAATTTTTGTTTGTAAAAGAGTATTTTGTTTTAAAAGAAAGTCTATATTGTGCTCACCTTCCTGAATTCTAGTGTCCATATCATTTAGTTAAGTCTCTATACCAGTAATCTGTCTCTTTTGCTGTTTAAAGTCTTTGTGTAATATTTTCATTTGCTGGGAACATTTTTCTTTGAAATTATCCAGTTTCACATCCATTCTATCAATCTTTGCTGTCAGTTCTTGAATGTTAGTTACTAGTGACTGAAGTTCTTTCTTAATAGTTGTTTCTTGAAGTGTAGATTTGGAATAGCTCATTCTGTAATCTGAAGTCCAAATATTTTCTCTAATACTTTTTGACAGAAAAAAATAAAAAAATTGCCAACATTTTTATATACTATCCTAAAGAATGATTAATAGAATCCAAATATATAAAAAAACAAAATTAGGATAGATATACTCCAAAAATCCTGTCATAAATATTTTGTTAGGACAGAGCAGAAAGAAAGTGCTGTTACTCAGTGCTCATCCTGGTCACGCCCCCTTAAGATTTTTTTTGTTTGTTTGGAAGTGTTTTTAAAGTGTTTTATATGTAAAGAAAAGTAAAATAAATAGACTGAGGCAAACATTTGACTAGGTGACATGTAATAAGAACCATACATACATGTTTCGACTTACATACAAATCTGACTTAAGGACAGACCAAAAAATGGATCTCGTCCTTAACTCGGGGACTGCCTGTATATACAGGTTAGGCATATTTTATCAACCAAAGGAAAAGTTATGAACCATAATTAATAAAGAGCTGAAAGAATTTATCTGAGAGGAAAAGAGTGCAATCATTAAGTGGAAGATCCTCCTAATAGAGTAAAAGTGATTACGGGTTACTTAATTTGAAGGGATATTTTATACACAGTTTTTACACAGTTAAGGCTCATATACACACATTAACACAAGCAGAAGGTAATAATTCAAAATGAAAAGGGATGATGATGATGATGATGATGATGATGATGAAGTGGAGAAGGGAGTTCAAAAAATAAAAAGAGAGTGGGATTTCAGATACAGATCTTTAAGGAGAATAATGACCATCATGCAGAATAATATTATATTCATAAAGCTGCAGAAAATACTCTAAGAACAATGCCAACACATGACTGGAGAAAGAAGATTTTGCCTATAGGAATGATTGCAAGTAGGGGTACAGAAAATAGGCCAAAGTAGGCTTGAATTTATTGCAGAAACTAGCAATGGAACCAAAGTATTGAGAGGAAATAACTACAGAGGAAAAGGTAATAGTGTAGGATAGGCCAAGAAAAAGTTTGGACTGCAGGTAAGAGACTGCCTTCCCTATCAGGGATTTATACCAGAGTATAGGGGAAAAGAAAGGGATAGGGGGTTCCTAAGTGAAAGAAAAACTGTTCTGGTAGATGAATCTAGAATAGAAGCTGCTCTTAAAATTGGATAATTAGTAACGCATATAAAATGTTGCATAATTACTATAAGAATCAAACAGGGAATATTATAAAAGATTTGAAAGAGAGACTGGAAAACAAATTTACAGTGGAACAATGAGATGAGATTTGTATGGCTCCCAAGTATGCAATAAAGTCCAGAAGATTTAGGATTTTTGCTTGGAAGTGTTTGCACTGATATTTTATACCCCAAGCAGGCTTCAAATATTTTTTCCTTAAGTAGATAGCAAATGTTGGAGGTGTGATGGGTAAGGAAGATATAAATTAGAATATGTTTTTGACAGTGTAATAGATGGCAGATTTTAAAAAATTCCCTACAGAGTACTCTGTCAGAATTATTGGAGATCAAATGGCTGTAACTAGGGAAATTATTTTTTGAGCTGGGTCACAGGATCTGAATTGCCTAAACAAAGTGAGGCCTTATTACGTTTAATTCTGTTGGCTGTCAAAAATAAAGAAATCAAAAGAAAATTAAATTAAAATTGAGCAAATTACATAGAAATAAATGGAATCTGTGGGAACAATACATGCAAAATAATGTTCAGGAGGAGAAGGAATGAGATTTAAGAGAAGGCAGACATTGAGTGATATGTCTAATGTTGGACTGAAAGATAGTTGTTATAAAGAAAAAAATGTGAAATGTGCACTGTTTTAAAGGGGAAAATGTTAGTATGGCGTGTGCTCTTTTCCTTTAATGTATGTGTACCTATGGCTTAAATAATATTTTAATAAATGTGTTTAAACATTCATCTGCACCAGTTTGCATGAAATCCTGTCAGAAAAAATGAATAACAAATCAGGATTATAATGTCAATGATCCAAATACTCCCCTGTGCTTGTTTTCAATGGAATACAGAATAAATCTCCTTAAGTGCCACTCTTCAACAGTGGTGATAGGGTTTGCATGCACTTTCCATCAGACTTCTCAGCAACAGAATTCCCCAGCTTGTGGTGGAATCTCAAACTGTCAATATCTCCATTGTCAATATTCATTACAGTGTCAGGAATCTCTGCCTCAGCTCCCACAGATGGCTAGAACAAAGGCATACTTAGCAACTGCATGTCTTAGTTTGGACCATTTTGTGGGGTCCTCCAGCTGACTCTCTCCACCAACCCCCATCCCACCTCAAACCAGTGGCATCATGTACTTAAGATTATTTGGAATCAGTTATCATGAGTATATGATATTGCTGTATATTAAAAACAAAACAATATATTTACTTTTTAAATTATATATTTTCAAAAATATGCAGAACCAGAAGTAGACTGTCAGACTATCTTCATAAGTCAAGTAATGCAAACATACCATTGCCTTTAGAAAGTGCTGCAGACAACCAGGAATGCCATATTACTCTAAAGTATGCTCATTTAAAACATGAAATGTTGAAAATTTTTCTTATTCATCATTGACCCCATCTCTTACAGCCCATGCTCAGTGTCCTTGTATGCCAGGAAGTGTGGGAGAAATGAATAAGTGGGAATGGGCTTCATTGTTGCAAGGGGATTTGTAATCCAAAAAAGCAAGAAAAAGATGATAAACTTCCTTATACAGTATACAGTCTCATCTCAGACTATCCCTTTCTTCCTTCATGTGCTTATAATCACTGCCTGTACCTCTTTTGAATTGCTGGACTGCCTTGCCAAGTTCATTCTCATATCTTTTTATGGACAGCCTGTTTCCAAAAAAAAACATATAAAATTGTTGAATTGCCTCAGAATGCTCAACAGTAATAAAAATCCCAGGCCTCTCATTGGAAATCACACAGCTTCAATACCATCACACTTGTAACTATTTCTAAAATTGTATTTTTATTTATTTAATTGTTGTTAAATGGACTAAGTCGACTAATGCTTGCAGATCATTTCCAGCTATAGCCCAGGCTACAAGGGCAATAGTAAACATTACATACAGGCATAATTTAGAGTAACCACTAAACAGCAAGAAGGTAAATCATAAAAGCCATACAATTTACTTAGCTTTGTGCAATGCACTCACCCTCAAAACTCCTCCTCCTCAGTGTAATCCAACCATTTCCGTCTTTAGGTTTCTACTTGTTCTTCTTACCCATTTTGTATATGACTGAAACTATGGCATCCCTATACCATATTTATGAGTAAAACTGTTTTTCTTACTTTTTCTTCTTCAGACAAATGAACTCTTTTTTTTTCCTTTCTACGTCTGTCTTCCTCTACTCAACAGATATACACACTGTGTTTCATTTCTCTGCGATTATTTTGCTCTGTTACTTATTTCTCTTCCAAACCATCAAAATAGTAACATTCTGTATCAAGTCTTGCTTATTAGAAGTTATCTCACTACATTGTTTGTTTACTAATTGGTTGGGGATATTCCACAGTTATTTTTTTTATAATTATATTCATTAGCAACCAACAATGCACCTCATACCAGAAAGATAAGCAAAAGCAAACACAGTACTACTGTCAGTCTTCAAATTAAAACTGGTTTTGACTTCTATAACATAATTGGTGCAATTACACAAAATGAGGTGGTTAATGTTGCCTCAGTTTTGGGTTAAAAAGCCTGCTGAGTACTCAGCAGAAGACTTCAGTGGTAGCATGAATGACTAACATTTTGAGTCATACAAGTGGCATGAATACACAGTATTAATAAGACTGAACTAGCCACTAATGCAGTGCATGACAAGGCCAGCTTTATGCATAGGTGAACTAGTCAACCACCTAGGCAACTATGCTTCTATGTGTGCTTTTCCCATTCATTTGTTTATTGATTGATTAATTGGTTGATGTATTTATTTATTTTAGAGCAATATTTCTTTACTCTAAAAAAAGTAAAGGAATTTATAATGCAACTCTTCAGGGAAAAAAATGTACCAATGGCACAGCAACTGCACGGGGTGGAGGGGATGTTGCAAAGTCACTGGAATACAGACCTCACACTTTTCAAATATATGAGTGAAGGTGCCCGAATAAGTTTTTTTTTTTGTTTTGTTTTCTTTTATAGCAGAATGATAGAAGTACAAGAGACAGAGGCAGGGATATTCTGCAGAATTCTGGACAGAGAGAAGGAGAATGGCTCAGCATCAGTGAGAGAAGTATTATTGCTTTTTTACAGTAATGCTGGCAGTGATCAACCAGCTTTTTTGGGCAATATTTCTGTCTTTGTGACAAATGAGATGAGAAAATGGCACAATGAGATAAGTGTCATTACTATTTTTACAGTGATGCTGGCAGTAATAAACTGGATATTTTGGCAATATTAATCTGGCTTTGTGATTTGTATAGAACAACTTGGATTGGAAGACTGTAATGTGTGGAAACTTGTTTGTGTGGACTGTGAAGATGAAATAATATTACATAGCCATCAGACATTGTGATAATAACTGATAGATGGGGTGGGGTTGCCCGGATGAATGTAACTGGCCCTTGTTTTATTTGTTGAATTTAAACAGTCACTATCTGGCTTAGCAGGACTAGTGTACATTTGTGAGAAGTAAGATGGACTACTTAACTGGAGACCCGATATGCACAGACAGAGTAGATATAATTTCTGTGGATGTCTTCTGTAGAGGAAAATGACTAGCTTCCTGCGGTTGTTGGCTTATTATTTTGGTTTTGCAGGACTAATGTGCTTATGTGAAGCAATGTACAATATTTTATGTGTAGCACCTGGCTGTTTGGTAACAAAGGTGAAACAGATTATACAGACATCCTCTTTAATCACAATTAGACAAAGAATTGTACATCGAAGTGGATATAAATTATTGGTGGGAGTTGTCTGGATGAAAGTAACTGACCCTCTTGTCACTTGCTCAGTTTAATAGTCATCTATCAAAAAATTTGATAAATGTATCACAAAATACCCAGACCTTCAGACTATCTGGGTGCTGGTGGCCTCCACACACCAAAGCTCTACAAGTGTATTTTAAAATGAGCTTCGTAATGACCTCTACCATGAACCTTATCCAGTCTAAAACCATCCTTGTTCATAGGTGTACATAGAAGGTCCTTGTACTTATGTGGGGGCAGAGGGCAATGTCATTATGTCTTTAACATTCAGGCAGTCTGGTTTCCTCCCAAATTCCAAAGACATGCAGTAGGTGGACTGGACATTCTAACCTGGCCATAGGTGTGACTGTGCAATGTGCATGTGAGTGCGTGGTGTGGAACAACTACCACAGCAGGGCTAGCCACCCAGCAGTGTAAAGTTTGGCTCTAGATCATTGCCACTGTTAAAGTGACTCCCCGACTCCATGTGTAAAATTGGAAAAAAGGGGTTGTGGATAGATGGATGGATTCCTCCTAAACCTCAGAGGTCACTATATCTTGTGTTGAATGGGGGGCAGTATGGTCATTATTTCTTTAAATTTGCTCACAAACTTTAGAGCAAAGAGGGTCACAATAGCTTGTACAGGACCACTGTACTGTCTATAGATTAACAAGCTGGAAATATTATAATTATTATTTTTTTCATTTTCCACACAATCAAACGTGATGCATAAGTGGCTGCCTTTTGGGGATAGTAAAATGCATGCTGTTTATATATTTCTCAAATCAGATATGTTACATTCCATTTGTTTTTTTTTTTTTGATCTTTGTCCCTGTCTGACATCAGAAGAGTAGACAGATGGTATCTGTCCTTTCATAGGTTCATAGGTTGGTACTAGGCTATCAGCCCTAGGGTCTATAAAAGCCTAGCCATAACAATTCCCTGGCTATTTCTTCCCACACTATTTACTTCCCTGGACCCCTGTCTTGCAGGTGATTGACATGATCCCCGGGGTGAATTTCCTTTCTCCCATCCAATTGTTAAGGTTCCTTTTGAAGAGGGCCAAAGAGGCACTCTTGTGGGATAGGGGATGAGGAGGCATACTGTATGTAAATATAACAGCTGCAGCAGCTTGAAATATGACTGTAGGCATTTATGTCTTAATTTTAATCCCAATTTAGCACAAGAGAGGGATGCACAGAAAGTGACAACCTATTTTGAGGTGGAGATAGGGATACTATTCCCTGATATGATATGATATGTGTATCCTCACGATCATTTGTCTTCTCAGTTTACTGTGAACTGGTGTTTGGTCAGCTTTCAGCATTAAAACTTTGGTACAATGTATTTCTTGCTTGAAATAAAAACAGGATTATATTTATTTTCAGTTTGCATGATTTTTATTCAGACCATCATTGGATCAAAAAGTTGTAAAACAAGCTCTAAAATGCTCCTCAGAGCATGTATAACCCCATGGCTTCTGGTTGCCTAGCAGCCCCGGATTCCCAATTTAATTTAGTTTTTACAGCGTAGTCTTGGTCAGTTAGGATGTGTTGGAAAGATACAGGAAAAAGCAAAGCTGATAATTAAGACTGAATTTATTTCCTTAATTATAGTTTTCACTCTGGCCATCATTGGATGAAAAGGTTGTCTTAAAAAATCTAAAATGCTTATTAGAGCTTCTAGAAACCAGCATTTGTTTCCTTTACCAAACTTCCTTATGTTAAGTTTTGTTACTTATTTACCCATCTGTACGTGCTTCTGAATGTTATTTTTCATAATATGTTTCATTTCCTTTCATTTAAATCTTCACAAATGGGCCTTCCTTATTCAGTGTTGTTCTCTTTGTATTGAAATGCTTTTACATCTACAAGAGCCATGAGCATTCCATGGCAAAATCACATAAAGTGGGCTAGATAAAATTACAGCTGAAACTCGCAAAACTTTGAGAGTGCAAGCACTTTATTCTGTTGCATGCTGCACTGTCTAATTTTGTTTGAAACAGGCATGGCAAGACCTCGCTTGTCCTTTGCCGACACATTGCCCAGATATCTCTCTGTTCATTTTCAATCCACTGTTTTACTTTAATATTCCCACACTAAATATTGAATCCATCCATCACAGTGTCTTGCATTTCTAATACTGTTCAAGCTGTATTCAACCAGCCAATTATAAAAATTAGGTTTATACTATTAACTTTTGAATAAAAGTGTTATTTTGTGTAATGGCTGTGTCAGAATACAAAGAAGCAATAACATAGTGGTGTCGCAAACATGAGTTTTTCATAGGTTCATAGATTCATAGGTTGGTACTAGGCTATCAGCCCTAGGGCCTATACAAGCCTAGCCATAACAATTCCCTGGCTATTTCTTCCCACATTATTTACTTTCCTGGACCCCTGTCTAGCAGGGCGACTGACATGATCCCTGGGGTGAATTTCCTTTCTCCCATCCAATCGTCAAGGTTCCTCTTGAAGAGGTCCAAAGAGGCACTCTGCTTGACATGTATGGGCAATCTATTCCAGAGTCTGGGGAGTCTCTGGGTCAGGAACCTATCCCTCCAGCATGTTTTGTTTATTGTGATGACAAGGTTTAGATCCCTGGAGCGTGTAGCTCTGAGGGATTGGGATTTCTTTAAGTGTAGCATGTCCAACAGCTCTGGGTTTGACATGGCCTTGTATGTTAAGCAGAGATCGCCTCTGAGTAGACGATATCCGACAGAGTATAGCTGGAGTTTTTTAAGGCGGTCAGTGTAGGGCATCTGCTTTAGGCCTGTGATTCTTTCAGTGAGGTATTTCTGAGGCCTTTCCAGTTGTTGCAGATGTCTTGAGAGGTACATACCAAATGGGGCGTTGTATTCTATAATGGGTTTAATGAGGGATGAGTACAGTGGGACAATGACCTCCTTTTTTCTGGATGAAAAGCCCTTCGTGATGAGGTGTGCCACATAGAAGGATTTCCTGACTGTTGTGGCGATGTGGTTATCGAAGGTGAGACCACTGTCCACCTGTGTCCCTAAGTCTCTTATCACACTTTCTGTGTTTAGTGTACTGCCACCTATATGGTAATTCATGGATACATGTTTTTCCCAAAGGGATAACAATACATTTCTTGGCATTGAGCTTGAGCCCATGGCTCTGGCACCAAGCATCTGTTTCTGTAAGGCCCTTTTGTAGAGTATCCACATCATTTGGGGATTCAATAATGGCTCCCAGTTTGCAGTCATCTGCAAACTTTGTTAGCCAGAGTCCCTTAGTGTTGACCTGTACTTCAGAGAAGTAGATGCCAAACAAGAGCGGCCCCAGGACTGAACCCTGAGGTACTCCACTTGTCACTTGTCTGGAGCTGGATTTGGAGTCAGCTACTTTTACAGTGTGGTTTCTATCAGTAAGCCATTTAGCAACCCATTGGGTGACATAGGGATTAATGCCCAACTTAGTAAGTTTATCTATGATTCCAGAGTGGGGGATGGTGTCAAAGGCCTTGGCAAGGTCTAGATAGGCTGTGTGGACCACTTTACCCTTGTCCATGGCTCTGGAGACTGATTCAAAGAAGTCAATCAGGTTCAGGAGACAAGATCGGCCCTTCACAAACCCAAACTGGGTGGGGTCCAGTGTTTGAAGGTTGCCAATGTCTTTGTTTATAAGTTCCATGATAATACGCTCCATGGCCTTGCAGATAAGGCTTGTCAGACTGATGGGATGGTAGTTTCCGGGATCCAAGGTGGATCCCCCCTTGTGGATTGCGATAACTGTAGCTCTGCGCCACTCAGTGGGCACGAAACCTGAGGTGAGGCTATGATTAAACATGACACTTAGGTGAGGTGCCAGTTCATATTGTAGTTCATGTAGTACACAGCCCGGGATGTCATCTGGTCCCATGGATGCTGTATTCTTGGCTTTAGAGAGTGTTTTGTACCGTGTGGCGTTATTACTGGAATTTGGCAATCTTCCAGTATTGAGATGGGCCATTTAGGGGTGACAGGGGAGTGAAGTTGGCACTGAATCGATCTGCCAGGATATTGGCAATATCCTTCAGATCAGTATATTTAATGCCATTCTGTTTTAGCTCAGAGCAGATCTGAGCATTGCCATTTAGATTCTTGACATAGTTATAGAATGCTTTGTGGTTGTCTTTGGAATCTTTGGCAATTTTATTTTCGTAACTAGCTTTGGAGGATTTTATGAGGCATCTTAGTTTCTTACTGAGGCTAGTAAGGGAGTTTTTTGCATCCTGGGATTTTCCTCTTTTCTGCAAAAGTTTCTTCCTTTTGTTGTAAAGTTTGTTTATGGCAGGGGACCACCAGATTGGCTTCATTTTTTTGGATGAGAGCATTTTGGTTCTATTTGGGATGGCACGATTCATGCATGAGTGGATGTGCTCGTACAGCTGTTGGTTTCTAAAGGTAATGTTAAAAGCAGCTTCACTAGTTTGGATAAGTGCACAAAGGTACTTATTTAGTTGAAAGCCATAGCATAATATTTTTCATAACACATTTCTAGTTGGGAAATGGTCCATCCTGATAGTTATTTAAGTGCTACTTTTTTCCCTGGATTTATCACATGCACCAATCACATAGGTTCAGAGGTAGGTACTAGGCTGTCAGCCCTAGGGACTATACAAGCCTAGCCATAATGATTCCCTGGCTATTGCTTCCCACAAATATTTACTTTCCTGGACCCCTGTCTACCAGGGCTACTGATGTGATCCCTGGGGTGAATTTCCTATCTCCCATCCAATCTTTAAGGTTTCTCTTGAAGAGGGCCATTGAGGCACTCTGCCTGACATGCCTATTCCAGAGTATGGGGAGTCTATGGGTCAGGAACATATCCCTCCAGCATGTTCTATTCATTGTGATGACAAGGTTAAGATCCCTGGAGCATGTGGCTCAGAGGGATTGGGATTTCTTTAAGTGTAGCATGTCCAACAACTCTGGGTTTGACATGGCCTTGTATGTTAGGTAGAGATCACCTCTGAGTAGGCGATATGCGACAGAGTATAGCTGGAGTTTCTTTAGATGGTTAGCATAAGGCATCTGCTTTAGGCCTCTGATTCTTTTTGAGAGGTATTTCTGCAGCCTTTCTAGTTGTTGCAGATGTCTTATAAGATACATACCAAATGGGGCATTGTATTCTATAATGGGTCTAATGAGGGATGAGTACAGTGGGACAATGACCTCCTTTTTTCTGGATGAAAAGCCCTTAGTGATGAGGTGTGCCATGTAGAAGGATTTTTTAACTGTTGTGGCTATGTGGTTATCAAAGGTGAGACCACTGTCCACCTGTGTCCCGAGGTCTCATCACACTTTTGCTGATTAGTGTACTGCCACCTATGTGGTAGTTCACAGGTATGTGTTTTTTCCCAAAGGGGACAACTATACATTTTTGCACCTTTTGCCTGTTTAACCAATGCCTTTCACAGGTGATTGGTAAAACAGAATCATGGCCAGATTTTATTGAGGTTCAGAAAATCTCCTACAATTTCTTCCCCATTAGAGAGGAAGAAGCCTTACTTTACTGTATTTATCTTGCTTTCCATGGACTTTATTCACATAAATAATACACAGTGTAGACTGCAAGTGCATCATAAATGTACTGGGAAAATGCCAAACACAATCCAGAAACAGTGGAGCTTTAGGGCAGCATCCAGTCTATGTTACTGTACAAGTCACCTCATGGCATTCATGCCCGTATGAATAACAGTATCAATACACTTCACAGGAGGCTATAAAAAGCACCTGGCATGCCACTGCAGTACAGTTTCAGCAATCTACCAATAGTCAAGATGCCCCAACACAAATACATGGAATACCTGAGCATACATAGCCCAACCCACATGTACATATGCATATATAACTGTTAAGATATTACTTTGTGCAACTGAATTGCATTCATATGTCCACACAACTGTATAGGCAGACATGGCCACATAGTTGGTACCAGCAGAATACAAAATATGCTACAGTGGTGCCATAACATAACACACTGTCACTGCTAATTGAACATGGCTGACCTATAGTTGGTCCATTGAACAACTGTGAGTAAGTGTCCCCACAAGGCAACCTAATACATCCATGTAGCATAGCATGCCATTAGCATCGTTAACCACGTCTGTGCATACATGAAGAATAGGCACAAAGGCTCTGGAAAAGTAGGTACATCCAGTCAAAAATCTGGGCACCTAATTAGATTAATATTTGCATATTGAATAAATAGCACATAGCTCCTGCCAGTCCCAGTAGGAGTGTGGGATTCTTAATCAAAACGACCAGTTAAAAAAATTGAGAGTCAGAAAAATGACACAAATATATGAGTATTCTTCAAGATATTGTAAAAATATGTAGATTTTTATATGAATAATATTGCAAAAAATCTATTTTACAAAGTCATTTATTTTAGCTTCTGAAAAAGAAAGATGTAACAGTGGGCCTTTAATATTGGTGTAGCCAAGTAGTCTGGTTTTATATAATAAGCAACTTTAAAATCATGCCCGATGATGGGGAAATTGAAAAATTACGTGAATGGGTAAATCAAGCTTCAAAACAGAAATGCACCTCCAAAATGGGTACAATTGAAACATTTGTCAGGGTGTAACGGACAAAGTAAAGATCAGAAATTCCAAAGATTGTATTGTAAAAGCAATTGTAACAATGAAATAGCTGTTGCAGGGAAGGTTAAAAAGAGTAGAAATGAAACAAAGCATACTGCTGTCATTATAAATTGCTTGTTCAATAGCAGAGTGTGTGTGTGTGTGTGTGTGTGTGTGTGTGTGTGTGTGTGTGTGTGTGTGTGTGTGTGTGTGTGTGTGTGTGTGAATATAAAATTGTATATGCAGGTCTTTAAGAAAGGTTCAGAATTAACAATATAAGGTCTCGTTCTGTCTTTTCATGTTTGTGCCTTCACATTGACAAACAATAGTCGAAGACAACTTGAATTCTGATGGGAATTATTATTCAGTGAATCGTGGATGTATCAGTTCACACTGCTGTTACTTGCCATAACAACGCAAAATACAGCATGCCTCTGAGTGGAGTCCATCCATGGCTCTTGATCAGTCCCCTTCTCTACTTGACAGTCTAGAGCTTCCTACAGTGATTACACACAGCTATTTCAGATGATGATAATAATATCAGGTATGTTCATCCCCTGTGGGGCCACTACCTCCGCTCCAAAAGGGCCAACATATGTCTCCCATTCAACAAATCTACTGGATCCATAAGTCAGCTGGGAAGTAAATAGACAGAGGTTACTGGGATGTGAAGCTTTAGTAGGTTTTTGGCATAAGGTTTGCAATGGCATAGGAAAATTTATGGTTTATCTTTACAGTGCACCTTGGTCCACATGAAGAGAAAAACTCTGGATCTTTACGTGATTTAGGCATGGGAGTAGTAACTGATGAATGCTAAGGTCATGGGTGTGAGTTTACTTTTAGGGTAAAGCTAAGAACACTGAAGATTAACTGAAGCTTAACTACAGTGTGGTAACATACAGGTGTTTATATAATTCTATGGATAACTCATTTGAATGTGACACTTTACAGGTTGTAAGTGGTTCAGTATCATAAATCAAATTCTTGTTTTTCTGTATTGGAATGTACATATTGACCTGCGATCTCTTATCCATTAACCATGCCTGTGTTCTTAATGTGTTAAAAGTGAGTTCATGACTTTCTTCATTGTATGCTGTATGTAGCACACATCTCTAGACTGTATCCAATATGGGGAGGTGGACACAGTTACTACTGCCCTATGGTAGTTGTACAGTAATCTTTCAAGTGTAAACAGGGTTATATGTGGCAGGTAATCTTGTGTTTCTTGTAAGAACTACTTCTGTACACACTGTTTACTTTTGTTTCAGTACTCGTTACACAAAGTGTAATATACCCCATAAAACACAAGGCTATATTGCTACTGATGCACTAAAACGAATTTAAAAAAAACTCTAAAAGAAAACTCCAGAAAAAAAACCAAACCCAAAAAATATGGCTCAAAAAAGAGAATCCTTAATCTTCACAGCCCCAAACCCCAGGGAAAAATACATGAACAGGAAAGAACCTTAAAAAGAATCCTTATGAAAACCAAAAAAAACATCAAAGCATCCCAAACTCATCCCAAGACAAAACCAACCAAAAGACCCAATCCTCAAACAAAGGAGGAAGTGGTGGAAAAATATAGACAAAAACAGGGGCAGGAGGAGGAATGGGAAGCTACTAAAATCCCAAATTCAAGAAAGGAGGGCCCCTGTCTGCCAGTAGCAAAAAAATTAACAAAAAAAAACAAAGAGGAAAAATTGCACAAGAGAGAAAGGATTTAGTTAGCCCAAAGGATTGGAGTAGGTACAACTTAAGATAAAAGTCCAAAATAGATAAATAAAAATTGCAGCTCCTACACTGAGCCCACAGAACTAAAACCAACAACCCAAACAGGTTCCAGTGGCAATCCCCAGCAAAGGGAGTGCCCAACCCCAGGCAAAGCCCAAACCCAGCTCAGATGCTCAAAGAGGTGCCCTCTGGCTCCAGAGCCAAAAAATCTCCTCCAAAAAAACCAGATGGTAAACTGACCAGATGGTGTCCTCACACTCCATCCTATTAACCCACCCAGAAAAAAAAGTTACTCAACAGCATCGTATTCTTATCAAGGCCCACTATTTAGGGGTACAGCGGAAAAAGAGTGCTCTACAGCAACAGTGGTCCTCAGGATCCTGGGCCTGCTACCAGCCCATAAGCCTGAAGGATTACTAAATAAACTTGTGGGGCCTGCAAAGATATGAGAGGAACATCCTGGATTATTGGGACCTAGATACACTGGATCTACAGTTTGGCTTTGCCCAGGTTGGCTGCCTCTTCAAGACCCGCGATTAATTTTGAGTCCAACCAGCCAGGCAGGCTACCTGGAAGGTGGTCACTGAGCCTACCTGGACCAATAAAAAAGCCTTCAATATAAGCCCAGGGCATTATAGAGAATATAAACCCTATAGAATGTAAAACCCCACTGACCCAGAACCCACATAAAAAGAACAACCAGACAAACCCACATGTACTACCTGGACTGGGACCAGTCTCAACCACAACAGCCTGGGACCTCTCTTGTCCAAGGCTCAGTCCTATAACCTGGTATATGGTATATATTTCTCGGTACAGGACAGTTCACGGAAGGACTGCTGCTGACTGAGCAGTTAATGAGACTGCAAAGGGGGCGCCATAAACAAACTCACCCGACAAAAAGCACCTCTCAAAACAAACCAAAAAACAAACAGTCATGTGCAAGAGCAAAAAAGCTAAAGCATAAAAAAATTGGCAGTCTCCTTTGGCAAAAACAAAAAAACAAAGTGCAAAAAATATGGGGTACAGAATTAATCCATTAAGGGACCTGGGGACCCAAGTTGATTAGTTGATATCTTCATTTTGATACACCCAATGGCCCAAAAAGCAATTTATTTTATATACCTAATCCACCTAAAGGGATTCATCTACATCTACAGATCATGAGGTCATGCAGGCCTCTCATCCCTCTCTCATCAGGCCCATAGTGAGTACAAATTTTGGAGAGTACCTTACCACCAGACTACAGCAGCAACTGGAAAGACACCCCAAAAGTACCTCAACAAAAATCCCCAAGGATCAACAATATGCTGCCGTTAAAAGAAAAGCCACTCCAGCTCAGTGGCATACTACTGGCTGTGCCTGCCTGCTCAGGCGATGCGTGGCCTATATGTCCAACCATGTCCAAATTAATGGACATGCTGCACACCTCAAAAAATCATAAGCCATGGCTCGGCTACCGAAGAGAACGAACTCAGCGAAATAAATAGGACATGCTGGAGGGACAGATTCCATAACAGAGGCTCCCTTCACTCTGGAATAAAGGCAGTCCCCCATTGACTCTCTTCAAGAGGATTCTTGATGAGGAATCTTGGATGGTGGATGGAAGATCCCACTTCTCACTTCTGTGTCTCTGTGTGACAGGCACAGTATACTAACAAAAAAAAAAAAAAAAAGCAAAATTAATTTAAAATGGTGGTGAAAAAAAACACACTCTGGCTAGGCTTATAAATGCCCTAGGGCAGATGGCCTAGTATGAACCTATGAACCTATGACCCTATGCTAGCGGTTTTATACTGCTTATAAATAGTTTTTACCAATTGTTGCAATTTAAATGCAGTATGAACCACAGCATTCTAATTCAATAGCAGTATGGTATATAATACTGCTTTTCTGATGCTTGTTTTTATGTGGCAACAGTAATGCTTTGCAGATATAGTTTTATCAATGTGGTTTTGTACACTGAGGACAAACCTGTATTTTGGACAGTCTTATTTAGCCCTTTGTCATACAGCCCTCATAAAATAAATTGTGTATCTTTCAGGACAAAATATTGAAGAATATTAATGCTGCTTTATACTTTGCTATTCCCAAATATGATTTATGTGGCCTTACAATCAGTTGTCTTCTTAGTTTATTGAGAACTACTATTTTGTCAGTTTTAAACATTAAGCCTTGGACACAACTTACTCCTTCCATGAAAGAAGAAAAGTTAAGACTGAATTTCTTTTCCTATTCATACTTTTTGTTCAGACCATCAGTGAATCAAAAAATTTGAAAAAATCTCTCAAATGTCCCTCAGTGTATCTACAGTATAATGCCCTGGATTCTGGGGGTCCACCAGTCCCAGGACCCACAGCCTAACTCAGTCATTTCCACCAGTACAATGAAAGGATAGAAAGAATATTTGACACTGACATCTATCAAGGGGTTTCAAAAAAATGAACAAACTGTAGCTATCGAAACATCTCAAAGGCACTCTATGATTTGTTACTTGAAAGGAGAGTTGATGTGAATCTTTTCAAGTATTTACACATGTCCTCCCCCACAATCCCCATGTTATTTGGTATCCCAAAGACCCCCCAATGCGCCCTATAGTGGACAGATGTAATTCCATCACATACTCCAGTACAAAATGTATTGACGAAAAACTGAAAGTGCACCCACACAGCGAAAAACACATTTATAAAGACTCATGATCTTTTTTAGCCATCATAGAGGGAACACATTTTGAGGATGATTATGTATTTTTAACAATTGACGTAAGGGATTTATACAGTGTCATTCCCCAGGATGAAGGAATTAGTATGGTGGTTGGTTATTTACACAGAAAAGGGGTCTCACAGCATGACATCAACCTATATGAGGATCTTTTAGAGCTGGTGTTGAACAACAATTTTTTTGGTTTTCAACTGTGATTTTTATCTTCAGAAAACTGGGGTAGCTATGGGTTCCCCTTGTGGCTGAATGTTTGCTAATATAGTGATGGCTCAATGGCAGTACCAATACATTTTAAATCATCCAGAGTACAAGGACAGACTTAAGATGCACACACGTTACCTGGATGACATTTTTTATTTTATGGAGGGGTGGGGTAGAAGGGATTGAGGCATTTTTAACACACATCAATAACACTAGTAACTTTTTGAAATTTGCGTATGAATTCCATAGTGAGAAAATATCTGACTGGCATGTCCTCCTCAGTAAGGACAGGAATAACCACAGATTTATAACTACAATTTTTAGAAAACCCACTTATTCAAACTCCTTTCTCCATTTCAACAGCTACCACTCCTTCCATCAGAAGAAATCTGTGGTGAAAGTGCAGTTGGTTAGAGCCACTAGAATGGTCACCACAGATGAGGACTTCTACAATGAATGTGAACTTTTACGGGATATGTTTCTTAAGAGAGGTTACCCCGACGGACTGCCAGAGGAACTTAAGTTGGAGGTTATGAGAAAAAGAAATATTGGACAGTATAAACCCATCTTAGGAGGGTCAACAAATGTTATAATACAAAACATAGGAGCTGTAGTGGAGGAGGAAGTAACTGGGGATTTGATCAGGGCTGATTAATCAATGAATTTGATAACTACCTTTAACATGGAACACAGAACACTTAAATGGGTTATTGAAAAAAACTGGGGGAATATTTGTGAAAAAAAAGTTAGGACACAAACCCGGTTTTACATTTAGAAGAGATAGGGACCTGAAGAAATTTTGGAACACACATCTAAAGAAAACATGCACCAGGTATGCCATATGAAGAAATGTGGGTTCTGCTCCCAATGTAAATTCATTCTAGTGTGTGACAGATTTCTTATCAAAGGCAATGAATTCAAAGTTAGGACAAATTTTGATCGTAATTCTAGAAGGGTGGTATGAGTGGCATTATGCCAACAATGCCCATGTTTTTGCATAGGTAAAAATGAGCGTAGGTTGAAGGAAATAATTTACAAACACCAGTATACATAAACAAAAGGAACCCCAACAATGCCTTGGTGAGACATGTTTTGGACAACAAAAGTCACACATTTAACGTTGTAGTTATAGAAGAATTAAAGGAGGGAATGAGGGGAGGTGCATGGGTACAGTTATTGAAATTAAGGGAATTATATTGGCAACTAACTTTGAATGCCCATTATTGACCTGGACTTAACAAGTCTTGTTCCATTGCACCCCTGTTGAAATTTAAAGCACTGACTAGGTAATGAAACAGAGGTAAGAGCAAATGGTACAATAATACATCTGACCCCTTTGGTACGGGTTTGTATTTTAAGTACCAAGCTATTTATGTGAACTTTATACTTAATACACATTTTTCCTCCTATTCAAGCCCCTTCAAGGAAATGATGTATGACATATAGTTTAATTACTCTTTAATTGAATGCCCCTATTGCCCGTTATAATTGGTTTTAATATTTTTTCCATCTCATTGTATGTAGTGAATGTTCAGTTATGTTTAGGTATTAGGTTTTTTATGTATACAATTTTAACTTCTCGTTTTAATGTGATTTCATTTTTATTTATTTTATTATTTTTATCTAAGATTCTTTACAAAAACTAAAATATATAAAAAACATAGTCTCTTTGATACAAAAAGTTTACAGTTTTTTAGCAGGCTTGCAAGATTACAGTCAGGAAGAAGTGTACTTAAATCTTCCAAACACTAGATGGCATTGTGATGCTACTTTACCTAAGAACGGTTAGAGACACTCACTCTTGAAACATCAAAGGAATTGTTGGGGTTCCTATTAGATGACCGAAGATGCATTCTATTGAATGCGTCTTGGTCGAACTTAAAACAATGAAAAGGCAAAATGGCTTTTAAGCAAATTCTTTCCCAGGGAAAGAATTTGTTTGGCCACTTCCGTTACTTTGTTGCTTTTGGCACTGTAGTGCGATCTTAGAGTTGGTATATTTAATTAGGGGGGTAGGGGGCCAAAGCCCCCCCCCACACTTTATGTATTATTTCAAATTTTTTTTTTTTTTTTTTTTTTTGGCACAGCGATTTAGATTGTAAGCTTTCACTTACATGGGGTTGATTATTCATCGTTCACTTTTTTTAAGCGTTCAGTGATGTAATATAGACCGGAATTGTTGTCATTGCTCACGGATGTGTAGATAAACGTTTGTATCGTAACTGTTTTTATATTCTGATGAAGTTCCTATAAGGGACAAAAGCTCTTAATATATATGTATTTTTTGTTTTGGTTTTACCAAATAAAACAGTTGCTGCTCACAACCTTCCGATTTGTTTTGGTTGTGGAGCCTCTTAGATTTTATGTTTTACTAGTCAGTCATTTCCTCTGCAGTTATCAACATGAGACTTGGCCGCTTAGGATATATTGAAAAGATCAATGAAAAAGTTGAAGAGTAAAACAAGTATAAAAAAACAACCAAAAAGTAATTTCACTCTCTGGATGGTATAGAAAGGTTAGGAATGTGTAACTGTGGGACACTGGGGAGGGTGCTGGGTGTAGAAGGGAGCAGTGGGAGGTACAATGGAGTCTTTTGTCTAGATCTGCATTTCATCTAAGTCTGGCACTTAGTATATGAGTGTGTGTGTGTGTGTGTGTGTGTGTGTGTGTGTGTGTGTGTGTGTGTGTGTGTGTGTGTGTGTGTGTGTGTGTGTGCATATCATGTTTGGATACTGGATGGGCATGCAAAAAGGCATTGTAGACAAAAGTTGAGGATGCAACTGGATATATTTATTACAAGTACTTAAATTCCTGACTGCAGTCTTGGGTGTGTTTAACAAAATGTCATTTTCTGTAGCATAGTAATGTGCTGCATTGTGCTTAACATTTTCTGTTTTTTTTTTTTTGTTTTTAATTATTACTAGGTTTTCTAGGGAGGACCTTAGTAGTGTCTTTATGGGGCGGCAAATAATACAATTTGTAATGATAATGGTCAGATGATGTGCAATTAATTAACTTCCACTGGAATATGTACTACAAGCATCTAACTGGGCGACAGTAAAAGAAGAGAGCCCTTGAAACAGAGCAGCAATCATTGTCTGGAAGGACAGAAAGTTCAAGTTTCTTCTCTTCTGACCATAATGGTAGGCAAGACACAATGATTTGGGCAGAATAGATGGGGCATAAGGGAGAAGCAGGTAATCAGATAAGAAATCTGTCATATTAGTGGTTTTGCTCAGTTAGAAGAGGCCCTGAAAACAATTGTAATTTATAAGTGTCTTAGCATCTGCTATTATAAGCCATTGCTATATTGTAAGTGTGAAGAAGAAAACCTGTTTTGGAATGGAGAACAGACAAGGTGAATCTGTGAAGACAGGAAAGAACTAAGGAGCATTATTTTGGTTTATATAATAGTGATAAGCAATACAAAAGCATAGTGAGATGGCAATATATCTACAACATGTGATTTGAAAGTGGTGAAGCAACTACTGGAAAGTAATACTCTAGCTACTCTACTAGCAGGAATAAGAGAAAAGGCTCACAAGCAAACCTGCAAGTCATTTTTTGTTGGACAAGATGGTAAGAATAATTAGACATGAGGTAAAATGCATGAGCTATGCAAGGGCTGCAAATAAGTATTTTTAAATGTATCATTTTTACTCCTACATCTGCTGACCATCAGGCCTCTACAGAATTAGGAGTGGAGATAAAGTTGTAAATGGGAGATATACTGTAGATCAATGTGTGTATGTATCTTTAAGAAGCTATCCAAGGGCTTGCACAAGTGTATAAATACCGACCACGTGCGAGTCTGAATGCCATTTTGTAGTAAGTCGTTGAGATGTAAACATGTATGTATGTAAGATCTGTCTGTTAACCAGTTTGTTTATATTTTATGATGCTGCTGTCCATCCTGATGTGTTTTGCATGTATTAAAGCATCTAAACGAAATACCCCATCGGCTCGTCATCTATGTTAGAGAGGGTCAGTGACATGGTGTCAAAAGTGGGATCCAGAGTTACAGCTATGAGGCAACTGGTTAGAAATGGGGGAATATAAAGGAGTGAATCATCACTACTGCACAAGTCTAAATCTCAAAATGCACTCACTCGAGGCAATCCTTAAAACGGAGAACATTGATATCTGTGCAGTGACTGAGACCTGGTTCAAGGCTCCAGAGAGCCCCCTGCACTACCAGGCTATAACTCATACCACACTTTTCGGCCATGTAACCTAAACCGAAACACCAAAGGTGGAGGTGTGTCCATATTCATTAAGGATATCCACATCTCCAGGCTAGTTGCTCAGCATAATCCATCCGAGGTTATCCAAGTGCAATTAACTCTGGGCAAAACTGCAATCCAAATTGTAGCTTGCTACAGATCCCCTACCATGCCCCAGGATTCCCACTCCTCTTTTCTTGATGTACTGGAAAATATTAGGGTTCAACCAAACACCCTAATAATGGATGACTTCAACTACCCCACCATTAACTAGGAAAACTACTTGTGTACCAACTCCTTAGCTCAACGCTTTCTGGAATTCATAAACTTCAATGCCCTGGATCAACTTATCCATACCCCCACCAGGGGCAACAATATCCTAGACCTAGCTATTACCAACATGAGTGACCGGTGTTCCACACCTGAAGTCAACTCCTCGTTGGTCCAATCTGACCATAAGCTAATCACCCTTGATATCCACATACCACCCCCACCCCCATTAAGGAAACCACAGTAAAAAAATTCTCCAAAGCCATGCTTCTTAAGACAGAAATGGTGAACTTCATGACACCCATGCAGATGGACAATACAGTTACGACTGCTGAATCCTACACAAATGCACTCTATAAGCACTTACATGAATGCATGGATCGTGCTATCCCAAACAGAACCAAGATGGTATCCTCCAAAAAGGAAGCCAATCTGGTTGTCCTCTGCCATAAACAAACTGTACAACAGAAGGAAGAAACTGTTGCAAAAGAGAGTAAAATCGCATGAGTGGAGGAGCTCCCTGGTCAGCCTCAGTAAGAAGATGAGATCCCTTATAAGATCCTCCAAAGCTAGCTATGAAAACAAAATCACCACGAATTCTAAGCACAACCACAAAGCATTCTATAGCTATGACAAGAATCTTAATGGCAACACCTAGATCTGCTCTGAGTTACAGCATAACAGCACAAAAATTACAGAACTAATTGATATTGCCAACATCCTGGCAGATAGGTTCAGTGCTAACTTTAGCCCCCCCCCCCCTCACCCCCTAAAGATATCTATACAGGAAGACTGCAGAGTCCCTGTAATTACAACTAAGCAGGTGAAAGCTGCACTCTCTAAAGCCAAAAACATAGCATCCATGGGACCGGACAACATCCCAGGCTGCATTTTACATGAACTTCAGAACGAACTGGCTCTCCACTTAAGCACCATGTTCAATAATAGCCTCACATCAGGCTTTGTGCCCACTGAATAGTGCACAGCAACAGTTATCCCACTCCACAAAGGGGGAGCGACCACTGATCCCGGAAACTATTGACCTATTAGCCTAATGAGCCTGGTCTGCAAAGCCATGGAACATATCATCATGGAACTCATAAACAAAAACATTGGTAACCTCCAAACTCTGAATCCCACCCAGTTCTGGTTTATGAAAGGCAGATCATGCCTCCTGAGCCTGATCGACTTCTTTGAGGCAGTCACCAAAGCCGTAGATGAGGGTAAGGTGGTTCACACAGCCTATCTTGACCTCGCCAAGGCTTTCGACACCATCCCCCATTCTGGAATTATAGCTAAACTCACTAAACTAGGTATAAATCCCTATGTCACAAGATGGGCTGCCAACTGGCTCACTAACAGAACCCACACTGTAAAAGTTGCAGACTCCAAATCTGACCTCAAACCAGTGACAAGTGGAGTACCACAGGGTTCAGTCCTGGGACCACTCCTGTTTTGTATCTACTTCTCTAAAGTACAGGCTAACACAGAAGGCCTCTGGCTAACAAAGTTCGCAGATGACTGCAAACTAGGAGCCATAGTCAAGTCCCCAAATGATGTGGACATCCTACAGAAGGGCCTCACTGAGACAGATGCCTGGTGTCAGAGCCATGGCCTCAAGCTCAATGCCAAAAAGTGCAGTGTCATCCCCTTTGGTAAAAACTCTGTACTCATGAACTACCACACAGGCAGCAATCTACTTAACACCGATGTGTGATAAGAGACCTTGGGACCCAGGTCAACAGTAGTCTCACCTTTG
The DNA here is from genome assembly GCF_019279795.1 of Protopterus annectens. Classification (NCBI taxonomy): domain Eukaryota; kingdom Metazoa; phylum Chordata; order Ceratodontiformes; family Protopteridae; genus Protopterus; species Protopterus annectens. The sequence continues at coordinate 1,963,236,448 of NC_056729.1, forward strand.
ACAGTCACATCTCCACAGTAATCAGGAAGTCCTTGGGGATGGCACACCTCATCATAAAAGGGTTCTCATCCAGGAAAAAAGAGGTCATTGTTCCCCTTCACTTGACACTCATTAGACCCATTATAGAGTACAATGCCCCTTTTGGAATGTACCTCACAAGACATCTGCAGCAGCTGGAAAGGCCACAGAAGTACTCACAAAGAGGATTACTGGCCTCAAACAAATGCCCTACACTGACCATCTCAAAAACCTCCAGCTTTATTCTGTAGCATATTGCCTACTCCAAGGTGATCTCTGCCTAACATATAAAGCTATGTCAAACCCAGAGCTGTTGGACATGTTACACCTAAAGAAATCCCAATCCCTCCGAGCTACATACTCTAGGGACCTAAATCTTGTCACCACAATAAACAGGACATGCTGGAGGGATAGATTCCTGTCCGAGAGACTTCCCATACTGTGGAACAGGCTATCCATTTATGTCAAGCAAAGTTCCTCATTAGCAATCTTCAAGAAAAATCTTGATGAGTGGATGGCAAATAAGAAATACACCCCAGGGATCACTTCTGTGTCTCTGCTCGACAGTGGCACAGGAAAATAACTTTCTTGGGTGGCGTAAGCCAGGGAACCTTGTTGGCTAGGCTTACATAGGCCCTTGGGACGATAGCCTAGTACCTACCTATGAACCTATGAACCTATTAACACATAATTCGCAAAACAGGTCAGAAATGAATTTCAGATATTAAAACTTGCTGAAAACTATTTCTTATTCACAAAATATGAAACAAGGCATACAGAATGCTCTAAACGATATTCGCACAAACCGATATGTCCAGTACTGATAAAAATATTCAAATTACTATGGAAAATGTTTGAAATAAAGTCCAAATTGCATAAAATAAGAGAAATGACTATATTTTCACTAAACACTTATTTTTCGTATTAATTAAAGATATCCGAGTTATCAAAAGTGTATGAAGTGTTTGCATGTTTGTGCAGTATTACAGTAAAGTTATTTGCAAAATACAGACATTACAGATCATATTTTGTAAAGTAAAGGTACAGTATTTTGAAGAGTTTATTGTGCAATTGAATGTTATTACAAGCTCACAGAACAGTTTGCTCATACATAATTACAAGGGCCATATTTTCATTGTGATTGTGCATACCTTGTGGGCATGGCAGATGGATTTTGAAAACCCAGTGCACTTGTGTTTGACAATAATATTGCAGAGAACTGGAGAGTGTTTGAGCAAGAGTAAGACATTTTCATACAGCCTGCATTTTCTGATAAAGATGACCGTTCAAAGGCATTTATTCTGCTTAGTTTAGCTGTGTCAGAAGCCATTGAAAGGGCACATTCATTTATGTATGCACCTGCTGTCTATGCAGGAGAGGCATAAAATCATCATATTTTTGTACTGGCTAATCAAGGGAGGACCCCAAGTGCTTAAAACATAAATTTAGAGAAATGTGTAACCCCAGACAAATGTTACAATGGAAAGGCACTTATTTTATACAAGGAATCAAAAGCCTGGTGAAACTTTTACAGGATATATAATTGACTTGAGGAATAAGGCTAAAACATGCAGATTTGGTGAATTAAGGGACGAGTTGATAAAGGACAGACTTGTTTATAGGTTCATAGGTGTGTACCAGGCTAATGGCAGGGTGAACTTTCTATTTCCCATCCACTCATCAAGATTTCTCTTGAAGAGGGTCAGTGAGGTGCTATGCTTGACATGTATGGGAAATTTATTCCAGAGCATGAGCAGTCTCTGGGTTATGAACCTGTCCATCCAGCATGTTCTGTTGATTGTGGTAATGAGGTTGAGTTCTCTGGAGCATGTGGTGCAGAGGGATTGGGATTTCTTTAGGTGTAGCATTTCTAACAGAGCTGGGTCAGACATGGCTTTGTAAGTCAAACAGAGATCGCCTCTTAGTATAAGATATGAGACAGAGAATAGCTGGAGTTTTTTGAGTCTGTCCATGTAGGACATGTGCTTAAGGCCTAGGATTCTCTTTGTGAGGTACTTTTGTGGCCTTTCCAGCTGTTGCATGTGTCTAGTGAGGTACATGCCAAATGGGACATTATACTCAATGAGTGGTCTAATGAGAGAAGAGTAGAGAGAGACAATGACCTCTTTCTTCCTGGATGCAAAGCCCTTGGTTTGTGGTATTAAAGATGATGCTGTGAGAAAGATTTTTGCTTTGTGACAGTGATTTAACTTTGAATAAGGCCACTGATATTTGTCAGATATATGGGCTCACAGAAAAGCACACAAATATGCTTTCAAATGAGAATAGCGCTAGACGGCACAATGATAAATTTCATGTTGATGGTATGCAGCACGTGGTTAAAAGAAACAGGCCCAAGCATATCACATCAGCTGTAGCCCCTGCAGCACCCACTGGTAAACCCCAGAACTTTCCAACAAATTCCAGAGTTCGCACAGTCTCAGTGAAGCATAAGAGTCAGTCAGCAAACTCAAAGCATGGGCCCCAACCTAATTTCATTGCCAACTTTCGTAATTGTGGTGGAAGTCATGAATCTAAAAGGGAAAAATGTTTAGCTTATGGTCAGCAATGCCATAAATGGAATAAATGGAATTATTTCAAGAAGTTTTGTAAATCAAAAGGCTCACATTCTTTTAGTAAAAGGGAACATTTTAAGAAACGAGTTTATCAATTACAGAGCTGCAACTCGTTGATCAATTACAGAGCTGCAACTCTATTCTTTATGTTGATGGTGTGTCAGTGCTCCATGAAACAGTCAATGCAGTAATTCTAAGGGCAAAGAATGATGTATTTTGTACTGTTCGGATAAATGGAAAACCCATAAAGCTCAAAGTTGACACAGGTTCCAAGTGCAATGTTATGTCAGCAGAAACATTTGCTAGAGTGTGTCATGGTGAAAGGTTTGATTTGGCAAGGAGTGTGAAGCTTGTTGCTTATGATGGTGAAGAAATTCAAACTGAAGGCTCAGTAGTGTTTTCAGGTTACTCTGCTGGGAGAAGTTACGACTTGTTATTTTATGTGGTTAAGAGGAACGTCCAGTCATTATTAGGGCTCAGAGACAGTTTGAAAATGGGACTGCTTTCATTTAATAAGGATGTCCACCAAGTTAGATTGAAAGACCACTACTCAATTTCACCCAGTACATTTCTTATACCTATGTGATCTTTTTGAAGACAAACTAGGGAAGCTTCCAGTTGTGTACTCCATGAAGTTAGACACAGATGTCAGTCTAGTTATAAGTCCAGCTCGCAAAGTTCCAATAACCATGCAAGACAGATTCAAAGATGAGCTATATAAAATGGTGCAACAATGTGTGATTTGTCCAGTTGCAGAACCAACTGAGTGGGTGTCTTCCATGGTGGTAGCTCATAAGAAAAGCTCAGATGACATCAGAATAGGTATTGACCCACAAGATTTGAAGAAAGCACTAAAACACCTCATCATGCAATGTGCACAGTCATAGGTTCATAGGTGTTTACTAGGCTTACGACCACAAGGGCCTTTTTAAGCCTAGCCATGCATCCTAAAGCAAAAAACACAGCATCAATGGGACCAGACGGTGTCCCGGGCTACGTCCTACATGAACTCCAAGAAGAGCTAAACCCAAATATAAAACTACTGTTCAATCTCAGCCTTACTACAGGATATGTACCCAAAGAGTGGTGTACAGCAACAGTGGTCCCTCTCCACAAAGGTGGTGCCTCAATGGATCCTGGAAACTATCACCCCATAAGCCTGACTAGCTTGGTCTGCAAAGCTATGGAAAGGATCATCATGGACCTCATAAATAAAGATATTGGGGACCTACAGACACTGGATCCTACCCAGTTTGGCTTTGTTAAGGGCAGATCCTGCCTCTTAAACCTGGTTGATTTCTTTGAAACAGTCACCAAGGCCATTGATGAGGGGAAGGTGGTCCACACCGCCTACCTGGACCTTGCAAAAGCCTTCGATACAATACCCCACGTGGGCATTATAGATAAGCTCACCAGCTTAAATATAAACCCCTATGTCACTAGATGGGTTGCAAACTGGCTCAAGGACAGAACCCACATGGCTAGAATTTCTGGAGCCATGTCAGACTCCAAACCAGTTACAAGTGGTGTCCCACAAGGCTCAGTCCTGGGACCTCTCTTGTTCGGTATATATTTCTCGGAGTGTACAGGCCAACACGGATGTACTGTGGCTGACCAAGTTTGCAGATGACTGCAAACTGGGCGCCATAATAGATTCTCCAGCCGACACAAGCATCCTCCAAAAGGGCCTCATAGAAACAGACAGCTGGTGCCAGAGCCATGGTCTCAAGCTAAACGCCAAAAAGTGTATAGTCATCCCCTTTGGCAAAAACAAAGTGCCCACAAATTACCACATAGGTGGTAATCCATTAAGTACAGAAGAAGTAATTAGGGACCATGGGGACTCAAGTTGATAGCAGTCTCTCATTTGACAACCACGTGGCCAAAGTGGTTAGAAAAACATTTTATATAGCCCACCTAATCATGAAGGGATTCACATCTAGATCAGGGGAGGTCATCGTGCCTCTTTACTCATCCCTCATCAGGCCCATAATTGAGTACAATGCCCCTTTTGGGATGTACCTTACCAGACACCTGCAGCAAGTGGAAAGACCCCAAAAGTACCTCACCAAGAGGATCAAAGGGCTCAAACAGATGACATATGCTGCCCGGTTAAAGAAACTCCAGCTCTACTCAGTGGCATACAGCCTGTTCAGGGGTGATCTGTGCCTGACGTATAAAGCCATGTCCAACCCGGAATTAATGGACATGCTGCACCTCAGAAAATCCAAATCCCATCGAGCCACGCTCGAGAGACTTGAACCTCAGCACTGAAATAAATAGGACATGCTGGAGGGACAGATTCATAACCCAGAGGCTCCCTTCACTCTGGAATAAAATCCCAGTCCAGGTTAGGCAAAGTCCCTCATTGACTCTCTTCAAGAGGAATCTTGATGAGTGGATGGGAGATCGTAGGTTTAACCTGGGTATCACTTCTGTGTCACTGTTAGACAGAAGTACAGTATACTAACCTCGAAAAAGGGCATAGCAAAATTAATTTAAAATGGGTGGCGAAAGCCAAACACATTCTGGCTAGGCTTATAAATGCTCTAGAGCAGATAACCTAGTATGAACCTATGAACCTAATGTTAATTGTCATCCAATGACCTGAGCGCATGCATAATATGGTGGATCCTAGCCCCTGATAAGCAAATGACTATGACTTTCTCCTTACTCAACCTGGTGAGAAGGACATCAGTCTGTCTCCAATAACTAGAATGTTTGATTGTGTGGTGGCTTGCCTTATGGGTTTAGAGGTAGAAGAATTCTCAGCTCTGATGCCAAATGTCACCTTTTTTTTCTGTCTTAGATGCAAAGAGTTCATTTTGGCAAATTCAGCTTAACAAGAAATCTTTATTACATACTACTGTCAGTCCTCCATTTCAAAGGTACAGATTTTTGAGAATGACATTTGGAATAAATTCTGAAAGTGAAGTGTTTCAATGTGCAATGCAGCAACTTTTTTCTGGGTATCCCTGTGCTATTATAGTAGACGACATACTAGTAGGAGATCATGGTGAAGCTGAACATGACAGAAACCTCAGAAAAGTTCTGTAAAGAGCATATGGGAGGTTGGCATAATAGCTAAGGTGTTTAGCTTAGAGAGATGAGGTACATGGTTTGAATCTCTCATGAGATAATTGGCTAGGCTTAAAATGGCCCACAATGGCAGTTAGCCTAGTACTAATCTATGAACCTATGAACGTCAAGTGAATCTTAAGCTCAATCAACAGAAATCCAAATTCAGGCTACAAGAGGTTAGTTCTGTTGGACATTTATTTACTAGTTCAGGCCTATGAGCAGACCCGTCTAAACAAACAGCCATTCTCAAGATACCAGCTCCAAACAATGTTCAAGCAATACAATGTTTTCTTGGCATGGTCAACTACCTAGGCAAGTTCATTCCAGACTTGAGCCAACTTTCAGCACCACTTAGAGAGCTGACACATAAAGATGTATCCTGGTCTTGGTTAGAGCAAATCCAAAGAGCATTTGATGTCCTGAAGCAGAGAATTGCTAGTCCACCAACTCTCAGATACTATGATGTTGGGTCTATATTATTTCAGCGAACACTTAAAATAGCGAATGCTGTTTAATTGAACCAATAAAGTAAAAATCCCTAAATCTTGAACACACGTAACAGCAATTTTTTTTCACAGAGGAAAAATCGCTGATCCAAAAAAAAAAAAAAAAGCCCTCCCCCCATACCCCCCAGTGTGGGGGGGCTGTGCCGCCCACACCCCCACTACTTAAATATACCAACTCCGGTATCCCACTACAGTGGAAGAAATGGCAAAGACACGAACATGGCCCAGTGATTTTTTTTCCCTGGGAAAAAAAATCAATGTTCAGTGTATTCAGGATTTAGGGATTTCAACTTTATTGGGTCGATTAAACAGCGTTCACTATTTTAAGCATTTGCTGAAATAATATAGACTCATGATGTTAACAAGCCAGTTACTCTTTCATGAGATGCTTCAAAATTTGGTCTTAGGTTCATAGGTTCATAGGTGTTTACTAGGCTAATGACCACAAGGGCCTTTTTAAGCCTAGTCATGCATCCTAAATTTCTGACAAGTTCTGATACCCTTGATAAGTGTAAGCAGGGGTCAAGAGATGAACCATTTACAGGTTACCTCTTTGCATTACAGACATAAGTGCCAAACGAGGGCTGAATTTCCGGTTTCCCATCCAATTGTCCAAGTTGGACTTGAATTGGGTTAGGGAGGAACTATGCTTCACATGGATGGTGAGCCTGTTACATAGACAGGGTAGTCTCTGGGATACATACCTATCTCTCCAGCAGGTCCTATTTATATCACAGGCAAGGTTTAAGTCTTTAGAATGGGTAATTTTGCTACTGTTTGTTTTGTGGATGTGCAGGAGGTCCATGAGAGTGGGGTCTGACAATGCCCTGTATGCCAGGCATAGATATCCTCTCAAAAGCCTGTAAGAGACAGAATACGGGGATAGGGCCTTGAGGTGGTCTGCATATGCCCTGTATTCTTTTACAGAGGAACCTCTGTGGATGTTCCAGTTGTTGGAAATGCCTGGTTAGGTACATACCAAAGGATGCATGGTACTCAGTGATAGATCTGATGAATGCCAAATACAGTGGGACAGTGACTTCCTTGGACTTAGATGCCATACCTTTGTTTATAAGTTGTGCATCATAGAATGATTTCCTCACCACTGTAGACATGTGATGATAAAAGGCTAGATAACTATATATGTGTGTCCCTAAGTCCCTGACTAGTGGGTTAACTCTAAGGGGTGTGTTGTCAATATGATAGTTACCAGTGATGGATGAATTCCCAAAGGATACTATTATGCATTTCCTGGTATGTAGTTTTAGTCCGTGGCTCTGACACCAGTTATTTGTCTGTGTCACCCCCTCCTGGAGAACATTTGTGTCAGTGTGAGATTCAATGACAGCTCCTAATTTGCAATCATCTGCAAATTTAGTCAGCTAGAGACCACTGACATTAGCCTTGACTTCTGAAAAGTAAATGTCAAAAAGGAGTGGTCCAAGGACTGATGCCTGAGGGACTCCATTTGTGACTGGCCTCTTTGTAGAGATGGACTCCCCAGTTATAACTTCCTGTGTCCTGTCTGTGAGCCAGCTGGCTATCCACCAGGTGACATATGGGTTTATACCTAATCTCTTGAGTTTGTCAAAAATGCCCGAGTGGGGTATTATGTCAAATGCCTTGGCCAGGTAGGCAGTGTGAATGATTTTGCTCTCATCCATTGCTTTGCTGACCTTCTCAAAGAAGTCCACCAGGCTGAGTAGGCATGATCTGCCCTTGACAAAACCAAACTGGGTTGGGTCCAGTGTCTAGAGGTTTACTACAGTATATCTTGTTTGATCATCTCCATGATAATTCTTTCCATGGCTTTACATATAAGACTATTGAGACTTATGGGTCTGTAGATGACCCACTTTTGTGCAGAGGGATGACTGTTGCCTTTCTCCATTCATGAGGCATGAAGCCTGTTTGGAGGCTACAGTTAAATAGTAATTCTGAGGCCCTGATAGGTCATGTTTCATGCTATTTAAAAGGTATTCTGGGATACCTTGTCTGGGCCAATTGATGCAGTTTTCTTGGTCTTAGAGAGAGCATTAAAGACCTCTTCCCTAGTGAAAGTAGGGGGAGTTATATCTGATATTTCCTAAGGGAAGGTTGAGGGGGAGACAGGAGTAAAGTTGGAGCTGAATTTATCAGCCAAGAGTTTTGTTATATCCTCTGGCTCAGTATATGTGGCTCCATTTACAATGAGCTCTGCACACAATCGTGTATTACCTTTGAGGACATAGCTAAATAATGCTTTGTGGCTGTCCTTGGCCTGGGAGGCCAAACTTACCTCAAATTTGGTTTTGGTAGACTTTATTTGCCCTCTGAGTTGTTTTAGTTTGATGAGAGTGCTTTTACCCTTCTGGGTGCTGCACCTCCTAATTTTTGCCATGATTTTCTTCCTCCTGTTATACATCTGACGGATTTTGTGATTCCACCAGGGTGGCTTGTTTTTTGAGTTAGTTATGTACTTCTTCCTGGTGGGTACAGCTGCCTCTATGCAGCTATTAACATGCTTGTACACGGTTTCTGTGAACAGTTCTGCATAGGCAGAAGTGTTCTCAGGGTTTATAGGGGGCTTGAAATTTTGACAGGTTCTCATTTAATAGCAGGAGGTTAGCCTTAGAATAGTTCCTGAATATTCCCCGTTGAGCTGGGGGTCCAAGTTTTATTTTTACTTCACAGGAGACCATTTTGTGGTCTGACCTTACCAGGGAAGACATTACAGTAGGGGTGTGAAGCAGTCTCCTGTATTACTGAGGACAAGATCCAGTATGGTTGCACCCCTGGTTGGTGTATTGACTATCTGGTCCAGGCAGTTTGTGTTTACAAAATCCAGGAATCTCTGTGCATATACATTTGATGTCACATTGGATTCCCAGTTAATAGTGGGGTAATTAAAGTCACCCATGAATATGGTATTGGGTTGGATGGTTAGTGTTTCTAATACGTTTAAATACATGACATGGGTTTTCTGGGTCATAGAGGGGGACCTATATCTTGCAAGGAGGTGGTATTGGATTTGACCTATGGTGATTTGAACATGGAGCAGCTCTATTGCATTGTCCTGTTTGACCAGCCTTGAAGTATATTCATTTTTGATGTAAATAGAGACACCTGCACCTTTAGTCCCTGCCTGTGAAGTAGCTGGTCTAAATGTGTGGAAGGCATTATAACATTGCAGTGTTGGTGTGCTCTCTGCAGCTTTAAACCACTTCTCAGAGACCGCACAGACATCAGCATTCTCTATGGTAAAGAGAGCTTCCAGGGAGTGGAGTTTTTTGTTTAGGCTCCTAGCACTGAGCAGTAATATCTTTTGATTTCCTTGGTTTTGATTTGCTATGTCAGAAGTACTTTCAGTTTGGCATTGCCTAAAAAAGGCACTACGGGGCAAGACAATGTTTTAGCTAATATTCGAAAGCCGAGAGGGGAGAGGTGCAGAACATCCACCATGGCAAAGTAGCGTGGTCTGTTGTCCATCTCCTTCCATGCTGACAAATATTGCACCCCCTTAGAATGACACCAGAAACTAAGCCAATTATTAGTCAATCATATTTTCTTTGTATTGTTGCATCATCCTTGGAGAAGGTAAAATGCTGCTCAATGCTAGGCTCATACCAGCCTGGGACACATATTCCAAGAGCTCTATGATGTCTCTCTTCATATAGTCTAGGGAGGTACATCTCATGTCATTTACTCCCACATGGACTATGACTGAGTCATATTGGTAATTGTGGTCCAATGACCTGAGTCCATGCATAATGTGATGGATCCTAGCCCTTGATAAGCAAATGACAGTAACTTTCTCCTTACTCAGCCTGCTGAGAGGGACATCAGTGTGTCTCATGGTGGAGTCTCCAATGACTGGAATGTTGGATTGTGTGTTGGCTTATTGGCTTAGAGTTAGAGACTTCATGAGATGTAGCTCTATGTGTTGATGTGGGTGTTGTTTGGAAAGAATGTGTTTGGAGCTGCTGAGGGTATTTTTTATGTGCACTTTGTCTAGGAGGTATTTGTGGTTTAGGAAGGTTACACATAAGTGCTTCAGTATATGTGGGTCTATATGTCTACTTTAAATTGTGCATGATGGGTGCAGCATGTGTACTACTAACAACCTTATTGACATTAGGAGTACTTTTATGTGAGAGCTTTGCCTCCAATGACATTGTGTAGATACATCTCTCACATACCATGTCAGTTTGTTTGAGAATTAACTGGTTGTCAGTAAACATGAGGCAATTTCTACATTGCCTAATGATGCCCATATCCACCAAGCCAATAATGGAGACAGTAGGAAAGTTCATATCCATAGCAACAGACCCTTTTTTATTGATTAGACTGTTGGAGTGAAAATATCAGTCACTGTCAGGAGTATCTGCTTTGCAACTATGTGGTCAATGCTTGTCACTGCAAACTAGTTTTCATGTACGCAACTAGATATTGGAGAAATTTCAATTGTGCTTTTACAGGAAAAATGTCACTCAAGGTGTCTGAGTCTGTACACAGCACTGCAAAACACTTGAGGGGAAGCTAATATATAGACCCTAAAAATTTAAGGATGAAGTATTTAGGCAGATATTCTGAAGTCAGAAACAAATCAAGCAGTACTTACTGAAAACAAAGAATTAGCTTGTTAAGAATGATGAAAAGAGGGGATTTGCATGAATGGCTGCTTGGCTGCTGGTCTCAGCTTAGCTTCTGTGGGAAACAATACTCCTCTGCTTCTCTCTCTCTCAGAAAAAATGTTGTTAGCACCCACCAAGAAGGAGAACAGCCCACACAGCCTGTGGTGTGATCCCGGTCTTGTCCTGGATGATGCAAGGGGTGTAGGGTTGTTGCCTTTTTTTCTGGTAGATGCCTCGAATAGCAACCAGACCAGTCAGGTACATTAAGCACAGACAGTCTCTAGCCAGAAACAATCAGGAATCAATGCACTCTGCTCCTCCTCTCACAATATCAGAATATAAGCACAGATTCCAAACTGTCCCCTATAAAGCAGTTATTAAGCTTTCTGGTGATCAGCAGTCTCCAGGAAATAATGTCACTGTACTCCTTCTCTCACCAGGAGAAAACAGAAGCACTAATCCCAAGATGACTATCCCAAGATGGCTACTGACAGGCAGAATGTGGGCTCTCCAATAACTGGTAGTCTTGCAATAGATGCTTAAAGGTAAGATGAAAAAGATGGTTTATCCTAAACGCTGCAGTGTGTACTAAGCAGTTAGATATGAAAGTGGGTAACTTAGGTTTTAGCTGTACAAAACGTTACGTTTTAGTAGAGAGACATTATTTTTAAAAGAGCAAGATAGAGTGAAAGAGGGTGCGCACTTTTGTATTCTGGTAGTATAGAATACAGTAGGGTGGCCAATAAATTTAAATAGTCAAAGGGGAGTGATTTCACAAAATGATAATTTTGTGCTTACTCACACCAGACAGTAAAAGCAGAGAGGAAATCAGATATATGGTCAAATTAACATAAGGGAGAGACAACTAGAAAGACAGTGGTGTTTAAAACAACACAATAATAACAGGGTGCAACGGTGGGAAAAAAATTCTGTCTGACTCACAAGAGACAGAGCTGTGGTCCCTTTTCAAGTTTTAATACGCAGTTAAAAGCAGACTACAAGTAAAACACAGTGTAAAAAAAACAAATCACAGTATACAAAATAGAAAAAGACAATAAAGTAATACAAAATACAAGAAATAAAAAGCAAACTAACCTTCCCTCAAAGCAAGCTGTAGCAGAGTCTGAGTGAGCCTTTCCAGTAAAGGCTTGATGCATTCATTTTACAAGAGTGTCAACCTGTTGCCTATGCATCAAGAACTCTTACCCAAATTGAAATGCAGTATGCTCAGATAGAGAAAGAGCTTTTGGCAATTGTGTTTGCATGTTCGAAGTTCCAGGATTATGTTTATGATAGACCTATCCAGATCCAAACAGACCACCAACCACTAGTCACTATCTTGAGAAAGCCTATGCATTCAGCTGCAGCCAGAATGCAATGCATGATGTTGAGATTGCAAAAGTATAACCTCTCTCTTGTCTACAAGAAAGGCAGACTTCTTTATCTTCATGATACATTATCCACATCATCCAGAAACACCACAGAACAGTATGAGAATGAGAACCTTGATTTTGAAGTCATGGAAGTGAGAAATTTTTCTTCCACACATCTTGATGAGCTGAGAGATCACACAGCCACAGATTCAGTTTTACAGAGGCTCAACCACTTTATCAATCAAGGATGGCCATCAAAGCAATCTAGTTTACCTCAAGAAGTGCAACCTTATTTCCCATACAGAGATGAGATTTTTTCTGACAGTGGTATCATTATGAAAGGTCCAAAAGTAATTGTTTCAAAGTCCTTACAACAAGAGTAGATTACCATCTTGCATCTTGGTCACCCAGGAATCAACTCTACCAAAAGAAGGGTGAGAGGTCTAGTATTTTGGCCTTCTGTGTCACAAGACATTGAGAGAGTACTTTTATCTTGTTCTGTGTGTAATAGTACAAAGCCACATCAGCAGAAAGAACCACTTCATCTAAACCAGAGTCCTGAACTACCTTGGTTGACAGTAGCCACCGATTTCTTCGAGTGGAATGGTCAACATCATTTGGTATTAGTAGACTCTTACTGTAATTGGTTCGAGATTGACCTTCTTCCCAACCTATCATCCAGTACTGTCATTACTAAGATGAAGCATGATTTTGCAGTACATGATAGTCTGCACAAAGTTATTTCTGACAATGGCACGCAGTTTGCAAGCCAACAGTTCAAAAGATTTGATGAAGAATGGGACTTTACTCATGTCACAAGTAGCCCTGAGTACCCACAGTCAAATGGTTTGGCAGAACGTGCAGTTCAAAGTGCAAAACAGTTACTAGAGAAGTCAAAATGAGACAGTATTGATGTTTTCCTGAATCTCTTGAATGTCAGAAACATTCTTCGTGATAAACATCTTATTTCACCTACCCAGAGACTTCTGCCGAGACAAACCAGAACCATGTTACCAGTCAGTAGTCAATTGTTGGTTCCATGTGTTAAGAACAAAAGGTCAGTGAAAACCAATCTGTTGAAGAAGTGTTTATCCCAGAAGTCCTACTATGATAAGACCAGCAAACCACTCAATCCATTATGAGAAGGAGAAGTGGTAAGAATACAAACATCCAAAGGTTATGATCGGATTGGAGTCTTGAAAAGTAGTTGCCCAGAGATGAGATCATACATTGTAGAATCACAAGGAGCAAAGTTTAAGTGGAATTGTAAACAGTTGATACCAGTGTCCGAGCCTCTACCACAGCATATACCCTGTGTGAAAGACTCTTTATCTTAGAGTGAGTTGTCTGGTGTTCTAATTCCAGAGGAAGTTCCAGAGAATATTTCTGTTCCAGTGATGAATCCAGAAGTTCCTGATACGAGTTGTTCAGAAAAGACTGTTCCTGTTGCTAAATCCAGTCCAGATTGTTATGTTACGAGCTCTGGTTGTATCTCGAGACCATGTAATAGATACACCATAACTTGGACATGAACATTATGTTTTGTTTCTAATGTCTACAATAATGCATGTCTAACTCTAATATTGTTTTTCGAATGGCAATCTTTTAAGAGGGAGGATGTAGATCAATATATGTGGTATGTATCTTTAAGAAGCTATCCAAGGGCTTGCACAAGTGTATAAATACTGAGCACGTGCAAGTTTGACTGCCATTTTGTAGTAAGCTATTGAGGTCTAAGCATGTATGTATGTAAGGTCTGTCTGTTTACCAGTTCATTTGTATTTAATGATGCTGCTGTTCATCCTGATGTGTTTCTATGTATTAATGCATCTAAGCAAAATACCCCCATCTGTTTGTCATCTATGTTAGAGAAGGACAAGTGACAGATACAATCAGGTATGGATATTATAAGATCCATGTGACTTGAACATAAATGGGAGGGGCTATGTGTTGGAGATGGAGGTTATGTAGATATGGAGTTCAAGCCGATATTGTGATTAGCAAAAGCAGTTGTCAGTCGATATAAGTGTGGCTCAGGATAACTGTACATGCTGAAAGTTAGGCAAGGTTATAATAACAGGGGAGTTATTACTGAGTTGGAAAAGTCAGATGAATGTGATAGGAAGTCATTTATAAAAAGCAAATAGAAGCTAAGAAGGAATACAGGGAGCAGTATCTGACAAAGTGTGAGACACCCCAGGGGAGATTATTCAAATGCCCATTCTTGCAGAAAGAGTTACTGGAGATCCAAGGTCTCCCCTACTGCTGGAGAGCAAAAGTGGACTTACAGGTTATAACCAAGGGCTGATACAGCCTAGTTCCAGAAGGATAGCAGGGGATCCCATATGACAACAGTGGGAGAGGAGAGAGAAATGATTTAATGATATGTACGTGAAATGTTGGAAGCATTAATAATCCCATAAAGAACACACGTACTTTGACTAAGTTAAGGCGACCATAGTTTTTCTCCAAGAGTTAAAGTTTACTGGGAAAGAAGATGGGTAAATTGCAAAGGAAACGGCTTAGCTGGACAGAATTCATATGTTAGAGGAGGGAGGAAAAGAGGGTAGAAATAATGTTCAAGATAGGTTTGGGTGGAAGAAGAGCAGCAGAATTCAATGGGGAGGGTGAGTGAGTGGTTAGTGCTGAAGTGTGAAAAAGAAGGTGCTGGATGCTGTTGGATGTTTTATTGGTCCAAATATGGATGAGGTTGAGATTTTAGAATGCTTTTTGGTAGCAGCTATGCAACTCAGGAAAGAGGGTGACAAGGTGATTATAGAGGGGACTTTAATTTGCCTAGGGAAATGTATAGATAAGCTATGTGGATCAGTAGAATTCCTCAAGAAAAGTACTGACAGAAGGAATGGAGGACTTTAATATTATGAATGTATAATTTAATTCATAACAATGAGAAAGACCAGTTTATTAAATTATGCATGTTTAAAATGAGTAATATTAGACCTTTGGAACAATTAGATGAGTGAGAGTTCATTATTGGACCTTTTATAATGGCATATATTTGGGTATAACATATATTTTCTATTTACTCACCATTTTATCAATATTCAACTGGATATAAAAGAGTTTATTATGTTCAGCATTGTTAACTCATTTAAACTATGAAATAAGTATTTAATGATATATTATTTAAGTTTTTAATCAGCTTATACATGTTTGAGTGCACACAAATTAGATTTTTTAGGAATGCCTTGGTGAACTTGAAAGTAACAGAGAACTTGGAATCAAATGTAACACTCTGTTATAGGCAGAAGTTTCTTTAAGGTGTAATGACTATTTACTAATTAATTAATTAATTTTATCATGTGACTAGTATGAATTTATTTAAAGAGGTGCACAATGTTGCTTAGAGATTTTCCTTGAGAAAGCCCGACATTACATGGGTGAAAGCGCTTGGATTATTTGGTGTGTTTTAATAAAGATCGTTTGTCTAAAGACTCTTTGGCTACCTCCAGTAATTTCATCAGGTTTGGAACAATTTGCTGCTAGTTGCAGGTCCTGAATTGCTGGGCTGTGTTTTCTTATATATGTACTTATTTATTTTCAAACATAAATAAGTCTTTCTTTACTATAAATAAACAAATGTTTCTTTACATAAAATAATCATCCTAGAGTGACCCTACTTATAATAGCTACATCTCTCTGCTCCTTGCATTCCCAAGATTCCCAAGATTCAGGGGGACAACAATGTTCATAGGTTGGTACTAGGCTATTGGCCCTAGGGCCTATGCAAGCTAGCCATAACAATTCCCTGGATATTTCTTCCCACAATATTTACTTCTCTGGACCCCTGTCTAGCAGGGCGACTGACATGATCCCCGGGGTGAATTTTTTATCTCCCATCCAATCATCAAGGTTCCTTTTGAAGACGGCCAATGAGGCACTCTGCTTGACATGTATGGGCAGTCTATTCCAGAGTATGGGAGTCCCTCCAGCATGTTTTGTTCATTGTGATGACAAGGTTTAGATCCCTGGAGCATGTGGCTCTGAGGGATTGGGATTTCTTTAAGTGGAGCATGTCCAACAGCTCAGGGTTTGACATGGCCTTGTATGTTAAGCAGAGATCGCCACTGAGTAGACGATATGCCACAGAGTATAGCTGGACTTTTTTTAGACGGTCAGCGTATGGGATCTGCTTTAGGCCTGTGATTCTTTTAGTGAGGTATTTTTGTGGCCTTTCCAGCTGTTGCAGATGTCTTGTGAGGTACATACCAAACGGGGAATTATACTCTATAATGGGTCTAATGAGGGATGAGTACAGTGAGACAATGACCTCCTTTTTTCTGGATGAAAAGCCCTTAGTGATGAGGTGTGCCACATAGATGGATTTCCTGACTGTTGTGGCGATGTGGTTATCAAAAGTGAGACCACTGTCCACCTGTGTCCCTAGGTCTCTCATCACACTTTCGATGTTTAGTGTCCTGCCACCTATGTGGTAATTCATGGGCACATGTTTTTTTTCCAAAGGGGATAACTATACATTTCTTGGCATTAAGCTTGAGCCCATGGCTCTGGCACCAGGCATCTGTTTCTGTAAGACCCTTTTGTGGAATATCCACATCATTTGGGGATTCAGTAATGTCTCCCAGTTTGCAGTCATCTGCAAACTTTGTTAGCCAGAGTCCCTTAGTGTTGGCCTGTACTTCAGAGAAGTTGATGCCAAACAAGAGTGGTCCCAGGACTGAACCCTGAGGTACTCCACTTGTCACTTGTCTGGAGCTGGATTTGGAGTCGGCTACTTTTACAGTCTGGGTTCTATCAGTAAGCCAGTTGGCAACCCATCAAGTGACGTAGGGATTTATGCACAGCTTAGTAGTTTATCTATGATTCCAGAGTGGGGGATGGTGTTGAAGGCCTTGGTGAGGTCCAGATAGGCTGTGTGGATCACCTTATCCTCATCCACAGCTCTGGAGATTGATTCGAAGAAGTCAATCAGATTCAGGAGACAATATCGACCCTTCACAAACCCAAACTGGGTGGGGTCCAGTGTTTGAAGGTTGCCAATGTCTTTGTTTATAAGTTCCATTATAATGCGTTCCATGCCCTTGCAGATCAGGCTTGTCAGACTGATGGGACAGTAGCTCCCAGGATCCAAGGCGGATCCTCCCTTGAGAAGCGGGATAACTGTAGCTGTGTGCAACTCAGTGGGCAAGAAGCCTGAGGTGAGGCTATGATTAAACATGACACTTAGGTGAGGTGCCAGTTCATTTTGTAGTTCATGTAGTACACAGCCTGGGATGTCATCTGGTCCCATGGATGCTGTATTCTTAGCTTTGGAGAGTGCAGTTTCTACCTGTGTGGCTGTGATTATCGGAATTTGGCAATCTTTTGGTATTGAGATGGGCCCTTTAGGGGGTGAGAGGGGGTTGAAGTCGGCACTAAATCGATCTGCCAGGATATTGGCAATATCCTTGGGATCAGTATATTTAATGCCATTCTGTTGTAGCTCAGAGCAGGTCTGAGCATTACCATTTAGATTCTTGACATATCTATAGAATGCCTTGTGGTTGTCTTTGGAATCTTTGGCAATTTTATTTTCGTAACTAGCTTTTGAGGATTTTATGAGGGATCTCAGCATCTTACTAAAGCTGGTGAGGGAGTTTTTTGCATCCTGGGATTTTCCTCTTTTCTGCAACAGTTTTTTTCTTTCTGTTGTATAGTTTGTTTATAGCAGGGGACCACCAGATTGGCTTCCTTTTTTTGGAGAAGAGCATCTTGGTTCTATTTGGGATGGCACGATTCATGCACGAGTGGATGTGCTCGTACAGTGCCTTAGTGCAGGTTTCTGCAGTCAAACTTCCAGATCCCATCTGCATGGGTGTTGTGAGGTTTGTCATTTCTGACTTCAGTAGCATGAAGTTGGCTTTGGAGAAGTTTTTTTAAGGAGGTTTCCTTACTGGGGGATGGGGATGGGGGTGGGATGTGGATGTCAAAGGTGATTTGCTTATGATCAGACCTGACCAATGAGGGGGTGACCACTGGTGTGGAGCATCTATCTCCCATGTTGGTAATGACCAGGTCTAGGATATTGGATTAGTTGATCCAGGGCGCTGGAATTTATGAATTCCAAAAACCGTTGGGACAAGGAGTTGGTACCCGAGTAGTTTTCCCAATTAATGGCAGGGTAGTTGAAATCACCCAGTATTAGGCTGTTTGGTTGTATCTTAATATTTTCCAGTATGTTTAGAAAGGTGTAGTGAGAATCTTGGGGCATGGTGGGGGATCTGTAGCAAGCTACAATTTGGATTGCAGACTTACCTAGTGTTAGTTGCACCTGGAGAATTTCAGATGCATTGTGTTGGACAACTAGCCTGGAGGTGTGAATATCCTTGGTGAATATGGACACTTCTCCACCTTTAGTGTTTCGGTCGAAAAGTGTGGTAAGAATTGTAGCCTGGTATTGTAGAAACCCTATTAATATTAAATGGTTAGGTAAGCTATAGTGGGTTGTCTACTATAGCACAAAGTTTTTTTTTAATCTTAGCAGGCAATCAGATATGAGCATTCAGTGGATGGCTAGCTCAACAGACAGAAGTACATTGCTGTTCTTGGCTAGCCCCTGTCTGTGTGTCTGTGAGAAGCAGAGATGAAATTACATCTCAGTCTTATTTTATTTTATTTCTTTATGCCAGTCAGACATCTGAGATAAGTTCACAAACAAAGTAGCTATAGTTGCTGGCTAGTATACAGAAGCTGAAGTCATCAATTATTCTGAGCTGGCTTTGCTGGATTAATGACATCTGAGTGACTCAAGATGGAAAGGAAAACTTTACTGTGTGGGCTATTGTTTTTGTGAAACAAAGTTGCAATGCATTAGGTCACCATTATTTTTTTTATTCCAATCAGATGTCAGAGTGATCAGCAAAGTGACTATAACTGTTGGATGGGGCAGGGGGCTGTCTGTGGATGAAAATGTACCCTCTTGCTGTTGTCTCAGTTTAAACAGTCTGGTTTTACAGGTGTAGTGTGCATTTGTGTGAAATAAGTTGGGATATTTGCTATCTCTGTCCCTCTGTCTCTCTGTCTTTGTCTCTCTCTCTCTCTTTCTCTGGCTACTGTTTGTACGAAACAAAGTTGAAATTCTCCCTGATTTTGCAGAATGTCCATGACTTTTTATGTCATATTTTTGGTTTGTTCCTCTTAATGTTTTTGGTATTCTGACAAAACATTGAGAACTAACTGCAGTCACTAAATAATGAAAGACATTGAGTTTCAGACTTCATATCCTTCAGATAATGCATACTAATGCAAAAATATACCTATTCTAGCAACTTTCCAGGACCAAGATGCAGAATCTGTTGCTGATTTTGGGCCTTCAACCCTCATTATTTGTGGCTTTTTCCCTCATTCTTGCACTAAGACTGAGACAAGAGAGCCCGCAGAATTTTTTGCAGGGGGGTGCAAACCCAGAGCCCCTCCATGCAGTCCCACTCACACAGCCCCCCCCCCCCCATGCAGCCATTTCAGTGTCCCATTACTTGGCTATTTCTCCCCAGTTGCCATACACACTGTTCAAAACTCTGTGAATACTGTTTTAGGCTTTACTTCTACGATATTACAGATATTTCGATTTAATTTACAAATTTTATAGCACAAACACTGATAGACATTTGCTAAATGAAGTAATAGTCTTACAATGAAAACAGACTTGGCATTAAAACTTCTCTACCTTTGAAAGGCACATTAACTGAAACAGCATTAAATCCCACATTCAAAGAAAATGCATCTGGCCATTGGCAGTTTAAGATTACCTTTGGGCTGTTTTCAAATCTCTGGCTCCTTACACACATTTTAGGACCATGCAAAAGTGTTTTAATACAATCAGGAAGGTGAATCAATTCTAATATATAATAATTGAATTATATCCCTTGTATAATACAGCACCACTTGATAGAATGTATTTTAAATTTATAGTTTTGAACATTTTCCCAGTAAGCAATGAAATAAAATATATGTACCAATAATGACAAACTGCCCAATTTTATTTCAACCATAAAAGGCCACTCAAACGTCTGTCATTACAATCCACCAATATCAGTCAATATGCACAATTTCTGCAGAAGTAAAAGTCATCTGAATAATTCCACATTAGAGAGATCTGAAACTAATGAAGAGGTTGTTGATAGAAAACAAATTTATATTTCAGTGTTTCATCTATAAATTCAATGCCTGCTGCCCTTGAAGAATAAATTGCCTACGTTATAGTAAAAAAATGGTAAGCTGGTATATTGCAATAGGGAATGGGCGGTAAGCTGAAAAAGAAGTTCATAGTTATTAGGCATCTCATCCAAAGGAGGACATACTCAGGACTGCAGCACTCCACCCCCTTAAAATAAGCAAAACAGAAAAATCCTGGAAGAACACCGCTGGATGCCACAGAGTAATAAAATAAAAACTTTAATAAAAACTTGTACAAAACAGATGAGCGCTTTCGGGTTGGTAACCCTTCATCAGATGAAAAACAGACATCAAAGCTCATAATTTAAACATACTATCTTCCAATCAGCAGCTAGTAAAATACCCGCCTATTTTTTAGGGTGGGTTTCACTGGGATGACATCATTGAGACCCGGCCCCCTATGGGCCATTAGTTCTATAATCCATCTAGACTAAATTAATTCAGTAAGTTGTTTGATGTCACCACCCCTTCTCCCAAAACTAGGGCACATTGACTATAGCTAGAAACTAAAGCTGTGTGTTAGGGATTATCTTGGATATGAAGTCTGAAGAACACCACTACAGCCATAGGACCCTGGTTTGTCTAAATAATGTTGCTTAATGTTTTTTTTTCTAAGATGGTGCAGGCTTAGGATCAGGAGATTAGGGCTAGGGTTGTCGCTTCATTAAAGTTAGCTGCAGGGCATTACACTGACACAAAAGCCCCCATTACCTAACATACCTTTACCCTTATCCTGCACAACACTAGCAAACACTGGCACACCCCTTATACCCACCTACCTACCTCTCTTTACAGTCAGAGCTTACATTCTGAACTATCCTAAATTTGATACTGCAGTTCTGACTATTAACATTCTAATAATACTTAAAAGTTTTTCATACATTATTGTGGTGTTTAAAGAAATTTTGAATACTATTTGTGAGATTTGGAAATGTTGGGTAATAAAAGAATTAAGAATTACTAAATCAGGAGCAAAGACAAAAGTGGCACCTTCTTTGTGGGGCTTGTGAACAGTACAAATCCATCAACAATGATTCTTATTTATATGCCAAATAATAATAATATAACATTTATGTATTATAGGCAAATTTTTTTATTATATTCGGGGGGTTATTTTTTTGTTACATGCTTTGTTCAGCATATTATGTGGGTAGCCCTAGCTTATTAAAGAAAAGTTCTTCCTGAAACTGGATATAGGAGCATATTTATGCTTCTAAGTGGATGATTATGAAGAATGTTTTAGAAAAGCATGATTCACTGTGTACAGTGCCTAAAAGCATTGTGTTTCACTTGTGAACAAGCTCAATTTTTTGGTAGGATGTTCACCACACAACAAATCTTTTGGCCAATTGTGGTTATTGCCCATGTTTTTATGTGGACAAAACCAACAATATGTTCAAAGTTAGGATCTTACAGCATGTATCTGCCATTAGGAACAGTGATCAGCATAATGCCCTCTTCAGACATATTGTCATTTGTCAGCAACCTGTAGGTTTGGGATCCGATACGGATCCGAGCCGGCAGCATACCAAGCAAAAATATCTGAGCACCAAGCTCCTCCCCCTACCCATACTGCACTGCAATCTCCTCCCAATCATCAGATCGAGTTTGCCACTCCATACATGACACGAACAAACTAACCTGAGACCCCTAAACCAAGGACAAACCTCCAACTTGTGAACTCTGGACATTGAGTTCAACAAAAAAAAAAAACGCCAAGGTATGGGGGAAGGAGGGAGGGGCAGTTGCTGACAAATGAAGTTTACCTACTCAGATGGAATGTTATGGTGAGTACATAACTTCTTTATCTGAAGTAGTTAACTTCATTTGATCAGCAACCTGTGGGACAGAGTTCCCAGCTACCCAAAATCTTGGGAGGCCCTTAAGGAAGGATATTCCGGAGCACTGCAGAGCCAAAAGAAGCCCTTCCTCTAGACACCAAATCCAGTTTATAATGATTAATAAAGGTGTGAGAAGACGCCCAGGTAGCCACTGAGCAAATGTCATCCAGGGAAACTCTAGACCAGAATGCTGCAGACATCGCCATAGAACATGTAGAATGGGCATGAACTCCTACTGGTTCTGGTAAACCAAGCTCTGTGTATGCTTGTAGGATAAAAAGGGAAATCCACCTAGCAAGAGTTACCTTTGAAACTGGTTTCCCTAAAAAGGGCTTAGCAAAAGAAACAAAAAGATGATCACATTTACGAAAGGCCGCCGTCCTGTGCAAATAAAAATGTAACTGCCTGTGAACATCCAGCAAATGAAGTTTGTATTCCCCTTTGTTCTGAAAATTAAGGAAAAAGACAGACAAATTAATAGATTGATTAATGTTTGTCTCAGAAACAACTTTAGGAAGAAAGGATGGATTAGTCCTGAGAGACACCCTGTCCTTATGAAACACAAGATATGGGGGTTTCATACAAAGAGCTTGCAGCTCCAACACTCTCCTTGCTTAAGTTCTAGCTACCAGTAAAGCTGTCTTCCATGACAAAAATTTTAAGTCAACTGATGCCGAGGGCTCAAAAGGAGGTGCAACTAAGGCCTGAAGAACCACAGTCAGATCCCACGGCGGGGACGGATTCTTAATAGGAGGTCGCAGAAGAAAAGTGCGTTTCAAAAAGGTCTTACAAATTCTGGCAGCAGTGAGAGAGCCTAAATTGTCTCCTACATGAAAATGAGAAATAGCCGCCAGCTGGACCTTCACTGTAGAGGAGCTGGCTCCTTGCTGGAAGATATGAGATAAAAAGTCTAATACCGCTGGGATCAGAGCGGTAAAAGGATCTAGATTTCTCTGTGAAGCCCAAATGGAGAATCGTCTCCATTTGCTAGAATAAATTTCCCTGGTAGAGGATTTATGTGCCACAACTAAGATAGATTTAACAGGAGAAGAGATACCAGGAGCCCTAGCAACTCGTGGAAATGGAGCAGCCAAGCTGTGAGCTTCAGGCTGTCCAGATTCGGAGGAAGCATTCCCGAGGGATGACGAATCAGATCCGGAATGGGATCCAAGATCCAAGGTGGAGCTATGAGATGAGACCATAGGCAGGGGAACCAGACTTGACAAGGCCAGAATGGGGCTATGAGAATCAATCTTCTCCCCAACCGGCGAGCTTTCTTTAAGAACTTTATCATGAGCAGAAGTGGGGGATATGCATAAAGAAGACTGGGTGGCCAAGTATGAACAAGAGCGTCTCTGGGGCTTTCCCCCGTTGGGGGGATTACAGCAAAAAACTCGCTGCACTTCATGTTGGAAAGTGATGCAAAGAGATCACAGCAAGGCTGACCCTACTTGAGGAAGATATGTTCTACCACACAAGAGTTCAGAGACCACTCATAGGGAGAAAGGATAGTTCTGCTCAATTTGTCCACCAAGATGTTGGACCAACCCAGAATGTGCGTTGCTATCAGAAAGCAGTTGGTGGAGATCGCCCATTCACAGACTCTCATGGCTTCTCGACAAAGGGGATAAGACTTGGTTCCCCCTGTTTGTTAATATACCAGACCACTGACATATTGTCTGACTGGATCGCAATAGTTCCCAGGAGGTAGATAAGCATGAAGGGCCTGCAATGCTAAAAGGACCACTCTCATCTCTAGAACATTTATATGCAGAACGGTCTCATTTTGAGTCCACGTGCCTTGAACAGTCCTGCCCGAACAATGTCCACCCCCACCCTAGGCGGGAGGCATCTGTGGTCACCGTGGCTTGGGGTTGGGGCACAAGAAAGGGACGTCCCTCCTGCAAATTCCAAGAATGGAGCTACCACATGAGAGAATGTTTGCACACTCTATTCAGAAGGATGGGAAAATCTAGAGGTTGATGAAGAATCGACCACTGAACTTGCAACGTCCACTGTAAAATTCTCATATGCAGATGAGCACAAGGGATCAGGTTGATAACTGCTGCCATGGACCCTAAGGCTCTCAGGACTAATTCTGCAGGGGGTGCAGAGGACTGCAGAAGCACTAACACATGAAGCATCAGGCTGTGTAGTCTGTCTGGGGTTAAAAATGCCCTGGCCTGATGAGAATCTATTATGCCCCTATGAAGTCTAACACTTGAACAGGTTGAAGGGAAGACTTCCTCAGATTTATGGTAATCCCTAGCTGAGGTGATATCCGGAGAAAGACATCTCTGTCTAGTAAGATTAGATGCCTGGTGGGGGTGGTGAGGAGCTAGTCATCCAGGTACGGAAAGACCTGAACGCGCTGAAGTCTCAGGTGGACCTCTACAACTGCCATGACCTTGGTGAACACCCTGGGGGCTGTGGTGAGACTGAAGGGTAGGACTCTGAATTGATAATGACTGGCCCCTAGCCGAAAGCGGAGGATCCTCCTGGATCACCTCTCCATCAGAATATGGTAGTACACATCCTTGAGGTCTATCGAGCACAACCAGTCTTCCTCCTGCAGGAAGGGCAGGATGGATTGAAGCGTGACCATCTGGAACATTTCCTTGGCAATGAACAGGTTCATTGTTGACAGGTCGAGAATCGGCCTTAGGTCCCCCGTCTTTTTTGGCACCAAAAAGAACCTGGAATAGATGCCTGATCTGGACTGGTCTGGGGGCACCTGCTGGATGGCTCTTTTTTCTAGTAGCTTTTGTATTTCCAAGGCTGCGGCCTCCCACTGAGCAGGTGAGACATCCGGGAGGCGCCTTGTGTAAGGGGGCTTGTTTATGAAGGGAATAGAATAGCCTCTGGATATTATTCGAAGCACCCAGCGATCTGTCATGATGGACTCACATTGGGCTAGGTGCATTGAAAAGCACCTCCCGACTGCCTCCAGAGAGGAGCAGTCAGATAACCCCTCAGGGTTGCTGCACGGGTCGCTCTGAAAAGGGTTCACATGAGCTGAAGTTCTTCAGCCCCCCCTCTGCCTCTGGGCTGGCATCCACCTTGTCCCCCTCTGCATCTGAGGGAGAAGGAGTCCTGAGCATTCCGGGACTGCTGAGTTTTCTGGAACCACAGCTTTTTTGCCCTCGCTGGTTCCTGGAAAATGTCCTTTGAGGGTTAGAGAAGCTGATCCCAACAGCATCTTCCCATTTTTCTCATTCTGGACAAGCATATCACAGACAGTCTTCCTGAACAGGGTGGAACCATCAAAGGGTGCGTTAGCGAAGGACACCCTGAAGGGTTCCGAAAAGTCACAAAGACAGAGCCAGGCATGATGCCTCAAGGTGATGATGGACCCGCTAGCCCTAGCGGCTCCCTCGGTGGCATGAGAGAGTAAACGCATGGATGTATTGAACACAGACTTGAGAGTGGCCATACGAGCCGAGAAGATCCATTTATCCTCGGCCAACATGGACTCCGGGGAGACTCAGCGTACTCTTTCAGGAGGTCCCGCTGCAGTCGAATTACATGGGCCAAGTAATTCAGCACCCTTCTAGTAAAGGTGGTTGAAGCAAAAGTCCCCTTTCCAAGATGGTCCATAGCCCTGGACTCTTTGTCTGGGGGGTGGACCGAGGAACATTTCTTGGGCGAGTTCCTTTTTTGTGGCCGCTGCCATCACCATGGCATCAACTGGGGAACTTTTGTTCCAAGAAGCTCTATCTGCTGGTGGGCTCAATATTTTGTCGGGCCTTTTGGGTATAGGCTTCACAGTGTCTGGTTCCCTCTAAGCTCTGGTGGTGATAAGGTCCACCAGAGGGTCAGCCGGGGGGGACACCCAAGAGGTAGATGGACCTGTGTTGAATGCCTCCAGAAATACCGACTTGTCAGAGGAAGGGTATTGGACGGAACACCCCCCCCCTCTGGTGAAGGATTTCCATAATGTCTCCAAAGGAGACATCTTTTGGGGGTGATTTGGGGGAACCTTCCCCTTCCTCCAAGTTGGTATCCTCAGTGAGGGACTCAGGGGTGTCCAAGTGCCTCCTTTTATACTGGCGTTTGTGAGGGACCTCCTCAGGTGGACTCTCCGGGGAGGGCTTACAAATGGTTTCATGTTCCTCCAAGGGAACTGTCTGGGGCACAATAGACACAGGCTGTCCCTGGGGGGACTGGATGACAGAAGACAAACCCAGCTGCGAGGGAGCAGGGATGGACCCCGAGGACAGAGTGAGGAGTCTCGATCCTTCAGAGAGAACCCTCTCCATGACGTTGAATGCCGAGGGAGACCTGGCATCCCTGAAACTGGTAGCCGAGACCCTTGGATCCAGCGAAGGGTTCGGAGCCAAAGTTGGAATGGCTGGACCCAAAGGGATGGTATGCCCTGACCACAATGGAGCCGATGACACACTCATATCCTCGGATCTGACGCCCAACTCTTGGCTCTGAGAGCTCGGATCTGAAAGCAGGTCCAAAAGACTTGAGGGCATGGCCGGCGTCAAGGCCGAAGGCACCATCAGCGCCGACCCCTTAACACCAGGGCTCCTTGGATCCATAGACTCCGATATCCAATGGTGGATCGGAGAAGGAGCTATCGAGGTGAAAAATGGAGCTGAGCTCCCTGCACCGGGAAGGGGGAGCCAGCAGTACCCCCATATACAGTTGAGTTTGTAGAAACCTTCACATCATCCGATCCATATCGGCTTCAAAGATGCTCTGAGTCGATCTGGAGGACACCACCAACACCGGCTGGGAGACCCAATGCGAAGACGACCTTGAGGGTTGTCTAGCCTCCTCCTCCAGATCCAGAGAAAAACATGGTGAACGGAGCCAAGGAGAGGATGGCCTGGTAACTTTTACTGGAGACAAGATTACTTTAGCGGGAGAGGCCGTTGAATTCGACTCAGCCTGTCGCTCTCTATCTTTATCCTTATTCTTGTCCAAATGTCTCTCTGTCTCCCTGTGTTTTTCTTTGACTTTCTTGGCCTCTCTCTCTCCCTGTGGTAAGGTGGGAGGGTGAGTCCCAGACAGGGGAGAAGGGCCAGAAGGCTGAACAGCCACAGCCATGGCTGGTGAGGAAGCAGCAGAAGAGGCAGAAGTTAATTCCTCGGGTAGACGACCCGCCAGAATTAACTTGTTCCTGCAATCCCATAGGGCTCAGGGGTTGAAGGCTGCACAAATCTTGCAGCCAGAAGACAAATGTGCCACCCCCAAGCAAACTACACACAGAGTGTGACCATCGGCTGGTGACAGCTTGTGGCCACACTCTGTGCACTTAGAGAAAGTCACTTTCTGACATCTCAGTGAACACACACACATGACGGGCAGCAAGGGGAGGCCTACACTAACTGAAAATTTTCAACTTTCAAGAAAGGAAAAAAACAATAGTTATCATGGATAAGTAATAATTACCTCAAAATTATCAAAAGGGGCACACACAGACCAAAGTTTTAGAGAAAAACCCTGACACTTGCCTGGAGCTCAAGAATCCCGTGCTGGCGAAGCCGCAGTAAACGAGATCTGAGGATTGGAAGGAGGTTGCAGTGCAGTATGGGTAGGGGGAGGAGCTTGGATCTCAGATCTTTTTGCTTGGTATGCTGCCGGCTCGGATTCATATCAGATCCGAAACCCACAGGTTGCTGATCAAATGAAGTTAACTACTTCAGATCTAGACATTTCAGTGGCCATAAAAGTCATACTGTATAGTCTGCACCACCTGCCATATAAACCTATACAATCAGTGCTTCATATATGCTGTCAACACACCTACCTCTCACTTCTACATTCGTCCGCTCAATCCAAACATCCTCTGGAATTTAAATTCCCAGTAGGCGTGAAAGACAAAGACGTAAACCATATGTCGCACAGACACAGAAAATGAAAACAGGTCACAAACACCTGTTGTGTCTACGTGACTGCACGGGATGCAAAGGGCGTTCTTAAAGACGAATGCCCTTTAAAAAAACACTTTTTTTTTTAATTAAAATGCAATTAATTTCTCGGCCAGCCGGTTCCAGGGGGTGCAAGCGCACCCCTTTCCACCTGCCTGTGGGCGCCCTTGGTTTGAGATGCATTTTGTTATCACATTCAGATGGGGTGTTCTCAGCAAAATGTTTATAACAACTGGGTTGGGTCTGGTTGTCAGTGAAATTAATGTACCTTCTTATCATTTGCTCAGTTTCAACATGTACCTTCTTATCATTTGCTCCGTTTCAATATGTACCTTCTTATCATTTGCTCAGTTTCAACAATCTAGCTTTGCAGGACTAGTGTGCATTTGTTTGAAATAACTTAGTATACTTATGTTTATTGTTTGAAATTAAGCTGAAATTCCATGGATCTCAACCATCCCTAATTTTGCAGAACTCCCCTGATTTTGCAATAAATGTTTTGGTCTAGTCCTCATAAAATGTGTGATTTTCTAGCAATTCATTGAGGACTGCAGTCACTAAATAATGCCAGTTATTTGATCTTCAGCCTTTATATCCTTCAGAAAATGCATGTTAATGCAATAATTGCTATTCTAGCAGCTTAGCATTTAAGAACAATAGTTGTAATCTATCCCTGATTTGGGGCCTTTGTCCATTGTTATTTTTACGGCTTTGTCCCTGTTTTTTATGCAGAGACTTTGAGAGGTATTATTTTTATTACTTTGTATCACAATCAAATGAGGTGTACACAGCAAAGTGTCTATGACTGCTATATGGGGATGAGGACTCTCTGTTAATGAAACTGACTTACTTTCTTGTTGTTTGCTCAGTTTAAGCAGTCAGGCTTTGCAGGACTAGTGTGCATTTGTCTGAAATACATTGGAATACTTCAACTATTCTGTGTTTGTGTGAAAGAAATTTGAAATATATTATTGTGGTCATAATTGTTATTTATTTATTTATTTATTTACTATTATCACAATCAGACATCCAATGTATTCACAGGCAATAATGGGGATATAATAGCTTGGTATGGGGCTGTCTGTGGATGAGAATGAATGACCATTCTCTCATGATAAAGTTAAACATTCACTAGTCTGATTTTACAAGTGTGAATTTGTGTAAAGCAAGTTGGAATACTTTTGTATTCCAAGGATTTAATGCCTTTATTCATTATGTTTACCCAGTACATTTTTACTCAATGTATTTTTCTTCTCCATGTACCTTTAAATGTTCTCTGTGGTTTAATCGGTAGTCACATGATCAAGCAGGTCATGTTATCTAACAGCTTGCTAAAAGTTGGGTTGGATAAGTCTGTACTTTTTGTGAAAGATGAAGGTACTTAACCATTAAAAAAACATTAATTGTTACTGCTGTGGTTGCTTTCATCACGATGTGCTGATAATAGATTGTGAATGCGTCAATTTTATTTATCTCAATCAAATACTTGAGGTGTACAAAATCAAGTTTCTATACTTGGTGTGAAGATAGGTGAATGTTGTTAGCCTAGCTAGATAGAATTTTGTAGATAATTCTGTCATTTGTAAATATTAATGTAAGCCACAGGCTTGTTCTCTTAAATGTGAAAAGAATGTATTGGATGTTGAACTGAAAAAAATGTAACAACAGTGCACTCTGCTGTAAGAAAGCTGATAAGTCAAGCATTGTGAAATTCTTTGATCTAAAACTTGGAGCCAAGATGTCTAGAGGGAGGAATTCTATCTATTTTTTGAGGCCAGAGTTAATGGCTAGAACTTCTATGTATAATTTCTTTTATTGATCTGACTTCTTGACCAGCTACATGATCAAAAGGGCTATTAACCTTTGAGTTTCTGTTAGCTTGGGAACCAGAAAGAAATTATGTAATCTGAAATGAATCAGTGGTACTGTGTCATCAATTTAAGGACAGAGACTCAGAGCATTGAGCATTTGTCTTGAGAACATCCAACACACCAGCCCTCTGCCTGTGTTCTATATGTAAGTTTATTTTAGAACTGTGTTTTCTCTTAGATATAGTTAGGAACTAGGAAGATTAGATTATTTTTTCTGTATTGATATCAGAATTTTCTACTGTATTATTTTAAGTACTTCTCTGTAATCTCTGAACTCTTGACTAGCACTATGTAGTAAGAAGTATTGTATTGTGTTTTTATTATTTATTATTACATATTTTTAAACCTTTCAACTGTGGCTGTTTTGTGCAGAGATAATTTAAGCTCTAAGAGTACATTGCATGCATTTATGATATTGTACAAAGCCACTCCAAATAGGCCTTGCTGTTCAGTTACACTTACCATTTGGATAATAATATTGCACAGTATAATTGGACACCCTTTCATTAGGGCCTTTTGGTAGCTGATAAATATTAGTGGGTGGTGGCAAGTGGTACTACCATATAGTCTTGGTAAAAGGGGCACAGCTGGAGAACCTGTGCTAGCCTTCCCCAGGAGTGTCTTTGCAGTTGTATATAACTCTTATCTCAAAGTGCGTGTGTGTGTGTGTGTGTGTGTGTGTGTGTGTGTGTGTGTGTGTGTGTGTGTGTGTGTGTGTGTGTGTGTTAGCTACCTGGGCAGAGACACGAAGCACTGGTTGGACAGAGAGGGTGCTGGAGGTTTTAGCTTGCCACTAGGCTGAGATCTGGACTCTATAGCAGTACCAGTGGGGAGTCTTATTGGGGACCTGGAGAGAAAGGGAGAAACCAGCTCCAGACTGACTGTGTTCTCTGTGTGCTCTTAAGGGAAATTGTACTTTACTGTGTGTGTATTTGTTATCCTTTCCCTATATGGACACCCTTCACTGGTGTTAGTGGTGAGGATTGAGGCTCCTTGATTGCTGGGCCAGTGCACGGGTGTCACATATTAATTGTTTGGCAGTGGTGGGATATCCACACCACATATTAATTGTTTGGCAGTGGCAGAATATCCACACCACATATTAATTGGTTGGCAAATACTAATTGACGTGTAGTGGTGTTGGTAGTGTGAATTCCTGTAGCTTGTGTACAGTGATCACTGAAGGTGTTTTTGTACTCTAAATCAGCCAGGCAGTGACTACTCAGAGTTCAGATCCAAAAAAACATACTGAGCCAGCAAACTGTGACCTGGAAAAGACATTTATTAATTATTATAGCATAAAAACAAGTAACCAGACCGGTTTCAGCTGGTAAAAAACACAGCCTTCATCAGTGTAAACCAGAAAAATCAAATGCTACTGTTTAAATACATTCAAGTGCAACTCCATTGGTTCATTTTGGTGCATGTTGCCAAATAGACTAACGCTGTTAATTAATACAGGTAAGATATAAATTCAGCTAGATACTCTACATCTGCCCTCCATACCATCCAGCAATCATCCAAATAATGTAAATGATTTGATCTTCATGATAAAAGAAACGTTATAAGGACATATTCTGCAAGACCTACCAGGAAAGAATTGAACAAGTGTACACATGAGCCAACTAAATGCTTATTAATAAAAGAACCCTGGTACTTGTATAAATGGATATAGCCAATGGCATAGTAAATTGAATAAATGTTGAGCCAGCAACAAGCCTTGAATACCTGACTACTGAGAAAGCATTAGAGAACATGAAAACATGAATGAACCCATAATAATGTCCCCATATATCTTATGCCAGTGTCATACAAACATCTGACCAACAGGCTAGTAAACAATGAAAATCAAATTAAATAAACTGTTGAAGGAAACGGACATACCTATCAGAAACAGTTGGCCTTCTAAATCAAAAATAATTAAATTACTGTAAAAACAGTCAAAAAAGGAATTTGCAATAACAAATTTGTCTTGAATGCCCTTCTGGTCTTGTCAGAAATCAAACTGGTATGAATTGGACCAACTTGGGCAGTCCAATATGCAATCCTGACCAAACAGTTGATTAAATGCCAGAGTGACTTGCAGAAGCACACAAATACCTTATACCAATGTCATATAAACATCAACCAGCTAGCCAAAGACTATTATGCTGTTATAAGAAACATATATTCTTATGCATATAGTGGTTAGCCCCCTTCATCAAAAATAACTGTATTGCTATAGAAAATGATCAAAAAAGCATTTGTGTAAACAAAATAGTGTCCAACGATCTTCCAGTCTATTCAGAGGATGAACTGGTATGAATTAAACAACCATTAGATAGTCCAATGTTGCATAAACAATCACAACCAAACAGTTAGTTAAGTGCCAGAAAAAATACCATACTACTCGGAAATCTTGATGTAATGCTGTCCAACCTGATGACCGAAATGGCCCCTCTGATATTCATGTAGTAAAATTGGAATAATTTGTCAAAATAGCAATGACATCCATTCATTTGTCATAAAAATCAGAACAGAATCAGGTTATACAAAACAAGTCGCTGTAATCCAATAAGATGAAAATTGTTCCAGATGCTGAAATGATTGAGTATCAACATAGATATTGTGAAGGTTGGAGCAAGAAAATGAGCCAAAATGGAGAAACAGTATAGGGCAGTGCAATATCCAAACCAAACCTCCTGCACGAAGACTATTGCATGGCTCCAAATTCCTTCAACACTTTATTTAATTTGATTTTCATTGTTTACTAGCCTGTTGGTCAGATGTTTGTATGACACTGGCATAAGATATATGGGGAACTAGATACAAACTAGCCATTATTATGGGTTCATTCATGTTTTCATATTCTCTAATGCTTTCTCAGTAGTCAGGTATTCAAGGCTTGTTGCTGGCTCAACATTTATTCAATTTACTATGCCATTGGCTATATTATAACTGTAGCCCATTTATAACTGTCTATCCAGTACCAGCTCTCACAGTATTACTATTTTGGATCCATTTCGGATCAGTTGCTGCATTTACCCTGTCTTATATCACCATCTTCATAATATTTCACATTTCTTGAGGATATTCACACTAATTCAGGGTTCTTTTATTAATAAGCATTCTTTTTAACATTGAGTATGGTGCCAGTTGACCCATGAGTTCCAGGCCTTTTCAACAATTGTTTTTTGTATTGGGATATTTCCCATTTAATCATCGGTTGGCACTTTGGTTGTCTGAGCTTTTTGTACTGGTCTTGAACTACATTGTTGCTCCCAAGTTAAGATAATACATTAATGATTATATGACTACTGTTGTTGGTTGACCACTTGGCCACTGATCATTTATTTTGACCTAAGGTTTTGTCCCTTGATCTCTTTGTCTTTTTCAGTTTTTACTAAACACAAACTAATCCAGGATCTGTTTTGTGCTTAGGCATTACCTTCAATGATTTTGTGAAGGCTATTATTGTCCCTTTATCTAAAGATTGGTCATGGTCCTATGATACTAATTTTTTGGATCAATGCTATTATTGTCAAATATCTCTATGGACACAAATACATTGTAAAATTTTTATAAATAGTTGATTTTTTGTTGTTCAATCAACAGTATTATTATTATTGATACCAGCAATTTTGATAAAGCATCAGCATGGACCTACTCAGTTTAATCTCAGGTCTATCAGCAGATAGAGAGGACCTTGGAGCATTTGGTTAGGGTACCAGTAAAAACAATGGCAACACCGCATCTTAGATCTTTAAGATCTAATGATAGAGTAATTGATCTGTGCAATGAAGTACAACAATTTGAGGGAGACAGTTCTTTTACTAAACATTTGAATAAGGTGGCAACTGATCTCAGCAACCTTGAGAAGCAACTCAAGACCAGGAAAATGAAAAAATTTCAGCGTGATCAGCTTGATTACCAGGGTGCCAACCCTTTTAGCAACTCTAATAAACATGTTAGATTCACACCAAATCAACCCAGAACTCCAAAAAGAAAAAGGCCCAGGTCCATTCTTAGGAAACGAAACACAGACAATGGTTCATCCACTGATGACCCATCATCCTGCACAGACAGCGACATACACTTAGCATCAGATTCACCGACCCCCAAAAGGATGCAGGGATTTGTCCCTTTAGGACAAAATATAAATGAGGGGAGAGGAAGCACAGGAAAATCAACAACATTCAAAGTCTGTTGAAATTAGTAACGCAGAAATAAACAAGAATGCAAATGTAAATGTTTTAAATTTATCAGACTTTATTTTGTCACCCACACACCTGTCCATTCTCAATAAAGGTCTTACTTTTATCCCTGGTTTTGTGGTATCTGAGGATGTCCTAGCGGCTAGCACAAGATGTTATGTCTTTTTGCAGAATCTTAAACCTTAAGCTGCAGTTTGGTGATTTGGATGGTAATTATAATCATGATAAATTTTTATATCATAAATCAAGATACCTTCCTCCCATGCATCCCATTGTACACCAGTTTCAGAGCAGTATTCTCAAAGATCTGCATTATTCTGGCTCTGATACTCGCTTCAAACCCAATAATTTGTCACTGAGTGATAAACAGGCAATCATTGAATTACAGAACAACAGGGATATAGTCATCACTTCTGCTGACAAAGGTGGGGCGGTAGTAGTCATGAATTGGTCCAATTATGACAAGGAGGCCAAGAGACAACTTTTGGACAGACGCTACTATTCAGAAATGCCAATCAACCCCACGTTTAGATTTAAGAAACAGATTGATGACTTTCTATCTACTGCCAGGGATGAAGGTATCATTACAACAAACGTGATGCAGCAGCTAACAATTCAGGATTCTGCCAATCAATACATCTATTTTCTACCCAAGATACACAAGGATCCAGTTAATCCACCAGGT
Organism: Protopterus annectens; assembly: GCF_019279795.1. NCBI lineage: Eukaryota > Metazoa > Chordata > Ceratodontiformes > Protopteridae > Protopterus > Protopterus annectens. Next base: position 1,963,271,283 of record NC_056729.1, read on the forward strand.
AGACCTACTGTGTCAGGGAGGGGATACATCACAGAACCATTATCTATATTCCTCACCAAATATTTGAAGCCTTTATTATCATGGTCCGTTCCCATTTACAGGACACTACTGAATTTCTACAAATCATTTCTGATACACAGTTGGAACCAGGTTGACTCATGTGCACACTTGATGTGAGTGCTCTATATACCAACATTCCTCATAAGGTAGGTTTGGAAGCTATGGCCCATTGGCTAAATGTGGCTGGTTTATGTGAACCAGACTTCAATTCTTTCCTGGTAGGTCTTGCAGAACACATGTCCTTACCAATAACGTCCTCTTTTATCAGAACACTTGCTACTGGCAAACTAAGGGTACAGCGATGGGGGCGTCTTTTGCCCCCATCTATGCTGACCTATTCATGGCCTTCATTGAAGATCAAATCATTTATGATAACAGCCATAATATCTATTTGGCTGAAATCGACATCTGGAGACATTATTTGGATGATTGCTGGATGGTATGGAGGGCAGATGTAGAGTATCTAGCTGAATTTATATCTTACCTGAATGACAACAAATGGGATCTACAATTCACAGCAAACTATCATGTAAGTACTATCACCTTTCTTGATGTTCTGGTCAACAGACAACCTGACCACACTTTAAGTACACAGGTCTTCAGGAAGTACCCCGAATACAATACTGTCCTCCATGCATCCAGCTTCCATCCTCCACACATCGCTAGAAATATCCCGAAATCTCAATTCATAAGAATGAGGCGGATTTGTTCCCATGAAGCCTCTTTTCAAGAACACAGACAGGACCTGACCAACAGATTCAGATCCAGGGGATATCATATGGGACATGTTCTGCAAGCCAGCAATTGGGCCAACACACTTCACAGGGAGGATTTAACATACAAACCACGGAACACGGATGAACCCCAACCTATCAGGTTTGTAACCACTTATGCCAGGAATTCTGATTTATTAATTAACAGCATACATAGACACTGGAACATATTACAGTGTGATCAAGAACTAGCCAACATAATACCAGACAGATGCCTGTTTTCATTTCGTAAAGGTAAGAACTTGGCATCTTGCTTTAACCATTATAAACATACTCATGACACTGGGCACGCTCATTCACAACAAACCACCTTGACTGGTGAACCTCTGATTGGCTGCTTCTCATGTGGCCACTGCATCAGTTGTGATAAAGTAACCAAATCTAAACAATTTATGAGTAAAAATTGTGCCATGGTTTATGACATCCAATTTTTTGCTAATTGCTGCAGTGACTGGTTAGTCTATTTGGCATCATGCACCTGCGAGTCCTTTTACATTGGACAAACCTCTCGTCCTCTCAGGCTGAGAATCTCTGAACATGTAAGTAACATCAAAAATAAAAAAGTTAACAATGCCTTGTATAAACATTGTTTGACATAAAACTGCAAAATTTTCTTTCATTATCATTGATGTTGTCAAGGGTAACAAATTTAACAAAACTGGATGGCATTCTATTCTAGATTCTAAAGAAAATAAAAGAAATGGATTGTAAAGTTAGGTGGATTATTCCCACCTGGACTTAATGAGCAATTTTGAAAATGAACCAATGGAGTTGCACTTGAATGTATTTAAACAGTAGCATTTGATTTTTCTGGTTTACACTGATGAAGGCTGTGTTTTTTACCAGCCAAAACTGGTCTGGTTACTTGTTTTTATGCTATAATAATTAATAAATATCTTCTTCAGGTCAAAGTTTGCTGGCTCAATATTTTTTTTGGATCTTAATTTGAATTTGGAGCCGTGCAATAGTCTTTGTGCAGGAGGTTTGTTTTGGATGTTGCACTACTCAGGGTTCAGGTCACAATTGTTTTATTTCTTTTGTTATCTTAGTTAGTCAGGGAGAGCAGGCACCAAGTCAGCAGAGGAGTACTGAAAGCTGACAAGGAGGCAGCTGGTTGAGATGTGACTGGTGCATCGAAACCTGACTGAGGTAGACATGATCCCAGCTTTGGTCACAGCTGCATCAGAAAAAAGCAACCAGGAGGATGATAGACTGGCAGTGAAGATGTACCACACTCAGAGAAGGGACAGTTCAACCTTTTTGCAGATGACTTAAAAATCCATCTGGAGCTAAAGAGTCCTGAGTTGGAGGCCATGAGTTTGGAAATAGAAGCAGCTGAGAGACTGAGACATCTAAAGAATGAGGATGTTTGCAGGCTGAGGAGAATGAGAAACTGCTATGCCTGGAAGCTGAGGAGAAGGAAAGGCAGAGGCAGCATGAAAAGGAGATGCTGACTCTTCACCAGAGTCATGGAGGTAATGGGGATGGGAGTAACTGGACCCCAGAAGCACAAAAGGTCAGTAAATTTCTTCTGCAGTTTACAGAGGGGGATAAATTTAATAGTTTCATCCATATGTTTGAGAGGGTATGTAAACAGTATAATGTTGACCAAAGGCATTGGGTACAGTTCCTGACCCCCTTACTCCATGGGAAAGCTGTAACTGTGTTGTCTAAAAGTTCTAATCATGAATGTTTTGATTATACTACTGTTAAGAACTGCTTGTTAGAAGTTTTTAAGCTAACACCTAAAACGTATAGGAAAATGTTTTGTGAGCATAGACGCAAAACAGATGAAAGTGTGTGTGAATATATTGCTGAACTGAGCACTTATTTTCATAGGTGGGTGAGTGGATGTCAGGTCACCACTTTTGAAGGGCTAGCAGACCTTTTGGTGAGGGAACAAGAAATGACCACTTTGCCTGAGGACATGAGGATCTGGTTAGCTGATAGACAATGTGCTACTTCAGATGAGTTGGGGAAGAAGGGAGACCTATACCTAGCAAGCAGGGCATCCCTGCACAGGAAAGGGACCCCCAGTACTGCTCATGGGTTTAAAGTAACCCATGGTGAGCAGCACAGACTGCCCCAACAGAATCTGCCAGTAGCAGGGCAAGCCACTAGTCCAGGTATATGTCCAGGACCTAGGGTTAAATGCTTTGAATGCAACCAGTAGGGCCATGTGGCATACAGATGTCCACGAAGGCAAGGTGGGGAACAGAAGGTTAGAGAGCCAGTAAGTGGGGAGGACAAAATACCGATACTAGGTTGTCTTGAGACAACAGGGGTACCAAGCTACCATCCTGCAGATGTCATGATAGGGAAGGATTGTGATGAGGTAGTACTATGTGTTAATGCAGTTACACGTACTCAGGCTAGGAGACAAGCATATGGGTCTGGTAGCCTGGGAGAGACCCAGACAGACTGCATACTTGCAGCCAGTACTGTTGAGGTGGTTACTTCAGGGAGGGAGCTACTCTGTAGCAGTGAGACTGAATGTGAGCCACAGCTGCTTGTGGGTACTGATATTCCCTTGGACAGTGTGACTGCAAAGGTAGAGGTGAGTATTAGTACCTAGGCTGACAGTGAGGCACCACTGTCAGAGGATGCCAGACTTCCTGTGGAAGGGGAGCTGGGAAGAGTTACAAAGAGAGAGTTGAGACAAGCTCAGCTGTCAGATCCTACATTGCAAGGCCTGAGGCAACTAGTTAGTGAGGCACCTGATTCTCAAGGGAAGGAGGATTCTGTATACTGGGACAAAGGGTTACTGTATAGAGAGTGGACCCCTGAGAGAGGGCTAGAAGGTGAGAGGGTACAGCAGTTGGTAATGACTAGAGCCTACCATCTGGCATGTCTAGCCATAGCCCATGATATTTCCTTTGCAGGTCCCATGGGCATAAAACATACAAAGAGACATATTATGCAGAACTTCTATTTACCTGGAATTTCCAGAGATGTAACGGTACTGCAGGACATGTTAGCAGTGCCAAAAGGTAGGCAAAGCAGGAGACAAGGTGAGAGCTCCTTTGATGCCTTTGCTTGTGATTGAGGAGCTATTTCAGAGGGTAGCTATGGATATTCTGGGGCTTCTGAGTACCCCAAATTCCACAGGGAAAATGTATATCCTAGTGGTAGTGGATTATGCTACACAATACCCTGAGGCAGTGGCTTTGTCCTCCACTGAGGCAGAAAAGGTGGCAAATTCTTTGTTACAGGTTTTCAGCAAGGTAGTTTTCTCAAAAGAAATACTGACTGACTGACAGAGGTTCAAATTTCATGTCAGACCTGCTGGCTTATCTGTGGAAGTACTGTGGGGTGAAGCACCTGAAGACCACCCCCTACCATCCTCCGACTAATGGTCTTGTTGAGAGGTTAAACTCCACACTCAAGTCCATGCTACAGGCATTTGCAGACCAGTTTAAGAGAGAGTGGGACAAATATTTGCCACATCTGTTGTTTGCTTACAGAGAGATTCCCCAGGAATCCACATGTTTTTCACTCCTTGAATTGCTGTATGGGCATAGGGTGAGGGGACCTCTAGATTTAATTTGTGATGAGTGGGAAGGTGAGTGTGAATCTCACAAGGAGTCTGTTGTGGCATATGTTCTAAACCTCAAGACAAGGTTCAGGGAACTCATGGGCTTGGTCCAGGAGAACCTGGCAGAAGCCCAACAACAGAAAAAGGTATGGTATGACAGGAATTCTCGAGCTAGAGTGTATGCTGTAGGGCAGCAGGTAATGGTTCTCATTCCTGTCAGACATGACAAGCTGCAAGCAGCTTGGGAGTGACCCGAAAAGGTGGTAAGAAAGGTAAGTGATGTTAACTACATTGTAGAACTGCTGGGCAGGAGCATAAATTGTACCATGTTAACATGATGAAATATTACCATGATGGGGAGGCCCTTGTGCTGAGCATTTGCAGTGGATTGCAGGAGGAGTCATAGGGAGATCTGGTGACTGATCTCCTCAGTAAGGCTCGGACTGACACCTCAGTGGAAGGGGTAGCAATGTCCCAGCAGCTATTCTACCCAGGTTCGAGAAATCCAAGCAGTGTTACAGGAGTTTGGGGACATGTTCACTGGGAAACCAGGGTGCACCCACCTGGTGCAGCACCAGGTGGAAACAGGACCCCAAATGCCTATTAGGCAGGCTCCTTATAGGGTGCCTGAGAGAGTCAGACTTTGTGGGAGGAGATACAGGAGATGTTGGAACTAGGGGAAATTCAAGAGTCCAACAGTCCCTGGGCCTCCCCCATGGTGCTGGTGCCAAAGAAGGATGGCAGCACCAGGTTCTGTGTGGACTACAGGAAATCAAATAGTCACACAGAGTCAGATGCTTACCCTATGCCTAGAATACATGTGCCCCTAGAGCAGCTGGGTGGGGCTAAGTATCTTACAACCATTGATCTTACCAAGGATTACTGGCAGGTGCCCTTGACTCCCAGTGCTAGAGAGAAGTCAGCTTTGTGACTCCTTTTGGCTTTTATGAGTCCACAAAGATGCCCTTTGGGATGAAAAATGCCCCAGCAACTTTCCAGAGGCTGGTAGATCATATCCTAGCAGGAGCAGGAAGGTTTGCCCTTGCTTACCTAGATGATATTGCTATCTACAGCCATTCCTGGCAAGAGCACCTTCAACATGTCAGGGAGGTGCTGGGTAGACTACAGAGGGCAGGGTTGACCATTATTCCCAGCAGATGTCAGGTGGGTATGGCAGAGGTTTCCTACCTGGGACATAGAGTGGGGAGTGGAAAGATCAGGCCAGAACCTGCCAAACTGGAAGCCATTCGGACATGGCCTGCACCTGTTACCAAAAAGCAGGTGAGGGCATTTTTAAGGACAGCAGGGTACTACAGAAAGTTCATCCCCAGTTATAGTACCATAGCTGCTTCCCTCACAGACCTGACCAGGAAGAACAGGCCAGGTAAGGTAATGTGGACCCCAGCATGTGAGCAGGCATTCCAGGAGCTTAAGAAAGCTTTGGGAGGACCCCCTGTGTTAGCCAGTCCAGATTACAGCAAATAATTTTTGTGCAGGTGGATGCTTCGAACCATGGGGTGGGGGCTGTACTTAGCCAGATTTCTTCAGAGGGAGAAGAGCACCCAGTGGTTTACCTCAGTCGTAGGCTCCAACCCAGGGAGGAATGCTATGCAGCTGTAGAAAAGGAATGTCTAGCCATAGTGTGGGCACTGCAGAAATTCAGCCTTATCTGTATGGAAGAAAATTCACTGTAGTGACAAATCACAATCCCCTAACATGGTTAAACAGAGCCAGCCAGCAAAATGCCAAGTTGCTAAGATGGAGCCTAGGGTTGCAAGCATATGATATGTCAGTGCAGCACTGCAGTGGGATTAGCAATGCCAATGCAGATGGGCTCTCAAGACAGGGAATGGGATAAGGTATACTCAGATAGACCTAACCCTCTCAAGCAACATATCTCAAGGGTCATTTGAAAAACTAGCTTGAGTTCTCCAGGGGGGAGATGTGTGAGGATAGGTGAAGGCTGCCAGCCTAGCTAGATAGAATTTTGTAGATAATACTGTCATTTGTAAATATTAATGTAAGCCACAGGCTTGTTCTCTTAAATGTGAAAAGACTGTATTGGATGTTGAACTGAAAAAATGTAACAACAGTGCACTCTGCTGTAAGAAAGCTAATAAGTCAAGCATTGTGAAATTCTTTGATCTAAAACTCGGATCAGAGATGTCTAGAGGGAAGCATTCTGAATATTGTTTTGAGGCCAGAGTTAATGGCTAGAATTTACATGTATAATTTCTTTTATTGCTTTGGCTTTCTGACCAGCTGCAAGATCAAAAGGGCTATTAACCTCTAAGTTTCTGTTAGCCTGGGAACCAGAAAGAAATTATGTAATCTGAAATTAATCAGTGGTACTGTGTTATCAATTTAAGGACAGAGAGACTCAGAGCATTGAGCATTAAAATATCTCTTCTTTCAGTGCAATACATGCAAATTCATAAATTAACCATAGTGCAATACTCTAAGGTCCATAGTGCAATACTCTAATGTTTACAGTGCAATATTCAATGTCTCTTTCTGTGTAAGGATCAATGCAATGTCTTAACCAAGTACCTGTGCAATACTAAAGTCTCATGCAAGTAAGTGTTCAGTTCAAAAAGTGTTAAAATGTGTTTCTAATTATGTGCAATATTAGTCTGTCTACCTGCATGTCTGTGATGTAATAGTCAGGTGTTACATGTGTAAATGTCTGTGAAAATAGTCGATATGTTTTCTGCACATTGAGTCTGGAGATACGGAATTTTGTTCAGTTTTTGCACTTGTGTGATTTCTGAATGACAATAAAGTTTACTTTGACTTTGACTTTTGACTTTGACTTTGATTTGTCTTGAGAACATCCAACTCACCAGCTCTCTGCCTGTGTTCTATTTGTAAGTTTATTTTAGAATTGTGTTTTCTCTTAGGTATAGCTAGGAACTAGGAAGATTAGATTAGTTTTTTTCTGTATTGATGTCAGAACTTTTCTACTCTATTATTTTAGGTATTTCTCTGTTATCTCTGAACTCTTGACTAGCACTATGTAGTAAGAAATATTGTCTTTTTTTTATTATTTATTATTAAATATTTTAAACCTTTCAACTGTGGCTGTTTTGTGCAGAGATAATTTAAACTCTAAGAGTAGATTGCATGTATTTAGTGATATTGTACAAAGCCACTCCAAGTAAGCCTTGGTGTTCAGTTACACTTACCATTTGGATAATAATATTGCACAGTATAATTGGACACCCTTTCATAAGGGCCTTTTGGTAGCTGATAAATATTAGTGGGTGGTGGCAAGTGGTACTATCATATAGTCTGGGTAAAAAGAGCACAGCTGGAGAACCTGTGCCAGCCTTCCCCGGGAGTGTCTGTGTGGTTGTATATAACTCTTATCTTAAAGTGTGTGTGTGTCTGCTACATAGGCAGGGACACGAAGCACTGGTTGGACAGAGAGGGTGCTGGAGGTTTTAGCTTGCCCACTAGGCTGAGATCTGGACCATATGGTTGTGCCAGTGGGAAGTCGTATTGGAGACCTGGAGAGAAAGGGAGAAACCAGCCCCAGACTGACTGTAATCTCTGTGTGCTCTTAAGGGAAATTATACTTTACTGTGTGTGTATTTGTTATCCATTCCCTATATGGATGCCCCTCACTGGTGTTAGTGGTGAGGACTGAGGCTCCTGATTGCTGGGCCAGTGCACGGGCGTCACAGATGGGTATGGACATTAATATTATAATGTCCATTTATAACTGAAATGTTCAAAAGTGGATAACTTAATTATTATAGCAATTTGTATTTCAGTTCTTGAGAGGCCACTAGCCTAGTGGGACTAACCCAGTCAACAAAGGATAAATAAATAAACAATATCTAAATACATTTTCCAAGACTACTTGGATTTAAAACAAACAGATGCAGATTTTGCTTTGTCAAACAATACCTAAAATTTAAAACAACTGATAGGTAGGTACACATTTAAAACAATCAGGAAGATGAATCCAAAAGAACATGTGCATATATGAGCGGTCCAAAAAAAGTTATTTATTCGGGCTAGGGGGCCCATGGTTTGAAAACCGCCCAGGGAACAAGGTGCACTTAATCTGCTACTACATGTGACAATGATAATAGTCTGGAAATGGGGAAGTGAGGAGAAAGAAGAGGTGGGAATGGAATCATAAGAGGTGGAATAAGTCAAGAAGATAAAAGAGGTGGTTTAGCAGATACTTTCAGAAAATATTAATGAAGGGAGGCATACACAGTGTAAGGAGTGGAATGATCTTCATAAGATCACTGTTACAGTATCCCTCACATGCAGGACGTTTGGATACTAGTACATCAGCAAGGTTCCAAAGCCCAAGCTACTTCTCCAAGTGTTGTGTGTCTGCCCTTAACAAGAGCTAACATGTTAGCATAAAAGGAATGTGTAGACATGCAAAGAAACATGGAACTGTGTTGCTGCTAGTCTGTGTATGCAGACTTCTGTCAGCATATTGTCTAGTCATTAATTTCAGTCAGCCTCAGTGTAGAAACTCAGGAAGGTAAGTACCCCATTGTAGACCCTTTGTTTTTTCAATAATTTTCTTCTGTTAGGAAAAAAGAAAAATGTGGTTGTGGGTATTAGATTCCTCAAAAATCTCTGGCAAGCTCTGGTACCCTTGACAAGTGCAAGCAGGAGCTAGGGAGATGAAACATTTACAAGCAGGAACCTGGGGAATGAACCATTTATAGGCTGCCTGTATCCATTAGAGAAATAGGGGCCAAACCAGGGATGAATGTCCTGTTCCCCATTCAACTGTCCAAGTTCCACTTGAATTGGGTTAGGAAGGAACTCTACCTCACATGGATGGGGAGCCTGCTCGAGAAAAGTGGTAGTCTCTGGGATACATACCTATTTCTCTATCAGGTCCTATTTATATAACAGGCAAGATTTAAGTTGTTAGAACAAGCAATTTTGTTGCTGTTTTTTTACAGATATACAGGAGGTCCATCACGATTAGGCCTGACAATGCCTTGTATGCCAGGCATAGATCACCCTTCAACAGCCTGTAGGGGACAGAATACAGGGATAAGGCTTTGAGGAGGTCTGCACAGGACATGTTACTTACACCCTGTATTCTTTTAGTGAGGACTGTCTGTGGACATTCCAGTTGTTGGATGTGTCTGGTTAGGTGCATACCAAAGGGGGCACTGTACTCAAAGATAAGTCTGATGAATGCTGAACACTATGGAACAATGACCTCCTTGGACCTAGATGCCATACTTTGTTTAAAAGTTACACATCATAGAATGATTTCCTCAGTATTGTAGACACATGATGGTCAAAGCCTAGATTACCGTTTGTGTGTGTCCCCAAGTCCCTGATTATTGGATCAATTCTTAGTGGTGTGCTACCAATATATTAGTTACCAGGGGTGGATGACTTTACAAAGGAAACTATTACGCATTCCTTGGCATTTAGTTTTAGACCATGTCTCTGACACAAGTTCTTTGTGTTAGCCCTTCCTGGAAAATATTAATTTCAGTGGGGGATTCTATTACTGCTCCTAATTGGAAATCATCTGCAAATTCAGTCAGCCAGAGAAGTCCTTGACATTGACCTTGAGTTCAGAGAAGCAAATGCAAAAAGGTACTTTTACAGCCCCCAGATCATCCATCTGTTTCTCCTGGGCCCTCTATTACTCCCCTTCTTTAGGCCATTATGGCTAAGGAATGTAGCATGTCAGACACTATTGACCATTTGGCTGATTTAGCAAGGAAGGAAAAACCTAGGTTAGTTTTAACTGAGGGCAAAGGGGGATATCCATCAGCCCCTTTTTCATGAAAACATTCAGGGCTGTCTAATGGAAGTTAGACCTTTTACTTCCACTCTTAGGACCATACATCTGGATGTTCCCCATATGTATACTCAAAAACAAAACATATCCCCTAGCAATACTTTCCAGTCAGAAATCCAATAAGGATAACAGATTTAACTTTGTATGTGGTCTTTTTAAGGCCTTGGTTTCAGACCATTCAGTCTGGTTAGCTCTCTTGTGCCTCTTCCTCTTCTGCGTCGACTCCTATAAAAAGGAAAAGAGACTTCTCTTCCTCTAAGGAGAAAGACCTTTCAGATTCAAATCAAGACAGTCTAGGTTATCTCCCTCAGGAGTTGAATCAGATAGAGAAGATGACTTTGTCCTAAGACTCTCCTAATGAAGACATTTCCTCTGGGGATACTATTGCCAAAATGAAGGACTATTTTAAATGGGAAAGTAGAGAGATCTCTGACTCCCAGAAAAGGTATTATGAACTCTTAAATATGGATACTCCAAAACCAGTTGCTGTCTCTCTGGATTGGGGCCAGTAGAAAATTATTTTCCTGACTTCTTCCTTATTCTCTGACTCCCAACTTCCAGCCACCAAAAAGCTGGATAGAGTTTTTAGAGTTACTGACACAAATACCTAGCAAATTCAGTGACTAGCCCAACTATCATTTCTTTTTATTCAGACAAAGAATTCAGACAAAGGAACACAGACTTTTTTCTTACTTCATAACCTATTCTTAATGGCAAAAACAGTAAAGCTTTAGACATATATGGTAAAAAGGTATATACCTCACCTCTGCCACTTTGAGGAATTAACTTTCAAACTCTTATGACAAAATACCTTATAGTCTTTTGGACAGAGATGTTTCTATAAGCATTTCTCCCCTTTCCTTTCATTTCCACTATTCAGTAGGTAAGGAAGGAACTTCAAAAATGCTCTTGGTGACTCGCCTTTGTGTGACAACACTGTTTCTCCCTTCTATTAAAACTAGCCAAGGGCAATCACCAGAAGCTACCTCACAGGGTGGACTTGCTTAATAGGACAACGGATCTCTGATACACCCAAATATTCAAACCCTAAATCTAATAGGATAATATTTTTTTATTCCTTTTAGGCACCTTTATTCTGAAGACATGCTGCCTGCGAGTACTTAAAGAGGCAGGAAACCTGCTAGTATGAAATTTTGTTTATCTAAATGGAAAATATTTTCTCTTTAGTGTCAAAACAAATGATAGTACTAGTCTCATGCAGAGGCATCCCTGGTTCTGTATTAGGGTGAACTGCTTAACTCTACATGTCAATAAATATACATCTCTCAGCCATTTATGTCCGTTTGCCACTGGATCCTCCATTATCAACCTTTTTCAAGTCAGTTTCATAAGGAAGTTCTGCATATTAGACTTCCAGAGAAAAAGATGGCTCCTCCTTGGGATTTAAATTATATTTTAGAAGAGTTAAACAACCTCCCATTGAGCCAGCATGCAGCTGTTCTCTTAAATTCTTAACCTGGGGGATTGTTTTATTGGTAAAGTTTAACCCTACTAGAAGAGTATCAGGCCCTTATGTGTATTCAACCTTTTACGGTCTTTCATAAGGACAGTGTAAGACTGAGAACCATCCCTTCCTTTATTTCAAAGGTAGTCTCTGAATTTACCCTTGATTAGACAGTTCAACTCCATGCCTTTTATACTAATCCACAAATTAAAGGAGAAAAAATTATTCACTGGGTAGATGTCCACAGATAACTCAGATTTTATTTGAATAGAACTAAAAATTTAAAGAAAACAAATCTACTTTTTGTTTCTCAAGTATTGAATAAAAAGGGAAAACCAGTTTCTAAACAAACTTGTCAGATGACGTTGTCATTTTATTCAGTTTTGTTAGTCTAGCTATGGCAAAGAAATTCCAAAATATGCACATTCTACTTGGATAGTTGCTACCTCAGCAGCATTTTTGTAAGGTATGGGCTTTGGTGTGTCCATAACCTTTTATACCAGCATTTGGCTTGTGCTAAGGGTGGACATACAGTATGCAAGAAATAGCCTGGGCTTTGTAGACTGGCCAGATATATGGATATTCTTACAGATAAATTGCATCTTAGAGGAATACTGCAACAGTGATATACTTTAACATCTAAAATTATGGAAAGTTACCTACAGTGGCATAGAGAGGAAGGTTAATGCATGAAAGCAAGTACATCAGAAACTTAATAAATGTCCCTCCTGCAAACCTCAGAAATAAGCACTGAAGTACAGTTGTGTATGTAAACTTACCATAACAGTAGGTGATTTAATGAGTCACTATCATAATAGCCTAAGCTATATGAGTTACATCCTTTCCAGGATATGACCACTGGCCAGCTTTCAAAGCATCTGGCTGCCTCCCACTAGCCTTAACTGCCAGGGTCTCAAGCAGTGACACATAAAAAGGCAGTTTTCTTGCCTCATGAAGAGAAGCTAAAGTCCTAAAAGAAAACATACAAGGAAAGGAAAAGCATGTGTACTTATATACACAAAGGAATATACATCATCACCCTGGCAATACATCAAAAACAAAACAAGGGGGTGGTGGGAGGGTATGGCTACTGCAACAATGATATATATGAACATCGACTGTTTTGGTGCATTTACTTGCACCATTGTACTATGCTCAACATGAGATCACTGTTGCCGCAGCCTAAGCTATTTGATTATATTATCATAGCTTAAAAATATATAAAGAGGAAGAAAGAGTTCAAGAATCTAGGAGCCCCTGAAGAGTGACCTCAGTGAAGCTGGTTCTGGACCTGAAAGAGGAATCGAGTTTGTAATGCTTAGTGAAAGTATGTACAAATGACCAAGCTGCTGTCTCTAGAATGCCTCTAGATATCATCCCTTTTCAGAAAGACACAGAACAAGGCAAAATCCTGGTAGACCACACCCTAACTGTGCCTTGTAGTGGCTTATTATGGTGAGAATAGGACAAAGAAATAACATGAGGCAATCATTTAGAAATTGTCTGCTTTGACACTAGTTGTCCTTTTTATTAACCTTCATATAAACTGTATGCCTCCCAGTGTAGATACTAGACTGCAAAGACTGAGGGTGCAACCTAAAAAATAATAAATAAGGGAGATTTGGAATGAGGACGAACTGAGGTCCATCAACAGGGAAGATATTAAGAAGGTTTTTAGAAATATAATGGCAGGTTATTTCTAATGCAAGTACATATCACAGGAATTGTTATGGCATAACAAGGTCCAACTTTGTCTGAAGAACAATCGGAAGAAGTTAATGTGTCTTTAAGGAGGGAGAGAGTTCCTTCTGTAATAAAACACATGAAAACAGATTAGGCAAGGTGTACTGATGTTTTCTCAATGGACTTCTACAAATCATAGGAATTTAATTAGGGTGGGGTATGGTCAATATTTCTAATGAGATTATGGCTGATGGTCAGTTACCAGATATGATAAAAGGCAATTACAATACTATTATCAAAATGGAAAGGTGATGCCAAAGACCCAAAGAATTATAGAGCAGTTTATCTTTGTAGTGAGATGTTAAATTATTTGCAAGGGTCAAAACAGCACATCTAGAAAGAGTTCTCCCATAGGTAGTAGAATAAGACCAACAGGCTTTGTTAAGGGCATTTGTTGACAGACTGCATCTGACTATTGTTAAATGTCATAGTGTGTATGAAGACAGAGAACCACGCTGATATTAATGGACATCCAGAAACATTTAATACACTGAAATGGAAGTTTATGTTAACTCATTTAAGCCAGTGGTAGGGCAAGAGTGCTTTGTTAATGCAGTCACAGCCTTGTGTAGGAATCAAGTGATACGGATGCAGACTAAGGAGGTAGGGGAGTCCAATATATCTCAGCTATAGTTGGGTATTAAACAAGGGTATCCATTATTCCTCTCACTGTTCTTCTTAGTAATAAAGAAATTCTTGTTGAAGGTCACACAGTATTTGGAGGGGCGGGGCAGTGAAGAAAAAATACACTGAACCTTCACAAGGATGACTGCCTGATGTTGGGGTTACATATTGAAAGAACGAAAGTGACGAAGTGCGAACGCTCAGATGAGCAAAAATGCCGCAAATCGAAGTTTTGGGGGTTTTTTTACAGTACAGAGAAGATCAGAATATTTGCCCTTTCTTCACTGTAGTCCAATATCGACTCAGTGAACAAAGAAATTTGATGACTTGACTTCTCATATTTGATTTATATGTTGAATAAAGTCTCAGAATGCTTTTCTTTTGAGTTATATGAATTGTGTAATGTGTTTATTGAATACTAATAAAACTGATTTAGAAAAAAAAAGATTTGATGAATCCATTGTATCTAAGCTTGGCAAGGAGGTGTGCATATCTGATGCAAAAACATACCTTAAGGACTGTAAAGAAAATCTCTTGGATAATGACATACAAGTAACATCTACAGCATCTTTCCGGCTAATGTCTGGTGATATTTTACAAGACTTTTTCCAAAACACAGAACAAGACATTGAAATGCAAATGCTGAAAAATATGGTATTATCAAGATAGCCAGAAGAAAAGAAAAAAGTTCCACTTCCCATCTAGATGTACTACACTTTTCATAATGAAAAATTCAGTTTTCACAAGGGCCGTTGTTCAAATCCAACAGAGTAATTATACCATAACAGTTATGTAATAAAATCATAAACAGAGAGAAGTACAATTAGGTAGAACTAAGTGCAATGAAAGAACACAAGATATATGTTTTGGTTTGTTATATCACACCAAAAAATCCAAATAGAAGTAATGGTAAAAAATAAAGAGGTTTGCAATGTTTTATAAGTACATTATGAAAGACATAATGCTTGTGCATGAAATACATGACAGCTCATGGAGTAAACTAGCTGCAAATGCATTCCAATTCAACAATAGTCAATATGTCATTTGAGCTGACTCTTATTCAAAGTAATCTAAGGTAACCAAATTATGTGGTGCATCATCAACTTCAGTTATTGTGCTTCTTGAAGCACTTTTCACATCATATATATCCAGATATAATTTTCCCTGTTAGTGGTCCACAGTTTGCAAGTCTGGAATTTTATATGTCTATTCAAGAGTGGGAATTTCGACACATAACAAGAAGTCCAAGGAAACCCCAAACAAACAGCCAAGTAGAAGTATACATATTTATTTATTTGCAGTTTGTTAACTGGGAAAGTCCATTGGACCAAGATGAGCCCTTTTTCAATGGAAGCCTGGGGAGAAAAGCTCCACAGTAAATATGAACAAAAATCAGCAAACGTTGTAACAAGAATGAATACAGTATAAGCTCAATCGTATGTACTTACAATAGATAATACCAAGAGTTAATGCAGAAAGATCTAGAAACAAACAAGGAGTAGTAAATAAATTATATAATACAAGAGTTATGTTAGATGAGAAGTATGGAACCCTAAATAGAGAGAATATATTCTATGTTATGTGTCAGGCAGAATGCATATCTGAGCTAGGGTAAGGTAGAAGGAGGAGGAAGAGGAGTGGCGAGAGGAAGATTAGGATGGGTGGGAGCAGGAGCTTAAACATAATGAAGACATTTGTTGGCATCTTGAAACAAGACTGCTATGTACCTTTACTTGTATACCATTATATTTTGCTGAAACCAAACGAGCGATTATCTTTTCATTTATTGATTGTGATGAGAATGATGACAGTTACCTACTTCATCAATGTTGTTCCAGGCAGAGCATATCCCAGATGTGCACGTCAGCGTGGCAAAGAGCTCTGCTAAAGTGGAAATCCTACTATGATCGATCAACCAGAATGCTGTTTACATTTCAGTCAGACATTGTCAGACTTTAAAAAAAAACACATGGCAGAGACTCAGAGTAAAAAGATGTTACAGTCACGCAGAATGAAACAACATCTTTCTTAATTGAAACTGTAGGTGGGCAGATCCTGAGATACAATAGAAGATTTCTGGACAAGACAAACCTTGTTTGGTTTAAAGTGGTGAATTGTTAGTAAAGCTACTTCACAAAGAGAATTGCACAATTGCCAATTAGAAAAATTATGTCTGAGTTGCAACATTGTTCTAAAAATTACAGTAACTTTATTGATGTACCGAATCATGACTTTAAAGTACCTGACATTTTCTATACTGGCTATGACTTCATCGACCAGCAGTAAGTGTGAAATACTCAAGTTTATACGAATCATTAGTTCACTAAAATGTTGAAAGGCTACATATCTTTTTTTCTGATTGCAAAGACTGATTTATATAACTGCTACATTGCAATTACGTACTCATTAAGCAGGATGCATTATTTAAATGCAATGCTTAAGAGTAGAATGTATACATGACAGGGAAAATTTTTAAAAAAAGTACGTCACATGATAATTCCAATCTAGCATAGTAAGTTAGTACTTTGTGTATGTTTATAGCCTCTGACTTAAAGAGAGGGTTGTAATATATAAAGTAGTGTATCACTTGTATGAAGTGGTATACCACATGTATGAAGTAGTGTACCATGTATGAAGCAATGCACCACTTGAATAGTGTGCCACTTGTAAGAAGTAATATACCACTTGTATGAAGTAAAGCATCACATATATGAAGTAACATACCACTTGTATGAAGTAATATACCACGTGTATGAAGTAGTGTACCAATTATATGAAATAATGTACCACTTATATGAAGTAGTGTACCACATGTATGAAGTGATGTACCACTTGTATCAAGTAGTGTACCACTTTTTTGAAGCAGTGTACCGCATTTATGAAGTAGTGTACCACTTGTATGAAGTAATGTACCATTTGTATGAAGTAGTATATCACGTGTATGAAGCAGTGTACCACAATTATGAAGTAATGTACCACTTGTATGAAGTAGTGTACCACTTGTAAGAAGTAATGTACCACTTGTGTGAAGTAGTGTACCACTTGTATGAAGTGTTGTACCACTTGTATATAAGTAGTGTACTACGTAATGTACTCCTTAAAGATTCAGTACATGTTTCGTGTTATATGGTTTAACCTGTCTTAACAGTTCCTGCCACATCAGTAAATGGAGCATATGTATCCAGAAGTGGCTCTTGTGTTTCTGTACATTAGAAGAGCCTGAATAGCACACCTTACTAACAATTCCGCATTGAATTTGGCAGCTGAACTATAATGACTCATACTTTTAGCAAACACTGATTGCATGAGTCGTATTGCTATCAAAAAGAAATAATAATTCAGAAAAAAATCAGCAAATTCTGAATCTTCCAGATGTTAATCATTCATAGGTTCATAGGAGATTATAAGCTAGCAGCCCTAGAGCCTTTACAAGCCTAGCCATGTTAATCCCAAGTATCCCCATTTGTTCTTTTTGGGTAGTTCGCAGAACGAATTTATGCACAGAGCAGATCTGTGATCAACACTGGCTACCCCTGTCCATGAGGGATTTGGGTGCCACCCCAGGGGCATATTTGTGGTCTCCCACCCAATTATCTAGGTTGCATTTGAATAGGGTCAGTGAGGAGCTCTGTTTTACATGAATAGAAGGTCTATTCCAGAGAAGCGGCAGTCTCTGGGAGACATATCTGTCTCCCCAGCATGTTCTGTTAATGTCACAAATTAGGTTGAAATTCCTACAGTGAGTGATCCTTGTGCCAATTGACATGCAGATGTGCAGCACTTTCATTAGGGGAGGGTTGGAGATTGCCCTATAGGCCAGGCACAAGTCACCTCTCAACAGCCTACGAGTTACAGAGCAAAGTAACAGGGCCTTCAACCAATCCATGTAAGTTATGGTTTGAGTCCCTGTATTTTCTTAGTGAGAAAGATCTGAGGTCTCTCCAGCTGCTGCTGCAGGTGTCTGGTGAGGTACATGCAAAAGGGTGCATTATACTCTATTAGTGGTCTGATGAGAGTCAAGTACAGTGGATTTATAACATACCTTGACCTGGATGCGATGCCATGCGCTATATAGAAGGCTTTTCTTACTACTGTGGAAACTTGGTTTTCAAGGTTGAGATTGCTATGAACCTTTGTTCCCAAGTCTCACACCACAAGGTTGGAACTCAGGGGGTGCTATCAGCAGTGTAATTTGTAGGGAATTCTGTTTTGCCAAAGGGAATAATAATGCATTTTTTGCATTTAGTTTTAGACCATGGCTTTGACACCAATCATTTGATTGTGTTAGCTCTTCTTGTAATATGTTGACATCATTGGGGGACTCAGTTATTGCTCCCAGTTTGCAATCATCACCATACTTGGTGAGCCAAAGGCCATCTACTTTGGCTTGGACTTCTGAGAAATAGATGCCAAACAGTAAGGGGCCCAGCACAGATCCACATGATACTCCACTGGTTATGGGTCCACTGCTGGAGGTGGAGTCACCAATTTTGACAAAGTGTGTTCTGCCGGTGAGCCATCTAGTAATGTAAGGGTTAATCCCTATATGAGAGAGTTTCTCAATGATACCAGAGTGGGGAATTGTGCCAAAAGCCTTGGCACGGTGAAGATAGGCAGGGTGCACTGTCTTACCTTCATCCATGGCTTTGGTGACTTTCTCAAAGATGTCCACCAGGTTTAATAAGCCTTAAGACCTTTAATGAAGCCAAACTGGGTTGAGTCCAGTGTTTGGAGGTCACCTATGTCCTTGTTGATAAGGTCCATGATAATTCTTTCCATGGCCTTGTAGATGAGGCTGGTTAGACTTATATAGTTTCCAGGGTCAGTTGATGGCCTGCCCTTTGTGCAGGGGATTACTGTTGCTGATGTTCTTTGTGTTTCACTGTTGCAGTCATTACATTTGGGTTATCTGCTGGTGGTGGTGCTGTGGTAGCATTGTCGCCTCACAGTAAGATGCTGTCCGGTTCGATTCTCAGCAAGAGCGTCTTCTGCGTGGAGACATGCGTGAATGGGCGTACCTTCGTTGAAGGTTGTGTGTTGGGGCTGGTAACTCGGCATGTAAAAATCATCTACCAATCATTAGCAGACCGGAGTTCCGCTGAAGCGACCTCTAACTGGGAAAAGCCAAAAGACACAACAAGGTAGCCACCAGTTGGCCTGATTAACAAAGGCCTGGGTCCTGCGTCGGTTGCTGTCTCTTCTTCTGTGACGTCAGGTCATCAGGGGTATAAAACATGCAGCCGACATCATTCCATCTTTCTTGCCGTGTGGTGCCAGAGGCAGAAGCAGTTCGCAAGTGCCAGTCAGCTGACTCCTGAAATTTTTGTTTTCGAGTTTCAGAACCAAAGTCTTAAACTAAAAGCTAAGTACTATATTGGGGAAACTTTTTCTTGCTCTAAACCGATGTCAGTAAAAGTAAATAACTGCATTTTTTTGGAAAGCAAATACCTCATAAAGATTTTCATTCATACTGTATTCTTTGCCTAGGCCTTGACCACGACGTACCTCGCTGTCAGTTTTGTGCTTTATTTAAACCACAAACTATCCGTCGTCGGTATATTTGCGCTTCTAAATTTTTTGGTGCTCAGTTCAATTATCCTGATATGTCTTCGTTAAGCCATCCAACTACCGACATTCCGAAGAAACGCAAAGATAAAGACAGAGACAGGCCATCCAGTTCACCCGTACTCAGTGAGGTGCTTTTGCAGCCCCTGATACCCACTACTTCAGATACGCAGGCCTCTACTAAGACCCATTCGGAGTACGGTGTGCTGTGAGATGCTTCAACTGTGGAAATTGCTGATGTCTCTACCTTGGATGGGTCCAGAGCCGCTGTGCAGGCACTGGCTTCTGAGGGTGTATTCAAGCCTACTGACTTGCATATTAAACTGGCGCCATCTTCTTCTTCAAGGCCTAAAAATCGAACCATGCCTAGAAAACTGACGCTGAGACCGCATGGTCAGGCCTCTATGCCAAAAGAACAAATGATAAGAATGACTGAAGATCTTATTACTTTAATCAGGGGTAGCCAACCTTCCCTCTCTAAGAGACCTAGGACTGAGTTTGCTTATGATACTTCTCACCAGGATTCTGAAATCTCTGTTTCCTGTGATGACCAGGATTTACCCTTATCTACCTATGAGGATTCTGATGCTGAGGACTCTATTCCCTCTGCTTCCCCCCAAAGGATTTCTCTTTTGGTGATACCTTGCATACTCTCAGGGAGCTTTTTCATCGGGAAAGTCAGGATTTCTCTAATTCTAAAAGAGGCTTAGGGATTTCTTACTCCTGCCCCAGCACAGGCCTTTAGCTATACCTCCTGTACTGGACATTGTTAATGATACCTTTTCAGAATCTAACATGGCCCCTGACTCTTTACCTCCTGCTTCCAGAAAACCTGATAGATATTACAGAGTTCCTGACTCTCACAAGTTCCTTTTCAAAAATCCTACTGCAGATCCTGAAACCATTTCACAGGGACCCAAGGGTATTAAAGCTACTACTGCCAAAATTCCTACCCCCTCTGATAGAGACTCTAGGGTGCTGGATAGATGGGGTAAGAAGGTATACGCTTCTGCAACTTTGGCCATTAGGGCCTTGAATTGCCAGTTTCATATGGTAAATTATCTGCTGCATATTATTGGATTGCTTAAACAGAAAATGATGCTGACCCCTGATTGTGCTGAAAATAAGGATTTACAGGATTTTTATGCATTCTGCTGAACAAGTTGGTAAACATACATTGCAATGTGGTTTTGATTCACTAGAGGCATCTTGCAGGGCTGTGGTAACTGGGTCTGTACTTAGAAGGCATATTTGTCTTAAGGAGCAATCCTTGCCAGATTATGTTGAAGCAAAATTACTGGATGCTCCCTTAAATCAGGGCCACCTGTTTGGCAACAAGGCAGTAGAAGTTCTTAAAAAGATGGAGGAAAAAGCTACATCTATGCAAACTGTTAAAGAGTTTTTACAAGTACAACCTCCAAGATTTAGTAGGCATTGGCCTTCTAAGAATTGGTCCTTTCCTGCCTCTTCCAGACCTTCTCAGTCCAAACCCAGATCCAGCAGAGCACCCAGGCTTCAGTCCCAGGGGACGCAGAGGACTAAGCAGTGGGGGACCTCCACTTCCAAATTTGGGAGTAATAAAACTCCCCCCATGTTAAACTGCCTCGACTTCTTTTTAAAACTTCAAAGCACTTTTCAACTGACTGCCCCATTGGGGGGGGAGATTGCACTTCATGCAAAGAACTGGGGACTCATTACCCAGGACAAATGGGTTTTAAATATAGTGTCCCAGGGATACAGATTTCACTTCCACACATCACTAACTCCAAGAGGTTGGCCGGATCTACCTCCAAAGCAGTGGGCAGAGGCCCAAAAGCAAGTACTCTCTCTCTTAAGCATAGGGGCTATTCAATTGGTACCAGAAGAGAAAAAGGGACAAGGTTTCTACTCAAGATTTTCCCTAGTACCCAGCAAAGACAAATCATGGCGTCCTATCCTTGACCTGCCTACTCTAAACACCTTTTTGTTGATTCCAAAATTCAAGATGCTGACTCTTCACCAGTTGCTTCCTATGCTAAGCAAAGATGCCTAGTTGGCAACACTAAATTTAAAGAAAGCATACCTGCATATCCCAATGAGGGAATCTTGCAGAAGATACCTATGCTTCAAAGCAGGCTACACGCACTGTCAGTTCTCTGCACTGCCCTTTGGCTTATCTACTGTGCCCAGGGTATTCACAAAGTGCCTAGCTCCAGTCATTGCATTTTGCAGACAAAGATATATTTAAATATACCAATACCTGGACGATTGTCTAATTCTGGCAGAAAACCAGGACATACTTTTGAATCATCTGGCTTTTGTACAGAGGGTGCTAACTTGTTTGGGGTACACCATAAACTAAAAGAAATCAGACCTGGTACCCTGTCAACAAATTATATTCCTGGGAGCAAGCTTGAATACAACTTCCCAGATGGCTTTCCTCACACCAGAGAAACAAATTCACTTGACAACGTATGTCAAACAAGTGGTCACAAAAACCTTGCTGTCTGCAAGGCAAATGCTACAAGCCTTGGGGTTCATGGCCTCCTGCATTCTTCTAATTCCATATGCAAGACTGCATATGAGTAAACTACAATGGTATCTAAAAAGCCTATGATGTCAACATTCTCTGGATCCAGAAGCAATGATTCCTATCATTCCTTGTCTACGCCTACAGTTCCTTTGGTGGGCAGAGGCCTGCCACCAAAACAAGGGACTACCATACACACTACCCCCTGCTGCCCAAACCCTAACAACAGAAGCATCAGACTATGCATGGGGGGGTGCACCTGGCAGGGAAGTGCATTCAGGGCAAATGGAACCCAATTCAAATGCACCTTCACATCAATCATAAAGAAATGTTAGCTGTACAGAATGCTCTGACAGCCTTCAAGGACCACATTCTTCCAGAACAATTAATGGTAAAGACGGACAACACCACTGTTATGTACTACATAAACAAGCAGGGGGGTACACATTCTTACCCCCTCTGCAGACTAGTCATGGCATTGTGGAACATAGCCTTGAGCTACCAAGTACATCTACAAGCTCAGTTCCTGCCAGGAAAACTAAATACACTTGCAGATGGACTAAGCAGAACCCTCATGGACCCACACGAGTGGAAACTGGAACCAAGGATTTTCAACATGTTGACAAGCAAATGGGTGAGCCTAGATATAGACCTGTTTGCCTCCCACCAGAACTATCAATTGGAAAAATTTTGTGCAAGGACTCCCCACAGACAAGCATGGAAGGTGGATGCTCTGTCCTTCGGCTGGAAAAACATATCAGTTTATGCCTTTCCTCCTCTGCCTCTGCTCTCCAAAGTACTACTAAAGATTAAACAAGACAAACTAAGGATGATTTTGATTGCACCAGCCTGGCCACACCAACACTGGTACCCCCTCCTGCACAGTGTGTCACTGTTGGCCCCATGGCACCTGCCTCAGACTCCTACCCTGCTGTCTCAGCAGGAGAACCAGATTTTGCACCCTTGGCTTCAAACACGGAACCTAACAGCCTGGCTAATTACCTAAGCTCTCCTTTACCATCCTTCAGTAAACCAGTGATGGATGTCATTTTAGAGGCAAGGAGGCCTAGTACTAGACAATCTTATGCTGAAAAATGGAAAAGATTCTGTGCCTGGAACCAATCTCAAGGGATGAGCACAGCAGTGCCCAATTTACCTCAGATTTTACAATACTTAACTGAGATGTTTCACAAGGGCCTGTCTTTTTCCTCAATAAAGATTCACGCCTCAGCCATTTCAGCTCATCATAACACAGAACCTCCCCTCTTCTCTCTTCCACTGCCCAAGCAGTTCCTCAGAGGGGCCAAAAATGTAAGACCACCCAGGAGAGCTCCAAGTCCAGCTTGAGACCTTAACTTTGTATTGGAGAAACTCACTTTTCCTCCTTTCGAGCCAGCTGCTACTGCAGATTTAAAATTCCTTCCTTGAAAAACAGCTTCCCTTTTAGCCATCACTTCAGCAAGAAGGGTATCTGAATTACAGACCCTTATGGCAGTGGAGCCTTTCATCATCTTTCATGTGGACAGGGTGTCCCTCATGCCAAAGGTGGTATCCAGTGTGGCCTTTAATCAGTCCATTCATCTGCCTACCTTCTTTCCTAATCCACAGAACAAAGGGAAATGGATACTGCACTCCTTAGACAACTTAGATTCTACTTGGACAGGTCTAAACCTCAAAGGAAATCTGAACAACTGCTGGTGGCATTTGCTGCAGGGACAGAGGGGAAGGCTATTTCAAAATGAACTATCTCCAAATGGATAGGCCATTGCATTCACTTCTGCTACAAGTACCATGGAAAATCTATCCCACAGGGGATCAGATCCCACTCAACCAGGGTTGCATCTACCTCTACAGTCTTTCTCTGAGGCGTACCTACCAGGGACATCCTAGAAGCTGCTACCTGGAGTTCTGTACATATTTTCACCAAGCATTACCATTTGCCAATTTTCTCTAAATCCAGAGCTGGCTTTGCCACTGCAGTCTTGCAGGGCATTATAGCTGGTCCTAATGCTGTATAAATCCATCCTCCCAACCATAGCTTTGGGAATCTATCCAAATGTAATGACTGCAACTGTGAAACACAAAGAACATAGTACAGTTATGTACACTTACCATAAATGTAGATGTTCAAGTGTATTCACTGTTGCAGTCCTGGTTACCCTCCCTCCAGCCCCCTGACTTTGTTTGGCTATACCTCTTCTCTCCTTTTCAATGCTTAAAAGCTTTTTGGTCTATTTGCTTTTTTGTTTGAGGTATGACCTTGTATATTTATAGATTTAATTGCTTCCCATTAGGGGGGCACCTGACATCTGGGGCAAGAAAAACTGATATACTGACGTTGGCTGCATGTTTTATACCCCTGATGACCTGAAGAAGAGACAGCAACCAACGTAGGACCCAAACCTTTGTTAATCATGCCGACTGAGAGCTAACTGCAAGCAGATAACTCAAATGCAATGACTGCAACAGTGAATGCACTTGAACATCTACATTTATGTTTAGTGTACACAACTGTACTTTCTCCATTCTGTAGGAACATAGCCACTTCTCAGGCTATGATTAAAGAAAATGCCAAGTGGGACCATTAAGTCTTGATTTAGATTGTTTAGTAAACAACCTGGGATATTATCTTGTCCCATTGAGGCCATGTTTTTGGCCTTGGTGAGTGCAGAGATGACCTGTTCTCTAAAGATAGTTGAAAGACATCTTGTGTCGGGTATGCTTTGGGATATAGTAGGTGGGGATAGGAGGGTGAAGTTTGCACTGAATCTGTCATCTAGCAGGCTGGTGATATCTTCTGGTGTAGTATAAGTGATCTCATCTACAACCAGTTCGACACATAGCTGGGCATTCCCTTTTAGACTTCAGACGTAGTTAAAGAATGCCTTATGATTATCCTTGGCTAGGGATGCAGTTTTCAGTTTCATAATTTATTTTACAAGACTTTACAAGATTTCTGATTTTCTTGTTTAGGCTTAGGAGGGAACTCTTCCTCTGCAGAGTGATATCCCTCTTGCTTTTGGACAACAATTTCTTCCTCTTGTTATATAATCTGTTTATACTTGAAGTCCACCACAGTGGCTTGTTTTTATGAGAAGACCTGGTTTTGATACTGCCAGGTACAGCAGAGTTTATGCAGTCGCTTAAGTGTTTGTACAGGGCATTTGCTTATACTTCTGCATAATGATAATTGATATCGGTGATTGCAGGTGATATGCAGCTTTTTGTAGCATCCCTTAATAGACTGTAGTAAGCTTTGGTAAAGTTTTTTATAATTTTGGTTACTGTGAAAATATCAGTTCCAGTACTTACTTCAAATGAGACTGATTTGTGGTCTAACCTAACCAGGGAGGGTATCACACATAGGGAAGTACAGTACCCCCCCCCCATGTTAGATTGGGGTGCAGACTATCTGTTCCAGAGCATTTATGTTAACAAAGTCCAGGAACCTCTGGGTGAGTATGTTTTTGCTTGTGTATGTCCCCCAGTCTATGCTGCAGTAGAAATATCAGAGCAGGATGTATCTGGTGAGAAATAGAAACCATAGATATTACAAAGCAAACATTTATTGCATTTTACAATAAAGGTTTGCTTTGTAATACCTTTGGCACCTAGATCTCTGCCTAACATATAAAGCTATGTCAAACCAAGAGCTGTTGGACATGCTATACCTAAAGAAATTCCAACCCCTCCAAGCTACATGCTCTAGGGACCTAAACCTTGTCACCACAATAAACAGGACATGCTGGAGGGATAGATTCCTGTCCCAGAGACTTCTCATACACTGGAACAGGCTACCCATCTATGTCAAGCAAAGTTCTTCATTAGCACTCTTTAACAAAAATCTTGTTGAGTGGATGGGAAATAGGAAATACACCCTGGGGATCACGCCTGTGTCTCTGCTTGACAGTGTCACAGGAAAATAACTTTCTTGGGTGGTGTAAGCCAGGGAACCTTGTTGGCCAGGCATACGTAGGCCCTTGGTTCAATAGCCTAGTACCTACCTATGAACCTCACACATCATATTCTAGCATTTGTATTGTTCCAGTAGTGAGTTTGGATAGTGTAACTATATGGCTCACTCATTTCCCAACTAGGGAGTAACAACTGTCCAGCTTCAAAAAGTTCTGGCTCACCTGCTCTTTCACTCTGACTGCTAATTGATTAATGCCAAAGAGGGAACTCAACAGTCAGAGTGAAGCTTTCTTCAGTACTTTCTTGGCATCTCTCAGGCTTCACAGCATCAGCGATCTGCTAAGAGCTTCCTTTCTGGTAGATAAGTCCCCACTAAGGAACTCCTCCACTCAGAAATGATTGCCCTTTTAAGAAAATAGCATTTTATCTACTTTTTTACTAAAAGTGGAATTTCCCCTTTAAGAAACCTGGCATTTTTTCACAGTATAGGAAGTTTCATGTTAGGGATCACTATTTCCAGTTTGAAGTGTTTATTAAGATATTTAGGGCTATTTTTTATGCAAAACGGTGTACTGCTTCCATAAAGTTTGAATTCTGTTGAACAGAAAAGGTTATGAGGGAACAGGCAGGAATTTGTGTGTCATTGTAATGCTTATGCTCCCTTTCTGACAACCTACCTGCCATTTAAATTCTGTCACAGTATGTGTGTGTGTGTGTGTGTGTGTGTGTGTGTGTGTGTGTGTGTGTGTGTGTGTGTGTGTGTGTGTGTGCTTGAAAAGTATTGATTAGAGAATTATTGTCTACTTTTACTGTTTATAACCTAAGGGACTGGGGAAAAAATTGTTAGCGCAAGTGTGATGCTTGTGAAGACTCAGTGGCACCTTTTCTGGAACTCTTATTAAGAAAAAACAAAAAGTTAAACATTGTTCATATGATGAAGTTATTACTATTAAAAAACATGTGCTCCTTACCCTGGCTACACAGGCAGTAACTCCTGGTACTCAGAAACATTTACAGATAAGCATTCCTTCCCAAACTAATCATGAGAAACAGAGTCTGATGATTCTGACATTGACAGAGATATGGCTTCTTCTCCAATAGATTCACAACCCCAATGACTGATTGTGAGTAAAACTAATTATTATCCTCTGACTAAGGAATTATCTTTTAATCAAACCATTGCCAGGATGAATGGGGTAATTTTATGGGAATACATAGATATTTTCCTTGAACCAAGGGGGTATTGTGATATGTTACAAGTGGATATACATCATTTTGGATTTTGTATATACATCATCTCTCCTATACAGCCAGCCCTGCAGGATATGTGCATGCTGCCTGTATTCATCCTGATACCTATCTGTTAGTCCTTAAAAAAGCAGAAGCTGTATAAGGTACCTCAGGCCAATACATTTCTTTTCTCTCGATTTAGGTCAGATGCAGCTGCCATTTTTTACTGCGTCTCATATTGCCAGCAGAATAGTGATCAATGCCAATTCTTCATCTTGTCATAAGGAGAGTTATTTTTTAACAATAAACATCTTTATTGAATTATCATTTATGGCACAGACAATTATGCATGTATATAAATGAAAACAAACCATACTGACATGTTTTCAGTTGCAAACATTATACATTACATATAATCTTCTATGCGGTCATTGTCACTCAAACATTACAAAGCTCGTTTAGTTCTTCCCATGGCCGGCCTTAGGCATAGGCCAACTAGGCGGCCGCCTAGGGCACCGCTCTAGTAGGGGCACTTTTCCAGTATTTATTTGGTGTAGGTAGACTAGGATGGGGGCACCAGATGGTGTGGTGGGGGGCACCTTGGAGCCCTTTTGCCTAGGGCACCAGTTGACCTAAGGCCGCTCCTGCTTCTTCCCTTCTTTTAAACCCCATTCCTTCTCCAAAACATCGCTCTTCATGTATTCTTCCTACAATTCAATTTTTTTATGTAATTTGCTCCTACCCTTTTCTAAAGATCCCACTTCCAGGTCTTTTATCTCTGTTATTATATTCACTACTTTTAGTACAGCTGGTTTAGACTTTGATTTCCATTTTCTAGTAATTCCCTTTTTTGCAGCCACCAGAATTGAACTCAGCAAGGCTTTACTATGTCTAGGCAATTCTGATTCTGTATCACAGCTTAAAAAAATAATTTCCTTAGTTACACCAATTTGCTCATCCAGTATTTAGATTCATAGGTTCATAAGTGTATACTAGGCTAACAACCACTAGGGCCCTTAAAAGTCCAGCTGTGCAACACAAATGTGACCCACAAATTTGATTTATATTTGATTTACAGGGGGTGATGTGATTTACTGACTGCCTCTGTCCTGCAGAAACATAGAAGCCAGACCAGGGGTGAATTTCCGATTACCCATCCATTGGTCCAAGTTGTGCTTTAATAGGGATAGGGAGGAACTCTACTTCACATGGATGGGGATCCTGTTCCAGAGAATGGGAATTCTCTGAGATAAATATCTGTCTCTCCAACATGTTCTATTTATGTTGCAATCAATATTTAAGCCTTTTAATCTATTAGTTCTGATCCTGTTTGTTTTCTGGATGTGCAAAAGATTAATCAAAATAGGGTCCAGGGATGCTTTGTATGCCAAGCAAAGATAAACACTCAGAAGTCTGTATGACACTGTGTAAAGAGACAGGGCTTTGTGGCAATCAGCAAAAAATGTTGTATTTACTCCCTGTGTTCTTTTTGTAAGGAACCTTTGTGGATGTTCCAGGTGCTGCATGTGTCTGGCCAGGTACATACCAAAGGGCCATTATACTCTATGACAGGCCTGATAAGGGCACAGTACAGTGGAAGATGACCTGTCTGGACCTAGATGCCATGCCCTTGCTTATAAGTTGAGCAACAAAGAAGGATTTTATTACTACCTTGGACACATGTTGGTCGAAGCCAAGTTACTATCTAAATAAGTCCTCAGATCGCTGACTACAGAATCAATGTTTAAGGATATTTTATTGATGATGTAGTTACCCCGGGGGTGGCAGACTTCTCAAAAGGTACTATAATTCATTTCTTGGTATTGAGTTTTAAGCCATGTGTTTGGTACCAAGCGTTTGTCTGAAGTAGATCTTCCTGAAGGCTGTTCTCATCTTGGGGTGATTCACTCACTGCTCCCAGTTTGCAGTCATCTGTGAACTTGGTTAGCCAGAGGCCTTTGACATTGGCTTTGACATCTGAGAAGTAGATACCAAAGAGGAATGGGCCTAGTGTAGAGCTCTGGGTGACTCCAATAGTGACTGGCCTCTTTGTAGAGGTGGCCTTACAGACTCTAACCTCCTCAGTCCTATCAGTGAGCCTGCTAGTTAGACAGTGTGTTACAAAGGGGTTTATACCTAGTTTGGTAAATTTCTGACAGAGTAGTGTGCATGAAATTTTATAGTCTGCCAACTCACTACACTCCCAAACAATATGTTCCCAATTACCTCTTTCTTCCCCATCACACCACCAACATTTGCAATCTATCTGAGGAAAAATTCTTTAGAGTCTTCTTGACTATAAAAATACCTATGCTAACACTTCCAAGCAAAAATCCTAAATCTTCTAGACTCTCGGCTGGAGTGCGGGGAGTGCCTTCTGTGTGGAGGCTGCATGTCCTCCACACGGTTGGGTGGGCATTCGAAAGACATGGGTAAATGGGCGTGCCTTCGTTGAAGGTTGAACGTCGAGCTGGCACCTCAGTGTTCGTGAAAATCTACTGCCAATCATGAGCGGACCGGAGTTCCACTGTGGCAACCCCTAACTGGGAAAAGCCGAAAGACAACAACAACAACATATGTATATACTACCATTGTTTCGTTGTGAATTTCTTATCCAATCTCTCTTCCCAAGCCTTTCTAACCTCCTCTGATTGATTTCTATACTTATCATACAATATTTCATATGCCCTTAAAATTATCTCTTTTTTTTGAGGACACCTTCAATTCTAAATTCCACCAAAAACTCTACCATTGCTGTTCTTTAACGTAGGATCCCCCTATTCCTTTCTCTTTGCTTATACTCTGATACCAACCCTTGATAGGGAAGGTAATCTCTAGCCTATAGTCCAAATGTACTCTTGGCCTCTTCCCATTCTTTTACCTTTCCCTCTGTAGTTATTGGCTCACAATACATTGGTTAAATTGCCAGTTTTCTCTAGTAAATTCCAGCCCCCTCTTGCCTATTCTCTGTACCCTTAATTGCAGTCAGCCTTATCGGCAGAATATACTTTCACCATTCCTGTGGTGGCTTCATTCTTAGGATACTTTCTGCTGCTTTATGAATATAATATTTTGTATGTTTATTGTTATTCTCCTCAAGAATCTGCATCACAAATCTCAGTCTCTCCTTATTTCTTGAGCTTCCACCCATTTCATCATCACCCATTTCCATTTTGAATTATAGCCTTCTGCTTGTGCTATGCATAGAAGTCTTAACTGTACAGCTCTGAAACACACATTCAAATCAGGTAATCTCAAACCACCTTGTTCTATTGGAAGAATCACCTTATCCCATTTGACTCTCGCCCTCTTCCCCTCCCAGATAATATCCGTCAACTCTTTATTAATTGCTACGCACAACTTCTCCTCTGGTTGATAAAAATATGCGTGATCTGTGTATAAAGCAAAGGGACTAAAGACATTTTTACTGCTTGTATCTTGCTATCCGTAGCCATAAAACAGAGCTTCCAGTTTCTCAGTTTTTGTGTTATCTTTTGTTTAGTCTCTTCCCACATATCCTTAGTTGCCATAGCAGAATTTTTTTAACCTGTAGTCCTAAGTACTTCATTTTATCATGTCCCCATAAACATGGGCATTGCTGACCAATTCTTATATGGGTACATAATTTACAGATATTACCTTTGTTTTAACTTCATTAATTT
Organism: Protopterus annectens; assembly: GCF_019279795.1. Taxonomy (NCBI): domain Eukaryota; kingdom Metazoa; phylum Chordata; order Ceratodontiformes; family Protopteridae; genus Protopterus; species Protopterus annectens. Next base: position 1,963,302,170 of record NC_056729.1, read on the forward strand.
TGTATCCCAAAAAGACTTGAAACTGTCTCAGAATGTTCTACAACACTGAACTGTTATCTGGTTTTATCAGGTACAAAATAATATCACCTACAAATAAAACCAACTTTTCTTGTTTATCATGCCATTTGTAGCCTTGAATTTCTGAGTCCTTTTATTTCCTTTGCCAGTGGTTATAAATATAACACAAATAACAAAGGGGGAGAGAACACCCCTGCCTGGTTCCTCTGTTAGCTTTTAGAGAGATTAGTATAAATGGGAGAGGCATAGAAGAGGCTAGAGATGAGATGGGTATGGGCGATATTAGTTCTAGCTATAGGGGTAAGGTAGGGTTTAATTATGAAAAGGGTAACTAGCTTTCTGTTAACTGACTTTATGGATAGGACGAGCCTACCTTACCTTACCCCTTTAAGGATAGGACGAGTTTTGTAATAATTTGGAGCTTTTCTCTGCAGGCCTTCGCTGAAAATTGAGTTCCACCCAGTCAGACTTTCCCGGTAATCAAATGTCAATAAACAGATGAATAAATAAATAATATTCCCTCCATAAAACCATACTGATCCATACCTATCAATTTAGGCATCACCTTTACAATTCTTTAAGCTATTATAGATGTAAACAATTTTTAATCATGGTCTATAATTGAAATGGGCCTATATGAAGCAGGGTCTGATGGGTCTGTACCATCTTTGAGTATTACAGCCACCACAGCTTTCTTCAAGGATGTTGGTGCTTCTCCTCCTTTTAAAGTACTGTTAAACAAAACCTTCAAAATCTTTATCACTTTCTTCCCTCCTTAATTCCAAACTTCCACAAGAATACTATCTATTCCTGGCGACTTTCTTATGCATTGGTTATATGTCACTATTTTTATCTCACCTCGACCTTGGCAATATTTAACTCATCCATAAATGTTTCCATTTGCATCTTTTCTTGATTTCCAAATTTCTCTGCTTTATACAGACTTTCATAAAATTTCCAAAAATGTTTCTAGTACCTCTACAGGATCTCTGCTTATTTTCCTTGTTATAAGTTCCCTAAGCCTGACAACAACCCTTTCTACTTTATATTGCCCAAGCCATTGCGCTAAAAGCTTTTGTGCTTTAGAATTATCAAAAAACAGTTGCTTAACATCAATCTTTCTAGACAAATGCATATTAGTCTGGTAGTCCCTTATAGTCTCTTTCGCACCCTATAGTTGCAATTCTTCTTGTTCTGTGAGATTCTCCTTAATTATGCAATACTTTAACCTTTGTCAGTCCCTCCATATAATTCTCAACTATGTGTCTTTTTCTTTTATTTCTACCCAATTTTTAAACTCCACAAAAACACAATAATTTTATCCAACTCCCTAGCCATACTTTATGAAGAAATTTCTGTCTTCCTTAATAACTCCTGAATAATTTCCACCACCCATTACTTAAATTCATCTCAGTTTAACAGATAGGTGGAGAAACACCAGTGTCTCATTTTTATTTCATTGCCCTGCATTTTTATTTTAGTTATGATTGGTGTGTGATCTCAAATAGTTATTGAATGTATATCAAAACATTCAATTAAATACATGTTCCTGTGAAATATAATTTCTGTCTAGCTTAGTTCACTTTTTGTACCTTACGGGATCATATGTAAATTCTTTCTGACCTCCAACTACTTAATTCACATCTGCCATACCAAATATTTTCATAAATTTCTTCAAAAATCTCCCCTCTTTTGTTATATTTTCCCTTCTAGGCCCCACAGATACATCCTCACTGTTGCAAATCAAATTCCAACCCTGACCTAAAAGTAATATACCCTTCTGAAGGTTGATTATTTCTCCCAGAATTTTCTTAGGTTCCATTGTAGCAGTTTTAGGTGGAATATAAATATATGTCAGCATAATCCTCCTCCCTCTCCATTAACCACTTACCACTACAAATCTACCATTATTATCTTTTTTCCTCATCTATCACTATTGGCCCTCCCCTAGCAATTAATATAAGTACTCATCTTTTCCTATGTCCCAGATATTCTGCTGAATAGCCATTCTGAAATCCTGTCTTTTTCAAATTCACAAGCTATTTGCACTCTGCATTTCTTAATATAGTTCACTACTCTTTATTTTTTTTGTATATACCTGTGAGACCATTCATGTTCAAAGATAATATGGAATGTGCTGCCATATTATTCCCACCTGTTATGTACTTTTTTAAACGTCTATTTTCAGCTTTTGTGTTACACGCATATACTAATGTTTGGTAGGTTGATATGTTGATATGTTATTGTCATGTCCATCTGAACCTATGTCACATCTTACAAGACTTTTTGTTTTAATGAAAACCCTCAAACAAAAGAACAAACACCACCCCAGAACACCCTCATAATGTATTAACTTAATACAGACACACAACAAACACACCCCAGAACACCCTCATAACTTAACTTAATACGAACTTGCAAAACTATTTACATCTTCAAATAACAAAGTTTAACCCTCCTAATAGGAAAATTGCCCCAGACTGACAACTGCACTCACAGGCTTTAACTGATCTACAATTAAGGTTATTGATGCTAAGATGCATGGTACAGCCTCCTTTTCTACTTACACTAAGCGCTGTCTGTTTTTGTCTTATCTTTATTCCTCTCCCAGATGTACTAAACAACTTGAATGCTTTTAGAAAACATTATCTTTTAGCAATTGAAAGAACATTGTTTTACTTTCAGTTACCACTTTCCTTCCTTTTCCCCTCCTTAATTTTCTTCCAATTTATTAATGACATGAAGTAAGGTATTTGCGTTGGAGTCCCCCTACAGCTTTAACAAAGTCAAAAACATCCAATATTTGTAGGTTTTCCTTGTTCCGCCCTGATTGACAAATGTGATTGATGTTTTATAATCCCACAGTTATTCTTTAATTTATTACCACGTTGCTGGTTTTCTTCTACTTGATTTTCATCTCCCAGTTCCAGTCTCTGGTTCATTTCCAACATACTCCTGGTTCTTCTAGTAAACTCCTGCGGTTTTCTATGTCTCTTGAGCATTTTCTTTTGGAACATTGGAAAAGGTTTCACTGGCATAGTTTCTCTATGAGCTTTATTATTAGAAGAATAAGAAGCAGAGTCCCTTTCTGTTTGATAGCTGACTTTTTGTTGGACAACCTTTTGCATTTCCTCCTTAGTATATTTTGCATCAAAAATAACTTTGACCCACCAAGAAGAAATATTATGAAGATAACTGGATACAGCAGCTTGAATTTCACACCTGCTTCTCAGCATTCCCTGATTGATGGAATAAATTTACTCCTCTACTGCATGGTGTACAGTGAGCAAACATATCCACAAGCACTCTACTCTCTCTCCAACTTTTAGTACTTTGTCCTTCTGCCACAGTTTTGTCAGAGTCCACTTTTTCTGCTGGTAGGATTGCATCTTTACTATTAGAGGTCTTGGCTGCTGTCTCATGGCCAGATTTAGAGCATACACATGATGTGTCCTTTCAATTAACAATTCCTGCTGTGGAATACCAGTCGATTTGCTTATTTGTACTTTAATAAAATGAATGCAGTCTGCTCCTTCCAGTTGTTCTGGTACACCAGAAAATCTCAGGTTTTCCCTATGTGCTTTGTCTTCTAATTCTACTCTTTTTTGAAATATCTCTCCTTGAGATGTCTCATACTTTGCCAGCCTTTTCTTCAATTCAACCTCTGATTTTTGCAGTGTTATCAGCTCATCTGAATATCTGTTTAAAGCTCCTTCCATGTTTTCTAGCCTTCTATTATTTGAATTGATATATTCCTTTAGTGTTTCATTTATTTTAATCATCTCTGAGCATATTTAACTTATTTTTCCTCTAGATAACTAGAAGTCATGTCTTGCACCAAAGCTGGAACTTGAACTGCTTTTGACTGAACAGCTGCAGGATTCTTCCCAGTGTGTGTTTTCTCCTTATCTTTTATGGTTGATTTTGTTTCAGTTTTTCTAGATTTCTGCTTTTCTGGCATGTAGGCAGTGACCTTACTTCGCAGTAACCAAAATTTACCCTAAAAGACAAATTCATTGGCTGTCTTTTCTGAGTTTCTGTTTTCACACTGGGAGAGCTAAAATTAAGTTGTTGCTCAGTGTACAGACATTTTGAAAGTAAAAAAGAAATGGGCATATAAGTAAAATAATGTTTTCTTCTTCTTCTTTAGACTTCAGAATTCTAAATTGCCAGGCATATATGTGGAAATTTGTGTTATGTCATATGGACAGTCTGGAGAAATTGGCTTCCACTCTTCCTACAGAAGAAAGTTCTTTTTTGAGTCAGACTGTTTATACTTTTTATCAGGTATCTAAACATACTTTAAAAAGTATGACTGTGCATATACCATGTCTATGGCCATGCTACTGCTACCGTGGTGTGAATATATGCTTGGGTACATAACCAACATAAATAACATTTATTGAAAAGAGCAGTGCTGGATAAGTGCCCAAATGTATGGAAAAATACCCAACATTTTTTATTTGACTTGTTTCTGCCTCCTGTTGTTTGATGGTTACTATGGATGTTCAATCCCTGTTTACATCCACCCCCAATGACCTTGGGATAGAGGCAGTTGAGATCATTTTTAACCAGAAAAAAATGAGTAGAATAATGACCAGGCCAAGCTTTTGTGTTTTTTTTTTTTTTTGCTTGAGTTGGTGCTCACCAGCAATGCTTTTGAGCTTCAAAAAATGTTTATATTCAATGGTCAGGCATAGCTATGGGGAAACCATGCACTAACATGGTGATGGCCAATTGGGAGAGAGAAGATATCTTGGGGAGTGATGTCTTTTCATCCTACATCAAGTACTACGGCCACTTTGTGGACAATATTCTTATGTTGTGGGATGGTTCATGGGAGGTCCTTGATGAATTTATTTGCTACCTGAATGAGAGCATGGGTTTCTTAAGCTTTACTTTTGAATGCTCCGACTGTGAGATTAACATTTTAGATGTTTGTATCCACAAGGAAGAGAATGGAACCTACAACACTAGTCTGTTTGGGAAAGGCTGTTAGAGGAGTAACATTCTTCACAGAATGAGCATGCATCCTGCACATACCTATAAGAATGCCATGAAAGGCCAATTTATGAGAGCCTCTAGGCTGCACAGTAAAGAATCTGAAGTCCATTGGGCTCTGGATAGACTTTCTTCCAATTTTAATGAGAGGGGATATAGAGCTTGTGAGATAGACAGGTTTCGCTCTGAAGTATCTGACTTTAGAACAATGGCTAAGCCCTATTTTTCTAAGTGAATTATAAGTGAATCCAGACATTCTGTTGATCAGTTAGTGAACAAAGGTAAAACGCACGTTGCACTGACATATTCTAGTAACATCAATATGGTCTGTCATGTGACTAAGAAGCATTTGTCTATTTTAAGGGCAGATGACACCATTGGTCAGATCATTGATGATTTCCCTCTGTTTTGCTTCAGGAATTATCTATCTCTAAAGAGGCAGCTTTGTTATGTCCCACGACACAGGGAACCATCTGTACATAATAGATCTATGAGAATGGGGGGACATTTCTCTGCTGCATGTGCAGTGCTTGTAGCTCTATATCTGAGAATAAATGTTTTGCACATCCAACAATGGGGAGGAAATACCAACCAAAGTTATATGCTGATTTTAAGAGTTTTGATTTGATTTATTTATCTATTTGCCAGAAATGTAGTCATTTTTATGTAGGGAAGACTACTTGAACCCTTAAAGAGCAGATTTTAAAGCATCTTTGTGATATCCACAAATGTAAAGCCACCAATGCACTGGCTAAACATGTAGCTGAGTTTCTTGGACATTTCTTTAAGTTTATGGCACTTCAGCTGCTTACTTGGAGTCCAAGGTGTGGTAATCTCAAGAAGTTCACTGAAAAGGCAGAGACCAGGTGGTTAGTGGAACTGCAAGCTGATAAACACTATGGTTTTAATGCAATGGTTCCTTTATAGGAAAACTCCATCCTAAAACTAAAAAAAATGTTTTTTTCCACACTATCTTTGTTTCTTGACTTATTTTAACACCTTAAAAATCACTCTAAGTGTTTTATTTGTAATTTTAGCCTGTTTTCCACAACACAGCTACCAATGGGGCTTGAACCGTAACTTTCCACCACAGTGCTGAAAATAGCGAAGCGATAGGAACGGACAACCGAATTCTTTCCCTAGGAAAGAATTCAGTTTTCTGAAACTTCGTTATTTTCAGCTTTCACTTATTAGGGATCGATATTAGAACATTCGAAGTTCTGAAACTTCGATGTTCTAATATAGACCCCACTAAACATGTTGAATAATTTCAAATTAGCAAAATATTTTAAAATTAAAAAATATATATATCATAGCACTGGATGACCAAAAAACTAAAATCACTCTTGAACAAAAGAGAGAAAGTCCTGGTACAGTAAGAATTCATGACTCATTAACACTTGCAGACAGACAAATCAGGAGTTTATTACATGAAGCTTATATGAGTTGCCAGACAACTTCGATCTCACACAGGCTGTTGGGGAGAAGTCAGACATGTTACAAACACTCAGAGTAGTTACACAAGTTTAGGATTTTATCACCTAATCTAATATTTTACCTACTAATGACATAATACTAACTACGTAAGTACTATTCTAAAATATACACAGTGAGGTAATACATCTAATGGTCCAAAGTGTATGATAAGCTTGGCTCTTATTACCTAGTTTTCATACAGTCAAAGGTGTTTCTGTACATCTCTGGTGACATAGCTGTTGTTATGATGCAGATATAATCTACCTACTGAGCAGGAACCCTTTTTTTCCTTTTGCTTTACTGACCTTGTAATTACATTCCCAAAGATTAGTGTCATTCTGTATAAAGCATTCTTAGTCCTTCCAATCACATTTTCGACGATTAGTACCATCCTGTACAAAAATAGAGTTATAAGTGTAATACACGTATCTTCATGTCACGTCCCCTTTTCCTTATGTGATTACATTTAAAAAACAAATATACTACATGCTCAGAGAAAAGAATGACATATTTGCAGGTACCCTTACTATCATCCCTGCTCTGACTTTTATTGTTTACAAAGTGGATTTATATAATATTTTAATAAAGGGTAAGTCTAAAACATATTTTGTTGCACTAAAGAAAATACAGTCAGAATCAAAGAATATATTATCTTCTATCATATTTCTAATAATCTTATAAGTCAACTTCAGTTGTTTCACAAAGACAATGTCAAGTCTTTTTAGGTATATACATTCATAATCCATTGTTAACTAGTCCTATTCAACCCTTTAATAATACTTTAATTTTTATTTATTTATATGCATTTACATATATTTCTACTCACTTCAACTCATTACCCCCACAAGGAGAACTGATATTCTTTTTAGAGAATGTTCAACCTGCATATCGCCACTCTAACTGGAGAATGAACTTTCTCCATCAGGGGGTTTCAACATACAGGTAATGCCCCCTGAAAAACAAGTCTGCTGTTTTACAGCAGCATATTAAGCCGTGACAGTTGGACATTGAAAAAAGCAAAGGCCTGCCATGTTTTTGCGCTCACTAAACAGTGCTTTGCTATTTAGCAAGCCTAAAGTTTAAAAAGTAAATTAATTGAAAAAGTAGAAAATGATAAAAGAAATGAGTGTGTGTGTGTGTTTATTATTGGATATTTCTAGTGTGTGTTCATGTCTGATACGGAAAAAATGAGAGCAAGCGAGAGTAACAACAACATCCTTTTTTGTCAGCTACATTTCTTTGATGGAAGTATACAACATTAATGTCTGGCATTAGTGACTGATCTTTATCCTCAGAAAGTTGGCATTTTACTGCACAGAACAACACTATGTCAAAAAATCAGGTGCAAAAAAGAAGTTGAGGGGGAGACAATTGCAATAAGTTAATAACTTTTTTATTCTGTGATATATGTGATGTGTATTCACTTAAACTGTCTGTAAATGCTGTGTGTGTGTGTGTGTGTGTGTGTGTGTGTGTGTGTGTGTGTGTGTGTGTGTGTGTGTGTGTATCATATTTCTCAATTGTACAGATTTTCATAGAATGTCCACATTTTTGCCTCATATTTTTGGTCTGTTCCTCATAAAATTTGTGATTATCTGGCAAATCACTGAGGATTGAAGTCACTAAATAATGACATACATTTGAGTTTCAGACAAAAATCCTTCAGAAAAAACATGCAAACACAGAACTGTTACTATAGCAACTTTCTAAGTTTATAAGTGTAATATTTAAAATCTGCCTCTGTGAGTGTGTGTGTGTGTGTGTGTGTGTGTGTGTGTGTGTGTGTCACACAAACACACACACATGTGTGTATACACACACACACACACACACACACACACACACACACACTAAATACTTGCACAACTTTCATTTTTAGATATAAAATACTACCTCCAAAAACAATCAAATACACAACAGCAAGTTGGAAACTTGGAGGAACTATTTTACCTCAAATAAATATATATATATATATATATATATATATATATATATATATATATATATATATATAAAGATATAAATATAGATATCTATATATAGATATATACAAATATGTGTATAGTAATATAAAAAAATTAACAGCCCATTCTCTAAGCAAAATATTGCCCTCCAAGGTGTGTGTTATTGTGGAAATGACACACTTCCATGGGTGTAGAGGCCCTCCACCTGTGGATAAGGACCTCAGAACACCCTTAGGTGTGCATTTTTCCACAGTAACACACACCTTGTTTTGTGTTATTGCTCCAATAACATTTTAATGAACCCATGTTAACATGCAAAACACCAAATTACAAATTTTTCTTACACAAATGTAGTTCCTTGTATTTTAGAAAACTCTCAGTGATAAAAAAAAACATGCTTTCAAAGTATTTTGGATTTAAACAAACTGTATTGCTTACAAGTGGGAATACCTTTACACATTCTGAAAATGAATTATTAATTGCCAGTGCATATTTGTAACTACCCTTTGGAAGGGTTAAAACTTTATAGTCTCCCATGATGGCTATACTGCTGGAACTCTTTCGAAGTAAGTTGCTTTTTTTCCCATTTTGATTGTTCTTTAAGCATATTAAACACCTGTTTGGTACAAGATGCCTAATCATGTGCGTGTAAGAATTACGTAGTTAAATTTAACCCTTTACTTGGCCAATTTAACAAACATATAAAATGCATTCTTTAACATTCGCACAATATAAACATTGGCTTTATTTACCTGTTTACGTCTTAAACAAATTGCCACAAACACAATATTTTTGAACCTGTCTGAGATCATGTGAAGAGCTTTATTTTACTTGATATATGCTCAGGTACATCTACAGATGGACTTAGAACTGAGCTTGGACATTTTGACCCTATTCAAGGCTGTTTTTTTAACTAATGTGCCTATTACTGTTACCCGGAATGTGTTTATTTGTAGTTAATTAGTACCATACCTTACTTGAGAGAATGCCCTCAGTTTTGGTGCTTTGAAAGTTCAGCAAGTTGCAGGTTTTACCTATACAAATTGACCATTTCCATTTTAGTCCACTCTAGCAAATGCAGCATAAGAAAAGATAATGTCACAATATCATTGTTACTAAAATACTCTAAATGCAAGATTGTTTCTAGTTTTTGTTTATTTATTCTCTGACCAGATGTGTAATCAAGTATTGTCATGCTCAACTTGTTGTCTAGTTTTATGAATGACAGACATTCTTTTGTTTCAGTCCCTCAAAATGACAAAAGTAAAACATTCTCCTCTAGCTGACAAATATTACAACTTTTTATAACACATTAGTAAATGGTTAGGGTTGCCAGTTTACTTCACAATGAAATAATGTTTTTTCTTGTAATTTTTTTATCTAACATGTTATTTTTTTAAGAATTAATCCTCCCTAGACCTTTTTGTCAGTAACAGCTTTATTGTCACTTGTGGCACATGGAAGATTAAATAAACAATGCATACAATATGTCTAAACCTTTTTATTTGGGTTTAAATGCGTGAACAGGTGTTCTAAGAGCATGAGTTAATTTTGTGTGATAATTTAGCTGAAATAATCCCAACATTAGCATTATCACTGGAGGAGTGAGGTTTAAAGGAAGGCAGGAATGTATGTGATATTGGACTGATGATAGTTACAGAGAAAGAAAACAAATGTGATGTATAATGTATGTTATTGGAAAAAATGGTAATATAATTTGTTTTCTTTTGTATTAGTGTATGTTTGCCTATGTCTTAAGTGATAACTTAATAAAGATGCTTAAAAAGAATATTAGCATTATCATTAATATGCTCATGTATATAAAATGGTTGCGTTATATCTGCATTAATCGAGGTAGAAATATCAGTTATTGCATTTTTTTAAAGCTATAGCTAATCAAATTATCTTACCTCTCACAGCAGAACACATAATAAGTTGTCTAGAAAAGTTTAACAAGCGCAATAATTTTTGTAGTCTTGTTATTAAATATGTGGGTGAGGGGTACCTGTTGCATAGCTGAGTAGCCTTTACCTTCTTAGTCATTGATCATTTCCTTGTACTGTAACAGTTACTCTTAGAAACTCTATTTTATTTGAATATCCCTGTTATAGGTTCATAGGTAGGTACTAGGCTATCTGCCCGAAGGCATTTATAAGCCTAGCCAGAATGTATTGACTTTTGCCGCCCCCTTAGATTAGCTCACTGTGCCTCTGTCCAGCAGAGCCACTGAAGTGATCCCCAGAGTAAACTTTCTGTTTCCCATCCACTTGTCAAGGTTTCTCTTGAAGAGTGTTAGTGAGGAGCTCTGCATAATGTAGATTGGGATCTTGTTCCAAAGCATGGGAAGTCTCTAGGACAGGAATCTATCCCTGGTCTCCCAAACTGCTTTAGCCAAAGCAAGGAATTTATCTTCAAAGGCAGTTATCCTGAAAAGTTTTAAGTGGTGTTTTGCATATGACAAGATAACATAAAAAAGACATTCGTAGAAACAAGCCCTATTTAGACAGTAAAAATACAGTTTAAACAAAGCTTGAGCCTTTAAGAGCTATGTTAATACAGCCAAACCAGTGACATTTTGTAAATATCATTTTACTATTTTACCCAAGTCAGGCTGGGAATAGGTTTGCATATGCACATACACACACAAACACATATGACCACATTTATGTTGCTAAGAACATTATTTACAGTCATGTTTAAATAAACCAAATAAAATATTTTCCTGTAAAGCAGTGAAATTAAAAACACAGTAAAATGTTTTCATAATTATTTGTTTATTAGCGTTTGTTTACCAGGATTGTACTTTTGGACATAAGCTGCCCTTTTTTAGTAGAGGTCCAAGGAGAAAATCTCCAAGTATAATACATGTACAAAATGTTCAAAAAGCAGACAGAAGAAATAACTTTGAAGTATGCATGTTGGCAATCAGTCAATACATTGTGAACTACATATTGTGAACAATCCCTCATCTCCTTTTTTTCAAAGTTTTTTAGTTAAAGTTTCATAAATTAACATAAATGGAAACAATTTAGTGTTTGCTAGCTCAATGTACTTATTTCTATGAAATTGTTTTATTGCCTTGCATACATCATGATGATTTCTCACCTAGCAAGAACTGACTGCTGGTATCTGTAAATCTGAATACTTTAATCTCGACATTGAATCATTTGGCAAACAGACAGAAATCAACATATTTGTGCAGTTATCAGTCCAGAAGATTTATTTTGCAGACATTGTGAAGAAATAATTAATTTTTACAGATCGGATAGCTTTTTTTGCTGATAGAATGATAGAAGTTTTATAACTAATTGCTACTCATGAATGAAAAAAAATGTGAAATTAATGCTGGTTTTAATTTACAATCTATTTTCAGGCACTCTTCCCTTTTGTCTGGTTGTGTAGTTAAGGTCATTTTAGTCCACTGTGTGAATAGTAAAGAAGTATCTTATTAATTAGTGTATAATTATTTTCTAGGGTGCTAGGTAATAGGTTATCTTATGACTGCAGTAAAAGCACAGTCAGGTAATTCTCTGGAATCATTACAATCATTTTGAAGTAACTCTGCAAAATCATTTACTTCTGCAGACAAAAGTAGTACTATTTTGTTCAGACATCAACCAACACACTGTTTTCCACTTCAGAAATTTATTACATGATCATTACATGCATTATCAGACATATTCCATCTTACGCAGGTTGTTAGGGAGACACCAAAGATGTTACAAGCATTAAAACTAGTTACAAAAGTTTAGGATTATATAGCTTAATCTAAAACACCACCTACTAATGACATAATACTAACTATTCAAATAATATTGTAAAAATATGTACAATAAGGTTCATAGGTTTGTACTAGATTAACCTCATGGGCCATTTTAATCCCAACAAATTATCCCATTTGAGAATCAAGCGCTGCACCTTGTGTATGTAATGTAAATTCATTAACCATTATGCCAGCCCCCAACCCTGAGGTAATACATATAATTGTCCAGTGTGTTTCATACGCTCAGTTTTTATCACCTAATTTTCATATAGACTGAGGTACTTTTTTTCTTTGCATCTGTTATTTCTTGTTGTGAAATAGATGCAATCCAGTTACTAAGCATAAACTGTTATCCTCCTTATTCTTATTGTGATCAACTATGTTTGAATTACATTCTTGATGTTTAGTACCATCCTGCAAACAAAAATACAATCTTTTTATGATGTATTTAAAGAGGTAAATGTATATTACATGCTCAAATAAAAGAATGATATATTTACAAGTATACTGCCTATTAGGTACAATATACTAAAAACAAAACTCAGCAAAATATGAAACAATAAAAATACTTAAAATAAGGACAGAAAAAACACTCAACTAAAAAACTTATTTAAATGTGAGAGCATATCAAATACCTCTCCTAAACTTTTTTGGCATACCTTAAAGGACAACAATGAGATTCTATTATTAAATGCTCAACTTCTCTGTCTTTTTTCTCCCTATTTACTGTTCTTGTTATGAATAAACAACAATGCAGCCTTTAAAATATTTTACATTGACTGTTTCTCTCCACTAGAACAGTACCTTACTGTACTGTGGTGGTTTCACTATCGAAAAACATTTGTTTTGCCCTGTTGTAGTCTCCAATACACCGATGTCATCAAGGCCACTGAATACAGGTAGTTTTCTGGCCATTTCCCTCCCCAAACTGACATCACCACTACCATCCTAAAAACTCACCCATGCTGTGATATCACAGCTCCCTGGTTCTTCCCCTACCCATACAGAAAGTAAAGGCTAGAACAAGGAAACAACAAATGAGCCAAGTCTCCTGCTGTGAGCTGTCAATCACAGCAGGTAACTTCTCAAATTACCTTTAGCACTTTGACAGCTAAGGAAGTTAGGTGTGAAGGAGATAGGAGATGAGTCAAATTTATACAATTCAGGCTTCACAAAAGACTGCAATTTAGCCCTTCTAAAATGAAGCAGCAGTAAAAAGCACTTTGAAAGTCTGTTCTGTGGCATTTGCACTGTTTGTGTTTTAAGTAATCATTGAATGGCATGAAATGTTACTTAAAACTAACTGACTGAAAGACGGCAGTGTATGCATGTAAAATCAATGCAGTGACAGGAGCTTTAGGAAGAAAGAGGCCTGCATGATGTAGTTTTTTACAGACAAGCACTGCATTGTGGGATACATAGAGGCAGACTAAACAATCAGAATTACTTCAAGATGGCAGACCCCACATGGTCAGACTCAGAAATTACATATAAAAATATTTAAAAAACTGTAAATAGTCCTGGAGTGGTGTTAAAATGTAGGAAACACCAAACCATGATGAAATAAACATTTTTTTTTGAGTCCGTGGGTGCAGTTCTCCTTTAATCAAACTCCTAAAACCAGTTCTGTCTACCTCTCTTGACTTAAAACAGATAATGAATATGTCAAACCGCTGCATAACTACTTAAAAACTTCCATTCCAACATTAAAAATTACTCCTCATGCAATCCACTAAATCCTAACTCACCAGCTGAGCAGCACATCTAACTTAGAAGGGTTAGTATTCTCACAGCAAGAAGCATGCTTAAAAAACAAGAACAAAAAATGGTTCATTTTGCTCAAAATACCCCAAATAATTCATAAAATTGGATGCAACCTCACTATCGACACCACTAATAATTATTATAAACAGAAGTGTAAGTGAGGGTAAAGCCCCAGTCATAATGAAAGATGTTCATATCATTCTTCTGAACAAATGTAGAAGTCTACAGAAACCAACAACGTCAGGCGTAAGCTATTCTAAATATTCTGGCAAAAACATTACAAGATGTAGTCCATACTCTGCTCATCTCTTTAATATGGCATGCTCAATACTCTCAGCATGGATTTAATAAAGAATACTTATTTGCATTTGTTTCCCAGGGTAGAGCACTGATCTCCACAGACTTTTTTCATACTCAGCCCAGAAGCAGTGTCTGGTTAAGTGACTTGCTCAGAGTCCCACAGTTAGGCAATGGAAGCTAAGGGATTCAAACCCTGCACCACTGATCACAGGAAACAGCTCACTGACAGCTCCTTAATACTATAAGCCAACTGCCAGACTGTCATGTGCCCGACAGATATTCAGTCAGTACTACAAAGCTAATATCACTGGTATAGTTGGCCTACTCCTTGATTTATGGAAAGCTTATGAAACTATAAGAACTCTATTATTATATAGACTAGATGCTTCTCTTGCATCCCCATATACTAAGATGGTTTCAAAGCTTCAACAAATGGGTCTTTTGCAGTTAGGCATTTATAGGTTCATAGGTTCATACTAGGCTATCTGCCCTAGGGCATTTATAAGCCTAGCTAGAGTGTGTTTGGCTTTCGCCATCCATTTTAAATTAATTTTGCTATGCCCTTTTTCGAGGTTAGTATACTGTGCCACTGTCTAACAGTGACACAGAAGTGATACCAGGGGTAAACCTACGATCTCCCATCCACTCATCAAGATTCCTCTCGAAGAGAGTCAATGAGGGACTCTGCCTAACCTGGACTGGGATTTTATTCCAGAGTGAAGGAGCCTCTGGGTTATGAATCTATCCCTCCAGCATGTCCTATTTATTTCAGTGATAAGGTTCAAGTCTCTTGAGCGCGTAGCTCGATGGGATTTGGATTTTATGAGGTGCAGCATGTCCATTAATTCCGGGTTGGACATGGCTTTATATGTCAGGCACAGATCGCCTCTGAGCAGGCGGTATGCCACTGAGTAGAGCTGGAGTTTCTTTAACCGGGCAGCATATGGCATCTGTTTGAGCCCTTTGATCCTCTTGGTGAGGTACTTTTGGGGTCTTTCCAGTTGCTGCAGGTGTCTGGTAAGGTACATCCCAAAAGGGGCATTGTACTCAATTATGGGCCTGATGAGGGATGAGTAAAGAGGCATGATGACCTCCCCTGATCTAGATGTGAATCCCTTCATGATTAGGTGGGCTATATAAAATGTTTTTCAAACCACTTTGGCCACGTGGTTGTCAAATTAGAGATTGTTATCAACTTGGGTCCCCAGGTCCCTAATTACTTCTTCTGTACTTAATGGATTACCACCTATGTGGTAATTTGTGGGCACTTTGTTTTTGTCAAAGGGGATGACTATACACTTTTTGGCATTTAGCTTGAGGCCATGGCTCTAGCACCAGTTGTCTGTTTCTATGAGGCCCTTTTGGAGGATGCTTGTGTCAGCTGGAGAGTTGATTATGGCGCCCAGTTTGCAATCATCTGCGAACTTGGTCAGCCACAGTCCTTCCATGTTGGCCTGTACCTCCGAGAAATATATACCGAACAAGAGAGGTCCCAGGACTGAGCCTTGTGGGACACCACTTGTAACTGGTTTGGAGTCTGACATGGCTCCAGCAATTCTAACCATGTGGGTTCTGTCCTTGAGCCAGTTTGCAACCCATCTAGTGACATAGGGGTTTATATTTAAGCTGGTGAGCTTATCTATAATGCCCAAGTGGGGTATTGTATCGAAGGCTTTGGCGAGGTCCAGGTAGGCTGTGTGGACCACCTTTCCCTCGTCAATGGCCTTGGTGACTGTTTCAAAGAAATCAACCAGGTTTAAGAGGCAGGATCTGCCCTTAACAAAGCTGAACTGGGTAGGATCCAGTGTCTGTAGGTCCCTAATATCTTTATTTATGAGGTCCATGATGATCCTTTCCATAGCTTTGCAGACCAAGCTAGTCAGGCTTATGGGGCGATAGTTTCCAGGATCTGTTGAGGCACCATCTTTGTGGAGAGGGACCACTGTTGATGTATGCCACTCTTTGGGTGCATATCCTGTAGTAAGGCTGAGATTGAACAGTAGTTTTATGTTTGGGTTTAGCTCTTCTTGGAGTTCATGTAGGACGCAGCCCGGGACACCATCTGGTCCCACTGATGCTGTGTTTTTTGCTTTGGAGAGGGCGGCTCTTACCTGAGCATCTGAGGTGTCAGGGGGGCAGCACTCTGCTGGGATAGATATTTGCCCTTTTGGTGGGGAGGGGGGAGAAGTTTGCGCTGAACCTGTCAGCTAGGATGTTGGCAATGTCTGTGGGTTTGGTGTATTTTTTGTCATTTTGGACTAATTCTGAGCATATCTGGGAATTCCCACACAGGTTCCTAACATAACTAAAGAAAGTCTTGTGATTATCCTTAGTGTCCTGTGCAATTTTTCTCTAAAAGCTGGCCTTCGACGATTTTATGAGTGCCCGTAGTTTTTTGCTAATACTGATCAGAGATGCCTTCCCTTTTTGGGATTTTGCTCTATCATGTAGTAGCTTCCTCCTTCTATTGTATAGTTTGTTTATGGCTGGGGTCCACCAGACAGGACGTCTGCCTTTGGAGGATCGGGTCTTGGTTTTATTTGGGATTGCATGATCCATGCATTCCTGAAGGTGTTCATAAAATGCGTTTATAAAGGATTCTGCGGTCTGGGCCGTATTTTCCACAGGCCCGGGGCTTTGAAGGATTCCACCTCGGTTTTGAGGAGTGTGAAATTTGCTTTAGAGAAGTTTTTCACTGTGGTTTTCTGGGCAGGGGGGTGGGGTCGGGATGTGAATATCCAGTGAGATTAGTTTATGGTTTGATCTTACCAGTGAGGGATACACTTCTGGTCTGGAGCATAGAGTCCCCATGTTGGTGATGATCAGGTCCAGTATGTTTTCCCCTCTTGTGGGAGTGGTAACAAGTTGTTCCATAGCATTTGAGTTTATAAATTCTAGGAACCTTTGGGCTAGGGTGTTGGAGCTAGAGTAATGCTGCCAGTCTATGTTTGGGTAGTTGAAGTCGCCCAATATAATGGTGTTTGGAGAGACCTTCCTATTTTCCAGTGTTCTCAGGAAGGCCGAGTGGGGTTCCTGGGTTTGGGAGGGTGGTCTGTAGCAGGCTATAAACTGGAAGGCAGTTTTACCCACTGTTAGTTGCACATGGATAGTCTCTGATGCTTCGTGCTGTGCCACCAACCTGGAGGTGTGGGTATCTTTGACGAATACTGATACTCCCCCTCCTTTTGTGGTTCGGACCAAGTTTTGGGGCCAAAAAGCATGGTATGAGGTATAACCTGGTAGTGCTGGGGTGCTCTCGGGAGCCTTGAACCAGGTTTCTGTTACTGCACAGATATCGATGTTCTCCATGCTAAGGAGAGTTTCAAGTGCATGCATCTTGAGGTTTAGACTTCTGGCATTGAGTAGCATTACTCTTAGTTTCTTATCCCTTGTGATACCTATGGAGGTGGGTTTGTCTTTTGAGCCTTGCCTAAAAAAGGCACTATGGGGGTAGCAAGAGCCTTTGCCAATATCCGAAAGCCCAGGAGTGACAGGTGCAAGCCATCCCTAGCGAAGCATCGTGGCTTGTTGAGCATGTCATCCCAGGCTGACAGGCATTGGATCCCCTTTGAATGACACCAATACTTAAGCCAGTTGTTGAAATTGATCATCTTGTCTTCATATTGTGGCATCATTCTTGGTGAGGGTAAGATGCTACTCAAGGTCAGGGTCATACCAGCCTGGGCTACATGCTCAGAGAGCTTCTCTATGTCTCTTTTCATGTAGTCCAGGGAGGTATGTCTCAGGTCATTCACACCAGCATGGACAATGACTGAGTCATATTTGTACTTGCCTTGGAGTGACCTGAGTGCTTGTGTTATGTGGCGGATCCTAGCGCCCGACAGGCAGCTCACCGTGACTTTCTCCTTGTTCAGCCTGGTGAGCGGGACATCAGTGTGCCTGATGATAGAGTCACCTATTACAAGTGTATCAGGTGTGTTGTTTAGCCTTAAGGGCTGTGACTGTTCGACACACTGGCTTTGTGAGC
Organism: Protopterus annectens; assembly: GCF_019279795.1. Taxonomy (NCBI): domain Eukaryota; kingdom Metazoa; phylum Chordata; order Ceratodontiformes; family Protopteridae; genus Protopterus; species Protopterus annectens. The sequence goes on from NC_056729.1 coordinate 1,963,320,444, forward strand.
TATGTGTTGCACGTGTTTTGTTTTGGGGTAGCGGTGCTTGGGTGTCTGCTTTGGAGGTCTCTGCTGCTTAGGCAGATTTTTATTTAGAGCCTCTGATTATGTTTTTGTGTGTTTATGTGTTTGGTTTGCTGTCGTGGTAGGTCTATGTGAGACTGGAATTGTAGTGAGTGTGGTTTCCTTCTCCTCCTGACTGGTTACGCCAGTACTGAGTTTTGAGAGCTTAGCCTCCAGTTTGGCTATATGGTTGCATCTCTCACATGTGTTGGAATTTGTTGGGAGGAGGAGAGGGTTGTCTGTGTACATGAGGCAGTTGTAACATTGCCTCAAGATTCCCAGATTCACCAGCTGGACCGGAGAGGAGATTGACAACTGACCTTTGGACATGCTAGAATAGTATTGGGAATTCCTTTATAATTGAAAAAAGGGCCAATGGGGAACAAGGTACTCAAGGGGAGTTTGTGAGGGTGTAGTGCTTTTAATTTTTTAGTGCTGACTTAGTGAGCAAGTGCCAGGTAACTTAAATGCAATGTGTTACAGGTAACTTAAATGCAAAAATGACAAACAGTAACTTTCTTTCAAGTGAAACAAGGAAATAAGTACAGTAAGCAATGCAGATTTCACTAGGGATCCACAGAAGCACTGAAAAGCCGAGTTTTAGGTGGAATTAGCATTTCATGGAAATAACAAGCAAACAAACAACAAGCATACAAACAAAGCTAGATTCAGCAGGCCTGGATCTAGTCTATGCTACAGCAAACAAGGTGTACCAATTTCAGTAAGAAATAGTTCAAATATGCAGGCACTATAAGCCTTTAACCAGAAATTCCCAGCTCAGAAGGGCAGAGTCCAGCCTCTCCTCCCACAAGAGTGCAGACCACGAATATTCTTAATGTAAAATAACTGGCCTGAAGCCCAAGTGCCTAAACCAAAACTAATACACCTTTAGAATAACAGACACTGAGCCCTCAATCAGCAGTTCCCAACTTAGAAGGATGTAAGCTACCTGTCCTGCCACCACAGTGCAGGCCACAAACCTTCCTAATGTAAAACAACTGGTCTGAAGCCCAAGTGCTTAATCCAAAAGACTTAGAATGATAGCTACACTTTAATCAAGTTACTACCAAGCAGTAATAAATACAATTGAATACTTTAAAGAATGCCTGGATTAGTGCTCAAGTTATACAAACAAAGCTATATTCAGCAGGCCTGGATCTAGTCTATGCTACAGCAAACAAGGTGTACCAATTTCAGTAAGAAGCAGTTCAAATATGCAGGCACTATAAGCCTTTAACCAGAAATTCCCAGCTCAAAAGGGCAGAGTCCAGCCTCTCCTCCCACAAGAGTGCAGACCACGAACCCTCTTAATGTAAAATAACTGGCCTGAAGCCCAAGTGCTTAAACCAGAATTAATACACTTTTAGAATAACAGACACTGAGCCCTCAATCAGCAGTTCCCAACTTAGAAGGATGTAAGCTACCTGTTCTGCCACTACAGTGCAGACCACAAACCTTCTTAATGTAAAACAACTGGTCTGAAGCCCAAGTGCTTAAACTAAAAGGCTTAGAATGAGTTACACCAAGCAGTAATAAATACAATTGAGTACTTTTAAGATGACACAAAAGCAAAATAAAGTTTTTAAGTGGAAAGAGAGAAAGGAAAGAAAGAAAGGAGTAGCAGAAACTAAGCTGATTGGCCTTCTCAAATGTTCTCCCTGTACTGGGTAGAATGAGGTAATGACACTAGACTGGGAGGAGGGTCCCAGATCAAATTTACACTAGGGGCAGGCAACCGCAAAGCCACCAACTAACACTATACCAACAGGGAGGGAGGGTGGGAAACAAACTACAGAAATGTTTCTCACAGCTGAAAAGCAGCAGTGAGCCTTTAAATGAAAGTTTTAAACAGCTAAAGGAGCCTCTAGAAAAAAGAGTTTAACTGCAACAAGTTATCAGAAACAAACAACCCAACAGATGCTTAATAAAAGTGGACAATTTCCAGTTAATACCTCACACACAGTGAAACTAGCTAGAAAAATACACAATACACAAAGTGTTATAAATAACAAAGAAATAAAGAACAAAATAAACAAAAAACACGATACTTAATGTTATATATTATAGCTCCGAGTTTCCTCAGTGTCTTTCCTTCGATCAGCTCAGTGTGAAATGGCAGAAACACTCACATTTACAAGGACTATCTACTCCATTCATAGATAACAAACAAGTTCCTCAAGTTTATATGTTTGAGTTATTATTCTTCAGTTTGTTTGCCAAGGACATGCTCATCAACTTTGGCAGCCTGCACATAATACAGTATGCTAAAACATGTACCAGCACTGAAAATAACCTCCAAAATAGCTTCCAAATCATAGAAAACACTTAATCATAAATGCAAAAAAAATCTTTTGTTTAGCAATTACTATAAGCTCAACCAGTCTCTCATGCGACAAATAAATCCATACTCTAATATTGTGAAATAACTAGGATGCCTAAGTAAAGACACTCCTCCACTAGAGCAGCCATTCAAACCTACAATGCAAATGTAATGTCATGCTTGGTAAATCATATAAAACCAGATAGTACATGACTTCTTTTGTCATACTAAACTGGCTTCCTCATTAATTTATTCTTCATTGGTTTATGGCTCTATCATCTATACAGGAAGGACCACTTATCTAGACTCTAAACTGGAGCAAATATACCATAAAACAGCAAGATTTATGTTAGGATCTGCCTCTGTAACACATATAGTTGAGGAAAGTATAATTCATACTATATGTCATAGAGTTACAAATCATTGAAGGTTCATCTGGATGAAAACAACCAGTTAAACCTTTAATATGATGAACATTTCTTAAAAAATGTGCTTTCAGATCGGTCTTTCCTCCATAACTGTTACCTTTTACATGACAAACTCCATTGTCACACAGCCACAGAGAAAAAAGAAAATGTCACTGATTAGGGAATCAGTGCTGATGCACATATGAAACCACAGGAATCAGTGCTGGTGCACATATGAAAACCACATTGACATTGATTTCCTATGGAAAACAGTGCCTGGAGAGCTCAACATTGGGGAGCTGACCTTGACCAGATGTAACCTCATCTGAGTGTATCTTGACAAGTTGTGGGGAAACCTGCTAGGATGCTCTAAGAAATCAGAGGTATGAATAAGCTTACACAAAATCAGATAAAACATTCTGGCTCTTGTCTAGCACCAGGAAAGTGACAATGGCCAAAACAAATAATGGAATAAAAGAACAAAAATATGCACAAAACCATAGAAGAAGTCAGACTAGATGACAAAACTATGTTACTTTACAGGTTTTCTGAGCCTAATATTAAATAATTCATAGCAATTTATTGCTTTGCCATTTCTGAAACTGATCTGGGCATTTTATTCATGTGCATACTCTTTTATGAGTGGTTATGGTGTTTTTGTCCTCTTAATTATTTCCACCAATGCTTCTTCCAAATTCTGTAAAGTCCTTGTGATTAGTAAATAACTTGAGAGAGTACCATGAATGTAAAATTTGACTAAAATCAACATTTGTTTTGAATGAAAAGTTTAAAGCAGAGCTTGTCAATTCTTCTAGTCTTAAACTTCTTTAATACTTTCTCTCTTCTAGCTAACTGCACAAAACTATGCTCTTAGCCTTTTCCTGTCAAGTGGGTTTTCAAATTTCCATTTTTAATATATACCCATTGTATATACCTTGCTTCAAAAAGTGAGTACCTCTCGAATGAAATCCAAAAAGGGATTCTTCCACCAAAAGATCTGCAAAGTGAAATAAGGGAAACAGAAAATGTCTTTCACTTCCGATGCCAATCATGCAGTGTAGGCCAAAAGATGTTGAAGGCAGGCTGACTGACCAGGTGCCAATATACTCATCATTCTGCAAGTCTGTTCCATTCCTGTGGGCACCTGAAGGTAAGGAAGGGGGTCAGGGTTCATTTCACTATTTTCTGAATAAACTTGCTGATTCTGGTTGACTGCTGGTTTCAGTAGTTTACACAGCAATGCACATAGAAATAAAAACACGTTTAAAAAATGCCACTAACACCATTGTCTTGGCCAGTTCTCGCCTATGTAAAATATTCACTGAAGGAGAAAATTAAAGCTAATACTTGACATTAGACCTAACACCTGACAAGGCTAAAAGTGTTCTAATACAGAGACTTTTCTGTAGAGCTGGCAGCTCCAAAGGAAAAAATCTTTTGTTCTGATATAGATGATTGTGGAGCATTATGTTTTTATTTATGATTTTACAGTGCTCATAGGTCTGCAAAAGCATCTAGTAAGTGATTATTATTATTACTCAAGCTTTGGCTCAAGATGCCCATCTTCAATCCATGAAATATTGCATAGGAGTTGTGTAATGAGGCTTCAGGGAATTGTATAATGAGGTGTACAGGCTTGTACAGATTCAGGAGTATGGAAGAATCATGGATTCTCTCCAATGCATACCAAAGAAAAACATTGCAGGTGACTTGATGCACAGTACAATAACGTCCAAGCATGATGGCCTCCCAGTCTAGAGTGTCAGAACTTTACCACTACTGTTCCAAACAAGCAAACAAACCAAATTCATTCACTCAATTAGTTATTTATTTTGCAAACAGGTGGGCCGGATCAAAAGGCCCATTTTTAGCCATGGCCAGTTCCAATAAAAATGTGAAAATAATAAGTAGACCAGAAATAGCAGAATGTTGCTGAATTAGTACATCTGCATTCCATTTCTTGAACATTTAGTTCAGAACTGGCATTAAGCGGTATATACATTAAATGAAAGAATGCAAAGTGACTCCAGTAAAACAGGTAAACATAGCCTAAGCAAAGAAGAATGACTTCAGCTGAGAAGCTAAGGTCTTGTAAAGTTTTGGTTCCTGAAAAAAAGGGGAACTGATTTCCTAATGTCAGCAAAATAAACTCTAATTTGTACACATCAACTAGAAACTTCAGTGTTTTAAAAGTGGACTTAGGCAAAGTATTACATACACATTTAACTCTTTCTGGCTTACCTGTAAGTCTACTTAGACAGATGTGGCATAAACATCTGGATTAAAAGTATATAATTTTCCAACAAGTTAAAATGCAGCTTGAAAAACACTAGTGGTTGTAATGTAATCATCTTAAAATGTTTGTAGAAGCTTATCTTAATGCAGAAAAATGAGACAAGTGAGCAATTCAGTTTAAAAAATGATGAGATAAGTACTATAATACGAAATGTATGAGGAGAGCTCATTAAAGCAAACACCATTATCTGTAGATTTAGTGCAATTCAGCTAGCTCTATGATCTAGAGGGATAGAGCCCTAACTACTACCCAGGTGACCCACAGTCAATTAGCAGATCAGGTGCCAGTCAGAGCCGGCAGTGGGGTGGTTAAGGAATGATTAGGTCAAGCTTGCTCATCTTTCCTGGGGGGAAGGATTGACATGCAGGCATGACCTGGCCACTCATTTAGTTCTGCTAGAAGACAAAACAGAGAGTAGCAGCTGAGTCTGGGGGACTGTCCCAAGTAGCCACAACTTATAATTGACCTCAACCTTGAAATTATGCTGGCATATAGAGGTGCAGAGCCATAAACTGTCAAGTCAGGCCTGCTTTTGCATGCAGCAGTGGCAGCTTCCTGGCTCTCTCACCTCTAACAGGAGACCTATCATTACCATCCTAGAAGGAGGAATTGTTGACCTCAGTCTAGAGCAGTTAAACACCCAGGTGAACCATGCATATGTGCCCACAGATTGAGAAGAGATGGGGCTTATGAGAATCACACTGCAGTGAGAAGGGCATGAACAAACCCAGCTAACCAGGAATGAAATCATTCAAAAAAAGTGTAATGCCAACTCATTGAGCTGCTATTATGAACGGCTGTGACCTGTAGAATAGCTCCTAGCTGAAAAAAAGCCTGCATATTTTGGAAGATTCGTCTATGGTTAAATGATAAATCAGGCACTCTGGAAATATGCTTTCATTTTTGCCAAATATATATCAGAATGACTATGTAAAGCAGTATTACACAGGTACAATGTTTACTGTGCAATATCTTTACTGCAGCTCCTCTCTGATGACTAAACACATACTAGCTACCCCTTTACTAGCTATTCTCCTTTCCAAAGATACAGGCATACAGATATACACTGTAGTAATAAGGGCTCCCATTCTAAAATCAGTCCTGCCTTTTCTGTTAATAATCTGAGGCTTGAATAACTAGTAAGGCATCTGTTTTGGAAACTTACCTGTTGATGAGCTCAAAGAAGGATGGAGAAAGGTCAAGCTCCCAAAAAACCATAAGCACGAACAGGATAAAGATTAAGGCATTAACAAGGACATTGGAATGAACAACATCAGCATGTGGGAATAGTGTGTGTCCAGTATTCCCAGATACAAGTAACATGGAAACATCTGCTAGGAAACTGTGTACCACTGCATGGCAGTGTGCATTCAGCTCACAGATTAATACAATAGCAATGCAGCAGGTGTTGCAATAATGTGATATACACAAGCTAAGCTATTAGGTGCATGTTCTGACTAGTTGTGGCATCAGATATTACCAACAAATTAACCATTACCGATAGGTTATATACTGCAAAACTGTCATCTTAGCAGGTGATAGGTTGCACTGGACAGGGATAGCCACACACATAGTATTGCTTCTCAAAATACATGAATTTAGTTTGCAACCTATGAATGGGAGGTTCCACAGCCATGACCACGCTAAGCAGTCTAAGAGTGAGAAGTTTCTCTGTAACTAGATGCCTGTTTTGAGTACCACGATGTGGATCCACTATATTACACTGTACTGCAGCATTTTGTACTTACTTTTTTCTAGGTGCTTTACAAGAGGTGATAGAACTTCTTCGTGGAATGATCTTTAGTCTTACCCCAAGCTATGGAGATCCCCCTACTCTTTATTCCAGCATCATTCATTTTGTCTGTGGCTCACCAGCTTAAAGACTTTGAAGAAACAGACACAAAAGTAAGAGATGTGCAAGTTCAAATACAGCCTTATCCTGCCAGCAAGACAACATAAGATACGTAGTTACATGCAGCATTATCAGGCTTCTTAAATTCCAGAAAAATGTAACTAACGCTCTTCGCTGATGCAGTCTTTTATTAGTCAAGCAAAACAATGTCCTGAAATGTTTACATTTCGATAAATGCTAATTCATTCCCTTTTCAGAGATTGTGCCCTTTGTTGCAGTCATTATGTCATCTTCATTTCCTTCCTCTCTGTACCCTTCAGTAATTTAAGCAATACATTTAGGAGCTTCTGCTGACATAAATTAAAAAGAGGAATAATCCAGCCAGTGTTCAAAATTTGGTTGAATAATCATGTACTGAGAAACACAAGGTGCCCTTAGTAAAACAAGTTAATTTTAACTCTTATATTGTCATTGTTTAGCTTGTTGCTTTCCCAATTTACAGATTGCCCTAACGTTTCAGGATGTAAATATTTTATTTCACAAATCCTTCTGCAACCAATCAAAAAACCTAATCACCTACTACAATGCTGCATCTCAACCCCAGTTAAGGAAAGTAGTCCTGTACTGATAAATTGGACTTAAAATAAAAACCTAGAATAATTAGCATTAACCTGACTGAAACACAACACTATACTACCCTACCAACTAGTCTAAAAGTAATCTTACCTAGACTACTGAAACAAAATCTATTATTACTGCAAAAAAAAAAAAAAAAAAAAAAAAAGCTAACAAGGTACTTCATTCAAAAGTAAAGACAGAAACCCACTCATAAGACAATTTGCTCATAAAGAGCTGTGATAGGTTCAGTAAGCCATATTCAGTAAACAGTGTAGTGATGTAAAGCCTGGCACCCCATTTATCATTTTTTGCAAATAAATGATAAATGGTGTGCCAGGTTTTACATCACTACACTTGTGATTGAAGCTCACTAGTTTGTGATTTTGGGGATGTTGCACTACAGATCAAGATTGCACTGTCCTGCAGCTTGGTAGTGGTATATGTAAGCAGCAGGAGTTGTGGGAGGTACAGCCCCACCACATGGTTGATACAGGAAGGGGTTTTGCTTCTCCCCCAACCCCCCAAAAAAGCTTTAGTGCCTGATATACTCATCATTCTGCAAGTCTGTTCCATTCCTGTGGGCACCTGAAGGTAAGGAAGGGGGTCAGGGTTCATTTCACTATTTTCTGAATAAACTTGCTGATTCTGGTTGACTGCTGGTTTCAGTAGTTTACACAGCAATGCACACAGAAATAAAAACACGTTTAAAAAATGCCACTAACACCATTGTCTTGGCCAGTTCTCGCCTATGTAAAATATTCACTGAAGGAGAAAATTAAAGCTAATACTTGACATTAGACCTAACACCTGACAAGGCTAAAAGTGTTCTAATACAGATACTTTTCTGTAGAGCTGGCAGCTCCAAAGAAAAAAATCTTTTGTTCTGATATAGATGATTGTGGAGCATTATGTTTTTATTTATGATTTTACAGTGCTCATAGGTCTGCAAAAGCATCTAGTAAGTGATTATTATTATTACTCAAGCTTTGGCTCAATATGCCCATCTTCAATCCATGAAATATTGCATAGGAGTTGTGTAATGAGGCTTCAGGGAGTTGTATAATGAGGTGTACAGGCTTGTACAGATTCAGGAGTATGGAAGAATCATGGATTCTCTCCAATGCATACCAAAGAAAAACATTGCAGGTGACGATGCACAGTACAATAACGTCCAAGCATGATGGCCTCCCAGTCTAGAGTGTCAGAACTTTACCACTACTGTTCCAAACAAGCAAACAAACCAAATTCATTCACTCAATTAGTTATTTATTTTGCAAACAGGTGGGCCGGATCAAAAGGCCCATTTTTAGCCATGGCCAGTTCCAATAAAAATGTGAAAATAATAAGTAGACCAGAAATAGCAGAATGTTGCTGAATTAGTACATCTGCATTCCATTTCTTGAACATTTAGTTCAGAACTGGCATTAAGCGGTATATACATTAAATGAAAGAATGCAAAGTGTTCCAGTAAAACAGGTAAACATAGCCTAAGCAAAGAAGAATGACTTCAGCTGAGAAGCTAAGGTCTTGTAAAGTTTTGGTTCCTGAAAAAAAGGGGAACTGATTTCCTAATGTCAGCAAAACTCTAATTTGTACACATCAACTAGAAACTTCAATGTTTTAAAAGTGGACTTAGGCAAAGTATTACATACACATTTAACTCTTTCTGGCTTACCTGTAAGTCTACTTAGACAGATGTGGCATAAACATCTGGATTAAAAGTATATAATTTTCCAACAAGTTAAAATGCAGCTTGAGAAACACTAGTGGTTGTAATGTAATCATCTTAAAATGTTTGTAGAAGCTTATCTTAATGCAGAAAAATGAGACAAGTGAGCAATTCAGTTTAAAAAAATGATGTGTTAAGTACTATAATACGAAATGTATGAGGAGAGCTCATTAAAGCAAACACCATTATCTGTAGATTTAGTGCAATTCAGCTAGCTCTATGATCTAGAGGGATAGAGCCCTAACTACTACCCAGGTGACCCACAGTCAATTAGCAGATCAGGTGCCAGTCAGAGCCGGCAGTGGGGTGGTTAAGGAATGATTAGGTCAAGCTTGCTCATCTTTCCTGGGGGGAAGGATTGACATGCAGGCATGACCTGGCCACTCATTTAGTTCTGCTAGAAGACAAAACAGAGAGTAGCAGCTGAGTCTGGGGGACTGTCCCAAGTAGCTACAACTTATAATTGACCTCAACCTTGAAATTATGCTGGCATATAGAGGTGCAGAGCCATAAACTGTCAAGTCAGGCCTGCTTTTGCATGCAGCAGTGGCAGCTTCCTGGCTCTCTCACCTCTAACAGGAGACCTATCATTACCATCCTAGAAGGAGGAATTGTTGACCTCAGTCTAGAGCAGTTAGACACCCAGGTGAACCATGCATATGTGCCCACAGATTGAGAAGAGATGGGGCTTATGAGAATCACACTGCAGTGAGAAGGGCATGAACAAACCCAGCTAACCAGGAATAAAATAATTCAAAAAAAGTGTAATGCCAACTCATTGAGCTGCTATTATGAACGGCTGTGACCTGTAGAATAGCTCATAGCTGAAAAAAAGCCTGCATATTTTGGAAGATTCGTCTATGGTTAAATGATAAATCAGGCACTCTGGAAATATGCTTTCATTTTTGCCAAATATATATCAGAATGACTATGTAGAGCAGTATTACACAGGTACAATGTTTACTGTGCAATATCTTTACTGCAGCTCCTCTCTGATGACTAAACACATACTAGCTACCCCTTTACTAGCTATTCTCCTTTCCAAAGATACAGGCATACAGATATACACTGTAGTAATAAGGGCTCCCATTCTAAAATCAGTCCTGCCTTTTCTGTTAATAATCTGAGGCTTGAATAACTAGTAAGGCATCTGTTTTGGAAACTTACCTGTTGATGAGCTCAAAGAAGAATGGAGAAAGGTCAAGCTCCCAAAAAACCATAAGCACGAACAGGATAAAGATTAAGGCATTAACAAGGACATTGGAATGAACAACATCAGCATGTGGGAATAGTGTGTGTCCAGTATTTCCAGATACAAGTAACATGGAAACATCTGCTAGGAAACTGTGTACCACTGCATGGCACGTGTGCACTCAGCTCACAGATTAATACAATAGCAATGCAGCAGGTGTTGCAATAATGTGATATACACAAGCTAAGCTATTAGGTGCATGTTCTGACTAGTTGTGGCATCAGATATTACCAACAAATTAACCATTACCGATAGGCTATATACTGCAAAACTGTCATCTTAGCAGGTGATAGGTTGCACTGGACAGGGATAGCCACACACATAGTATTGCTTCTCAAAATACATGAATTTAGTTTGCAACCTATGAATGGGAGGTTCCACAGCCATGACCACGCTAAGCAGTCTAAGAGTGAGAAGTTTCTCTGTAACTAGATGCCTGTTTTGAGTACCACGATGTGGATCCACTATATTACACTGTACTGCAGCATTTTGTACTTACTTTTTTCTAGGTGCTTTACAAGAGGTGATAGAACTTCTTCGTGGAATGATCTTTAGTCTTACCCCAAGCTATGGAGATCCCCCTACTCTTTATTCCAGCATCATTCATTTTGTCTGTGGCTCACCAGCTTAAAGACTTTGAAGAAACAGACACAAAAGTAAGAGATGTGCAAGTTCAAATACAGCCTTATCCTGCCAGCAAGACAACATAAGATACGTAGTTACATGCAGCATTATCAGGCTTCTTAAATTCCAGAAAAATGTAACTAACGCTCTTCGCTGATGCAGTCTTTTTATTAGTCAAGCAAAACAATGTCCTGAAATGTTTACATTTCGATAAATGCTAATTCATTCCCTTTTCAGAGATTGTGCCCTTTGTTGCAGTCATTATGTCATCTTCATTTCCCTTCCTCTCTGTACCCTTCAGTAATTTAAGCAATACATTTAGGAGCTTCTGCTGACATAAATTAAAAAGAGGAATAATCCAGCCAGTGTTCAAAATTTGGTTGAATAATCATGTACTGAGAAACACAAGGTGCCCTTAGTAAAACAAGTTAATTTTAACTCTTATATTGTCATTGTTTAGCTTGTTGCTTTCCCAATTTACAGATTGCCCTAACGTTTCAGGATGTAAATATTTTATTTCACAAATCCTTCTGCAACCAATCAAAAAACCTAATCACCTACTATAATGCTGCATCTCAACCCCAGTTAAGGAAAGTAGTTCTGTACTGATAAATTGGACTTAAAATAAAAACCTAGAATAATTAGCATTAACCTGACTGAAACACAACACTATACTACCCTACCAACTAGTCTAAAAGTAATCTTACCTAGACTACTGAAACAAAATCTATTACTACTGCAAAAAAAAAAAAAAACAAATAAATAAAAAAAAAAGCTAACAAGGTACTTCATTCAAAAGTAAAGACAGAAACCCACTCATAAGACAATTTGCTCATAAAGAGCTGTGATAGGTTCAGTAAGCCATATTCAGTAAACAGTGTAGTGATGTAAAGCCTGGCACCCCATTTATCATTTTTTGCAAATAAATGATAAATGGTGTGCCAGGTTTTACATCACTACACTTGTGATTGAAGCTCACTAGTTTGTGATTTTGGGGATGTTGCACTACAGATCAAGATTGCACTGTCCTGCAGCTTGGTAGTGGTATATGTAAGCAGCAGGAGTTGTGGGAGGTACAGCCCCACCACATGGTTGATACAGGAAGGGGTTTTGCTTCTCCCCCAACCCCCCAAAAAAGCTTTAGTGCCTGATTTGGTACTTTCAAACATGCTTCACATTTGAATATTTCTGAGGTTTTGTCATTGCTGTTTTGGTAAACTTTCATTCGGAAGTGGGATAACTGGAATATGTAATGTCTCATTTCATGGGGCACACTGAATATCTTGCACTGCAAGATTAGAGAACAACACAGTTTAGCGACTTGTGGCTTTATCAGTGTCACAGTGTAGATATTTCATGTATCACACTCCAAATGCCTACATATTATATAATAATATCATATAATATATAATAATATCAGTCTGTAGTTAGATATTATTAAATGGAAAAAATCGTATTCCTCCCTTTTCATAGACATCAGAATATACATAATAACAAGGCCACATTTGAATAGATACAGCACAGATTTGCCTCAAGAGAGTTACATTACTTTTCCCCAACTGATCAAACTGGTCTGCAGCATTGTCCAAATAACTGAATTTCAAATGTGCAGCATTTCTGGGAACAATCACTCAGGTATTAGAACATTCTTCCAGTTTTACTACTTGAAAACTTTCAGTGTTAAACAGTGAAACAGTGGTCATTAACATCAAAGTTCAGCTTTCTTTGTGTCATCACTCCACAGTGCCAATATTTACAGAAGGACACTATGCATGTTTAAGGAACTTCATTTGTACTATGTTCTGGTATTACAATGAATTTGTTTTCTTTCCACTTTTTCCATTTTGTATTACTTGAGATGAGAACTAAACCAACACATTTGCACCAAATTTCACTCATATAAAAACATTATCATAATTTTCAATAATAAAGGCCGCGGTGGTGCAGCGGTTAGTGTTGTCGCCTCACAGCAAGAGGTTCTCCCATTTGATTCTCGGCTGGAGTGCCTTCTGTGTGGAGTCTGCATGTCCTCCCCATGGTCGAGTGACATTAAAGACATGCAGGTAGGTATGGGCGTGCCTTCTTTGAAGGTTGGGTGTCGGGCTGGCAACTCGGCACCGTAAAAATTCACTGCCAATCATTAGTGGACAGGAGTTCCGCTGTGGCGACCCTTAACCGGGAAAAGCTGAAAGACTATTATAATTTTCTATAATGTAAAAAGAAACACAAATTTTTATCTCAACTAATTTTCTGGTTCAAAAACTAACTAAAACTATTTAAACTACAAACAAATTTTCATTTGAACCTATGAACTTTATTATTTTCTAAGTAGCTTACTTTGTTAATTATTAAGTTAAATGTATAAGAATGATTTCTGTTAATTCTATACTTGTAATTTATTTCTGGTGTATTGAATTGAATTTCAGTGGTATTAATTGTAACTTTGGAGCATTTTACATACTTCTGTGATAATAAACAAACAGTGAAACACTCATTAAGCACATGCCTGTAGTTAGTAAAGTGATGGGTAGGTCTTCTGGATAACTTACAATAACACAGCTATGGCTGACACTAAACAATTAATTTAAAGGAAGTAAATTTACACCTGGACTGAGCCTGAAAATGGTCCATGTGGATTAGTAGTGTTCTGCCCTGATTAACTAAATCATGGCCGAATGAATGAATAGTTAAATAAACAAACTGCTACGGATGTTTATGTTGCTTTTGGCAGACAACTTTGCATTTCAGTGCTTTATTCTTAAATGCAGTGCTTGCTGCCTTTGATGAATAGTGTACATTGCATTTAAAAATAACGTGCTGATGATGTTGCCAAAAAATTTTCTGAACTAGATCAGTTTTACCTCAATAAATGGTAGCAACAACGGTCACATAACAACAAACTTTTAGCTAAATGCATAAATGTTTCACAATCTGATCTTGAAGAAACACATTTAGGCTATATTACACAATCCAGGCCTATCAACGACTTCCTCCAATCTTCAGAGCTATGGGCAAAGCCAAATAATTGAAACTATACAGACATTGTTGCAGCAGCTTTTGTTCAACAACTCACAAATCATGCAAGATTAAAAGCAGAAATCTTCTGCAGAGTACAGACATTTATGCCACAGTAGAGTAATCCAACATCCTTCAGAAAAATCACTTTAGTCCTTCAAAGGCAGAATAATGACCCAACTACAACAGTCATTTTAATTTATTTCATTTACAGACAGTCCCATACCCTGCAGTTGTAGTTACTTTGTCGTCTGTGCACAAATGTCTGATCGTAGTAAAATAAAAGACAAAATAGTCACAAAAATGATTTCAGAACAGTTGCTCACCGGCATTCACAACCCATATCTAGGTTCCTACAAGGAATAATTTGTGCAGATTTCAGATGTCTGGTTGTAATAAAAATACATAAATACAAGCCACATCATGTATTTCACAGTCAATTTTACACAAATTCACAGGTGCTTGCGTAAAGGATACAGGTTATCTTTGGCTGCCTGTCAGTAATACTTTCTGAATATCTCAAATGTCAAGTTGTAATACAATAAAACAGATTATTATACAATGCATTTCAAACTCCATTTTATGCAAACAGACAGTTGCTCACCAGCCTTGACAATATACATCTGGTTGCTTGCAAGGAATAATTAAAATACAATCTCATGCTACTGCCACTGCTGCTCTTTAGCAGTCTGTGACTTTGCCTTTACAGTTAAGATTTTATGGGCTTTCTGTTCCTTTTCTGATGCTGTCGCATGATCTGTGGGATAGCATAGGAGCAGAAAGCCTAAAGATAATTAGTCAAATGCATTGGCTTCGCCCATAGGGCACTGAATGCTGTGGCTGCTTTAAATAGGAAAGCTGCAGGATACTTGCTTATTTTTTGAAATAAGGAAACATGGCATTTCTTTACTTAAATATAGACAGATAAATGGACTGTGGCACCCAGCAGCCACTGCTACAGTGCCTTACTTCCACACTGTCCATGGGCTCCCCTGGAGCTGTAGCCAACAAGTGGCCACCCAAATCAGTTAATTCACTACTGCTCCAACTTGAAGGAGATTTTAGATCACTATGTCTTATCAAGATTTTAGGGGCTTTCTGCATGGGTCATAGGATCATAGGTTCATAGGTGCTTACTAAGCTAATGACCACAAGGGCGTTTTTAAGCCTAGCCATGCATCCTAAATCTCTGACAAGTTCTGATACCCTTGATAAATGTAAGCATGGGGCTGGGAGATGAACCATTTACAGGTTACCTGTGCCCATTAGAGATATAGTGCCAAACCAGGGCTGAATATCTGGGTTCCCATCCAATTGTCCAAGTTGCACTTGAACTGGGTTAGGGAGGATCTCTGCTTCACATGGATGGGGAGTCTGTCCATAGATGGGGTAGTCTCTGGGATACATACCTATCTCTCCAGCAGGTCTTATTCATATCACAGGCAAGGTTTAAGTCTTTAGAATGGGTAATTCTGGTGCTGTTTGTTTTGTGGATATGGAGGAGGTCCATCAGAGTGGGGTCTAACAATGCCCTGTATGCCAGGCATAGATCTCCCTGCAAAAGCCTGTAGGAGACAGAATACAGGGATAGGGCTTTGAGGCAGTCTGCATAGGACATTTTACTAATGCCCTGTATTCTTTTAGTGAGGAACCTCTGTGGATGTTCCAGTTGTTGGATATGCCTGGTTAGGTACATACCAAAGGAGGCATTGTAATCAATGATAGGTCTGATGAATGCTGAATACAGTGGAACAATGACTTCCTTGGACTTAGATGCTATACCTTTGTTTATAAGTTGTGCAACATAGAATGATTTCCTCACCACTGTAGATGCATGATGGTCAAAGTCTAGATTACTATCTATGTGTATCCCTAAGTCCCTGACTACTGGGTCAGCTCTAAGGGGTGCAATGTCAGTATGATAGTTACCAGGGAAGACCAGGTCAAGGTAGGCAGTGTGAATGATTTTGCCCTCATCCATTGCTTTGGTGACCTTCTCAAAGAAGTCCAACATGTTGAGTAAGCATGATCTTTCCTTGACGAAACCAAACTGAGTTGGGTCCAGTGTCTGGAAGTTTACTATATCTCTATTGATCATAGAATGAAGAATGATAATTCTTTCCATGGCTTTACATACAAGACTAGTAAGGCTTATGGGTCTGTAGTTTCCATGGTCTGTAGATGGCCCACCTTTGTGCAGAGGAATGACTATAGCCTTTCTCCATTCATGAGGCATGAAGCCTGTTTGGAGGCTACAGTTAAATAGTAATTCCAGAGGCCTTGATAGGTCATGTTTCATGGTATTTAGAAGGCATCCTGGGATATTGTTTCGGCCCAGTGATGCAGTGTTCTTGGTCTTAGAGAGAGCATTAAGGGTATGCTCCCTAGTGATAGTAGGGGGAATTATATTTGATGATTTTCCTGAGGGAAGGTTGTGGGGGAGAGAGGAGTAAAGTTGGAACTGAATTTATCAGCCAGGAGGTTTTCTATATCTTCTGGCTTGGTATAGGTGGCTCCATTTACAATGAGCTCTGCACACAATTGTGTATTGCTTTTGAGGTTACAGACATAGCTAAAGAATACTTTGTGGCTGTCCTTGGCTTGGGATGCCAAACTTACCTCAAATTTGGATTTGGTAGACTTTATTTGTCCTCTGAGTTGTTTATGTAGTTTGATGAGAGTGCCTTTATCCTGCTGGGTGCTGCACCTCCTAATTTTTGCCATGATTTTCTTCCTGTTATACAGCCTATTGATTTTGTGATTTCGCCAGGGTGGCTTGTTTTTTGAGTTAGTTCTGTACTTCCTGGTGAGTACAGCGACTCTATGCAGCTATTAACATGCTTGTACAGGGTTTCTGTGAACAGTTCTGCATAGCCAGCAGTGTTCGCAGGGTTTATAGGGGCTTGAAATTTTGCCAGGTTCTCCCTTAATAGTAGGAAGTTAGCCTTTGAATAGATCCTGAATATTCCAGGTTTAGTTGGGGGTCCAGGTTTTATTTTTACTTCAAAGGAGACCATTTTGTGGTCTGACCTTACTAGGGAAGGCATTACAGTAGGGGCTGCGCAGCAGTCTCCCATATTAGTGAGAACCAGATTCAGTATGGCTACGCCCCTGGTTGGTGTATTGACTGGTTTACTATCATATTTGTGAACGTCATTTAGATGAACGCAACAATTTCCGACAAATATTGTCGGAAATCAAAACACCGAGCAACCAAAATATCGAACGGAGCATTTCAGCAATGTCAAATATCGACTTTGCTGAAATGCTCACATCTGCCCACAACTAAAAATAACATTTGCCCACAACTAACAATAACATTTGCAGGGGGGCAAGCCCCCCTGCACCCCCCACACCCCCCCACTTATATATACAAATACACTTATATATACAAACTCCAAGATCGCACTACAGTGAGGGTAAGGGTACATTTCGCGATCCCTACTATAGTGCAATCTGCACCGCAATGTTGAAGCTGACAATAGCGGCTGTTCACTCATGTCAGCTTCGACATTGTGGTGATCGAACTCGCAGTTCGAGAAAATGATTTTTGCACATATTTGATCGTCTAAATGACAATCGAATATGTGATAGTAAACCGTATTGACTATCTGGTCCAGGGAGTTTGTGTTTACAAAATCCAGGAATCTCTGTGCATATACATTTGATGTTGTAAAGAATTCCCAGTTAACACTGAGGTAATTAAAGTCACCCATGAATATGGTATTGGGTTGGATGGTTAGTGCTTCTAATAAGTATAAATACATGGTATGGGTTTACTGGGTCATAGAGGGGGACCTATGGCTTGCAAGGAATTGGTATTGGATTTTACCTATGGTGATTTGAACATGAAGCAGCTCAAGTGCATTGTCCTGTTTGACTAGCCTTGAAGTATATTTATTTTTGATGTAAATAGAGACACCTCCACCTTTAGTCTCTGCCTGTGAAGTAGCTGGTCTAAATGTGTGGCAGGCATTATGACCTTGCACTGTTGGTGTGCTCTCCGCAGCTTTAAACCTTGTCTCATTGACTGCACAGATGTCAGCATTCTCTAGGGTAAAGAGAGCTTCTAGGGAGTGGAGTTTTTATGTTTAGACTCCTAGCATTGAGCAGTAATACCTTTGGATTTTCTTGATTGTGATTTGCTATGTTGGAAGTGTTTCAATTTGACATTCCCTAAAAAAAGGCACTATGGGGTAAGACAATGTTTTAGCTAATATTCAAAAACTTAGAGGGGAGAGGTGCAAACTATCCTTGGCAAAGCAGTGTGGTCTGTTGACCATCTCCTTTCATGCTGACAAATATTGTACCCCCTTAGAATGACACCAGAAATTAAGGTTATTGGGGAAGAGGTCGTTAATTGTTATGAGGACTCGGCTTAGATCTTTATGATGGTTATTATTAGCTTACTATGTTTTGGTGTCTAGTATCAGCTACTTACTGAGAATGGTACTTATAACTCAGAGGCCTTCGTCAGGAGATTCCTGTAGTATTATCTACTTATTCATGTTCAGTCAGGGACAAGAGATTTTCAGTTTTCAAAAAATGAAATTAAGTTTTCATGAGGTTAAATCTGGGAATTATACCCATGATTTTTTAAATGTAATTTCCTGTCATTAGTGTGATTCTGTTATAACTTTCATCTGCAGTCATATAAATTGAACATTAAAACAGATTCTAGGCACAGAACACTCAGTAATGCAAGCTGGCGAAATTACATATAATAAATACGAGCTGAATTGCATCTTGTAGTGAAATGGTTCTCTGTCCTACACACCCAAATTCCATGAAAATGCCATGATTTTTCAATTCTCAAATTGTCATGAATGAGATTTACTGGTATATTTCATAAAAAAAATCAGTGCACTTTATGTTCATTTAAATACATAATGATATACTATGATGAACGTTGATGGCATTTTAAACCTTGAGGTCTATATTTCCATTGAGAACCCTCTAAATGAACTTGCATATGCATGCCACACAAATTATTATATCTAGCTTCATTAATCTTGATGCTGTATACCCATATATGATAGGCAAGAGTGCAATCTGAGGGCGATTGTGATTTATGTGCAACTATGTTACTAACATTCCTTCAAAAGTTTCCATAGAAAAATGTAAAAATATATACCCATATATGCTAGGTAAGAGTGCAATCTAATGGTGCTTCCTTAGGAAATGTAAAAGCATTTATGTACAGGGAACACAAATAGTCAAATTCATTCAGTGGTTTTGGGAACATGTGTCTGGAAAATGACAACTAACAGTTATAATATGACTTAAACTTTTTGCCTACACGAATTTTTCAAGTAACAGTTCTGGGATAACAAAGGTGGAGCCTAAAATGCACTCAAAATGCACTCACTCGAGGCACTCCTTAAAATGGAGAACATTGACATCTGTGCAGTGACAGAGGCCTGGTTCAAAGCTCCAGAGAGCACCCCTGCATTACCAGACTATAATTCATACCACACCTTTCGGCCACCAAACCCGGAATGAAACACTAAAGGTGGATGTGTGTCCATATTCATTAAGGATATCCACACCTCCAAGCTAGTTGCTCAGCATAATGTATCCGAGATTATCCAAGTTCAACTAACTCTGGGCATAACCGCAATCCAGATTTTAGCTTGCTACAAACTCCCACCATGCCCCAGGATTCCCACTCCTCTTTTCTTGATACACTGGAAAATATTAAGGCACAACCCAACACTCTAATAATGGGTGATTTCAACTAACCTACCATTAACTTGGAAAACTACTCATGTACCAACTCTTTTGCTCAACGTTTTCTGGAAATCATCAATTCCAATGCCTTGGATCAACTTATCCACACCCCCACCAGGGGCAGCAATATCCTAGACCTGGTCATCACCAATATGGGTGACCGGTGTTCCACACTAAAGGTCAGCTCCTCATTGGTCAGATGCGACCACAAACTAATCACCCTAGACATCCACATCCCGCTCCCACCCCCCATTAGGAAAACAACCATAAAAAATTTCTCCAATGCCAACTTCACACGTCTTAAGACAGAAGTGGCAAACTTCACGACACCCATGCAGATGGACAATAGAGGTACGACTGCTGAATCCTACACAAATGCACTTTATACGGACTTACACAAGTGCATGGATTGTGCTATCCCTAACAGAACCAAGATGCTATCCTCCAAAAAAAGGAAGCCAATCTGGTGGTCTTCTGCCATAAACAAACTCTACAAAAGAAGAAAGAAACTGTTGCAAAAAAGAGTAAAATCCCATGATTGGAGGAACTCCTTGGTCAGCCTCAGTAAGAAGCTGATATCCCTCATAAAATCCTCCAAAGCTAGTTATGAAAACAAAATTGCCACTGATTCTAAAGACAACCACAAAGCATTCTATAGCTATGTCAAGAATCTCAATGGCAACACTCAGATCTGCTCTGAATTAAAGCACAATGACACTAAATATACAGAAAGAAAAAAAACAAATACAGAACCAACTGATATTGCCAACATCCTGGCAGATAGGTTCAGTGCTAACTTTACCCCCCCCCTCTCACCCCCTAAAGGGCCCATCTTTATACCGGAAGAATGCAAAGTTCCTATAATCACGGCTGCACAGGTAAAAACCTCCCTCTCCAAAGCCAAGAACATAGCATCCATGGGACCTGACAACATCCCAGACTGCCTTTTACATAAACTACAGAATGAACTAGCACCCCACCTAAGTACCATGTTCAATCATAGCCTCACCTCAGGCTTTGTGCCCAATGAATGGTGCACCATGACAGTCATCC
This sequence comes from Protopterus annectens, assembly GCF_019279795.1. Taxonomy (NCBI): domain Eukaryota; kingdom Metazoa; phylum Chordata; order Ceratodontiformes; family Protopteridae; genus Protopterus; species Protopterus annectens. The sequence continues at coordinate 1,963,341,394 of NC_056729.1, forward strand.
CACTCCATAAAGGGGGCCACAACAGACCCCGGGAACTACCGCCCCATTAGCCTGACGAGCCTGGTCTGCAAGGCCATGGAATATATTTTATTTATTTATTTATTTGCAGTTGGTTTACCAGGATAGTCCATTGGGCCAAAAGAACCCGTTTTCAATGGAGTCCTGGGGAGAAAAGCTCCAGCACAGACAAAATTAGGTACATACAAGATTGCTAAAAATAATGATAATTATACAAGTAGTAGATAAAACATTTTGCTCAAAATTCAAGAAGCATTCAAAACAATACAATAAATGAAGATTAATGCAAAGTAAGTGAGCTGAGACAGTAATGTGATTTACATAACAGAGTTGTAATTGAGAAGGAACATAACATTACATTACAGAGTAGTTATTCTGAAGGAACACAAGCTTTGTTAGGTAAAGTTGAGTATGAAGGCATAGAGGAGGTTGGATGCCATATATTTATGAGGGGTGGGAGCAAGAACAATCCCATTGGGACCCGAGATGTGTATGGAGAGAGTTTTTGAATATGTAGTGATTAGAGGTGGTACGAATGGATGGTGGGAGTGAGTTCCAGAGACGGGACAGGTTAGAGGATAATAAGTGTTTACCTGGGGGATAAGATGGTTTATGAACTTTGAGTAGGTTTTGATTGTTGGACCTTAAGACTCTATTTGGTAGGTGCATTTTGAAGGCAGAAGACAGGGAGGGACAAAGAGAGGGGTTAAGAATGAGCTTATGAGCTAAAGTCAGCTGTATAAAGATAAGATGATTAGGTAGTTCGAGCCAATTTAGTTTATGGAGAGAGGAACAGTGGTGGGTGGAGGACCTATGGCTATTTGCGAATTTGGCAATTTTGTTATAGCAGGAGGAAAGCTGGCTTTTTAGAGAGGTCTGAAGATTAGTCAGTAGTGGAGCCCCGTAAAGAAGAGAGGGGATGAGAAAGGAGGAAGCGAGAGTGATTTTGGATGATCTAGTAAGATACTGATTCTGCCGGTAGAGCATACCTAGTTTTTGATGAGTTTTCTTAATATTTAGTTGTAGATGGGAGTTGAATTTAAGCTGATTGTCAATTAGAACACCTAGTAGCTTAGTTTCAGATACTAGTTCCAAGGGTGAGTTGTTTTGGCTGGTAATTGAGAAAGAGTTTATATCGAAAGAAGTAGATTTGGAGGGGGTAAATACCATTAGTTTTGTTTTGGAGGCATTGAGTGCTAAGTGATTTATTTTCATCCAATGCTCAGTAATTGAGAAAGCTTCCTGAGTAAGTTTTTGGAGCAGAGAGGGGGAGGTGGCAGAGCAGATAATGGTAGAATCGTCTGCATATTGGATGATGTTTGCAAATGGGATAGATTTGTGGAAGTCGTTTATAAATATATTAAAGAGGAGGGGACCAAGAATAGATCCTTTGGGAACTCCAGTGGGGGTGCTAAGGAAGGAGGAAGTGGCTTTCTTCCATATTACAGCTTGGTATCTGTTTGATAAATAACTGGAGAACCAATTTATGGAGGAGGGAGAGAGATTAAGTTCTGACAGTTTGGATAGGAGCAGGCTGTGTGAAATAGTGTCGAAGGCCTTGGAGAGGTCTAGTAGTAAGGTGGAAACAATGTGACCGGAATCGCGTGCTGTATTAACAGTCTCAAGAAAGGACAGGAGGGCTGTCATAGTGCTATGATTTGGCCTGAATCTGTGTTGTGTAGGGGTTAAAAGGTTGTTATCTAAGAGATGTGGTAGGAGTTGAAGCTGGATACACTTTTCCAGAAGTTTAGATATGGGCGACAGGATAGCAATAGGACGGAAGTTATTGACGTTGCAATTGTTGCCTCCTTTGTGGAGGGGGATGATGAAGGCTTGCTTCCATAGTAGGGGCACTGTGCATTCATGGATGGAGCGGTTGATTAGAATGCTGATGGGATAGGCAATAGCTTCTGCGGCTATACTTAGGAAGTAAGAGGGAATGTTGTCAGGAGCATTGGTACACGGCTTCAGTTTCTGAAGGAGTTTCTTTATGGTGGAAGTGGGAATAGGTTTAAATGAGAATAGAGAAGAGTTGGGAGAGAGAGAGAATTTGAGGAAGATATGGGTGAAGAGGGAGTTAGAGTAGTGGAAGAGGTGGAAGATAGATGGTGAGAAGATGAGAGTGAGGAGGAAGTGGTGATGATGGGAGGGTTGTTTGTGGGAGAGATTGGGGGTGTATTAGGTAATGAGGAGGGGTGTGTGAAGGAGGATGTGAGTTTGCTAATAGAGTCGATGAAAAAGGAGTTGAACTGTGTAGCTAGATCTATGTCTGGGATATTTGGGTCTGGGGTTGGGGTGTGTGGTTTGCTGGGGTTTAGGAGGGTAGAGATTCCCTTCCAAAATTTTTGTGGGTTAGTTTTATTGTTGTTTTGGAGTGTGAAGAAGTATTTTTGTCTGTCAGAGATTATAAGCTTTTTTACTTTATTTCGAAGGGTCTTGTAAGCAATATGTTGTTCTGGGGTCTTATTTCTCAGATAGAGTCCCCAGGCTTTGTCTCTAAGGCGCATGATTGATAGTGTGGTTTTGGTTAACCAGGGGGCAGAATTTGTTTTTATTCTTTTTGTTCTTAGAGGAGCTTGGGAATCAAGTATTTCTAAGAAGGTAAAGTTGAAGTGAGCAACTGCGTCTTCTAAAGGTAGTGTCTTTAGATTGTTCCAATTAACTGCTTTTAGAGAATATATGAAGGTTGATGGGTTGAAGTTTTTGTCATTGCGGGTAGTGATGAAATTATGGGTTCGGTAAGAGATGCAAGGGAGACGGCGAGTGAAAGTAGGCAAATGATCACTAAGAAGGTCGGGAAGAGTACCACTGTCTGAGAAATAGTGGGGATGTGACACTAGAATCCAGTCAAGGATGGTGCCACAGGAGGGGTTTGTTGATGGGTGTGTTATTGTATTGATTAGCTGGGAAAACTTAAATAGGTTGATGTTAAGAGGGTTGGTTGAAGACTGGATGGAGGCCCAGTTGATGTTTACATCTCCTAAGATAATGGTTTCATTGCTGATATTGTTAGAGAGCCATGAGAGGATGTTTTCAAGTGTGGAAATATTGTCCCTTGGGGGGATGTAAAGGGATGCTAGACAGATGTGTTTGTGCTTGTTAACCTGTAGGAGAGTGAGGAGTACTTCAGCATTGTTAAATTTTGGAGTACGTTTGTTATAGGGGGTAACTAGTAAGGAAGAAGAATATAGGAGAGCAACTCCACTGCCTTTTTTTTGGGTCCTGTCTTTTCTAAGGATTGAATAGCTAGGTGGAGTAATTTCAGAATCCTTTATAGAGGGTTTTAACCATGTTTCTGAAATAGATAGTATGTCAGGTTTGTTATACATGAGCCATGCGTGAAGGGTAGGGACTTTATTGACAATACTTTGTGAGTTTAGAGAAGTAAATAATATTGGCCTGTTTGAGGAGGAAGAGGTGGAGGGGCCAGGGTTGGGATGGATGTCACCAGATAAAAGGCTGGTGATGAGATGAAAGATTGGGTTAGAAAGGAAACTGAGTAGAGTGAGGAAGCGATTAGGATCTGTAGTGATGATCAGAGGGTCTTTAGCTACTATGGGGATGGGGTTTCTCAGTGAGGGGAAAACTTTGAATGAGAAGGTTAGAAGTTGTGTTATTGGGTATAGATGGGGAGAAATAGGAGAGTTTAAGGGTGAGAGAGGGGAGTTCAGGTGGTAGGTTGTGTGATAAAGTTGTGAATGATAAGAAGTAGGAGGCTGGGTGAGGTAATAAAGATATGATAGTTTAAGAGATAGTAATAGTAAAATAGAGATAGATGGGGGATTTAAAGGCATGACTAAAAATGTTACTTGGTGTTACGTGTTATGGTTGTCTTATGTGTTTTGTAAGTTTATTGTGCAGTGGATAAGGAAAGAGTAACAGGGTCGGGTGGAGTAAAGAGTAGTAGGAATAGTGCTAGGGGTGTGAGTTTAGAAAATGAAGTGTAGTATTTTAGGTTAGCTGTAGGTGTGGTTACAATAGGATGATAGGCTGATAGGGGTGTGTCTAGGGAGTTGTGTATATCATCATGGAACTCATAAACAAAGACATTGGAGATCTCCAAACTCTGGACCCCACACAGTTTGGGTTTGTAAAAGGCAGATCATGTCTCCTAAACCTGATAGACTTCTTTGAAGTAGTCACCAAAGCCATAGATGAGGGTAAGATGGTTCACACAGCCTATCTAGATCTCGCTAAGGCGTTCAACACCATCCCCCTCTCTGGAATTATAGATAAACTCACTAAACTAGGTATAAATCCCTATGTCACAAGATGGGTTGCCAACTGGCTTACTGACAGAACCCACACTGTGAAAGTAGCAGACTCCAAATCAGACTTCAGACCAGTGACAAGTGGAGTACCACAGGGTTCCCTGGGTCCTCTCCTGTTTGGTATCTACTTCTCTGAAGTACAGGCTAACACAGAAGGTCTTTGGATAACTAAATTCACAGATGACTGCAAACTAGGAGCCATAATCGAAACTCCTAACAATGTGGACATCCTACAAAAGGGCCTCACTGAGACAGATGCCTGGTGTCAAAGCCATGGTCTCAAGCTCAATGCCAAAAAGTGCATTGTCATCCCCTTTGGTAAAAACTCTGCACCCATGAACTACCACATAGGCGGTAGTCTACTTAACACCAAAAGTGTGATAAGAGACCTTGGGACACAGATGGACAGTAGTCTCTCCTTTGATAATCACATCGCCACAGTGGTCAGGAAATCCTTCCATGTGGCACACCTTATCACAAAAGGTTTCTCATCCAGAAAAAAAGAGGTCATTGTTCCCCTCTACTCATCACTCATTAGACCCATTATAGAGTACAACGCCCCTTTTGGTATGTACCTCACAAGACATCTACAACAACTGGAAAGGCTGCAAAAATACCTCACAAAGAGGATTACCGAAACAAATGCTTTACGCAGACCGTCTCAAAAATCTCCAGCTTTACTTCATTGCATATCGCCTACTCAGAGGCGATTTCTGCCTAACATACAAAGCTATGTCAACCTCAGAGCTGTTGGACATGCTCCACTTAAAGAAATCCCAATCCCTCCGAGCTACACACTCTAGGGACCTAAACCTTGTCACCACAATAAACAGAACATGCTGGAGGGATAGTTTCCTGTCCCAGAGACTTCCCATACTCTGGAACAGACTACCTGTCTATGTCAAACAGAGCTCCTCATTAGCACTCTTCAAGAAAAATCTTGATGATTGGATGGTTAATAAGAAATTCACCCCGGGGATCAGTTCTGTGGTTCTGCTTGACAGGGGCCAGGAAAATAATTTTCTTGGGTGGCGAAAGCCAGGGTACCTTTTTGGCTAGGCTTGTATAGGCCCTAGGGCCAATAGCCTAGTACCTACCTATGAAACTATGAACATATGAACCTAAACTTAGCAGTAACATTAGAGAAAGCTTTGTTTGGGAGAAGACTGACAATCCAAATATCAGGATTTGTTGGGTGATGGTGATGATTCATAGATGATATGATGATGGGAAGTATTGTCATCTATGCGAGGAGAAGTAGGACCGTGGATGTGTAACATATGTAAGCATAATTACCTGGAGCTTTGTAAAAAAAAATATATGTCATTGTATATCAAATTGATTTGTACAGATGTTTTGTTATAAAATGTATTTGTAAAGTTGTGTTAAAAAATGTACCAATAGTGGATCCTGACTGTTTTGTAACTAATTAAATGTATATGTTTTAACAGAGGATACTGGAAGAGAAAGGGTTAATCTCAGCCCAGCTAACTTTAAAAATAGTTTGAAATTAAATTACCTGGTAGGCCTTAAAGATTATATCTTACAGTTCTGATTGCAGCTAGAGATGAAATGTCTGTGAAACCAAGGACTAGGAATCCTTGTTGTATTGACCATCATGGTGAACTAATTGCTACCCTGTAAGGGTGGAAGCGTTGATATGGTTTTATGGTTTGCAGGTGTTATAACACATCTTAGAAAAGCTCTATCTGTGTGTACAGTAACACATATGTGCACGATTCTGGTTCAGTTTCTAGTAATGAGGATAGTATGGGAACCAGAAATGAGATGACCAGATGTATGTGATGTCATTCTGTAATCCAGGACAAAAATGATGTTTTAATACAAGATGAGGCTGAAGTATCAGGGCAGTCTGTTTTTGGAACCTGACAAAGAAGGACCCCCACCTACTTCATCTTGCCTTGCTCTAGTAAGTGAACAGGGAATAGTAATTCTTTATATCATTCATGAAAATATAGTAACATTAGTTAAGTACTGTTTTTTCCTGTATCTGTGAGAATCTATTCATCTGTGTTATTTTAATATTGCATGTGATTACAACTCTGGTGTTTATTGTGAATAGATATTCTGTATTTTCATGTTCTTTTATTTATTATTAAATATATTTAAACTTTTCATTGTGGCAGGTCCTTTAGAGAATGGTTTAACCCTGAGAGTGCTTATATCTATTTGGTGACTGTGACCACTCCTGAAAGCCTTACTGCATTGGTCAAACACTATCATTTGCATTAATATTAATTTCACTCAATCTGATTGGGTACCATTGAGAGAGCTTTAGTGTAGCTGGCTTTGAACTGTCTGGGGGCAGTGTAACTACTTTATAGTCTGGGCAGAAGGGGGCATAGCTAGTAAATCTGTACCAGCCTTACCCAGCTGTGTGTGTGTGTGTGTGTGTGTGTGTGTGTGTGTGTGTGTGTGTGTGTGTGTGAAAATCAAATCTCAAAAAGTGTGTGTGTCAGCTGCTTGGAACAGGGACACAAAGCACTGGTTTCACAGACAGGGTGCTGGAGGACTTGGCTTGGACACTTGGCTGAGAACACAGCTCTACAGCTGTGCTAGTGGGGAGTCTTATTGGAGGCCTGGATAGAGAAAGAAAGAGAAAAACCAGCCCCCGGAATGAGTGTGTTCCTTGTGTGTTCTTAAGGGAAATTGTGCTTGATGCTGATTGCTGCATCTGGAAATACTGTGTGCATCTATTTTTGTTCCAAGTGAACATCCATCTCCAGTGTCAGTGGTGAGGATTCAGGCTCCTTGATTATTGAGAGGGGACATCACAGAGGAATATACCCTATGGTATTATGATCAGAGTCTATCTGATTCTGCTAAGGATGATGATCATTTATGGTATGAATTTTCTGTACTGTGATTCTTTTAAAGTACAAGTTAGGTGTAAGAAAGTGTAGAGTTAGGAATTAGAATGGCAGCAGGCTGATGGGGACAGGTGGTGGCAAAGTTTACTGACATTCAGGCAGAAAATCACTAGTGGGTCATTTATGTGCTCTTCCAGGAATTGAACTTATTTCTTTTCAGAAGAATCTAGGTTGGTTAGAAGTGCTGTTTGTTCTGGTAATAGTTTTCATGTATTTATTTGTGTTTTTTGTTTTGTTTTAAAGAACATTAATTATTTCTCTAAGATACTGGACTGGAGTAACCTTCTTTGTTCAATATGCTTCACTGAAGTTTGGGCACAAAGAGAGATTTTTTTTTATCTGCACAATTTTGTTGGCCTTCTTTACTCTACTGATTAGTTACATGAAGGTTGTTTTAATTTCAGCTTATCAACTTTGTGAGACCATTATCTATATTACTAAAGTTACTGGAATAGTGAAATAAACTGTGACCAGCTAGTACAATAGATGGCAGAAGTTAAATTATTTGGATTTAGCAAGACATGGAGGTCATTTGAGTATTGCAGAATTAATTGTTAATGATGTCAGTAATTAGTCAGTAGATGAGTGTGTGTGTGTGTGTGTGTGTGTGTGTGTGTGTGTGTGTGTGTGTGTGTGTGTGTGTGTGTAGGGGTTATATGACTGATGAGGTCCTATGCTGTATATGTACAATAAATTGGTCAAGTAGGGTGTAGTTATTGACCAAGAGAGTGGGTATAGTTGTTCCACTAATTAGTTAGAAGAAGTCTTGATCAAAATGTGAGGCAAAAATGTAATTCTTAAAAATGTTAGTCTTATTAGTTTCTGGTGGGTACCTACTTATTACACAGATGAATATTGAAATAGTGAATTTTCATGTTAATCTGACAGAAATAATAGTACTGTGGCATTATATGGGAGTTAAAATTACTTAATTTAAACCGGAAATGCACATGGTCTGTAAATGTATATTTCAAAATTGATTCAGAATTAAGTATTACAACTGTTATCAAAAGAACCCTCAAGTTTACTTTACAGATAACGTTCTTAATATCAGTAATTGTATATTTGCTTTACTAATATCTGATTCTTTTCCTGACTTCTTTAGGATTTTTATCCATGGGCCCCTGCTCTGCTTAGTAGGACCTTCCTAGTAAACAAACACAAATAAATATATCTAAGAATAATAATAATAATAATAATAATAATTTATGTATTTAACATATTTATGTGGTTAAAAAAATATGCCCCTATTTAAAAAAATGTCATCAGGTTCATTTAAAAGAGCATGTGATGCATTAATCGTGACCTCTTTATTTCCTGAAGTAATGTTACACATTAAATTGACAAACATTGATGCTGTGGATATTATTTTCTCAAGTGCTTTGTGCTCCATACCCCACTTTCTATAACAGCAGTAACCACAGAAGAAAAATAGCTTGAAAACGGGTTCAAGTTGATCTTTTAGCAAAAAAAAAAAAACATTCCTCCAAAATCAATGTTAATTCCTTATTAGAAGATGATTTTCAAGTATTAAAATAAATTATTGTAGACTACAAGCCTTTCAAGTATAAACCAAGTAATTTTCAACCCCCTCATATAATGCCATATTGTTAGTATTTGAAAATATTGTAGCTTAATGTTTAAATGAAAGTAAGCATAGTTTTAGGAATTAAAGAAATGATTTAAATAAGTCTAAGTTATAATCAGTAAATAAACTTCATAAATCTGAAGAAGTTATTATCATATCAGTAGATGAAGGTAGGGGGTTGCCCTGATGGCCATACTTTTTACTTGCAAGACAGATTGGGGTGCTCAGTATTGTGTTATGTCATCTAAATATCCCACTAATTTAGTTAAATAAGAAACCAATTTTTTTTACAGCCTGCATGCATATAAAAAGGGTGTGTATAAATTTATAGGTTTATACTAGGCAATTGACTGCATACCTTTTAACTTTTTGGAGAATAAAATTGAAATCTGGATGAAGCCAAAAAATAATTGGGGGAAGGGCAAAAACCCAAAATCAGAGGCAGATTGTACATCTTGCTCCTATAATTTAGAAAGTTGATAGAATAAAAAGTTTTGCATTAGCATTAATTTTCTAAAGGATACAAAGTTGTAAACTCAAATGTTTGTCATTATTTATTGATTTCAGTCCTGAATAATTTGATAGAAAACAACACAATTTTTATGAGGAACAGACCAAAATATTATGAAAAAATTGAAGGCCTGCAGAATTCTGGACAGTTGAGAGATATAATCAAGCTCAAGATCATTTGGCAACTAGCCACTGCAGATTACTTGCTACTCCATGTATAAGGTACTATGAGGCCTGAGTAAGGATGGTTATCCATCCAATCATCTAGATCTTACTTAAAAAGAGCCAGGGATTTGTTTGAAAAAAGCATGAGCTTTTTCAGAGACAGGAAATCCTTTTGGAGATGTATCTGTCTCATGAGCAGGTCCTATTTATATTGAGGTATAGATGAATATCCCTAGAGTAGGCACTTCTAGTGTTTGTAGTGTTTTGAATATGTAGAAGGCCTAGCAGCTTGAGTTTGTTTGCTTCTCTGTAGGCCAGCCAGAAATCACCACGGAGAAGTCTGGAAGAATTACAATAGAATGGCAAACCTTTTAGATACTATGAGTTGCTTACAGTATTCATACCTCTGTGGTTTGTGTGTGTGTGTGTGTGTGTGTGTGTGTGTGTGTGTGTGTGTGTGTGTGTGTGTGTGTGTGTGTGTGTGTGTGTGTGTGTGTGTGTGTGTGTGTGTGTGTGCGTGTGTGTGCGTGTGTGTGTATTTCTTTTCAGTGAGGAAACACCACAGTTTTCATTTGAACCATGTACATAAGACAATGGCTAAACAGGTATTCTATTCAACTGTGTGTCCAGTAAGGCTGCACTAGAATGGAACTGAAGGATATTCCTTTAGTAATTAAATAGACTAACTGAAAAGGTTTTGTAACTATAGTTGATATGTGGTGAATAAAGGAGAGTTTATTATCCAAAAACATGCCCAGGTCCCTGATGACAATATCTGTTTTGAGGGGATGGCATTCATATGACAGCTGCAGGGGTGTCCTTGTTTGTAAGACTACAATGCTACATTTTTTTAGCATTGAGCTTTAGTCCATTGTCCATACACTATGAATTCTTATGACTTAAATAGGTATTTACTTTTAGTTAGGGAGGTTTATAAATTATCTCAAAATGTGGAATAGCCAGGTTTAATACACAGGATGTCCACTTCATAAAACCAAATTGCTTAGGATTGCAGGACTATACCCTGCCAACATCCTTGTTTATAAGTTTCACAATATTACTTTCTATTGCCTTACATATGAGAGTAGTGAGGCTAATTGTTCTACCATTCTGAAGGCCACTGGTTAGACCACCATTATGAAAGGGGACCATTGTTGCTGTTCTTCAGGTTTCAGGAACATGTCCAGCTGATAGGTTGAGGTTAAATAGGTTTTCAAGTGGGTCGGTGAGTCGGTGTTTCATGCTAACAGGAAAACAGGCAAGTATTCTGTCTAGACTCACAGAGCATTCCTTGTTTTGCAGAGAACATATAATCCTTCTTCTATTATGATTATAGGGGAAATGTTGATTTAATAGTGTGGGAGAGAAAGCATGGAAGGCAGAGTGGAGCAAAAGATTGACCTAAATTTGTCCAAAAGAATATTTACAATATTCTTCAATATCTTCTGTGCTAACCAAGTGGTACAGTCATATATCAACTCAGTTCAATGCTGAGTGTTATTCCTAAGAATTCTGACATAAATAAAGAAGGATTTCTAGTTATCTCTGGAGGTGGTAGCAGCATTCAATTTATATTTGGTCATGCTTGTTTTGATTTTATGTCTTAGTTGTTCCCTATTTGCACTTTTGCATTCATTTTAGAGCATCGGGATTTGATTTTTTTAGTGTTTTTTTTATGTGGTGGCTTAACCAAAGAAGTTTATTTCTCAACTTGACATTCTATTTGTTGCAAAGGAGAGTAGTAACCTTGATACAGAAATTAAAGAGTGAGTATATATCTGTGTGTACGTGACCACTTTAGGTATGGGGTCATCATATAGTGGGGTGCTTTTAACTTTCACAAGATCTATTGCTAGCATTAGTAAATTTGCCTTTCAGAAATCTCTGAAGACACTGGGATTCATGGGTACCTTTTGCTCTTATAAAAATTCTATGGCACAATGGTCCAATTTGACCAGTGAGGGTATAAGTACTGGTGTGGTATATAGTTGTGTTAAATTTATGAGGACCAACTTAAGAATGTCAGCCTCCCAAGTGGGGTAGGTACAAAGTGGTTTAGGAAACAGGCATTGACAATATCCATGAAGCATTGTGCGTATATATCTTTTGTATTTTATGTTTTTTACTTAATGTTTGGATAGCTTAAATCACACAAAATGAGTGTGTTTGGTTATATGGTTATAGGTTCCAATTTATTGAGGTGGTCTTCATTGGCTAGAGATAATAATGGTAGGAATCCTGTCATTAGTTATGGTACAAGAGGTTGCTGTATTTGCAGTAACCTGTATATGTATGTGTTAAGTAGTTGATGGGATTACAAATAAAAGCTGATACACACTACAAGAGGTTGTGTCATTCTCATAGGAGGATCTAAAGGATAGGTGGGCAGAAAAGACATGTGGATAAGCAGTGTTATCACTACATTGAAGCCACGTTTTCTTGACTATGCACTAAGTTTTCAAGGGTTAGGCATCTTCTTGGTTAATGTCACATTGGTATAAGTGTGATTTGGTTTCGTTTGGTTGACGGAAGAAGGGGACTGCCTTGCCTGAAAATGGCATTATGGAGGCAGAAAATGTTATAGACACTATGCAAAAGTGGAGGTAGAAAAATGTGCTAGCCAATATGCATAAACTCTGAGGCAGAGGTGCAGATCATCCATGGCAAAACACATAGAACCATCAACAACTTCACCCCTAGTTGACACATGCTGTATGTCCTTGGAATGACACCAGTAATTTAGCCATGTATTAGAAGCAATTGTCTTTTGTTTGGACCATGGCATTATTCACAGTAATGACACGATATATTTATTAACACTCTGTTCACTGGGTTAGTCCTGTTTTCAGGGGAGATCTGAGATGTAAATTCATATTGGTTAGGGAATTATTGGTCAGGGCACAGGGGCACTTCTCAACATTGTTGAGTGGAAACCATTTTGGAGGAGTAATTCCTGTTTCCATTCCAGGCACAAAGACAGCCTGGAGAGACAGGGAGGCAGATGGAGAGAGAAGGAGATGACTGAGTAGTGAAAGAAATGAAGGAGAAAGCAAATATCAAGACTGGAGAATGTGTGCAGGATTCATAGGAAATGTTTCAAATAAACCTGTTTGATGGAGATGAGTGTGCAAAAGATGGATGCATAATTACAAACCTTCAGTTTGGAGGGTTGAGGGATGATTTACTTAAAGAAATAGTGATGCAGAGTGAGACAGAAAATGAAGGAGATGTTTCCGGGGGGACATTATGGAGAAAATACAAAAGGAGAATGCCGAGACAATCCTGAAGAATAGTGGTGAGATGGAAAAGAAAACAAATGCAGAGAAATTTAAAGAAAGCAAATGTAGATTAGCAGAAAAGAAGGCAGAAGAAAATGAAAAATGGAAGTACTTGGTAAAGATTCAAAGTAAAGAAGACAAAGAACTGGACAGATATGAAGTGTGGGACAATTTAATAGCTCTTTTGGGTGTAAAAGTGGATGCGGTAAGATCATTTATTCTTATTAACACAGATATATTTTGTGACTTTATATTTGAGACTGTTCTTTTCAATGGAACATTTTCTTTGTGAATGTGAAAAAAAGAAAGACTGTAACCCATGGAATCATTATGTGGTAAAAGCATTTAACAGGGAAACAAAAAAGATTTATGTACATCTTTGAACAGAGGTAGAAAGAGAGACTTTGAAAGGACATTTGAAAGCTTTATGTAAAGAAGTATTGGACATTGCAAACGTTTATAACAAAAGGGGTTTATGGACTGATGTCTGGGATTGTGATATTGTGCTAAAAATCAAAAGAGAAAAAATTATACATATACCAAGCATGATAAATGTGGAGGGGAATAAGGGTGCTGTAAAATACTGGGGACAACCCAAAACATATGTTTTCTGAGGAAAAGAAGGGAATTTGATAAGGACAGCAGAAACTGTTATGTTTGTGGGGAAATGGGACATGATGCAAAAAATGTGAATTTAAATGTTATAAATGCACCAGAATTGGACATGTATAGATGGATTGCAAAAATGAAAATAAGTAAGGAAAAAGAAAGAAAAGAAAATTAACAAAGAGAAGAAATGTTAGAAGTAGTAGAAATAGAAAAAATGGATGAGAAAAAAATAATAAAGAGGATATAGCAGAAGGTTCTGAAATAAGCGACAAAAAAGATATAAACTGGGAGATAGTAAACGGAAAAAAACATTCTATTGGTAAAAGGGTAAAAGACAAAAAAGCAAATTTAAAGGGACAAATACAAAAGAAAAAATAAAGGAAATGGATGAAAAAGACTATATACAGGCAAAAACTAGGGTTTGGTGTAATGGTTAAGATGTTTGACTCACAAACGCAAGGTACAGTGTATGATTCTCACCTTTAGGGACGAAATTGGTTAGGCTTCTATTGGCCTGTTAAGAAAGTTAGCATAGTAATTAGGTATGAACTTAAAAAAACATGAATCTAAGGGAAAATTAAAATTTTAGAGTGCTTTCTGTAAGTGTGAATAATACTAAGAATATAAGTAAGAAGAATAGGAATTCTGCAGTGGTATAATGCATGTGATGTAGATGTAATTATATTAGAAGACACAATATTGTTAACAAATGAAGATAGATTACAGAGAAACTGTAGGGAGGAAAGATCATTTGGAATTTGGGAAATTAGAGATGTTCTGGAATAGCTGTGTTCTGCAGAAATACAGTACAGTTATTAATGTAACTTTAGCAAAAATGGGAAGATTAACCATTGTAGATTTAAAACAGAAAGAACAAGTATATAGAATTATAGCATTATATGCTTATACTAACTGTAAAGAAAGGGAAAGTTATTCCATCAGATTTTATGAATATTATAATGACAGGAAACTAAGTGTGTTTAAGAGACAAGTGTGAAAATAAAGGGTGGAAATGATACAAGAAAAAAATTAGAAGTTATAAGATGTGGGGAGTTAAAACTTTGGGACAATAATTCATGGACTTACAAAAGGGGTATTATAGAACTGAAGTAGATCATGTTATACTATTCAGAAGGTTTAGTTATAGGAGAAGGGGGGGTAGTTGAAACAGAATTTTCTGATCATCTTGCAATATGGGAAGAGATAAAAGAAGGAATATATAAAAACAGGCAAAGGAACAAAAAGGATAAATGAGAAAGACTGAAATGAAGAAGGAAAGAGTTATAATACAGTTATGGAAAGATCATTTTACCATGAGAACAATTTATGAAAATTGGTCTGAATGGTGGATAATATTTAAGGAAAAATTGTTTTTTACAGTGGCAATATGATGTCAGAAAGTAGAGAAAGAAAAATATAAAAGAACATAAAACAATGCATTGGAAGATTTAGAACATAATACTAGAAAGTACGTTGACAAAGAAAAAGAATTATATGAAACAAATCAAGAAAAAATACAAGAATTGAGCGGTGCCAAAGTCTGCTCTTCAATTTTTCCCTTAGATCTACTAGTTCTCTCCTCTCCTGCACTTTTACTAGCGTATTAGTCTAGCACTTTACTAGACTTCTTGTAGCAATTATTGTAGCACATAAAAAGTGCTACCAGCACTAAATGTTCTACAAAAGAAACAGCTCCAATACTTATTATTAATGCCCACCCTCCAGGCATGTCTAAAGGTCAATTATCTGTGCATTCTCATATTAACCTAGTGAACTTGGGCATCCTGAGGCAATGTAGCAACTTCTTCATGTACACTGATAACCCTCTCCTCCTACCTCCCAACACTCAGAATTGCGAGAGATGCACTTATATATCCAAGACCGGAATAGCTGGTCAAGAGGAGAAGGTCAACACTTGTGCCACACCACATGGAACTCATAGTCCTACAGAACACACCCCAACACTGCCTTCACATAAAAACACAAACCGCACACCCACCTTCGCAGAGGCTCTCAATACAAATCTACCCAAACAGCAGAGACCTCCAAGGCAGAAATGCACTCGACCACCACAACACAACACAACACTAATCACGAGACACATAACTCTCCTAAACAGTGTGCCACTCGACCAAAGCGCCAAAGGCAAAACAGCATGCCCAACACATCAGTCATAGGTGACTCAATAGTGAGGCACTGATATCCCACTCACTAGGTTGAATAAGGAGAAAGTAACAGTCAGCTGCCTGTCAGGTGCCAGGATCTGCCACATAACACATGGACTCAGGTCCCTCAACAACAGGTACAAATATGACTCTGTCATTGCACATGTGGGTGTGAATGACCTGAGACATACCTCCCTGGACTACATGAAAAGAGACATGGAGGAGCTCTCGGATTATGTAGCCCAGGTGGGTATGACACTAGCACTGAGCAGCATCCTACCATCACCTAGAATGATACCACAGTACAAACAGAAAATGATTGATTTCAATAATTGGCTAAGTTTCTGGTGTCATTCTAAGGGGATCAAGTATCTTTCTGCCTGGGATGACATGATTGACAGACCTCGATGCTTTGCCAGAGATGGCCTGCATCTGTCACCCCTGGGCTTCCGGATACTGGCCAAGCCTCTTGCCACCCCTATAGTGCCTTTTTTAGGCAGTGTTCCAAAGACCAAATTACCACCATAACAGCTACAAACAAATGCAATCTGAGGGTCGTGCTGCTCAATGCTAGAAGTCTAAATCTGAAAATGCACTCGCTCGAAGCACTCCTTAAAATGGACAACATCGACATTTGTTCTGAAACAGAGATCTGGTTCAAGGCAGCAGAAAGCACCCCTACACTACCAGGCTATAACTCATTCCACACCTTCTGGTCCCAGAACTTGGACCGAAGCTCCACAGGCAATGGTGTTTCCATATTCATAAAGGATGTGCACACCTCCAGACTTGTAGCCCAACATAATGCATCTGAGATACTTCAGGTGCAGCTAACATTGGGTAAGACAGCAATTCAGGTCATAGCCTGCTATAGGTCCCCAACCATGTCCCAAGACTCACACTCCATGTTCCTAAGCACCCTGGAGAATATTAGGGTCCAACCTAACACTCTCATACTGGGCGACTTCAACTACCCCTCCATTAACTGTGAAAACTACTCATGTACTAATACACTTGCCCAAGGTTTCCTGGAATTCATTAATTCCAATGCCCTGGATCAGCTCCTTCTTACCCCCACTAGAGGTAGCATCATCCTTGACCTGGTCATTACTAACATGGGCGACCATTGCTCTACACCAATAGTCAACTCCTCCCTGGTTAGATCCGACCACAAACTAATCACCTTGAAATCCACATCCCTCCTACCCCCCCACCACAAAGGTAACCACCATGAAAAATGTCTCCAAAGCTAACTCTGGGCTCCTAAAAACAGAGGTGGCTAACTTCATGGCACCCATGCAAATGGAGATCAGTTGCATGACCGCCAAATCATACACCAATGCACTGTACGAACACGTACACAAATGCATGGATCTTGCCATACCCCATAGAACCAAGTCACTCTCCTCCAAAAAAAGGAAGCCAATCTGGTGGCACCCTGCCACAAACAAACTCTACAATAGAAGGAGGAAACTGGGGTTCCGGCATGTAGATTGCGAGACGATTGCCCGCGAGCTACAACGCCGAAACAAGAAGGCCGCGGCACCGCTATATCGTAGAGCGATGCGGCAGAAATACAGATCCGCCGTCAGAACCCACGTCAGTAGAAAAACACACATATAGCGACAACCCCTAAAGCAGCTACGCTGCAAAACCAAACAAGTCACAAGCGCGTAATTCAAACACACGGCAATTGATTAATAAATAGTACAGCATACAAGCACAAATACCCACACATACACAGTACACAAGTAAATACACAACAGTATAAACAGTAACAACTTACCAGTAGATCAGCTGAACTCCAGACAAACCCGAACTGTAAACAGTCACAGTAGACCAGAAATATAATCCACACTAGCAGCAGCTGCAGCAGTGTCTTTGTACATGCGCATTAACATCTAGTATGTCCCTGTCTATACGAAGCACATTTACAGATCAGATATAGTAACCCTTGTACTGCAACTGGAATAGCACACATATGATATGGAGTGCAACAGAAGGAGAAGTTTCAGACTTCATACCCCTTAGAAAGCACATGCTACTGTAGGAGCGTGTAGAGTAACAACTAACAAACTATGCACAGCACTTTACACAGAATGTGCCAGTGGTTAACAGTATTGGGAATATGTCCATTCCAAGTCCCAGACATATTGATGTACAGCCATAAGTGCAACACACAGCATCTGTTCGGGTACGGCCCCCCCTAGTACAATGGCAGGTGGGAACTGTGAACCAAGAAACACTTCCAGACAGGAGTGTCAACCCCCACACCTAGTCTACAGCAGCATGTGTGTTTAGTAGGTTCTGGAAAACCCATCCAGTGTCTCCTGGGGCTGGTGTACAAATGTATGTTGGCCCATGCAGGCAGAGAAGGGTGCAACACTGAGCAACTTCCCTATGTAACCTCTGTCATTGAAACAGAGACAGGGCCCCGCACCCTGATTGGCTAGCAGGTACAACTGGGAGTTAAAAGGGACATGTACACCACATGTAGAAACTGTGTTTAAATCAGGACAGGTAGATGCTTACCACAGTATATACATTTGTTAGCCCCATGAATGTCTAAACTGCATATAGTGACTCCATAGCATGACAGGCAGTTAGACCAAGGTGTAGTACTGACACCTGCACAGTGAGCTGTTGCAGGCAGCACTACAACACAGGGTCCAACACAGGGCAGTGTAAAGCAAGTATTGTTACATCTTATAGTGAATTGTAGCAGTGACGTCTGTACATCCAGTTCCCAACTATACATGCTGTGATGGATAATGAGAGACCATCTACAAGTGGTGTTACCATGATGGAAGCTATGTACCGGTATAGCCCTGGTCAGCTTGGCAACAAATACAGCACAGTGCCCAGCCAACGGGGCAAACCAATGCTGGTAGTGGAGGGATACCTCTACCATTTGGAGCGTGAACTGCCACCTAAACGGTACTGGGCATGTATTGAGCAGAGACTACAGGCCTGTAGAGGTCATGCCATCACTATACGGCAGGAAGAGGGCGAAGAACTGCTGAAATCACTGCCTCACCAGCACGGGCCAGATGCAACAATAGCCCAGGTTGCTACACTGCAAGCAGAACTGCGGCAGAGGGCAGTAACTGGCAATGAGTTGCCAAGTTTGGTGATGCAGAGTGTCCTAGGCACAGCAGATGAGAATGTACTTCAGGAGATGCCTTGCCATGCCACATTGCATCGTAGCATAACCAGGGTACGTCAGAGGGCACGGGCATCCATGACCACACCTCCAGTAACACTCGCAGATATTGATGTCAGCCACTATCCACTCCGTAGTGGCAGCTTTATCCTCCGTAGAAGATCTGATATGGATGGGACTGATTCCTTGGTTCTACTTACAACAGCACAGAACCTAATTGATCTGTGTAGAGCTGACATCATTCTTGGAGATGGCACCTTCCCTACACGGGCCGATATATGTCGTTAGCTGTATACATTACATGGCTGTATTGGGACTCACACCTCAACAAGGATTGTCCCCCTGGTGTACTGTCTCATGACAAGAAAGTCAGAGTCTGCATACTACAGTATGTGGGAGTTACTGAAGAGTATGACTGCAGAACAGGAGTGTACCCTGGCTCCACAGTATATAATGACTGATTTCGAGAAAGCAGCGATCCGTGCCAGCCGTAAGGCATTCCCAAAGAGTATTCTGAAAGGGTGCCTTTTCCACTTTGCACAGATCATTTGGCGCCAGATCCAGCATAACCACCTTGTAGCCCTCTATGGTACGGACACCGCGTTCTCTATTGCCATACGCAAGCTAATTGCGTTGGCATTCCTACCAGTTGAAGATGTTGTCCCTGCATTTGTGGACATTGTGGCTACGTTACCTGAATGTGCACAGCCTATTGGCGTATTCCTGGATCATCATTATGTGCAAGGCCGACCACGCAAGTATGCATCCCGCTGCTCTTCACAGCAATGACTACCATCATCCTATCCTTTATGGTTCTGGAATGTTAGTGATGTGACCGGCATGGATTTCCCATGGACTAATAACCAGGTAGAGGCATGGCATCGTCGGCTGAAAGTGTTACTGGGACAACCTACTGTGCAGCTATGTGATCTTTTGACTGTCCTGCAACAGGAACAGAACTTAACAGATACCCGACGAGAATCTCTGTTGCGGGGGATGCCTGTGACACCATGTAGGAAGGCCATTGTTGTAAGGGAGCGTCGTCTAAAACACATCTTGCAACATAAGTGTGACTATAGTGATGTGCAGGATTTTCTCCGTGCTGTGGCACATTTCTATAAGTTATGATTATATCATGGTTTAGTATGCACCAAGCACTTCCCACATCACTTTACATTTTGCGTTAATAAAGGCTTTGCCCACAGCACACAGGTTTCACTCTACCACTTTGATGCCCACTTGGCATCCTATTCTAGGCACATGTTACAGTGTTAGTTGCACACGGTGGTTTCTAGGGGGTGTAGAGTGTAGATCACATAGGGGGTTTGTGTCTCACACCTGTGGTTAGGGTGCAGGGGGTTCCTTTATTTTCACAGGGAATTGTCTGCAGGCATTTGTCACTGCAGCTAAACTGCCATACTGCCATCTGTCCACATCCAGTTGTCTCACAGTGGGTTGTCGCACCGCCTAGGTGCCTGAACCCAGGAAACTGATGTGGAATAAGGTGAAGTCCCAAGAATGGAAAAACAAAAGGTTGAAATTCATCATCAAATCCTCTAACACTAACTATGAAAACAGAATTGCAGCAGATAATAAAGAAAACCACAAGGCCTTCTATAGTTATGTAAAGAATCTCTACAGCAATATCCAGATTTGCTCTGAGCTCCTGCATAATGGTACCTCCTATACCAAACCAACAGATTTTGCCAATATACTGGCTGACAGATTCAGTGACAACTTTGCCCCTCTCTCCCCACCCCAAGGGACCAGTCACAATACCAGTAGATTGACAGGCACCCAGTATTACTGCTGCACAGGTTAAAACAGCACTGTCCAAGGCCAAGAATACAGCTTCTATGGGACCTGACAATATCCCTGGCTGTGTTCTACATGAACTACAGAGTGAAATGGCATCTCATCTGTGTGCCCTGTTCAGTCACAGCCTCACCTCAGGTTTTGTCCCTACTGAATGATGCACTGCTACAGTCATCCCTCTCCACAAAGAAGGAGTGACTACAGACCCTGGGAACTATCGCTCCATTAGCCTGATGAGTCTGATATGCAAAGCTATGGAATGCATCATCATGGACCTAATAAACAAGGATATAGGGAATCTCCAAACTCTGGATCCTACACAGTTTGGTTTTGTGAAGGGTAGATCATGCTTGCTCAACTTGGTCAACTTCTTTGAGTCAGTCACCAGAGCTGTGGATGAAGGCAAGGTGGTTCATACAGCCTACCTTGATTTGGCCAAGGCCTTTGATGCCATTCCCCACTCAGGAATCATAGAAAAACTCACTAAGCTAGGCATCAACCCCTATATCACTAGGTGGGTTGCCAACTGGCTCACAGGTAGAAACCACAATGTGAGAGTAGCTGACTCCAAGTCAGACTGCCGACCAGTCACATGTGGAGTCCCACAGGGATTCGGTCCTGGGTCCTCTCCTGTTTAGTATCTACTTCTCTGAAGTCCAGGCCAACACAAAG
Organism: Protopterus annectens; assembly: GCF_019279795.1. Lineage (NCBI taxonomy): Eukaryota > Metazoa > Chordata > Ceratodontiformes > Protopteridae > Protopterus > Protopterus annectens. Next base: position 1,963,362,539 of record NC_056729.1, read on the forward strand.
GAACTCTGGCTGACAAAGTTCTCAGACGATTGCAATTTGGGAGTTATTATTAACTCCCCGAGTGATGCAGACATCCTACAGAAAGGCCTTACTGAGTCCAATGACTGGTGTCAAAGCCATGGCCTTAAGCTCAATGCCAAAAAATGTGTCATCATCCCCTTTGGGAAAAAACAGTTCCCATGAATTACCACATCACTGGTAGTCCACTGAACACAGAAGGCGTTATAAGAGATCTGGGAACACAGGTTGACAGCAACCTCTCTTTTGACCACCATATTGCCACTGTGGTCAGAAAGTCCTTCTATGTGGTACATCTCATTACTAAGGGTTTTGCATCCAGGAAGAAAGAGGTCATTGTCTCCCTCTACTCTTCCCTCATTAGGCCAATCATTGAGTACAATGCCCAATTTGGCATATACTTCACTAAACACCTGCAACAACTGGAGAGGCCACAAAAGTACCTCACAAAGAGGATCCTAGGCCTTAAACATTTGTCCTATATGGACAGACTAAAAAAACTCCAACTATTCTCTGTCTCATATCGCCTACTTAGAGATGATGTCTGCTTGACTTATGAGCCCATGTCTGACCCAGCTCTGTTAAAAATGCTACATCTAAAGAAATCCCAATCCCTCCACACCACACACGTCAGAGACCTCAACCTCATTACCACAATCAACAGAACATGCTGGAGGGACTGGTTCATAGCCCAGATACTGCCCATGCTATGGGATAGACTTCCCATACATGTCAAACAGAGCACCTCACTGGCCCTCTTCAAGAGAAATCTTGATTTGAGCAAATGTTTTATAGAACTCTGCTATAAGACCATCCGGTCCAGGTGATTTACCAGTTTTAAGATTTTTGATTACTTGTAAAATTTCTTGTTGAATAAATGGTTGTTGATCTTGGGTGATTTTTTTGAAATGGTAGACTATTCAGCCACTGATCCAATTCTTGTGGAGAGAGGGTAAGGTTGTGTTCCCCATATAAGTTTATATAAATTTTGACACAAATTTCCATAACCTCCTCTCTAGTTTTATAATGTTTGTCCTGGTGCATAATTTCAGTTATTAAAGGAGACATTTTGTTTATATTTATGAGTCTTACTAAAAACTTGAAAGGAGTTTGCACCCATTCTGAATATTTTGCTAATGTTTTCATTTGATAACATGAATGCTCCCTTATGTTTAATAGACAGAGTTCTTTTTGAATATCAGCTAGACATTTTGCATCATCATCATCTCTATAATTTAGGTGTAGATCATGTTCTAACTTAGTAACTTTTTCTTTTAACACTGATTCCCTGAGTTTACGAGATTTTTTATAGTAAATAGCCTTACTTATAAAAGTGCCTCTAATCTGAGTTTTGAGAGCAGCCCATTGAATATAAATATAAATAATTAATTTCATTTTTAATATCTTCTTTTTGAAGTAGATTAGGATTTAATGTCCAGTTGCAGGCAATATTGTTTGTTTTACTAATATTAGAACAATTAATAGTAAGAGTAATTTTAGAGTGATCAGCAAAGTGTCTGGGTTCTATGTAAAAGGTATATTCAGTTTTCAGAACGACTTCGGATATCAGAAAAATCTCTAACCTAACCCAGGATTTATGACAATGTGAATAATCAGTGATTTTTTGTAGTGAGGAATTGTTTCTTTGAAAATTAAATGGATCGAATAAAATAAAGTCTGATTTTAGATCTGCGATTGCTGTACAAGCATGATAGTTATGATAGTTGTAGGATTTACTTTTACTGGTTTTATCCACACTAGGGTCTGCAACTGCATTCCAATTTCCTCCGGCAATATAATAATGATTAGGAAAATGACAATATTAAATCAATAATAAATTGATACTGCTTAGCACAAGGTGTGTAAGTATTTAATAGTAGCACAGGTTTGTCAAAGAGATGTTTTTTTTACAATTAAATAGCACCATCTTCCTTCAGAGTCTGACTTATAAAGAATTATTGAATATTTGATGTATTTTTTATTACAATGGTGACACCAGAGCTAATAACACTAATCCATTTTTCTTTGTAATTTGAGCCCATTGCTTGGACGTCATGTGTATCTCTTGTACAAATAAAATTTCTGCTTTTGATTTAAAAAATAAATGAAAAAAATAGAGTCCTCTTTTTATTTGTTTGGAGTCCCTTAACATTCCATAAATCAATTATCCACATTTAAAATCTTTAGTGTTATTAGTTAGTAAAACACCAGAACTATTTTTATCATAAAGCATTGAATAGTTAAGTCATATTAAATTTGATAATATAGGCAGATGACATTTAACTCCTGCCAAAAAAACATGCCTAACCACTACTATCTAGCACCAGGAAGAGATAAGGACAAATCGTATAAAGAACAAAATGTAAAGATTAGAATAGAATGCTGAACTAATATATATTCGTTACACACAAACATATTTATAATGAAGATCAAGATAAAAAATTCCTTCACATGGGAATACGTAAAACATATCTGTCCTACAGCACTACAATACTCTGCTTCTGGAATATAGATTGCAGCTAAAGTCACAATTATGGAAATGCCTAAAAACAAAAAAAAAAAAAACACAGAGATTTAACAACTTGGCTTAAGAACACAGCTTTTTTTAAGAGTTATGATAATTATAGACTTGCTGAAAGGTCAAATTAACTAGAATTCTTAATTATTCCAATTAATGATATTTCCTTCTTTATTTTAAAAATGTCCTGATAGTTTAAAAGTTTAACATAAATCTGTTATGGTTTATCAGAGGTAGAAGCCATTTGAGCTGGTTGGTGGGCTCTTTCGATAATAATATGGCTGGTTTCAATTTGATTTTCCAAGAGGCATCCGAAGATTTGATGTAGGATTTCCAGTAGTTTATGGTTCCTCATATTTTTTCTGATAATCCAATGGCAATTTGCTTATTTGTTTATTTATTTATTTTACTTTTGTTTACTGGGAGTGTCCAACTGGGCCAGTGACCCATTTTCAACAGAGGCCCAGGGAGAAAAGCTCCAAGATACAATATTATTAATATGACATACATTAGAGCACATAAGGTTAACATGCATTTACATGCAGGCATTATACAATGTACACTAATTCCAATTATTTATATGCTTAGGACAACAGTAGAGAAAAAAAACAGAGTTTGAGATGGTCAGATGCAGAGAGAAGGTAATGTTGGTACCATTGCAGAAGTTAGGTATAAGTCGTTTGTAAGTATTGAGAGAGGTTCAGTAACAGATGTTAGGTTAATATGAAGTTGCTTGTTAAGATAAAGGTAGAATTGGAAAGTAGTGTGGGTAGTAATGAGAAAGTGAAAAGTAATGTGATTAGTAATGAGAAAGTGAAAAGTAATGTGAGTAGTAATGAGAAAGTGAAAAGTAATGTGAGTAGTAATGAGAAAGTGAAAAGTAATGTGAGTAGTAATGAGAAAGTGAAAAGTAATGTGAGTAGTAATGAGAAAGTGAAAAGAAATGTGAGTAGTAATGAGAAAGTGAAAAGTAATGTGATTAGTAATGAGAAAGTGAAAAGTAATGTGAGTAGTAATGAGAAAGTGAAAAGTAATGTGAGTAGTAATGAGAAAGTGAAAAGTAATGTGAGTAGTAATGAGAAAGTGAAAAGCAATGTGAATAGTAATGAGAAAGTGAAAAGTAATGTGAGTAGTAATGAGAAAGTGAAAAGTAATGTGAGTAGTAATGCGAAAGTGATAAGTAATGTGCTAATAATGAGATGAAAAATGAAGAGAAAGCAGAGGGGCTTCAGGGAAGAGTTGTAGAGGATTAGGAGTAGGAAGAGAAGAGGGAAGGCGGAGAGTGAAGACTGGTCAGCCTGGGGAAGAGAAGAAGCAAAGCAAGGATGTTGTTGCATCTGCTTCTTGCTGCAAGATCCATTAATTTATTTTGTATGTCATGGATACCTCCATCATTAGACTGGCAGCCTTTTTGAAGGTGTTTGCTCTTTATTTCATTTTCCATGGTTTTTGCTTCTGTAACTTCAAGTCTGCTAGTGATTTGATTAATTGTGACACCACATGTTCTCACTTGGTCAGAAAGCTGTTGAATAGCTGACTGTAATAGCTGGAGCATTGCCTTTAAGTCTTCAAGTGCAGGAAGTTGGTTATCTTTAATTTTACTTGTAGGTTTTCTGTTTTCTTGCTGTTTGGAAGTTTGGGCACACTTGGAGATATTTCCTTTTCAGGAGCAGATACTGCCGAAAGTTTGGTTTTAGAAGTTTGCATATCCATTTGTTCAGTTTCACGCCACATTTTTTGTTTAAACAGTTTATTTTGTTTATTTAATTTGCTTTTGATATTTAGTTTCTTTTAAATATTGATTTGTATAATAACAGATCTAATTTTTATAATTTAACCTGTTCCATTCTTCATTAACGGGCTTGAAGTATAAGCATGCACTCATGTGCCTCGATTCTTTATATTCCAGTAAGTTTAGTGATATTTATTTGCCTACTTGCATGGATCAGCCAAAGGAAGAACCACCAACTTTCAGGTAAGAAAAATTGAAACGTTAGTTTTTGGATGACCCAAAATCGTGTTTCAGTTAGAAAGGTAGTATGCTATGTTGCGCAACGTAGAGCAGAGTCAGTGCTGTGTTTATAGTTCAGCCACCATCTTGATCCCCCAGAAATTTAACTAGTACTCCTAAAAATCAATTATGGTTGATTTTGACTAAGCAGTAACAAATAAGGATTGTTCACCTTGGAGCAATGTATACACTAATATAAATCAGGGCTGAATAATCGCTTTTAAAAAGGATTTTGTCCATATGTTTTTGTGTTTTTCATGATATGCTTAAATGTGCAGCTTTAATTAATTTATGATGCCATAATGAGGTGAATCATGTTGTGGTGCACTATATGCACACACACACACACATATATATATATATATATATATATATATATATATATATATATATATATATAAATAGAGAGAGAGATAGAGAGAAAGAGAAAGCTCTATATATACAGCTACAGCTATATAGAAGTATACTTGCTTTAACTGAAATACCCAAATGTTGACAAATTAATTGGATGGTGCAGTGGTGCAGCGGTAGTGTTGTTGCCTCACAGCAAGAGGTTCTCTGGTTCGATTAGCGGCTGAAGTGCCTTCTGTGCAGAGTCTGCATGCCCACATGCATTCATTTGGGTTTCCTCCCATGTTACAAAGACATGCATCTGGAGTTTTTCTCCCCAGGCCTCTGCTGAAAATTGGCTTTGTTCCAAGTCGGACTTTCCCAGTTAACAAAATGTTAAATAAATAAAAAATTTAAGGTCAACAATGCAAATGTCAGCAAGTCACTATGCATGCATGAGAAGCATCCTTACAGTATGCAGCAAAAACTACAAAAAAAAGTAAAAACATTGTTTTGGTCAGGCAACCCCCGTGCACCCCCTCATATGGGGGGCTATGCCCCTACACCCCTTGCTAATTATATACACTAATTCTGAGATCAGTCCATCCCCAGTGGAGAGGGCATATTCTCCAAACCCGGAGATTGTCAGTCTCACTCACCTGTCGACCATCTGTTTTGATTACCAAAGTGTGCCGAACAAATAGATGTCAACATCTGGGAATTAAAATCATCTTATTCACTTATACACACACACACACACACACACACACACATATATATATATATATATATATATATATATATATATATATATATATATATATATATATATATATATATATATAAAAGGGTCTGGATTTAGAAAAAAATCAAGCCATGAGTGGTAAGAGCTGTAGCAAAAATGGCCCTTTAGCTTAATCACAAAAAACGGAGACTCAACAAAAATTTAACTGCAATGAGGAAAGACATAATAATCAGCTAATTTACATGTCTCTTAATGAATCTCTCTCTCTCTGATTAGTATTAGTGCCACAAAGAACTTTGCTGTAGTAATCACTGCTGGTGGCCCATGCATTGTGTTGGCACAGGCAACCACAATCACTCCCAATTTCACACCCACACACACACTCACAAGGAAACATGCACTTTATCTCACATCTGCCCTTGAAATTACAGAATGTCCATGACTGTATCTCTTTTAACAGGCCTATCCCTCCTTCAAGGCCATTACAGTCTCTCAATAATGCCACACATTAGAGTTTCATGCTTTTTTGCCCAGCATAAATTTGCTGTTCTGTTAACATTTTGCATGACTGAGTAAAATGTAAAAGTCTCTGGTTTCTAGTGTTCCTCCTCCCAATTATTACAGGTTTTGCTCATTAGTCTAGTGGAGTGTGGACGTACGTCACCCCCCCCCCCCAAGACACACACACACCTGTTGGACCTAAACCCTACCTAATCCTCCTACTAGACACACACACACACATACATATACACACTCATTTGAGACCACTCATACCTCTAGAGAGAGAGACACACACACACACACACACACACACACACACACACACACACACACACACACACACACACACACACTGCTTTCTACTAAACTCTCCAGCAGTTATCTAATGCAATCTCTGCCACTGAAATGAATGGTTAAACATGAACTTTTCACCATGTTAATTAATATGGCTAACAGAGATTGATTTACACAGCCGAATAGTTCTATGAATCTTTTGGCTACATAAATTACTTACTGCAGGCATTTCTGGAGGAGAGCACATGACTCATGTTCACAAGATGATCTCTCTGGCTGGTAAAAGATGGGTATTCAACACCCTTGAGCTACTGGATGTTTGTAGTTGATCATATCCAAAATATCAAACAACACTGGTGCTCCAGAAGAACGAGCCCAGGAAATAACGTAAAATAGTTTATTCAATGTTTTCGTCACTTAGACTTCATCAGAATAATAATCTCTGCTAAAACACCAGCATATATACTCTATACCAATCATTAACAAATTTACAAATCAATTAAACAATTAATTAGTTACCTAATTAGTAAAACATTTAAAAACAATAAAATGTTATATTAATATACATAACAACACATTTCAAGCTTTCAATTTATTGTTGACTAAAAAACATTTAATATTTATCATATCATTCAGGCCTGGGAGAACATCTGCTCCCAGCCTTAATTGCCACAATGTTTCCTTTCTTTCCACCTTAATTTTCATACTACCACCCCTTAAATCACTTTTAACATGTTCTAAAATTGAGAACATAAATTTTTTGTATGAAGTACATTTCAATGTGTGTCTGTAGAGGGCATTATTAATATCTCAAGTCTTTATAGCATAACAATGTTCTTTTATACGCTTACTAAAACTTCTAGTGGTCATATCTACATAATAAGCAGAGCAACCTGAACATAAAGCAACATATACTATATTGTTAGTCAGACAACTGTATCTGCCATCTGCAGTGAGTGGAGGAGTGGACTAAACCCTGGACCACGGATCTGTGAGGGAGAGTTCCAAATAAAGATGTTTATTTATTTATTTATTTATTTTATTTATCCTTTGCTGACTGGGTTAGTCCCACTAGTCCAGTGGACCTTATTCAGAGGAGACCTGAGTTGGCATTTATACTTTTAGGTAAAATTTGCCCAAACCATTGGGGAACTTTCCTATTCTTTTCAGGAGGTGCTCTGGGATTTATTACATCCAAATGCACTAAAAGCAACTCAAGTAGATGGGACCTCTGTTTAAAGTCTCATCCAAAAGACAACACAGTCAGGAGTATAGCACCACCTTAAGCTGCACTGCAGTATCAGCAATCCATCTGCCTGGTGTGAGAACCCACAACTTTCTGCACCATCGGTGAGTGCGTTACCCATTAGAAAATGACATCTAGTAAGACAGGATGCATGGAGTACTTTATGCCTAGTTGCTTTCACTGATGGCCTGCTTTTAACCTTTGTGTTTCCTATATTTCCTCAGTTGTAACATGTCTCATAGTGCATGTTTTATATAAAACTGTTTGTGGCAACAAACTAACTGATGCTGAGAATATCATCACTGGAAGGTCATATATACATACATACATACATATAGATATAGGTCTACTAAAAAAAACACCAAATGACGTAAACATCAATGTTCAGAAAGTTGACCACAAAAGATTGACATTGCACATGTGAAGAAAAACAGCCTGAAACATCATTTCTTGCAGAAGGGAAAGCCCCCTGCACCCCCTGATAATTATATATACTAACTCCAAGATCTTACAATCTCGGGGGGAAAGGGCATACTTACCTACTCTGAGAATTGTGCAGTCTCACATATCTGTCAATCAATTTTTTAGTCAATCAAATTTTGTTGGCTAAACAGATGTCGACCTACAGTAGATTCAACCAACTTCAGTACACCCATATATATATATATATATATATATATATATATATATATATATATATATATATATATATATAGAGAGAGAGAGAGAGACAGCGACAGTGACAGAAAGAGAGAGAGAGAGAGATCTACTTCAAAGAACTGAAATTTCACAACATCGAACCTCTTATCTGTGATGACCAGATTCACAACATTGAACCTCTGATCTGTGAAGACCAGATGATCAAAGTTGTGAAATATCGAACTTTGTGAATGGAGATTGTTGTATAGTGTGGAATGAGAAATTTACCATTCTCTTCAATGTAGTGCGATCTCGGAGTTGGTATATTTAATTAGCAGGAGTTGTGGGGGACGCAGGGGGACTTGCCCCTCTGCAAAAACATGAAAGAAGACATTTCTAGCTCTTAGGTTTTGTTTTTTATGTTCGATATTTCACAACAGTGATCATCTGGCCTTCAATGATCAGAGGTTTGAAGATGTGAAATTTTTGATCCTTTGATGTAGACCTGTATATATATATATTATATATATATATATATATATATATATATATATATATATATATATATAGTATACAAGCTGGAGTGCTGGATACTTGCTCCTTAAAAAAAATGTTGTGTTTTGTGATCTTGTGGATGGCTCTTGAATATACAAGATACAGTCATTCACTCCAAACCTCTACTGTGTTCTCTGCGGGAGAACTATCACTGTGTCCTCCACTGAATGGATCTTAACTTTTTTATACAGATCAACAACAACAACAAAAAGTATATTATACTATCTAAACTTAGAATAAACAGACTTGCTGAGCTAGGCACAATTATACTCCTACTACTAGCTTGAAACTGTGATGGACAACTGATAACTGAATGTATGCTACATAAGAATGCAAGCAAATCATGCAAGTCATGCAAATATCCAGGAAACCACTGCTGGCTGCACCATACCTTCTTATCTTGTGTAAAATTTTAATGCATACTACTATTTCTCTGTGTGTTGCTTTGCAATGTTTCTTATATTGTGTAAATATATAGTGCATGCTACTGTTTCTCTAGATTGCAATGTTTTTAGCATGGGCAGTGGCTAAAATGAGTTATTTGGGATTAGCCATCTACAGAGGATACCAAACTGAAATAAATAGATACATAAACATCAATGATTTTAAGCAGCTAAAATATTCAGTAGCTGATAGAAAAAAATCACAAAATATCATGAGATGAGTTATTTAGGTGTTATAATTAATTATTCTAGAAAGTCAGTGTAATTTGAACTACAGGAAAGCATGGTTTGTTGTCATCCAAGAAACCCACCAAGACTGAACCCAATGCTACCATCTATTGTCATTAATCTATTAATGTGCTTTGTACATTCACATCCTAGATGTCTTCATTTATTAATTCTCTGCATTGTTCAGGTCTCTTTACCTTCATATTATACAAGCTGAAGTGAATGTCACACTAGCTGTCATGTCAGTGTTTTGTGTACACTGGATTCTGCTCTGTTATCTCATGGCATAAAGATCAGAAGTGTTCAAATGAAATTGCCATTCACATATTCTGTTTCTTCTTTATTTTCTTAGCATTGCTTTTTTGCCCTATATATTATTATCATTTTTCACAAGTGCGACTACATATAAATGTGTCTCAAATAGAGTACACCAAGATTAAGGGACAGATTCCAAAAGAGTTGCTCTCAGTGTAAGTCTGCCCCAATTCCAAAAGACTTGCTCTCAGTGCTAGTGACCAGCTTGGTGTAAGGCCTGTCTATAAACAGGTTTGGACCAGGTGACAGACTCCAAAAGACCTGCTCTCAGCCTGCTTCTTACACTGAGAACACGTCTTTTGGAACTGGGGCCAATATGTGGTAGTCTGTATGAAGTGAGCAGTCCTTATTTACCAAACACATCTGTTTGTAAAACACAAGCCCGCTTTGTTCACGTTTTGCCTTTTAAACTTTGGTTAATGTCAGGTTTTTGTACACATAGTTCAGAAAGTGTAGCTGCTAGCAGTCATAGCAGAGTGACATCATTTTATCTGTAGCATACTAAAAATATATTTTCAGCTGTACACATTTTAGTAAGAAAGGATCAAGATGAAAAAGGAAGAACTTCATTTGGCAGGAAGTTCACATTATCTTTAAATCATGTGCAAAAACTATCGCCTGCTTTCAGGCAAATTTCATGTATAGAACTGTTTCTTGTGATTCTTATCTCATTTTCTCCTGTGCAGTTCTCATGAATGATTGCTAGCATTTCACCACCCTTCTTCTAAATGGGTATGAGAAAAGTAATGACAATCTGCATGTGAGATGTAATGGAAAAATAACCACAGGCAGTTATGTCAGAAAGAGAAAAAGAGTTTAGAGTTTACTAAATGTTTGTCTACAGAAAGATCCATTTCATTTTCCAAGGCTTAAATTTCCCAGGTGGCTTACTTCCTTTTCCCACCAACCTGTGCAACTGGTAGCAAAGCAGACTTTCTTTAATTTATTCATTCATTTGTGATGTTGTGGCACTTTTCCTTCCATGTAATACTGTTCCTTTTAATTCAAAGCTCTGTACAGAGCATCTTCACATTTGTCATAAACCTTTTCACTATTAGTTTACATTTGTGATTTTTTTGTTGCCTTATTCTCTTGCAAAACAGCCCCGCCCCCTGTAGTTTACTCATTTTATTTCACCTTAGATATTTAGCTTTGGTTTTACATTTTTATATTTTATTCAGCACCAAGATCAGATTGTGTTCTAGCTCTTGTAATTTTACTGGCGTATCGCATTCCTATGTTGTGTGTTTATTTTTCTTCCATTTATTATTATGTTCATGCTAGCTTGCATTATTATGCTTCTTCATTTCAACTTGCATCAGTGCACACACACACACACACACACACACACACACACACACACACACACACACACACACACACACACACACACACACACACACACACACAAAAGTTTATTGTACTTATGTTCTTCTGCATCACGAGTACATCTGAAATGAATCCAAGCTTAACCCTACCTTATTTACTCTTTGGAAGGATGGCCTAATGGTTAAGTTGTTTGCCTTACAAACACAAGGTGCAAGGTTTAAGTCTCCCAAGGGATAATTGACTGGGCTTACAATGGCTCGCAAGACCAGTACTCACCTATTAACATGTGCAAATAAATAACCACTGTTTTGTTCCTTTCCACTAAAGAGAATGTCTCTTCTTAGAAATGCAGATCTAAAGAATATTTATTCTTGAGGTAGATAAAGAGCAGTCTTTCTCAAGCTATATCCTCCTACACATGCACCGTTGTGATCAGCCTGCACTGAATAGTCTTCAATTGTTTGTTTTTCTTACATGACAACTCCAGATCTGCACCCAGAATTTCCTGTGTGGAATCAGCAATGGACTATAATGTGACAGTAGCACCTCCTGTTTTTGCATCATTATCCATTTCAACTCTTTATGGCATTTGATAAACTGAAAAGACCTTCTCTGGGAATCCTTATTGGCTCCTGGGTCTTTTTTATTTCGGTAATGCTTAGCTTTATCCCTTTTATTCAGTATGCTTTAATGAGCTAGTATGTCTATAACCTTGAATCTCAGCCCTTCAGATTTATCTGTCAGTGAAGAGCTTGTGAATTGGCTGACTCGGTTTGAGAATTGTTGACATTCTCTTTATAAAGCAATGTGGGCTCTAGCATTCACATACCACAGAACCTGGTGTGAAATTAAATATTTAATTTCGCTAGCTGTTGCAAGGACTTGTGGTTAGCTATTTATTAATGGAATAAAAGCCAAAGTCTCATATATACTAACTCCAGGAAAATTGTTCCTCAGAGTAAAGGAAATACTGAAAGGCATCATGATCTCAGAGCAGTTCTTTGTCTCAAAATGATGGTTCTCATACTTTTTTCTTGCTCCTTTTAAAATGACACATACTGAATTTCTTTAACTGCATTATTTTTTTCCTTAAATAAGTCAAATGAAAGAAAATCAAACTAAAATCTGAAAGAATAATGTACATGAAATTTGTAAAACAAAGTCTTTCTATTTAAACTGTTTTACCTTTCAAAAATGATGCATCTAGTGATATGCCTAATAAATTTTCTTAATTCTAATAGTATTTAACTATAATTTTAATAATTCTAGTGATTTAATTATTTTACTTCATTAATATTCTTGTATGCAGAACTTACTGCTCGTACTTTAATATTGTAATTTCCCAGCTACCAGGTTTAAGGTAGAATAATTGATGTTGCCTGCAAAAGTTAGCCCAGGTTACATATAAGGCAAAGCAATTATCTAAAAAATTATAAACTAGTAGGCATGTTTGTTGAGGGTTGCACCATGTAAGAAATATGGTTATATGAATTTAATTAAATAATTAGTTCAGCAGGTTGTGGCTGTTCTACAGCCACCTTTTAGCCACATCCTGGGCTAATTATACTTTACAAGCACATGTTCCTTAAAATGATGCAATGATTCATACAAAAAAATAATACAAAAACTGAAAATCTGGAAGTTCCCGTTTATGAATATGCATAGCAAGATACAAGCAGTGAAAATGTTTTTAGACCCTTTAGTTTTATATAGAAATCAGGCATATTTTCATCAACCAGAGGATATGCTTTGGGAGATAATTAATAAAGAGTTGAAGGAATTGATCTGGGAGTGGAAGAGGGCAAGAGTCAAATGGGATAAGTTATTCCTTCCAACAGAACAAGGTAGTTTAGGATTATCTGATCTTAAGGGATATTTTAGAGCTACTCAGTTAAGGCTTATATACACAACACAAGTAGAAAGCTATATTTTAAAGTGGAAGGGGATGATGATGATTAAACTGGGGGAAATTCAAGAAATAAGGAGAAAGAGGGATTTTGGATGCAGATCCTTAAGAAGAAGAGTAACAGCCATACAAAATATTATATTCATAAAGGAACAGAAATTATTCAAGAACTAAGACAACACAAGAATGGAGAAAAGACATGTTGCCAATAGGGATGAGTGCAATTAGGAGCACATAGAATAGGCAAGTGGGGGTTAGAATGTATTGGAGAAAACTGGCAAAGGGACCAAGATATTGGGAGCAAATAGCTAGAGAGGGAAAGGTAATAGAATGGGAAAAGGCCAAGAAGACAGTTGGACTGCAGGCTAGAAACTGCCTTCCTTATTAGGGACTGATAGAGTACAGGCTAAGAGAAAGGGATAGGGGAATCCACCTAGAACAGAAGCTGCCATTAAAAAAGGAAAATTATTAGGGCATATAAAATATTGCACAATAACTATAGAAATCAATCAGAAGAGGTTAGAAGAAACTGGGAAGAGATATTGGATAATCAATTCTCAAGGAAACAATGGGAGGCTCTACGTATGGTTCCCATGTATGCAACAATATCTAGACGATTTAGGATTTTTGCTTGGAAGTGTTTGCGTAGGTATTTGTATACCCCAAGCAGAATCCAAAGGATTTTTCCTCAGGTGGATGGCAAATGTTAGAGGTGTGATGGGGAAGAAAGAGGTAACTGAGAACATATGTTTGGGCGTATAATGAGTTGGCAGATTTCAAAAATTCCCTAGAAAGTACTCTAAAAGAAATTTTGGGTAAGCAAATGGGTGTAAGTAAGATAATTATTTTTTGAGTTGGGATACAAGATCTGAATTGCTGCCAAAAATAATTACTAGAAAATGAAAATCAAAGTCTAAAGTAACTGTATGTGAAGAAGTGAATGTTGCAACAAACACAAAAGAACTAGAACGGGATATTTAGAAAAGACTAGCAGCTAATTACATAGAAAAAAATGAAATTTTGGGAACGATAAATGTGAAATAGTGTTTTGGAGGAGAAGTGAGATTTAAGGGAAGGCAAGAATTGAGCACATTATATGTAATGTTGGATTGATGATAGCTACAAAAAACTGATGTGCTGTATAATGTTTGTAACTAGGAATGTTAAACTGTTATAAATAGGACATCTTTGTACAGTTGTCTGTGGTTTAACAACTGTAGCTGACTTTGAAATGGTTTCATTACATTTATTTAATTGTTAATTATACAACATTAAATAATGTTTTCTCTTCCCCAGTTTAATAACCCCATATACATTTCCCTTAGGAAATCATTGTCAGTACAGTTTTTTTTTAGTTTTTTTTATGAACCAGCAGTAACTCAAACTATTAGGGTATTTCTTTTTTTCTTTGCTGTGCAGCCTTTATGATAATATATACTAGTAATGAATTATAAGAAGTGAAGCCCCCCCCCACACACACACACACACAAACACAGATGGCGGGGGGGGTTGCCCTCTGCAAAAATTGCTTTTTTGTGTGTTTTGCCTATTTGAAGCTTCAGCCAGATTATTTGACTTGAAGCTTCATTGAACTAAAGGTCAGTAAAATATCAAGGAGATCTTTAAAACAGCACATCATCTTAAAGCATTTCACTAAAAATCACAAAATATATTTCCTTCGGGTGGGGGGGATTAAAATCCTTCACACCCCTTTACAGAATATAAATGGCTGAGTCAAATGTAGTTTGAGCCACAAATGAGCTTGATCAGAAGCTCACTTCAGCCACAGGAACACTGAAACGTTTGCACTCTAACATACAATGGGTGAAGCCTAAGCTTTTTGGTAAAATCAAATTATGTCCTCATATTTCAAACAAATGTTCATTCCCCTGAAACCATGGGGGTTACTAAAGAAGTATATGTCACAGTAAACACATTTGTTATATTTTGTAAACAACTTACAATATATCTCAGAAACATGTTATGCACATACTGTTAGCAGTGTTTTGTTCATCCAGCAAAGAGCTTTCAAATGAGGCTAAGCAGCTCTGTCTGTGCCACTTGGTTGTTTGTATTTATTTATTTATTTGTCTTTTGTTAACCTGGTTACTCCAACTGGGCCAATGGCAATTTTCAGTGGAGTCCCGAGGAGAAAAGCTCCACCAAAAAAATACAATATGTTAACAAAATACTTGAAATATTAACAAGATATAATAACAGACATACATGCACTATACAAAAAAAATATATAAAATGGAGAAAATACAGTAAAAAAAGAAAAGATAGAGTACAAATGTTATGTGCACAAGGTCAAAAGAATAATCCTTGTTTTTGTATTAGCATCACAAAATCACACAGAATTATACCTGTTTAAAAGTTGTAAGGCTGAATAGATATGACAAGAAAAAAGTATTAGTAGTGAGGTTGGAATAGAGAAGATAGGGAGGCATAAATGACTGTAAAGCATAAAGAAATGAGAAGAAGTAAGAAAGAAGCAAGAAGTTAATTATTTAGGAGGAGAAAGACAGTGAAATTAAAGGGGTCTATATCAGTTCAACGAAACAAAACATCATCGAATACAACAACCTCGAACTTCTAACCACAAAATCTGTCAACCACAAAATATCATTCTCAACCATAATCTCTACGTCTAACCATTCCTTAAGCTAACCTCCTCCTTATTCATAGCACTCTCTCTCCTGAGTACTACTTCTTATCTTTAACCCTTCTAGCCATTTTTTTCTCAGTCTTATTCTAATTTTTGTTAACTGGAGAGGTATTATTCTATATTAATGCCACTGCCAAACTTTTTGCTTTAGATGTTTCAAAATGTTGTTTTAAAATGTTTAATCTATAAATGTTAAATCTAAATGTTATTTTATGTTTTTGTATGTTTTTATGATGCTGTGTAACTGGAGCTTTTCTCCCCGGGCCTCCACTGAAAATGGACATGTATCCAGTTGGACTAGCCCAGTCAACAAATGTAAAATAAAATAAAATAAATAAATAAAAATCTAAAAACATCAAAAGCTCATAACAGCAATTTTTTTAACTGAGGAAAAATTCACTGTCCCAAGAAACACACACACAACACAAGCACACCAAAAAAACAGCAATCCACACACATACACTTAAAATCCTACATCTAACCCTACATTAAACTATACATACAGTACTATCTATCCACTATCCTTAACCCAAACCCTAACCCTAAGGTCCGTCACTATCACACACTCACCTCACCCGCGCCATAACCCTAATTCACATACCCCGCCATAACCCTAAAGTCTATCACTATCGCACACTCACCTCACCAGTGCCCTAACCCTAACTCACATACCCCGCTCTAACCCTAAAGTCTGTCATTATCGCACACTCACCTCATCCGTGACCTAACCCTAACTCACATAACCCACCCTAAGCCTAAAGTCTATCACTATCGCACACTCACCTCACCCACGCCCTAACCCTAACTCACATACCCCGCCTTTACCCTAACGTCCACACAATCGCACAATTACCTGAACTCAACCTGTAACTTTCCACCACAGTGCTGAAAATAGCAAAGCCACAGAAACAGACAACTGCATTCTTTCCCTAGGAAAAAATTTGGTTATCTGCAGCTTCGTTATTTTCAGCGTTTGCTGTTTTCGGGTTGATATTAGACCATTCGAAGTATTAACACTTCGATGATCTAATATAGACCCAAATTAAAGTATACAACTGTTTAGTAGAGTGAGAGTACACAGAACTGCTTAGTAGAGTGAGAGAGGCTGTACATTATTTGCTAAATTTTCTTAAGAAAAGGAATATATGGTATGGACATTACAGAGATATAACATTTATGGCAATATAAATAAATATATCAGCAGCATTTAATATCTCTTTACCTGCACTAGACAGAGGCTTAGTATTAGTGCAGTTGTATTGTCTGTCATATAACCTTTAAAATTAAATCTTTAAATAATGTATATGAAGCATGGCTTTGGAATTAATATAAACCTTGCAAAATGAATGGAAGTATTAGTAAGAAATTAAAGAACTCCAGCCGGTACCACACAAATAGATCTTTGCGTCCGTGTCTGGTTAACCACTGAATTATGAATTAAATTCAAATTCAAAATATAAATAATTTCTTTTTGTTGCTTTTTACTCCAAACTAACAAAATTCAGCATATGGCTCCTTTAAAAATCAACCACTTTAGATACATATTCAAACAGAACTAAGCGCTTTCGTCCTTTAATCACAACACTTCATCAGAGTTACAACTAAACAGCTATTTCTTACTTTTGAACATAAATCATACATAAAAATACCCATAATAAAAATATCCATACTGAAACATATATCCATGTGCCACAATGTTACCACTTCCAGTTGCATTCTAATATATCCTGATATGCTAACAGCAAAGTGTACATACATTATGAAAAGTGTCACATATATACATATATACATATATACTGTTAGTATATCAAAATATGGATATGTATTTTTAGTAAGTATATTTAATATATACATAATGTCAGATTTTAAGTGCAAGTTCATTTCTTGCAATGGTTGAATGAATAGTATTTCTTAAAATGTTTTTTTAAAATGTCTAAAATGTTTCTTAAAATGATTTTGCAACAAATGGTTGTTAGCTACCATTTGTTTTATTTATTTATTTATGCATTAGCAGGTATATGTATTTTAAAGGGTCCCTATTAAATTAACGAAAAGTGGAAATGTCGAACGGCCAAATAAACGAAAAGGCCTTTCCTTGATATCGCTATTGTAAGATCGAGGTACAGTGAAGGCTGGAAATGTTGCCCTTTCTTCACTGTAGTGCAATCTCAGAGTTGGTATATATAATTAGCGGGGGTGGGGTGGGGGGTGCAGCCCCCTACAATATTCATTTTGAGGAATGCCCTTGTTTATTTGGCCATTCAACATTCCCACTTTTCATTTATTTAATAGGGAAGCTATTTATTAACTCAAGGTCCTAGATCGACTTTGATTGTGGGATTTATGTTTAAAAGTAGGAAAGAGCTGGTTAGTTGTAACTCTGATTAAGTCATGTCATTGAGAGAAGAAAGCTCTTAGTTCTGTTGAATGTGTATCTAATAAAGTAGTTAATTTTAATGGAGCTGTATGCTGAATTTTGTTGGTTTGGAGTATTAAGCAACAAAAAGAAAGTATTTATATTTTTAATTTGAATTTAATTTATAATTCAGTGGTTAACCAGACACAGATGCAAAGATCTATTTGTGTGATACTGGCTGGAGTCCCATTTGGGTTGCAAGGCTAGCCTTATAAGGGCCTAGTAGTTGTTAGCCTAGTATACATCTATGAACCTATAAGAACCATATAAGTTGACCCCAGTATGTCCCAGTGTTGCTTGTGTGACTCATGTCTGATATTTGTACAGTATCCCATTTTGTGCCACGCCCTATTCCCTTCCTGTTCTTGTTTACCTTTGCTTATGGGTCTAAGATTGACTTCAGGAGAGGTGCTTTCAATGACTGCTGAAATATACTTTTAGCTGTATAGGCTCAGCCTTATGCAAAAAAGTACATCCTGTCATCTTTGTCATCATTAACCTCATTTCACATTTTGACATGGGGTCGTGGTGTCACTTCAAAATTAGTCAATGTGACCAAATCACCTAGAGCCATTTTTATTTTAGTTCTTAGTTCTCACTCCCACTACAGTACTGATACATGTTTTATTTATAAAGTTAATCGCACTGATCCATTGGAGCAGATGAAATGCATCTGATTATGTCATCAATGATCAAGGTTCAAGAACAGACTCAGGTAGCCAGATGAATGGCAAGGAAGGGGCAGGATGATTTTTTTTCCTATCCTTGGGGGACAGTTAACTCAGTGGAATTAGAATCATCTTGATAGAGATTGAAATTATCTCCTATGACTCACTGTTGAGGAAAGGGGAATTAAGGAAGAGTATATTAGGTTGGCTCATAAGCCGCGGTGCTACAGTGGTAGCATTGTTGCCTCCCAGCAAGAGGTTCTCCCATTCGATTCTCAGCTGGAGAGCCTTCTGTGTGGAGTCTGCATGTCCTCCCCGTGGTCGAGTGGCCTCTGAAAGACATGCGTGAATGGGTGTGCCTTCGCTGAAGGTCGGGTGTCGGGCTGGCAACTTGGCACCATAAAAATCTACTGCCAATCATTAGCGGACCGGAGTTCTGCTGTGACAATTCCTAACTGGAAAAGCCGAAAAGACAAGCATATTAGGTTGGCTGACATGGAAGTGGGCGTGTCACCTTGATATGATTGTAGACCACCACAAATAGAAGGAAGAACATTCTGTGCAAGTCTCTGGTTTATACCTTTTGGAACATAATATGTTAACATCATTTAATGAAAGGGAATAATCTACAGAAGCATGAGATACCATGACAAAGGAAGTCATTGAGGGTATTACACACAACAAAAAGAAGTGAAAGAGGGATCATCAGCAAGTGATTTCTCAAAAAAATAGTATTAAACATATTGATTCTCAATCATTTTTGTATTCTAGTCCCCATTTCTTAGGTACTTACATGTTCTACATACTTTGATAAAATAAGTGGAGCTAAATTACAAAAAAAGATAAAAATACACCCAATTCATCCGTGGCAGCACCTGTAAAACAAACACTGTTTAAATTACTCTACTAACACTACACAGAGCTTTGCAGCAGTGACCAGGCACATATCTCAATTAGGATGTACTAAAAACAGCGCACACAATCTAGGATTTGTGTTGCTTCCATAAAGAACAGAGTTCATTTATGCATTTCATGGCTAACAGAAATAGAGTACATAGAGTGTGTTATGTATTTCATTTATTCTTATTTCCTCTAGCTTGCATCTTAATAAAAGTCTACGAAGTTTAATAAAGCTGAAGACTACAATGACCTTTTGCTGCTCCTGTAACTGTAATTCTACTATTGGCACAGTGCTATACATAAACAGAGTTAATTGCATTTGAACTATTCTTGGGTAATAACACAGACATAGTAGTTTACCAAATGAACCCTCTTATGCACTGACCAGACTGGAACCAGCTACCTTGAATTATTTACCATGTAGGTAACAAAACAGAAACCGAAGAGCTTTAAAATTATACTGAAGGAACATATAATTAATCCATGCCGCAGAGGGAGAGATGGAGCCTTTCATGTGACTCAGACAGCCAACGTTCGATTAGTGGGTCCTGGCACTGAAGGATCCAGGCAGAGAGGGATGGTACTGAAGGGGCGTGGCCCGTTCAACTTTCCCAGGGGATGTGGAGGGTAGAGATTGCTCAGGGAGCACATAGGCAAATGTGATTTCGCTGGTGGGAACTGGAGAAATCCTTTCCTGTGCTTGAGGATAGGGGACAGAGCTGCTTGTCTATAATGTTCCCTTGTGGAAGTGATGAATGACCCATTCAGAAAGCCTATTGCACTCATCCCTCTATCTCAATAAGCTGGGCATTATCAGGGACTGCAGAACTAAAGAAGAAAACCCACAAGCTACCCCAATGTCGGTCTAGATGACAGTTCCTCTTGGTCAGCTATACCTCCAGTGACAAGAAACACATGGGCAAGATGGCTGGGAGAAGTCTGATGCTTGACAGGCAGCAGTGGCAGAATGTAAAAAAAATAATGTTTTCAAGGAAATGAATAAGATATTGCACCCAATTCATCAGATTTTTACTACAGAAACTAAAAAGTCATTTACTGATTACTTTACCAAATGTGTGGCTGCAGATTGCCACAACGATGTATCTGCTTTTCCACTTGTAATTGACTGAATATGTAATTTGGACTGGCTCGCTATCTGTATGTGATGTGTTACACTTGTAGTTTTAAATGATTTGATAGTTGCATATAGGCTCAATTGCACTGCAACTTGTAATTTCTGTATTTCATATATGCGGGACTGCAAATCTATCTTATGATGCACCTGTGAGCAGATGTTGTGGTTGAAAAGGGTTAGTAGACAAGCTCATCTACCTAGTTACCAATAAGAAAGAAAGAAAGAAAGAAAGAAAGAAAGAAAGAAAGAAAGAAAGAAAGAAAGAAAGAAAAAAAGAAAGAGAAATAATAGCATTAAGTTCAGATGACTTTGACCTCAGAAAAGTTCATTCTGGCAAGAAAGGCCTGCAACGAAATTCCACTTCACATTACTTTCTCCTCACTGTAATCTGCTGGAGATGTCTACCTCAAGTTAAGAATGCCAGTTCCACTTAAAGAACATTTCACATAACACAGAAGATGTTATAGTAAGTCATTACCTTTAAACTGTGCTTAGTTTTGTAAACGTGTAACAACCTTCTGAACAAATCTTACTTTTGGACGGGGCAGTATCAATTATTTAACGACTGCAAGTATACAAATGTACATATTTAAATAGATTTTCTCCAGTTACTAATTAAAGACAGTGGGTGCCAATTTCAAACACAGCGTGTGTCACAAGAGTAGAGGAATTACCCCAGGATGGCCTCTGACACACTGCTTCGAAGAGTTTATACAGCCACATAACTGACAACATCCAGAGACCTTTTAACTAAAAAGTAACTCTGAAATCCATACTCATATTAAGGTGGATTTGGCTTATCATCCTCCAGGTGAAGTTGTAACAGATGGCCTCTAACCTTTGATTCATAACAGTTATACTACTGCCATTTGCCATAATACTATGGGGTAGCAGTACAGTTTATGAATGAAAGTTTGAGTTCCACTCATTAAATTATAACACTACTGCTACAGTAATATGGAAGTCATAGTAAGTTCAGCTTTATCAATGACAGTAACCATTATTACATTATCTGTGCATATGAATGAATGACAGATGAAATTTAATAAAGTACCATTGAATTAAAAATGGTGTCCAGCTGAAAAAGATTCAAAGATAAAGAATATTGATAATAACACGCTATTCACTCCCTCAAGCTTGCTGCTATTTTTTGTTTGGGAATGCTAAGCAGTTGTTTGACATAATAAGAAATTACCTTAAGCCTTTCCACTATTTATTGCAATCCTCTACACATGACTGAGTCATAAGACTAGTAAATACGAATGGATACTGCTCTCCCTACCACACAATCCAACAATGACAGTTGTTTGTTTTATTCTGGCCAGTGAAATTAGCTGCTTCCCATTGGTCAATTATATCAATGGGCGGGCTGCAGTGCGGTGACTGGCTGCAGGAATTGTAGCAAGTTTCTAACTAGATCCATGATGAGTACAGACAGTGAGACAAGGAAAGACATTGTGTGACAGACTGCAAAAGACTGTTTAGTGTGAGACCATTTTTATGAGAAAAAATAAATAAAACCACTAACTGTAAAATGAATTGGGGGGTGGATTCAGATAGAGTTAGCAGCTGTATCTCGTTATGCTAATTATTGCAAGCCAGTGCTTGTAATTCTGTAGTAGCTGCACATAATGGGGCTACATGTGGATCTGAAATAAATGTTTAGGCACTTTACTTTTAAATGCAACTAACTTATAATTAGGTTGCCAAAACATAACATGCTCTACTGGAATTTGTCTCAAAGTCAGAAGTGTTGAAGAAATTTTCAGTGCTGATTCAGAAGACTTAAGTAATTTTCTTTTCATAAGTGAAACCTGCAATGACATTGTTAGACATAGGAAGCATTCCACATTAATATGTTAGTTCACAAGTTTATGATTCTGGGGAAGCAGAAGTTCAAACTGATGCATTCATTACTAAGTAGGAAGGTCGTATCTAAACCTCTGCAAAAAAATGTTGATATGCATGTATTTTTTTTTTTCAATATGTGAAGAGACATGGGCCGTTCAGGATAGTAAGTAAGGAGCTCACCGGGCACAGTATACTTGTTGTGACTTTGTACATGTTTTCACTGCATACACTTGCATAAAACTATTTTACTTATTATCATGTGACGTGCTAGAATTTAAATTAATTCAAAAGTAGCATATTTTTGTATGTTATTTTTTTCATAGTGCCTGATTGGCATTTTTTGTTTGTTTGTTTTTTGCTAAAACTGTAATTTTATAATTTCAGGAGCTTCTTGTTTTTCAATATTGATAATGTATACTGTCCAAAAACATGCACTGTCCAGGTTTCGGGCTGTGGGATGGAAGTTTACATATCTGAAACTGATATACAAGTTCTATGAACTGAGTAAAGAATGGATTTTTTTTAGACTTAAGTTCACTAAGAGCAGATCATTTTTTAAAATAATCAAATATATTACAGTGTGTCTGGGATCAGAATAATTATATGTATAAAAAAAGGATTGCAAAAGTATCCATTTAGCCTGGCATTCAGAGCTGGGAATTAAGGCCATGAGCTGGTAACATGCTGGTTCTTTTTGTATCAGGTGTGATTCCTTCCACCTCTGATTGTCAGCTGTGTGACTCTAAGCAAGTCACTTGACCAGACAGTGCTCCTGGGACACCCCTGGAAAGGGATGCTTCTTGTGGGCTTAACCAGTTAACAAATGAATATGTGTGTGTGTGTGTGTGTGTGTGTGTGTGTGTGTGTGTGTGTGTGTGTGTGTGTGTGTGTGTGTGTGTGTGTGTATATATATATATATATATATATATATATATATATATATATATGTATATGTATGTATGTATGTATGTATATACATAAATAAATGTGTGTGTGTTAGGGCTCAAAACACCTGCCCTGCAATAACATGTCCGAAGTACTAAAGATAAAGTTTACTGTGGAGTAAGTGAAACCTACTTTTCATTTCATTTCATCTTACTTTTTTTCTGAGAATCAGAGGGGCTGCAGCCAACTGGCATAGAGTATCAGGTGTAGTCTATGACAGACGAATGCCAAAGAAGCTGAAAAGCAAAGTGTACAAGACAGTGGTGTGACCAGTACTACTGTATGGTACAGAAACCTGGGCAGTAAAAGCAGAACAGTTGAAGAAGCTAAAGATGATGTGAAAGAAGTGCCCGAGAAAGGTGGTAGGATGCACACTGTGGGACAGATGAAGAAATGAGGACATAAGAGCAGAAGCCAAAGTAACTCCAATTGCAGAAAAGATCAAAGATAACAGTTTACAGTGGTTTGGGCACATGTGTAGAAAAGCAGTACACAGTCTGGTGAGGAAGATTTGAGACAGACAGGAAGAAGGTAAGAGGAAGCAAGGACATCCAGCAAAGAGGTGAATGGATTGTGTGAAAAAAGATCTACGACAATCAGGCATGAGTAAATAAATAAAAATGCTGGCAGGCAGAGTTTCACAGGCACAAATCACTCAGGTGATGATAAACCAAAGGTGTATTTAATGATAAAAATCCACAAGAAAAACAAATAAAATGTGAGCGCTTTCGCTAAACAAGTGTTAACTTCAGACACCATTAAAATGTAAGACAGCAATCTATATACATATAAAAACACTCTGATTGGGTAAGCAAAGAGAAGCAGCTAGCTAAGCAACACTGAGACAGAACATTAATTAACCCCTTGATGACTGTGTTACAGTTGAAACTGTTGCATCTTAAATACAACTAAAACCTGTAATTAAAAGATAAATTATTAGTCTCATACTTGTGTCATGAATGATTATAAATAGGATAGTGACCCATTCCATATCAAGCTGATATCATGTTGGTATCTATAATACAGTTTGACCTTAGAATAGTACTGAGACTGAAACACATAATTTCTTTCCCAATATGCCATTACCATATTCACGAATGCCATGCCACACCACAAGCTGAACCCATTGCCACTCCTATGGTCTGCAAAAAGTACCTGTCATTAAAGAAGAAATAGTTGTTTCTTAAAACAATTTCTAATAATTCCAAAATTAGATTAATTTTCTCCTGGTTAACTTTGTATAACAACAGTAGGTCAACCACCCACTCGAGACCAATTACTTGTGGGATGACCATGTACAGGTCTTTTATCAGCTTGATATGGAATGGGCCACTGGTTGTTTTGGAAGAGTTTTTGAGATACCTTAACACCACCACTACATTCCTGCAGTTCACTTAGGTGATTAACCTGGATTATATGAATTACCTTGATATCCACTTATACAAAGATACACATAATGAAAAGTATGCTACTAGGATCCACAGGAAAGAGACCTACTCAAACTCGTTCCTGCATTACACTAGCTCCCACCCCAAGCATCAAAAGAGGTCAGTAGTTAAAGGGCAATTAGTTCGAGCAGCCCGTATGATCTCCAGAGAAGAAGATTTTCTTATTGAATGCAACAACTTAAAAACTATGTTCTTGAGGAGGGAGTACCCAGCAGACTTGCTCAATGAGCTTATGCAGGAAGTGATAGGTAAAAGAAGAGTAGGGCATTTTAAGCCCATAGTTGGGGAAAATACACTAGACAACAGCCCCTCTGAAGTTGAAGAGGGGAGTCCTGAGTTGGAAAAAAGTTCTTTTTGTAGATCTATGGTGCTTACATTCAACTCTGACTCATACCACTTGATGTCCATTTTTTTATAAGAACTGGGACATTTTAATGGATGACTTGTACATCAGGGCACAAATAGGAGAAAGAACTATAGTTAAATACAGAAGGGGCTCAAACTTAAAAGACCTTCTTAGGAAAGGTTCTAACTACACTAGAACAGGACGTGTAGGGATGTACAAATGTGAGTCTTGTAACTGGTGCCACAAGGTGAAATCAGGCAGAAAATTTACAGTGAATGGTATAGACCATTATGTAAAAGGTAAATATAACTGTCACTCCAAAGCAGTGGTCTACATGTGACCAATGCCTAGCATTTTATGTAGGCAAAACAGAAAGGAAATTTAACGCCAGAATTTATGAACACAACTATGCCATAAGAAAGAATAATAATAATGCTTCAGTGAGGCATATTCAGGACAATACTGGCCATAATTTTACATTTAAGGCAATAGACCATGTAGACATCAGTGACAAAAAGCCTTGGGGACTTCAGTTAGAGTTAAAGGAGTTAAGGTGGCAAATCTTACTACAGGCAGATAGATGGCCAGGGATAAATGACAGGACATCCATCTCTCCTGTATTGAAATTACAAGCCCTAGAAAGGAACAAAATATATCAAAACAATTGTTAAGCACAAGCACTTTTGTATGTATTTGGCTTTGGTAAACATTTTAGTGAATATTTAACATGAGATTTTAAAAATGACTTTGGTTTTAGTTTTATCCTATTTAGAATCATTCATGACACAAGTATGAGACTAATAATTTATCTTTTAATTACAAGTTTTAGTTGTATTTAAGATGCAACAGTTTCCACTGTAACACAGTCATCAAGGGGTTAATTAATGTTCTGTCTCAGTGTTGCTTAGCTAGCTGCCTCTCTTTGCTTACTCAATCAGAGTGTTTTTTATATGTATATAAATAACTGTCTTACATTTTAATGGTATCTGATGAAGTTAACACTACAAAAGCGCTCACATTAAATTTTTTTTCTTATGGATTTTTATCATTAAATACACCTTTGGTTTATCATCACCTGAGTGATTTTTGCCTGTGAAACTCTGCCTGCCAGCATTTTTATTTATTTAGTTTGTTTTGCTGCTTCTGTTTTTTTGAATCAGGCATGAGTGTTGAAGAGAGAGAGATGGTGACAGTTAACATACCCCGACCCCATGTAGAAAAAATGGGAAAAAAGGGGGCTGATAATGATGATGATGATTACCCAATCTGTGTGTGTGTGTGTGTGTGTGTGTGTGTGTGTGTGTGTGTGTGTGTGTGTGTGTGTGTGTGTGTGTGTGTGTGTGCTTATGTACATATCATAGACATATTACAGACAAACAGAAGACAGAAAAGATATCTGACGTGCACATGGGTTGAATATCAGTGAAGCTTAGCTGTCGGCTGTCAGCTTTGCATGACTTGGCCTCAGGTGTTACTCACAGCAACCAAACATTAAATGTAATGTTTTCACAACATTAATAATTTATGCGATGTGGTTTATTCTGTTAACTTCCTTCTCAAGTGGGGACTTTGCCCAGATTATGGTTACATGTGTCAAAGACAAACTCAGTGAAGATATTAAAACCAGTAATGCAGAAAGGTTAAGGAAGAAAACATTTAACTGAGATTACAGGTTACTTTGCAGGTGATTCTTACAGTAAGAAATTTGTTAGAATGAAAACTCAAGACTTTACACTCTCCTCTTTTAGTCAATTTAGTCAACAGACCATGAGTTGTAAATTAAATGAGTGACTATAATTGGGTCTTTATTGGAGTTTATCTATATCTATTACAAAGTCATGCATCTGGAGCCTTTCTCCCCAGGCCTCTGCTGAAAATTGGCTTTGTTCCAAGTCGGACTTTCCCGGTTAACAAATTTTAAATAAATAAATCTATATCCATCGCTGTCTCTTTCTCTCTCTCTCTCTCTCTCTATATATATATATATATATATATATATATATATATATATATATATGTATGTAGGAGTGGTGAAATTATTCAAAACTCCCTAATGTCAAACTCTGTTTTGTCAACATGCTTTGGTCGACAATCCAAATATTCGACATGTGGCAAGTGTGCAGGATTGGTTGGGGAATATGCCTTTTTTTCCAGGGATTGTGCAATCTTGGAGTTAGAATAAATGATTAACCAGGGATGGGGGGGGGCACAGGGGCTATGCTCCCTGTTAAAAACATGTTTTAAAACTTACATGCTCCAAATTTACTTCTTACAACATAATTTTGTGTTGACTTTTTTGTTGACACCAAGGTGTCAACATTAGAGCCATTGACATTTCATTGATTTGATTATTTTACCTAAATCCATAGACACATGACATTTATTTTCTATGTAGAATGCCAAAAATAACAGTGACAGTGACAAAAAAGTTTCACAGTTTTAAGCTGGAGGTGTTCATTTACTATTTTATCAGAAATCACATTCTAAATTATTTATATTGCAGTATACCCAAATAAACTTTTGGACAGTTTTTATTGTAGAAAAATAAATAACAGTTCTTGAAATATACCTTTGCATATGTAGAAAATGAGGCTTTATTCAAACATACCTTGCAAGTTTCATTATGTTGTTGGGCATATGAATTCTTCATGGTTTAGAAATGCAACAAATAACCATAACATATCTACATATATACAATGAGTTGATGTTATACAGCGAGTAAAGATCATTTATATATATATATATATATATATATATATATATATATATATATATATATATATATATATATATAGTGACTCTCCACTAAAACTTACCTTTTTAGACAGGTAAAACTTAAATTACCTACTTTCACATCTGACTCCCCTAGTGCACACTGCAGTGTTTAGGATAAACCATTTTTTCATCTTACATTTAAGCATCTATTGCAAGACTACCAGTTATTGGAGAGCCCACATTCTGCCTGTCAGTAGCCATCTTGGGATAGTCATCTTGGGATTAGTGCTTCTGTTTTCTCCTGGTGAGAGAAGGAGTGCAGTTACATTATTTCCTGGAAACTGCTGATCACCAGAAAGCTTAATAACTGCTTTATAGGTGACAGCTTGGAATCTGTGCTTATATTCTGAGAGGAGGAGCAGAGTGCATTGATTCCTGACTCTTGCTGGTTGGAGAATGAGTGTCTGTGCTTAACATACCTGATTTTTCTGGTTGCTATTCGAGGCATCTACCAGAAAAAGGCTTCAAGCCTGCAGAACGTTACATCATCTGGGACAAGACTGTGGATCACCAAAGAGGCCGTGGCCTGCTTCTCTTCTTGGGATTGGTGTTAACATTTTGCTTCTGGTGAGAGAAGAAGCAAAGGAGTACTGTATCTCAACAGAGTGAAGCTGTGCTGTGACTAGCATTAGTATTAGCCAGGCAGTAGCCATTCATGTGACTCCCCTCTTTTCATCACTCTTGTCAAGCTAATTCTTTATTTTTCAGTAAGTACTGCTTGATTTCTTTCTAACTTCAGAATATCTGCCTAAATACTTCATCCTTAAATTTTCAGGGTCTACGTATTAGTTTCCCCTCTCAAGTGCTTGGCAGTGCTCTGTACAGACTCAGACACCTTGACTGACATTTTTCCTGTAAAAGGAATATACAAGGAAACAGCTCCAGTACTTAGTAATAATGACCATCCCCCTGACATGTCTAAAGGTCAGTTCCCTGTGCTTTCTCCTATAAACTAGGTGAACTTGGTTATTCTGAGGCAGTGTAGCAACTGCCTCATGTACACAGACAACCCTCTCCTCTTACCTCCCAACACTCAGACTGGTGAAAGATGCACTTATATATCCAAATTGGAAGCCATCCACTCTCAAGCCAAGACTGGAATAGCTGGTCAAGAGGAGAAGGTCAACACCTGCACCACACCACATGCAACACATAGCCCTCCAGAACACCCACCATCACAGCTCTCACATAAAAACACAAACCACACACCCAACTTCATGGAGGCTGTCAATAGAAATCTACCCAAACAGCAGAGACCTCCAAGGCAGAAACGCAGTTAACCACCACAACACAGCATAAACCACAAGACACATCGCTCACCTACACAGTGTGCCCCTCAACCTAAGCCCCTAAGGCAAAACACCTTGCCCAATACACTAATCATAAGTGACTCAACAGAGCGGCACACTAATGTCCCACTCACTAGGTTGAATAAGGAAAAGGTAACAGTCAGTTGTCTAGCAGGTGCCAGAATCTGATACATAACACACGCATTTGGGTCATGCCACAACAAGTACAAGTATGACTCTGTCACTGTCCATGTGGGTGTGAGTGACCTGAGACACACCTCCCTGGACTATATGAAAAGAGACATGCAGGAGCTCTTGGATTATGTGGCCTTGGCAGGTATGACCCTAGCCCTGAGCAGCATCCTACTGTCAACCAGAATGACACCGCAGTACAAGCAGAAAATGACTGACTTCAACAATTGTCTAAGTTTCTGGTGTCATTCTAAGGGGATCCAGTATCTATCTGCTTGGGATGACATGAATGACAGACCTCGATACTATGCCAGAGATGGCCTGCAACTGTCAACCCTGGGTTTCCAGATACTGGCTAAGGCTCTTGCCACCCCTATAGTGCCTATTTTAGGTGATGTTCCAAAGAACAAATTACCACTGTAACAGCTATAAATAAATGCAATCTGGGGGTCATGCTGCTCAATGCTAGAAGTCTAAATCTTAAGATACACTTGCACGAAGCACTCCTCAAAATGGAGAACATCGACATTTGTGTTGTAACAGAGACTTGGTTTAAAGAAGCAGAAAGCACCCCTGTGCTACCAGGCTATAACTCATTTCACACCTTTTGGCCCAGAACATGGACCAAAGCTGCAAAGGCAGTGGTGTCTCCATATTCATAAAGGATATGCACACCTCCAGACTAGTAGCCCAGCATAATGCATCGGAGATACTTCAGGTACAACTAACATTGGGTAAGATGGCAGTTCAGATCGTAGCCTGCTATAGGTCCCCAACCATGTCCCAAGACTCTCACTCCATGTTCCTAAACACCCTGTAAACTATTAGGGTCCAACCCAACATTCTCATACTAGGTGACTTTAACTACCCCTCCATCAACTGGGAAAACTACTCAGGCACCAATACACTTCACAACGCTTCCTGGAATTCATCAGTTCCAATGCCCTGGACCAGCTCATTCCTACCCCCACTAGAGGATGCAACGTCCTTGACCTGGTTATTACTAACATGGGCAACCTTTGTTCTACACCAATACTCAATTCCTCCCTGGTTAGATCCGACCACAAACTAATCACCATGGAAATCTACATCTCACCCACACCCCTCACCCCCGCAAAGGTAACCACCATGAAAACTTCTCCAAAGCTGACTTTGGGCTCCTAAAAACAGAGGTGGCTAACTTCATGGCACCCATGTCAATGGAAAATAGATACATGACTGCTGAAACATGCACCAATGCACTGTACAAACACGTACATACATGCATGGAACTAGCCATACCCAACAGAACCAAGACGCTCTCCTCCAAAAAAGGAAGCCAATCTTGTGGTCCCCTGCCATTAATAAACTCAACAACAGAAGGAAGAAACTGTTGCAGAAAAAGTTGAATTCCCAAGACTGGAAAAACTCCCTTATTAGCCTCAACAAAAAGTTGAGATCCCTCATCAAAACCTCTAAAGCCAGCTATGAAGGTAGAATTGTGGCAGACACTAAAAACAGCCACAGAGCCTTCTATAGTTGTATAAAGAATCTCCATGGCAATACCCAGGTTTGCTCTGAGTTACTGTACTGTACTGTACCTCCTATAATGAGCCAGCAGATATTGCCAACATACTCACCAACAGATTCAGTGTCAACTTTACCACTCCCCCCCCCCAAAGGACCAATCACAATACTAGAGGAATGCCAGGCACCCAGCATTACTGCAGCACAAGTTAAAGCTGCATTATCCAAGGCCAAGAATACAGCTTCCATGGGACCCGACAATATCCCTGGATGTGTTCTACATGAACTACAAAGTGAACTGCCACCACATCTGTGTGCCCTGTTCAATCACAGCCTCACCTCAGGATTTGTCCTTACCAAATGGTGCACTGCTACAGTCACCTCTCTCCATAAAGGGCGACAGATTACAGACCCTGGGAATTATCGCCCCATTAGCCTGACAAGTCTGATATGTAAGGCTATGGAGCACATCATCATGGACCTAATTAACAAGGCTATAGGGAATCTCCAATCTCTAGATCCCACACAATTTGGTTTTGCGAAAGGTAGATCATGCCTGCTCAACCAGGTTGACTTCTTTGAGTCAGTCACCAGAGCTGTGGATGAAGGCAAGGCAATTCATACAGCCTACCTCGATCTGGCCAAGGCCTTAGATACCATTCCACACTCAGGAATTATTGATAAACTCACCAAACTAGGCATCAATCCCTCTATCACTAGGTGGGTTGCAAACTGGCTCACAGATAGAACCCACAGTGTGAAAGTAGCGGACTCCAAGTCAGACTGCCAACCAGTCACAAATGGAGTCCCACAGGGATCAGTCCTGTGCTGTCTCCTGTTTGGTATCTACTTCTCAAGTCCAGGCCAACATGGAGGGACTCTGGCTGACCAAGTTTGCAGATGACTGCAAGCTGGGAGCCATTATTAACTCCCCAAGTGATGTAGACATCCTACAGAAAGGCCTCACTGAGACCAATGAATGGTGTCAAAACTATGGCGGTAAGCTTAATGCCAAAAAATGCGTCATCATCCCCTTTGGGAAAAATTCAGTTCTCACTAATTAACATATCGATGGGATCTCACTGAACACTGAAGGCATTATAAGAGATCTGGGGACATGGATCTACTTCAGTATATCGAGCATATTACAAGTTCGAAATAATATGCTCGAACTTGTAATAGTTTGAACACTGAAGTAAAAAAAGAAAAAAACAAAAAAAAATAAATAATAAACTGCTGTAGCAGGGGGGCTATGCCCCGCCTGCACCCGCTCACACCCCCCTTACTTAAATATACCAACTTCGAGATCGCACTACATTGCGGAAAAGGAAATCTTCCCATTCCGCACTGTACGTGGATCTCCATTCAGTCTGTTCAGACTTTTAAATGTTCAATGTTATGGTCTCAGCCATATCGTCTTTGAACATTTAAAAGTTTGATCTACTGAAGGGGACCCGGGGACACAGTTTGACAGCAACCTCTCCTTTGACTACCACATTGCCAGGTAAGAAAGTCCTTCTATGTGGCACATCTCATTACTAACGGTTTTGCATCCAGGAAGAAAGAGCTCATTATCTCTCTCTACTCTTCCCTCATTAGGCCAATCATCGAGTATAATGTCCCATTTGGCATGTACCTCACTAGACACATGCAACAGCTGGAAAGGCCACAAAAGTACCTCATGAAGAGGATGCTAGGCCGTAAACACATGCCCTAAATGGACAGACTCAAAAAAATCCAGCTATTCTTTGTCTCATATCATCTACCAAGAGGCGATCTCTGCTTGGCTTACAAAGCTATGTCTGGCCCAGCTCTGTTAGAAATGCTACATCTAAAGATATCCAAATCCATCCACACCACACACTTCAGAGAACCCAACCTCATTACTGCAATCAACAGAACATGCTGGAGGGACAGGTTCATAACCCAGAGACTTCTCATGCTCTAGAATAGACTTCCCATGCATGTCAAGCAGAGACCCTCACTGGCCATCTTCAAGTGAAATTTTGATGGGAAATAGAAAGTTCACCCTGGGGATCACTCCAGTGGCTCTACTTGATAGAGGCACTGGGAACTAACGTTGGGTAGCATGATGCAAGGACACTTCTGTGGGCTAGACTTGTAAAGGCTCCAGGGCCATTAGCCTAGTACACACCTATGAACCTATATATATATATATATTATATATATATATATATATATATATTTCTAAGTCCCTATACAGACAAGTTTAAAATATCACATCAATCACAATGATGAGTGCAAATCCTTAATGGTGGATGGAAGTCTTAAGTGTATATACCTCAGCGTCCAAGTACAAGTCCTTATAATTCTTACTGGGACCTGTAAAATATAACTGAGATATTGCCTCAGCATTAACTGCATGCTTGTACCTTCTTTACAGTTTGACATCTGCTAATTTGTGTTACCTTTAATTTCTGTAGGTGTTAGTGGCATGTATGCATCTACAATGTTTAAAGCACACACACCAACATTCAGTTTTTCTTACCCACCTCAGATACTTCAAAATTTTCACTCCAAGATCACATTACACGGCTTCAAAAAAAAACAGGAATATTGTTTTTACAAATAAATTGTGCCTACCTGTTTTGATGGGTCTATTCACCTCAGAGTTAATACAGATTTTAACATTTAAATTCACCAAAATTATTTGTTTGTTCATTTATTTATTTGTTGCATTTGTTGACAGGGAAAGTCTGACTAGGCAGAAACCCCTTTTCAGGGGAGGCCCAGAGAAAATTTTATTTAGATATAACACTTCTGACAACTCAAATCTGTTGAACGAAAATGTATATAGAAGTTCTTACAAATGAGAGATGCCTGTTTCTGTAAATGGTATATAAATGGCTTATTTTCGGATGAGAAATACAGCCCATGTCCATAACATATTTGTATTGAGTTAGCATTGCAATAAAAATAAAAGTTATCTGTATACTACTCCATAAAACTGAAGGCAGTGAAAAGATGCCTGCATAAGAAATCCTTGTAAATGCAAAGACAAATGGTACAAGAAATTTCAATACAGAGTCATCCTTTAGGGTGGTATGGTAACTACTGGTGTAGTATATAAATATCAAGGTATAATTATTTGAAGCTTTTACAAAAATAAAAATTGTCAAAAAGTGTTTATGATACTATCTACTATGTATAGGCACCTAATGCAGACTTGCACTTCTGATTAAAAATTGTCAAAAGGTGGACTTCCAGGATGGTTGAACACTGATTAATAAATTGATTAGAGCTCTGCCTGTGAGAAAACATGTCAGTTAAAGCCATTCATCTGGGGAAAATCTAATTACTGGCTAGTAATTATACAGCCTGAATGCCAGTAAAGAAGACATTTGGATAAAGAGGAATCAACCAGAAAAGTAGCAGGAAAAAATATCTGGATGAGAAGACTCTTGCATCTGTTCAGCAAAAATTAATTCAAGTTTCAACTTTGGTACATCAGATGATTTCCAGTAATTTTAGAGGGCAAATAAATCAAATGTACTCAGTAGTGTTTAAAATAAGTGAAATACTGAAGGAATATATAAAGTAAAATAACAAAAAGTTGGACAAAATAGAAGTTTTAACTAATTATTAAGACAAACTGATAAAACATCAAACAATCAAGAGGCTGAAATGGCTGTCTGAGCATGAGGCTTCTCAAGAAAAATGCCTCAAAAAAATAGTCCAGATTATCTGCTGAATCATAGAAACAATGTTTTTACAAATGTCTTGGTACAGTTTCTTGTTATGTTTGGGAAGTTAATGTTACTCAGAACAACAGGTTTTACTACTGGGACACCCACGGTAACCATTTGAAATGTTGTGACCTGCTAGATTAAGTCCAGAAACGCAGAGACCAAATAGCCGAAAGAATGAACTTACATATATCAAGTCCGATGCCATGTCTCAGAATATTCCCTTTTCTAAGAGTTATGGTGATCTCTGAGTTGGTATATATAAGTTCAAGGGTGTGGGGGGCTTGCCCATACATGAGTGGTGCAGGGGGGCTTGCCCCCCTGCAAAAAGAAGTTTTAAGGAGAAGAGTGATCTCCGAGATTCGCTCATTTGTGTTTTGGGGCTTTTTTTGGTATGTTGGCACTCGGCATTTCGAGTGCCAACATTTCAATAGGGGGCCATCCCCCCCCCCCTTTTAGTAATATTACAACTAAAAACAACAACTGGAAATTATATTTCAGCATTGTTTTTTTTTACTTTATCACTGTGAACTAATAACACTGGAAATGAGTCACTCTGTTTTTTGTGATCTCAAGATGTAAACAGTAACTGTCAGGAGTTTGAATTTTTCTTTTACTGCTAGTTTATGACTTGGGTTTTCCTTTCTTTGTTTTGATTGAAAAAAATGTGCCAAATATTAGAGTTATACATTATCACTGAATCTACCTTGGTACAGGTTGTCTGTTTTTGTGATCTCATTTTGTGTACATACTTAAACAGCAACTTTCCTTTGAAAATATTTTTTGCTACTCATTTGGGACTTGGGTTTTCCTTTCTTTGTTTGGATTAAGAAAAGAAGGGGGCCAGACACTGGCTTCTCAATATGATTAACAGCCAACACCCCTAGACTGATTACATCATCTTCTTACAACACCCAACACCACCTCTGGCTCCACAGCACTACCCCCTCTCAGGCGATTGATTAGCTGCCTGTCCATCTGATCCCTCACAGTTTCCAGGCCTTTATCAAGCCAGACACAGACCTATCTAGCCCTCTTTTGCACTGACTTCACTACCTGGAACATGGAGAGAAGAAGAATCTGAACAGAAGAGCCCTCACTAGCTGCTAGACCCAGGAAGAGGTTTAATAATGAAGACCCCAGACTGGAACACCATACACCCATGCTCTGAGACCAGGGACACACCCCACCCCCACAGCCACTTGACTTGCACTGAGCAAAATTCCTGTAATTTGCAGTACAGAGAAAATTGTGATTCTGGGGCTCCTCTCCAGACTGCTGTATTCTTTGCATCATAGGCATAATTTGCCTATGCTCAAAGAAGACCTGAGATACTTATTTTTGTAAAGGTTTTGTACCATCTCCAGTTAACCACTTGGTGGATTTTTACTCCATGGGCACAAAAAGCCTAAACAAAAAGTTAACTTGCTCAATTAATAAACTAACAAATGTAGGGAAAACATTGGCCAATTTAAAGTTTGCCTAACAGACATCACTGGAGAATATATAATTATAGAAAAACAGTTTCTAATGCCAGTTTAAATATTCATAAACCATTTGCAATCTTACATTTCTAGGTAATGAATTCCACATCATTCCTGCCTATAATTTGAAGAAAAATCTCTTTAACTTTGAATTGGAAATAGGAATTCTTACATCTGAATTTTTAGTCCTTGCACCAATCAATCAATAAAACTGATATCTAATTTGGCAGTCAATAACTTGTCCTTAAAACATCTATATATCATAATATATC
This sequence comes from Protopterus annectens, assembly GCF_019279795.1. Taxonomy (NCBI): domain Eukaryota; kingdom Metazoa; phylum Chordata; order Ceratodontiformes; family Protopteridae; genus Protopterus; species Protopterus annectens. The sequence goes on from NC_056729.1 coordinate 1,963,399,219, forward strand.
ACTATAATGCCATCTCTTAAAAATGGGTAAGCCAAAGAATACAAAGACAGACATACCAATCTTTCTTTATAGGATAAGTTATGACAACCATCTATCTGTCTGCTAATAGTTTTCTGAATCCATTCCAATTTCTTTGTTTGCAAAACATTTAATGCACACAAAGCCCCCCCCCCCCCCCATACTCAATAACAGGTCTTATACATGTTAAAAAGATCTTTAGTAACACCCATTTCTGCTTGGGAAACATTGGATATTCCTCATAAGAATGTAACATTTCCTAATAATGTCTGTCACATTAGCTTCAAAGCTATGATTTGTTCCTGCCATGCTACCTAGATCTCTCATTACCTCAGATGGAACACAAACCTGATTGTCCAGGATGTAAGGATATTGATTATTATTATGCCCAACATGTGGACTGGTACATTTTCCTTTCTTAAATGTCATCCCTTTGGTTGTTATCTATTCATATAGGTTATCCAGGTAAAATTGCAACAGATACCAGCCACTAGTATTAGTTACTGCCCACCCAAACTTACTTAACCATGCAGATTTAGATTTTGGACATTATGAGGTCCCAAATTGTACTTACATTTTTCCTCCTACTTGGTATATCCGTGAGCTCTGTAAAAATGAGCACTGTGACTTATTTCCACTGTAAGCTACTTCTTTAGATGCATGTATTCTTCATGCCAAACAAGAGAAGGTTAGTCTTTCATAATGTATTTCAGAAAATATGCTAAGGCCCTTAAAAGTAACCTACCTAAACCACAAGGCCTCCTAAATGTAATCTATGATACAAGAATGCTAATTCCACCTAATACGCGGCTTCTCAGCGCTTCTGTGGATCACTAGTGATATCTGCATTGCTTACTGTACTTATTTCCTTGTTTCACTTGAAAGAAAGTTACTGTTTGTCGTTTTTGCATTTAAGTTACCTGTAACACATTGCACTTAAGTTACCTGGCACTTGCTCACTAAAGCAATTATATAAGTCAGCACTAAAAATTAAAAGCACTACACCCTCACTCCCCACTGGCCCTGGTTTTCAATTATTAAGGAATTCCCAATATTATTCTAGCATGTCCAAAGGTCAGTTGTCAATCTCCTCTCCGGTCCAGCTGGTGAATCTGGGAATCTTGAGGCAATGTTACAACTGCCTCATGTACACAGACAACCCTCTCCTCCTCCCAACAAATTCCAACACATGTGAGAGATGCAACCATATAGCCAAACTGGAGGCTAAGCTCTCTCAACTCAGTACTGGCATAACCAGTCAGGAGGGAAGGAAACCACACTCACTACAATTCCAGTCTCACATAGACCTACCACGACAGCAAACCAAACACATAATCACACAAAAACATACTCAGAGGCTCTAAATAAAGATCTGCCGAAGCAGCAGAGACCTCCAAAGCAGACACCCAAGCAGCCGCTACCCCAAAACAAAACACGTGCAACACATATCTCACAAAGCCAGTGTGCCAAACAGTCACAGCCCTTAAGACTAAACAACACACCTGATACACTTGTAATAGGTGACTCTATCGTCAGGCACACTGACGTCCCGCTCACCAGGCTGAACAAGGAGAGGGTCAAGGTGAGCAGCCTGTCGGGCGCTAGGATCCGCCACATAACACAAGCACTCAGGTCACTCCAAGGCAAGTACAAATATGACTCAGTCATTGTCCATGCTGGTGTGAATGACCTGAGATGTACCTCCCTGGACTACATGAAAAGAGACATAAAGGAGCTCTCTGAGCATGTAGCCCAGGCCGGTATGACCCTGACCTTGAGTAGCATCTTACCCTCACCAAGAATGATGCCACAATATGAAGACAAGATGATCAATTTCAACAACTGGCTTAAGTACTGGTGTCATTCAAAGGGGATCCAATGCCTGTCAGCTTGGGATGATATGCTCGACAAGCCACGATGCTTCGCTAGGGATGGCTTGCACCTGTCACCCCTGGGCTTTTGGATATTGGCAAAGGCTCTTGCTACCCCCATAGTGCCTTTTTAGGCAAGGCTCAAAAGACAAACCCACCTCCATAGGTATCACAAGGGATAAGAAACTAAGAGTAATGCTACTCAACGCCAGAAGTCTAAACCTCAAGATGCACGCACTCAAATCTCTCCTTAGCATGGAGAACATCGATATCTGTGCAGTAACAGAAACCTGGTTCAGGGCTCCCGAGAGCACCCCAGCACTACCAGGTTATACCTCATACCATGCTTTTCGGCCCCAAAACTTGGACCGAACCACAAAAGGAGGGGGAGTATCGATATTCATCAAAGATACCCACACCTCCAGGTTGGTGGCAAAGCACGAAGTATCAGAGACTATCCATGTGCAACTAACAGTGGGTAAAACTGCCTTCCAGTTTATAGCCTGCTACAGACCACCCTCCCAAACCCAGGAACCCCACTCGGCCTTCCTGAGAACACTGGAAAATATGAAGGTCTCTCCAAACACCATTATATTGGGCGACTTCAACTACCCAAACATAGACTGGGAGCATTACTCTAGCTCCAACACCCTAGCCCAAAGGTTCCTAGAATTTATAAACTCAAATGCTATGGAACAACTTGTTACCACTCCCACAAGAGGGGAAAACATACTGGACCTGATCATCACCAACATGGGGACACTATGCTCCAGACCAGAAGTGCATCCCTCACTGGTAAGATCAGACCATAAACTAATCTCACTGGATATTCACATCTCGACCCCACCCCCTGCCCAGAAAACCACAGTGAAAAACTTCTCTAAAGCAAATTTCACACTCCTCAAAACTGAGGTGGAATCCTTCAAAGCCCCCGGGCCTGTGGAAAATACGGCCCAGACCGCAGAATCCTTTATAAACGCATTCTATGAACACCTTCAGGAATGCATGGATCATGCGATCCCAAATAAAACCAAGACCCAATCCTCCAAAGGCAGACGTCCTGTCTGGTGAACCCCAGCCATAAACAAACTATACAATAGAAGGAGGAAGCTACTAAATGACAGAGCAAAATCCCAAAAAGGGAAGGCATCACTGATCAGTATTAGCAAAAAACTATGGGCACACATAAAATTGTCTGAGGCCAGCTTCGAGAGAAAAATTGCACAGGACACTAAGGATAATCACAAGGCTTTCTTTATGTTAGGAACCTGGGTGGTAATTCCCAGATATGCTCAGAATTAGTCCAAAATGACAAAAAATACACCAAACCCACAGACATTGCCAACATCCTAGCTGACAGGTTCAGCGCAAACTCCCCCCCCCCATCCCCACCAAAAGGGCAAATATCTATCCCAGCAGAGTGCTGCCCCCCTGACATCTCAGATGCTCAGGTAAGAGCCGCCCTCTCCAAAGCAAAAAACACAGCATCAATGGGACCAGATGGTGTCCCGGGCTGCATCCTACATGAACTCCAAGAAGAGCTAAACCCAAACATAAAACTACTGTTCAATCTCAGCCTTACTACAGGATATGTGCCCAAAGAGTGGCGTACAGCAACAGTGGTCCCTCTCCATAATGGTGGTGCCTCAATGGATCCTGGAAACTATCGCCCCATAAGCCTGACTAGCTTGGTCTGCAAAGCTATGGAAAGGATCATCATGGACCTCATAAATAAAGATATTGGGGACCTACAAACACTGGATCCTACCCAGTTCGGCTTTGTTAAGGGCAGATCCTGCCTCTTAAACCTGGTTGATTTCTTTGAAACAGTCACCAAGGCCATTGATGAGGGGAAGGTGGTCAATACAGCCTACCTGGACCTCGCAAAAGCCTTCAATACAATACCCCACTCGGGCATTATAGATAAGCTCACCAGCTTAAATATAAACCCCTATGTCACTAGATGAATTGCAAACTGGCTCAAGGACAGAACCCACATGGTTAGAATTGCTGGAGCCATGTCAGACTCCAAACCAGTTACAAGTGGTGTCCCACAAGGCTCAGTCCTGGGACCTCTCTTGTTCGGTATATATTTCTTGGAGGTACAGGCCAACACGGAAGGACTGTGGCTGACCAAGTTCGCAGATGACTGCAAACTGGGCGCCATAATCGACTCTCCAGTCAACACAAGCATCCTCCAAAAGGGCCTCATAGAAACAGACAACTGGTGCCAGAGCCATGGCCTCAAGCTAAATGCCAAAAAGTGTATAGTCATCCCCTTTGGCAAAAACAAAGTGCCCACAAATTACCACATAGGTGGTAATCCATTAAGTACAGAAGAAGTAATTAGGGACCTGGGGACCCAAGTTGATAGCAATCTCTCATTTGACAACCACGTGACCAAAGTGGTTAGAAAAACATTTTATATAGCCCACCTAATCATGAAGGGATTCACATCTAGAAAAGGGGACGTCATCGTGCCTCTTTACTCATCCCTCATCAGGCCCATAATTGAGTACAATGCCCCTTTTGTGATGTACCTTACCAGACACCTGCAGCAACTGGAAAGACCCCAAAAGTACCTCACCAAGAGGATCAAAGGGCTCAAACAGATGCCATATGCTACCCGGTTAAAGAAACTCCAGCTCTACTCAGTGGCATACCGCCTGTTCAGAGGCGATCTGTGCCTGACGTATAAAGCCATGTCCAACCCGGAATTAATGGACATGCTGCACCTCAGAAAATCCATATCCCATCGAGCTACGCACTCGAGAGACTTGAACCTCAGCACTGAAATAAATAGGACATGCTGGAGGGACAGATTCATAACCCAGAGGCTCCCTTCACTCTGGAATAAAATCCCAGTCCAGGTTAGGCAGAGTCCCTCATTGACTCTCTTCAAGAGGAATCTTGATAAGTGGATGGGAAATCGTAGGTTTACCCCGGGTATCACTTCTGTGTCACTGTTAGACAGAGGCACAGTATACTAACCTCGAAAAAGGGCATAACAAAATAAATTTAAAATGGGTGGCGAAAGCCAAACACATTCTGGCTAGGCTTATAAATGCCCTAGGGCAGATAGCCCAGTATGAACCTATGAACCTATGAACCTAAGTACTTTCAGCAACCTCACAGCATATGAAGGGTGCACCCACCATAAAACATACATCTAAAAGTCATGCTGTCTCAAGTCAAAAGCCCTTAAGACAAACCAACACATATTAAAATATTCTAGGCAAAGAGGAGTCAAGATCATTTGCCTATCAGGCACCAGAATTCATCACATCACACAAGTACTCAAGGTCTTGCTTCATAACTATATGTATGACACAGTCATTATACATGTGGATGTAACTGACTTAATATGTTTTCTGTTTCCCATCCAGTCATCCAGGTTCCTCTTATAGAGGGCAAGTGAGGAAGTCTGCTTGACATGGAGAGGAAGTCTATTCCACAGATGGGGGGGTCACTGAGAGACAAATCTATCCCGCCAACAACTTCTATTAATGTCACAGACCAGATTGAGACCTTGCATGCGGGTTGCTCGAATGAAGATTGACTTACAGATATGCAGCAACTCCATCAAGGCTGAGTCTCAGATGGCCTTGTATGCCAGACAAAGGTCACCTCTGAGCAGTCTGTATGAGACTGAGTAGAGGGACAGGGCTATTTACCTATCTGTATATGATAGGTGTTTGAGATCCTGGATTTTCCTGGTCAGAAACCTCTGTGGTATCTCCAACTGGTGCATGTGCTTGGCAAGGTACATGCCGAAGGGGGCATTGTACATGATAATGGGTCTGATAAGGGAGGAGTACAGGGATATTATGACCTCCCTGTTCCTGGATGAAATACCTTTACCTATGAGGTGGGCCATGTACAACAGAGGCAACATGGTGGTCAAAAATCAGGTTGCTATCAACCTGGGTGCCCAAGTCCCTCACAAATGATTGAGTGCTTAGTACATTGTTATTAATCTGATAAGTAGTGGGGACACCATTTTCCCCAAAGGGGATAATGATGCATTTCTTGGCATTCAGTTTGAGGCCATGCTTCTGGCACCAGTCATTAGTTTGGTTAAGGCCCACTTGGAGGATGTTGACATCACTATGGGAATTTATGACAGTCCCCAGCTTGCAGTCATCTGCAAACCTGGTCATCCACAGATCACTGCTTTTGGCTTGCACCTCAGAAAAGTACATCCCAAACACTAGAGGCCCCAAGACCAATCCTTGGGGTATGCCACTTGTTACGGGTCTACTACTAGAGGCGGCTTCCCCTATTTTGACTGACTGGGTTCTATCAGTGAGCTGGTTAGCTACCCATCTGGTAACATATGGGTTGATGCCTAGCTGGGAGAATTTATCTGTTATGCCTGAGTGGAAGATAGTGTTGAAGGCCTTGACTAGGTCAAGATAAGTGGTGTGTACTGTCTTGCTCTCATACATGGCTTTGGTGATTGTTTTGAATAAGGCAACCAAGTTTAACAGGCATGATCTCCCTTTGACAAAACCAGACTGTGTGGGATCAAGCATTTGGAGGTTGCCAATGTCCTTGTTTATAAGGTCCATGATAATGCATTCCATGGCCTTGCAGATCAAGCTAGTTAGGCTGATGGGCCTATAATCGCTTGGGTTGGTGGACGCTCCACCTTTCTGCAGATGGATGACAGTGGCTGTCCTCCATTCTGCTGGGACAAAGCTGGTGCACAGGGTTTTGGTTGAATAGGGTGCCTAGTGGTGCTGAGAGCTCTTGCCTGAGTTCATGTAGAACACAGCCAGGGATGTTGTTGGGTCCCTTGGAGGCTGTATTTTTTGCCTTTGAGAGGGCATTAATAACCTGCTCCCTGGTGATGAGGGGAGGGAGACAGGTGCTGGGGATGTCCTGGTTTACTGATGGGGACAGAGCAGTGACATTTTCACTGGACTTGTCTGCCAGCAGGTTGGCTATATCTACGGCATTTGTGTATGTGGTATTCTTGACCACCAAGTCAGAGTAGATTTGGGAGTTACCTTTGAGATTGTGAATGTGTGCTAAGAAGGCCTTGTGATTGTCCTTAGTGGATGTGGACAATTTGGACTCGAAGTTAGCCTTAAAGGATTTTACCAGTGACCTTATTTATTTGTTCAGACAAAGGAGAGATTACTTCCAACTTCTACCCTGGTAATGGGGGGGGGTCAGGGGAGATGGTAACTTCAAAAGTGATTGCTTTATGGTCGGATCTTACCAAGGAGCATACCTCTCAACCTCTTAGTGCAAGAAATCTAGACAAAGCTTGACAAAAAGGGGGACAAAGGCCCAAAAACAGGGACATATTTAAATATTGCTCTTACAAACTCAGAAAGTTGCTAGAGTAACATGGTTTGTGTTAACATGCATTTTCTGAAGGATGTGAAGTCTGAAACTCAAATGTATGTCATTATTTCCTGACTTCAATCCACAGAACATCCCAGTGATTTGCCAGAAAACCACAAATTTTATGTGGAACAGACCAAAAATATGAGGCAAAAATCTGGACAGCTGAGAGGTATCCAAGGAGGATGACACTGTAGGGGTGCTAAAGTGGCTACTCATGTTGGTTAGTACCATTAAATTGTTTTATTGGCATTGGGGGCTTATTAATCAGCTAAGCTTGTTTTTAGTACCTTTATTAATTCTGTACAATTGAGTGGCTCTTGGCTCATTTCTACAAAACAAAGTACTTTTATTGAATAATCACACTTTTATAAGCTGTTTAAAGTATATTGCTGTATCTTTATGGAAGAACTGTAGTTACATATCGACACTGGAGGCTAAACTCCACATACAGATACAAAAAGCAACAAACAGGTTGTCAATGACTCACACACATCACTCACCACACCTGCAAAGGACCAGACACATAGACCCACATATGCAGAGGTGCTCACATGTAACTTACCCAAACCTCAAAGGCCACTCAGGAGCAGTCCTCAGAAACTCTGCATGCATACAGACAATTCCCATCACAACACATAATGCCACATCTTATTGTGCCTCAACTTCCAAAACCATAGGGCTAAACACTCCACAACCCAATATTCTGGTCACAGGAGACTCCATTGTGAGACACACTGATGTCCTTCTTACCAAGCTAGATAAGGGGAAGGTTACAGTTAGTTGCATGTTAGGGACCAGTATTCACATCAAGCAAGCACTCAGGTCACTTATCCCTAAGAACCAGTATGATTCAGTCATAGTTCATGTGGACATGAATGATCTGCGACGTACTTCCTTGGACTATATGAAGAGAGACATGATTGAGCAGAATATGTGTCACAGGCAGGTATGAGCCTAACATTGATCAGCATTCTGCCATCTGCAAGGATGATGCCACAATACCTGCAGAAAATGATTGACTTTAACAACTGGCTTAGCTAGTGGTGTCATGCCAAAGGGATCCAATACTTGTCAGCCAGGGAGGATATGGTTGATAGGCCACGCTGCTTTGTCAGGGATGGTCTTCACCTGTCACCTCTATGTTTTTAGATATTGGCCAAAACAGTGTCCACCTCATAGTGTCTTTTTTAGGCATTGCCAGACAGATAAACCTTCCAACTGACCTTTCATCACTGTTGTAAGGGAATCCTTTTTCATCACACAGATTATATCTTAGAGTATAGTGTCCAGCTCTAGGGACATTATTTTTCCGCTGTACTTGACAGTCATTACACTGATCACTGAGTATAATACCCCTTTTAGGAGGTACCTGTCTAAATACTTGCCACAACTGGAATGACCAGAACAATGTTTCTCATCAAAAAATCAAGGGCTAAAATCATAAAAATTATGCTGACCAACTCAAAGTATTGTCAGTCTTCTTGGTATCATAGCAACAATTGAGAGGCAATCATTGCCTTTGTATATAGATCCATAACAGACCCTACTCTATCAGACCTATTACACATCTGAAAGCCCAATAGTATTATGAGTGCCAGCTTAAGAGACCAGAATCTCTTTTGCAAAATTAACAGAACATGCTAGAGGATAAGTATGTTTCATAGAGAATAGCACTTCTATGGAACTGTCTTCCATGCCGCATAAAGCAGAGTACTTTTTACTATATTCAAATGTAATTTGGATTAATGGATGGGTAACCACAAATTCACCCACAGTTTAGCACCACTGGCTCTCATAGATAGGGGAAATATGCAATTACCTCAATATATACTAGTTAGGCCCTTTTTGGATATTCATATTGCAAAATGTAAGGACTAATAAAACATTATAATGGGAATGCAAGGCTGGGCTTTTTAAGCTCTTCACAGATCAATAGCCTAGTAAGATCTATAAACCTGTAGACAAGGGTTTTAAGCAAATGGGTTTGAAAAATAAGATAACATGATGAAAGGCATAGAAAATACTAATTCTTTCTTGCATTTGTAAAGATGTCATTAACTACTTTTTTTTCCATTAGCAAAGGCTTCAAGTAAAAGACACAAAGTCTACAGGTATAGGCAATTAATCATGAGAGGTCTAAGCAGTGGGTTCTGAGAGAAATTTACAAGGATTTTTTTCGTGCAACTTCAAAATCAATTACAGCTTTTACTTGGAAACAAGAAGTCTGCAGGTGCATGCAATGGTTGGTCTGAAGACTCTGCTGACTGAAGTGTCTAAGTACAGTGTAATTAACATTTGGACAGCTCAGTGGTGCAGCAGTAGCATTGTCGCTTCCCAGCAAGAGGTTCTCCAGTTCGATTCTTGGCTGGGGTGCCTTCTGTGTGGAGTCTGCATGTCCTGCCTGTGTTTGTGTGGGTTTCCTCCAGGTGCTCCGGTTTCCTCCCACAATTCAAAGACATGCATCTGAAGCATTTCTCCCTGGGCCTCTGCTGAAAATTAGCTTTGTTCCAAGTCAGGATTTCCCAGTAAACAAATGTTAAAAAAATAAATTTAAAGGCACATTGTCAAGCAATTCAGTGAAAAATAAATTAAGTTTTAAACTGCGGGAAGTGAGTATGTTATACAAGTAGTTGCCTTCCCAGCAGCCTTAGTACTTTGTGCATTTAATATAACAATACACAGTTTAGTTTATTTATTTAAAGGTAGCTAGTGCATATTCAAAGGGCGAAAAGTAAAAGTTTGTTGAAAGCATACAAGTTATTTTTCACATCTGAGAGGGAGGTTGGATAAGAAAAAAAACAGGTAGCAATTAGTATAACATTGATCTTGGTTACAGGTATATCAAACTTCTTCTTGATTATTTCAATCCCATTGAGACCGAACTACGTAACAAAGTTGACTTAGCATTCAAAGATCTGAACAACCGTTTTAAAATGGACTACTGTATTAGGAAAATGCGTAACATTTGCCTTCAAGTGAACGCTTTCAGTGAGAGACTAAAGGCAACTAAGTTACGCAAGCTTCAAAGAGACTTTCAAGATTTTAGATCCAGACATATATTTGTATGGCCGAAAGGCAACCATACTGGACAGGCTACAAGTAGCACAAATGATAATATGAACCATCAATTATCTGTAACCCATTTGGTTAATCCAATTAACAATGTAAATGATGTACAATCCACTAATGAATTCCTACCAGCCACATCTTCAGAGGGAGTTAATACTACCCCATCTGTTGCGTTTGATACGCTGCCTCCTAACCAGCTAGCATTGCAACGTCCTTCTAATAATTTAGGAGCTAGACCGAAGGACACAAATTCCACCCATACCTCAGGAACTTCCCCCTCCTCTTTTTTACCTTATCCTGTAAGACAACAATTTCATCAGAGGGGACGTTCCATGAGTCGAGGCCCAAGAAAAAGGAAACTTTCACAAGAGAATTACCAACTGGGAAGAAGAACAAAAACGTGACTGAACTTTTATATAACTATTCTGATATTTCTTTTTCTGATGCGGACATTTCTTTACTGAACCGAGGACTTAATTTTATACCGGCATGTCCTGACACCTTGAACCAGGTATTAATAGACCTCAGGTTATTTTGTAGGCTAGTAGCGCTAAAAGTGTTCTTTAAGGATAAGGCCGATTCCATCAACGCAAATGCAAATATTGTTTTTAAAAAAAGAAGCAGTTTTATTCCCCCAGTTCCTTATAATGTTGAATGTTTTTTAAACTTGTGTGAACAGGATTTTTACAAATTATTTTCAAAGAAGCTGAAACCTAGCTTTTACAATCTTACCCCAGAAGAGTTCATGTCTCTAAAACATTTAAGTAATCATGAAGATATCACTATTAAGCCCGCCGATAAAGGGGGTGGGGTAGTTGTTTTAAATAGTACGGATTATAATATGAATATGCATTTGATGTTAAATGATGATATAACATATGTAAAAATGAATCCAATTGATATTAACAAGATCATCAAAAATGTACATGATGCATTGTATGATATGTTTATCTGTAGACAGGTCAGTGAAGAAATGTATAATTACTTGGTCATAAATAATCCTACCATACCGATTATAAAGGGACTACCGAAAATACATAAGAATGTACATCCTATTCCCCTTAGGCCAATTGTTTCGGGGGACAATTGGGTGACTGCAAATATTTCTTCACTTATAGAATTTTTACTTAGACCTGTTGTTAATTCTTTTGACACTATTCTAAAGGATACTTATCAATTGCTTGATCATTTATCAACTATACATCTAGCTCCTCATGACAATGAGTATTTGTTAATTACTTTAGATGTAAAAAATCTTTTTACATCCATCCCGAACGATTTGGGCATTGAAGCTGTGCGAGAGATATTGTCAGTTGAAACATCTTTTACGAATGATAGGCAATTACTACTAGGCCAACTACTGGATTTAGTCCTGAACAACAATGCATTCATGTTCTTGAATAATTATTACCTACAAAAGTGGGGGGTGGCAATGGGCACCCCTTGCGCTAATACTTATTCAAATTTAGTTGTATTAAATTGGGAGCGCAGATGCCTTTTTACTCACCCCTTGTTTTCTAAAATGAAAGTTTATAAACGTTTCGTGGATGACATCTTTATTGTCTGGGAGGGTACCGAGAGTGATTTTAAAGATTTTCTAAACTATTTAGAAACCACATCCTCATTTCTCAAGTTTACCATGGAGTGTTCCCATGCTTCCATAAATTTCTTGGATGTAACCTTAAGCATCACAGAACATGGTTTCATTACATCATCATTATATAGGAAACCTAACTGGAGAAACACACTCCTTACTTTCGACAGTATGCACCCCAGATATGTTTTTCCTGGCATCATAAAAAGCCAGTTTGTTAGATTAACCAGGCTTTGCAAGGACACTCATAAATTAAATTCTGAGGCAGATAGTTTGGTATCCTTATTTATAGAAAGAGGATATGATCCAAATTTAGTCAGCACTATTAGAAATAGCATTATTAATAATACACATATGGAAGGCAAATTTGCTAGTAATAGAATAAATATAGATACAAACAGACAAACGAAATTCATAGCAGTAACTTTGAATTATACAAGTACTGTTAGAGACATTCAAAATGTGTTTTATAATAATTGGAAGGTCCTAGTTATGGACCCCTTTACTAAACAGATAGTTGGAACAAGACCCCACTTCATGTTCAGGAACAGCTTAAATCTTAAGCGACGATTATGCAATGACAATCATTGTAGTTACCCAGTAGCGTCATTCACCACCCACAAGATTGGTACCTTTCCTTGCTACAATTGCAATAGGTGTAAATTTATAGCCAATATATCTGAATTCCACCATCCAACTATGAACTACACTTTTCGACCTAAATTTTATGCTAATTGTTGCACAAAGAATTTGATTTATCTTGCAACATGTAAAAAATGTACAGCTTTCTATGTCGGGTTGACTAAAAGATGCCTGAAAGACAGAATTTATGGTCATTTATACGACATAAGGAGAAAAAATGAACTAAACGCGTTAGCGAAACATATATTAGAGTACCCCTCACACCATTTTGACTTTAGAGTATTGGAAATAATTAGAATCAACAAAAGAGGAGGTGATAACATGTTGGCTTTAAGTAATAAGGAATTAAAATGGATTTTGAGGTTGGCGGCTCACATACCTCCTGGCATTAACAGCCACATTTCCATTAAGCCTGCTTTGGAAGCTAGATAAACACTAGGAAATAGCATTCTGTCTGTATTTTGTCAGTGTTATTTTGTCTATCTTTTTAAATGTTATATTTTATGGATTTTAATATGCCATAAATATGAATTAATTCAACAATTCAAGTTTAGTTGTTGAGTAAATATGGAGTTATTAGTTTTAATGCTTATTTCATGTTATGCATTTTCTTAGATTTGTTTCTAGAGATGTAGCTTTAGTTCATTCACACTGATATATAAACTCAACTAAAAGTCATCTTTTATATGTTTTTTATATGTTATCACATAACCTCAAATGCATTTTTTAAATACTATAAATTATTTTAAAAATCTTTACACATACATTTTATCACACATTTTATTATTTTTCAAACAACATTCAACATTTTATATAGATATAATTTTAAGTATTTATATTATCAACATGGTTGACACACTGTCACTTTTAATAATCTTATGATAAAGAATATGACATACATTCATTTATGATGTTTAGATAGCTAAATAGAGATATATATACATTATTTAATACCTATTAAACATTTATTAAATATTTTTATTTTTATTTTTATTATGACATTATGCATGTTCTATATTAAATTTGCTATCTGTACATTATATTTCACATTGACAGTTAGATATAAAAATAAAAATATAAATAATCACTAACCATCTATGAATTACTATTGCGATAGATGCTGACATTTCATATATTCATTTATATTTATATTTATACATATAAGTATGGTAATGACTCATCTATTTATTTATTCATTCACTTATCTATTTATTTGATTATTTGATTATTTATTTATTGATTTATTTATTCACATATTCACAACATCTGTTAATTCATTCATTGATTTATTTATCTATATATATATATTTGCATAAATATTTATTTATTTATTTCGATTTTATATATACACAGAAGCATAAATTATTGAGCTTTATACAGTTTATCTGTTTTTATTAATCTATCTGCTTCTTATTAACGTGAAGGAAAGAACAACACTTCACACTTGATTTAGATTTAGTTTTAATTTACTTACTTAATAGTAGATGAAAATATTTTGTTACATTTTGTTACATTTGCGTTGGCCCAAGCTCGCATTGCATCGAGCAAAAATAAGACACCATATTACCGCTGTTTATTTTTGAATGATATTATCTGTATTCTAGCCCTTTAAAAAATGTCTGACTTAGCTTTTTAATGTTTAATTATTTAATGAGTAATTAACTCATCCTAGCTTTGGCGCCTTTTTTACCAGCCTTTATATATAAACAAGTGTTTTTAATGTTAATACTACTGTCTGATGAAGCGTAGTAGTTGCTACGCGAAAGCGCTTACGTTTAAATAAAAGTTCTTATGCTCTATCCTGGTTTTTGATCGTATTTATACTGGACATTTAGCCTATGTGGATATATCACAAGAATTCATTTTTGTGCTACTGAATGGTTGGTTGAACAACTTGGTCGATTCAGCATTTTTCCGTGGTGAGAGAGCCTGGTTTTCCTTCACAGTATAACTAGGAACATAGGCTGTAATATGTACTTTAGCATGGGAATATCTTCATTTTATATTAGGTAATGCCTGTGGGTACAGCCTGAAATTTGGGGCAATTGTTCTTATCTGGAGGAGTAAACATTTTTTTTAAAAAGTACATAGTTTTGTGCTCTTGTTCTAAAGTAAAAGGGGATAGGTGGTTCTAAAAAAATCTATTTAGTTTTTGAGTAATTTCATTGAAGCGAAAGTCATGAAAAATGTGGCATAAGTTCAAATGGAGAGGAAAAAATTACATAAGAGATCAGCCAGTCAAAAAATATCTGTGTGTAAGCTAAAAGTTAGAAATATGGATTCAAAAGCAATGTATAATAGATGGGAATCATAGCTTTCTATTATAATGGCCATTCTGTCCATATTATCAAGGAACATGAATGACATTACAAGCATAGAAAAAAATAGAATATTGAATTAAATCAAGAGATGTAAGGTGCAAATAGTAATTTTGCAGGAGACACATTTAGATGGATAAATGTGAATTTGACAAAGAAAGGATGTCAATGTAGGCATTCAGCAGAATATAAGGGACAAAGGAATAGGAAAGTGGTATAACTGATTGCTAGAGAGGATCCAGTAGTGATAGAAGAGGAAAGGTGTTTGGTTATTGTCTGCTCTCTCCCTCTCTCTCTCTCTCTCTATATATATATATATATATATATATATATATATATAGGCATCAAGGGTATGCTTATACTGGCATTTCAGTGTAGCAGTTTGTCAAGCTACATTATATTTAACCTCTGTAAGCAATGGCTATATGACTGCTGTTTAGATTGGGGAATATAATGTGTCTAGGATATATTTGTGAAGATTTCACATTATATTAGATGCAAATATCATATACATTTCATGATAAAAGTGTCAGTTTCTGTCACTTGAAATATTCTCACACTCTAAACACAGACGGATATTAAATGATACACAGAACATGAAGATAAAGGTGTGTTGTTTCTTTATACCTAAAGTCATCAGTTTAGGATACACAGTCCATTGCTGAATGTTATTACATATTCTGGGAATAATTCTGCTTGAAACTGTCAGTCTCAGAGTCATAATCTTGTATTTATATTGACCATCAGGAGGTCTACATGCCTATGGATTCTAAACAAACATATACTTATTTATTTGTTTATTTTTATGTTTTGATTACTGAGTAGTCCAACTCTATTTCAGCCCTTTTTCACTGGAGGTTACAGGAGAAAAAAGCTCCACAATGAAGTTATAAAATATACAAATTTGCAGATATTTGCCAGTACTTAATATAGCTTAGTAGACAAAGACATTAACAAAAAGTACAAAATGATGTAAGCAAGAAATAATTTCTCACATATTTGACAACATTCATTGTCTGTTCAGCATTTTATATAGGTCAGTATGCAGCACAGTATAAGGTTACTGTTTTTTTGTATTAGAAAGTTTAAGTATACCATTGTATAGGCATATGAAGACTAAGATGAATATTAGGTAGAGGGCGATGTTACAAGTTGGAAGAAAATGTTGATGAGAGTGATGTAAGCATATAATATCTGGGTGAGGGAAAAAGGATTAAAACATATGCTATGATGAACAACAAGTGTTAAAGCAGACAGAGATGTGAAAAACCTACGCATGAAAAGGACAGAGGTGCAGATGTTATATGAATATTTATACAGCGTACTCATATTTACACTTAAAGTGGTTTAAAATTGAGTTTATAATAAAAATAGCAAAAGTGTGACAGATAGGGGTGAATGTCACATATTATGATTATGTATTTTGGTTAAGGCTTACTAGTTTCATAACAGAGGTCCATGAAAAGTGCAGCTGCTACATTACCTGAGTAAGGTTAATGTTAGAAGAACTGTATTAACTGGAAAATGTTTATGAAACCCATGCTGATAAGATGACAGTAGGCTTGTTGTGTGATAAAGATGTTTACTTGCTGCTGTATGATTCTCTTCAGGGCTTTAATAAGATGTTAAAATTTGCAATGGTGGCCCCATGACATAGAAGAATTTAACTCTTACTGCATCGCACATGACCCATGTTTGATTAGTGGGATGGACATTGGAGAATCCATTGGGGGGAACCTAGTGGCCTCAGACTGTCCATGCTGGGGGGAGGTGAGGCAGCCTAGGCTCACTGCAATATGTAACATATGAAGCTAGCCAGTTCATACTGCTGTTGGGAATAGGTGGAGTTTATATGGAGGGGATAGTGGTCTTGAAATAATTTTGTAGGAGTTCAGTAGTCTCGGATTTTGTAGAGTTTGTGGCAGGGGGAAACAAGGTAGAGGTTTACTTGGTTTGATAAGTTTTTAAATTAATTTACAGAAATGTTTAGGGAGTAATTTGTTTGCCAGTATCAAACCAGTCTGTCTTACATTTCTTGATGTGGCTTTTATATTTGCTTCTAGGATACTTAGTCCTGTGGGTTGACTTAGGACTTTGTGTGGTATATGTTATACAAGCTCTAGCTCTCTTCATCTTCTTCTTCTTCTTCTTTTGGCTTTTCCCAGCTAGGGGTCGCCACAGCGGATCATCCGTCCGCTCACGATTGGCAGTGGAGTTTCATGGTGTCGAGTTGCCAGCCCGGCGCCCAACCTTCCACAAAAGGCACACACATGCACACACACACCTAGGGCCAATTTAGAGTGTCCAATTCACCTGTTTGCATGTCTTTGGGATGTGGGAGGAAACCGGAGCACCCGGAGGAAACCCATGCAACCACAGGGAGGACATGCAGACTCCGCACAGAAGGCACCCCAGCCGAGAATCGAATCAGAGGACCTCTTGCTGTGAGGTGGCAATGCTAACTGCTGCTCTCTTCATCATTACCACTTTTAAGCTGACAGTCATGCATGGCTGAGAAGAGTTTTTCACTCAGAAATATAAGAGGGTGTAGACTATCTAACGATGTTTCGATGGATGATAATTTAGATGCAGAATTATAATAGGAAGGTAGCCAAGTGCTCTCATGTTTATTTGTTGTAATCATCGACTTTGATAGTCTATATTGATTTGTTTGAAGCTGTGAACAGTGAGGTATCTATGGACTTTGTTAGGTTTGCAATAGTACCAAACTAAGAATGTTGGACTATGGTCACACTTGTGTAGCATTCTGAGACTCTGAATCACAAAAGTAGGAAAGGCACTCATTAGCATGTCATAAGCACAGCAAGTGCATACATTTCCTCATTTACCTGTCATTATACGTTCATTTATGTATGTCTTTTTTGGAGGCTTGCACACATGAGCAACGGTGCACTCTGAATCAGACTGCTTGGCTTCAATATTTTCAAGTGCACACTGTTGTATCCACGTACAGCTAACTATCACTGCCGCCCTAAGTCTGCTTCTAATAGCCTCTCTTTAGTTTGATCATTTCTTCTTCTACAAACTAATCTATTTGTGTCTTACCACTGAATTATACAAGGCATCAAATTCGCAAACATGCCTGAATTCTTTAGCTTAGTAGCTTAATAATTTATAGTCTCTCTCTGTAGAAACTTATGCACGTGAAAAGAACTAATGATAACTAAATGGTAAGCTCTTTTTAGACTCATGTTAATTCCTGAAAGTTTAATTGTTATTATTTTGTCTTTCCCCCTTCCAAAAAAGTTGAAATGTTAAATACCTTCAAGGTGTCTTCCTCTATAAATGCAAAACAATCGAACATTAGCATTTCAGGCTTCTTGACTTTTCTACATGAGGTTAGAAATAAAGTAAATTTTTTGTGCAAATCCAGTTTTCTGCTGTACCATCTTGCAGAAAGAGAACTCCTAGTGATTGAAGCTGATTTTTCCAAACCATAAATTATGACTTCTGTACTTCTAAAACACAACTAATTGCGAAAAAATATTTTTGTTTATTTTTTCAAATATTTCTTCACTTTTACAGATATTTTCACTATTCTGATACAATGCAATGTATGCTGCTTATCAGAATGTGCTGTAAACAATATAGACCTTGTGGGCAAGCTTCTTTTATCATTTTTTTTTTAATATTTCTTAAATTCACATATATTTAGTCACAACAACCAACATACATTAATAAAAAACAAAACCATTACAAAACATGTCATTTTGTTGCATTATATATTTATTTTTAATGATTATAATTCATTCCAACATTACATAAAATTGTAAAGTCCTGACTCCACTGAATTTTCACTCCTGCTTCTAAATTCACATATATTTAGTCACAACAACCAACATACATTAATAAAAAACAAAACCATTACAAAACATGTCATTTTGTTGCATTATATATTTATTTTTAATGATTATAATTCATTCCAACATTACATAAAATTGTAAAGTCCTGACTCCACTGAATTTTCACTCCTGCTCCTGAATATTATTCTGCCTGTATTTTTGTTGTTGTTGTGTCTTTCAGCTTTTCCTGGTCAGGGGTCGCCACAGCAGAACTCCGGTCCGCTAATGATTGGCAGTAGATTTTTACGTGCCGAGTTGCCAGCTCTGACGCAAACCTTCAACGAAGATACACCCATTCACTCATGTCTCCACACAGAAGACGCTTTAGCTGAGAATCGAACAGGACAATGTCTTACTGTGAGGCGACAATGCTACCGCAGCACCACCACCGCAGTACATTATTCTGCCTGTATTGTTCTCCAAAATTCCTTGTATTTCTATGTAATCTGCTTCATCCCTTTTCTAAAGTTCCCACCTCCATTTCTTGTATCTCCTTTACATCATTCAACGCCTCAGTTATGGTTGGTTTAGATGTTTTAGTAACTGCATTTTGGCAGCCAGTAGCATTAAACTTAGTAAGCCTTATTATATCTAAGCAATTCAGTTTCACTATCCCAGCTCAAAGGAATAATTTTGCTAGTTACGATAGTTTGCTTCTCCAACATTTCTGACGGTATAATGTATAGGAAAATTTTAAATTCTGTTAATTTGTTACATTCTCAAAAAAACACATTCACAATTATTCCTCTTTCCCATTACACCTCCAACATTTGCTATCTACCTGAGGAACAATTCCCCAAAGTCTGCTTGGGGTATAAAAATACCCATGAAAATACTTCCCTGCAAAAATCCTAAGTACATTTGTTGCATACATGGGAGCTATGCAAATGTCCTGCCACTGTTTCTTTGTATATTGTTTTTCCATTCTGACCTCAGTGTTTTCTAACAGCTTTTGATCGATTCTTATGGTTCTTATTTATTATTTAATATGCACTACTACTTATGTTTTTTTAAAAGCAGCTTCTGTTCTAGACTTTGTTAAAAACTCAACCATGCATGATTTTTCATTTAACGTTTTGCTTTCCCTTTATTTTTGCCTATACTCTGTATCAGTTTCTGGTAGGGAAGGCAGTCTCCGACCTGCAGTCTGAACTTCTGTTTGGGAGTATCCACTCCATTACTTTTCTCTCCATAGCTTTTTGCTCCTATTATCCTTGCTTCTTTGCTAATTTTCTCCCATAATTCTGGTCCTCTCTTGTAGTCCAACATGAATTGATTCTGCAAGAGTCTCTCAGTGCAGTGACAAGTAACACCTCTGCAGTAGTGTGGGGGAGGGGACTGTCAATTCCTCTTGGACTACAAAAGAAAACCCTGAACAAAGGCCTGTAATTTAGCTAATTTTCTGGCTGTACCTGGATAACTCCTAACTATAACTGCCTATAGTGTAAACAAGCTTCGAGACAAACATAAATGAGGATGACTAGAGACAGAAAATAATCAGTCCTTTTACAGAAGGTAAAGAAGATAACAGTGACTCAGACAAATGCCATTATATGTCAATGGCATGGGAATTCACAGTTACTTCCTTGTGTTTGTTTGGCATGAGTCTTACAAAGCATTATGGTAAAGAGAAAGGTTTGAAGGAGAACAAGATCACGTTGGTACATCAAGCCCCATTGGTAGCCATGTTGTGGAAAACAGGCTAAAATTACAAATAAAGCACATACAGTGATTATGAAGTGTTAAAATAACTCAAGAAACAAAGACAGCGTGAAATAAATGATTTTTTTTTAGTTCTAGGGTGGAGTTTTTCTTTAAAAATCTGCATCCAAAATGCGAATCTCTGCTTATTTCTTGAGTTTCTCCCCTTTCTTTCATTGTTATCTCTTTGAACTTTGAATTACACCTTTCTGCTTTTGTTACATATATCAGCCTTAATTCTTTAGCTTTAAAATATCCCTTCCAATCACGTAATTCTAATCCACCTGGTTCTATTGGAAGGATCATCTTATCTCACTTGACACTTACCCTTTCTCCTCCCAGATAAATTCCTTCAACTCTTTATTATTACCAACAGCTTCTCAACTGGTTGATAAAAATATGTCTGACCTACATATAAAACTTCTTTCGGCTTTTCCCGGTTAGGGGTCGCCACAGTGGATCACCTGTCCGCTCATGATTGGCAGTGGAGTTTTACAGTGTTGAGTTGCCAGCCCGGCGCCCAACCTTCCACTGAAGGCACACACATGCACACACTCACACCTAGGGCCAATTTAGAGTGTCCAATCCACCTACAGCATGTCTTTGGGATGTGGGAGGAAACCGGAGCACCCGGAGGAAACCCATGCAACCACAGGGAGGACATGCAGACTCTGCACAGAAGGCACCCCAGCCAAGGATCGAACCAGAGAACCTCTTGCTGTGAGGCAACAACGCTAACTGCTGCACCACTGTGCCGCCCCTGACCTACATATAAAACTAAAGGGACTAAAACATTTTCACTCCTTGTATCTTGCTTTCCCGGTCCATAAACCATTTTCTCAGTTTTTCCATTATCTTTTCTTTAGTCTCTCCCTACAAATCCTTAGCTCCCACAACAAAAGCCTTTCTAACCCATACGCCTAAAAACTTCATTTTATTGTATCCCATAAATATGGATATTGCTGAACCAACTCATGTGTGAGTATATAATTTGCAGATATAGACTTTGTTTTGTTGTCATTCATTTTATATCCTGAAAAGCCTTGAAACTGTCTCAGAATGTTCCACAATATTGAAATGTCCTTTTCTGGTTTTATCAGGTACAAAATAATATTGTCTGTAAAGAACAACAACTTTTCTTGATTACCATATCAATTATAACCTTGAATTTCTGAGTTCCATATTTTCTTGGTGAATGGCTCTAAGTAAAAAGCAAATAATAAAGGGGAAAGAGGATACCCCCAGCCTGGTTCCTCTGTTCAGACACAACTTATCAGAGAGGAATCCTCTCAATTTAACTTTTGCCAATGGTCCCTCATATATTCTCCTAATTAACCTTACTATTGTATCAGGGAATGCAAATGCTTCCATTGCCCTACTCATAAAATCCCAGTTTATTCTGTTGAATGCTTTCTCTGCATCAAGGCCCTCCAACAACCGTGGTATTTTCTTACATTCTGCTTCCCTCTGGATCATCAGGGTTCTGTTAACATTATTAAATGTTTGCCTCCCCTCCACACAACCCCACTGAGTCATATGTATTAATGTTGGTATTACTTTAGTCATTCTTTATGCTGTTAGACACATAGATAGGAATACCCAATGGAGGCACCGTGTAAAATCAAAGGTGCAGGTAGTTGCATCTATATTAATAATAAATGGCGTTCAGATTTGCAGATTGTCAGCAAACACTGCTCGAGTGATGTAAAACACCTAATGCTGAAATGCAGGCCCTTCTATCTACCAAGAGAGTTTACAGCTGTGTTTATCTTAGCTGTTTATATTCCTCCAAAAGTCAATTGCTCAGCTGCATTGGTGTCATTATATGAAGCTATAAATGGCCAAGAAAATAAACATCCTGATGCAGTGTTTATAGTGGCTGGTGACTTTAATCATTGCATCTTACGGTCTGTGATGCCAGCATACCAGCAATATGTTACCTTCCCTACATGGGAGAAACGTATACCAGATCATGTGTAAAGTAATGTGAAGGGGCATACAAGGCTGTATCATGTGTATAGTAATGTGAAGGGGGCATACAAGGTTGTACCATGTGTACAGTAATGTGAAGGGGGGCATACAAGGCTGTATCTCACCCTCATTTTGGTCAATCTGAACATACTTCTGTATTTCTCTACCCAGCATACAGACACCTCCTCATACAAGCTCCCTTTGTAAGAAAAACTGTTAAGATGTGGACAGAGGAATCTGAACAGGAGCTTCAGAATTGTTTTCAGTGTATTCAATGGGATGTTTTTGAGACAGCTGCTATGAATGAGGATGGTATTTTTGATCTGTAGGAATACGGTTCATCAGTTTCCAGCTACATAAGCACATGCACCGACCTCATTGTGCCCTATAAAGACATCTGGATATATCCAAATAATAAACCATGGATTAACTCAGAGGTTCACTCTGCACTTCATGCTAGCTGCAAGGCACATGCATCAGGTGATATCAGTGAGAATAAAAAATCTAGATATGACTTACGCAAAGCTATCAGACCAGCAAAGGAGAATTACAGTCATAAGCTGGAAGGCTATTATTCGACTGCTGATACAAGGCGTATGTGGCAAGGCCTGGAAAACATCATAGGCTACAGAGACAAAGGCAGAGGGATGACTAATGACAGGCAGTTTTCACTGGATGATTTCAATGAATTTTATGCCCAGTTTGAGGTCCAAAACACTGAGTCAAAGGGTACCACCATGAGAGAGAGGGGAAGAGAGGAGGCACCACCACCCTTCACAATATCATCAGCAAGTACGGCAAAATCCTTGAGGAGGATAAATCCCTGGAAGGCAGCTAGTCCAGATAATATTGCTGGAAGGACAATTAAAACCTGGGCTTCAATGCTTGTTGATGCTCTGGCTGATATATTCAATCTCTCCCTTGCACGAGCTACAACTCCCACTTGTTATAAGGCAACCACTATTATTCCACTGCTGAAAAAGAGCAAAGCCAACTGCCTAAATGACTACTAGCCACTTGCATTGACTCCCATAGTGATGAAATGCTTTGAGAGAATCATTATGAGTCATATTCAGGCAGTTATAACTGATACAACGGATCCCCTGGAGTTTGCATACAGGCCGAATAGGTCGACAGAGGATGCAATCAGTACAACATTGCATACAGTTCTTACTTATTTGGAGAAAAAAGACTGTTATGCTCGATTGTTGTTTATTTATTATAGTTCGTCCTTCAATATTTTGATACCAATGAAGCTCATTAATCAGCTGTCCATACTGGGTGTGCCACCAACTCTTTGCAATTGAGTCTTGGATTTTTTTAACAGGCAGACTACAGGCAGTTAGGTTGGGGAATAACATCCCTAAAACGATAATAATAAATACAGGAACTCCACAAGGCTGTGTGCTAAGTCCAATGCTGTACACCCTTTTTACTTATGATTGTGTTGCTTCTCAACATGATACCAGTATTGTCAAATTTTGGATGATACAACACTTATTGGTCTGATCTCCAAGGGTGATGAGTCAGCGTATAGGAGGGAAGTGGAGAACCTTGTGAAGTGGTATTAGAATAATAATCTCTCTCTTAATACCAGCAGAATGAGGGTGGGAGATTGGCATAATGGTTAAAGTGCTTATCTTACAGACACAAAATGCAGGGTTTGATTCTCACATGGGGTAATTGGTTAGGCTTTAAATGGCCCACAAGGGCAGTTAGCTTAGTACTAATCTATGAACCTATGATCATTGATACATAGAGGAATACAGGACAGCACTTACCATTATATATTGGTGAGTCTGAGATGGAAAGAGTGGCTACATTCAAATTCTTCAGTATTAACATCTCTGAAGATGTTACCTGGACTCATAACATTACAGACCTAGTAGGGAAAAGCCAGCAGCGACTGTATTTTCTGAGAAGGCTGAGGAAGTTTGGCATGCAATAACAATTGAGACCATTCTCTCCCACTCTGTTACAGTATGGTTTGGGAATAGTACAATACAGGATTGCAAGGCTCTGCAGTGTGTAATAAAAACTGCACAAAACATCACTGGAGTAACACTCCCTGCATTGGAGGACATCTACACCAAAAGAGTTTTTAGGAGGGTTCAAAACATAATCATGGACACTACCTACACAGAACATAAACTGTTTATCCTGCTACTATCAGGGTAGTGTTATAAGAGTATGGTGGCCAGAACAACCAGGCTGAAAGACAGTTTTATACCTCAAGCTATTAGACTGTTAAATAAAACTCACATACTAACTCCCCCTCCAGTATTCTAGGCTGGTTCACATTTAGGAGGCAACAAGCTTGTTTTGCACAAATGCACTCTTTTGCACAGTTATATATATATTTACTGATATTGATATGTATAGTATTGCCTATTTGTTGTCCTAAATTACTTCTTCGTGTTAGTTGTTGTTTTTATATGTTGCTGGTGGATTTGCAGAATAAGAATTTCATTGTACTTTGTGACGCTGTCTCTAGTAAATATGACAATAAAGTTGAATTGAACTGAATTGAAATTGAAATTGAGATACTTTATAAATCATGATTTATAAATGAAATGGGTGTATGCAAAGCTGGGTCTGATGGGCCTTTACCATCTTTAGGCATTACAGCTAACACTATTTTCTTCCATGATGTTGGAGCTTCCTCTCCTTTTAAAATACTGTTAAACAAAACCTTCTAGATCTTTATCACTTTCTTACCTCCTAGATTCCGAACTTCCACAGGAATACCATCTGTTCCTGGAGACATTCCTGCAGATAGATGTTTATGTCACTGTTTTATCTTGTCTCTTTCTACCTTAATAGTTAATTGCTGAGTCTCATCTACTTCTAACCTTGGCATTCTTAAGTCTTTCATAAATATTTCCATTTGTGCTCTTTCCTGATTTCCATATTTCCCAGATTTAAACATATATTCATAAAATTTCTGAAATATCTCTAATACCTCTACAGGATCTATGGTTATAGGATCATAGGAAGTTACTAGGCTAATGGCCCAAGGGCCCTTACAAACCTAACCAAGTCTTATTGTCATTTCCACGATCAGCACCTAATGCCTGTGTCCAAGTGGAACATAGGTGGAACCTCCAGAGTGAATTTACGGCTACCCATCCAATCGTCCAAACTGCGTTTAAAGAGGGTCAATGAAGTGCTTTGTTTGATATGAAGTGGGAGTCTGTTCCAAAGGTATGGTAACCTCTGGGAGACAAATCTGTCCTTCCAGCAGGTTCCATTAATGTCACATACCATGTTAAGGTCTTTAGAGCGAGTAACCTGTGTACCATTTGACTTGTAGATATGCAGCATTAAAATAAAGCAGGGTCAGAGATTGCCTTATATGCAAGGCAGAGACTGCCTCTGAGTAGTCTGTATGAAACAAAATAAAGTCACAGTGATTTCAGATGATCCACACAGGACAGATGCTGATGACCTTGAATTTTCCTTGTGAGGAACCTCTGTGGCTTCTCAAATTGCTGCAGGTGCTTGAAGAGGTACATACCAAAAAGGACATTGTACAAAATTATTGGCTTGATGAGGGATATAAGTTCTTTTTTTCTGGAGGCAATGCCCTTACTTATGAGATGAGCAATATAGAATGCCCTTCTTATCACTGTGGACACATGGTGATCAAAGGTAAGATTGCTGTCAACCTGTGTGCCCAGGTATCTCACCACTGAGTGCATACTTAGGGTGTTGCTATTGATGTGGTAGTTAGTAGGAACATTGTTCTTACTGAAAGGGATGATAATACATTTTTTTGCATTGAGTTTAAGGCCATGACTTTGGCACCAACCATTTGTCTGTGTAAGACCCTCCTGTAGGATGTTAACATCATTTGGAGATTCTTTGACTGCTCCTAGTTTGCAGTCATCAGCAAACTTTGTCAGCCACAGACCTTTAGTTTTTGCTTGCATTTCAGAGAAATAGATTCCAAACAGTAGAGGTCCCAGGACTGATCCCTGTGGAACACCACTGGTTACAGGCCTGTTGTTGGAGGTGGATTCCTCTGTTTTGACTACATGTGTTCTATCAGTGCACCAGTTAGTGACCCATCTAACAATATAAGGGTTGATACTGAGCTGGGTGAGTTTGTCAGTGATGCCTAAGTAGGGGATAGTATCAAAAGCCTTGGCTAAGTCTAGGTAGGCTGTATGCACAGATTTCCCCTCATCCAGGGCCTTGGTGACTGTCTTGAAGAAGTCCACCAGGTTTAACAGGCATGATCTCCCTTTGACAAATCCAAACTGAGTAGGATCAAATGTTTGGAGATTATTTATATCTTTGTTGATAAGGTCCATGATGATTCATTCCATGGCCTTGCAAATAAGGCTAGTCAGGCTAATAGGTCTATAGTTCCAGGGATCAGTGGAAGCACCACCCTTGTGCAAGGGAATAATGGCTGCCATTTTCCATTCAGCTGGGATGAAGCCGGTGCTTAGACTATGATTAAAAAGAGTACCCAATGATGTTGCTAATTCTGGTTGGAGCCCCTGTAGGATGCAGCATAGGATGTTATCAGGTCCCATAGATGCTGTGTTTCTGCCTTAGAGATGGCGTTTACAACCTGCTCTTTAGAGATACAAGGTAGGGGACAGGTGATAGGGATGTCATCGGGTATATGTGGTGGGGACAGGGGAGTGAAGTTTTCACAGAACCTGTCAGCCAACAGGTTAGCTATGGCCACAGGCTCAGTATATGTGGTATCATTAACTACCAGTTCAGCACATATCTGGGCCTTTCCTTTTAGGTTACAGATGTAACTAAAGAACACCTTATGGTTGTGCTTAGTTGAGGAGGCTAATTTGGATTCATAGTTTGCTTTGGACGACTTCACAATAAGTTTTATTTGCTTGTTTAAACTAAAAAGTGAGTGTTCCCAGTTTAGGGCTCACTCCCTCTTACTGTTAGACAGCAACTTCTTCCTGTTATTGTAAAGTCTGTTAATGGCAGTTGTCCACCAGGCAGGTTTGCTCTTCCTTAAGGAGCTTGTTTTGGTCCTATCAGGTACTGCTAAGTCAATGCAGTTATACAGGTGTTTGTATAAAGCACTGGTGTAGAACTCAGCATAGTTGCCAGTTCCATCTAGGGGATGCAATGAAGCTATTTTATACCATCCTGTAAGAGGTTATAATCTGCTTTGGAGAAGTTTTTTTAGTTTAGTTGCTGCTGGGGGGGGGGGGGGTCAGGTGTGATAGCTACTGCAAATAAGATCACTTTCTGGTCAGATCAGGGAAGACCTCACAGTGGGGTGATACAATGGTCCCCCATATCGGTAAGCACCAGATCCAGGATGTTGGCACCCCTTGTGGGGGTGTCAACCAGCTGGTCCACAGCACTGGAGTTAACAAAGTCAAGGTGCCTTTGGGCAAGTACGTTTGAGCACAATTAATTTACCCAGTCAATGGATGGGTAGTTACAGTCACCCAAAACCAGTGTTTGGATGTCTCTTGATAGACTCAAGTAGATCCAAATAGGCAGAGTGGGTGTCCTGATTCATGGAAGGGGTCCTGTAGCTGGAAATGACTTGAATAGGTGTCCTACCAACAGTTAATTGTACCT
The DNA here is from genome assembly GCF_019279795.1 of Protopterus annectens. Lineage (NCBI taxonomy): Eukaryota > Metazoa > Chordata > Ceratodontiformes > Protopteridae > Protopterus > Protopterus annectens. The sequence goes on from NC_056729.1 coordinate 1,963,427,201, forward strand.
GAAGTATCACCAGGGAATCATACTGTTTAACCAATCTGGAGGTATATTTATCTTTAATGAATATTGATACAATGCCTCCTTTAGTTTTCATGCCTTTAGTTTGTAGTCTGAACGTGTGGAAAAAGGTGTAACCTGGTATGGCTGGGGTGCTCTTCACAGCCTTGAACCAGGTCTCCGTAACTGCATAAATATTTGCGTCTTCCAAGGTGAAGACTGCTTCCAGTGAGTGTAGTTTCATGTTAAGACTCCTAGTGTTTAGCAGCATAATTCTGAGGATGCTTTAGATGGAGTTTTTACATCGAGAATTTTGTCCTTCAGATACTGCCTAAAAAAGGCACTATGGAGGTGGCAAGAGCCTTAGCCAGTAGCCAAACTCCCAGGGGTGACAGATGAAGACCATCTCTGGCAAAGCATCAAGGTCTGTCGATTATGTCATCCCAGGCTGACAGATACTGGATCCCCTTAGGATGACACCATAAACTAAGCCAATAATTGAAGTCAACCATTTTCTGTTTCTGTGAGGCATTATTCTAGGTGAAGTTAAAATGCTGCTTAAGGCCAGGGATATACCTACCACATAATCTGAGAGCTCAGTAATGTCTCTCTTCATATAGTCCAGATAGGTAAGTCTCAGTTCATTCACAGCAACGACTATGATGGAGTCATAACAGTACCTGTTGTTGAGAGGCTCAAGTGCATGAGTGATGTGATGGATCCTAACCCCTGACAGACAGCTGACTGTGACCTTTTCCTTATTCAGCCTGGTGAGAGGGACATCTGTGTGTCTCATGATGGAATCACCTATGACTAATATGTTTGGTTTTGTGTTTTGCCTTAAGGGCTTGGCAGGTGAGACACTGGATGTGAGCTATTATGTGCATTGTGTTCTGTAGAGGAAGTATTATGTGTAGTGTGCTTGTGTTTGCGTTTGGGAGGTCTCTGAAGTTTAAGTATGTTTCTGATGAAGACCTCCACATATGTAGGTATGTGTGATGGGTCTATACTAGTTCACCAAAAGTTATTTTCAGTGAACATCTCTTCGTCGACTCGTATTCAGTGAATATCACTTCTGTGATTCACTGAATTTTCCAATGAAACAATTGCCCAGCAGCACAACAGAACCCACAACTAACCAAATCAAACCCACCCAAATGGGGGGGCTTCACTCCCCACATCCCCCCTAAATATGTATACTAACTATAACTCCAAAATCACACTATAGTGGGGAAAAGGGCAAAGATGTATAGTTGGCCAACTACTGCATTGCCTTGGAAAATTCAGGGAATCGCGGAAGTGATTTTTGCTGAATATGGGCCAACGAAAAGGTGTTCACTAAAAATAACTTTCGGCCAACTAATATTGACCCATGTGTGATATGTGTTTGGGTGGAGTAGGAGGTGAGGTGTGTACTCTGACAACCCGCTCATTTTCATATATACTGACTGATGTGTGAGAGAGCATGGATTCAAGGTTCTTAATATAGTTACAGCTCTCACATGTTGAGTTTGTGTGGACTAGGAGTAGAGGGTTGTCAGTGAACATGAGGCAGTTGCTGCACTGCCTCAGGATGCCCATGTTGACTAAGCTGGCTGGAGAAACTGTGGCAAATTTTCCTTCCATAGTGTTAGGTAAATTTATCTTGTCAGGAAAAGAGGTCACACTTGTGAATGGCTAGTAGCTGAGAGGTGTGCTGGTACCTCTGAGGCTAGGCTTATTGTTTGATAGTAGAGCAGGGCCAAGAAAAACATCTGGAGGACTACAAGCAAAATGCTAAGGGAAAATTTAACAAGTAAAACATTTGCGTCTATAACCCCCAACAGTAACCACCACTACTCAGCAGTACACAATGGTGCACTACACACAAACAGATGCAAACACGGGGCTTAAATAAAACAAGAAATAACCCTTTTAACCCAAACTAGCCAATAAGGATGCTCTCTCTGAGCTCTAGTCCAATTATCCTCGATTAGATGGGACCCAGACAGCTCACTCCTCCCACAAGAATGCAGAAGGGCCTTCACCAATGATGGCTCAAATGTGATGCTCAGAAGTTACAAAACAGACCCAGAAACAGCAAACCTGGAACTGGGCTATGCTACAGCTGAACTAGTACAGTATATAGTAAAATGTGGAAAAAATAGTTCAGACAATTCAAACAGACAATAGAATGCAAATACACATTAAAAGTGCAATATAAGAGCAAAAACAGGTACTTATAGTTTGTTGGAAGCAATGGATGCCTCAGATTTATTTATTTATTTATTTAATGTTTGTTTACTGAGAAAGTCTGACTTGAAAAGAAGCAAGTTTTCAGAGGAGGCCTGGGGAGAAACACTCCAAAATACATGTCTTTGAAATGTGGGAGGAAACTGGAGCACCTGGAGGAAACCCACATGAATGCAGGGAGGATATGCACACTCCGCACAGAAGGCATCCCAGCCAAGAATCGAACTGGAGAACCTCTTGCTGTGAGGTGACAATGCAACTGATGCACCACTGAACTTTCAGTATTTCAGTTAAGAGCTGGTTTTAGTGCTCAAGTGATACTAAACAGTCTAGATTCAGCAAGTCTGAATCTGGTCTATGCTATAAAATGCAGAATTACTAGAAAATCAAACTGCATAAAATCACAGTCCCAACAGCAAAAATCAATTTAAATAAATCAGCAATTCACCATCAATTCCCAGCTTAGGCAGGTGTAGGCTACACACTCAACCACAAGAGTCTAGACCAGAAACCCTCCTAATGAAAAACAACTAGTTTTGGAGCTGAAGTGCTTAAGTCAAAACTAAGACAGTTCAGAATAACAGACATAATAGAACTTCAACCAGCAATTTCCAGCTTAGAAGGGTGTAGGTCACACTCTCCTGCCAAAATAGTCTAGACCTCAACTCTCCTAATTTTTTTTATCAGCTCCCTAAGTTTGGCATCAACCCTTTGAACTTTCTGCTGCCTAAGTCATTGTGCTCTGGAGTTATTAGCAAAAAACAGTTGGTTAACAGTGATCTTTCTAAACTCATGCAATATTATCCAGATACTCCCTTATTTTCCCATCAGCACTATGCAGTTGTAACTCTTCTTCTTCTATGAGATTCCCCTTATTCTGCAATATGTTAACCTTTGTCAGTCACCTAAATAATTTCTGTTACTTCTTAACCATATATTTTTTCTTTTATTTCTACCCTATTTTCAAACTCCACTTTAATTTTATCACACTCACTAGCTATAACTTCTAAAGAAATGTCTATCTTCCCTAATAGTTTTTGAATAATTACACTACCCATTCCTTAAATTTCTCTGTTTTTAACATGTAGGTGGGAAAGCAAAGTGTCTCATTTTTACTTCATTATCCTGCATTTTTACCTACATTTTTATTTTTGCATGATCTGAAATAGTGGGTGTGGGTTGAATGCACATATTTCTGTGAAATATAATGTCTGTATAGTTTAGGCCAGTTATTGTACCTTGGGGAATAATACGTAAATTCTCTCAGAGTTCCTACTACTGACTTCATGTCTTTAATACCAAATATGTTTATAAGTTTCTTCAGAAATCTACCCTGTTTTGTTATATTTTCCCTTCTAGATCCCCATATACATCCTCATTATTGCATCAAGTTCTAAACTCTACCTATTGGTAATATTCCCAGCTGAAATATGATTAATTCTCAAAGAAATTTCTTAAGCTCCATAATAGTAGTTTTAAGTGGAATATAAATACATGCCAGTGGAATCCTCCTCCCTTGCCAGTAGCCCCTTACTGCCACAAATCTAACATGATCATCTTTTTTCACTTCTATTAGTATTGAAGCTCCTCTAGGAATTAGTATAATTATTGCCCCTTTCCTTTGTTTCTGATATTCTGCTGAATATCCACCCTGAAATGCTTTCTTTATCAAATTCACATGCTTATTTCTTTGCAAATGTGCCTCCTTCAGCATTGCTATTTGCACTCTTCATTTCTTAATATAATTCAGTACTCTTACCCTTTCATATATGCCTGTGAGGCCATTTACATTCCAAACTAATATGGATAGGATCACCAATAATGTAAGAAGTTATTATTCCCACCTATTATGCATTATAACTTTTTAAAATTTCTATTCCAACATTTGTGTTGCATGCACGTTTGGCAGGTTGATCTTTTACACAGTTATTTCATGTCCCATTTTTAAGATGTTTGTTTTAATAAAAACATGCAAAGAAAAAAATAAATACACTCCCAGAACACCCCCATAAGATATCTACTTAACACAAGCACAGAAAACCATGTATATCTTCAAATAATGATGTTTAACTGTCCTGATTAGAATACTTGCCCCAAGTTGACATCTACATTCACAGGCATTACCTAACTTAAAATTAAGGTTATCCATGCTAAAGCACATGTTACAGCCTGTGCTTTCATATGCACTGATTGCTTTTTTTTCTTTTCTCATCACTGATCCCCTCCCAGATGTGAAAAACAACTTGTATACTTTCAGTAAACATTAACTTTTAGTCATAAAAAGTGCATTAGCTATCTTTAAATAAAGCTAAATGACCCACTGTTCTAGTAAATGCACTGAAGTATTTAGGCTGCTAGGAAAACTATCTATTTACTTCCAATAATTTCAAACTTTATTTACACTGAACTGCTTGTGATTGTACCTTTTAATTTTACATTTCCCTCAGAAAACAGTGCTCAGAAATTTCAAGATTAATTGCCTGCACCTGTAGTCAGCTTGTCTCCCTGGAAACATAAGAACAGAATGTACAACTACACTCAGCTGCAGACCTGGTTCAAGTCCAAGGTACTCCAACTTCTAGTCACCTCTTATGCTTTTTTCAGTCTCCCAAGCATTCTCCTATTTTACTAAACCTGGAGGAATTACTAGCCCCTGTTTTTTAGTTTATTTATCACACTGGGAGAGCTGAAATTAATCTGTTGATCAGTGCAGAGCCATCTTGGAAATCCTAGTCCTCATCTTCTTCTTCTTCTGTAAGTAAGTAATCTTGTTAAGTAATATTTCCCTTCATCTGTAATGATTTACCCTTTGATAACTTCCTATAAATAATTCCCATCACTTCTTTCCCATATCTCTTTCTATCTTATTTCTACAGTATTTTTAACTTCCATATTTATAGTATTCCAACCCCTAGCAATTATTTCTGGGATAATGGTATCTTCTCTAATAACTCTTCAATCATTTGCACTACCCACTCCTTAAATTCCTCTCTTTTTAACAAATGAGTAGGAAAGTTCATCTTAGTCTTTATTGGTGCACAATCTGAAACAGTTATTGGATGTGCTTCAAAGCTTTCAAGTAAATACCCATGCTACAACAAAATATAATTTCTATCTAGTCAGATAATTGTATCATGGGGAATAATAAGTAAATTCTGTCTGGATTCATGCTAGTAATCCTACTCCATTCTAAATACTGTCTTTTCAGAAAGCTACCTTCTTTTGATATATTATTTCAAATCTTACATTCAAAGTAATTTCTTCAGAAATCTAGCCTCTTTTGTTATATTTTCCCTTCTAGTTCCCCCAGACCATTGCAGATCAGGTTACAGTCACTACCCATGAAATAATATTCCCTACCGAAAAGTAAGAATGACCTCTCCCATAATTTTCCTAATCCCCTTATAGTAGTTTTTGGTAGAATACAAATACATGCAGGTATAATCCTCCTTTCCTACCAGAACTCCTTTATTACCACAGTTCTACCATTATTATCTTTCTTCCCTTTCCTGTCACTGTTTGGAGGCCCTCTCACAGTCAGTAGTATTACCTCCTTTTCATTTGTTTCTGATCCTCTACTGAGTAACTGTTCTGAAATTCTTTATTTTCCATATTTACATGCTAATTTCTATCCAAGTGTGCCTCCAGTAGCATTGCAATTTGCACACTACATTTCTTAATATAATTTAGTACTCTTCACTTCTTGTTTACATCTGCAGTGCCATTCACATTTCATGAAATGATTGGCTAAGGTGATCATTCTGACAAGGTACTATTACAGTCACATTTTCTACATAACAGTTTTTGGCTATATATTTCCAACTTGCAACTTACACACACACACACACACACACACACACACACACACACACACACACACATATTACCATTTGGCAGGCTGATCTTATATGCAGTTGCAGATTCCCATCTCTGTTTAAACCCATGTCACACTTTTCCAGACCTCTCCTGTTAATAAAAGCACTCAAGAAACAAAACTGTATACATTTTCATTTTAACCCACAGTTCCATTTACCTCACAGCAAGTAAACAAACAAGCAAATAAAACTATATGCACCTTTCATAAAATGAAGTTATCCATCTATGTATGGTCAAATGCCTCAAATTGACATCCATGCTTACAGGTTTTACCTATTCTAAAGTTAGGTTTAATCATGCTCAGATTACATAATAAAGCCCCTATTCCCTCTCACACCTGTACTATCCATTCTTGTCCCATCTCTTATGTCCTTCTAAGACATGAAAAACAGCTTGCATGCTCACAGTTAACAGATTTTTAGCCTTGTAAAAGGTGTACTGTCTACCATTAAATTAATAAACTAGGCTGAACACTATTATGTTTTATACTGAAGTGGTAAATGCTAGTCATTTGTTTCCAGAAATATTCCCTTCAATGTGTTAGACTTCATTTTCACTGACTTGCCTTCCATTTCCACTTTAAGTACTAATTCTAAGGTCTCAGTGTTCATGGTTCAGTCATTTATTGATTAATTGTCTGCAACTATAGACTGTTTCCAGCTGCAGAGCTTTGCTGGTGGACAGAAAAATGGTAAATAGGTTTAAAAATGCATGAAGTAAATATTTTCAAATGAAGGAAAACTGCTACTTTATATGATTTTCATTTTCTAATCTGTTTGCCCAGAAAAAAAAAAGAAAATGCTTTGCCTTGTTAGCAGCACAAACCAAGAACTTTATTCTATGCCTCCACTTGTATAACACAAGGGCAAAGCACCACAATTTAGTATATGCATATGATAATTGCACTTCCATATCCTATCCCCAGTAGTCCAAGATCACAATATTGTACTACTTACATCCAGCCTTTATGTTGTTAGAGTATAAACTCCTGGTACAGTACAGTCAAGAAAAAAAAATATTTCCTTATTCTGACATCATTAGCATAAACACCAGTCAATGATAAGACTGTGCATGTTGTTCAAAATGATTTAACAATGTAACATGCAATTTACTTCATATGATTTATTATACACCTATTACTAGGAGAAAATCACTTTTACTTAAAATTACATCCTCGGTTCCTTCATTATCCTTCTCTGCATTATAGTATTCTTGCAATTTAACATGCTTCACAAACTTCCAGTCTTTTTTAGCCACTTCTTGCAGAAGCTCAGTTTTCATGCCCAAACTACGTCTTATGGAAATCATGCTTTACAATGTTTCTGTTTATTTTCTTCTTTTACATTATTGCACATCTTGTTCCTCAACGTCTCAACCAATGCAGGTTTCTGACATTAAAATCCAAGATACTCCTGATTTTTCTATTCCTTTCCTGAGCTTTATTTTTATTTATTTATTTATTTATTTGTAACCCAATCTTTTTTCATTGGAACAATGGAAAAAGTTTTACTGGCATGTTCTGTCTATGGGCTTTGTTATTGTTAGAAGAATGGGAAGCAGAGCCCTCTTCAGTTTGTTGGCTCAGTCTCAGTCTTTGCTGGATAAACTTTTTTATTTCCTCCATAGACTGTTCTACATCCAAAATTGTCTTTGTTCTTCCCAGAAAAAAAAAATATTCTAAAAACTGCTGGATATAGCAACTTGAATCTCACACCTGACTTTTGACATCTTCTTATTGCAAGTATAAACTCACTTCTATTCTGTCTGGTGTTCAGTGACTAATCATTTCCATAAACAATCTGGTGGCACACAATTGCTACTACCTTTCCCTTCTTCCACAGTTTTGCTAGGAGCAGTTCTTTCTGCTGCTATGACTATACCTTTACTACTGTAGGTCTTTGCTTCTTTCTCATGGGCAGATTTGAAGTTTATAATATACTATATCTAGTGTGGCCTATCTATTAATACATCCTGCTATGCAATACCAATCCAGTTGCTTAATTTTACTTTCCTAAAATCGATGCAGTCTATTCCTTCCTGTTTCTATAGTATAGCAGAACATCTCATGTTTTCTCTGAGTGATCTGTCTTCTAACTCTGCTTTTTTGAAATGGTTCTTGAGAAGACTCATATTAAGACAGTCTTTCCTTCATTTCAACCTCTGATTCTGCAGTTTTATCAATTCATCTGAATAGCTACTTAAAACTTTTTATATTATTTCCAGCATTTTGTCATTTAATTGTATATATTTCTCCAGCTTTTCATTGATTTTAAACACTTCTGTATGCATTTGATGTATTTTTCCTCTAAATTACTGGAAGCCATGTCCTGCACAAAAAGTGAAACCTGAACTACTTTTTTGCTGAACAGCTGCAAGACTCTTCACCTCTAGAGTTTTTTTCTTCTCCTTTTCTGATTGATTGTCTCCTACTTTCAACAGGTTTCTATTTGCAGACATCTAGACAGTTTGTTTGTGTCTTTCGGCTTTTTCCTGGTTAGGAGTCGCCACAGCGGAACTCCGGTCCGCTAATGATTGCCAGTAGATTTTTTACCTGCCGAGTTTGCCAGCCCTGACGCACAACCTTCAACTATGGTACACCCATTCACGCATGTCTCCACAAAGAAGACGCTCTAGCTGAGAATCGAACGGCACAACATCTTGCTGTGAGGCAACAATGCTACCGCAGCACCACCACCGCAGTTGTCTAGACAGTATAGTGACTAATTAGTAACTGAATTTTACAACTATATGCAGCTTCAACTGGCTGCTTTACTTCTGTTTTTTTTTTTTGACTGGGAGGGCACTAATCAACCTGCTCTTAAGAGTCCAGCTATCTTGAAGCATCTATGAGGTGTTTTGTTCACACTGCCTTCTAGCAGGAAAGTGTGCTACATAGCCTGCAGATCCCTGTAGATATCCATTAGTTTATTTAAACAATAGACTTTACCCTTCCTCACTAATGTTAGCTAAAGCTGAACCAAGCTCAGAATGGCATATTGGAAAAATAATACGAATGTGTGACTTTCCAGAACAAGAAAGCCCAATATTGTACATTTAAAGTAATATACCTAGGAGTTTGGTGACATTGACTAATGTTCATGTGACACCCCAACCCCAAAATGGGGAAAAGAGGATTGATGATGACAATGACCAGGCAACTCAACAGAAACTTTTAAAAGATTCTATGAAGGACAGCTCCGGATGAAAGTCAAAATTTTCCTCATCACAAAGTGCTTTCCTATCTCATTAGTCTAAACTCAAAAGTGCCACGTACAATAACGTGGTATGGTATCTTGGTAAAAAATTCCATTTCCTTAAACTTATATGCAGTAAAGAGTAAAGCCATTTAGGGGAAAAAAAAGAAACATGGATTTATGTATTTCAAGGCAAAAGCAAAAAGAGGTTAAAAGAAATTCTGATAGCAGAGAAGTTAATCAGTTGTATTGCAGGACAAAGAAAACGTGGCTGGAGCTACAGAAAACCCAAGTGAGGAAAGAATGAATCAGTATATTACTGAAGCTGCTAGTGAAGAGAAGATTTAAAATATTTGTACACAAATACTAACATTCAGAGGAATCTTAAGCAATAGAAAACTGGAGAAAATATTGAGTTCAATGTCAACAACAGAGCTAACTTTAAAACTATCCCGATCAATGCACCAAATGTTCAAATGAATAAATGTTAGCAGATCAAGCCTGGAAGCTCAAAAAGTCAGTAGTTCAAAAGAAATGGACCATCATTGTGTGGGATCAAGGTACAGTGGGGATAGCAATTTTGTTCCATCGCACACTGCTGTGTAATCTTGGAATTAGTATATATAATTATCAGGGAGTGTGGGGTGCAAAGCAGGTGTTGTTTGCATTCTGTTCGTTTGAGCTCCAGGTTTGATCTTATAACATTTGCTCATCGAAATGTCTGATATATTGATAGAGATCTGCCTTGTTAACCCAGTATGAGGAGCTGAACAAAATAAAATAGCAGAATTTATAGACAGAGCCAGAACCCAGCCACTTGGTGGTGCACAAGGCAGTGTATTTCTTTGTGCTAGTCCCAAGCCCAGATAAATGGGGAGGGTTACATCAGGAAGGTGATCCGGTGCAAAATTTTTGCCAGAGCAAATATGTGGACAACAATAAAGATTTCCATACCAGATCGGTCGAGGCCCAGGTTAACAGTGACTGCCTCCAGTACTGTTAGCCAAATGGGTGCTGGTGGAAATTAGGCTACTGTTGGCTGAAGGAGAAGAAGAGTGGGAAGGCATGCCTGAAACCAGAAAGAGAGGAGGAAGGTTAGGAGTGTGGAAGTGAGTGTAGGAACTTTGAATGTTGGCAGTATGACTGGTATAGGGAGAGAGCTAGCTGATATGATGGAGAGAAGGAAGGTTGACATATTGTGTGTGCAAGAGACCAGATGGAAGGGGAGTAAGGCCAGGTGTATCGGAGGTGGGTTCAAATTGTTCTATCATGGTGTGAATGGGAGGAGAAATGGGGTAGGGGTTATTCTAAAGGAACAGTATGTCAAGAGTGTTTTGGAGGTGAAAAGAGTATCAGATAGAGTGATGTTTATGAAGCTGTAAGTTGATGGTGTGGTGATGAATGTTGTTAGTGCATATGCTCCACAAGTTGGGTGTGCAATGGATGAGAAAGAAACATTTTGGAGCAAGTTAGATGAAGTGGTGGACAGTGTACCCAAGGGTGAGAGAGTGGTGATTGGAATGGATTTCATTTGGCATGCTGGTGAAGGGAGCAGAGGGGATGAGGAGGTGATGGGTAGGTATGGTGTTACAGAGAGGAAAGGAGAAGGTCAGACATTAGTGAATTTTGTGAAAAAGGATGGATATGGCTGTGGTAAATACGTATTTTAAGAAGAGGGAGGAGCATAGGGTGATATACAAGAGTGGAGAAAGATGCACAAAGGTGGATTATATCCTATACAGGAGGGCCAGTCTGAAGGAGATTGTAGACTGTAAAGTGGTGACTGGGGAAATAGTAGCTAGGCAGCATAGGATGGTGGTCTGTAGGATGACATTGGCGATCAAGAAGAAGAGGAGTGTGAAGGCAGTATCAAGGATCAAATGGTGGAAGTTGAAAAAGGATAACTATAAGGTGGAGTTCATGGAAGAGTTAAGACAGGCACTGGGTAGCAGTGAAGATCTACCAAATAGCTGGGCAGCTACAGCAGAGGTGGTAAGGAAGACAGCTAGAAGGGTGCATCATGTGACATCTGGACAGAGGAAGGAGGACAAGGAGATCTGGTGGTGGAATGAGGAAGTACAGGATGCAGAGGAAGAGGTTGGTGAAGAAGAAGTGGGATTGTCAGAGAGATGAAGAAAGTAGATAGGAGTACAAGGAGATGAGGCGTATGGTGGTGGCAGAGGCTAAGGATAAGGTGTATGTTGTGAGTTGTATGAAAGGTTGGACACTAAGGAGGGAGGAAAGGACCTGTACCAATTGGCTTGACAGAGGGACCGAGCTGAGAAAGATGAGCAGCAGGTTAGGGTGATAAAGGATGATGAGGAAAATGTACTCAAAAGCGAGGAGATTGTGTTGAGCAGATGAAAAGAGTACTTTGAGGGGGCCAATAACTGAAGAAATGAGAGAGAGAAGGTTGGATGATGTGGGGATACTGAATCAGGAAGTGCAATGGATTAGTAAGGAGGAAGTAAGGACAGCTATGAAGAGGATGATGAATGGAAAGGCGGTTGGTCCAGATGACATACCTGTGGAAGCATGGAGGTGTTTAGGAGAGATGGCAGTGGGATTTTTAACCAGATTGTTTAATGGAATCTTGGAAAGTGACAGGGTGCCTTTGGAGTGGAGAAGAAGTGTATTGGTACTGATTTTTAAGAATAAGGGTGATGTGCAGAGCTGTAGTAACTACAGAGAGATACAATTGATCAGCCACAGCATGAAGTTATGGGAAAGAGTAGTTGAAGCTAGGTTAGGAAGGGAGGTGATGATTAGTGAGCAGCAGTACAGTTTCATGCCAGGAAAGAGGACTACAGAAGCTATGTTTGCTTTGAGGGTGTTGATGGAGATGTATAGAGAAGGTCAGAAGGAGGTGTACTGTGTCTTTGTGGACTTAGAGAAAGCATATGACAGGGTGTCTAGAGAGAAGTTGTGGTATTGTATGAGAAAGCTGAGAGTGGCAGAGAAGTATGTAAGTGTGGTACATGATATCTACGAAGGTAGTATGATAGTGGTGAGGTCTGCGGTGGGAGTGACAGATGGAGTTGGGATTACATCAAGGATCAGCTCTGAGTCCTTTCCTATTTGCAGTGGTGATGGACAGGTTGACAGACAAGATCAAACAGGAGTCCCCATGGACTATGATGTTTGCAGAAGATATTGTGATCTGTAGTGAGAGTAGGAAACAGGTTGAGGAGACCCTGAACAGGGGGGAGTTATGCTCTAGAGAGGAGAGGAATGAAGGTCAGCAGGACTAAGACAGAATATATGTGTGAATGAGAGGGAGGATAGAGGAATGGTGAGGATGCAGGGAGTAGAGTTGATGAAAGTGGATGAGTTTAAATACTTGGGATCAACAGTTCATAGTAATGATGAGTGTGGAAGAGAGGTGAAGAAGAGAGTGCAGGCAGGGTGAAGTGGGTATAGAAGAGTGTCAGGAGTGATATGTGACAGACAGGTACCAGTAAGAGTGAAAGGGAATATCTACAAGATGGTAGTGAGACCAGCTATATTATATGGGTTGGAAATGGTGGCACTGATGAAAGGACAGGAGTCAGAGCTCGAGGTGGCAGAGTTAAAGATGTTAAGATTTATACTGGGTGTGACAAGGATGGACAGGATTAGAAATTATTATATTAGAGGGTCAGCTCAGGTTGGATGGTTTGGAGACAAAGTCAGAGAGGTGAAATTGCATTGGTTTGGACATGTGCTGAGAATGAATGCTGGGTATATTGGGAGAAGGATGCTAAGTATCGAGCTGCGAGGTAAGAGGAAAAGAGGAAGGCCTAAAATAAGGTTTATGGATGTGGTGAGAGAGGACATGCAGGTGGTTGGTGTGACAGAGCAAGATGTAGAGGACAGGAGGAAATGGAAACAGATGATCCGCTGTAGTGACCCCTAATGGAAGCAGCCAAAAGAAAAAGAAGAATTGTTAGAAATGCAAGAAGAGAAACCTGAAATTTGCTGGAATACCACACAGATCTAGAAGGTAGTGACTGGCTGGCATTCATGAGAGAATTACTACACATCCAAATAGGAATACCCTTGAACTGCTAGTACAAATGGTACATCCTGTATCTGTGTCAGGAAACATGACCCAACTGACAACAGTTGGGCCTGAAAGAAACCTAGAAGGAAACATGATCTGACACTGTAGAGAGAAGATGCATATTAAATGTGGAAAGCAACAAAAGGAATTAGTAACACCATAGAACTAAGAAAGGAGAGGAAGTAAAATGTCTATGACATTAAATATTAAAGTTTGGCATTCATTAAATATGCTAGACTCCATCTAGTTACACTACAAGAAAAGCATTTAGAACATAAAGAACACCTAGAACTAGTTACACAGTGTTAGAGAGAGAGCTCTTTTGCCAGGTATAAAGTAGTGTGAATGTGTGGAACAATAATTTTAACATTGAAGAATGTTCCACTTATTACTAAAGATGAAATGATAGGCAGGAGTCCTTCTTATGTTATGCTGACACAGTATTGGCAGGCTCAACAAGTTACATTAGTTTATATATACATCCATTCAAAGAAGAATAAAAACAAAAGCTCAAGAAGCTACTGAAAGTGAGTCAGTTGCTGTTCACAATGTATCTTATATGTGTCTACAGACTAGAATATTTCAGCTAATAAGACTGAACTGTCAGCAAGGACTGAGGCATTTAAGGTTAAAAGTAGAAGGTCATGTTTAAGAGCAGCAAAGAAGATGTTTGGACTGGTGGGTGTGGCTGAGGAAAAACTATAAAAAAACAGAAATTTACATTCTCCTCCTCAAGACATAGGTTCATAAGTTCATAGGTAGGTACTAGGCTATCGGCCCAAGAGCCTACGCAAGCCTAGCCAACAAAGTTCCCTGGCTTACACCACCCAAGAAAGTTATTTTCCTGTGCCACTGTCGAGCAGAGATACAGAAGTGATTCCCAGGGTGTATTTCCTATTTCCCATCCACTCATCAAGATATTTCTTGAAGAGTGCTAATGAAGAACTTTGCTTGACATAGATGGGTAGCCTGTTCCAGAGTATGGGAAGTCTCTGGGATAGGAATCTATCCCTCCAGCATGTCCTGTTTATTGTGGTGAAACGGTTTAGGTCCCTAGAGCATGTAGCTCGGAGGGATTGGGATTTCTTTAGGTGTAGCATGTCCAACAGCTCTGGGTTTGACATAGCTTTATATGTTAGGCAGAGATCACCTCTGAGTAGGCGATATGCTACAGAGTAAAGCTGGAGTTTTTTGAGGCGGTGAGTGTAGGGCATTTGTTTGAGTCCAGTAATCCTCTTTGTGAGGTACTTCTGTGGCCTTTCCAGCTGCTGCAGATGTCTTGTGAGGTACATTCCAAAAGGGGCGTTGTACTCTATAGTGGGTCTAATGAGTGTCGAGTAGAGGGGAACGATGACCTCTTTTTTCCTGGATGAGAACCCTTTTATGATGAGGTGTGCCACGTAGAAGGACTTCCTGACTACTGTGGCGATGTGACTATCAAAGGAGAGACTACTGTCCACCTGGGTCCCAAGGTCTCTTATCACACATTCGGTGTTAAGTAGATTGCTGCCTATGTGGTAGTTCATGGGTACAGAGTTTTTACCAAAGGGGATGACACTGCACTTTTTGGCATTGAGCTTGAGGCCATGGCTCTGCCACCAGGCATCTGTCTCAGAGAGGCCCTTCTGTAGGATGTTCACATCATTTGGGTACTTGACTATGGCTCCTAGTTTGCAGTCATCTCTGAACTTCATTAGCCAGAGGCCTTCTGTGTTAGCCTGTACTTCAGAGAAGTAGATACCAAACAGGAGCAGTCCCAGGACGGAACCCTGTGGTACTTCACTTGTCACTGGTTTGAGGTCATATTTGGAGTCCACAACTTTTACAGTGTGGGTTCTGTCAGTGAGCCAGTTGGCAACCCATTTTGTGACTTAGGGATGTATGCCTAGTTTACCGAGTTTAGCTAGAATTCCAGAATGGGGGATGGTGTCAAAAGCCTTGGCGAGGTCAAGATAGGCTGTGTGAACCACCTTACCCTCATCTACGGCTTTGGTGACTGCCTCAAAGAAGTCGATCAGGTTCAGGAGGCATGATCTGCCTTTCACAAACCCAAACTGGGTGGGATCCAGAGTTTGGAGGTTACCAATGTCTTTGTTTATGAGTTCCATGATGATACGTTCCATGGCTTTGCAGACCAGGCTCGTCAGGCTAATAGGTCTATAGTTCCTGGGATCAGTGGTGGCTCCCCCTTTGTGGAGTGGGATAACTGTTGCTGTGTGCCATTCAGTGGGCACAAAGCCTGATGCGAGGCTATTATTGAACATGCTGCTTAAGGGGGAAGCCAGTTCATTCTGAAGTTCGTGTAAAACGCAGCCTGGGATGTTGTCCGGTCCCATGGATGCTGTGTTTTTGGCTTTAGAGAGTGCAGCTTTCACCTGCATAGTTGTGATTACAGGGACTCTGCATTCTTCCTGTATAGATATGGGCCCTTTAGGGGGTGAGGGGGGGGGTAAAGTTAGCACTGAACCTATCTGCCAGGATGTTGGCAATATCAGTTGGTTCTGTAATTTTCATGCCTTTGTGCTATAACTCAGAGCAGATCTGGGTGTTGCCATTGAGATTCTTGACATAGCTATAGAATGCTTTGTGGCTGTCCTTGGAATTAGTGGCGATTTTATTTTCGTAGCTATTAGTGTTAGTTAGCAAAGATAAAATGCTCATAACATAAAAGCATGAACAGCAGCTTACAACATGGTGTAAATAAGAGTTTCAGGGTTTATTAGGTGAGTAATAGCAAAGAGAAATGGATCTGATAGAAAACTGGAACTTCTTAAAGAAAACTTTAGGAAAACAATAAGGAAAACAAAGGGGATGGGGTGCCAGATGACAAGAAATATAGAAAGATTAGGAAAAAAATAAAATCTTACAGGCAGATGATGAAAGCATTATCACAAAAAGGGCAGGCGAGCTAGAAGCAGCCAACAAGATAGTAAGAGCCTACCTAGATGGAATAATTGAATTACAAAATATAGCAGTAAATTTTAAAA
Source organism: Protopterus annectens (assembly GCF_019279795.1). Classification (NCBI taxonomy): domain Eukaryota; kingdom Metazoa; phylum Chordata; order Ceratodontiformes; family Protopteridae; genus Protopterus; species Protopterus annectens. Next base: position 1,963,443,526 of record NC_056729.1, read on the forward strand.
CTATTTTGAAAACATGGCATGGTCTCAGTAATACCAGGTGCAAAGATTCAGGCACTAGATTGTTGAAAGGGGAATATTTAGAATTAGACACCAAATAACATACATTCTCACTAGGAGCCCTGAAGAAATATGTAGGACTTTTAAAGAGTACTACAAAGTCTGTGTGGGGAAGAAATGTAAGGTACTATAAGTTAGAGAAGTTAACATCTTCAACCTGAATGCAAATGAAACCATTATTGCCTCCTATAAGATTCAAGGAAATAAAATTCCAGTTTAGTAGACAGACTTCAGGTATGTCTTCCAGAGAAGACAGGATTCTTGCCAATGTATCTAAAATGGGGGAAGGCAGAAGATGGTAGATGTCTGGGCATACCTCTCAACTGTATCAAATTCCTCAGTATTTACTGTTTTTCAGGGCAAAATAATGGGGTGCCACGAATTCCCAAGTGGCCCCTTCAATTCCGAATTTCTTGGGGGTTTTTTTCAAATTTTTTTTTTGTCCAAAGTTGTTGCTGATATTATCACGTATGGGGGCATGCAAAATGACATCTGCGTCATGAGGCAGACTGCCAGCCAGTCGGAATTCATCTCAGAGGGCTCGGACTGCATGGGTAGTGTGTTTACCTGTACATTTGTAGTCATACGTTAACTCATTGAATGTTTTGAAATTTGGATTTTTATTATCAAGTAAAAATTATGGATGTCCTACACCCTAAGCTACTGCATTGGCTAGCCTAGCAGAGCCAGCATCTGCAACAATGTCAGAGCAGCAGCAGGTAGCTGTGACCAGCACAGTAGTTTACCTTCTAATGCCATTGAGCTGAGAGAATCTTAAGATCCTAAATTATGTGGAGGTGATGAGCAGAATGAAGATGCCTATACAGAAGTATTGCATGCTTTCACATTTAGTGATGGCCAGTTGGCCACCTCGTGAGAACTTTGCTGATGATGTATCGAATATATTAATCATGCTTTGGAAATACCTTCCTATTCAACACTGAAAAAGGATTTTAGATGAGAAGCTCTCAATCTTTGTTAGACTAAAAGGTTTTTCATTACTGAAGGACAGCCACAATCCACCCACCTTAACACACACACACACACACACACACACACACACACACACACACACACACACACACACACACACACACACACACACACACACGCACACACACACACACACACACACACACACAGTTTTAACTCACACAGACGCTTACACTTCATCACTACAGATAAAGATGAGAGTAGCCTTGGAACAAATACCATGACCTTCCAGTAAGGTGTGACTTTTTTTTTTGCAGGCAGCAGGTCTGTAGTGGACCAAAAGCATTTACTGAAAGGGACACACCACACAAAAATGTAATGAATAAACAATAACATTTTTGGGGTTTGAAGTATTCCAATAGATGGAATCCAAAATCTCAGACATGGAGAGAGCAGTCCTACAGAGTACTAGCAAAATACCCCAGGAGTATTTCCACTCCAAGTGCCTCCAATTGCCACGGCAAAACTATTGTTCCTGATGCTGATAGGCGAACCTCTGTACTTCAGTGGCGCTGATGCCCTACTGCCAGTACCTCACTACAACAGGAAAACAACCCCAATCCTGCAGCTAGGATTGTACTTTGGTGCCATAAAATTAAAAAGTTATAAAGTCAGAGAAGAGATTAATAGACCATGTAATGTGATACACTATTCCAAAAAAAAAACAGGAAATGGCATCTTAAGAGGTTAGACTGTAAGATAAGATTACAAGAAGTGAGTGCTGTGGAGGAAGTAGAAAAACAAAGAAACAAAAGACTGTTAGGTTGTGAAGAAAACTTTAAAACTGGAGTAGTTTATATACCACATGAAGAAAATAAATGAGATACCCTAGGCTGAGATGTAATTGAAAGACAGTGTCAAAATAGTTTAAGCAGCTCTAGGGAGTATATGAACACACCAAAGAAATGATAGCTTTGATATGTGTGTTTAAAATCAGACCAATTAAGGAAGTTAATAATAAAGGCAGATTATAAAGGTTAGAAGATAAGAAAAAAAAAACAAATGAAGCAGATGATCAATGTTTACAGCAATGAAGAAAACACTTACTGTCCTTGAATATATAATGGGAACTTGCGCTTAAGACATTAGTAATAATGTAGGCATTAATGGTGTTCTGACTACAGAAGGGCTCTGGATATGAAAAGATGTAAAGAACTTGTTAGAAGAGGTAAAAATATTACTTAATGAACTAAAGTTTCATTAGTAGATTGCAAGCGTATGTTAGGCAAGGATGTGATTAAGATGAATGCATATGTGGAGGGACGAATGCACAACTGAATTCATTTTTTATAGCCACAAATACTGTGGTTAAGGAAAAAAGATCTGCTTTACATGAGGGATAGAAATTATCCATCCCTAGCTGATTTTTAATTATTACATACACCAATAAGTAGATATAAACAGAATGCAAGTTTAGAGATTGGTCTCAAAATTGTTTAAGAAACAAAACATGCTAAAGCTGCTAGTATAGCAACCCAAGAACAGACAAACAGATGCAGTAGCCGAAGAAACACAGCAAACAAATTAAAAATTGGGCTGAATATACAGAAATGCAGTACAGTAAACAGCCGCTGTAGGCAGTGAGGTGGTGTAGCAGTTTGCCTAAGGAAAGGAAATACCAATGTATTTTAAAACGGCACATGAAACAGCTTGACACTGAAAACATATTGCCTATAGAATGAATAACTATTTTCAGACATTGCCTTGCATGAGCGTTGCAGTGCCACATATGTGTGATGTACATTTTGTCCGATTATAATCAGAGGAAGTTGTCAAATAGGCATACATTAATAACTGGAGATTTCAACACAATAAATGTAGACAGGATCCTTAAAGTTAAATCCTGCTAGAGCTAGTTATAATAATTCTTGCATCAGTTGACTGAGATAATATTTTCAGTAGTGGAAACATAGGATTTCTTGGTATTTTTTACAAAGAAACAAATATGATAGAATGCTATTTTCCCCAGTTTCTGATAAAACCATCCATATATATAGGGAGAGAAGAGGCTACCTTCTCTAGCTCTTCTGTGGAGTGCCAAACACCTGACTATAATATATATGCCTTGTCCCCTTAGGTTCATAGGTTCACAAGTATTAGGCTGGCTGCCCTTGTGGGCCATTGTAAGCCTAGCCAGTTTCCCTTTTTCTGTATGAATTGACCTATCTCATCTGGACAGAGAATGAGTTTAATTTATAAAGTCAGTAAATTTGAAATGCACAGAACTAGTAAAACGCTGATCTGGAGTGATAGGTATTTTTGAACTCTGGCAAGTTTAAAATGCTAATGCATAAATGAGGACAAGTGTCAAATTAATAATTAGAAATGTTTCCAGATTTGTTTTATTTCCATTTAATAGTTTAAAATGACAATGACATTATAATTTGCAGTTCCAAAAACTGTGCTCTTTCTTTTAAATACACAAATTCTTATGTTGTGTTAAAGTATTATTTCTATGTGCCCTCAGTTCATAGGTTCATAGGTTCATAAGTTAGGCCACAATTTTTCTTTGAAACTGTTGCATTGTTCTTGTTATATTTTATATTTAATATTTTGTCTGTTCTTCAGTTTGTGTTTAAAAGTTGGTATCTCACAATTCCACCAGATGGGTGCAGTTACATAATTATGCATGTAAATTTTATGTTAATTGGCATACATATTTTTGGCCAGTTGTACCTACTTTTCATGGGCCTTTGTCCAGATTTTTCATGATTCCAAGTTGAGAGTTATGTGTCTGGGTGAAACTTTTCAGTAAAACTTTGGAAGATGTGTGACTGAAACTTTTCAAAAAAGTACTGAGTGGAAAGGGTCTCCCATGACCAAAAGAAGGTCAAGACTCCTGAACCAAGCATTGCATAGACTATATCAGTTATAAATCATGTGTTGTTTTTAGGGATAATGGCAGAAAGAATTTTTAAACTTGTTACTATGTTTGATAGAGCTTGACTAATGGGAGTTCATCAAGGGGATGCAGACTTCTGATAATGTAATGCAATGCTATTGGATGATGCAAATAAAACAGAGGTATTTTAATAATAAGTTTGGAAACAGAAAAGGAATTATAAGTGTGTTAGGTGAACTTTTCTGAGGACAGTAATATAAAAATTTGGTTTCCAGAAAAATTACGTATCTTTGCTGTGTCAGTACACTAATGTTCTTCAGGAAGGATAAACATCATTGGGAGCTTGTCTGAATCCTTTAAGTTGTTTATATCAACTCCTACAGGTTGTCCTATGGCCCACCTTGTATTTGCTTTCTGTTTGAAATCCTAAACTTTGTTCATCAGATTATCATAAATATAGGGTTATAAGTGGAGAAATTTCCAGATTAAAATACCATTGCTTGGGGGTGATGCTCTACTATCTCAAATGAATCTGAACAGAGACATATCACAAAACTGTCTTTAGAATTTAGGAATTTCTGACTCTAACTGGTATATACAATAAAAGAGACAAAGACAAAAGCATTAGCTTTCAATTATATCCTGACACATAATTTAGTACAAAACCACCCATTTCTCAAGGGGGGGTTCATGATAAAGTCAAGTATTTGGGAGTAAGGTTGACCTTAACATTTCCCTCGTTATTGCAAGAAACCAGAGAACAGATGAAGAATAAAATGATGGATATGATAAAACAATGAAAATTAGTGGTGATGGAAATAACCCATAATGTCCAAGCTGTGAAAATGTTTCCACTTCCACAGATCCTATAGTTATAGTAGGTGTTTATGGTCCCCCTGAAGAAAAATGACTAGATGGTATCACAAAGAGGATACTGGAATTCATTTGGAAAGGAACGCATCCAAGAGTGTCTTGGGGAAAGTACTGATGCCTGCACAGTATGGAGGCTTGCATCTGCCAGATTTGCTGAGTAGGATAGAGCTGCACTACTATTTGTTGTAGCAAAGTAATTGAAAGGCATGCATTTGTGACAAACAGGATAAAATACAGAGGTTTAATTTTGGGGCACAGTGGCATGATAGAGGCAATGAAATGACATACATTAATACTGCTTTAGTACTGACACTGTGATCAGGTGGTACAGTAAGTGCTTGTAAACCTGAATCCTTGGTTTGTTTTTGCATGCAGCTTAGGGATGTAGCTGGATACTGCAGGACCTATCTCTATGAAGTGTACATCAAGTCACCAGGTAAAGGGTGCAGGGACCAAAAAATCCTGACCTGCAGGGCTGATGCTCTCTCCACCAAAAAATTGTTGTCCTAACCACAAGTTGAAAAGCTAAACTACAGACCCATGTCTCACTAGTCCAAGAGTAGAATTGCCAAATTACAGACCTGTAAGTCTCATATCTCATATCTCATACCTAAAGCCATGGAAAGAATTATCATGTAAATACTCAGTAATGACATAGGAAACTTCGAGACACTGGACCCAACTCAATTTGTTTTTCTCAAGGTCAGGTCATGCCTACTCAACTGGTGGACTTCTTTGAGAAGGTTACCAAAGCAATGAATGAGGGCAAAAGCAGGTCACACAGCCTACGTTGATCTGGCCAAGGCATTTGAACTAATACTCAACTCGAATATTGTTGACAAACTCAAGAGGTTATGGATAAACTCTTATGTCACCTGGTGGATAGCCAGCTGGCTCACAGACATGACCTAGGAAGTTAGAATTGTTAGAAATGGGGAGTCCACCTCTACAAATAGGCCAGTCACCAGTGGTGTCTCTCAGGGATCAGTCCTAGGACCAATTATTTTTAGCATCTACTTCTCTGAAGTTAAGGCCAAAGTCAAGGGCCTCTGGCTAACCAAATTTGCAGAAGTTTGAAAATTAGAAGCAGTCACAGAATCTTTAACTGATATTAATGTCCTCCAGGAAGAGTTGATGCAGACAAATAACTGGTGTCAAAGTCATGGATAAAAAGTAAATAGCAAGAAATGCATTGCAGTATCCTTTGGGAAGTAGGCCATCCCTGCTATCTACCATACTGAAAGCACATGCCTAAGAGTCTGCCCAGTAGTCAGGGACAGGGAAACACATGCAGACAGTAATCTAGCCTTCGACCATCATCTGTTCACCATAGTGAGAAAATCATTCTATGTTGCACAACTTATAAACAAAGGTATGGTATCTAGGTCAACTGTATTCAGCACTCATCAGACCTCCCATTGAGTACAATGCCCCCTGTGGTATGTGCCTAACCAGGCACATCCAACAATTGAAACCTTCACAGAGGTTCCTCACTAAAAGAATACAGGGTGTAAATAACAAGCTGTATGCAGACATACAACATTCAAAGACATATCCCTGTATTCTGTCTCCTACTGGCTGCTGAGGGAAAATGTATGCCTCTGATGGACCTCCTGCATATCCACAAAACAAATAGCATCAGAATTAGAATTATCCATTCTAAAGAATTAAACCTTGCTTGTGATATAAATAGGACCTGACGGACAGACAGATATGTATCCCAGAGACTATCCCATCTCTGGAACAACCTCCCCATCCATGTGAAGCAGATTTCATCCCCAATCCAAATCAAGTGTAACTTGGACAATTGGTTGGAGAAAGGGAAATTCACCACTGGTTTGGCCCTTATTCTAGTGGAAACAGCCTGCTTGTAAATGAGTCATATCCTAGGTCTCTGCTTGTAAATGATTCAGCTGCTAGCCTCTGCTTTTCATATGAAGGGTGCTAGACCTTATCAGAAATTCAGAATGCATGGCTAGGCCTGAAAAGGCCTAAGTGGTCATTAGCGTAGTAAGCACCTTTGAACCTATAAGACTGGGGAATGAGTGAATTGATTGGTTGGTGAGGGTGAGAGGGACTGATGCCTGCAAACATGGTCCAGAAAAAAGATAGAGAAAAATTATATGTTTTTCTTTATAACAGATGTAGCTTATTGAAAGTTGTCTGAATAAATCTTAAAAATATGGTTACAGATTTCAAAGCATCTTATGATTATTCCGGTTTTACTTAAAAGACCTAAAATATGACATCAAATTTGATTTGAAACTGCCAACTATATCAAGAAAGGAGAAAATCAGTAGTAGGAGTTTTAAATATTTTAACTTTATTTTCTGATTAACTACACCTCCTCCCACGCAGCAGGTTTAGAATCTATTTTTACAACTACTTTGTATAGCTATTTCCTCAGAAAAAGTACAGAAAGTACCCACGACTCAAAATAAAATAGTAGAGTTCATTTCAGATCAGTGCTGTTAGGCATCTGAGTACAAAACATGCTTACAAATATATTTGATTTTAGTGACTGTTGTTGACAACAGGTAAACAATTGCATTATAGTATCTTTTTTTCCAAAAAAAGCATACAGATGTTGACACATGATATCGTTCACTTTGTCAGATTTCTCCTTCTTGGTTAAGTTGCTTTCCTAATTAGCAATATCTTACTTATATGTGTCTCATGCATTCTTCAGTACAACCAATGCTCTTAATATTCTAATAGGTTAATAGGTTAATAGATGTTTATGTTCTCCTCTCATACTACTTTCCACCTGAATTTCTGAAGTATGCTGCCATCTAGAGGTTTACTTATTTCTCAGACGTAGTGAGACATTTCTGTCATATTACCATCTTTTACCTTTCTTTCAGGGTATACATACTCTGTATTCAGCCTCTCTTCATGAGTCTTTTGGGGGTGATGTTAGTATGACAGAAAAAAAATTTGCTGCCACGTTTCTTTGCACAAATTCTATGCATCAGCATCCTTGCAGAAATGGTGTTTCAGAACTGTATGCAATGCTCCAGACCTCAGTGGTTTTACAAATATATATATATATATATATATATATATATATATATATATAAACTAATGTCTTTCAGCTATTCTCAGTTAGGGGTTGCCACAGCGGAACTCCAGTCCTCTAATTATTGGCAGTGGATTTTTTTATGGTGCTGAATTGCCAGCCCAATGCCCAACCTTCAAAGAAGGCACACCCATTCACGCAAGCAGCTACCTGTATATAGATAATATATTATTATTATTTTACATTTGTTTACTGGGAAGGTCGGACTGGATAGAGCTGTCCATTTTCAGTGGAGGCCTAGCGAGAAACTCTCCAGAACAATTGCTAACATACTATACATAAGACATTTACATGAGCATTGTGGTTTACACATTCACTTATAAAAATACAGCAAATAATAACATATGCTTGATTGCATAAGATATTTACATAAGCATAGAGATTTAGACATACAGTTAAAAGTATAGCAGGTAGTAATATATGATGGTTGTTCATACAGTATGTTTGGAACAGTGGAGTGTGGAAATTTCTCCTTACCCCTCTGTTGTGTGATCTCAGAGTTGGTATATATAATTAGCAGGGAATGTGGTGGGTACAGGTGGCATTGCACTCTGCAAACAATATTTTTTAATCTGCTTTTGTGTTCCCATCTCTTTAAATTTGATCTAAAAAGAATACTGTTTTTGTAATCACTCAAGTGGAAGTCCTCATTGATGAGGCTATCATATGCAGTCTACTACAGGTGCTTGTCTGCTAGTAGCTCGTGGCACACTTGGTCACTGCTACTTGCTTGAAAAGGCAAGTACTAAAACTTCCACTAACTTGATCTTCCCTTAACAACTTAACTCTCCCAACATACAATCCTATTGCACTGTATAGCCCTACCAGAACCCTAACGGTAACCCTAAAACTCACTTCCCAGTGCCTAACCTAAACTTTCCTTCCTGTTCCGTAACTCTATGACTTTATTCTTGCTCTATTATTTATATATAATACCCTAATATATATATTACCCTAATATTCTCTTCCTGCTCCCGAAAATTAAACCCCCCCTTCTGCTCCCTAACCCTAAGACCCCCTTCTCACCCTAATATATATATTACCCTAATATTCTCTTCCTGCTCCCGAAAATTAAAACCCCCCTTCTCACTCCCTAACCCTAAATCCTGCCTCTTGATCCCTAAATCTAAAGCTACCTTACTGACTGGTGCCCAAATCCACATTTCCAACACACCCACTAACTCACCACAACTGCCGTACTTGCTCACTCAAACTTGAATAATGTGTTTGGATATGTGCCAGCGGCTGTTCGCTTGAACTCCTATTTGAGTTTGAATGTCAACAGCAGCCAGCATGAGCTATAAGATACTTAAGTCTTAACTTGTGTTTGCCTTTGCTTTTCCTCTCAGGTGTCCACTGAAAATGGGTTTGTTTTAAACTCAGTTGGACTAACCTGGTTAACAAATGTGAAATAAATAAGTCCCTGGCTTTGTGACAATAGTCTTTGAGCACTTATTGTGCTTCACATAAAGATAGCTAGATAGATAGATAGATAGATAGATAGATAGATAGATAGATAGATACACAGATAGATAGTTTGAGTCTCTTGAGATTTCCTTGCCACCTTATTGCAAAACCTGACTATTTTTATATCACCAAATAAAAATATAGTTAGACCCCTTTCTGTTTCATGTGCTGTGGCTTGAGCATTCTTAAAGTAAGTGCAGCTGCCACAAAGTAAACAAATATATAAAAAATAATAGTAATAATAATAATACCCATCTGTTAACCATGTGGGCCCACCGGGCACACAGTCCCTTTTCAGCGGCAACCTGGGAGCAATGTCTGGTTAAGTGTTCATACAATAGACAAATGAGGGTTGAGGGAATCAAACCCTGTACCAAAAGAAGTACAGCTCACAACCTGCCAGTGGAATTTGCCATTTACTCCACTGCTGTGTAACAAAGGAGCTGATTTTATATATGGGTCCCCTTCAAAACATCTAAAACCCATAACATCTAATTTCATAACATCGAGACCAGAATATCTAAAACCCATAACTTCTAAAATTCATAACATCGAATTTCATAACGTCTAAAATGTATAATATGTAATAGTGTATCAGCAGATATGTAAATGTTATAGTTTAATCTGTTAATCTTCTGGTATCACTATGAGATGTGTAGTTTTCATTTCTATAGTTACTATTTATATAGTGTAGGAATTAGTACTCTTTATATAGTGTTTATTTTGCCATTCTGTATGTGTTTTTTGGGTCATACAGGTAAGTGATATAGACATTATGTGTAAATTCTTTATGGTGATCATGATACAGTGGGTTTAGGAAATTAACTTTTTTCTACTGTAGTGCGATCTCAGAGTTCTTATATTTAATTTACGGGGGGGGCAGGGTGGATCTCCCCATATGGGGGGGGCAGGGTGGCTTGTCCCCCTGCAGAAACATAGTAAAAAGTGTGTTTGGTAGTTTGGTGTTGTTATATGTGGAGGGGATGTTATTTTTATGTGATTTGTAGTGTCCGATGTTCTGATGCACATTTTCGATGTTATGGGTTTTAGATGTTCTGGTCTCGATGTTATGAAATTAGATGTTATGGGTTTTAGATGTTTTGAAATAGACCCATATATATATATATATATATATATATATATATATATATATATATATATATATATGTATGTATATATATATATATATATATATATATATATATATATATATATATATAGATATATTTATACACAGAGAGAGAGAGAGTGAGTATGGGGAGTGTGGAAGGTATCCTCTCACATGAGGGCTGTTCCCCTCTGGAAAAAAGTGGGGCATGCACACTGTAAAATGCTTTAATGGGCTTAAAGTCTGTTATTTTCATGGCATTGGCACTCCTTCGGTGCATTGACATAATTCCTATCCTGTCAGTAACTCATCTCCAAGTCTGTAGTTTTTTTGGTTACCCCGGGGCATTACCCTGAAGTTTGCATTGAGACTAAGGCTCTGCAGAGAGCAACACAACATAACAAACAAGGAAATAGGAAGGATATCTGTGTATGTCACAGCGAAGGCTGAAAATAACAGTATTATTCATATAGAGGAGTTTGTTGCTTTCCTTGTTTCATTTCATTTGCTAACCATGGTGGATGACTGATCCAAATGGACCATTTTCAGGCTCAGCCTAGCAGACAGAAAAAAAAAACAAAGTTGGCAGTTTCAAATGGATAAATGCATGATGATCAGTGAAGAATGTTTTACAAGCAAGCTACCAGCATTATACTGAGAAAAAAGTAACTATAATTAAAAATACAACTAGCAGCATTTAAACAGTAAGACAAATTATATAACTGGCACAAAATGGAGCATATATAGTAAATATTCAATATATGCAGTATATACAGTCAGGTGACCAGGGAAGAGGGAACATAGAAGGAAGGAAAAGTTAAGGTAGAAAGAAAGAATGAGTGATAGATCAGAAAAAATTGGTTGGGGAGACATCAGGGGTAGAATGGAGCATTGTATGAATAAAATGAAAGGCCAGAAGGAGAAGAATGCTAATAAATTGTACTACCTAATGTAGCACTTTCAAGAGAATTCATGAGTCATTTTTTTCTTTTTAAAGTTGGGTAGGGAAGGCTTATTAGTAAAGAAGTGACTTTAGTGGGAGTGTTTCCCATATTCAAGGGGGTAGTTTTGAGAAACTGGGTAAATAGCATGAACACTTCTCAGAGGGGAGAAAGTTATAATGTATCCTTAGTGTATGACAGGAAGGGGAGATACTGATGCCAGATGTTTTTTGAAGCGACTTGGCTTCAGCCACACCAAAAAGGATATTTATTGATGCATTTATAGGGTAGTCCTCTAGCAAATTATACTAGAACCTACTTAAGAAAATGTTGGTCTTATACTTGGTGCTCTGACATGGGGGAGGGCTCTCATATTATGCAGTGACTAGCCATCTAGGAGCAAATGTTCGCCAAACATTGTGGTTCTTGTTTAACTTAATAATAAACTTGAGCTGATTCGATGTGAGGATTCTGGACATAAAAATTTTAGCTTTTTTTTTTTAGTCTGCATGATTCATCCAATGGCTTGCCCTTCCTCCAGCTAAATGAATTATTTATTCCTCTTTCAGAGCAAGAACCAGGCTTACTAGGCAATGTAAAAGCCCTATAGCCCATTTGTTCCCTGACCAGACAACTCCATTCGTTTTCCGTCAGAAGCAAGGGTTTAGTATTAGGAAGTGGGCCAGTATGCTGACCCTGCAGACTACCCCTAGGCCTAATTGTCTCCCATCAGCAGTTTGCAAATGAGTACTAACATAACTGCTATGTATGCATGAGTACTACTAACACAACTGCAAACTATTTGCTTATGTAGCACAGTGTTGTGCAGCATGGCCTATACAGGCTCATTAATGCAAGCGGCTGCCTCCCTTTTCTCAGGATGGGTGAGATGCCATCAGCCATTCACTCCCATTCTCTTCTGCACAGCCCCTCTAGTATCTGTTTCACTAAATGAACAAAGGTCATGTGGGTCATAGTCACAGCTTTATACCTTTATGTCACAGGTCTGGGCATTTGAGAAGGGATAACAGTAACAGAAATGGACAATCCTCTCCAAAATGTATCAAGACAGCAGAACTGAGCTTTCACAACTCTAAATACACATTCAATGATGTTCTCTGTCCATAGAAAACTACTGAGTTGTAAGCCATCACTGCCATGGTTTGGGACTACAGATGGTGAGCATCAGCTGCTCTGCCCCAGGTGCAAGTTGTTAGGAGTTGTAATTAACATGTGCTGATTTAGGTGAAGTCCAAGACAGACATTATTTTATGAAATTGCGAGGATGTTGTGGCTCCATAACTGAAAAGAAATACTGCATTACTGATCATGGTTGTAGCTCAGTGTGCACCAGTAATTGTGGTAGTGCTTTTTCTTTGGTCCTCAAGCTTGTTTTCAGAAGTTGCCAGTTTGAGGAACTGCCCAGAGCACCAGATGTCCTAGCTGTGGCTGTGCAAGGCTTATCTTGCATCACCTGCAACACACAAATTAAACATGAACACTACAGCATTAATTTTGCTAACTAAGATCTCAACTCTCTGTTTATACCTTTCCATATTAGGTACATGTTCTGAAGTCTATAAAAGAACTTTCTACACTTGCCATGATGGCACTTTCATGTTTGCAGGAAATACATAATCAGAAGTAGAGTAAAACTATCAAGAATCCATCTTGAAATGAAAACCTATATTAAAATACAAAGACTAACATCATTCCTTCATGTTATACTTCTCTCTTCACATATCCCCCATCTGTTGCTATGAGGCATCACTCAAGTCATGTTTTTTTTTATGACTAGACAATGGCCATGTGTTTTAAAATAGGTAGACATCCTTTCACTTTGCTATCAGACATTCTTCACATGCAGTTTCCTCCTGTCCCAGGCATGCACAATGCTTACACAGTCATTTCACAAATGTATTTATTTATTTTATTTTACAGTTGTTGACAGGAATAGTCCGACTGAATATATGTCCATTTTCAGTGGAGGCCCGGGAATAAAAGCTCCAGATAACACAGATAGAACATAACAGATATGAGTCAAACATATTTACAAAGCCCTCTAGTAGGTACTCACAATATACACGGTGTGTAATAGTATACAAAAACAACAGGTTGCAGCAAGCTATTATGAGCTATTAAGAGATGTGTACAATATCAATTTAAATAAGGCATTGAATAAGTAGTGATTAATCAGGGTTCATACAGGGAAAAAGCCCATTCTCTTTAAAATACTGTTTGAGGCCTTTTTTGAAGAGACTTAAAGAAGGTTCAAGGGTAAGGTTAGATGGAAGTGAATTCCAAGTTTTACCAGCGGCACTGTCAAATAGGGAGTCGCTGGCTGAGTTAATGCCTTTGTGGGTTTGCACCCATGGTTTATTGGATGATCATAGTTGCCTTGAATTAATGTGTGGCTTTATGATATTTTTGAGTGCCGTATTTTCATGGTGGTACAGAATTTTTTGTGCTACTATAAGCTGATTGAACAGAATCAGGCTAGGCAGATCTAGTCACCCAAGAAGACTGAGGTTTTGACAGTGATGTGTCTTATATGTTGAGCCTATGGCAAATCTGACAATATGGGTGTAACAGTGAGAGAACTCACTAAGTGCAGTTTTGCTCAGATTGGAGAGTATGGGGGAGGCATATAGAAGGGGAACGAGTAGGTGTGAGTGAGCGATTGCAATCCTAGCTAATGGAGTTAGAAAAGGTTTGCTTCCATATAATGAACCAAGCTTCTTATTAATGGTTTTTATAGTTTTATTGATATGCAGATCAAATTTGAGATTATTGTCTACTATTACTCCTAAAACTTAGTATGGTCATCTGGAGAGATACATTACCGTTGTTGGATGTTATGGAGAAGGAAAATGGGGTGGATCTACTGGTGGGGGTAAAGAGGAGCAGTTTAGTTCTGTTGGGATTTAACAACAGGCGGTGATTAGACAGCCAATTTTCAACTGTGTTAAATGTGTTTTGTGTTAAGGTTTGCAGGTCTAAAGGGGAGGAGGCCATACAGATCAGGGCAGAATCATATGCATATTGAATACAGGTTGCATCAGGGATGGCAGAATAAAGATTGTTGATGAAGACAGAAAAGAGTAGAGGACCGAGAATAGAGCCCTGAGGGACACCAAGGGTGAGGACCTAGAATAGAGCCCTGAGGGACACCAAGGATGAGGACCTAGAATAGAGCCCTGAGGGACACCAAGGGTGAGGACCTAGAATAGCGCCCTGAGAGACACCAAGGGTGAGGACCCAGAATAGATCCCTGAGGGACACCAAGGGTGAGGACCTAGAACAGAGCCCTGAGGGACACCAAGGGTGAGAGGTAACAGGGTGGACAGTTTGCCCTGCCATAATACAGCCTGTTGTCTGCCATTCAGACAGAATAGGAACCACTGAATAGCATGGTTATCTAGGGAGATGGATTTTAGGGAATGGATGAGTAATTTGTGGTTGACCATATCAAAGGCCTTTGACAGGTTTAGAAGTAGGGCTGAAGATAGCCTGTTGTTGTTCCTATTTTGGAATATGGTATTTGTAAAAGAAAGGAGGGCAGAGGTGGTGCTGTGATGTGGCCTAAAGCCATGCTGAAAGTTGGCAAGTAGACCATTCTGGATGAGATAGTCCATAAGCTGCTTATGAGCACACTTCTCCATTAATTTGGCTAGTGGTGAGAGAATGGCATTGGGTCTGTAGTTGGACAGTTCTGTTGAACTTCCACCTTTGTGGAGTGGGATAACATGGGATATTTTCCAGATTGAGGGGATAGTTCCATCAGTTAGTGTTCTATTGATTAGGATAGAGATGGGGAATGCTATGGTGTCAGCAGCTTTTTCTATGTACTCTGCAGGAAGGAGGTCAGCAGAATGGGTGGTTGGTTTTAGTTTTTTGATAAGGGATCAGATAAAAGTGGTAGAGACAGGTTGGAAGTTAAAGGGGGATGAGAACTGGGTGTGTTACTGGTAGAGTTAGAGTGGTTGGGAGTAAGTTGGTTAGCTAAGGACTGAATAGTTTCAGTGAAAACGTTATTAAAGGCAGTGGCAACAGTTTCTGGGGATTTATGGGTGTAGTTTGATGGGACTGGGGTAGTAGATTGTCCTGGATGAAGAAGTCGGTTAATACCTGCCCAAAACTTTTGGGGATTGTCTTGGTGCTTAAATTGGAGGTTATGGTAGTAGTAGTTTTTTTTTGTGTAGCAAAATGATTTTTTGTATAATTTCTGAGTTGACGATATCTCACTTGGTCAAGGGGGGCTTCAATTGTTCGCCATATGGTCCAGGCTATATTTCTAAGTTTTATTTTTTTTCTTAGTTTCCTTTTTGAGCCATGGAGCAGTATTAGATTTAGTCTTTATAGTATGTGCAGGAGCATGGGAGACAAGGATGCTCAGGAATTTATTGTTAAAGAAAGTTACGGCTTCATCTAGTGGTAGATTTTTTAGGATTGGCCAGTTGACCGATTTAAGTTCATTTAGAAAGTTAGTAGGATTGAAGTTTTTATTATTTCTGATTGTTTTGTACATATTCTTGTGGTGCGTTTCTGCCTAATGCTAAGTAATATAAGTTAGTGAATGATCATTTAGGTCATCGGGGAGAGTCCCAGCTGTATACAAGGTTGGGTGGCTATTGAGACATACCCAGTCTAAGATACTTTCCCTGTTGGTGGGTTTACTAATCCTACTGGGAGAGGTTATTATTTGTATGAACCCAAACAGATTTATATGGGTGATAGAGGATTCAGCTGAGCAGGTGCACCAGTCGGTGTTAAAGTCACCAAGAACAATGGTTTCTTAGGGGTAGGTAGTGGATAACCATTGGAGGATATCTTCCAGAGTACTTATTTTATTTCCTGGGGGAATGTAGACACAGACAATATTTATAGTCTTATTATTGTTAATTTGCAGTTTGGTAATGAGGATTTCTGCATTATTAAATGGGGTTGGTTGAACTGGATATCTATTAACACAATGTATTTTTGTAAAGAACTGCTATTTGGTCTAATTGGTGTATGTACCTCATTATCGGCAGTAGTAGGTTTAAGCCAGGTTTCTGTAAGACACATTATGTCTGGGGAATGAACTGCTAAGAGGGCATGCAGGTTGGGAATTTTATTATTTATACTTCAAATCAGTCTTATTTGCAATAAAAATGTACCCATGTTTTGATAGAATAAAAAGACAGCTTGAATAATTTTCAGTCACACATTTTCTCTCAAACACACTTTTGTAAAGTTTACTAAAATCTTATAACACTTAATTTTCATTATGTTCAGCACTATGACTTCTACTTAATGTGGTCAGTGGCAATGATTCAATGTTATTCATCTTCTATCTTTTGTAAATTGATGCTTTTCCCAGATTCTAAAACTTCAAGAATTAAAGTTTTATAAATGAAAAAAATAAGTCCTGTTAATAAAACTATAATGGTGATTAGTATAAAGCAAAATAGTCCTGATAATAAAATGATAATGGTAATTAGTATAAAGAATTTCAAAATACCTCCTCCCCATCCAGAAAAAAAGATTATTTAACCGTGACTATTGGGAACTGTCAGCTTGTTTAGCATGAGACAGTTATCAATTTTATGAATAATCTCTAGGTGACTATGAATGGCACTAGTGTTATCAGGAATAAAAGAGCAGCACTCCATTTTGATCAGTGTGCACATCACCCCCTTAGAAGCCAAGGCAAAGTTTAGCACCATCTGCAGCACCACATTGTACATAGCAGTCATTTCACAAGGGAACAGATTTATTGATTCATAAATAGCATTGCTTAATATTTCTAAGAGCTTAGATAATTTATGCAACTCCCAAATAGACTCTGCTGCACATAAGCAGGTATAATTCCTGCTCCAGAAAAAGCACCATCACCAAGATCCATATGAACTAGTCCTTTAAAAGCTGTATTTTGAACATCATAATGTTAAACCCAAGAAGTATCTGTTTTCCCAGAGAATTATGAATTTTCCATCTGGTAAAGTGTCTGTATGTCATATAGCTGGGATAAACTGCCCTATATAGCAACAACCTGACCAGTTTGTTGATAACCAGGGATATGCTTGGTCTCCACAGATGTAATATTATTCATAAAAATGCTGTCATACCCCTTCCTCTAGCCCCATAATAAATTTTCCAAGTGAATTTGCAAATGCTGTTTCACACAAAAGGTATTCCATTTTTAAGGTAGTAAATACACCCTTTAATCGTCATTGACAGTTGAAGGTGTACAGCTTTTAGTAAAGAAAACTAGCATGAAAAACAGGACGAAATGCTAAATAGAGTTCTGTATCAGAACTTAATGGAATACCCACATTATGTGCACAAGTTCAACAATCACCAATGTTAAGAGTCTTGATGTATGTTTATAAGGCAGCAGAGAAAGTATTGAATTTAGGATGCCAATCAGGTGTTCTTGATTCAGTTTTTACCAAATGCTTGCCCCTATTTTTAATAATACACTTATCTCTAATAAGAAATGATTCAGTACTTACAGTTGCAACAGTTGCAGGTGACAATGTACTCATAGTTCCAGATGATAAAATTGAGCAGAATAGAATAATGATGAAAATCACAGTAACTGTTCCAAAAGGTCCATATGAAAATCAAGCATGTTGGAGCTGGAGAGGGTTTTGAAGAAACTGCAAATATGGATGTTGACTTGTTTATTTATAGTTCACATCTATTGTCCAAAAAACATAATGACTGCTCAATATTTGTTTTGGAAGCAAGGAAAAAAATCTTTGACGATGTTGAAGAAAAAGTAGGGTCAGTACGTTTTATCTCCAACCAAGATGATGTTATGGAGTCACTAAGTTTCACCTTCGGATTTAATTTGAATGGCA
Source organism: Protopterus annectens (assembly GCF_019279795.1). Lineage (NCBI taxonomy): Eukaryota > Metazoa > Chordata > Ceratodontiformes > Protopteridae > Protopterus > Protopterus annectens. Next base: position 1,963,461,734 of record NC_056729.1, read on the forward strand.
GATCACTCACTTTCACTTCTGGCTTTGATATGGATGGCAGAGTAAAAAAATATATCCAGTATTCATTTCTGGATGCAAAGACATCCATGGTTTTTCATCTGGTACGATTTGCAATCGGTTCTGCTGTGTCTCGAGGGATGACGTTGCTGACATCTGGGATGCACTCATCATGAGGGAGGGTCTTCTTGGCATGTGACACATGGAACCACGTGGGCAGACCTTCACATTGTATGACAGTAGTAGTAAGCAAACCAAGTAGGGTCCTTTCCATGAGAATTTCATGAGAGGATAACTTCCTAGTAGCACTAACTGCACTTTGCAGACTAAATAAAACTAAAGGTGAAGCCTCTGGCCATTTATGACAAGTCTCCTCACACAACTTAACAAGCCAGATTTTTGTAGTCCAGTTTGACATTTCCACAATTCCTGAAGCTTGTGGTCTGTATGGGCAATGGTACTGCATTTTGATATTCAATCTTTTACTGATCTGTTGTATTACCTGATTAGTAAAATGTGTACCCATATCTGACTAAATACAACAAGAAACATCAAATCTCAGTCATAATTCCTGAAGGAGCTTTTTAGCTCCAGCGTTTGCATCATGCTCTACATAAGGATATGCTTCTACCCATCCAGAAAAGGCGCCAACAATGACAAGCACATTCTGTATTTGTGGGAGTGCAGTAAAGCCCCCTGAATGGTATAAAGTGGCCTATATGGCTTTTTCATAGTTTGGGTGGGTGCTGGCACAGTTTTCAGTATGTTATGTTCTAAACGGATTAAGTGTTCACACAATTTGGAGTGATTTCTGAAAGGTGAGGGGCATACCATTCATTTGAAATGTGTTTTATTAAGGCATTTTTATCCAAATGAAAAGGTAAATAGTAAGTTTTAACCAAACGACTTAAGAAATGTTGTCAGCCTACCAGTTGCCCATCTGGTTGGCATCATAAAAGGTTTGGAGAATGGCTGTCGCACCTCACCTTTACTGAGTCCTCAGTTTGATTCTGGAAAGATGAGTCCTGTAAAGAAATGGTTGTGTTAGTTTCATGAAGTTGCTGCAAAAATGAAGCCGTAACAGGATAAAATAGTGCAGCTTGTCTTGCTGCCATATCTGCAAATTTGTTGCTTTTTAAAATATAAGAATCTGCATTTTTTATATTCAGCACACTTAACCACAGCAAGTTCTCTTGGTAATAGTAATGCATTCAATAGTTCGTGAACAAAACAGTATTTTTAATACCTGTCCCTGTTGAAGCCAAATATCATCTTTTCTCTCCAAAGACTCCCACAGTCATGAACTACCCCGCAAGCATAATATAAGTCTGTGAAAATTGTAACTATATTATCTTTTGCCATTTTCAGGCCTCAGTAATAGCTATAGGTTCAGCTATTTAAGCAGTCACATTTCAATTTAATTGTCCTGTTAACAGAATTCTGTCCTGGGTACAAACAGATAAAGCTGTCATTAATGTTCCATTTTCTCTTCAAACACAGAAGCCTTCAACAAAAAGCAGCAGCAATTTGGGATCCAATAACGGAACACCTTTTAAATCTAATCTAGAAGGAAATACAGAGTTAACTACAACAATACAACAATACAATTATGGGGTATCTTCTTCGCCTGCTGTGGGAATTAAACAATCAGGATTAAGTGGTGGACATTGAACAATCTGCAAAGAAGGGTTATTTAGCAAAGACGGTTCATATTTAGACAATAGTGATGCAGATAAATATTGTATTTTAGTCTTCAGTATCAATGCCTCTACAGAATGTAGATATGACACATAGATCTCGTGGCCAAGAGTCAGAGCAGCCACCATTTCTACCAAACATGCCATCGTGGCCACTACCCTAAGGCAGTGGGGGAGGGCTGCTGCTACAGGATCAAGATTTCTGCAAAAATAAACCATCATTCCCATGCTGTGCTAATAATTCTAATGCTACTTTATTTCTTTCACAATAAAACAAGAAAAATCTATTTGAAGATGAGGGGATGAGTCCCATATTAGAGAGGCAGAGGAAAAGGAGAAAGAATGAGTGGCAGAATACATATCTGATGAGATTACTACCACAGTAGGTGGTAGAAATGTCACTCATAGGGGGTTTAATATTTTTAATTATAGTCATTTAACTATAGCACCCAGTTTTTTTACATTGTTTGAAAAATGATTTACATATGTTTTGTCAAATAGGGTGAATATTTCTGATATGATTGTAAATTTGAGGCTATATACCAGAAAATTAAATCTATCTTTTTTTAAATAGAAGAGGAGTTATGTCACTAATCCCAAATCCCTTAAAAAAGAAAAGTCTTTACAATCCACCCCTGAATAAAACAATATTTTTATTTGAAAGGGCTCGTGAGAGGGATCTATATTCTGTCTTTAAGGAGAAGACGAAAGGCTTCTCCAATTTAACTTATGAGGAACGTACTTTATTGGACAACTTAACTAAAGATAAAACTATAAGAATCATGAAGCCTGACAAAGGAGGGTGAGTGATAACTTACCAGACTGATTACATGAGCAGGATTTTTGAGATATTACAATATGAAACAAAATATATGGTATCTTTTAGCAGACTGATTTGAATAGGAACAGGTTTTGTTTCTGGATATTCTAAAGGAATTCCGGAAACTCCTACTCCATGAAGTATTTTGTTGGAAAGTGGGAAATTTTCAGCATTTTCTGAAGTAATCATAGATCTGATTGCTCCTCTGTTGACATGACAAAGGAGATATGGGTTTTGCACTGTAATGTTGAGAAAAGGACCATCTCAGTCAACTAGTACCAAGACAAATAGCTATGGTTCCTCTTTAAGGTAGTCCTAATGAGTTTGCAGCCACACCGGTGGAGCTTATCTAAGCAATCCTGCATTAGTTTGTGATTGAGTGTGCAGTACTTATTTATTTTATTTTATTTAACATTTGTTTACTGGGAAATTCCAACTTGGAATGAAGCCAATTTTCAGTGGAGGCCCAGGGAGAAACACTCTAGATACGTGTCTTTATAACATGGGAAGAAAACAGAGCATCCAGAGCAAACAGCATCTATATTACCCAATTGAAAGTTTAGGTTAGCGAATACCTAAATGGAGACCTGGTAATATTGAAAAATTAAAACAGCAAACGGATGTTTTAACATAGGGAATAAATTCCCTCAGCCGCAAAAACAATTTTTTAAACCAAAAATAAAGTAGGGGGATTAGCCCCCCACACCCCCTCCGAACTAAATATACAAACTCCAATCGCTCTACAGTGAGGAAAGGGGCAAAATCCGCATAACGTCTAAGGGAATTCTTTACTGTATTAAATCAGCCGTTCATGGTTTTTTTGCTTTTGCTATTACCAGATCGACATGTAGGTATTCACTGACCTAAACGTTCGATCAAGTAATAGGAATCTGAGGAAAACCACATGAATGTAGGGAGGACATGCAGGCTCCATACAGAAAGCACCCCAACTGAGAATCAAACTGGAGAATGTCTTGCTATGAGGCGACAGTGCAACAGCTGCACCACTACACTGTCTAGTAGCTTGGTAAGAGAAGTTTTATTTGAATTTGTATTTTATTTCTTACCACTGTTTTTGACTGTTTGTAGGAAGAAAGGGATATCTTCCAGACAAGATTTACTTTGATTTATATTTTGTTGTTTGACCTTTAATTTTTACAGTTGTTAGAAAATGAAAGGTTGTAGACAGGCAAACTCTAGCCATCCTAAGGGTCCTTGTCAGCTATAAATTCACACAGACTGCAGACAAGACAATCCGGAATATATCTAAACAATCCTGACTTGGTTTGTGATTTATTGATCTCTACTGTTAAAAAGAGGTGCAACTGTGAGTGATAGCAATGTAAAGGAATTCCAGCTTTTGTGTGACTTTCAGAAGTTGTACAGTCTGAGCAATAATTTTACGGTACTTAATTTAGTGCTTAGTTGTATATTGTTTGTGTAATTTTTCACATAGGAGTTGATTTAAGTTCTCTTTGAATTCTGAGGTAACTGGTTTTGATTATTCTTTTCTTATAAAATTTTTTATTCATTTGTAGATGGATATTAGCTGGTTTACCATCATATAGTCGACCGGTGGATATTTAAGCAGTTATTTGTGAAAGGAGTGCTGCAACATCCCAAAATTGCAAATACAAATGTTACAAAAAGGTGCTGAAGACACAAATTAGCAAATGCCAGCATGCATTCGCACTTTTGTGAGTTCAGCATCCTTCAATGTATTGCATCCTCGGAGTTAGTATAAATAATTGGCGGGGGTGTGGGGGGCTGCTAAATGTGTTGTGAATGGCACCGGATGTTGAGGTAAGTTCAAAAAAATGTCAACAGTTTCAATTCAAACTGCTGACATTTTTAATTCGTTGTTATGCTCATTCGCTAACGTTAATTTTGACAATGTTTTTCTAGTAAGTGATTTCTTCACACAAAACATTATCGAAATTCTGATGGTAAACCTATTAGAAGCATTAAGCACCCACAGCAATTCAAAACTGCTACCAAAAACTATCTAAAAAGCACCTGGACTTGCCACTGTAAACATCCTCCTTAAACTGCCTACTATCCCCTATTCTTCTGTCACTAACCTACCTCCCCTCCCTCCTTTCTCTCTCCTCACTTAAGAACTGAACTGCAAGATTTTACTTCTAAATAGCTTAGACTATTCTACCCATACTTATTACTCAAATCTGAAACTACCTAATTCAACTAATAATTTTTGGCTCCAGTGCTTGCATATGTCACAGAGGGCACAAGTATATACTAAGAATGTACAACTTTAGTGACTCTACTAAATGATTTGCTTATATAATCTCTGTGAATTATTTTTGGTCATTGTCATACTTTATAAACTATGTACTTACTGAAAGAATAATAGTTCACTGTCTTTTCACTAGCATGAATAAAAAGCTGCAAGAAGGATATGAAATGTAAAGGGTTAATTTAGAAATAGTATAAAATGCTGAAAAATAAGAAGTAGTAAGTGTGCTGGAATAGCTTAATTAGATATTGGCATCCATGTAAAGGAGTATGTTATTGAGAAACAAAGTCTGTAAAAATAACTGCGCAGATGGCAGCTGGAAGGACATCAACGAAGTAAAGAGATGTAACATCAAGCAAGATAAAGTTGGAACATCAAGTTTCAGATATTGCTGGAACACCACGTTTCAGATAATGCAAGACTGAGTTTCCCTGGACCACCGAACTTGAAAAAGAATCAAGGACAAATCATAAATTAGAAGAACAAAGAAAAGTGTTATACAAAGGAAGACTGTAATACATCAGACTGAGAAAAAATATCAGGCTTTTGGTATAAATATGAGTGTGTATAAACAAGCTTTAGGAATTTGACATAGAGAGCTGACAGCATCTATGCTGCATGCTTGTAGATCCGAAAGGAAAATGTAATAGTAAAGCGTATTAACTGAAGCAGTTGTCTTGGTGTATTTATTGTACTTACTATAATACAGTAATAAGACTAGTTGGACACAATAAATAGTTAAATATATTTTGGTATGCATGCATGTAAAGAAGACGTCATATAATTCTTCAATGGCGAGCCACAGTTGATGGACCGAATGGTTCTTATTGTGTCAGCTGCAGCTTCTTTTTCATTTCATTTAGTTAGTATGTCCAGTTCCAGTGCAAACGTTTGCCTCCTTCTTATACACAGTATCCGGTAGCAGAACAGTGCATCTCTGCAAGTTCCAAAGGTCCTGACTGTACATTCACACAGTTGAATCTGCCAGCTGTGTTTGACCACCTTTTGGGAGAATCAACGAGGGACTTTCTACATTTTCTCGACGGAAGATTTGGGCCACCTTCCACACAGAAAATGGTAATTCTCTTTTTGTTTCTCATTCTACAGCATGGATACCTTAAAGAACTGCAAAATGTAAGGCTACCTTTCATGTAGACAGTAATAATAGTCCAGCACTTGTATGGTCAGAATTTAAAAATTTGTATAAACATAACTGTAGCACACATGGTACTTTACTAGGTAAAGTTCATGTCAATGCTTTATGTACGTTTGACTGCTATCTTAAACAGCAACATCACTGGTATAACAGTAAACATCTATTCTACAAGTCATATGAAACTGCTTTCTGTGTGCAATGTCATAAAAGTAATGATAAACAACCAGATGCAGTATGTCCTGTCACCACATGTAAAATGTTAATTTCTGAGTTACAATGTCAGTCAAATCAGTTATTTACAGAATCTTTAGTACATCTTGCTAGACAAAAGGGGCATAAAACCACTGCACATTACAAAACAGATAAAAACAGAGATGAGGTTCATGGTGAACTGAAAAAATTATTTAATAAACTACTAAAATACAGTCAGAGTGAGTTCAAAAAGTTTAGACAACATATGCAAACACTTTTTCAGAAGTGCATAAGAGCTTTAAAGTCAGCAAAACAGAATACTGACAAATATAATCTGGTTAGTAATGAGTTAAACCAACAGCAGTTAACTACGCTGATACAAAATAATTTACGACGTACTATTCTACATTTAGAAATTGGTTAAGCATACACAGCACAAACTTTCATTCAGTTAAATCAAGGCACTTAAATAGTGATTTTAAAACCATTTCATATAACAAGAGAGTTCTAGGGCATAGAAATCAAATGAGAGTAGTTAAATGCAGAAAAGACATGACGTCACAAGACTGACTGCATGTATTTCATTTTCACCTAAAGTGCAGCAAAAGGCACACAACAACAAATGTAAATCATGTAAATATATTTGTTTTAGGCATGTGTTAGTTATAATAGCATCAAATATAGCACAGACTCCAGCAAAAACAGTATTCAAAAGCAATATTATGCATAGTTAGGCAAGTTAATGTTTATTACAACTGCATTCTAATATCAAGTTGCAAGTATATTAATGAATGACTGAAGGTACGAGTAAGTGCTAAAGTAGTTAAGGGTTAAGCAACTGGAATGCGAAGAAAGAAAAAAAACTATGTGAATTCAAATCTTTCCAGGTTGGATCGGATAGTTACAAGAAATGTTGCATAACATAAAATGTTACTGGTACTGAAATTTATATGGTCAAGGAAACAAGACTGGTCACCAGGCCAAATGGCTTACATTTTTCTAAAACATTATTGTTAAGTATTCACGTACAGCATTAAGCAAAAAGCACAAACGTCTACAAAAATCCTGTTTGGTAATTGTAATAAGATGTCATACTTGTGCATACATGTCATTAATAATCTGTTTGCAAGTACATACTACACAGTACAGTCAGTACATGGGCTATGGTATGCAGTTAAAATAAATTATGCAGGTCCCTTTACAAAAAGGGAGGGTATGAATACCTACTAGTAACAGTAAACGTCTTTTCAAAATTAGTAAAAGTGATTCCTACTACAACTTTGACAGTATAGGCAACAGCAAAAGCTTTATAAAAATATTTTCTGTTTTTGAAAATGGCCAAAAAAAAATAATAAGCAAATGTGTAAGACCAAAGTGTCACAGTCTAGGTAAAGGCCAAAAGGCAAGCATACATTCAATTCTCACAGCATAAAGCAAATACACAATACTGCAATAGAATAATGTATACTACAGGGGGAAGGGCATGCCTTCAATTTTACACTAACTGTGTAAACAGTACTGCAGAAGGGACGCAACTAAACATGAACAAAGTGGTAAATGTTGTGAATAGCAAAGCTAATGAAACAAATGCAGTTTTTTCTTTAACTGAAGTTTAGTCCATTCCTCCAAAAAAAATAAAATAACAGGGAACTGAAAGAATAATAGTTCACTGTCTTTTGACTAGCATGATTATTACCTTGAATAAAAAGCTGCAAAAATGATATGAAATATAAAGAGTTAATTTAGAAATAGTATAAAATGCTGAAAAATAAGAAGTAGTAAGTGTGCTGGCATAGCTTAATTAGATATTGGCATCCATGTAAAGGAGTATGTTATTGAGAAACAAAGTCTGTAAAAATAACTGCACAGATGGCAGCTGAAAGGACATCAATGAAGTAAAGAGATGTAACATCAAGCAAGATAAAGTTGGAACATCAAGTTTCAGATATTGCTGGAACACTACGTTTCAGATAATGCAAGACTGAGTTTTCCTGGACCACCGAACTTGAAAAAGAATCAAGGACAAATAATAAATTAGAAGAACAAAGAAAAGTGTTATACAAAGGAAGACTGTAATACATCAGACTGAGAAAAAATATCAGGCTTTTGGTATAAATATGAGTGTGTATAAACAAGCTTTGGGAATTTGCCATAGAGAGCTGACAGCATCTGTGTTGCATGCTTGTAGATCCAAAAGGAAAATGTAATAGTAAAACGTATTAACTCAAGCAGTTGTCTCAGTGTATTTATTGTACTTAGTACAATACAGTAATAAGACTAGTTGGTCACAATAAATAGTTACATATACTTTGGTACACATGCATGTAAATGCAAGTAACAGCAAGAAACGAACAGAAGGCAGTATATAATTTTTCACTTACTTTTTTAAAATTTATATAAATTCTATGTGTTAACTGTGAGTTTTTCTCCCCTGGCCTCCTCTGAAAAAGGCCAACAGCTCAGTCGGACTAACCTGGTCAACAAATGTCAAATAAATAACAAATAAATAAATAAATATGGATTCCTTAAATGAGTATGCCATTAATGATTTGCTAATACACAAATATCTTGCACAGTATAATAAATGTTATGTATATTTAATTGTAATGCCTAGTAACACCGGTGATCTCTGTTCCTCATGTCAAAAGCTGGATGATTTGCTTACCATTATTAGAAGTAAATCTACACTTACTGACGACAATTTCACGGCTTGGAGAACTGTTGTTGCATATCTTAATGGCTGGACTGGTGAAATAAATAATGTTAGACAAAGTGCAAACACAACACAGTAGGAAAGGATGTGTCTGTTGTCTGTAAAGATCACTCGACCCCCTATGAAACAAGACAATGACCCTGACAGTTTGACAATTTTGGAATTCTGGATACAAGTATTCAGCAGTCTGAGTATTCAGAGCATTTAGAAGGAAGTAAGAAAGAAAGGAAGAAGCTCACAACAATTAACAGGGAATAAAAAGAAACTGATTAATGTCTGTAAAGAGAACGTATAGTAAAAGGGACACTGCTTTGTTCTGTTGCACACAGATTACAGGGAATGATAGCATTTTCTATCAGCCTTCAGTCTACAGAAAAAGGCAGCATTTTTTCAAAAGAGAAGGTAGAAAAAAAAGGCAAGGGGTATGTGAAAAGGAAAAAATCAAAACTGAACGTGGAAAGATTGAAGAACATTATTGTGAGACAAAAGATGAAAAAGACAGGTATTCAGAACATGGTTCAAGCTATTGATGTACAAAATCAGCTGGATGAGAACTGTATACTTAGAAGTGTGATACACAATGAAATCAGTGAGATTGACAAGACTAATGGTGAGGAAGATCCTTTGTAACTACTGAGAGAGCAGAGATTACTGAATTAGAAATTGAAGATTCTTCAGATCTGGTCAGAAAAGATATTCTTGTAAATACAAATTCAATTATTAGTGGAACTGATACCCACACTTGCAGAAAAGATAATAAACACTGAGTAGTGTCATGCATGCTAGGAGCAAAAATAGTGAATATGAGACAAGCGTTAGAATGCCTTAATGTAAGGAAGTATAGATCTGTTTTTATTCATGTCGGTACAAATGATCTCATCTGCAAGAACTCTCTGACTGCTAGTAGAGAACTTACAGCCCTCTTAGATAGCATATAGCTTGTACAGGTATTAGGACATATTTTTCTCAAATCACATATAGAAAGGAGAGTCAGGTCACGGTGAATAAAAAGATTTTTTTGTGTAAATACCTGCATGAGAAAAATGTCCCATTTTAAAAAAATGGAAATGTGTAGAACATCCAAGCCTATTTTTGGGCACACGTGTTGAGACAAGATGGTGTGCATTTGTCAAGATCAGGGAAAAGAATTTTTGCAGCAGATGTTTTACAATATTTGATAAAAACAAGACAGGATTTTTGCCAGGATGAAAATTTAACACTTTATAGATGGCAACATTTGATGCATCTCGGATGTTTGTTAATGCTAAGAGTATTAACAATAAAGTTTTTATTGGAAAATTTGCTACTTTCCCATGAGATTGATGTTGTTATCATTTGTGAAATGTGGTTGAGGAACAATGATTGGAAAACAGTTCTGTCAGGGTATAAATGTTTTACTACAACAAACATTCTAACAAAAAGTCAGGTGGAGGTGTTATGAGACAGATTAAGGATAGTTATGAGATCTGTGATTATTCCATGTTCAGTGATAACACCATTACTATAGACTGTGTAACTGAGACAATAAAGACCACCCTGGAACATATAGCAATTGTTGGAGTGTACAGACCACAAAGTCAAGTGCTGATGACCTAGAGGAATTCATACATTTCTTGCATAAAACACAGGAGAGAAGAATAATAGTGGCTGGGGACTTAAATTTACCAGAAACAGACTGTAATAATATTGATTCAACATCAGTAAAGAAATTATTCACAACATATGTTCAGGAACATAAATTGCTTCAAATTGTAAAAAAGCTACAAGGGAACGGAACATACTAGACATTGTTTGTGTTCCGAAAGAATTATTGCTACTTCATGTCAAGTTATACCACCATTGATGTGCAGTGATCATTGGATTATAAGGGTTAATTTGTCACTAGGTAAACTGAAATCTAAAGCAATACAGAGAAGATTAATTGCAGATTATATGGAAGCAAAATAGTCATTATGTAAAACTAGTTGCAGTGGCGCGATCAGTGTCAAAACTGCAGAAGGAATGTGAAGAGTTTTGAAAGAGAAATTGAGTAGAAAAAATAAAAAAAAATGTTTAACATCAGGATCTAGGCATACAACGTCAGGGAAATATACTTCCAGAAGAACAAAAAAACCTGATTAAGATAAGAGACAAAAAATATAAACAATAGAAAAGAGGTCAGACTGCATCTTTGAAAACAGAAATAAACAAGCCGGACAAACAAATTAAACATAGCGTGAGACAAGATCAAGAAAAATTTGAATATAATTTATATAAAGATGGGGCCACGGTGGTGCAGCGGTTAGCGTTGTCACCTCACAGCAAGAGGTTTTCTGGTTCGATTCTCTTCATCTCGACATGCACTTATTAAACCTGTCTTTAAGGAAAAAGGGATTAAGACACACCTAGAGTCATATGGACCCTTATGTCTATTTTCATGCTATGAAAAAAATAATGGAGAAGATAATATTGGATAAGTTATTGTCAGAACTGGAAAACTGGGGCTTGAAACCATACATCAGTAAGGCTATGTTGAAAATAGATCTATCACCATCTGTAACATGATGTTCTATAACATTATAATAACAACTATGAATGAAAAAATGTGCTGTAATTTAATTTATATAGATTTAACTTAAGCATTTCTTAGGGTCATACACAAAATACTGATCGATAAATTAGAACAACTAGGTATTGATGAAATTTTGATCAGATGGATAGCGGCATGGCTTATAAATAGGATATGGCAAGTATCATACAGCAATTTGACAGGTAAAATTCTTGGTTGTAATCAGGGTGTCCCACAGGGCTCTGTCCTATGCCCATTTGTTTAGATTGTATCTTTCAGACCTAAGTTTTGTGTTGGAGGGAAGCCTTCTAGCTTATCAGTGGGAGTGGTAAGAACTAGGTAACCTATCTACCACATAAGGAGTGGTTTCTGGGCCCAGAAATTGTAGTTATTGGCTGTTTGGGCAGTTTTTCCATCTCTCTCAACTTTCTGATTTAAAAGACCGCATTTGCACTTGTATCCCCCCCTTTCCTGTAACTAGTCTAGTCGAGATACAGATTTGCTGTATCCAGGACTGTTTGCAAGCTCCTGAGCCCCCCCACAAGCCTTTCTGTGTTGGAGGGAAGCCTTCTAGCTTATAAGTGAGAATGGTAAGCACTAGGTAGTCTATCTACCACAAGAAGAATGGTTCCTGGCCCAGAAATTGTAGTTTATTGGCCGTTTGGGCAGGTTTTCCATCTCTCTCAACTTTCTGGTTTAAAAGCCCATGTTTGCTCTTCTTTCCCGCCTTTCCTGTAACTAGTCTAGTCCAGATACAGACCTGCTGTATCCAGGACTGTTTGCAAGCTTCTGAGCAGTGCTAGAGCCTGCTCTTCAATTTTTTCCTTAGGTCTACTAGTTCTCTCCTCTCCTCTCCTGCACTTATACTACCTTATTAGTCTAGCATTTTACCAGATTTCTTGTAGCAATTATTGTAGCACACAAGTGCTACCAGCACTAAATGTTCTACAAGGAAACATATCTAGGACTTATTATCAATGCCCACCCTGCCAGGCATGTCTAAAAGTCAGATCCCTGTGATTTCTCCTATTAACCTGGTGAACTTGGGCATCCTGAGGCAATGTAGCAACTGCCTCATGTACACTGACAACCCTCTCCTCTTACCTTCCAACACTCAGACTTGTGAGAAATGCACTTGTATAACCAAATTGGAAGCCACGCACTCTCCAGCCAAGACTGGAATAGCTGGTCAAGAGAAGAAGGTCAACACTTGCACCACACCACATGGAACACATAGCCATCCGGAACACACACACACCAGCACTGCCTTCACATAAAAACACAAACTACACACCCACCATCGTGGAGGCTCTCAATAAAAATCTACCCAAGCAGAAGAGCCCTCCAAGGCAAAAATGCACTCGACCACCACAACACAACACTAATCATGAGACACATAAATCTCCTAAACAGTGCACCACTCAACCAAAGCCCCTAAGGCAAAACAGCATCACCAACACACTAGTCATAGGTGACTCGATAGTGAGGCACACTGATGTTCCACTCACTAGGATGAATAAGGAGAAAGTAACAGTCAGCTGCCTGTCAGGTGCCAGGATCCAACACATAATGCATGCACTCAGGTCACTCAACAACAGGTACAAATATGACTCTGTCATCCTACATGTGGGTGTGAATGACCTGACACGTACCTCCCTGGACTACATGAAAACAGACATGGAGGAGTTCTCGGATTATGTAGCCCAGGCGGGTATGACCCTAGCCCTGAGCAGCATCCTACCTTCATCCAGAATGAGACCACAGTACAAGCAAAAAATGATTGATTTCAACAACTGGCTAAGTTTCTGGTGTCATTCTAAGGGGATCCAGTATCTGTCTACCTGGGATGACATGACTGACAGACCTCGATGCTTTGCCAGAAATGGCCTGCATCTGTCACCCCTGGGCATCTGGATACTGGCTAAGGCTCTTGCAACCCTATAGTGCCTTTTTTAGGTGGTGTTCCAAAGACCAAATTACCACAGTAACAGCTACAAACAAATGCAATCTGAGGGTCATGTTGTTCAACGATAGAAGTCTAAATCTCAAAATGCACTCACTCGAAGCACTCTTTAAAATGGAGAACTTCGACATTTGTGCTGTAACAGAGACCTGGTTCAGGGCAGCAGAACATACCCCTGCACTACTAGGCTGTAACTCATTCCACACCTTTTGGCCCCAGAACTTGGACCGAAGCTCCAAAGGTGGTGGTGTTTCCATATTCATAAAGGATGCTCACACCTCCAGACGGGTAGCCCAACATAATGCATCAGAGATGCTTCAGGTGCAGCTAACACTGGGTAAGACAGTGATTCAGGTTGTAGCCTGCTATAGGTCCCCAACCATGTCCCAAAACTTGCACTCCACATTCCTAACCACCAGGGAGAATATTAGGGTCCAACCTAACACTCTCTTGCTAGGTGACTTCAACTATCCCTCCATTAACTGGGCAATCTACTCATGTACCAAAACACTTGCCCAATGTTTCATGGAGTTCATTAATTCCAATGCCCTGGACCAGCTTATTCTTACCCCCACTAGAGGTAGCAACATCCTTGACCTGGTCATTACTAACATGGGCAACCATTGCTCTACACCAATAGTCAGCTCCTCCCTGGTTAGATCCAAACACAAACTAATCACCTTGGAAATCCTCACCCCTCCCACCCCCCCTGCAAAGGTAACCACCATGAAAATCCCCTCCAAAGCTAACTTTGGGATCCTAAAAACACAGTTGTCTAACTTCACGGCACCCATGCAAATGGAGAATATTTGTGTGACTGCAGAATCATACACCAATGCACTGTATGAACATCTACACAAATGCATGGATCTCACCATAACCAATAGAACCAAGGCACTCTCCTACAATTAAAGAAAGCCAATCTGGTGATCCCCTGCCATAAACAAACTCTACAACAGAAGGAGAAAACTGATGCGGAATAAGGTGAAGTCCCAAGACTGGAAAAACTCCCTTATCTGCCTCAAAAAAAAGTTGAGATCCCTCATCAAGTCCTCTAAAGCTAGGTATGAAAACAGAATTGCTGCAGATAGTAAAGATAACCACAAGGCCTTCTATAGTTATGTAAAGAATCTCCATGGCCATACCCAGATTTGCTCTGAGCTACTGCACAATGGCACCTCCTATACTGAGCCAACACATATTGCCAGTATACTGGCCAACAGAATCAGTGCCAACTTTACCCTCCTCTCCCCCCAAAGGACCAATCACAATACCAGTAGATTGCCAGGCACCTAGTATTACTGCTGCACAGGTTAAAACAGCACTGTCCAAGGCCAAGAATACAGCTTCTATGGGACGTGACAATATCCCTGGTTGTGTTCTACATGAACTACAGTGTGAACTGGCACCTCACCTGTGTGCTCTGTTCAATCACAGCCTCACCTCAGGCTTTGTCCCTGCTGAATGGTGCACTGCTACAGTTAACCCTCTCCACAAAGGAAGAGTGACTACAGAACCTGGGAACTATCTCGCCATTAGCCTGACAAGTTTGATATGTAAAGCTATGTAACGCATCATCATGGACCTAATAAACAAGGATATAAGGAATCTCCAAACTTTGGATCCCACACAGTTTGGTTTTGTGAAGGGTAGATCATGCCTGCTCAACTTAGTCAACTTCTTTCAGTCAGTTACCAGAGCTGTGGATGAAGGCAAGGCAGTTCATACAGCCTACATTGAGCTGGCCAAGGCTTTTGATACCATTCCCCACTCAGGAATCATAGAAAAACTCACTAAGCTTGGCATCAATCCCTGTATCACTAGGTGGGTTGCAAACTGGCTCACAGATAGAACCCACAGTGTGAAAGTAGCTGACTCCAAGTCAGATTACCTACCAGTCATGAGTGGAGTCCCACAGGGTTCGGTCATGGGTCCTCCCCTGTTTGGTATCTACTTCTTTGAAGTCCAGGCCAACACGAAGGGACTCTGGCTGACAAAGTTCATAGACGATTGCAAGTTGGACGCTATTATTAACTCCCCAAGTGATACTGACATCCTACAGAATGGCCTCACTGTGACCAACGACTGGTGTTAGAACCACGGTCTTAAGCTCAATGCCAAAAAATGTGTTGTCATCCCCTTTGGGAAAAACCCAGTTCCCATGAATTACCACATTGATGGTAGTCCACTGAACACAGAAGACGTTAGAAGAGATCTGGGAACACAGGTTGACAGCAACCTCTCTTTTGATCACCACAAGTCCTTCTATGTGGCACATCTCAATACGAAGGGTTTTGCATCCAGGAAGAAAGAGGTCATTGTCTCCCTCTACTCTTCCCTCATTAGGCCAATCATCGAGTACAATGCCCCATTTGGCATGTACCTCACTAGACACCTGCAACAACTGGAGAGGCCACAAAAGTACCTCACAAAGAGGATCCTAGGCCTTAAACTCTTTTCCTATATGGACAGACTCAAAAAACCCCAACTATTCTCTGTCTCATATTGCCTATTTAGAGGCAATCTCTGCTTGACTTACAAAGCCATGTCTGACCCAGCCCTGTTAGAAATGTTACATCTAAAGAAATACCAATCCCTCTGCATCACACACTCCAGAGACCTCAACTTCATTACCACAATTAAGAGAACATGCTGGAGGGACAGGTTCATAACCCAGAGACTGCCCATGCTATGGAACAGACTTCCCATACATATCAAGCAGAGCACCTCACTGACCCTCTTCAAGAGAAATCTTGATGAGTGGATGGGAAACAGGAAATTCTCCTCAGGGATAACACCAGTGGCTCTACTCGACAGAGGCACTGGGAACTAAGGTCAGATGGCACTATGCCAGGGTAATCCTATGCCTAGGCTTGATTTCATCACTTGCATATGAAATAACTTTCATTAGTATGTTAGTGATCATTTGCATACCATTTGCATACTATTTCTCCAGTAGCAAGGTCAGGCTAATCATGTCTCTGAATTGTTCCGTTCCTCTGAGTCACCACATGCTGTATTGTTTTGCATAATGCTGCACACTTAGTTTTTTTTTAATAGTCCTGCATCTTATTCTTTCTAGATTATATTAATAAGATTTTATTACTGCTTCATTGGTTTAGCTTTTCACTTATATGAGAGTATAACTGTTCCTTGTCCTTGGATGAGTTTCCAGAACTTTGCTGATTTGGTAATTGAATGTAAAAAATGAAAACAGGAAGTACCTTCCTTTCTTCTTTTGATATAGATTTATAAAATCAATTAGCTGTCTTTAATTGGGGAACAAGAACAGTTGAACAGAAAGGAGCTATGAAAATAGAAATAGTTTACGTAAGTGTCAGCAAATCATCTGAGTTGGTACTACACAAAGCATTTACAGTTAAGGTAGAGAAACTTGTGAGTATGAAAGTGGTATCATGAATAAGCCAATATTTAAATCAGAATTCATATTGCAGAATTTTGCATCTGCCATTGGAACAGGTTTGAACCCCAACAATATTAATGCAGTAAAAGTGAGAAAAAGAATTATGAGACCATATAAATAAGTCATGGTGAGAAAATGCATTCTGGGGTGTAATAGTCAGCCAGGCACAATAGTTCTGTGAGATTCATTTACGTTTCTATTTCTTGATGTGTATCCTGTTACATGGTATACTCAACAGTGTTTTTTCCTGGTACTTAAGGTAGCAAACTGTATCTGCAAAAATGTCCTTTATCTTTTTATTTATCAATTTGTTAATTGGATAGGCTGAATGAATTTAAGGACCCTTTTCTGCCACAATTCAGTGAAATACGACAGATGACATTCTGCAACAGGATAGACAATATTCAGAGGACGGTTTGCATCAAAAGTTATATAAATAAAGAGAGAGAAAGAGAAACTAGAAAAGTTTAGGATGTATAATTATGAAGAAATGAGTCATAAGAGATATAATATGTACTTCCATGTATCTCAAATGTATTGGTAATCCAGATGAGTACCGTCTTTTAAAAAAGAAGAATAACACGTGAGAACAAGATGACATGATTTTAAGACACAGGGTAGGCAGCCTCAGGGAGATACAACAAAGTATTTATTTATTAATGTGATGGGCAATTGGAATACTCATTCAGACAGGGTAACAGAAATAAGGAGAGTGACTGTATTTAGTAGTCATATAAATAAATTCTTATTCGGTGTTGAGGAAAAAATAGGTTACCAATTGCAATGAGACTTGCTTAGAATAAGAAAACAAAAGTGGTTCTTATCTGCTGCTACAAAAATTCATAGAACCATTTCCTTAAAATCACAGTTCCTCATACAGTCTACCACCCCTCCCCGCAGATGACTTTAGAGCAGATCTGAATGTCATCTCCAGACAGACATAATTTTCATCTACCCCCTCTACAGTGTCACTGATATAGATGCTGATAAAGAAAGGATCAAGAAAGCTCTGAAGTGTATTGCTCATCCATGTCTTCTGTGAATAGCACTTAATGCTTCCTGTTCGGTCCTACTGTCTAGCCAAAATGTTTTACTTGCAGTCTGCATCAGGCTACTGACCTCTGGCTAGTTCCTCCAACCAGTTTCCTCCCACTTTCTTCACCGATTCTTTATTATAGGGCAATAGTTTTCCATTGTATTCATTTTAGTCAACAAACAGTGAGTACGTGTAGGCAACTACAAATATATTCAGTTCTATGAGGTCCATATTTATTATTATTCTTGTCTGAAAGGCATATCCCCTTTTTCATTTTCCAAAGATTGCAAGCAGGGGCTGCAGTGGCAGGACACGTTCCCCCTTCTAAAGCATAAGTGCTTGCCTTCTGAACCCTGTGACCTCATGGGTTTTTCCTAGTGATTATCTTGTTCCTTGGCCAGACCTTTATTCAGAGGCAGGCAAGGTGAAACACCATCAACACCTACCATCCTGCCTGTGGCTAGCCCTCAGATGCATAGAACATTTATGAACTTTTATTTTATGGGCATAGACTCTACTTCCATGACATATGATTCATTTGTAATTTAAGACATTAGCATTAGGTCTACATTAAAGATGGCTAAATTACTTATGAATCTTTATTATGGGACTGCTTCATGAAACTCATCAAAATGTAGGTAGTGCTCCCTATGTTAAGTTTGGTTGAGATGACATTCTTGCTACACATCCATCCTGCCTTAGAGCCTGTGCACCACAGGGCATGATACACTGAGTAATAATTTATTTTATAATTGAAGCCATTGTTGTCCAACAATGCAGTTTAACTGCTCTATAGTTTATTGGTTGTCCATTTACCTTATCATAGTAAACTGAAATAACACGTGCTTTCTTCCAGTTCTCTCATTCCTAATCATCCTCCCACAATTCATTAAAGAAAATGGTCAGAGGTCTGACAAATTTGTCTGGTCATTTCTTTTTTCAGATTTTTTTGGTGAATCCCAATCGGCATCATTCTTTTGTTCACCCTCAAGTTTAAAAGTCAATTCAAACCATATACTGGGTGAATGAACTTTTTGTGAATCCCCTCATTAATCTGGATTAATCCTCATGTGTGATGCTGGTTTTCATGAAAAGTGAAAACAAATCTGATAGTATGTTTGCCACTTCAGTACAGAGAATTGAGATTATGAGCTACTAATGGGTGCTAACTTACAGCCAAGAGTTTGATTCCCTTTTATTCCATTTGGTTACTACACGAGTCACTTAATCAGACTCTACTCCTGCTTCTCTCTTGAAAAAAAGCACTTGTAACTGTTGGTTTTAGCTGGTTAACAAATAAATAAAAATAACTAAGTAAATGGTTAATAGCCTATCAAATTCCATTAAAAGACTCTGAGATCTATCGAACAGGAGACCCTGGCCTGACACCAGAAGACATATCTAACTTAGTAGAACAAGCAAAACTAGTTAAGCAGAGCTGCTGTACAATTTTTGCAGCCTCCTCTCCAGAACTACCTAAATGTAGTTAATAGAATGCAAGGCAGGCCCAAACGGACAGAGTAATGATAAAATATAGATGGGGCATCTATGTAAATTCTGCTGGAAGTATTTATGACACAATGGGCTTGACTACAGGTTTTCTTCTTCCTTTTTACACTATTATTATTTATGTGTGTGTGTTTTTAAACCTTTATTCAAACTGCAACAGATAAAACCAAGGACAAACAATCATGTGCAATACTTGTACTCAAAGAACTCCATTCTTGTTCTGGCAACCTTGTCGTTCTAACTTTTAATCAAATAGTAAACACTCTCTCTTTTTATGCATCTGACCAGACCCAATACCAGGGTGTATGGTTAATTGTGCTGGATTATTATTATTATTATTATTATTATTATTTATTGCTGTTATTATTATATTAGATTGTCTAACTTCCATCCCTTTGTTAATTTAGAGTTGAGAACATATTTCTTACTTTTTCTGCCCAAATCCTACCCTCAGCTTTCCCTGTCAAATTTCCTTGTTCTGTTTCTTGTTGAACGCTTTTTCTGTCGCGTCATCCCAACTGTCATATTTCTTTTTGGATATTCAATTCAGTCTCTTTTATCTCTCTCTTAAGCATCACTAGATCTCTTACTTTCATCTCCCCTCAAGTTTCCAGTTTGTAGTTAGCACCTTCTTTGATACCAACAACATCAGAGCTACCTATGATGTAACATGCATCAGAACTTATAAGTTCCCCACCCAACTTAGATAATAATTAATTTCCTGAAGTTGCCACTGGCAATGCAGAATCTTTTATGCCAACACCACCAGGTCTTCCATAAATTTGTCTAGGCTTGGACAGTTCCAAAGAATGGGTTACCAAGTACCATCTTGGTTCTGGTTGCATCTCTAACAACCTGTTCTAACCCCTTGGAACATTTTATTTAATCTATTTATGGTACAGAAGTACTGGTTTAGGCATTTCCATGTGAATATCCTAAATTTCCTGGCTTTAGTTATTATTTTAGGAGTTGAATATACATCTTCCAATTGCTCTTCCAATATTTGCTTCCCAGTAATTGTTTCCCCATCCTTGTATTACTTCCCAAATAGGTTTCTTATCAAAATTAATAATTGCCACATAGATTCTACTAATGATTCTTTTATTATTAGCCTCAATTGACCTCTATTAAAATAACTACAAGGTCAGGTTTCTGAAGGACTCTATTTTTGCTTGCTTGTCAGATATTTCAAAAACTCTCAAAATGTCCTTAATATTTCAGAAAATCTCTGCAGCTTGGTCCATATTTTTCCTGAAATTATACTCACTTTATAACCATATCTCAACTTCCAATTAGCTCCCAAGAAAGGATCTGTTTTTTTTTTGCCCACCACGGATTAATATAAGTGGTATGTATGTATGTTCCCTTTTTGTTGAGAGGCCGATGGGCTGAATTTCAAATCTCCAGGATAGATATTCCTTAGTGCAGCTTGCCTGAAATGCTCTGTCTAATATACTGTGAAAGTATGACTGTTTCCCCCTTTTCCATCAAAAGGGAACTGAGATAAGATATTAAATTTTTGAAAAAAATTCCCCTTAGATTTTTGCATCAAAATCATCTCCTTCCACTTGGGATTATAATTTGGATTTTGAGGTAAATATAACAACCTTGTCTGAGTAAAATAATAACCTCGAAGGCCAGGAAGTGCTAACCCTCCTTTTCCCTTAGTAGGCCTAATTTAGCCCATGCTACCACTCGTCTTTTGTTCTCCAAGATAAGTTTAGATATACTCCTTTGCAGGCCTTTCCAGTCTTGTCCCCATTTTGAAAATAAAGGCCTGGCCAATGCATAAAATTAAAGGAATTATAAAATAATAATCATTTGAATTTTTGGTAGGATTTACAGAGAATGAATCTGTGTGTGTGTGTGTGTGTGTGTGTGTGTGTGTGTGAGTGTGTGTGTGTGTGTGTGTGTGTGTGTGTATATATATATATATATATATATATATATATATATATATATATATATATATATATATATATATGGGTCCCCTTGACTTAATCGACACGCCAAAACACCGACGCTCAGAAGACTGACTCGAGAAGTCCGACAAGAGAGATGATCAACAATGTGAAATCCCGACAGCCAAAACACCGACATGGGCAATGTGTGAGCGCGAGTCGGTAAGTGTGCGATAGTGAGGGATTTAGCGTTACGGAGAGGACAGGTAAGTGTGCGATAGTGAGAGATTTAGGGTTAGGTGCGGAAAGGTGAGTGTGTGGTAGTGTCGGACTTAGAGTGTGGGTAAGGTAAGTGTGCGATAGTGACGGAGTTTAGGTTTAAGGGCGGGTTAAGTGAGTTAGGGTTAGGGTGCGGATAGGGTAAGTGTGCGATAGTGACGGACTGTAGGTTTAGTGGTGAGTTAAGTGAGTTAGGGTTAGGGTTAGGGTGAAGGTAGGGTAAGTGTGCGTTAGTGTCGGACCTTAGGGTTAGGGTTTGGGTTACAGTTAGTGCATGTATAGTTGTGTGTAATGTGTAGTTTACATTTTGTGTGTCAGTGTTTTGGGTGTCGGTGTTATGGTGTTAGTTTTTGTGCATTTTTGGTCTTTTGGTGTTGGTGTTTTGGGTGTCGGGTTTGTAGCGTGTCGGTGTTGTGATAGGGATCCATATATATATATATATATATATATATATATATATATATATATATATACACACACACACACACACACACACATACGCTCTTTGCTTTAACATGGCTAACCTCAGATCTAGACAGGGAAAGGAGCATAGTCCATTTTGGGACAGGCAGAGGTGCCAAGCAGTTTGGGACAGTATGGACTGCAAAGCAGTCGTAATATCTGTGGCCTTAGTACAATGTGGTACAGGGGATGGATCCTCCCTACAGATTTAGCATTATGGTAAGCACACAGATTTCACTTATACATCAAAAAGGTTCTCAAATATAATATTCTATTGTTAGTTTATCACTGATGGTTACCGTCTGTTTTTTTTTCATAAGACAAAATGCAAACTTATTCAAAGATCAAATAATAAAATGTGTGACAGTTATTACTAATGAAGACAGCAGTATCAATATAACGGACTTTCTGGAAGATCACAGTTAAGCATTCCACTTTTCAGAAGGCTGCACTCTTATAGGCTGTTATGAATATAAGGAGAGCCGTTCCCTTAAAAAAGTGGAATTAGATGTGATTTTAAACTATAATACTTTTAAAACAAAGAAGTGACTATGAAGTATTTGTTACAACCAAATATAAACAGAGCTGGGACTACTGATGGAAAAAAGGAGTGACACTTCCCTAAGTAAAAGTAAAAATGAATACCGAACGTTAAGTTTAAAACCTGAGTATGTCACCAAGAGGTAAAATATATACATGTGAGTATTTTTTTATTTTGTATGATGTCTATAATGTACAAACTTGCATTTTAAAGTATAACATGTCTGTGGTAACTTCTCAGGTGTAGGGAATAAAAGTTCTAACTGCCATTCAGGCAACCTGAGTATGACTAGCTGCTCAGGTGCCTTTTGGGCAGTTAGAGCTTTTATACCCTACACTTGAGCTCAGGTGCCTATTGGATCAGAGAAGAGAGAAGGCTTAAACTTCCTCGCCTCTACAAGGAAGAGGGTTATGGTTTGGGAGTGCAGGTCTAGGTACACTCTCTGTGAATCCATTGGTAGAGGCTGGGGATCACATTGTTCCTGTCTACAAAGGGGCAGAGTCATGACTGCATTGCACGTAGGCATGTAGGTGTCAGTTACAAGGCCCAATTCATGCCACCCCTAGGATACTATAGATATATGAAGGGGACTGACAGGTCTGATCAAAGGAAATTCCCAATAACAGCCTGAATGACAGTTCCTGCAATCAGATCTCACTCATTGGGTAGTAGGGAACCAAATGGCAACAGAGACCTTGATGGTCATCAGGCAGGGTTCATACTACAAAAAGAAGAAGCACCACAGTGTATCCAACTGCCCAAATAAATCCTGCAAGCACTGTTTTTCACTTACATATTTTTATTTACATGCTTTTAAGGTTTATTATACTCAAACACAAAACAAAAATATAAATACATACATACACTGTTCATTTTAATTTTAATTGTATTAATATTTCATAATAGATAATTATTGGTTTTAGATTTTTTACACTGATTTTTTTTACACTATTTATCTATTATTTTAAAATATTGCTTTAAAACAATGTGTTAGATGAGAACTGTTTAAGCTATATATTTTAGGTAATGAATGAAGGTGGTTGCCACTTTAAGAGCAGCTGATTCCTGCTGATTCAGGAACCAGCTGACTTTTCACTTCCTATATAGTGTATGGCCTATGTTGTATAATTATCTGATGAAGTTGCTGTGGCCTGACTGAGTGCTTTGCTATGTTTTTTTTTTGTTTTTGTAATAAACGGTATGTTAACTCATCGTGCTTGCTGGATTTATTTGGGCAGTTGGATACACTGTGGTGCTTCTGCTTTTGGTAGTACGGATCAGGCAGGGTTGGAGAAAAAGTATCACCATCTGTGATCTTACAACATTAAAAAAAGAAGTTATGTACTTACCATAATGTTCCATCTGTGTTGTTGATCTTCATTAATTCTTGACACTTGTGACTCAGTTCTGATTCTCTGAAAGAAGACTTAAATGGCTCAACAAACATACACAAGTGCATCCAGGCATGTCACCTTATGGCAATGCTGGAAACCCCTGCCCTAGTCATCATTCCAGCTGCATGCATGATAAGCTTCATGGATGAGTTGAAAATAGACTCCAAGGAAGCCAGCTGGGAGGCCACTTTATCTTGGACCTCCTCAGACACAGCTCCTACAAGGAAATCTGACAAGTCCTTTGTCAGATTCCTCTAGAACCTAGCAAATTGTGCCATAAAATTCGAGGACCTTAAAGTGAAGGTTGACAATGCATACACTCGTTTTCCGAATCTGTCCATTGCCCTGGACTCTTGATTAGGGGGATGAAGAGTGGAACTCTCTTACACCAGTTCTTTTTTGGTGGCCACAGCAACCACCATGGCATCTACTGCTAACCCCTTAGCCCAATACTGGTGGTCCTCTCAAGCTGAAAGAATTTTGTCCGGTCTCATAAGGATTGGCTCTACAGAGTCAGGGCCTTCCAAGTCTGCTGCATAATCAATTTAATAAGATTGTCAGCAGGAGAGGTCACCCATGAAGTAGACGGATCAGCACCAAAAGCTTGCAGGTGCACCAATTCCTCAGATGTAGGATCTTTGGGCTTCCAGTCACCCCTCTGTTTCAGAATTTCTAGAATGTCTCCAAAGAAGACATCTTCTGGGGTGACTGAGGGGAACCCTCTCCATCATCGAAGTCCAACTCTTCTGTGACAGATTCTTAAGGAAAATCTAAGTGTTTCCTCTTACATGTCTTTTTCTGGGATATTTGCCCAGTGGATATCTCTGAGGAGGATTTAGAAGAAAAGGGGCAGCAACTTTGGTGCTTGCTGCTTGGGCGTGGAGGTTGGTGGCAGCTCTGGGCGAGAGAGCGAGTCCCAGGGTAATAATCCAATATGGGAGGGACCAGCTGAGAACCTGCAGAGGCCAATGCCCTCCCCATAACCTGGAAGGCAAGTCCCCCTGAAGAGGGATGGGAGCCCAAAACCGAGAAGGACATCCTTGGAACCATGGTCCCACCCCACTCCGAGAAACCTAACCTCAAAACAGGAGCAGAGGAAGAGCCCACATCAGCCAAAGCTCCAAGAGTCAAAGACAACCCTGAATAAAAAACTGGATCCAATCGGAGACCCTCAGATCCAGCAGTGCAGCTAAAGCCCTGGAAGTCCATTGGCTCCAATGGGACCGAGGAACTCAAGGCATATCCTGGAACCAAAGGGGTAAAGACTGTCAGCAGTGGAGCAGCTGGAACTGGTGGAATTACAGTCATAAGCTCTAAGACTACAGAGGAGGATAGAGGAGGAAAGTTTTGTGGAGTCCTGGGAGAGAAAGCCCCATCTCCAGAAAGGACTGGGGCCTGGGAAGAGACAGAAAGACCCCTAGCCACAAGGAGATAATCCACCAACTTAATGACGATGACTTCAGTCAGACTGCTGGAGGAATGGATAGATAAGCCTGAGGGGATTCTGGTCTGTCTAGGAATGGACTTGGGAGCTGTCCCACAAAGGGGTCAATTGAAGTAGAATATCTTGTTCTGGGTACATTGATGATATTCAGTTTTGGCACCAGGGAGTGGTATTGGTTCCAAACTTTCTGGTAGAGTCACAGGTGGAGCTGGTACTGACAGGGAAGCTAAATTTGTTGGTACCGAAGTGGTCACAACCAAGACCCGTGGTGCCGAGATAGTTATGGCAGATGGTGTCGAGAAAGTCAGTTCCGTAAGTTTCTTAATTTTATACTTACATTCTGCAGGAAGTGTGGGAGCTGAAGATTTGTGTTTCTTGGATGCTGGAGCTGAAGGGGATGCCAGCACCAAATGGTCCCTTTTCTGTCCATGTTCCTATTTAGAAGAAAAAGAAGGAGATGAAGGTGAGGATATGTCAGGCTTGGACAGAGCCTCCTCAAAGGAAGACTTAATCAGGCCTTCTGGAATCAACTTATTTTTGCATTCTACAAGAGCCCAGTTATTGAATGCTTGACAAATTGGACAATCTTGACGTAAAAGCGATGGGCCCAAACAGTATACACAAGAAGAATGCCCATCTGAGTTGGGCATCTTCCTACCACAATCCTGACACTGTTTAAATCCTGTGGTCCCTTAGATTTAGCCACCATGTTAAAACAGGAAAAACAATAACCAACTGACAGTCAAAAAGAAGGGCACACACACAGAGGAAGGGAACGGCTACCAACAATGGTAGGCTAAGAAATACCAAAAAGGTAAGGCAAGGGGAAAATACTACCAACGATGGTAGACAGTGGTTACCAGAAAGTAGAAAAAAAAACACACTAACTCACGGAAAGTAAAGTGAGATAGAAAGGTATGAAAAAATGAGGAAAAACTACCAATGATGGTATGGGAGAACACTGAAGTGTCAAGGGAGAGACACAGCAAAGAACAAGTAAGGTAAAAAGGGTACAGCAATATACACTATCAATATATAAAGATATAAGTATCAAAATATATAAGAAAAGGAACTAATTTTTTTTAAAGAACTATGAAAAATAATTTTTTACTTAGCTGAGAGAGAATCTGGCTGACGTGTCTTGTGACTAGAACAGCAAACGAAATCAGGAGGTAATCTGGAGAAGGGTGTTCTAGGTAGAGAGTTAGTTCGAGAGTTTTTGGCTTGCACGAGCTGTTATAATGGCTGAGCCAGTTCCAAGAATCTGAACTGAGTCCCAAACATCAAGGATAAATGAAGACTGACAACATCCAATTAGATATTATGGCATTTAAGGTCTAACAAACATGAAAAAGTGGCTTGCTGCTAAATTTGGAATAGTTTTTTTGAAGTGGATGTTTGGAACTGTTTGATTTACATTAATTTATAAGACTATGTGTGTTGAGGATCCATGGTGCTTTAAATCTGCTTCAGAAGTAGTACAGTTAGTCTGGCTTAGCTTGAGGTGCAAGTTTATTGCCAGATGAAATTTACACATTTAATAATTTTCTGATACTGCTAACTTATTTTATGAAGCACTGAATTTTTTGAGCACTCTTTCTCAAAGTCCACATAAAAAATACAGCTTTGCTATCAAAATGAATATGCTGCAACTATTAATGGATAAAGAATGGATCTCATACAATAAACCAAGTTAAACATAAGAATGATTGAGTGGTTATAAATCTGTCAGAAATAATAGGAAACTGCACAATTAAAGCAGAAGCTACGATTTCTCTTTAATATAAAAAAAATAATACCCGAGCCTGATGCACTGGTACAGTGATTGTAGCTATGATGATGATGATGATGCAGGTGACTGGGGTATGAGATGAGGACCTGCCACCTGAAAAACTGTCCAGGAGAAGCATGACTAAATGGATGATGGTTAGCTCTTGTATCATCTAAGGAAAGCTAGTGGCATTATCTGACATCAGAATGCTCACTGGAGGAGATCAAAAGGTTAGTCCTAAGTCCGCAGTACTGGCTGAGTCTGGGTCAATAAGATAACACTGAAAAGGACCAGCACTACAGTTAACCGAGTCCTCAAAAAAAAAAAAAAAACATGAGCATGTGATTGTAAATTTAGCATCCCTTAACTTGACATCTGTGGATATAAAACCTTTAAATAAAGGTTTGCATTTCATACAAGCTAATGATAATAATGTGATTGACGCTATCACAGATTTAAAATTATTTGTGAGAAATTTAAGTTTAAAATTAACCTTTAAGGATACTGTATCTGTGAACTCAGGAACATGTAGAAAATCAAGTACATTTGTGCCAATAGGTTGTCTACTTTTAATGGCATTCTCTAATTTATGTGAGTGAAAATAACCAAGGAGGGAAATTTTATAATTTGT
Source organism: Protopterus annectens (assembly GCF_019279795.1). Lineage (NCBI taxonomy): Eukaryota > Metazoa > Chordata > Ceratodontiformes > Protopteridae > Protopterus > Protopterus annectens. Next base: position 1,963,489,466 of record NC_056729.1, read on the forward strand.
CTGTTGAAGAACATGAAGCTTTATTAAGACTACAGAATAATAAGAACATCATTATTAAACAAGCCAACAAAGGAGGTGTGATTGTAATAATGGATACGATTGATTACCTAAATTATATGCATGAGTTTTTGGGTGATGTTAAGATTTTTAAGCAGATTGCTGTTTCCAATGTTTCTAGATTTATTGCAAAAGTTGATAAGGCCATTTATGAGTTACAGTTAATGCAGGATATTTTGAATGAATTATTTAATTTCTTTACTGTTTCCTGTCCTGTGACACCTATGTTATATGGTCTTCCAAAAACACATAAAAATTTAACCCCCCCCCCCCCATGACACCAATAGTATCTGGACGGGGATTGGTGACAAAAAGTATGTCAGTGTATTTATAGAAGGTGTTAGGGAGCCATTTAACTTGAGTCCCCATGGATTATGATGTTTGCAGATGACATTGTGATCTGTAGTGAGAGCAGGGAACAGGTGGAGGAGATCCTGGAGAGATGGAAATATGCTCTAGAGAGAGGAGGAATGAAGGTCAGCAGGACTAAGACAGAATATATGTGTGTGAATGAGAGGGAGGATAGAGGAATGGTGAGGATGCAAGGAGTAGAGGTGGCGAAGGTGGATGAGTTTGAATACTTGATGCCAATAGTTCAGAGTAATGGTGAGTGTGGAAGAGAGGTGAAGAAGAGAGTACAGGCAGGATGGAGTGGGTGGAGAAGAGTGTCAGGAGTGATTTGTGACAGACGAGTACCTGTAAGAGTGAAAGGGAAGGAGACAGTGGCATTGACAAAAAGGCAGGAGTTTGAGCTGGATGTGGCAGAGTTAAAGATGTTAAGATTTGTACTGGGTGTGACGAGGGTGGACAGGATTAGGAATAAGTATATTAGAGGGTCAGCCCAGGTTGGAAGGTTTGGAGACAAAGCCAGAGGGGCAAGATTACATTGGTTTGGACATGTGCTGAAAAGGGATCCGGAGTATATTGGGAAAAAGATGCTAAGGCTGAAGCTACCAGGTAACAGGAAAAGAGGAAGGCCTAAGATAAGGTTTATGGATGTAGTGAGGAGGACATGCAGGTGGTTGGTGTGACAGAGCAAGATGCAGAGGACAGGAAGAAATGGAAACATGTGATCCGCTGTGGTGACCCCTAACGGGAACAGCTGAAAGAAGATGATGATGATACAGGACACCAGTGATTTTCTGACCAAATTGTATGACTAGTATGAGAAAAGAGGAAAAAAAAATTGATTTTCTCTTTGTATGTTTAGATATTAACTCCCTTTTTACTGTTATTCCAAATGATGTTGGAGTTGATTCAGTATGAACTTTTTTATGTGCAAACACAAATTTAAGGGTAGGAAGATTGAAACAATATGTGTATTATTAGATCTAGTGCTTAATAACTATGTGTTCATGTTTGAGGAACGTGCTTACCATTAAATTTCTGGTATGGCAATGGGTACTCCCATTGCCAACACATATGCTAATATTATTCTGAATGAATGGGAAAGTCTATTTGTGTATAGGGCTCCAGATAAATATAGATCTAAAGTTTTGTTTTATAAACAATTTTTGATGATATCTTCCTGTTATGTTATGTTATTGAATGAGTTTGTTGAGTATCTACATTGATCGACTAATTTTTTTGTCATATAAATAAATGTAAGTCATCAGAGGTTGGGATTGCTTATTAGATGTGCAATTAAATAAGATGGGTGATAATACACACACTTGTATTGATAAGAAAGATGTCCAAGAAAATAGATATGTTCATAGGCAGAGTATGCATGCACCACACAGTTAAAAGGGCATTATATAGAGACAACTACTACATGTCAGTAGATTGAATCTCGATTATGTCAAATGTGAGGGGAAAATGAATGAAATGATAGAGGAATTTATGGGAAGGGGATATGAGGATACCCTAAAGGAGATTAAGATACAAATAATCAGTGATAGACAGCACTATGCTAGACCCTACTTTAAAACACGATGTCCACAATCTCACAATAATATTAGACGCAATACGGAACAACCATTGTGTTATGTGACAACATATACAAGACCTGTACAACATACAAAAAGATTAGTATTAAAAATTGGAGTATATTTGATAACATGCCAGAACTTAAAGAAATTGTTAGTTTGAAACCTTGTTTTAGTTATTGAAATTGTTCTAATCTTTATTCTAAAAAGAAGATTGCGTTATAAAGACGCATCGTCCTATGTTAAGAATCACGTATCCAATAGACTGGGAACTTTTTCATGCTTTAATTGTGTAAACTGTAAATATATAATTAATGAAAACTTTTTTTGTTCATCCAATTACAAAGAAAAGGTATGAATTCTCTTGTTATGCAACTTGTAATACAGTTAATGTAGTTCATCTCGCTACTTGTAAAAAATGTACTTCCTTTTATGTTGGCAAATGTACTCGGAGGATAAAGGATCACATTACTGTGCCTTACTCTGAAATACGTAAACAAATTACCACTAATGACCTAGTGAAGTATATTACTGAGAGGAGTGAGGGACATGAATTTTATTTTATTGTTGCTCAAACCATATATAGGAATTGGAGAGGGGGAGATATAAACAACAAATTAGAAGTTTATGAGTATAACTGGATTGTAGGCCAGCAGGCTGATATGGATCCAGGTTTACATGCTCACATTACTATTAAACCTGTTTTAAAAAAGAAACAAATGTGTTTGCATTAAATATTGTAAATACATTTTATTATGTATATAGTTTTTAATTTTGGTATTGCTTTGATCTTGTTTAGATTTTTATGCAATCGTTCAGATGTTTAACTGATGACTTTAAGATTCTGTTATGGCTGTGTCACATGATACTAAGAAGTTTTATATGAGGAAGGTTTCATTTTATGACTGGAAGCACCGAGGAAGGGTTATTTTGACCTGAAAGCTTTCCATTTCAAATGAAAGTGTTTTACGTTTTAAATTGAAGTGTTTTAAGTGTTAAAATAAAGTGGTTTTGGCATATCCTAGTCCGCGATTGGTTTTTACTTTTATGAGTCTGGGTAAAGTTACCAAATTGTAATATAGTATTTTATTTATTTATTTATTGACATTTGATTACCAGGAAAATCCAACTGGGTAGAAGCCTATTTTCAGTGGAGGCCTGAGGAGAAAAGCTCCAAATTAATACAAAACATTTTAAGAAAAATAATTATAAAATCTTCAAAAATAAAGCAAAAACATCTGCAGTTTAAATAATTATAACAAATTAGACATAAAAACATTGGTTAAGAATCGATACAAGGTATATGACAATCATTTAATATTTAGAGAAATGTTTAGACACTGTAGAGGAATTAAAGATAAGTTAGTCTAATACAGACAGGAACTGCAATATGAAGTGAGTGGAAAAAACAGGCTAATGGTATATTTAGAGAGAATGCAGGGAAGAGAATTAGATATTGGTAAGGAAGAAAGTGAAAAAGGGAGAGTAAGGAGGTATAAGGAATGAAAAGGTACTTGTTAACTTTTGTTCACATTTATTAGTATTTATTAGTATTGGAGGGTACAAGTATAGAAATGGCGCCATCTGCTGTGAGCATCACTGCATATATGACATACAGGATTAGTTAAAACAGAACAATCTGCATCAGATATGGGTGACGATCATTTGATGTTTTTGACATTTCCTTCCCACTACTACAGAAATACATGTGGCCACTGAAAGGCTACCAGCTCTTGAAGGGAAGGAGTCTCCGGTGATGTTACATGAGGAGTTATACCATACAGAATGTAGGAAATTAATGGGAATAAGTGGATCAATGGGCTTGGAAATCAATCACTGGGCAAGTAGTAAGAGAGTGAGCTGATTAAGCAGTAGGTGGCAGATTCAAAGATGGCTGCTGTTCTGTAAACACTGCTAATTCACAGCTCTCCAGAACTTATGGATTAAAATCAACCTAGAAGAAAGACCTGAGCCTTTTTAAAATAAATACTCTGAGCTAACAACTCCAATCAACATCCAGATACCCTGAGAAGGAAAAATAAAATAAAAAAACATCAAATATATCAAGATTGCAGAGGATTAACTGGAACTGAGAGAACAAAGAAAGGAAACCGTGTGCTCAAAGCATCCTGCAAACTCACCTTTATACACAAGTCGAGACATTCTACTTTCACCAAATGTCCAAAGAAGATAAAAACATGGACATCTTAACAACAAAAACCAAACTCTCCGAGTTATTATCACCGGAAAAAGATTTAAACTCTAAAAGACAGAAAACAGCAAAACAACAAGACGCTGCAAAATCTGGGAATAATAATAAAACAGATCAACTGGCAAACATGGATGATATAAAAGCAACTTTACTACCTATTCAAGAGGCAATTAAAGATCTGTCTACTCAACTGCAAACTTTTGGATCTTCCTTTAGTCAAATCTTGGAAAGAATGGACATCCCTGAAGCCAAACTTGTGGAAAATGAGGAAAAAATAGCCCTACTATCTAAAAAATCTGAATCCTATGAAGCAGACATACAAACCATGCAGGCAAAAATTATAGACCTCGAGGCAAGATCCAGAAGGAATAATATAATCATCAGAGGTAAGCCGGAAAATATACAGCACAATGATCTGATCCCTTCTATAATTGATGTGTTTACAGCACTACTCAATGACCAAAAAACAGCACACCAAATAATAATTGAGAGAGCGCACAGAGCCCTGAGAGAAGCGCAAACTTCTAATACACCAAGACCAATATATGTCAAACTACTGAACTTTCAAGATGTTAACAAAATACTATCAACTACAAAGAAACATGGGGGGGTCTAGACTATGGAACAATAACAGAATCTTCCTAACCCAGGATCTGCCTCTTCAAGTTAGACAAGCTAGACAGCTCTTATCCCCGTATTGCAAATTTCTGATTGACAGAAAACAAAAATTTCAAATGAAGTATCCAAATTCATTAATATTTTATGTGGAGAGGATTAAATACATGGTCACTAACAGTAAAGAAGCAAAATCTACCTTTATGAAGGTTTTCAAGAAAGTTCCCGCCCTAGACAGTTAATTGCACCCTCCAGTGGATTTGGCAAAGCTTCTGAGTTCAGATGCATGTGGTGGCAATAGCCGAGGACTTACTTTTCCCTAAATTTACTTTGTCCAGCTTCTAGGCCGCATTTTTAGAGTGGCGCAACCTGAAATCTCGCTCTGCGAGGTATGAGAGCCTCGCCAAGAAATTTGCAGCAATGGTGACTATCTGGCGTTCCCACGGGAGGAACCGAAAACTGACTTCCGGCTTCTGAGGGTCCTTTAAGGAGGTGGCGCTTCTGGAAGTCCAGCAACATGATAAATCCCCCGTCGAGAAGCTAAGCAATTGGCTTAGCTGTGTAGAAAGCCAAAAAAGAAAAAGGAACTGTAAATAAAAGGAAAAACATTTCTGAATATCCTGTTAGTTAATACTGTAAATGAATAGTCATGTTTATTAATTCATCCTGCTCGGAAGACTTCCTTCAACTAATTAGGTATATGTAATAAAACATTTACATTAAATCCAATGCAAAATATGCAAAAACATACAAGGTTTGACACCGAACCATTGTTAGTGTTAACTATGTGCTATGCATCAACTACATTAACCCTTCAATACTAATCAACAATTAAATGTTTGAAAACACTGAAGTAATTTTCTTTTGGTAAATAAAATACCGTCTACGGATGAATCCCTCACCACTAATATCGTATCAAACATGTGTGCCAGTATAATCACCATATGCATAAGTGAGCCAAGTCAACAAAACACATACAAAGCAGTTTAGAAACAATGCTGGCATTTAAGATACAAGAAAAGCATCCAATCTTAATTACTTATTTCTTCAGTACATTACAAATTGATGATGCTCAATACAGCATAATGTTTGTCTTTTACATAAGGTTATACTGAAATCAATATTGTGGAATCAACTAAAAATGTTTTAACAATGTTAAATCTCCGACCCGACTGTCTCATAGCTGATTGCATATTGGGTATAAATGTCACCAAATAGTTCTAAAGATACCAAATGCATATTCACATTAGAGAGGTCCAAAAACAGGGAAATATTGTTGAAGGTGAATATTATTTGTTGAAAAGAGCACAAACACATATTATTGTGGGTGCATAAACTAAAAATTATAAACAGAAAGTATAATTTCCAGCATTGTAAAATTGATATACCTATTTCTGGACCCACTTAAATGTTTGCACAGTAGGAGGTGCTTAAATACACAGTATTGTATGAGTATAGGGTTCGCTATAAGATACACCAGAGTCAAGTAGGTAGTTAAAAATAGCTGATGATTATAGAATGTGTGGAAAATGAAGAGGTGTTAAGACTTTTATTGTTAATACGAAGCCACCCAAGGTTAAAATATGACAGAACAAGGGTACTATAGCTGGTGGGAGCTAGGAGTTTTAGATCTCTATAATTTTCAATTTGTATACTATCATAAAATAAGGAAACAATAACTAGGGGCAGCAGTCTATGATATAGGAGAGGAAGAACCACACAAAATCTAAGACTAGTTAAGGTAGGAATTTACTTCATAAACATAATCAGTTATTAACCATGAGACATTAGTTAAATAGTTGATAAACGTTTTATTACTACTAGAAACAAGTTGATTAGAATTAGGTGACCTGTGCTAAATTAAGATTAGGTCTGGTTTAAATAGTTTACTCAATTTTTGACAACTCATATTAAAGCTCATAAAAGGAGACATGGATGTTAAAGCAGTGTTTGTTAGGGAATGAGTGGGTTAGACTTTGTATTAATAAGGGTAGATTTTTCAGGGCTATTAAATTTTCTTCACCTTTTAAGTACCAATATTCATGTTATATATATACTAAGAGTGCAAATAATTACAAAATCTAAATCGGGTCAGGCCCTGTTTAATTCCTGGTCCAGGAGACTAGTGGTTAGGCACAAGGAAGGGGCGGGAATGAAAGAATGCTTTCGTAACATATTTTTCATAGAAATAACTGCAACCCAGTACAGTTACACAAACGTTCAAGAATACTACCACAAAAAGAAAATTTCATAAATGTGGGAAATAGATTCATGGAATATTAAAGGGCTCCAAAACATCTGACCTTCTGCACATGTTCTGGAGCTGTAAATGTATTTTCAAACTTTGGAACTCACTGAAATTACAACTTCAAAAAATGTGTTATCAAATGTCAACACTCGATTGGGAATTTATGATTTTGCATATCTCACCAAATAATTTGTCAAAAAAACAGAAATCCATTCTCATAAATATTTTCCTATTAATAAAACTTTACATAGCAACCAACTGCTTAACACCATCTATACTATCATGGAAGAACTTTATGACTTTAGAGACAAGACATATATTAGCTCACAAATACATATTAAATAAACATAACCAAAAACATAATAGTTTGAAACTTTGGGAACAAATTTTCAATATTATACTTGCGTGAATCATTGAATAGGGATTGCATTGATAATATACACAAATATGACCCACAACAAGGTGTAGTAGTATTCGAAAGGAAGGGTAATACAAATGAAAAATAAGGTTTTACCTTTTGTCATATCACTGTTTGAAAGCATTCGTGTAAATAGTGTAAATATGGTGTAAGTTTATTGATGTTTGTACCAACTGTATAATACCTGTGTTTACTCTTGTGAAATGTTGTGATATGAAAATGAAAAACAATAAAAATATTATTGAAAAAAAAAAAAGAGCAGTAGGTGGCAAAAAATACTACAACTAGAAACAGCCAGAATTAAAGAACTGATCTTAAGTTATAAATTCACTGCTAAAAATTTTTATCAGTGTTTGCATACCTAACCACATACATCACAACCATAATCAGAACACAGTTAAAGGACCACTATGGGCAAACAATGAAAAAACATATATTTTTTATCTTGCCATGATTTACTGCACTTCCTAAAGCTGCCTGCAACAAAATAAGTGCTTATTCCTAATTTTATTTTTTTTTACTCTTGTCTGCCCTCATGGGGGCAGACATTGTGATTCCTTTGGAAAGCTAAATCTGTCTCAATGCACAGACTGTGAGAACAAATAGCCCTACCATTTGTTGTCAGACTAGACTTCCATTCACTTAGAATGGACAACCTGAAAATAAATGCCAAGTTTGAGAGTCTGCAGCTCATGTGTCATTGACTGGTACATGCTGAGTTTTACAAATGTTGTTCCTATTGATGTACTACACATTCTCTGAAAGAAACTTGAAAAAGTGTCAACAAATTACTGAGATAAAAAAGACTTCACAAGGAGCAGTTTTGCAAGTTTCAATTCCTGGCCAAGTTACTCCTCCCATCTCCCCTCCTTCAGTAGGCTACAGTCTCACATTTCCAGCTTGGGTAGATTCAACTATTTTGTCAGCTTTGCATGACAATAGACATAAAAAAAATCACAGCCTGGTGTACCACTAAAACTGTTCCCTTATGTCTCTTCACATCTGAATAGCATTTCCCCAGGGAAAAAAAAAACACACACACATCAGTCCAGAGTTTGGGCCAATCTCTCCATTTCTTACTGTGCACAGTAAAACATTCAGTTTAGAATGCATTCTGGCTGCTGACATGGTTATCTTTACATAGTTCTCTTATAGCATAACCTGAACTTATTGTATTCAATGCCAAGCTTTACAACAGTTCTAAGTTTCTTAACAATGACCTCCCCCAAGCCTCTGATGTGACCCAGTACTTTGTCAATATACTGTAAATACATAGATTAATACAAATATTTGTGCACATATGACACATACAATAATACACACATACCATCATTAAAACAAGATAAATGCAATACAAATCATATCAGTATAGTTATGATTTCTAGTTTATAACCCTGTTTGTCTATGGAAACATCTCTCTGAATTTATGTTCAAGCAGTTGTATATTTGTTGTATATTATCTTGTTTAATTGTTTCTCAATATTCTAACCACTGTGTATGCTGCATCAATTGTAAAACTCTGATTTTACTCCTTTTATATTTTCTATGCTCTTTGTACAAAATAGCTATGTTTGTATAATTTATTTTTATTATTTTTTATAATTGTTTACTATGTATCTGGAGCTTTTCTCCCCCAGCTCTGCTGAAAACGGTCATCTTGTGTCCAGTCGGACTAACCTGGTAAACAAATGGAAAATAAATAAAAAATAAAATATACTAAGAAAATCAATCAATATACCAAGAAAAATCCAAAACTTAAGAAAAAAAAACACAGAAGGAAGGAAACTGTTTCCTTGATGCTGTCATGAAAATCCCACTCACTTATTCAGATATTATGGGCAAACATATATATATATATATATATATATATATATATATATATATATATATATATATATATATATATATATATATATATATATATTATAACATATATAATATATTAGGCAAAACAATGTACCCAACACACTAGTCATAGGTGACTCTATAGTCAGGCACACTGATGTCCCACTTACCAGGCTAAACAAGGAGAACGTTACTGTCAGCTGCCTGTCGGGTCCCAGGATCTGCCACATAACCCATGCACTCAGGTCACTCCACAACCAAGTACAAATATGACTCTGTCATTGTCCATGTTGGTGTGAATGACCTCAGACATGTCTCCCTGGACTACATGAAAAGAGACATGGAAGAGATCTCTGATCTTGTAGCCCAGGGAGGTATGATTCTAGCCCTGAGTAGCATTCTGCCATCGCCCAGAATGATACCGCAGTACAAGGACAAAATGATTGACTTCAACAATTGGCTAAGCTTCTGGTGTCATTCTAAGGTGATCCAGTATCTGTCTGCCTGGGATGACATGGTCGACAGACCATGATGCTTTGCCAGAGATGGCCTACACCTGTCGCCCATGGGATTCTGGATACTGGCTAAGGCTCTTGCCGCCCCTATAGTGCCTTTTTTAGACAAGTTTCAAATGTAAAAGGAACAGGCAAGCAAAAACTGAGGGTAATGCTACTCAATGCTAGAAGTCTACATCTCAAAATTCACTCATTCAAGGCACTCCTTAAAATAGAGAACATCGATACCTGTGCAGTGACTGAGTCCTGGTTCAAGGCTCCAAAGAGCACCCCTGCACTACCAGGCTATAACTCATACCACACTTTTCGGCCACTTAACCTGGACAGGAACACCAAAGGCAGAGGTGTGCCCATATTCATTAAGGATATCCACACCTCCAAGCTAGTTGCTCAGCATAATGCATCCGAGGTTATCCAAGTGCAACTAACTCTGGGCAAAACTGCAATCCAAATTGTAGCGTGCTACAGATCCCCCATCATGCCCCAGGATTCCCACTCCTCTTTTCTTGATATACTGGAAAATATTAGGGTTCAAACACCCTAATAATGGGCGATTTCAACTACTCCACCATTAACTGGTAAAACTACTCATGTACCAACTCCTTCACTCAACGCTTTCTGGAATTCATAAATTCCAGTACCCTGGATCAACTTATCCACAACCCCACCAAGGGCAACAATATCCTAGACCTAGTCATTACCAACATAAATGACCAGTGTTCCACACCTGAAGTCAACTCCTTGTTGGTCAGATCCGACCATAAGCTAATCACTCTAGATATCCACATCCTGCCCCCACCCCACATTAAGGAAACCACTGTAAAAAATTTCTCCATAGCCAACTTCATGCTTCTTAAGACAGAAGTGGCGAACTTCATGACACCCATGCAGACGGCCAATACAGTTACGACTGCTGAATCCTACACAAATGCACTCTATAAGCACTTACATAAGTGCATGGATTGTGCTATCCCAAACAGAACCAAGAAGCTATCCTCCAAAAAAAGGAAGCCAATCTGGTGGTCCCCTGCCATAAACAAACTGTACAACAGAAGGAAGAAACTGTTGCAAAAGAGAGTAAAATCTCATGAGTGGTGGAGCTCCCTGGTCAGCCTCAGTAAGATGCCAAGATCCCTTATAAGAGCATCCAAAGCTAGCTATGAAAAAATCACCACTGATTCTAAGGACAACCACAAAGCATTCTATACCTATGTCAAGAATCTCAATGGCAACACCCTGATCTGCTCTGAGTTACAGCACAACTGCATGAAAATTACAGAACCAACTGATATTGCCAACATTCTGGCAGATAAGTTCAGTGCTAACTTTACCACCCTCTCACACCCTAAAGGGCCCATATCTATACAGGAAGAATGCAGAGTCCCTGTAATCACAATTTCATAGGTAAAAGCTGCACTCTATAAAGTCAAAAACACAGCATCCATGGGACTGGACAACATCCCAGGCTGCGTTTTACATGAACTTCAGAACGAACTGGCTCCCCACCTAAGCACCATGTTCAATCATAGCCTCACATCAGGCTTTGTGCCCACCGAATGGCACACAGCAACAGTTATCCCACTCCACAAAGGGGAGCCACCACTGATCCCGAGAACTATCGTCCTATTAGCCTGATGAGCTTGGTCTGCAAGGCCATGGAACATATAGGTTCATAGGTAGGTACTAGGCTATCGGCCCTGGGGCCTATACAATCCTAGCCAAAAAGCTACCCTGGCTTTTACCACCCAAGAAAATTATTTTCCTGTGCCACTGTCGAGCAGAACCAGAGAGGTGATCCCCGGGGTGAATTTCCTATTTTCCATCCAATCAACAATATTTTTCTTGAAGAGTGCTAATGAAGAGCTTTGTTTGATATAGATAGTTTATTCCAGAGTATGGGAAGTCTCTGGGACAGGAATCTATCCCTCCAGCATGTTCTGTTTATTGTGGTGACAAGGTTTAGGTCCCTAGAGCATGTAGCTCGGAGGGATTGGGATTTCTTTAAGTGGAGCATGTCCAAAAGCTCTGAGTTTGACATAGCTTTGTATGTTATTCAGTGATCACCTCTGAGTAGGCGATATGTGACAGAGTAAAGCTGGAGTTTTTTGAGATGGTTTGCCTAAGGCATCTGTTTGAGGCCGGTAATCCTCCTTGTGAGGTATTTCTGTGGCCTTTCCAGTTGTTGTAGATGTCTAGTGAGGTACATACCAAAAGGGGCATTGTACTCTATAATGGGTCTAATGAGTGATGAGTAGAGGGGAACAATGACCTCTTTTTTTCTGGATGAGAAACCTTTTTGTGATGAGGTGTGCCACATAGAAGGATTTCCTGACTACTGTGGCGATGTGATTATCAAAGGAGAGAATACTGTCCACCTGTGTCCCAAGGTCTCTTATCACACTTTTGGTGTTAAGTATACTACCACCTATGTTGTAGTTCATGGGTACAGAGTTTTTACCAAAGGGGATGACAATGCACTTTTTGGCATTGAGCTTGAGGCCATGGCTTACCAGCCATCTGTTTCAGTGAGGCCCTTTTGTAGGATGTCCACATCATTTGGGGACTCGACTACGGCTCCTAGTTTGCAGTCATCTGCGAACTTCGTTAGCCAGAGGCCTTCTGTGTTAGCCTGTACTTCAGAGAAGTAGATACCAAACAGGGGAGGCCCCAGGACTGAACCCTGTGGTACTCCACTTGTCACTGGTTTGATGTCACATTTGGAGTCTGCAACTTTTACAGTGTGGGCTCTGTCAGTGAGTCAGTTGGCAACCCATCTTGTGACGTAGGATTTTATATCTAGTTTAGCTATACTTCCAGAATGGGGTGTGTGTGTGTGTGTGTGTGTGTGTGTGTGTGTGTGTGTGTGTGCGTGTGCGTGTGCGTGTGCGTGTGCGTGTGTGTGTGTGTGTGTGTGTTTGTGTGTAAAAGAACTATAAAGAAAATCTGCACTGATACCTGCTTGCTGCCCTGCTGTGCAAGTGCAGTGGACTGGCTCCAGTAGGAAGGGATGGCAGCATAACTCTCAACATTACAGAAGAAGAAATCTGGACAAGGCCATAAATAATAGGGGACAAAGGCCCAAAAATGGGACAATTTATAAATATTGCACTTACAAACTTAAAAAGTTGATAAACAGGTTTTGCATTAGGGTGAATTTTCTTAAGGATATGAAATCTGAAAATCAAATGCCTGTCAACTTTCTGACTTCAGTGTTTAATGATTTGCAAGTGATTTGACAGAAAACTGCAATTTTATGAAAAACAGAGAAAAAATCTGGACTTTCTGCAAAAATCTGTACTGTTGAGAGATATGGATGGGAGTCTTGAACCAACACCCATCAATCATTTTCATTTGTTTGCCAAAGCCATTACAGCAGTGTTTTGCAGAGAGGTGGGAAAAGCTTTAAATTTGACTGGTATGTTGCGTGGGTAGCTGTGTTTGTGGAAGGTGGAGGTGTGCCTTTGTAAGTGTGGTGCGAATGTTATGGATTATGAAATGGAGAGATTAAGAGTAATATTGTGCTCAGTAAGTCCTTAGCAGTTGCATCATACATCATTCAGACATATACATTCCCCTGTGTTTGTCAGTACTATGTTTGAGTGCATTGTTTTGGAGTGTAGTTTCACTGCTACAGCTGCTGCTACTCTTTCAGTACAAGTATCTGCTTTGGAAGTTTTCTCCAGGAGTCTGTTGCTGAGACATGCTACAGTATACAACTAAGACAAACTAGATAAAGCAATAGTAAGAAAAAGTACTAGGTCACATCAGAGGCTTAGGAGGTCATTGTTAAGAAACTGCGAACTGTTGTAAAATTTATCATTAAATACCATAAATTCAGGTTATTCTATAAGAGAATAACTATGTAAAGATAACCATGTCAGCAGCCAAAATGCATTATAAGTTGAATATTTTACTGTGCATATTTTAAATGGATAGATTGGCCTATACTCTGGACTGATGTTTGCTTTTTTTTTTTTTTTTATTCCTGGGAAATGCTATTCAGAAGTGAAGAGGCATAGAGACATACAAGGGAACAGATTTAGTGGCACACCAGGCTGTCATTTTTTTTTTTTTAATGTCTATTGTCATGCAAAGCTGACTAAATAGTTGAATCTAGTAAAGCTGGAAATATGAGACTGTAGCCCACTGAAGGAGGGGAGATGGGAAGAGTAACCTGGCCAGGAACTGAAACTTGCAAAACTGCTCCTTGTGAAAAGTCTTTATTATCTCAGTAATTTGTCGACACTTTTGCAAGTTTCTTTAAGAGAATGTGTAGTACATCAGTAGGAACAACATTTATAAAACTCAGTGCATACCAGTCAATGACACATGAGCTGCAGACTCTCAAACTTGGCATTTATTTTCAGGTGGTCCATTCTAAGTGAATAGAAGTCTAGTCTAACAACAAATGGTAGGGCAATTTGTTCTCAGTCTGTGCATTATGGGACAGATTTAGCTTTCCAAAGGAATCACGATGTCTGCCCCTATGAGGGCAGACAAGAGTAAAAACAAAATAAAATTAGGAATGAGTACTTATTTTGCTGCAGGCAGCTTTGGGAGGTGTAGTAAATCATGGCAAGATAAAAAGTATATGTTTTCTTCATCATTTGCCTGTAGTGGTCCTTTAAGGAACAGGAAGCTAAGACTTCTGCAATAGCCTTGAAACAAACTACATTCAATTTCTTCACTCACCATCTTAAATTACTTTGGGGTCATAGGAGAGACACAGCTTATTTCAGAACACAGTGGAAACAAGACACAGAAACTAATTGTGGATGGGCTACCAGCCTATTGAAGGATGCACACTTTCACTCAGTTATGCAAGACATATACACCTACGAGCAATTTAGTGGCTCACCAATTCACCTTGACTTTTTGAATGTAGGAGGAAACCAGAGCACACATAAAAATTCACATGCACACACACACACACACACACACACACACACACACACACACACACACACACACACACACACACACACACACACACACACACACACACACACACACACACACACACAAGGCATCTCAGCAGAAATCCATACTGGAAAACTAAGAGTTGCAGGGTAGAAACACCAGCCACAATGCCACTGTACTGCTCTATAATAATTCTTCAGTACAGATTCCACTGCAACTTATTACTGTGGTAAAGATAGCACTGAAACATAGTAAACTGAATATCTTTACATAAAGGCATCCAGTTTAACACACTGTATAGATCTAACTATTAATTATTCACTTGATGTAAATAAAGGCCTAGTTTAGTCCAACAATCAACAAGCACAACAGTTTGTTTGCTCCTTCATGTACAAAACAATGAAAGATATACATTCACCACCCTATGGAGGTTGAGAGATTGGGTTACATCTGTTGCTCGTCTCTTTGATACAATATTGTATAGTTATAAACCTTCTTGGCAAGATTACTTTAGGCCACTTTTTCTCCAGCAGTGCCTTCCCCATCAGCCAACAGGCTGGGCACTTTTTCATGCAAGAGGACTGCTGACTGGCAGACAAAATGCAAATCATACAGTACAAAGACCATGGTAGACTAGCACTTCAACACGCCCTCTGTTTTAACTAGAATATAATACATTTCTAGACAGGGTTGTACTCACACATACTAGCCACATTTTAGGTCTTCCCACAGGAAGTCCTACAACAGGACCTATACTAAGCCATTCTCATAAGGATGGGTAAGCCAGCAATGGACATGTAATCTCATCCTACCTTAGGTGGCTCCTTTAGAAACTGGGCTGCAATTTAAATCTAGGTTATCTGGAGCTTAGTCATGGCTACATCCCTTTACTCCACAGAGCTAACTCCTACTATAGCTTAGCTTGTATGTTTACTGCTGTAAAAGTGCTGTTAGCTTTTCAGCCATGTAGTTCTGACACAGTTTGTGTTGTTTCTTTGATGTTATACAAAAGAATTTGGAGAAGGGATGACAGAAAATACAGGGGATACTGGAGAAAGACAAATATAAAACTCAACACAACTAGGTAGAATCAATGTGAATAGAATTACAGTACTCCCATTTATAGTACCTTTACTAAGACACCTGCCAGTGGACTTGACAGAGAAATAAACTGCTAAAATTACAGAATGACTTGCAAGGGTGAACAGAGAAAGTTGGGGTTGGTATAATGGTTAAGGTACTTACTTCACAGTCACAAGGTGTAGAGTTTGAGTTTCACCTTTGCAATACACATTGGCTAGGCTTAAAATGCCCTTCAATGGTAGCTAGCCCAGTGTTTACCTATGAAAAGGGAGTCTCAAAAAAAAGCTAAGACTGAGTAGAAAAATGGGGGCCAGGGACTCTCACATAATCTCGTGCAGCTCCTATTATTTAACCTATTTAAGTGGATAGAAAGTATGGGGAATACAAAAAGGCAAGATCAGAGAGGACAAATACAATGGTGGAGAGAATATAAACAAATAAGAAGCCACTAAAAAGATGGAGGAACCTGATATGGCATGAAGTGAAAAAGGAAAAGTGGATAAGACAATAATGGGAATTAAAGAACAGATGGGAGGAGAGACAGTAATCAAGATCCTATGGTGATCAATATAGTGATTTAGATTAATACAAAATGAATAGTGGACATACACTACACTGAGAGAAAAAAATAGCTGGAGAAGTGAGAAGAAGGAGAAATTTAGGAAAAGAAAGGAGAGAGGCAAAAGGAAAGCCCTGTGGGGGAAATGGGAAAAACAAAGAAATGATGAAAGCAGAATGATTTACGAAGACTTGAGAGGAAAGTGGAGGAAGCCTCAAAGAAAGAGTTAAGGAAGGGAAGAATTGGAGAAAAAAAAGGAAATGAAAGTCCAGGGAAACTTAAAACCAAGAAGTCCTTAAAATAACATTAGAGATGCAGAAAATACATGGAGTGGGTGGGAGATCATATATTAAGAGTGTTGTACAGATATTATCTCACATCAAAAAGATTATATAAGGAGGAGAGGAAAACAGACTTCGGATGCTGGAGATGCATAACAGAAGACGTAGGCATGGACCTGAAAATCTGAAAGAGAATAAATGAAAAAGAAGGGGAAAACTCCTGGGAATTTTTCATGTGAGGTATTGAGAGCAAAGTGGGTGTTGGCAGGAAAGAGAAATGTGAGTGATAAGGCTAATGTCAACAAGGGTGAAGAGTGTAATACCCAGAAACTAGAAAATAATGAGCAAGTGCCAGAAGGAGGACCTCGACACGATTCTGAGTTCTAGATGCTGTAAGAAGTATAAAGCTCAGAAAAATTACTGGTTGGGTGAAAAAGCAATGGAAGACTAGAAGGATGAAATACCAGTCAAAAGAGTGATGGAGGAGGGAGTGAAAGTAACTAGAACAGCAATGAGAAGCAGTGAACCAGTGGTGTTAAATAAAAAGTGACCACATATGACAACCACCCACTGTGTAATTCTGAATCGATATGAAAAATAAATAAAAATGTAAAATTACGTTACTGTGTTTCACAGCACTGAGACATTCTGTTCTGGATACATCGAGGTCAAGGTAATATCATCTATATATGGATAAGTTTTTTTGATTACCACACCAGTTCTGTCATTGAGTTTCTGAATTCTTTATTTTCTTTGCTAATAGTTCTAAATAAAAAGAAAATAACAGATGAAAGGGGACATCTCTGTCTAGTTCTTCTGTTTAAATGTAACTTGTCAGACAGGAATACTCCTGTTTTAATCATTGCCTTCTTCCTTATTAACTATAGGAATCCAAATGCTATTATTGCTCTATTCATAAAATCACAGATGACCCCATCAAATGCTACTGCTGCATCAAGATTCACTAACAGCAGTAGTATTTTAATACACTCTGATTTTCTATAGATCACCATTGTGCTGTTAATGATTCTCTATGGATCACCATTGTTCTGGTAATGATTCTCTATGGATCACCATTGTTCCGTTAATGATTCTCTATGGAGCACCGTTGTTCTGTTAATGATTCTCTATGGATCACCGTTGTTCTGTTAATGATTCTCTATGGATTACCATTGTGCTGTTAATGATTCTGTATGGATCGCCATTGTGCTGTTAATGCTATCAGATGCTTACCTGCACTCCAGAACACTACACTGATCCGTATCAATAATATTAGTAAAAATGTTGCCTTCCACTTGGCTAACCCCTGACATAGACACTTTAAAATTATGGTTTTACTTTGAAATGGGTTTATATGAAGCCAGATGTGAAAGGGATTTACTCTGTTTGGGTAAAATAGCCACTACCGCTTTGCTTCCCCCTATTTTTAAATATTGTTGAAAAAAATCTTCCAGATCTTGGTCACCCTTTCCCTTCAAACATGTCCAAAGGGATACCATTTGTTCTTGGATACTTCTCTGCTGATTGATTACAAATTACTGTTCATATTTCATCTCTTCCTATCTTAGCTATTAATTGTTGTTTCATTTTCCTCTGACTTTAACATAACTAAGTCTTTCATACATATTTATATCTGTACCCTTTCTTTATTTCCCCAATCATCTGCTTCATACATGTTTTCAGCAAATTTCCAAAATATCTCTAATATTTCTATAGGACCTCTGGTTATTTTTCTTCTCCTCCAAGTTTGGCTAGAACACCTTCTACTTTCTGTTGCCTAAGTCATTCGATAAACGTTTTTGCACTCTGGAGTTATCAAAAATAATTATTTTCCAGCAACCTTTTGAAACCCATTTCATAGATTCATAGATAATTACTAGGCTAGCTGCCACTGTAACTTATTTTAAGCCTAGCCAGTTTCCCACAAAGATGAAAATCAAAACCTGTATCTTGTTTCTGTGAGGTAAACACCTTAACAATTATGCCAATCCACCATCCCCTAATCCCCAAATAACAAACTATCAGATTACAGACTATTACAAACCTAGCCAATAACCAGAAGTCTGAATCAAACCCTGTACAATGTATCTGCAAAGCTAAAACCTTAACTGTTATCCCAACTTTAATGCATATTTTATATGCATATTGTATAAATATTAGTTTTTCTTTTAGCACTATGTAGTTGTCAATCTATTTAAATAATTTTATTTCTTTCTACTTTGCTTTTAAAGTCTATTTTTCTTTTACCTTGCTCACTAGCTATCCATTATGATGTAATTTCTTTCTTCACTAATAATTCTCAAATTTACCTACCACACATTTCTTAAATTCCTCTACTTTTACCAGATATTTAGGAAAGTACCAATGTCTGTTTCCATATCATTACACTGCACCTGTACCTTGGTTTTTATTGGTGTATGATCTGATGTAGTTACTAGACAGGTCTCAAACCTTTCAATCAAATACATATGCTCCTTTAAAATGTAATTTATATCTACTGTAGCCCAATTATTGTATACTGGGCAATAACATATAAATTCTGAGTTCCTGGTACTAAATTATCATCTTTTATACCAAATATTCCCATATATTTCTCCAGAAGTATGCCTTCTCTTGTTATATCTTCTCTTCTAGGTAGCCATGATACATCCTCACAACTGCAAATCAGGTTTCACTCCCCATCAATAAATACCATTCTCAGCTGAAAACATTATTTTCCACCAAATTCTCCTAAATTCCATAACAGCAGTTTTAGATGGTATAGAAATACACTGCAGTGCAATTCTCCTTACCTACCAATAAGCCAATGTTGTCAGAAGTCTACCATTACTGTCATTTTTCCTGCTTGCTTAAACAAGGGATCCATTGTCTCACTGGTGGTTATTTTGTTTCAGAAAGTTTAAAATTGCAGCAAATTTTAGTCAGCTGCAATTACAGCAATAAGGGGGGACCTTTTTCATCATTTTTGGTTCTTTCATTCCTTCTTTGTTATGATTCTTCTAATTTGCTGTATTAGAATAATGGATTAAGGCTATGAGCTGCTAATGACCTGCTTCTCATCACTAAGATTTTGATTCCTCCGTACTACCATTTGTCTACTGTGTGGCTGTGAGCTAGTCAATCTACCAGACAGTCTTCTGTGTAATTGAAAAATTTGGCTAAGCTCATTAATGGTATCCAAGACTGCATTTGCCTCATAACTGCTTATGTACCTATTGTGATTTTGTTTTCACTACTTCCCAAAAAATCAATAAAATAATTATAAATAATGGAGAGGGGTCATTGTTGAGGCCACTGTTGACAATAGAACAGGTGCTAAAGTATTACACACAGCAAAGTGGGCATTAAATCAAAATCACCATCAAAGCAACACCAGTGGTTGAGGGCAGGACCTTGTCTGGCCACTGAATGCCCACCGAAGCCAACCCTAAAATGATTGGTGCCAAGACTACCTATGATTGCACAGCTGCAACTGACAGGTCAATTGAACCCAATGAGCCCAAGCCCGATGTTAAGGACCCTAAGGATGAGAGTTCAAAAGCTGAAGCAGCTGACATGGGTAAATGTACAAATTAGGTCAGTGCAAAGATTAACCATGACTGACTCTGAGCTCTGGAGCCACACAGCTCTACAAAGCTAATCAATGTTGATATTGTAGTTTATGCAAAATGTATCATACCCAACACATACAGTCCAGACCACTAGGATCGTGATAGTACAGTTGTGTAAAATTTTACCATAACAGTAGATGTCCTTCTCCTCACTGTCATGGTATTCATAACTGAAGGGATCCCCTGCCAAGGATAGCCCAATGTCTGGCCAGTACACCAAAGTCTTTAGTATTTACAGGTACTGTACATCACACGTACACTCTCCATGCAAGGAGTAGGGCATAAAGGCAATGCACAGATGCACATACTCAGAACTGAGAAAGCCCCAGGAGGAACAGAATGTCCCTAGGGACAAGGAAGAACATGTGCATCCAGAAGGGAAAAAAGGAATAAAGCCCCTCAGCCAGGAGGGCAAGAAAGAACAGGCTACATCAGAGGGGGCAGGGGAAAGGGAGTGAATACTGCAGCAGTGAAAAGAAGGCTATCTACTGTTATGGTAAGATTTTACACAACTGTACTATGTCCTTCCATATCACTGCTGAAGTATTCATAACTGAAGGAAGAATAAAAAAGCTCAAGAGGAAACCTGAGAGGAGGGTGGCACTGAACAGCCCTCCAGAAACCCATACAGGACAGCCCAGGCAAAGCTACCTCTAGCCCTACAAATAACATCCAACTTATGCTTAATGAAGGTATAAAGAGAAGACCAAGTAGCAGCCTCAAGGATGGAATAGGTATCCAGCCCTTGAAAAAAAAAAAGCACCAAAGAAGAAGCCAGCCCTGGCAGAATGAGCCTTTACTGATGAAGAAAGACATTTACCATGAAAATAGCAACAGGAAATGGCTTTAGAAATCCAGGAAGAGATGGTTTGCTTAGAAACAGCTAAACCCAAAGACCTGGGATGAAAGAAAACAAAAACATGCTCAGATTTGCAAATAACTATAGTTTTTTACAAATAATATCTCAGCTGTTTATGCAAATCCAAGATGTGAAGAACCTTCTCACTGGCAGACTATGGAGAAGTTAAAAAAGGAAGGCAAATGAATAGATTGATTAAGGGACAACTCATTGACCACTTTGGACATAAAAAGGGTTAGTACAAAGATACGCCCTGTCTCTGTGGAAAATTAAGAAAGATGGAACAGCCATGAGAGCCTGAAGTTCAGAGACCCTCTTGCCTGAAGTGAGAGCCAAAAGAACAGTTTTCCAAGTACAATGTAAGGAAGCTGAAGCAGCAAGCTCAAAGGGAGCCTGAGTCAATTTTTTATGAACAAAACTGAGGTACCAGGAAGGTGGAATAGGCTTCCTGGGAGGCCTCATATGAAGGATGCCTTTAAGAAATTGCTTGACTCCAAATCTAGAGGCCAGAGCAGAAGTGAAGTGCAGACAAGTAGAAACTGCTGACAGGCAAGCTTTAACTGAAAAATATGCCAACCCAACATGGAGCAGATCACACAAATAAGAGAGAACCAGAGGAACCTCGACAGATATAGGATCCTGATGGTGAGAGAGACACCAAATATGATTTTCTGATAGTGGGCTTCCTGGCCTCATGCAGGACCCAAAGGACATCTTCAGATAAGAGGTGCCTAAAAGGGATCAAAACCCTATCATCCACAGTGATAGCTGAAGAGTGGACAAGTGATGATGGATAAGAGATCCCTTGTCTTGTGTGAAAAGGTCCACCCAGTGAAGTAACTTGTGGTGACTGACCCTGGCAAGGTAAGAATGAAGGTGGAACCAATGTTGCCTGGGCCAAAAGGGAGTCACTAGCAAGATTTTTGGGAAGTCCTGCCTGATCTTGTGCAAGACCCATGGTAACACAGGAGGGGGGGGGGCAATAAAGAAACATCCTCTTCCAAGGAAAAGACAGGATGCCCACTTTCCAAGCCAGCGGACTTGGACTCTGGAACAGAGTAGAGGAAGTTGTCTGTTCAGAGGTGAGGCAAAAAGATCTACTTGAGGAATACCCCCCCCCCTCCCATGGACAATATCCAGCAAAACATCTCTGTGGAGCATCCATTCCTGAGTGTATGTACTGGACCTGCTCAAAGAATCTGCCACCAAATTGTTCTCTAAGGGAATGTAAACAGCCCAAAGAGTCAATTGATACTGAACAGCTAGTTCCCAGACCTGAGGAGCTAGTATTCAGAGAAGGTAGGACCTTGCGCCCCCTTGCTTGTTGTGGTACTGTCTGTGAAAAATGTGAGGGGCCCAGATGAAAAAGGAAATGAAAAGCTTGAAGAGTTGGAAGTATAGCCCTCATCTCCTTTACATTGATGTAGTCTGACCTCTGATTAAAGGCCGTAGACCCTGAACTCTGAGAGACTTGAAGGAGGCCCATCATCCCCTGTCTGAGGCGTCTGTAAAGAGCTCTTGAGTCAGGACTGAATCATGGAAAGGAACCCACTGGTTGACAGAACGTTGATGAAACCACCACTGAAGCTTGAGCTTGAGACAAAAAGGAAGGGGACTGGGAAGTCCAGTAGGTAGCAGTGTTGGAGTTACACTGACTTGAGGCATCACTGTAGCTTTGTCATGTGGAACCTGGCAAGAAGGAGCATGGGGATGGTGGAGGCCATGAACCCGAAGACCATGAAAAAGTCCCTGGATGTGACTGAAGAAGTAAGAGACAGGACCCTGGGAGCAGGCAGAGGTGCCAGCATGGGGATGGTCTGAAACCTGCAGCCAAGAAAAATATGATTCCGAGAAAGGGTCAGAGCTGATTTTTGAAAATTTATGGTGAACCCCAGACTCTGCAACAGGGAAATGGTAAACTGGAGATCCCAAAGCAGAGCAATAGGGGAAGAAGCTTGAATGAGCAGATCATCCAGATAAGGAAAGATCTGAACTCCTGTAATCCTCCAAAAGGCAATGACAGGAGTGAGGCATTTGATGAATACCCTTAAAGCAGTAGATAGGCCAAAGGGCAAAGCAGAGAACTGAAAAATGCAAGGAAAAAACACAGAAACTTACAAATTTCCTGAAAGGGGGAATGGATGAGGATATGACGGTAGGCATCCTTGAGATCTAGATAGACCAGAAAGACCTAGGTTAGAAGAAGGGGAAATGAAGTCTGAAGAGACAACATCCAAAAGGCTGGAAGCTTGAGAAAGGTGTTGAGCTAAGAAAGGTCCAAAATTGGTCTCCAAGTGCCACCCATTCTGGGAACCAAAAACATTATGAAATAAAAAAAAGCCCTCCCTTCCTGGGCAGGGGGCACAGCTTGAATGGTGCCCTGGATCAAAAGAGACTATAGCACTTCTAGAAAAAGAGGAAGTTGTCCCTGGGGAGGTTGAGAGATACCCAAAAAGGACGTAAGGAATTTCCAAACCATGAAATATCCCTGGCAGATAATGGACAGAACCCAAGAGTCTGTTGTGATCTTTAATCAATTTGGAAGAGACAGGGAAAGATAGAGTGATAAGGGAACCTGGCTGAGAGAAAGGGGAAGTAAATTGTCAATGGAACTCTGCTTACCTTGAAAATTAAGTTTCTGGAAAGTAGGGGTTTGAATAGACTTAGCAGGAGGCACATGTCTAGAACCCATTTTTCTCTTTTGGTGGAGGGTGAGACTGCCTACAGACAAAAGCAGATTTGGAGGGGTAATTTCTCTGAAACTTAGGAATAGAAGAAACAATGATAAGTTTCAACTTCTGCAGGACTTTACCCTTATCCTGGAGAGACTTAAAAAGTTCAGCAGCAGCAGCACCAAAAAGATTTTTATTATCCAAAGGAGCAACCAACAGTTTAGCCTTAATGTCATCATACAAAGACTGAAGATGAAGCCAAGAGTAACACCTCATAACAGAACCAAATGCAGCAGCCCTTGAGGAAGCATCAACTGCATTGTAGCTGTATTTAATAGAGTGGCAGGCAGCTTGAGAGGAAGAACCCAACAGGGCAAAGCAGAAGCCTTCCCCTCAGAGTCAGGAAGGTTGGAAACTACTTAAGAAACCTGAGAAAGAAGGGCCAAAACAGATCCGGTCATATGAGTCTGGTAGCTAATTGCCAAAAAAGATAAGTGGCAGCTCAGCCTCTCCATGGCCCTACTATCCTTATCTAAGGAAGCAGCTTAGTAGATGGCAAGAGTTTGGAGGGCTTATTAGAAGAACCAGACACTACAGAAGGATCAGCAGAAGGGCTTTTATAAAGAAATTTACATTCATCAGGCACCTTGCAAAATCTGTCAGGTTTCTTGGGAGCAGGAGGCTGAGAAAAGGGAGCCAGAGAAGCTGCTGAAAAGGTATCCAGGAGGGCAGCCAGAACTGGGGGAAACAGCAGAAGGCTTAGAAGACTTCATCTGGAGGAGCTCATAATACCTTTTCTGGATATTAGACACTTGAGAGCAAGCCCTCTTAAAGAATTCTATCATACGGGTGACAGTGTCCCCAAAAGAAAATGTCTGTAAAGAGGAATCTGGACTAATGCAATCCTCTTCATCTGAACCATAGTCCAAGGGCGGAGGGGTTTGAGATGAGTAAACCAGGGACTCTTCCCCTGAGTCCTGATCCACATCTGAGGAGTCCAGTTCCCTGGGTCTTTTAAGAGGAGTGGAAGACCAGGGAGGAGCAGACACAGACATCTCTTGAGGAGGCTTTAATGCCATTAAAGTATTAAACAATGCCTGAGTAAAATCCAGTCATTTACATTAGGGATCCTTAACTACAGGAAAATATGCTTGGTGTTCTGTTTCTTTTTCTGCAGAATGTCTGCACAAAACCCACTGGGAGGTTCAGACCCTTAGCAACACTCAGTAAGCATAGTGGAGATCTCCTCTCACTAAAATCTGTGGAATCCTCCTCAGTCCCTTGGATGTAATCAGCTGAGGTCCCCCCTCAAAATCGGAGATGTTTGTAAAACCTCCAAGGAGGTCTGAGGAGTCAGATCCATGCTGGCGTCCAACATGGTTGCAGCAGAGGACTCCGAAGCAACAACTGGATGATCCTCTGGGTTTTCACTAGCCACAATAGAGATGTCCAGGGGAGGCTAGACAGCAGCCATATCTGACCTATGTTTTTTGGCCTTTTTCTTGGCCGATGGCTGACCCTCAGGATGGGAAGACTCTGCCATAACACCTTGAGCCAACAGCTTAAGACACTGGTTTTCAAGGTAAACAGATAAAGAGGAGAGATGACTATATAGGGACTTGGGAACAAAAACTTGGCAGATAGAATACTGCCTATGGTTGTGGGAAGCACCCAAACAGAAGAGACACTGGTCACATCAGCCTTTAAGGGGAATCTGCCTCCCACACCGACATTTTCCCTTTCTGGATGACATGAACCCAACAAGAACTAAATAAAAAAGAAAGATAAGGAGAAACTCCAGTGGGGCATGTATCTGAAACATGACTTGTTAGCCAGCAGAGCAGAAAGGCATTCAGACAAATATTCAATGATGATGTTCAGAATGGTGCCAAAGAAATAATGAATGTTTGTGTCTGTACATCACCTTTATGCCCTGTGCTTTGCATGGGGAGGGTATGGGTGACATACAGTGCCTGTAAGTCCTAAAGGCTTTGGTATACTGCCAGATGTTGGGCTATCCTTAGCAGAAGATCCCTTCAGTTATGAATACTGCAACAGTGTTATGGAAGGACATCTACATAAACTCGTCTGTCAACGTCAATGCCTGGGGGCAGTTACAAGGAACACTGGCTAGTAAGGAAAGCAGGAAATGGAAAACTTGAAAAAGAGGGCGGAGAAGAAATGCCACTGTTTACCCACTAGAGGGGAAGAAGTAAGACCCAAACATCTTCTTATAGTCAATGTCACCATCTACAGAATTACTGCAGAAGGACTGAAATGACCTGAATGAAAAACATCATGGCAGAATATTTCTGACTTCAGCATCCAAAACTGATAATATACTATCCTGCCAGAAAAACCTAGGAGGAGATGGTTGAATAAATGTAGGCAATTTAAATAAATTAACATATGAAGTAGTAGTAGAAGAGCTGGAATCTTTCACCTTGGGCTTTTTAAAGGATGGTTGTGAAAAATATATTCATAAAAGCCAAATCTTTCTTCCTTACACTTATTCGCTTTATTTGTATCCCTATCTATGTCTTCTCTTTTTTGATTTGCAAAAGTCAAGGGAGGTAGACTTAGTTATATATGTGCACTAATGGGGTCAACCCCAAGGTAACAGCTGAGGTCAAAGTTCCATGCAGGGGATAAAACACAATATTAGAAATTAAACATTTTGAAATCAACTTGTTTTTTTCTGCCCCTAAAAGTTCTAGGATCTAGAATCACAAATTTCACACTTCTCTTTAAGGTGTTCCTTCCCAAGATAGACATAAGGTGAGCCTTCCTTGAGGAGATATTTTCTGAACATAATTTAAGCATTTTTTACTTTCTATGTTTACTTACTAAGACTTGACTATCTACACTTTATTGTGAATTATGAAGGCCTCTAAAACTCATTTAGTCTAAACTGAAAAATGTACGACTTGTTTATTCTGAAAAACATTTGATCTAATCACATTTGATAGAAATGTATGGTAAGCAATAGAGAAATAATATTGGTGTGGTGTGGTATAGGGTCAATTGCAAGGTGAATTAGTCTAGTACACCAATTCTA
Source organism: Protopterus annectens (assembly GCF_019279795.1). Lineage (NCBI taxonomy): Eukaryota > Metazoa > Chordata > Ceratodontiformes > Protopteridae > Protopterus > Protopterus annectens. The sequence goes on from NC_056729.1 coordinate 1,963,516,347, forward strand.
CCTTGCTAATCCCCACTTATGTGTTTGTGCATCAGCAGTGATTCACAGTGTCTTATGGTTTTTGTTTTGTCAGCAGTTGTGCAACCTTGAAGTTAGCATATTTAAGTAAGAGCGTAAGGGTGCCAGGGTCTTGCCGCCTCTGCAAAAAAGAAGTTTTGGAGTAGTAGTTGCTATATATGATGTTTTAGATGTAATCTGATTTGACTAAATGTATATTACATTGTGTTTTATTTAAATGTTCAGATTTTTTTTTTGATTAGATGAAAAGTTTCTTAGCTATAACATAACACACACACATTTTAGAGACTGAGCTGTCTGAAATCTTGTAGTGTCAGCCCTTTTAGTAGAGGAGGATGAAATCTCTTCATCTCAAATTAAATGTTTTGGTGCACTCCAAGTTAAACCCAAAGGAAGGCTGGTTACTGGCTAGCCAAAGTTCTACCCATGTAAGCCAGAGAAATAAAACAAGGATTAGGATACCCCCTAGTATACCCTTTAGGAAGTTAATGTACAAATGTACACAGATACATTATAAATACTATGTAACTCTGGATCACAAAAATGCATCATTAAAATATATACAAAGTTTAAGCACTTCCATCACAATTGTCAGTGTACCCAAACACATGGGATGCCTAGAAATAAAGTTGTGCAGAGAGGGAGCTCCTAATACAGCAATTATTTTAGCATTCTAATATCTATACTAATGGTGAATACTTTTTCACAACTGTACTGTGTTCATCACAATGATAATTGCTACAATGTAGTCATAAAATAAATGGGGGGGGGGTAGGACTCAGACCAGTATGGCATGCTACAGTATGCCATACTGGTGGGGGCAAAACTCAGACTAGTATGGAATACTACACTATGTCATACTGGTGAGGGCAGGACTCAGACCAGTATGGCATGCTACAGTATGCCATACTGGTGGGGGCAGGACTCAGACCAGTATGGCATGCTACAGTATGCGCTGAAGTACTGTGCAAACATAACTAGTCTTAGTTCTGGAATTTGTATGTTTGTGAAGGGTGTTTATGGATATCATAGTAGAACATGATTACAGCTCACTGATCATTTGGAAAGACATCGTGAAGCTGGTCTGCACTGTTGCCCTGCCATGAAGGACACAAACAACTGGTGAGTTTGTCTTAAGTCTTTAATCCTGTTAACAAACTGCATGACTGTGCAAATCCATAACTTGTGAAATCCTTTCCCCTTTCTTTTTAGGCTTTGGATAAAATACAGTTAGCTGGACACATTGGTTTAGTACATGTTCAGAGACCACATTAAACGTGATGGAAGAGGTTGGTTTTCAGGGATACCCTTTCTTTAAGGAAGATTGTATTTTTCCTGCAAATTAGACTTGTCACTAATGGATGTATTCTTTATCACTTGTTATATGACAGGATTGTCTTTGATTGATCCTAGGTTGCATACTTCTCCACCAAACAGAATTTAGCATTTTCTTTGGGGAAATCACAATGTCTGAAATGTCTATGTGCCCAGCCAATGCATGCTAAGACGTAACATGACAGCTGTGTAACAGAGTTCAACAATAGAGCTTAACAAGTCATCTCTTCTCCACTAGCAAGTTTCATTCTGCAAACTGAGAAATAATACACATTTGACACCACATTAATAAACAAGTTATAAAAGACATAGTCACTTTTTTTTTCTATTTTAAGTTTGATGACCGGGGAAGTCCACTGGGCCAAGAAGAGCCCATTTTCAGTGGAGGCCCGGGGAAGCTCCACAATAATTGCAAGTTACATTTCACATGTTACAAAAGGACATAGTTCATACAGCTAATTAAACATTTACAGATAAGTTCCATGATATTTGCAATTGGCTTGTCACAATGTTACAAAAATGAAAAGACATAATTCAATACAGAAATTTCAGAATTTACATAAAGTGAATATTTTTGTTACAAACTCAATTGTAGGTTTAACATTTCAAAATATATAGCTACTAGACACACACACACACACACACACACACACACACACACACACACACACACACACACACACACACACACACATACACAACTTAAAACAAATGACATTTTACTGAAGAGTGTCTTCCCCCTGTGGAGCCATTATCTACCTACATGAATTCACCAGTTATAGAGTTCAGCAGGAGCCAGGACCCCTTATCAAACAAACAGATAAAAATTGTCTGGATAACTTAAACTAAGTGAAACTTCACTTAGGAACTTCATTTTCTGTGGAGCCATTACTTCCTATTTGAAGTCATCAGTAATAGAGGTGCAAAATAAAGTCCTCCTTCCCCCAAAAAGACAGCTAAAGGTTTAGCTAACTTAAATCAAATAAAACTTCATCCCTGATGATCTTTCTTTATTGAGCAATAACCAAGATCCCAATTACACACGTAGACAGGAGTTAGGACCCTCACTCCCACCTCTACAAACAGATAAAAAGTATCTGCATAACTTAAGCAAATTGAAACACTGACTTTGCTCAAGAACTTTTTTCTCGGTTGTGCAATTAATTATCTGCCTACTTGAAGTTGCCAGTTACAAAGGCAATTAGTATTTTATATCCTCACCACAAATAATAACAGTAATAATAATTTAAGAAAAAGTGTTTGGATAACTTTAAATGAAGTGAAATTTCTCTCAGGAACAACTTCTTTCCCTGTGGAGCCTTCAACTGCAATATGAAGTCACCAGACACATAGTGAATAGGAATTTAGATCTTCCCAATCCCCCCCAAAAACAGCTAAAAATTGCCCAGGTACCTTTTGCTAAGTGAAAATTTACTAAGGAATATATTTTGCAACTCATTAACTACCCATTTGAAGTTACCAGTTACAGAGATTACCGTTTGTATTTACTGTTTCCATGTATGCTCTCTCAGTACTTAGCTGCGGTGTTACTGTTTCCATTTATGCTCTCTCAGTATTTAGCTGCAGTGTTACTGTTTCCATGTACATTCTCTCAGTAATTAGCTGCGCTGTCACTGTTTCAATGTTTCAATGTATGCTCTCTTAGTACTTAGCTGCGGTGCTACTGCTTCCATGTATGCTCTCTCAGTACTTAGCTGCGGTGTTACTGTTTCCATGTATGCTCTCTCAGTATTTAGCTGCAGTGTAACTGTTTCCATGTACGCTCTCTCAGTAATTAGCTGCGCTGTCACTGTTTCAGTGTATGCTCTCTTAGTACTTAGCTGCGGTGTTACTGCTTCCATGTATGCTCTCTCAGTACCTAGCTGCAGTGTTACTGTTTCCATGTATGCTCTCTCAGTAATTAGCTGCATTGTCACTGTTTCAATGTATGCTCTCTTAGTACTTAGCTGCGGTGTTACTGCTTCCATGTATGCTCTCTCAGTACTTAGCTGCGGTGTTACTGTTTCTATGTATGCTCTCTCAGTACTTAGCTGCAGTGTTACTGTTTCCATGTACGCTCTCTCAGTACTTAGCTGCGGTGTTACTGTTTCCAAGTATGCTCTCTCAGTACTTAGCTGCAGTGCTACTGTTTCCATGTATACTCTCTCAGTACTTAGCTGTGGTTTTACTGTTTCCATGTATGCTCTCTCAGTACTTAGCTGTAGTTTTACTGTTTCCATGTATGCCCTCTCAGTACTTGGCTGCAGTGTTACTGTTTCCATGTATGCTCTCTCAGTACTTAGCTGCAGTGTTACTGTTTCCATGTACGCTCTCTCAGTACTTAGCTGCGGTGTTACTGTTTCCATGTACGCTCTCTCAGTACTTACCTGCAGTGTTAATGTTTCCATGTATGCTCTCTCAGTACTTAGCTGCGGTGTTACTGTTTCCATGTATGCTCTCTCAGTACTTAGCTGCAGTGTTACTCTTTCCATGTATGCTCTCTCAGTACTTAGCTTGCGGTGTTACTGTTTCCATGTGCACTCTCTCAGTTCTTACCTTGTGTTAAATTACTAACAAGGCAGACTAACTACCGCTGCAAAGCTAGTTTAAAATTAAATAGGCAAGCTCTCATGGCAGTTTCTTAATTTTAGTATTAAGTCCTTAGTGCATTCACTAACTTTTAGGTCTAAGTGCCTTAGTTCTTCAACTTGGTAAAGCAGTTGCTCTCCAGTCAGTAAATCAATGTGGGTAAAGGTTCTCACTGTGCATACAAAGTAAGTAATTATTTCATGCTAATGCAGAACTCTGTCTGCTCCACTCCCCTATGCTATCTTGCCACCCTCCCCAAAGCATTACATCTATAATTAACTCCTCTCCTTCAAAGCTCCATCAATACAGCCAATCTGCTATGCAATGGACCTAGAATCAGCCAACCATGCAGTTATTCATGTCACCCAGTAGCTGTGATGCCAGCTCCATAAATTAGTTACAATTAGCTCTAACCACCTTATATCCACACACAAACGTAAGATACACCTGAAAATCTCTGAACCTCTAATAATATTTTCCTTTGTTAGAATCCATTTTCATACTTATAGGTTCATTAACACTTACTAGGCTATTGAACTGTGAGGATCTTTAGAAGCCTAGTTATACATTCCCGTGAAGTTTTTAGCCCTTATATTTTTAGTACAGATAACCCAGAGATGAGCAAAACATTTCATGTTGCCCCTACCCGTGGGGGAAAAGGGTGCTAAACCAGGGGCAGATTTATGGTTACTCATCCATTCATCCAGATAATATATGAATAGTGCAAGAGAAGTACTTTGCTTTATGCAGAGAGGAAGATGATTACAAGGAAGCAGCTGTCTTTGATACATATCTATTCCTGCATGTTCTATTTATGTTGTAAAACAAATTGAGATGCCTTTTGCAGGGCCGGATCCAGCACTAAGCGACCTAAGCAGCTGCCTAAGGCCCAGTGTTGTCTGGGTCACTGGGCTATCAGCATAAATTTAATAAAACAATACAAAGAAATGTTTTTGTGCATTTTAAAAATACAACAATACTACTGTCTTCCTATTCAGTATCTATCTGTACATTCTGCAAATATCTGGAAAGTTGAGAGGTATGCAGTTACTTGAAAGGAAGGTGTGTGTGTGTGTGTGTGTGTGTGTGTGTGTGTGTGTGTGTGTGCGTGTGCGTGTGCGTGTGCGTGTGCGTGTGTGTGTGTGTGACAGACAAAGCCTACAGAATGAAGTTAGTAACCAAAGGCAATGTTGGCTCACCCTTCCCACAAGTACTGGCTCCGAACGTGGTCAGAAATTCTCTGCATATCCATAATGCAGTGCTTTAACACTTTACTGAATTATCAGAATATTCTTACTCTGACAAGAAACTGCAAAATGAAAATGAAATGAAAAAACAACATACACAGAGTTATTCTAAAAATAAGTGGCCCCAACGTTTTGGAGCCACAATATTAACAAGTAGCATGGCTGTTAACATTTCAAGTGGTGACTTTATTTTTATTTTAAGTTCTACTGTCTTGTGTTTTCACTCTGCAAGTGAAAGATTTTTTAAACATACTGAAGCATCATTTTTATAATTAATTTTATTCCATTTATACTTTTCATGCTCTAATTGCAAGTGATTTTGTAAAAATAATTATCATACATGCTTCACTTTTTTTCAGTCTTGTTTATATCTATAACCATACAAACAAAATGATGTCACAGTAGGTACTGGTCAGTGATTTGCATACAATGAAAACCACAGTGAAAAACTTCTCTAAAGCAAATTTCACACTCCTCAAAACCGAGGTGGAATCCTTCAAAGCCCCCGGGCCTGTGGAAAATACGGCCCAGACCGCAGAATCCTTTATAAACGCATTCTATGAACACCTTCAGGAATGCATGGATCATGCAATCCCAAATAAAACCAAGACCCAATCCTCCAAAGGCAGACGTCCTGTCTGGTGGACCCCAGCCATAAACAAACTATACAATAGAAGGAGGAAGCTACTACATGATAGAGCAAAATCCCAAAAAGGGAAGGCATCTCTGATCAGTGTTAGCAAAAAACTACAGGCACTCATAAAATCGGGCCAGCTTCGAGAGAAAAATTGCACAGGACACTAAGGGTAATCACAAGGCTTTCTTTAGTTATGTTAGGAACCTGGGTGGGAATTCCCAGATATGCTCAGAATTAGTCCAAAATGACAAAAAATACACCGAACCCACAGACATTGCCAACATCCTAGCTGACAGGTTCAGTGCAAACTTCTCCCCCCCACCACCAAAAGGGCAAATATCTATCCCAGCAGAGTGCTGCCCCCCTGACATCTCAGATGCTCAGGTAAGAGCTGCCCTCTCCAAAGCAAAAAACACAGCATCAATGGGACCAGACGATGTCCCGGGCTGCATCCTACATGAACTCCAAGAAGAGCTAAACCCAAACATAAAACTACTGTTCAATCTCAGCCTTACTACAGGATATGTACCCAAAGAGTGGCGTACAGCAACAGTGGTTCCTCTCCACAAAGGTGGTGCCTCAACGGATCTTACCTCAGCACTGAAATAAATAGGACATGCTGGAGGGACAGATTCATAACCCAGAGGCTCCCTTCACTCTGGAATAAAATCCCAGTCCAGGTTAGGCAGAGTCCCTCATTGACTCTCTTCAAGAGGAATCTTGATGAGTGGATGGGAGATCGTAGGTTTACCCTGGGTATCACTTCTGTGTCACTGTTAGACAGAGGCACAGTATACTAACCTCGAAAAAGGGCATAGCAAAATGAATTTAAAATGGGTGGCGAAAGCCAAACACACTCTGGCTAAGCTTATAAATGCCCTAGGGCAGATAGCCTAGTATGAACCTATGAACCTATGAATTGCAAAGCATTCTTGCTAAACTGAACTAACTTACTTCTCAAGAAGGGGATCTTCTTATTTAAATTGTGGTTTCACTACTACACTCTCACGTGTTAGTTTTCAAAGTAAGGTCTTTCACCTGCAAGATCTAGTTGACAACTTGTCTTTGAGGTAAGAAACTCCTACTGATGCACTTAGCATTCAAATATGGTATCCTATTCATAAGTTTAAGTACTGAAGCATTGTGGGTTCAATCTCACATGATATAATGGTATGGGTTTGCATTTCCAATAAATTCAGTGGTCTGCACTTATCAACAAAAATCATATATATAAAAAGAACTCACTTTTTCACCAAAAACTGGATAATTTGGCATTATTTATGGTAAGAAGCTTATTTAAACTTCAAGGGTTTGTTACTTGCTTTAGAACATGATCATTTAAGTAAAGTAACATGAATAAAAGGCAGTCTAGATTTGTTGAAGAAGAGCATTCAGTTTCATAGCTTTGTTGTTTAGGTTTTTTTTTTTTTGTATTAAGATAGCATATTTTAGTAGTGGTATTTGTATACTGCACTATCTAAATTAGTGTGAAAGATATTTCCACGCCAATTGCAACAACAGCAGAATGTTTTATCATAGTAAGTCAAGCAGCAATGGTATGAAACATTGTGGAGTACCATGGGAGGATGCACAGCCTCCAGTGTCCTACCATTACTTATCTGAATGGTAACAATTATCCCACCCCTAAGATGACGTCTTCAGAAGGGGCAGGATCTTCCCAATTCAATACGCTGCAACACTGAGATATCAAATCTTCCAGCCTCTCTGTATTTGTCAGAGCTCCTCAGTTTTACTTCTTAAAATGCCACGATCGCTTCCAGCACAGTACATAATAGAAGCTATTTACCATTACAAGTTAGGCTGTTCAACAAACTGCAAACTATATCTAATAGTTGTAGATTTGTAATGTATATATTTATGTGGAAAGGGAAAATATATCTGCCAGTATGATAAACATTCTGCAAATGCCTGTTATGTTTTATTACCCACTGGATATTGATAGTATGGCCACAGAGCTGTCCTTCAAGGATGTTAAAGAAAATAAAAAACATACCTACAACAGAAAATGATCCCTGAAGATTTGCACATTACTGGTGCTGGTAATGTCTAGTCAAGTGAGTATTTGACAAGAGATTGTCTGGAAAACTAAATGGCAACAAATGGCAAGAGCTTAGAATGCAGAGTAATGGGACATACACTGGCTACCTTTGTCCAATTACTATCATTGTGGAATATATTTTATGTTTGTTTTAAACTTTGTAAACCACTGTATTTATATATATGTATTTATATATATATATATATATATATATATATATATATATATATATATATATATATATATATATATATATATATATATATATATATATATATATATATAATGTGTGTGTGTGTGTGTGTGCATGCACGCGCATATGTGCATAAGCCTTAAGGTAAGGTACTCATCGGTGCACAACATTGTATTACTGGGGCATGTGTTACAGTGTGCCCCAGTGTGGCATTCCCTATACATACTACTTGTAAATACTTCTGCACTAAGTGCTGCATTCCATTATTATTGTATACTTTTACACCAAACTACATCTGGCAAACTAATTCTGTTGCATTGTTTGTCAGACATTTGTAATATCACAGTTTATTGAATGTAATGAAATGAAAATCTTATGTAACTGCTTTGTGCCCTTCTTTTGGATGAAAATAGTCTTCAGCCCACTGCGCCTACCTTGCTATCAAATGAACAAGCAAATAAAGATATTTTGTGATGTCTGCTATTCCATTATACCAGTAAACAAGCAAACGACAGACCAGTTGTAACACAAGTTATCTGACATACATACTGTACTTTACATATAGTATACTACAGTACATACTGTACTATATGTGAAGTCTGTAAGCACCTCTGTGAACCAGTTAGTATATCTGATTTATACATCATAATTTGCTTTATCTTATTCTCAGCTGCTGCTTTTTCGATGCTTTAGAAACAAGAGCAAGAATAAAACAATGACTTCTTCACAAAGATAAGCAACGTGATTTAAAGCCATGATATTGCAGTAATCCATTTTGCAGGTTTTATAAGTCATGGTGGGATTGACTCTTGGCTGGCAGGAGCATTTGTTCTCAAGGGTTCCAACCCCAAGACTAATCTGACCATAACTCAAACCTCTGCAACAGATTATTTCTTAAGAATGTGAGCATATGTATGTTTTCCAATATGCTTTAGCAAACCACAAGAAGCAAGTTATAAATATTCACCCAATCTATGATGTTTACAATGTGCTGTTTCATGCACAAAATTTTCTGCAATGCCTATTGCAGATGAGAGAATGATAGAATAACTGTATCCCATCTGTTTAATCAAGTTGTGAAAGTTTGTAACATCATTCATTCATTCCCCAGTTATCCACTTAATCCAGTTCAGGGTCATGGAGGAAATGGAGCTTATCCCAGCATTTACTGGGCATAAGGTAGTGGAACTAATCCTGAATAGGGTGCCAACCCATTACAGTGATCCAAAGCCCCAAATAAGTGCATAATAAAAACTACATCTCACTGCATAGTGGCACATTATAGATAGTTCATAATGAATTGCAGTGTGGAGAAAAGACTTAAAGTACCCCATAAGGAGAGGCCTGAATGATGTTTGCTGGGGGGAGGTGGGGGGATGGAATGGGAGTGAGTGGCTGTCATTGAGCAAATGCAGGACAGCTAATCCAAAGTAATAAGCAGCAGTCATGCCAGAATATGATAAATCAGCTGCATCACCATCAGCCTCAGTGCTACAGTAAAAAAACAGAACAGTCTCATATAAGAAGAAAATCTCACTTGCCACCAATGGCTGCTTTGTACCATGAAAAGTTTAAAGACGAACATTAAGCTGGCTGAAGAAAGTAAAAAAAAATGAAGGACAGAATTTCTAATTTAAAATTCAGTGTTTTGTTGTTAGTAATAGTTCTATTTAATGTGACATTAATCAGCTGACTTTTACTTTTGCAGAGATTATGCATATCAACTTAGAAGGTAGTTAATATTTCTTATGCTCTCATAAATACTCTATTTAAACTGTGCTACACATGTTTGGATATTATGGTGTGATGTTAGTGATCTTTATACAGTTTCATATAGTTCATCCAAACATGCCAATTGAGTATATGTAATTTATTACATTCATAAAACTGAGTGTACAAGTCAACAAAGTAGTTACTGGGTGTGCGGCCCTCTGTGGATGGTTATGCTCTTAGCATCTGGTCATGTTTGTACTGTCTTTAATCTGACTTTGCAGGACTAGTGTGCATGTGTGTGAATTAAGCTGGAATACTTTTGGCTACTGTGTGTTTTTGTGATGTTGGTCATTATTATTATTTTTTTTACACAGACAACTGAAAAGGATGCAGTCAACCATGCAACTATAATTGCTTGGTTTGGGGAAGTCTGTGGATAAAAATATTTGGCCTTGCTGATCTGATAAAAGTTAAAGTCTTAGTATGTCTCTACAGGAGTAGTGTGCAATTGCATAAAGGAAACTGGGATACTTTACTGTGACCATTTTTATTACAATCGGACGTGATCTGTACACAGTCAATAAAGTGGCCTTTGTTGTTGAGTATGGATATTGGTCAATTCTAATGACAGCAGAGTGGCTTTTATGGTTGAAATGCGTACTTCTGTCATTATTGGTTCATGATTTTTTTTTCACTGCTTATTGGAAAACATGTTTAAAATTACAAATTTGAAACCCACTCTAAGAAATGTTGATGTATTAACATATGTTGCTGTATTAAACAAGAAATATAATGTAAAACTATCAGGAAGGTGAATCAAAGAACACACGCATTTATGCAGTCCTAAAAAATGTGTGTGGTGGCTCAGGGCCCAAAGTGCCACTGACCAGATGAATTTTCAATGAATGAGTTTCAAGAGAACAGAAGTTTATTGTTGCTCTTGCTAAGTCTGTTTTCAACGTGAGACTGTTTTATTTAGCAAATGGCCATCAGTGTTTGTGCTCTAAAATTTGAAATGAAAGTTTTAAATTATATCCACATCTCTGTAATCAAGTAAAGAAGAAAATAATATGCACACTGACAGGTTTTAACATGTTTATGGTAATTGCAAAGAGACAGACAAGTAATGGGATACTAGAATGGCTGTGGAGGGGGGGGGGGGCTGGTTCATTACCCTGCCTAGGGCGTCATCTCTGTTCTTGAGCAGGTGTGTGTCCATGCCCCCATTGGACTTATAAATGTGCAGTAGGTCTGAAAGGATAGGGTCTGTTGAGGCTCTGCATGCGAGGCAGAGTTGGACTCTCAGTAGCCTATATGACACATAGAAGAGGGACAAGGTTTTGAGATGATCTGCATAGTTTTTATGATACAGGCCCTTGATTTTCTTAGTAAGAAAGTTTTGCGGGCATTTAAGTTGCATTCAATTTTTTGACAGGAACATACCGAAGGCGGCATTATACTCAAATGGTTGTATTTATGTATTTACCAGGGGTAGTGCACTGATCTTAATGGACCCTTTGCAGGTACAGCCCAATGATCAAATGATCAGACTAATGAGTACAGAATACAGTGGAATAATTACATGTCTGGCCCTGGATGCCATACTCTTAATAATGAACTGTGCAATAAAAAAATACTTTCTTACAACAGCAGATACATGGTGATAGAAAGACAGTTCATTGGCTACAAAGGTTCCCAGGTAACTACACACACAGAAGATACAAATTTAAACTAAATCAAATACTTGTAAATGGGATGAATACATTTTTTATAACACCTTGTGCCTTGGGTTATGACTTCTCAAGGTATAAATCATGTAATGTTATCATATTTTCATATTTCCTGAACCTAATATCAGAAACATGCTCCTGTATTCTAACTTTAGTTTTTCTTTTAGTTTGGCCAATATACCATTTCTTATCACTACAATCACAGCAAGTACCATAAACCACACTCTAGATGTTTGACAGCTATAATCATTTCTTAATTTAAACACTTTTCCATTAATATTAATAAGAGCACTAGTGAAATCCTCCAAAGCATACTTTCAGTCCAAACTGGCCACATCTACTAAAGACAATCACAAGGCTTTCTTCACTTATGTCTCAAATTCTCAAGGAAGCACCCAGATCAGCTCAGAACTCATTGTCAAGAACACCACATACACAAACACTGTAGATATAGCCAACCTGTTGGCAGACAGGTTCCATGAAAACTTCACCCCTCTGCCCCACCATCAGTAAATCAGGACATCCCAGCACCTACCCCCCCTCCCCTTATTTCTAGGGAGCAAGTCATCAGTGCCCTCTCAAAGGCAAAAATACAGTCTCCATGGGACCTGATAACATCCCAGGCTGCATCCTACATGAACTCAGGCAGGAACATGCAGCACCATTAGGCACCCTATTCAACCAAAGCAGGAGTACCGGCTTCATCCCAGCTGAGTGAAGAACAGCCACTGTCATCCCTTTGCACAAAGGTGGAGCATCCACCGATTCAGGAAATTATAGACTCATCAGCCTAACTAGCCTGATCTGCAAGGCCATGGAATGAATTATCATGGGGCTCATTAACAAGGACATTGGCAATCTCCAAACAATTGATCCCACACAGTTTGATTTCATCAAGTGGAGGTCATGCCTGTTAAAATTGGTTAACTTTGAGACAGTCACCAAAGCATGGATGAGGGGAAGATGGTGCACACCACCTATCTTGACCTGGCCAAAGCCTTCGATACTACTCCCCACTCTCTCAACTAGGCATCAATCCATATGTTACCAGATGAAGAGCAAACTGGTTGACTGATAGAACCCACCTAGTCAAAATAAGGGAAGCCACCTCAAGCAGTCAACCCATAACGAGCGTTGTACCCCAGGGATCAGTCTTGGAGCCTTTGTTGTTTGGGATATACTTTTCTGAGGTGCAGGCCAAACCCAGTGGGCTATGGATGACCAAGTTTGCAGATGACTGCAAACTAGACACTGTTATCAATTCCCCTAGTGATGTGGACATCCTCCAAGAGGGTCTCACCCAAACAAATGACTGGTGCAAGAATCATGGTCTCAAATTGAATGCCAAAAAATGCGTCATCATCCCCTTTGGGGAGAGTGACGTCCCAACAAATTATCACATTAATAACAAGGTCCAAAGCTTGCAATCAGTTGTGAGGGACTTGGGCACCAGGTTGATAGCAAACTGACTTTTAACCACCACATTGCCTCCATTGAACGGAAAGCTTTCTACATGGCCCACCTCATTTGTACGGGTATCTCATCCAAGGACAAGGTGGTCATAACATCCCTGTGTTCTTTCCTTATAAGACCCATTATTGAGTACAATGCCCCTTTTGGCATGTACCTCACAAAGCATATGCAGCAGCTGGACAGACCACAGAGGTTCCTCACCAGGAGAATCCAGGGCATCAAACATCTACCCTACAGAGATAGACCAAAGGCCCTCTCCCTCTACTCACTCTCCTACAGACCCCTGAGAGGTAAACTCTGTCTGGCATACAAAGCAATCTCAGACCCTACCTTGGTGGGGGTGCTGCATATCCACAAGTCAAGCTCCACTCGAATAACCCACACATGCAACCTCAACCTGGTCTGTGACATCAATAGGATTTGTTGGTGGGACAGATTTGTGTCCCAGAGACTCCCCCTTCTGTGGAATAAACTCCCACTCCACATCAAGCAGAGTATCTCATTAACCTCTTTTAAGTGCAACCTGGATAACTGAATGGAGAACAGAAAATACACCCCTAGGATTCCACCTGTGTCCCTGGCTGGACAGGGGCTTTGGGTTCTAAATTGTTGGAACATGGGCTAAATTCTTGGCTAGGCTTGTAAAGGCCTCGGGACCAATAGCCTAGTAACTTCCTATGATCCTACAATCCTAGGATATTAACCTCTCTACACCTTAAAACATTTATAAACAGTACATTCCATGTATTCATATATCCCTTGATGCCTAAAACTCCTGATAGGAAGTAGAACCTTGTATGACAAAATATTAATGGAAAAGTGTTACATGCATTGGAAAAGCAAGAAGGAAAAGTTACTAGTTTTAAATTTGTAGTTTTGGCCAATATAGTTAGTATCAGAGGGGGAAGTAAGGAGTTAATATTGAATCAAATGGAATCTGAATTGATTTTGAAATTTAACACACTGACCCTTATGGGTTTAAATACAGCAATTAATCAGCAATATCTTATTTGAATTAATTCATTAATGAATTGTGAATTGAAAGTGTTTATAGAAAGAAAATGTGATGCTGTTCATTTATACCCAGAGAAGGCGTAAGCCGAGGTGCTAGGTGCTATTAAAAAAGATTTTTTCTTCCTATTTACAAGTGTGTTATTTAGTTTAAATCTGTATCTTTTCTGTGTGTTGTTACATAGGTCCTCACGTCCCTAACTACTGGATCAGTTTTCAAGGGTGTGTTTTTAGGGTGACAGTTACAATGGACTTCTTGATAGCCAAAGGATATTATTATACATTTCTTGGCACTTAGTTTTAGCCCATGCCTTTGATACTAGCTATTCATTTGGGAAAGGTCCTCTTGGAGAATCTTTAAGTCATCTGGGGAGTTTATAATGGCATCGAGTTTACAGGCATCTGCAAAGTTGGTTATCCCTAAACCCTTAACAGCTGACCTCAGGCTCAAGAACTGAACCCTGGAGTACACCACTAGTGACAGATCTTTTGAAAGAAGTAGAGCAGCCCACCATAATTTCCTTGGTTGCATTTGTGAGACAGTTTGCTATCCAATGAGTTTCACAGGGATTAACATTTAGCTGGGATGGCCTATATGTGATACATGAATGTGAGATGGAGTCTACTGTCTTTGCAAGGTCTAGAGATATGGTGTGTACTGATATACCCTTATCCATTAGTTCAGTAACTATCCTGAAGAAGTCAACCAGGTTAGGCAGAATCTGTTCTTGAAAAATCCAAACTGGTTTGAATTGAGAGATTGGAAGTTGTGTCCTTATTTATTAATTTCATAATGATCCTTTCCATAGCCTTACAGATGATGCTGGTGAGACATATGGGTCTATAATTTCCTAGGTCTGTTGACTCCCCACCTTTGTGCAAGGGGATGACCATTGCTGTCCTCCATTCATCTGGCACAAAGACTTTTTAGAGGCTGACACTGAAAAGACTCTGTAGGGTGTCTGACAGGTCCTGCTTCAGCTTGGCCAGTAAGCAGCCTAGTATGTTATCTGGCCATACAAAGGCAGTGTTCTTGGCCTTGAATAGTATCTTGAGGACTTGTTCATGGGAGATTTGAGGGGAATGTAGATATAGGTGTTAAATATGGGAATGTAGGAGGAGAGGGAGTGAAGTCTGAACTAAATGTATCCACTAGTAGATGGGCTATGTCCTCTGGATCACAGTATGTGATATCATTTTCTATTATCTCTGTGCAGTATTGGGCATTGTTTCTAAGTTTTCTAACACAGTTAAAGATGACTTTGTGGCTGTCCTTTGCCTGGGTGGTTATTTTTACCTCATATCTGACTTTGATTTATTTGATCAGGGTATAGAATTCCCTGTTAATTTTTAGCAAGAACTTATTTGCATCTTGAAAATTACATTGTTTTACGTGCAATTATTTTTTTCTTTTCTTACAAAGACTTTTTATATTTGTGTTCCACCACAGGAGTTTATGTTTTAATCTGGGGTTGTAAATTACTTGGGGCTATGTATCTATACAGCCATTCACATGTGCAAGCAATTTAATGGTACAGGATTCCTCAAAGCAGTGGGGTTATCGAGTTGGAAGGCGATGTTGGATTTAGCCAAATCATCACTCAATTTCAGAAGATGGCCCTTGGCATTATCTCTGAATACTGACATACTGAAGGATGTTTCTGGCTTCAGTCCTAAGCACAGGTATCCCATATTTATGAGGACCAAGTCCAGCATTTTATCACCCCAGGTTAGTGTGCAGACTAACAGATCTAGAGAGTTTCATAGTTACTAGGCTTGTAGTCTAGGGGAACATTAAGGAGCTTAACCTAAATTCCTAGTTGTCCCCAATCACTGTCTGATTAAGTGACTTGCTGAAGGTCATAAGGTAGGCAAATGTGTACCTTAACTTGCTGACAAGATCATTATGAAAACCTTTATGACAATAGATTCACTTGAACAAGAGGCAGAACAGTCTTGCTTATGACTAAGAAATCCCCCAACATTCAGTTTATGCTGACAACCAGATATAATTCCACAAACAAAACTGCACCCAGCTGGTTATTATTCCAAATTACTACAGGGGGCAAAACATTTATGAATCCATAATCCTTATCCCACTTCTATCTTCAACCAGCACCATAAAAGGCCATGATGAAAATTCACTGCATATCCCCAGGAAGAAAAAATCTAATCTTTCTGGATAACCTTAACTTCAAAGGGTTTAAACCCAATAATGTAGAAATGCAAAGAATGCTGGACTTGAACGTTCATCTCCGTATGGACCCCCACTTGACCAAACACAGCATTTAACACTATCCCAGAAAAATGTAAACATCCACACATGATGCATAACCACTGTCTAATACTACCTAGATGGTCGATAGAGGCTTCCAAAGTACCACCTGTACTTAAAATAGTCAGTTGCAGGTGCAATGGAAATTGCCCCCCTTACTGAATTAAAATATAAAAATTAGGTTCCTGTAGTCAAAAATAACCAAATCACCATCCTTGTCATTTTCTGTAATGTCCTACTTCACATTTAGGATAGATTGTTTTCAATAAGAATAAATAGTATCAAAAGAAAACAGTGACCCTAGATCAGCCGTGATCAACAAAAATAAAGGAAGCAGGCAAACTCTGGCACATATGAAAGACCAGTTCTCCAGGGAAACTAACTTAGAAAGACTCCCTTTTGCATCCTTAAAACTGAGTGCAGAACTGTTACTTATGCAGCAAAATCCTCATTTAACTGAAGACTGCACACAGCCTTGTTAGGACAACCAACCAAACTTGTTTGGAAATACTAAAGAACTTAGCTAATAATATCTCTAAGAAAATTTACAGGACTTTATTAGAAATTAAATTATTAAATACAATGGATAATATTAACACTACCTACACAACAGAAAGAGTTCACAAATATCAAAACATCACTACCCAGCCAAATTGGACATCAATACATAGACCTGTCTAATTTTTATTTCAGAACAATTTAGCTACTTCTAGCAAAAACTGACTATTAAACATTCAGACTTTCATGCCCTGCACCCAAAGTTCAGAACTGCATATACACCATATATTATCCAACCATTAAAAAAAGAAGTTCTGTACTTACCATAACGTTCCACGTGTGCTGTCCATCTCTGCCTTTATTTCTCGCTTGTGGGTCAGATCCAATCCACTGGATCTGTCTCGGCCTTTTACAAAAGCTCGAGGATTCAGAAAACTCGTAGGCATTCTACCTTATCCATAATGCAATTCCCTAACTCCCTCAGATCTTGTTTGCCAATGATAAATAATATTAGCTTAAAAGGAAGGTGGTTTCTGAGGCTACAGAGTCTAATGATACCCAATTAGTACTACCCAGGCTCCCAGGAGCATAGGCAGGGGGTATGGTGGGTGGGCTGCGAGAATAAAGGTGGAGATGGGCAACACACATGGAACACTATGGTAAGTACATAACTTCTTTATGTGATGTTGCCAATCTCACCTTTATTGTCACTTGTGGGACCACATCCCAAGCTACCTGATTCTTGAGTGGCTCATGGGAGAATATTCCTCAGAACCATAGAACCAAAGGATCTCTACTCCTGGAGGCCAAATCTACCTTGTAATGAGTGATAAAGGTATGAGGGTTTGCCCATATGGCTGCAGCACATATACTGTCCAGAGACAGCCTAGTTTGGAAAGCTGCAGAAGTAGCTATTGCCCTGGTAGAATGAGCTTTGACAGATGCAGTGAGAGTTTTGTTTTTAGAATTATAAGCAAATGAAATGCATTCAGAAATCCATTTGGATAAGGTAACCTTAGATACTGGTAGGCATTTCCTAGTGTTAGAGTAAGAAACAAACAGCTGGTCTGATTGCCTGAGTTCTACGTAGGTAAAAACATAACTGTCTATGAACATCCGGTATATGTAACAAGTATTCTTCTTTATTCTGAAAATTTGGAAAGAATACCGGTAACTCAATCGATTGATTAAGGTTACTTTCAGATACAACTTTGGACGGAAAGGAGGGGTTGGTGGATAAAGAAACTCAGTCTTTATGAAATATCAGATATGGTGGCTTGGCAGAGAAAGCTTGCAATTCTGATACTCTCCTTGCTGAAGTAATAGCTATTAAGAAGAGCATCTTCCAAGATACTTCAAGTCACAAGTAGCAGAAGGTTCAAATGGAGGATGCTATTTGACAAAACAAAACTCAGATGGGGATGGGTCTTTGTACGGGGGTCTTAGCACTGTAGTTCCCTTCAAGAATGCTTTACCAAGTCTGTTTGACATGATCCCATATCCATTTTCTCCTATATGAAAGTTTGAAATCACTGCCAATTGAACTCTAGTAGCAGCTGCGGCAGCACCCTCATTGAAGAGCTTAGCCAAAAATTCTAGTATAGAATGAATGGGAGCAGTAAAGGGGCCAATCTGATTAAAGTTAGCCCAGGAAACAAATCTCTTCCATTTTCCTTTGTACAGTTTACATGTCAATGAGAAGACACTAAAATATGTCTGACAGGAGAGGAAAGAGAAAGAAACCGCTATCAGGGGAACTGGAGTAGTCAAGCTGTCTGTTTCAGATTGTTTAGATTGGGAGGAACCATCCCTGACTGGTAAGTCAGACGGTCTGGAACAGGGCCCAGAATCCATGGTTCATCCTGAACATGAAGCTGAAGGAAGGGGAACCAAATTTGTCGAGGCCAGTAGGGGGCAATTAGTAATATTGTCATCTTCAACAAACTTGCTTTCTGCAGAAATTTGGGAATTGGTGGAAAGGCATAAGGAAGTCCCGGGGGCCAATCGTGAAAAAGTGCATCCCTTTGGGACTCCCCCCAGAGGGGGGGATCCGGGCAAAGTAGTTGCTGCATTTGGTATTCATGCACGAAGCAAAAAGGTCACAGCAAGTTTGGCCCCATATTTGGAAGATCTCTTCCGCAACTTTTTGATTGCGGGACCACTCGTGAGGCCATAATATGGCTCTGCTCAAGTTGTCTGCTATTACAGTGGACATCCCTGGAATGTGCATTGCTATCAGAAAATGGTTGGAAGATGTAGCCCATTGCCAGACCCCACAGGGCTTCCTGACAAAGGGGGTAAGATCTGGTTCCCCCTTGTTTGTTTATGTACCAGACTACAGACATGTTACCTGATTGAATTGCTATTTTTCCAAAAGGGAGGGTATCTTGACATACTTACAATGCTAAAAGCACTGCTCGCATCTTAAGGATTCTTATGTGCAAACAAGCCTCATGTTCATAGGTTCATAGGTTCATACTAGGCTATCTGCCCTAGGGCATTTATAAGCCTAGCCAGAGTGTGTTTGGCTTTCACCACCCATTTTAAATTAATTTTGCTATGCCTTTTTTTGAGGTTAGTATACTGTGCCTCTGTCTAACAGTGACACAGAAGTGATAGCCGGGGTAAACCTACGATATAGGTTCATAGGTTCATACTATTTGATTTGATTGTTGATGCCAGATACCTTGAACTGTCTTCCCCAGACAATGCCCCCCATCTGGGACGCGTCTGTGGTCACTGTGGCTTGGGGAGGAATAAAGGGATGGCCTTGAGCCACCAGGGGAGATTGAAAATCCTTCTTGCATGAATCAGTTATCATGATCTTGTGTGTCATTGGAAGTTCTATGATTGACCACTGCGTCGAAAGTAACCACTGAAGAATTCTCATGTGCAGATGAGCTAAGGGAATGAGGACAACTGAGGCGGCCATTTTGTCAAGTACTTGGAAACTAGTTTGGCAGAAGCTCATTTCTTTCTGATCAACATCTTACATAATACCAAAGAACATCCACTCTGCCTTGTGGAAGTTTTACTATCATCCTTGTGTTTATTTCTGCACCTATGAAGTTCTGACATGGCTATAGAGCAGATTTTTCATAATTTATAGTAATTCCTAAGGAGGAACAAAGTTGTAGGGTATAGTCCTTGACCTGTAGTAGAATATGCCTGGTAAGGATGGTTATGAGCCAGTATTCCAGATATGGAAACACCTGGAATCCTTGGTGTCTCAGGTGAGTCGCAACTACTGCCATGCATTTGGTGAACACTCTAGGGGTTGGAATGAGACCAGAGGGCAGAGCTTGAAATTGGAAGTGAGGGGCTCCTAGCTGGAAGTCCAAGTACCTTCTGGACTGCCTTTCCATTCGTATATGGTAGTATGCATCCTGAAGGTCTATAGAGCACATTCAATTGTCTTTTTCTAAAAATAGAGGTCATCAACTGCAGTGTCACCATTCAGAACTTGCTCTTTTTCACAGATTGTTTTAGAATGCTGAGATCCAAGATGGGCCTCCAGTCCCCTGTTTTCTTTGGAACTAAAAAGAACCTTGAGTAAGTTCCGAATCCTCTCTGATCTGCAGGGACTTCTTGGATGACTCTTTTTCTTAGCAACTTTTTAATTTCTAAGGTTGCTTGTTCCATTTTCCTGGGTGGAATGCCTGGAAATGCTTTGTTTATGGGAGTGAAGAAGAAGGGAATGACATAACCCCTGGATATTATGTTCTGCACCCATCTGTCAGTTGTTATTTTTAGCTAGGTATGAAGGTCTAGCGACAATTGTTTGCCCAACTGCTTTCAGAGGCAGACAATCAGGAACCCCTTCAGGACTGCTGAAAGGGCCTAGAAAAAAAAGATTATTTGGAACCCTGATTCTGCAGGCCTCCCCTGCTGTGACGGCAACATCTTCCATTACCATCCTCCTCCTCTACCTCAAGGGGAACTTTCACCCTGTGTGTCATGGAAAGACCTTTGTGATTTTTTGAACCAAATCTTTCCACAACCCTTTTGACCTTTAGGACAGGGTCTAGTGGATGTGGAAAAATGTACTCCAATGGCAGATAAGGTCTTGCCTTCCTGTTTGCACCTGGTGAGCATTTCTTTAACTTTAGGGTCAAAATGAGAGGAGCATCAAAGGGGGCATTAATGAAGGAAGACTTGAAGGGCTCTGAGAAATCACAAAGGTGCATCCAGGCCTCCCTCCTAAGAGAGATGCCTGATATGGCTGCCCTACTCATTCCATCTGCTTCATATGAAATGAGTCTCATGGAGGAGTTTACAACTGAATTGAGGGTGGTGAGCTGAGTGGTTACTTTGTCTGCTACCACATCAGCTACAGCTCCTTGGAAGGAGTCTGACAGTTCTTTCAACAGATTCCTCTGTAACCTAAGGCAAAGGTTGCTGATGAAAAAACGCGCTACCATTACCTATCCATGGTCTTAAAATCCTTTTTCAGGGGATGGATAGAGGAACTGGTCACACATAGTTCCTTTTTAGTGGCTGCCGCCAAGACCATGGCATCAACTGCTACACCTTTAGTAAGGAAAGGCTTGTCTGTAGAGGCAGTGATATATTTATTTGGCCTCCTAGGAGTCAGCTCTATTGAGTTTGGGGTCTTCCAAGCCTTCTGAGAGATTAAATCAATAAGCTCATTAGAAGGAGGGGTCACCCAAGAGGTGGAAGGGCAAGACCCAAAAGCCTTCAGGTATACTGACTCCTCAGCTGAAGAGGTTGTGGACTGCCAGTCACCTCTCTGTTTTAACATTTCCAGGATGTCTCCAAAGGAGACATCTTCAGGAGGTGACCATGGGGACTCTTCCACATCATCAAGATCAGTATCAGATGTGACTGACTCCTCTGGGGAGTCAAGATGCTTCCTCTCTCAAGTCCTCTTCTGAGGGACTTCCTCAGTGGAGTAATATGGGGAAGTTTCAGAAGGGGGGGTTCCCTTGCTGGATGTCCTGAGGCCTGGGGTCTCTGCTGTCCTGTGAAAGGGGTACATGAGAAGGTAAAGTCACTGGCCCAGAACTGGAAGGAAGATCCTGGATAAACCTGTGTCTAAGACTAGGATGTAGTCATTACCCTCCTCATAACCTCAAAGGCACTCCATCCCTGATCCAAAGAACACCATGGATCTGACAAAAAGGTTGTCAGAGCCAAGGGAATATCTGGCACAGAAGACAGAAGCTCCAAGGCAGAGGTAGGATCTGAGCTCACCCATGCCAAAGCCCCCAGAGGCAGGGTCAGATCCAGTGAGATCCAAACCTGCTCTTTGAGTGTGACCAGGAGTGTCGACTGCTAGAGGTCTCCTCCTCTGACGTAGCAGAAGCACTCAGGTCAGATGTCGGATCCGAGGAACCCATGAGTCTAGGATCCGAGACAGACACCGGTTGGACATCCAAATCTTCCAGCTCTGAAACCAGGGGATGGGTCAGAGGAGGAGTAGGCACTGATGGGAAGGACTTTGTTGGATCCAGTAATAATTTGGCCAAGGCAGGTGTTTTAAGAAGCTTCTGCACTACCCTATCCACATCACTGTCAGACAAACTCCTGGTAGACCGGGTAGATAAAGTAGGAGACCTGGACTTCATAAAAAAAGGAGATGGGAGCCAATAAGGTATCAGCTCCAATGATGGAGAACGGCTCTGATATCTAAATTTGGTAGGAGCCGAAGAGGTCTGAGCCAAAGACTCAAATTGCTCCAAAGACCTCTTAGATCTGAAAGTGATCAGCTGCTCCAAAGAATCTTTAGGAACAGCCAACTTAGGAACTTATTGTTTTGGCTCTGAAAAAGACTTTGGAGTCAAAGAAGGTAATTTTTGTGACTTGTCAGATTTAGAAGATTTAGATGAAACTGCAAACTGGATAAATTGCCTACAAGAAAGGGAGTTTTAAGTATTCCTTTTAAGATGAGCTTATTTTTATACTCCATAAGAGCCCTTTGATTAAATCCATGAGAAATGGAGCATGATTCTTGTAGATGTAAAGGCCCCAAGCAATACACACAAAGTGTGTGTATCACTTAGGAGCATCTTCTTTCCGCACTGTTCACATTTCTTAAACCCCAAGGGTTTTCCTTCTTGTTTTTGAGACATAATTCAAAAAATGTAACCCGCTACAGAAAATAAACAAAGCACACAAGTTAAGGGAAAAATAATGTGCACACACACAAAGGAACATTCTCTAACTTAAACAGACGTGAAAGAAGTTGAAGAAAAAAAAAGTTTTTTTAAACTAAGAAAAAGAACGTCCTCTAATTTAAACAGATGTTGAAAGGGACAGATTGAGAGAACAACACTCGATCAACAAATGTCCTCTAACTTAAATGGATGTGGAGAGGGGAAAGTATGAAAAGGGAACAACACTCATACTCAGAAGATTGTCCTCTAACTAAAACAGATGTAAAAGGGGTAAGGAATTTGTTAAATTAAATTCTAGAGAAAAATTTAAGTGAGGAAATAGTAAAAATATATAATAAATTGTCACTTAGCCCAGAGCTTCCTCAGATGACCATGTCTTTTGCTGAGCAGCAAACAAGATCTAAGAGAACTGCATCATGGGTAAGTTAGAATGCCCATGAGTTTTACTGAAGGCCTCAAGCTTTTGTAAAAGGGATCAGATCCAACCCACAAGTGAGAATAAAGGCGAGACTGACATCACAAAATATCTTTAACTTCACACTAACCATTGATATTCCATATAGCTTGAAACATGTACATATAACTCCAGTCCCCAAAATACTATCAACCAAGTCTCCCATCAGTTACAGACCAATAGCCAGTATATGTTCTCTAGCTAAATTTCTGGAGAAATATAGAATTGACTCCTAAAATACATTGCAATGTATGACATTCTAGCAAGAAAACAGCATAGTTTCGTTTCAGGATATGGTACATCCACAGTAATTTATATGGTCACAAATAAAATCCATACTGACATAGAAAATGGCTATCATATGAGTGTTACATACAGATCTAAAAAGGGCATCTGAAACTATGGAATACAGTCATTTGTTAATACTTCAGAAAAAATGGCTGTGTATGACTTCTTAACTTTCAAACAGAATGTTTAGGGTTAGAAGCTTCAACAACTACATCAAAACAGAACTGCAGTTGTGTAAATTCCGCTTACCTGTAACAGTCGATGCTCGTAGAACACACTGCTTACTTGTATATGGGTAGTAGTGCCCTGCTACCTTCCCCTGGCAGTCTGTCAAAGCTCAGAACTCCTTTCATTGCCTGTCTGTGAGGGTAAACAGCCAATCACCTGACAAGGCCAGGACAGCGTTTCACACTCACAGACAGGACCTTTTCAGTTTTCTAGGGTCCAACAGGAAGAGCAGATGAAACAAGCATTGCAAACACCTACTACTGCTCTATACCAAATGCCCCCCCCCCACACACACACACAAATACACCAAAAAAGGTTGTTGAATCAAAGTAAACAGCACCTCCTTCAACCGACTATACACACCCAACAAAAAAGGGAAGTTTGGGAGGGTACTGCCAGTGAGGCAGTGTGTTCTATGGACGTCTACCATTACAGTTAAGTAGAACTTACACAAACACACTGCTTTACTGGCATATGGGTAGAGTCCTAAAGCTTAACCAACCATGGAGGAGGAAGGATAAGGATCCAGGAGCACCTGCAGAATGATTCTTGTGAAGCCTGCAATAGATCCAGAAATGCATCCAGTTTGTAGTGCTTCATGAAGGTAAGGATGGAAGACCAAGTTGCTGCCTCTAGAATACTGAAGTCGACTCCTTTCCAAAATAGCACTGATGAGGAAAAGGCCCTGATGAAAAGTGCCTCTGCCATGCCTGGATTCATCTTGCCATGGTGGATGTAACAAAAATAATAGCAGAGGGCATCCCATGAGCAATGAATCTCTTACGACACAGGTTGATCTTTCTTTGTCCCAGAAAAGAATTAAAAAGCCTTTTGGCCTTCCTAAAGATCTTTGATCTGACAAGGCAGTACCAAGCTGCATATGCACATCCCAGGTATAAAGTATCATCTATCCCTTATATTTAAGCTCCAGAAACAACACAGGGAGATTACAAAATTGATATAAAGAGAAGACTGAAATCACTTTCAGCATAAAAAAGGATGTGTGCAAAACTGCCCTATCCCTGTGGGAAATCAGGTAAGGTTGTCCTACCATGAGAGCTTGCAGCTCAGAAACTCACCTTGCAGATGTCAGGAGCAATAAGCAAGTCAATGTTCCAAGTTAAGAACTTAAGACCAGTGTGAGTAATTGAGATCCCACAAAGGAGGAATTTGCTTGTGAGGGGGTCTTGTATACAATACTCCTTAAATGAACTGTTTAAAAAAAAAGAAGAAAGAGGGTGAGCTCTTGGCAGGCAAACAGAGATAGTCACTAAATGCACCTTAATGGACATATACACTAAGCCATCTTGAAGTAGCTCATACCAATATTTTAAGACCAGAGGGATATTAACCACAATGGCCCCTCTGTTTCTATTTAGGAACCACTTAGAAAGCTACATCCATTTGTAAATGTAATATTTTCTAACAGCAGGTTTTCTGGCCTCTTTTAACACCTGCTACACTTGTCAATTGAAGGTTCTCCAAATCAGGGAGCACCAGTCACCTCTGAGACTGTGTGAGCAAGTCCAGCATGTGAGGAAGTCTGTGGTCATTGCCCATGGATATTACCATAAAAAGGGAGAACCAAGACTGCCTGATCCAATATGGTATCACCACAATGATCTTTGACATTTCTCTATGAACTTTCAAAAGTACCTTGTGAATCAGTGGAAAGGGTGAAAACACATACAGGAACATTCCTGTCCAAGGGAATAAGAATGCATATGACCTCCAAGCATGCCTGCAAGGATGTCTGGAACAGAATTTCTCCAGCTGTCTCTTTTGAAAGGAAGCAAACAGATCTATTAGAGGCAGTCCTCAAATCCGGACAACATCCTGGAACACCACTGCCTTGAGCATCTACTTTTGCAAATCTGCCCATGCTCTGTTCAGTCTGTCTGGCACAATATTATGCTCTGACAGGATGTCTGATACCTGTAGAAAAAGTGAATACTGAGAAGTCCTCTCCCAGGCTATCATTGTCAATTGGCACAGGTGTAAGACCTCATACTCTGCCTAGTTTGCTGAGGTACCACATCACTGTGGTTATGTCCACAACCACCAGAAGAGGACCAAGAGTCCAAAGGTGGTGAGGGACTTTCTCAAGATGTGAAACACTACCAGCATCTCCTAGATAGTGATGTGCTTCCATGCATCCTTGGGTACCCAAGTAGGTAGCACTTGCATCCCTACTGACACAGCTCCACAGGGGAAGTTGGACGAATTTGTCTGGACAGATTGTACTGGCATCAGGGGGAGAAAGAAGGCCCTTAATTGATACTCAACTACTGTAATTCTCATCTGATGAAGAGTAGCACTGGCAACTGGGATTATAGGAAAAGAAGGTGCTGCATACAGTTTCAGATATACCATTGAATGTTTCCTATCTGAAGATGGGCCAGTGGTAAAATGAGAATCATGGAAGCCAACAGTCCAAATATTTCTAGGAATCTGCTTGCTGAGGCAACATTCCATGGGAGAATGCTGGAAACACTATCCTGTACAACAGGACCTTGTATTTAGACAGAAAAGCCAGATTCATGTTGAAGTGAGGGTGTCACACATGACTCTTGGATGTTCAATTTGAACTTCAGATGGGAGATGTCATGGCCTCTCTTTACCCCGGGCCAGTAATCAAGGAGCCTCAACTGACACCGGTGAGAGATGGTCACTAAGAACAGGAATGGATTTACACAGTATTTCAAATGCAGATCTCTGCATCAAGCACAATTTCCCCCAACCTGCTCTAGACCTGGAACTGGAGACTCTGCCTCTCCAGATCCCAAACGAGACTTACCTTGAAGCACTGTGTCCCACTTCCAAGTAGCTGACACACCCACACCTGGGTATTTGATTTACACACACACTCCCGGGAAAGGCTGGTACAGATTTACAAGCTGTGCCCCTTCTGCCCAGACTATAAGGTAACCTTGCCGCAACCAGTCAACCACTGTCAAGCTCTTACAAGGGTATCCAATTATACTGAGTAAAATGAATACTAACATAAATGATAGACTGTAACCAAAGCAGCAAGGCTTTTCAAAGTGGGCAAGGTGTCACTAAAATAACCACAGGTACTCTCAGGATGTTAAAGGTATTCTCTAAAAAAACAACCACAATGAAAAGTATAAAAATATTTAATAACAAAATAGAAAACATGAAAATACTAAATATCAAAGTACAATAAACAACAGACTTTCAATCACAGGAGAAATAAAAATAACACAGTTGGACAGATTCAAACAGATGCAGAGAAATACTACTAAACTAATCTCACTGTATTTCCTGACTGTCTAATAAATAACTGTTCCCTAGCTAACTTAATTAATACAGTAAGGCAAGATAAGATGCTTACTTCCACAAGGCAAGGTGATGAGCTTCCAACTACTAAACTGAACTGATCTGTGATATCAGTCTTAGATTTTTATATCAGGTTCCAATGAAAACAAAGCAAAACAAGTTGCTGTGTGAGTTGCATCCTCTCAGTGCTGGTTATAGAATGGCATCACAATTGATCACCTGACTCTAGTACCATACACATTCAAAGCTTTTCTAAGATCTGTTGCAGTATTTGAAAATTATAGAACAATTTCAAATACTTCTACTCTTCCCTTCCAGAATTCTTTGTTTAAACATAAACATTTAATCAGTTATAATAACACTGCTGATACATTAACATAAGCATCTGTGAAAGTCAGTGTGATAGTCAAATGACACAAAACTATCTACAAAACTCCAGCTAAATATGCTGGCATGTATTACACATGCACTGCCCTAGGCTCATATGGCAATACCTCACATTGTCACAGGAGATTCAGGATGAGACCTTCTCTAGTGATTCCACTCACCTGGATACAGCCTCTGCACAGATGAACAAGTAGTCCAAGTTAGGAAAAAAAGTAAATGCCCAGAGCCCATCAGAGGCCACTACCAGAGCAAGGTATTGGGATAACATGCATGTTGCAGTGGACAGCCAAAAGGGAAATACAGAAAACTGATAGTGTGAACCAGACACACAAAAATCCTGATATCTCCTGAAGTGATGAGCCCTGGGGATATGAAGAAATGCATCCATCAAGACCAGGGTCACCATGAAGCAGTGATCTGGAAACAGAGGAAGCATTATCGTGAAGTTGGGACAATGACAAATGTATTCCAAAAAAGAAAGTTCCCACACTGGTCTGTATGATTGCTGTTTTTGAGGAACAAAGAAAATTCTACAGAAGAAACCTCTCATTATTTCTAAAAAAGGAACCAGTTCTATGACCACCAAGTCCAGTATTTTGTGGAGAATATGAGGAAATAATGTCTGGTCTGGAAGATGAGGGGGAACCCCTGAATGGAGGTGGAAGATCTTTCCACTTCCATCTGAAGTCACTGCTAATAATGTTTAGAACCCATCTGTCAGAAACCATTGACAACCAGGATGTCTAGTTGAGAACTAATTTGAGAGATGCACCTGGCTGGGGACTTGAGAAAGATGTCTGCCACCTCTTGGCATAGTCATAAGTTGGAAGGGGGTATAATTTCAAGGAAAATAACACTTCCTGTTAGGCTTGGCAGAGTCATCATCCTGCTTTATCCTTTTATTGCCTTAGATATTGTTTGGCTGGGACTTCTGCTTGCTAGGCCACTAAAAATTATCTTGCTTAAAGGAAAAGAACTTGGGAATATGAAACATTTTTGATACTCCTTGCATTAATTTACCGCTGTTATCCTAGATGTTAAGTATCTGATTAGCTGATGTACCAAACCCATAATCAGAGTAAAAAGGAACATTCATAATCTTATTTTTTAACTCATCAGAAAAATTCTGGGAGTGCAAAGAAGCATACCTTCTAATCACCACTGACAATACTACATTTCTAGGAATTGTATGAGACTCCTCCCAAGGCACTTCTAAGAGCATGTTTTGATACCTGAGAAACATCAGAAACAATATCTTTTACACAGACCTTTTGTTCTGTGTGTAGTGATGCAGCAAACTCTTCTAAACTGTACATTTATCTCAGCACAAACTTTGACATAAAACATTGGTAGTTACACATTTTAAAAGCTACCATGCTGGACTGTGCTGGCTAATTTCCCTGAGATTTTAGTCACTTGCCTAGTTAATCTGAGAGGCTGACACAAAGACATGGTATTCTTGTAAGCAAAGGTCACTGAGGACAACAAAGCAGGGTCTGCAGGCAAAAAGACTTGGAAACCAGGCAAGGCTGAGCATACCCAAAGTTTATTAAACCCTTTCTTAGGCAAAGCCTCAATGAACAGAAGAGAACTACAAGCTTTCTAGAAGACCTCTCTCAAACGTCGGGATCAGAGGGGAAAAAAAGACATTTCTTTAGTTCCCTGTATCTGTTCATCATCAGAGGAACTAATTGATCTAACACAGACAGGTCAGAGTCCTCAGACACACAATCCCCTTCAAAAAGAGAAGCCTTAGCAGACTGACCAGTGGTAGAAGTGCTGGCTTAATAATAACCTGGGTATGCACCCTGTAACCAACTGCCTGTACCATGGATTTATCAATAGCCACCATTTCAGGTGGGAAGCCAGTCAGAGACGGCTTCTCCACCACATGAAGGTTCTTCTGTCTCATTTTGACATACACTACACTAGTGTAAGAGTCCCCTGGGGAAAACAGTATCAATACTGGTAACAGATTCTGCACCCCTAACTTCCCCTGCACCTAAAGAGTTTGGTTCTGTCATACCTGCAGCAGGTAATGGTACCACCCTAGAGGACATGTCTGAACCTTGAGTCATGCACTGTTGTGGTACTATGGCTACACAAGGGGTATGTAGATGTGATAAAAAGTAAGTGGTCTGATAGCCTATCTGAAGTTAAGGCTACTGCAGAATCACAGGCTATGTGCAGAGGAATATTTTTGGTACTTATGTATTATCGCAACCACACACATTGTCAGCTTTCTCTCCGGCCATTTAGCATGTTCATGTTCATATTCTAAAGCATCTAAAGCATACGTACAGGTACCGGAATGACTGTTAACCATACCCTTTTAAACTGTCCTTGTATACAACCGTGGTAATATTTTTTCAGCGTGGTTGCGTTAAAAAAAGTATTAGCACAACCACGCTGAAAACATAAGCAGAAGACATGTTTGTTTGTTTTTTTCGCAACCACACACATTGTTAGCTTTCTCTCTGGCCATCTAGCATGTTCATGTTCATGTTCATATTCTAAAGCGTCTAAAGCATACTTACAGGTACCGGAATGACTGTGTCTGGTTTGACGATAATGTGGAGGAATGTATGCTACACCTGATGTTGTTTTACCTTGGAGTATTCTCCCCTGTTGTGAAGTATATCAGTCTAAGAGTTAGTACACATATTTAGCATGGTTGTGAGGACACAGATGTCAAGCAAGTCACATCTAATCTGATTGCATCGGAAAATATTGCAGAAATACAGAAATAAAGCTGATAATAGAAGAAGTTGACTTTTTCTCCCCCAAAACAAAACATACTCAGGCAAGCTCTTCTGTGACACTGTTTTCCAAGGGGAAGTGTGTTTGCATAACAGCCAACCCAGAAAGCGTCGCCAAGCATGATTGCGATAATACTGTCTTAAAAAAAACAAACAAACGTGTCTTCTGCTTATTTTTTCAGCTTGGTTGCGATACTTTTTTTTAAAAACAACCACGGTGAAAAAAATAACACCACGATTGCATACAAGGACAGCTTAAAAGAGTATAGTTAGCATATTATCACAACGACATATTCTCAGCATTCACGGCATTCTCGGCAGCACATTAGTTCAGTGAGAATGGAATGTTGCCGAGAATGCCTTGAATGCTGACAATGTGTGGTTGCGATAATACGCAAGTACCATATTTTTTGATTTATTCTTTTATTTTTTTTAGGTGCAGATGGGGAAGACAGTGTGAAGTGGAGTCTGACTCTACCACGATTAAACTGTGAGCTTTGGCCAGCTAAGACCTGCAAGCAATTAACTGAACGCATAAGTGAAGTTAAGTAAATTTTTATCTGCACTTTTTTCAAATAATACACAATTTAAATTAATTTGTTTGTGTTGCATTGAGCGATATCTAGCTGGAAGTTGTGACTCTGTTTTTTCAGTTAAGGCTTGTTAAAAATCTGCATAGCCAGTGATAAGTGGGGGTAGTTTACTTCATTGTTATTCAGTTTCTGTCTTATACAAGTGGTACAGTGAATTATTTTCTCATTAAACTGTGAGCTTTGGCCAGCTAAGACCTGCATGCAATCAATTGAATGCATAAGTGAAGTTAAGTAAATTTTTATCTGCACTTTTTTCAAATAATACATGATTTAAATTAATTTGTTTGTGTTGCATTGAGCAATATCTAGCTGGAAGTTGTGACTCTGTTTTTTCAGTTAAGGCTTGTTAAAAATCTGCATAGCCAGTGATAAGTGGGGGTAGTTTACTTCATTGTTATTCAGTTTCTGTCTTATACAAGTGGTACAGTGAATTATTTTCTCATTAAACTGTGAGCTTTGGCCAGCTAAGACCTGCATGCAATCAATTGAATGCATAAGTGAAGTTAAGTAAATTTTTATCTGCACTTTTTTCAAATAATACATGATTTAAATTAATTTGTTTGTGTTGCATTGAGCAATATCTAGCTGGAAGTTGTGACTCTGTTTTTCAGTTAAGGCTTGTTAAAAAACCTGCATAGCCAGTGATAAGTGGGGGTAGTTTACTTCATTGTTATTCAGTTTCTGTCTTATACAAGTGGTACAGTGAATTATTTTCTGATTAAACTGTGAGCTTTTTGCCAGCTAAGACCTGCATGCAATCAACTGAATGCATAAGTGAAGTTAAGTAAATTTTTATCTGCACTTTTTTCAAATAATACACAATTTAAATTAATTTGCTTGTGTTGCATTGAGCAATATCCAGCTGGAAGTTGTGACTCTGTTTTTTCAGTTAAGGCTGGTTAAAAAACCTGCATAGCCAGTGATAAGTGGGGGTAGTTTACTTCATTGTTATTCAGTTTCTGTCTTATACAAGTGGTACAGTGAATTATTTTCTGATTAAACTGTGAGCTTTAGCCAGCTAAGACCTGCATGCAATCAACTGAACGCATAAGTAAATTTTTATCTGCACTTTTTTCAAATAATACACAATTTAAATTAATTTGTGTTGCACTGAGCAATATCTAGCTGGAAGTTGTGACTCTGTTTTTTCAGTTAAGGCTGGTTAAAAAAGCTGCATAGCCAGTGATAAGTGGGGGTAGTTTACTTCATTGTTATTCAGTTTCTGTCTTATACAAGTGGTACAGTGAATTATTTTCTGATTAAACTGTGAGCTTTGGCCAGCTAAGACCTGCATGCAATCAACTGAACGCATAAGTGAAGCACTTTTTTCAAATAATGCACAATTTAAATTAATTTGTTTGTGTTGCACTGCGTAATATCTAGCTGGAAGTTGTGACTCTGTTTTTTCAGTTAAGGCTTGTTAAAAAACCTACATAGCCAGTGATAAGTGGGGGTAGTTTACTTCATTGTTATTCAGTTTCTGTCTTATACAAGTGGTACAGTGAATTATTTTCTGATTAAACTGTGAGCTTTGCCAGCTAAGACCTGCATGCAATCAATTGAACGCATAAGTGAAGTTAAGTAAATTTTTAGCTGCACTTTTTTCAAATAATACACAATTTAAATTAATTTGTTTGTGTTGCATTGAGCAATATCTAGCTGGAAGTTGTGACTCTGTTTTTTCAGTTAAGGCTTGTTAAAAAACCTGCATAGCCAGTGATAAGTGGGGGTAGTTTACTTCATTGTTATTCAGTTTCTGTCTTATACAAGTGGTACAGTGAATTATTTTCTGATTAAACTGTGAGCTTTTTGCCAGCTAAGACCTGCATGCAATCAACTGAACGCATAAGTGAAGTTAAGTAAATTTTTATCTGCACTTTTTTCAAATAATACACAATTTAAATTAATTTGCTTGTGTTGCATTGAGCAATATCCAGCTGGAAGTTGTGACTCTGTTTTTTCAGTTAAGGCTGGTTAAAAAACCTGCATAGCCAGTGATAAGTGGGGGTAGTTTACTTCATTGTTATTCAGTTTCTGTCTTATACAAGTGGTACAGTGAATTATTTTCTGATTAAACTGTGAGCTTTGGCCAGCTAAGACCTGCATGCAATCAACTGAACGCATAAGTGAAGTTAAGTAAATTTTTATCTGCACTTTTTTCAAATAATGCACAATTTAAATTAATTTGTTTGTGTTGCACTGCGCAATATCTAGCTGGAAGTTGTGACTCTGTTTTTTCAGTAGGTCCCCACCCACCCTCCCTGTTTTTGTTTTGGTGTTAATCTTGGTGGCTTTGAAACTGCCTGCCCCTCTTGTAAATTTGCACTTGGATACTCCTCCTGGGCCCATCTCATTTGCTCTCTCAAAAAAAAATGTTATCTGCTTTTACTGTATTTGTGTTCCTTCCTACTTTATTTTGCTTTTGCGTCATCTTAAAAGTACTCAATTGTATTTATTACTGCTTGGTGTAACTCATTCTAAGCCTTTTAGTTTAAGCACTTGGGCTTCAGACCAGTTGTTTTACATTAAGAAGGGTTGTGGTCTGCACTGTAGTGGCAGAACAGGTAGCTGACATCCTTCTAAGTTGGGAACTGCTGATTGAGGGCTCAGTGTCTGTTATTCTAAAAGTGTATTAATTCTGGTTTAAGCACTTGGGCTTCAGGCCAGTTATTTTACATTAAGAAGGTTCGTGGTCTGCACTCTTGTGGGAGGAGAGGCTGGACTCTGCCCTTCTGAGCTGGGAATTTCTGGTTAAAGGCTTATAGTGCCTGCATATTTGAACTGTTTCTTAATGAAATTGGTACACCTTGTTTGCTGTAGCATAGACTAGATCCAGGCCTGCTGAATCTAGCTTTGTTTGTATGCTTGTTTGTTTGCTTGTTATTTCCCTGAAACACTAATTCCACCTAAAACGCGGCTTTTCAGCGCTTCTGTGGATCCCTAGTGATATCTGCATTGCTTACTGTACTTATTTCCTTGTTTCACTTGAAAGAAAGTTACTGTTTGTAATTTTTGCATTTAAGTTACCTGCAACACATTGCATTTAAGTTACCTGGCACTTGCTCACCAAAGCAATTATATAAGTCAGCACTAAAAAATTAAAAGCACTACACCCTCACAAACTCCCCTTGAGTACCTTGTTCCCCACTGGCCCTTTTTTTCAATTATAAAGGAATTCTCAATACTATTCTAGCGTGTCCAAAGGTCAGTTGTCAATCTCCTCTCCGGTCCAGCTGGTGAATCTGGGAATCTTGAGGCAATGTTACAACTGCCTCATGTACACAGACAACCCTTTCCTCCTCCCAACAAATTCCAACACATGTGAGAGATGCAACCATATAGCCAAACTGGAGGCTAAGCTCTCTCAACTCAGTACTGACGTAACCAGCCAGGAGGAGAAGGAAACCACACTCACTACAATTCCAGTCTCACATAGACCTACCACGACAGCAAACCAAACACATAAACACACAAAAACATACTTGGAGGCTCTAAATAAAAATCTGCCTAAGCAGCAGAGACCTCCAAAGCAGACACCCAAGCAACCGCTACCCCAAAACAAAACACGTGCAACACATAGCTCACAAAGCCAGTGTGCCGAACAGTCACAGCCCTTAAGGCTAAACAACACACCTGATACACTTGTAATAGGTGACTCTATCGTCAGGCACACTGACGTCCCGCTCACCAGGCTGAACAAGGAGAAGGTCACGGTGAGCTGCCTGTCGGGCGCTAGGATCCGCCACATAACACAAGCACTCAGGTCACTCCAAGGCAAGTACAAATATGACTCAGTCATTGTCCATGCTGGTGTGAATGACCTGAGACGTACCTCCCTGGACTACATGAAAAGAGACATAGAGGAGCTCTCTGAGCATGTAGTGCAGGCCGGTATGTCCCTGACCTTGAGTAGCATCTTACCCTCACCAACAATGATGCCACAATATGAAGACAAGATGATCAATTTCAACAATTGGCTTAAGTATTGGTGTCATTCAAAGGGGATCCAATGCCTGTCAGCCTGGGATGACATGCTCGACAAGCCACGATGCTTCGTTAGGGATGGCTTGCACCTGTCACCCCTGGGCTTTCGGATATTGGCAAAGGCTCTTGCCACCCCCATAGTGCCTTTTTTAGGCAAGGCTCAAAAGACAAACCCACCTCCATAGGTATCACAAGGGATAAGAAACTAAGAGTAATGCTACTCAACACCAGAAGTCTAAACCTCAAGATGCACGCACTCGAAACTCTCCTTAGCATGGAGAACATCGATATCTGTGCAGTAACAGAAACCTGATTCAAGGCTCCCGAGAGCACCCCAGCACTACCAGGTTATACCTCATACCATGCTTTTCAGCCCCAAAACTTGGACCAGACCACAAAAGGAGGGGGAGTATCAATATTCGTCAAAGATACCCACACCTCCAGATTGGTGGCACAGCACGAAGCATCAGAGACTATCCATGTGCAACTAACAGTGGGTAAAGCTGCCTTCCAGTTTATAGCCTGCTACAGACCTCCCTCCCAAACCCAGGAACCCCACTCGAACTTCCTGAGAACACTGGAAAATATGAAGGTCTCTCCAAACACCATTATATTGGGTGACTTCAACTACCCAAACATAGACTGGGAGCATTACTCTAGCTCCAACACCCTAGCCCAAAGGTTCCTAGAATTTATAAACTCAAATGCTATGGAACAACTTGTTACCACTCCCACAAGAGGGGAAAACATACTGGACCTGATCATCACCAACATGGGGACTCTATGCTTCAGACCAGAAGTGTATCCCTCACTGGTAAGAACAGACCATAAACTAATCTCAATGGATATTCACATCCCGACCCCACCCCCTGCCCAGAAAACCACAGTGAAAAACTTCTCTAAAGCAAATTTCACACTCCTCAAAACTGAGGTGGAATCCTTCAAAGCCCTCGGGCCTGTGGAAAATACGGCCCAGACCGCAGAATCCCTTTTAAACACATTCTATGAACACCTTCAGGAATGCATGGATCATGCAATCCCAAATAAAACCAAGACCCAATCCTCCAAAGGCAGACGTACTGTCTGGTGGACCACAGCCATAAACAAACTATACAATAGAAGGAGGAAGCTACTGCATGATAGAGCAAAATTCGAAAAAGGGAAGGCATCTCTGATCAGTACTAGCAAAAAACTACGGGCACTCATAAAATCGTCTAAGGCCAGCTTCAAGAGAAAAATTGCACAGGACACTAAGGATAATCACAAGGCTTTCTTTAGTTATGTTAGGAACCTGGGTGGGAATTCCCAGATATGCTCAGAATTAGTCCAAAATGACAAAAAATACACCGAACCCACAGACATTACCAACATCCTAGCTGACAGGTTCAGCGCAACACCCCCCCCTCCCCACCAAAAGGGCAAATATCTATCCCAGCAGAGTGCTGCCCCCCTGACATCTCAGATGCTCAGGTAAGAGCCGCCCTCTCCAAAGCAAAAAACACAGCATCAGTGGGACCAGACTGTGTCCCGGGCTGCGTCCTACATGAACTCCAAGAAGAGCTAAACCCAAACATAAAACTACTGTTCAATCTCAGCCTTACTACAGGATATGTACCCAAAGAGTGGCGTACAGCAACAGTGGTCCCTCTCCACAAAGGTGGTGCCTCAACGGATCCTGGAAACTATTGCCCCATAAGCCTTACTAGCTTGGTCTGCAAAGCTATGGAAAGGATCATCATGGACCTCATAAATAAAGATATTGGGGACCTACAGACACTGGATCCTACCCAGTTTGGCTTTGTTAAGGGCAGATCCTGCCTCTTAAACCTGGTTGATTTCTTTGAAACAGTCACCAAGGCCATTGACGAGGGGAAGGTGGTCCACACAGCCTACCTGGACCTCGCAAAAGCCTTCGATACAATACCCCACTCGGGCATTATAGATAAGCTCACCAGCTTAAATATAAACCCCTATGTCACTAGATGGGTTGCAAACTGGCTCAAGGACAGAACCCACATGGTTAGAATTGCTGGAACAATATCAGACTCCAAACCAGTTACAAGTGGCGTCCCGCAAGGCTCAGTCCTGGGACCTCTCTTGTTCGGTATATATTTCTCGGAGGTACAGGCCAACACAGAAGGACTGTGGCTGACCAAGTTCACAGATGACTGCAAACTGGGTGCCATAATCGACTCTCCAGCTGACACAAGCATTCTCCAAAAGGGCCTCATAGAAACAGACAACTGGTGCCAGAGCCATGTCCTCAAGCTAAACGTCAAAAAGTGTATAGTCATCCCCTTTGGCAAAAACAAAGTGCCCACAAATTACCACATAGGTGGTAATCCATTAAGTACGGAAGAAGTAATTAGGGACCTGGGGACTCAAGCTGATAGCAATCTCTCATTTGACAACCACGTGGCCAAAGTGGTTAGAAAAACATTTTATATAGCCCACCTAATCATGAAGGGATTCACATCTAGAGCAGGGGAGGTCATCGTGCCTCTTTACTCATCCCTCATCAGGCCCATAATTGAGTACAATGCCCCTTTTGGGATGTACCTTACCAGACACCTGCAGCAACTGGAAAGAACCCAAAAGTACCTCACCAAGAGGATCAAAGGGCTCAAACAGATGCCATATGCTGCCCGGTTAAAGAAACTCCAGCTCTACTCAGTGGCATACTGCCTGTTCAGAGGCGATCTGTGCCTGACGTATAAAGCCATGTCTAACCTGGAATTAATGGACATGCTGCACCTCAGAAAATCCAAATCCCATCGAGCTACGCGCTCGAGAGACTTGAACCTCAGCACTGAAATAAATAGGACATGCTGGAGGGACAGATTCATAACCCAGAGGCTCCCTTCACTCTGGAATAAAATCCCAGTCCAGGTTAGGCAGAGTCCCTCATTGACTCTCTTCAAGTGGAATCTTGATGAGTGGATGGGAGATCGTAGGTTTACCCCGGGTATCACTTCTGTGTCAGTTAGACAGAGGCACAGTATACTAACCTCGAAAAAGGGCATAGCAAAATATATTTAAAATGGGTGGCGAAAGACAAACACACTCTGGCTAGGCTTATAAATTCCCTAGGGCAGATAGCCTAGTATGAACCTATGAACCTATATCAAGGGACAAGAAAGTAGCCAGGTCAGTACCAGATACTGGCCGGATGGTCAGCCCAGTAAGATGATGCACAAATCTCACTATTCTCTATCTAAATAGCAATCTAAAGATTATTTCTGTAAAGATACTATTTTGATCACGACACTGACAAAATAACAGTATCATCAATAACAAAGTTGAAAGCATAAAATAAATGCAAAAAGTCTCTGATTCGGTGAAAAAAATGCCAATTTTAGTCCAAATGAATGGATACACCCTAAAACAGGATTGGACAAGAAATAAATCATAAACGGATGAAAAATTCCTGTTGTTAAACATTTAACATTATCTCTTATTGACACAAACGGTTTCTGCCTCTCCTTGAAGAATACCTGGAAGTTATATATACATTATTTTTTTTCCAAACATCTTTATTAAATTTACTCATATGACAAAGGCAATCTTATATTTATATAAATGAAAAACATACAAAATGATATCACTTTAGTTACAGTTTACATCACAGACACCATTGAAACAACTATAGTTGTAAACATTATACATCACTTATAAACCATCCAGTCATTGTCAGTTAAGCATTATATAGCTCATTCAAATCCTGCCTCTTAAACCTTGTTCCTGCTCTGCATATATTGTTCCCAAAATTCCCATTTTTCCTATGTAGTGTGCTCCTTCACTTTTCTAAAGATCCCAATTCCAGTTGTTTTATCTCTGTTACTATATTCACTACTTCTAGTAAAGTTGGTCTAGATTTTTGATTTCCATTTTCTAGTATTTGCTTTTTTGGCAGCCACCATAATTAAGACTCAGCAAGGCTTTACCATGTCTAGGCAATTCTGATTCAATAGCATAGCTCAAAAAATCATCTCCCCAGTTAGTCCAATCCGCTCACCTTGCATTTCCGACAGAGCAGTCCGCAGGGAATCCCAAAAGTCTGACAGCTCATCACACTTCCAAAAAATATGTTCCCAGCAACTTCTTTCCTGCCAGTCACACATCCAACATTCGCTATCCACCTGAGGAAAACTTCTTTGGCGTCTACTTGGGGTATAAAAATACCTATGTAAACACTTCCAGGCAAAGATCCCTAAATCTTCTAGATTTTGTTGCATATTTGGTAGATATACATATATCCCCCCATTGTCTATTTGTGAATTGCTTATCCAATCTCTCTTCCCAAGCCTTTCTAAGCTCATCTGATTGATTCTTATGATTATCATGCAATATTTTATATGTTTTACTAATTATTCCTTTTTTAATGTCTGCTTCTGTTCTAGATTCTATTAAAAATTTTATGAGTCAAGTGCTGGTCTTTCATTTAGGAGCCCCCTATTTCTTTCTCTTTGCCTATACACTGATATCAATCTTTGATAGGGAAGGCAGTCTGTAATCTGCAGTCCAAATAAATTATTGGCCTCTTCCCATTCTATTAATTTTCCCTTTCTAGTTATTTGCTCCCAATACCTTGGTTCCTTTGCCAGTTTTTTCCAATAAATTCCAGCCCTCTCTTATCTATTATCTGTATCTCTGACCACAGTCAACCCTATCGGCAAAATCTCTTTTCTCCATTCTCATGCTGGTTTGGTTCTTAAAATACTCCCTGATATTTTATGAATATAATACTCTGTATTTTTTTGTTTGTTACCTTTAAGAGTCTCCATCCAAAATCCCAATTTCTCATTATTTATTGAGCTTTCTCCCTGTGTCAGCATCATTCCTTTCCACTTGAAATTATAGTTTTCTGCTTGTGCTATGTATAACAGCCTTAACTGTGTTGCTCTAAAATATCCCCTCAAATTAGGTAATCCTAGTCCATCTTGTTCTATTGGTAGAATCAGTTTATCCCATTTGACCCTTGTCTTCCCTTCCCAGAAAAAATCCTTCAACTCTTTTTTAATTTCTATCCACAACTTCTCCTCTGGTTGATAAAAGTATGCCTCACCTGTGTATAAGACTAAAGGGACTAAAACATTTTAATGGCTTGTATCTTAGTATCTATTTCCATATAACAAAACTTCCAGTTTCTCAAGTTATTATCTTTTGTTTAGTTTCTTCCCACATATCCTTAAGCTGCCACCAGAGTCATTTCTAATCCATACTCTTAAATATTTCATAATATCATGTCCCCATAAATATGGATATTGTTGGACAAATTCATGTGTGGGTACATAATTTACCACTCTTGCCTTTGTTTTAGCTTAATTAATTTTGCATCCCGAGAAGATATGAAACTGTCTTAAAATGTTCCACAACACTGTAATGTCCCTTTCCGGTTTTGTCATATATAAAATAATATCATCTGCAAATACAGCCAGCTTTTCCTGACTACCATACTAATTATATTCTTGAATTTCTGAGTCCCTTATTTTCTTTGCCAATGGTTCTAAATATAATGCAAACAACAACGGGGAAAGCAGGCAACCCTGCCTGGTTCCTCTACTCAAGCAGAAATTATCGGAGAGGACCCCACCCACTTTAAGTTGCGCCTCCAATCCCTCATATATTCTTCTAATCAATCTTATAATTGTATCAGGGAAAGGAAATGTTTCCATTGCTCTGCTCATGAAGTCCCGGTCTACTCTGTTAAATGCTTTCTTTGCATCAAGATCCACCAATAAAAGTTCTACTTTCTTACATTCCGCTTCCCTCTGGATCATCAATGTTCTGTTAATATTGTCAAATGTTTGCCTCCGCTCCACAAAACCGCACTGATCCATATCTATCAATTTTGGCATTACTTTTGCCATTCATTTAGCTATTATAGACATAAACACTTTTTAATCATGGTTTAGTATTGAAATGGGCCTGTATGAAGCTGGATCTGATGGATATTTACCCTCTTTAGGTATTACCGTTACCATCGCCTTCTTCCAGGATGCCAGTACTTCTCCTCCTCTTAAAATACTGTTAAATAAAACCTTCCTGATCTTTACCATTTTTTTCCCCTCCTAACTTCCACAGGAATACCATCTATTCCTGGGAACTTTCCTGTAGATTGGTTATACATAGCCATTTTTATCTCATCCCTTCCTATCCTGATAGCAATTGAGCCTCATCTACCTCTAGCTTTGGCATATTTAATTCTTCCATAAACATTGCCATTTGTACCTTTTCTTCATTTCCATATTTCTCTGCTTTATACAAATTTTCATAAAATTTCCAAAATACTTCTAATACTTCTACAGGGTCTCATTATCTTCCTTGTTATAGGCTCCCTAAGCTTGGTGACTGCCATTTCCACTTTTTTTGCCTGAGTTGTGCTAGAAGTTTTTGTGCTCTAGAATTATTATCAAAAAACAGTTGCGTAACAGCAGTCTTTCTAAACTCATGCATATTATCGAGGTAATCCCTTATTTTCTGTTTAGCATTCTGCAGTTGCTCCTTTTCTTGTTCTGAGAGATTCCCCCTATTTTGCAATAATTTAACATTTGTCAGTCCCTCTAAATAATTATTCTTGCTGTTTAGCCATATCTCCCTTTCTATTTCCAACATAGTTTTAAACTCCACTTTAATTTTATCCCACTCCTTAGATATGTTTTCAGAAGATAAATCTATCTTTTCTAGTAGCTCCTGAATTAATTCCACAACCCATTCCTTAAATGTATCTATTTTCATCTGGTAGGTGGGAAAGCGCCAGTGTCTTATTTTCATTTCATTACCATGCATTTTTATTTTAGTTATTATTGCTGCATGATCTGAAATACTTATTGGGTACATTTCAAGACCTTCAATTAAATGCAGATGTTTCTGTGAGATATAAAATCTATCTAGCCTAGCCCAGTTTTTGTATCTTGGTGAGTAATATGTAAATTCACTCCGAAGTCCTAGTACTGAATTCACATCTTCCATGCCATTTTCATAAATGTCTTCATAAATCTACCCTGCCTTGTTATATTTTCCCTTCTAGGCTCCCCAGATACATCTTCACTATTGCAAACCAAATTCCAGTCTCCACCTACAAGTAATATTCCTTGATGAAAGCTGGTTATTTCTCCCAGAATTTTCTCAAGCTCCATTATAGCACTTTTAGGGGGGATGTAAGTGCATGCTAGTGCAATCCTCCTCCCTAGCC
Organism: Protopterus annectens; assembly: GCF_019279795.1. Lineage (NCBI taxonomy): Eukaryota > Metazoa > Chordata > Ceratodontiformes > Protopteridae > Protopterus > Protopterus annectens. Next base: position 1,963,558,450 of record NC_056729.1, read on the forward strand.
AGTAACCACTTAGTACTATGTATCTTCCATTATTATCTTTTGTCCCCCTCATCTATCACTATTGGAGCTCCTCTTGCAATTAATATAAGTAATCCTCTTTTCCTTTGCTCCAAACATTCTGCTGAATAACCATCCTGAAAACCTTTCTTTATCAAATTCAGATGTTCAGTTCTTTCCAGGTGTGTCTTATGTAGCATAGCTATTTGCACTCTACATTTTTAATATAGTTCACTACTCTTTCTTTTTTATATTTATCTGAAAGACCATTTACAGTCAAAGACATTACAGAAAGCATCATTTTCTTATATAATTATTATTACCACCATTTATATATAACTGCTCTTTTGCTAAATGTCTAGTTCCAACTTTTATGTTCCATGTACATGTTCGGCAGGTTGGTCTTTTATACAGTTGTTTCATGTCATATCCATATGCACCTATGTCACATCTTACATAACTTTTTGTTTTTTGAAAGCCCTCAAACAGAACAAATGACCCCCCCAAAAAAAACTCTTAAAGACTATGAACTTTATAATAACACACAAAACTATGTGCATATTCAAATACTGAAGTTTTTGCTTCGTAATAATAACTTAAGTTCTAAGTTGATAGCTACACAGACAGGCTAAAGTTAACCAAAAAGGAAGGTTAGTCATGCTAAGACGCATGGCACAGCCTGCGCTATTAGTAAGTGCTATTTGATTTTTTATATCTCTATAACTCTCCCAGCTGAGAAAACACTTGAATGCTTTCAGTAAACATTTTCTCCAAGCCATTTTTCTTTATCAAATTGTATTCTAGTGACATGCAAACCAGACACAAAACTGCTAAGGGTACCTTGTTTATCAGAAAAAAGCCTTACGATATTCAATATTCTTTTTCATTTACATGCTTTGTAATAAACTTGTTACTGGATAATGCCTAGGGTTTTTACCCAGTCATTTCCCTATGCAAGCATGGGAAAAAAACAAACTGATTTTTCTTTTGTCATACACTCTTAACCAGACCCTTCTGCTCTCCCCCCATCTCTTCCCCTCCTCATTATTTTACATTTCTCAAAACTGGACAAAGAAAAAGAGGGAAGGGTGAACAAGAAAAAAAAACAAAAGCACCTGTTTATATTAGTATCCCCATAGCATTTAAAAAAAACTGAGAGAACTTTACTTCAAGTCAAAATGGTTTTGTATTATCTTTAAAGCTGTCATACCTAGGAAAACCCCTGATTGTTTTCAGGGAACATTATGTCCTAGTCAATTTCTCTGTTCCTTTTTCTTTTCCCTCAGCCAATCCCCTTCCACCAGACTGTCCCCAGTTTCTCTTTATCAGATTGTCTCCATGGCAGCATGAAGAGCAACTGCAGAAATGCTACTTGGTATACATATTGGTAGTGCTAGAAAAAAAATTATAATATTCAATATTCTTTTTTCATTTACTTGCACTCTGTTTTAAAACAAAGGTCCTTATTTGGTCATTTCCTCATGCAAGAATGAAAAAAGCACATTAATTTGAATTCTGTTATGCCCCCTTAACCAAGCTCCCTTTATATTTATTTATTTTTTTTTTGTTAATCATTACATTGCCTATGTTTCTCAAAACTGCACAAGAAGAAAAAGAGAAGAGGGGAGAAAAATAAAAACAACACCTGTTTACAGTCCCCCTTACACCCAAAATTAGCATGCAAAGAAAACCATGCAACACAAATACAATACTATTAAGAAAATAAAGTGTTTTCACCTTTCTTCAGATCCCCAAAACATTTTTCTGAGCATTAATGACATGAAGTAGGGCATATACTTGAGTCCCCCACTCAGCAAACACATTTTGAAGTCCAATGTTTCCAGATTTTCTTATGCTGTCATATTTCACAAACATAATTAATGCTTTGTAAGCCCACATTAAGTTACTGATTATATTACTGTTCTTCACCATCACCCCCCAAATCCTGTCTCTGCTTCATTTCCCAGTACTCTCGATTCTTCTGGTCAACTCTCATGCTCCCTTCCTTCTCTCCATTTTCCATTGAAATAATGGAAAAGGTTTCACAGGTGCAGTCTCTCTGTGGTCTTTCCTTCTGTTTAACAGCTCAGTTTTTCTTGGACAAACTTTTGTATTTCCTCCTTAGCATGCACTTCATCAGAAAATGATTTTGTCCCTCCAGGGAAGAATACCTTGAAGACAGCTGGATGCAGCAGTTTGAATCTCACACCTGCATCTTGGTATTCTTTGAATAGAGGGATGCATTTACCTCTCTCTTGCCTGGTGTATGATGAGTAACCATTCTCGACAAACACTCTGCGCTCACCTACATTTAGTATTTTGTCCTTCTGCCACAGTTTTGACAAAATCAATTCTTTCTGCTGGTAGGATTGCTTCCATACTATTAAAGCTCTAGGTTGCTTTCTTATAGCTAGATTTGGAGCATACACACAATGTGCCCATTCAACTAATAAGTCCTGCTCTGGAATACCAGTCTAGTTGCTTATTTGTGCTTTCATAAATTTAATGCAGTCTGTTCCTTCCAGCTCCTCTGGTATAGGTAAAAATCTCAAGTTTTCCCTACATGCTCTGTCATCTAATTCTATTATTTTTTAAACATCTGTTCCTGAGCAGTCTCATATTCAGCTAGCTTTTTCTTCATTTCGGCCTCTAATTTTTGCAGCTTTATCATCTCATCTGAATATCTGTTTAAAGATTCTTCCATTTGTTACAACCTTTTGTTGTTTGTGTTGATATACTCTATAAGTTCGTTGTTTAGTTTAACCAGGTCTGTATGCAGTTGTCTTATATCATCCTGTAGGTTACTGGAAATTATGTCTGAAGGTTGCATTACTTTTTGCCGAACAGCTGCAGAACACTCCCTAGTCAGTGTTTATTCCTCACTTTGTGTAGCTGATTTTTCCAGGTCTTCTGTATTTCTTTATTCCTGGCATCCAGCCAGTGTACTTACTAGCCAGTTACTGAAATTCATCCATAAACACAAGTCTACTGGCCTTTTCTGCCGAGTTTCTGTTTTCACACTAGGAGAGCTAAAAACAAGCTGTTTTTCAGTGTGCAGCCATCTTGGAACTCCTTATATATACATTAATTATTGAGAATTTTTAAACCTTTTTTTATTACTTCTTTCAGGCCATTGTACATAATGCATATAGTTAAGGTCTTTCATTTTGTGTTCATAATTATCAAGTTTATGTATGTATTATTAATCATCTTATTTAAAAATAATAAAACCTATTTGAGTAAAAAAAATAAATATTTAACTTACAAAATGGCACCAAAATCACAATTTAAATGCAAAAAATATTTTAAAATACCATAATACTACTCAATAACCTCAGATAATCATAACACCTAAGAAAACTGCAATATCAGCAAGTTTTAATGTCAAAACTTCCAAATGAAGCTTTTAATCAACAGGCCTTACTGTGCTATTCAAAGTAAAAACAGAAGCAAATGTAAATTTTTAATCAGAAAAAAAACAGTCAAAGCACCAGAATACACTATTCAAGTACTGATGGAAAAGTCAATGGGGGATAAAACCCACTTTAGAAGGAGGAATATCCCAATCGATCTTCTCTGTCTGTGATACAAGAAAACTGAAAGGGTCCTATTTGAGTATGTGAAGGGCTGTCCTGGTCCTCCCAGGTGATTGGTTCTTTACCCTCACAGATAGGCAGTGGAAGGGGTTCTGAGCTTTGACAGACTGTTATGGGGAGGGTAGCAGGGCAGTACTACCCATATGCCAAGTAAGGCAGTGTGTTTGCTGATCATCAGGAGGATCACAGGTATCTCTTCTAGTCCCACTATTTTCTTCCTTGTTTATCAATAATCGTTCCAATATGTTTTCCTCTATAAATGCAGTGATGTACATAAGTGACATCATACTATTCAAATCACCTCCTCTCCAAATAAACTACTGAACCACTTACAAAATGACTTTAAGCTATTCTTGAACTGGCTTGTCACTAAGGTCAGTAAATCAGCAGTAATGCTGTGCAAACACAACAAAGGCTGTTGACACAAATTAATTTATAATATCAAATCACCACAAGTCCTTCAATAAGTAACAAAATGAAGATTCCTTGGGCTGCAATTTTTTTCCTTCATCTGCCTGCTTACCGTCAATCTTAGCTATTAAACAGTCCTAAACACCACTGCAGAAGCTGGCATACCTGCAATCACTGGAGTTTTTCTCTTGAATGGCCATATACCTGCACCTAGTGGTGGATGTGGATGCCAGCGTCAACTCGAGTGCATCCAATACTGTCATGCTCTCTGACAGATACCATTATTAGCTTGGGATCACCAAGTCTGCATCCCCTACTCCTATGACCATGGTGAATGTGGAAGCCTTCATTTGCACAGGAGCAATCAGCTGACTATGACCATTATTTCCTCCTCCCAGCATGGCTGAGCCAGTGTAAGACATCCACTCCCATCCCCTCTTACTCATTTCCTCCAGTGCATGACTTGGGTCAACTGGATTGTAGTTAGGGCTTTTCCTCTCTGTAGCATAAACCTGGAGCTAATTCCATGGTCTACTCTTAGATCATCCATTAACATTTATCACATACACACTGATAATGTAGTCAATCAGGTTCTACACCAACTAATTATGCCTACAAATTTACAAATATACTAATGTGGAAGTCAAACATGTCAGAGGAATAGATAAAATCATCCTAAAACTGGAGTACTGCTTACTAGTTAAGCACTTCACTCTTACAGCATACTAAATCATCATAAATGGTTACTAATAAAATTTGCCACTTTATTTTATTATCCCCCAGTAGAGAACACCACTGCTTAAAATTAAGTGCAGTGGCATGGCTCCTTGTAACAGCCATTGCTTTTCTACTACTGAACTTGCTGATCTTTAAACTACTGCACAATGGCCCTTTTACCATTGAGGTAACAAATAGATATGTATCCTGTTCATTCCATTCTATTAGTCAGCAAGCACTATATATATATATATATATATATATATATATATATATATATATATATATATATATATATATACACACACACACACACACAGACACACACAAAAACACATGCATACACACACATGCGCAGACAGACAGACAGACACACACACACACACACACACACACACACACACACACACACACAAACACTAACCTGAACATAAATAAAAGGTCATGCATCAAAGATCACAATCATCCATGTGGCTTATAATCCCCTCCCTACAGGAGCACTTTTGGCATGTCAAACAATATGCCCCAGTTAGGAAGAAACTAAAATAGCACTTACCTGAAAACAACAAATGTACCTGCTATCAGGACAATGCAGTAATCTTTATAATAACAGCATGAAAAAAGAGGTTATGTACTCACCATAACGTTGCATCTGTGTTCCCCATCTTCATTTATCCTTGACAGATGGGTTGGGTTCCAGTATCAGAACCAACTTGGCCATTACTACAGCTCGCGTCAGCCAAAAACTCTTGAGCTTCACCTCTACCCAGAATCCCTCTGTCTGTTACTTCAGATCAACTTTCCAGAAAGTATGCAAACATATGAAATATATATATATATATATATATATACATACACATACACACACACACAGGAAGTTAGCCAGATGGAAGCCTTATATACTGTGCTTGAATAATCATAATAATTCAAGGATATGTGATCCACTCCACCAAAAAATCTTAAAGGTCAGGGGATGGAAGGGAGGGAAGTCAAGGATAAATGAAGATAGACAGCACAGGTGGAATATTATTGTTGAGAGCATAACTTCTTTATCTGATCTTGTCAATCTTCATTTTATCCTTGACAGATGGGAGAAGTCCCCAGCTACCTAAAATCTTGGGTGGATTCATAGAAGAATATTCCTGAGCACCATCGAGCCAAAGGATGGTCTTCCCCTAGAGATCAAGTCCAGTTTATAATAAGTAATAAAGGTATGGGGAGAAGCTCAAGTAGCTGCTGCACATATATCATCCATTGAAGCTCTAGATTGGAAGACAGCTGAAGTGGCTTTAAACCTTGTAAAATGTTCTTTGATGGGCTTAGACAAGGTAAATTTATTCTTATCATAGATGAATGAAATGCAGTCGTTCAACCATTTAGAGAGCGTAGTCTTGCTGACTGCTTTGCCCAACTTGGTATTGGAAAAAGAAATAAACAGTTGACTTGATTGTCTTATGTCTTTTGTTCTGTGAAGGCAAAAATGGAATTTTTTATGGATACATAATAAATGCAAGGCATAAACCCCTTTGTTGAAATGATTTGGGAAAAAAACTGGTAAATGAATTGTCTGATTAATGTTAGCCTCTGATACTACCTTGGGAAGAAAGGAGGAATTTGTGTATAAAAAGACCTTATCCTTATGGAAAATCAGATAAGGAGGTGCTGACGACAAGGCCTGGATCTCTGAAATCCTCCTGGCAGAAGTAATGGCTACCAAAAGCAGTGTCTTCCAAGATAAAAACTTTAAATCACATTCCATGGAGGGTTAAAGGGAGAATGTATTATGGCTTGTAGTACTAAATTCAGGTCTCAAGGAGGAGTGGGATCTTTGAACATGGGTTTTAATAAAAGTGTGCCTCTTAGAAACAATTTACAAAGCCTGTGAGAAGCTAAAGAATGTTCTTCCAAACCGTTGCGAAAATGCCAAACTGCAGCCAATTGTAGTCGGTGGAAGGAGAAGCTCCAGCATTGAACAGATATGCTAAGAAATCTAAAACATATTCTATTGAAGCAGAAAAAAAATCAGTTAGCTTTTCATGGGCCCAAATTGTAAAATTCTTCCACTTACTTAAATATAGTTTTCTAGTAGAAGGTTTATGAGCCGACAAAAGGATGTGGTGTATTGGACAGGAAATATTAGGATGCCGGGCAACTAATGGAATTGGAGGAACCATGCAGTCAGCTTTAGGTTCAAAATGTCTGTGTGAACAAGACCATCTGGATGGGACAGAAGATCTGGTACTGGGTCCAGAATCAAAGGTTGTCGAATCAAGTAAAGCCAAAGAAAGGAGAACCAAGTATGCTGAGGCCAAAAGGGAGCAAGGAGGATTACCATACTTTTCAACCTGAGTGCTTTCTGTAAAAACTTTGGAATTAGAGATATCAGGAAAAGGCATACATGAGAGGTGAGTCTCTGGGTGACTTCCCCAGAGGGAGAATGAGGGTGAAGTAATTACTGGGAGGGAGGCAAACAGATCGCAGCAAGGTTGACCCCAATGATGGAATATCAACTTTCTCATTTCTAGATTGAGAGACCACTCATGAAGCTGAAGCATGCATCTACTCTGTTTGTTTGCAATCACATTGGAACTCCCCAGAAATAGAAGTTATGTCCTTACCATAACGTTCCATGTGGAGTGTTCATCTCGCCTTTGTTCTTACACATGGGTTCGGAGCCGATCCTCGGCTCCGTGCCGGCCGCTTGCAAGCTCTGCATCGAGAAGAAGCTCGAGACAATCTAATACCCACAATCCCCCTCTGCCTTTACCTCAGATCTAGTTTGCAAGCAAACCAGTCTCTAGAGAGAGCACACTCATGCTTACATTACATATGCACAGAAATAAGAGTCTATATATAAATATATATATAGACACATACACATATATATACATGTCAACTATGTACACAACATCTGCAAAGCAGAAGCAGAATGCCCCAGGCCAGGCACCAAAAAGGAACGTTCTTCTTAAGGGCGGGAGGGTGGGAATGTAAGAACAAAGGCGAGATGAACACTCCACATGGAACGTTATGGTAAGGACATAACTTCTATATGTGATAGTGTTCAATCTCGCCGTTTGTTCTTACACATGGGTAGCGTCCCTAGCTCTTTGTTCCTAAGGAACTCACGGAAGGACGTTCTTGAGCACAGTGGAACCAAAGGTTGCCCTGTCCCTAGAAACCTTGTCTACCTTATAATGAGAAATGAATGTATGTGGCTTAGACCAAGTAGCAGCCGCACAAATAGCGTCTAGTGGTAGGCGGGCTGCATGAGCCAGAGATGTAGACACTGACCTTGTGGAATGTCCTTTGGGTTTGTGTAAAAGAGTTTGATTTGAAGAATTATAGACATAGATTATACAATCCGTTAACCACTTAGAAAGAGTTCTTTTGGTAACCGCTAATCCTTTCCTGTTATCAGCAAAGGCCACAAAAAGTTGATCAGTTTTTCTGTGATCTTTTGTTCTATCCAAGTAAAACCTTAGTTGTCTGTGAACATCTAATTTGTGCAACATATACTCCATTTTGTTGGAGTGATTCTTGAAGAAGGTGGGTAATTCAATGGACTGATTAATATTGTTAATAGAACAAACTTTAGGGAGGAAGGATGAATTAGTTCGAAGAGAAACTCTGTCAGAGTGAAAGATCAAATAAGGGTGCTTGATGGAGAGAGCTTGAAGTTCAGATACTCGCCTAGCAGATGTAATGGCTACAAAAAAGAGAGTCTTCCAGGACAAAAATTTTAATGGGCAAGAGGAGGCTGGTTCAAAGGGGGGCAACATTAATTTAGATAACAACAAGTTTAGACTCCAAGGTGACGTAGGAGATCTAACTGGTGGTCTAATATGAAAAACCCCTTTTAAAAAGGCTTTACAAAGTCTGTGGGCCATAACAGGAGCCCCACATTCTTCCACATGGAAATTTGAAATGGCAGCCAATTGAACCCTTAGTGTGGCAGGAGAAGCACCCTGATGGAACAAGTCCATTAAAAACTCTAATATTTTATTCAAAGGAGCTATAAAAGGATCCACTTGCTGTGTATTCACCCAGAATACAAATCGCTTCCATTTACTAGAATATGTTTTAGTAGTGGAAGCTTTATGAGAAGCCACCAATATATTCTGAACTGCCGGCGAAAGAAGATCAGACCTGGCTAAGTTGGGAATTGGAGCAACCAAGCTGCTAGATGGAGGGACAAGAGCGCGGGATGGGGAGCCCCTGACGAGTGAGTCAATAGATCTGGCTCTGGGTCCAGAATCCAGGGTCCCCGAATGCAGTGTGTCTTCAGGAAGGGAAACCAAATTTGACGAGGCCAGAATGGGGCAATGAGGATTATTGTCCTGTGTAGGTTTCTGGCTTTCTGGAGAAACTTTGATATCAGGGGAAATGCGTACAGGAGTCCCGGGGGCCAATCGTGAATCAGTGCGTCCCTGGGGACTTCCCTGGAGGGTAATAGGGCAAAGTAGCTCCTGCATTTGGCGTTCATTGGAGGCAAACAGATCACAGGAAGGCTGGCCCCACGCGAAAAATCCTTTTCGCCACTGACTGTTTCAGGGACCACTCGTGCGGTAACAGAATTGCTCTGCTCAGCCTGTCGGCTATGACGTTGGATGACCCCGGGATGTGCGTTGCTATTAGAAAGCGACCCGTGGACTCCGCCCATTGCCAGATTCTCATGGCCTCTCTGCATAGCTGATAGGACTTGGTTCCCCCTTGCTTGTTTATGTACCAGACTACCGACATGTTGTCCATCTGAACTGCAATAGTTCCCAGAGGAAGAAGGGGAGCAAAGTGTTGCAATGCTAGAAACACTGCCCTCAACTCTAGAACATTGATGTGCAGATTGTACTCCAAATTGGTCCATTCGCCTTGGACTGTCTGTCCCTGAAAGATGCCCCCCCACCCTATCAGGGAAGCGTCCGTGGTCACCGTAACTGTAGGCGTGGGTAGCACAAATGGTCTCCCCTTGGAAAGGTTGCACATTTGAAGCCACCAGTTTAGGTGTGTTTTGCATGTGTTTCGTTATAAGAATCTCGTGTGTTAGAGGTAGTTGTTGGAACGACCATTGTGCAAACAGTAGCCATTGTAGGACTCTCATGTGCAGCCTTCCCAAGGGTATTGCAATAAGAGAAGCTGACATGAGTCCCAAAACCTTCAGTACCAGTTTTGCTGGAGATTTCCTGGACAAGAGAAGAAGACGTATGTGAGTCTGAAGTGATAGTATCCTTTCTGGAGGAAGTCTTAGAATTAACTGACGTGTGTTTAATTCCGCTCCTATGAACAAGATACTCTGTGATGGCTGAAGTAAGGATTTTCCGAAGTTTACGGAAATTCCTAGGTGAACACACAGTTGAAGAGTATAGTCTCTGGCCTGTAATAGTTGGCTGGGTGGTGGCAGAAAGGAGCCAGTCGTCCAGATACGGAAACACCTGGAATCCTTGGCGTCTCAAGTGAGACGCTACCACTGCCATGCATTTGGTGAAGACCCTAGGGGCTGAGGTCAGACCAAAGGGCAGGGCTCGAAATTGAAAGTGACTGGCCCCCAGCCGAAGCGCAAATGATCTCTGGATGCCCTGGCCATTTTGATGTGGTAGTATGCATCCTCCAGATCTATTGAGCACATCCAGTCGTCCTTCTGTAAGAATGGAAGGATCGATTGAAGCGTGACCATTCGGAACTTTTCTTTCTTGACGAAGGTATTGAGGTCGCTCAGGTCCAGGATGGGCCTCCAGTCCCCTGTTTTCTTTGGAACTAAAAAGAACCTTGAGTAAGTCCCAAATCCTTGCTGGTCCGCTGGGACTGGTTGGATGACTCTTTTTTCTAGCAGCTTTGAAATTTCTATAGCTGCTGGCTCTCGCAGATGGGGCGGTACATCTGGGAGTCTTTTCTTTGGAATGGGATGGGATAGAAAGGGTATGTTGTAACCTCTGGTAACCACGCTTTTTACCCACTTGTCTGTAGTTATATTTTGCCAGGCCTGAGGGTATAAAGCTAAGCGACCCCCGACTGCCTCCAGAGCAGGACAGTCGGGCCTCCTCTCAGGAGTGCTGGAAAAGTTTACCAGGGAGTGTATCCAAGTCACCTTGATGCTGCGGACCCCCTCTGCCGCCAGGGCGGCGTCTTCCACCTCTGCCCCCTCCTCTGCCTCTAGAAGGGGCATCACCCTGTGTGCCTGGGAAAGATCCTTGGGGTTTTCGAAACCACATTTTTCCACCACGTTGCCCTTTGGGGTACGGTCTGGTTGGGGTGGAAAAACGGACTCCGACAGCAGACAGAGTCTTTCCCTCCTGTTCACACCGGGTAAGGGTCTCCTTTACTTTGGGGCCAAAGAGAGTGGCACCGTCAAATGGGGCGTTAGTAAAGGAAGACTTGAAGGCTTCCACAAATGGAACATAAGCGCATCCAGGATTGTCTGCGAAGAGCAATCGCTGAAGCTGCTGCCCTACTTGAACCTTCGGCTGCGTAAGAAATCAGCCTCATGGACGAGTTCACAATGGATGTAAGGGTATTAAGTTGCGCTGTCACTTTCTCTGAGACAGCAGCATCTGTAGTACCCTGGAGGGTATCTCCCAACTCTTTGACTAGATCCCTCTGTAGTCGTGTAAAATGGGTCAAATAGTTCAGGGATCGCATGGAAAAAGCCGCTGAACTAAAAATGCGCTTCCCGTACCTGTCCATAGTCCTAGAATCTTTATTAGGGGGATGGACAGATGAGGAAGATTCCGACATCTCCTTTTCATGGCGCTGCCACCACCATAGCGTCCACTGGAACTCCTTTTGTTAAGTAGGTCTTGTCCTGAGGTGCAGCGATATATTTATTGGGTTTCCTTGGGACTGGTTCCACTGTGTCAGGAGCCTCCACGCCCTTGAGCAATAAGTTCCATTAATTCGTCAAGGCGGAGTGACCCAGGAGGAAGAAGGGCGAGCACCGAATGCCTTCAGCAAAACTGACTCATCCTCAGAAGGGGGAAGGGACTGCCAGTCACCTCTCTGTTTCAGGATCTCCAATATGTCCGAAAAGAGACATCTTCTGAAGGTGACTTAGGGACCCTTCTGACTCATCTAAGTCAGTATCGGATGTCAAGGATTCTTGTGGAGAATCCAAGTGTCTCCTCTTACACAATCTTTTCCTAGGGACTTCTTCGTGGGGAGCATCCGAAGAAGCCTCCGAGGAAGAGGGGGCACCCTCCAGGGGTGGCTGAGACACTGGTGCTCAACGCTTGGATGTGGCCGTGGGTGCAGAGGAGGATAACGGCCCTTTATGGGGAGGAGAGGTTGCTTCCACTGATGTGGTTGTCTGGGTAGACAACGCCTTCCTCATTAGGTCGAACGCCCGGTCCCGAATCGAAGAATCTCGGTTCGAAGAAATGGGAAGAATCCCGAAACAGGCACCGAAGGCATCGACCCGACGACGGAGCGAATCGATCCGCCCGAGGCCGAGGGAAGAATCGGAACCGAACGTCGGTTCGACTCGGCCCCGGAACCAAGGACAGATCGTCGGCTCCGAGACTCCGGTATCGGTCCGGAGTCGAGGTGAGAGGAACAGACCGAGAAAAGGACGGTTCTGGACCCAAGGGCTCCACAATCAGAAGATCAACCTCTTCCGGCTCCAAAGACTGGACAGGTCTCGGAGGAGGAATAGATGGAGACACTGGGAGGCCTTCAAGTTTCGACACCAACTGGGTGGAAACTGAAATAAGTTTGGACAGGGCCGAATGCTCCAATAACTTCTGCACCACACGATCCACATCGACATCGGAGAGTTTGGAAGAAGAACGGGTCGAAGGAACCGAAGACGGAGCCGACCTCAATAAAGTCGAAGGAGGGAGCTCCATCACCGGTTCCAAGACTCGAGGCTCAGGAACCGACACCAGTTGAACACTCGGCCCCGAAGTCTGTGGAACCGGTGATCTAACTTTACTCGAAGAGCTCGGAGCCGATGACTTGGGCTCCAACGTCTTCGATTCCTTCGAGGATTTAGATGCCTGGTCAGAAGCATCCAGAACCTCCTGAAAAGAAGGTTTTAATAATCCTCTGTCCATGAGTTTCCTGCACCTATCTGTCATGACCCTCCCACTAAAAGAGTGACAGATTGAACAGTCCTCTTGTAAGTGGAGAGGGCCAAGGCAGTAGACGCAGGAACTATGGTTGTCAGTCACTGACATTTTTTGGCCACACTGACAACGCTTAAAACCTGATTTCACTTTATCAGACATTTTACAAGTAAGATAAGAGTCAAGTCCAGTACAATAGTCAAATCCGGTGAAAAAAAGTCAAATCCGATTTAAATGTCAAGTCCGGTGTCAAATTTAAGTAGGGTTGGTAGGCCGCGAAAAACTCTAACCAATTAATAAACTTAACGGTACCGAGAATTCAACCTACTCAAACACACATCCACTCAGTATATCAACTAATCCTTTCTGTTATCTATGAGAACAAATTATCCAATAAAATATAACAAAAATAAGTTATATCTTAACTTAAGATGCTCGAGCTAGCTCCCAGCGATGCGAACGCAGCAGCGGCAAACTAGATCTGAGGTAAAGGCAGAGGGGGATTGTGGGTATTAGACTGTCTCGAGCTTCTTCTCGATGCAGAGCTTGCAAGCGGCCGGCACGGAGCCGAGGATCGGCTCCGAACCCATGTGTAAGAACAAACGGCGAGATTGAACACTATCACATTGTACATTGCTATTAGAAAGTGGTTGAAAGAGATCACCCATTGCCACACTCTGAGGGCTTATCAACAAAGGGGATAAGACTTGGTTCATCACTGCTTGTTGATGTACCAAACCACTGACATATTGTCTGCTTGAATTGCAATAGTCCCCTGAGGAAGAGCTGTCTGAAAGGCCTACAATGCTAGAAGCACCACTCATCTCCAGGACATTGATGTGCAAATTGGCCTCTAATGGGGACCAAGTGCTTTGGAAACTCTTGCCCAGATAACCCCCCCCCACCCTATCTGGGAGGCATCCATGGTCACTATGGCAGTGGGATCAAGAAGAACAAAGGGATAACCGTGAAGAATTTGTTTGGAATGAATCTACCAGAGAAGATCCGTTTTGCAGCAACTGGTGATCAGGACTTGATCTGACAGTGGTTGGTGAAAGATAGACCACTGGGAAGCTAGTAGCCATTGCAGAATCTTCATATGTAACCTGGCTAATGGTACTAGAATTTTAGAAGCTTCCATCAACCCTAGAGCTTGCAAGACTAGTCATGCTGGAGCCATCTTTCTGTGGATTATCTTTTGAAGTTGTACCACTATTCTCTGATGTCATTCTGGAGGAAGTGATGCTATTGCTGTTTGAGTATTCAGAGGATTCAGAACTGCCCCTATAAATTCTAAATTTTGTGTAGGGGTTAAATGTGACTTTTCTAGATTTACTGTAATTCCCAGGTGGGTGCAGATGTCGAGGGTATAATCTCTGGCCACCATTAATTGATGCTTGGTTAAAGCGGTTATGAGCCAGTCGTTCAAGTACGGAAATACTTGGAATCCTTGCAGTCTCAAGTCTGCTGTTACTACTGCCATGCACTTGGTGAACATCCTGGGGGCTGTAGTGGAACCAAAGGGCACAACTTTGAATTGGTAATGACTGGCTCCCAGCCAGAAGTGGAGGAACTTTCTGGAGAGTTTGTCCATCTTTATATGGTAACACGCATCCTGAAGGTGTACTGAGCACATCCAGTGGTCTTTTTTCAGAAAGAGGAGAATATACTGTACAGTCACCATCTGGAACTTTGTTTGCTGAATATATTTGTTCAGCACACTGAGATCCAAAATTGGTCTCTAGTTTCTTGTCTTTTTGGCACTAAAAAGAATCTTGAGTAGGTTCTGGATCCTTTCTGGTCTGGTGAGACTTTTTGGATGACTCTTTTGTCCAGCAGTTTTTGAATTTCTTGCACTGCTGAATCCCTCTGATTGGGTGGAATATTGGGGAGTTTCTTGAGTACAGTAAGATGGTGAGAAAAAAGGGAATGATATACCCTCTGGATATAATCTGTTGCATCCAGGAATATCTTATGTTTAGCCAGGTGTTTAGGTGCAAGGACAAACATCCCCCAACTGCCTCCAGAGGAAGACAATTGGGCATCCTTTCAGGAACGTTAAAAGGGCTTCCCTGGAATGAAATCTTTGAAGCCCTAGTTTTGCAGACCACCTCTGCTGTGAGGGTGGCGTCTTTTGTTTTGGTTCCCCCTCTGCCCCTGGGGAAACTCCCTCCAAGTGCGTCTTGGAAAGGCCCTTGGTATTTCTTGAACCACATTTTTCCACTGCTCCTCTGGCTCCTAGAGAAGGACCTTTGGTGGGATGGAGAAATGTATGCACACAGCAGAAAGGGTCTTGCCATCCTTCTCACACCTGGATAAGTATCTTTTTCCTTAAAGCCAAACAAGGATGTTCTGTCAAAGGGAGCATTGGCAAAAGAAGACTTGAATGGTTCTGCAAAGTCACATAGGTGCATCCAGGCATGTCTTCTTTTGGCTATGCCTGTACCTGCTACTCTAGACGTCCCTTCGGCTGTATAAGTGATCAGCCTTATGGATTAATTGGACAGAGACTCCAGGGTGGCTAACTGGGAAGCCACTTTCTCTTGGGCTCTCTCAACTACAGCGCCTGCCAGTGTGTCTGACAACTCTTTAGATACCATTGGAGTCTGGGGAAAGGTGCCAAAAAATTCAAGGACCTTATGGTGAAGGTCAATGAAGCATAGACCCGCTTTCCAAATCTGTCCATAGCCCAATACTCCCTGTTGGGTGGATGGACAGAGAAGCTCTCCTCAGCAAGTTCCTTTTTAGTGGTGGCTGAAATGACCATTGCATCGACAGCCAACCCCTTAACCCAAAACTGTTTATTTCTGGGAGTGGAAGGTATCTTATCAGGTCTTTTGGGAATGGGCTTGATGGTGTCTGGAGCCTTCTACAACTGCTGTGAAATCAACTGAATGGGTTCATTAGTGGGTGGTGTCACCCAAGAGGTAGATGGGCAGGTGCCAAAAGTATGCAGGTAAACAGATTCCTCAGAGGAAGGGTTTTGGGACTTCCAGCCACCCCTCTGTTTTAAAACTTCCAGGATGTCTCTAAATGAGACATCTTCAGAAGGTGACTGTGGGGACCCTTCCCCCTCATTAAAATTCATGTCTTCGGTGACTGATCCCTGGGGGAATCCAAGTGCTTCCTCTTGCACTTCTTTTTCTGAATGACCCCTCTCAGGGGGATAATCTGGGGAGGTATCTGAAGATGACAGTACCTAAGCCTGTGACACCTGAGGTTTCAGCTCCTGCTGCCTGAGTGGAAAGGAAGGAGAAATAACTGAACTAGAGGGGGTACCTTTTCCAAATGGGAATATGCTGACCGAGTCTCTGCAAAGGAAAGGGCCCTTTGCATAGCCTTAAAGGCCAGCATCCCCCTGAAGAGGGAAGGGAGCTCAGAACTGAGAAAGACTGCCTTGGAACCAGGGTCACTCCCCACTCAGATTAACTGACCCTCGAGACCGAAACTGGAGCCGAACTAACTGGACCCAAAGCTCTGAGGAGCAGGGATGGCTCTGAAAAACCTGGAGTCAAGACCTGCCCCCCAGAACTGACAGGGTAGCTATGGCTCCGGGAAGTCTCCAGTTCAGAGATAACCAAAGAACTCAGGGTATCTACTGGTGCCAAAAAAACAAACTCTGGTGTTGGTACAGTCAGTGTCAGGAGATCTGGAACAGAGGACTCTAAAACCTTTGAGGAGGTTAGAGGAGTAGTAGTTAATGGTGTGAAGGAAGTTTTGGTACCAAGACCCGAAGGGGGCCTGAAATCCCTCTAGCCCATAAAATTTTATTCACTAGCCTCTCCATGTCAGGTACTGGCAGACTTTTGGTGGAGTGGACCGATGATGTAGAAGGAAACTTAGGCCTCTGCAAAAACACTTCAGAGAGCTCCCCAACAAAAGGGTTAATTGAAGGTGAGTATGTAGTTCTAGGCAATGTAGTTTTAGTAGGTGACTCAGTAGTAATTTCTTGTACTGAGGCCTTCGACGTCAAAGGGTTCAAAATGACAGTCAGTGCTGGAATGGCCTTTGGCACAGGAGTGCCTGCAGCAGATGCCTGTGGTTGCATGGAAACTTTCAGAACCCAGGACTTCAAATTTTTTTGCTTTTTGAACAGATGGGGAGGTCAGAAACGAGAGACTCCATTTCTTACTTTTTTCCAGAGAAGACGAGGATGAAGGAGATGAGATCTGTCTTTGCTTTATCTGAAGAAGATAAGGCTTCACCAAAGCCAGAAGGAAGTAGTCCTTTTAATAAGTTTTTTTACGCCTTTCAACCAGAGCCTGGTGGCTAAAGGCATGACAAATGCTGCAGTCTTCCTAAAAATGGTGTAGAACAAGACAAGATACACAGAGTGAAAATCTGACTAGGGAATTTTATGGCTACACTTCTGGCATTTTTTTGAAACCAGATGGGGCCTTACCCTTGTCAAAAAGAATAAAAGAGGCTAGAGAAAAAAGCTACTGAAAAATATCACACTACAAGGAAAAGAGTATTATTTTTTAAATATATTTTTGAATATATTTAAGGGAAAGAAAAGGGGAAAGAGACTATCAACAATGATACTTGTAGAAGTACACAAGTGGGCACAGAGATGGGAAAAAAAACTATGAGAGAGAGAGAGAGAGAGACAGAGAGATAGGGGGAGAACTAACAATGATAGCAGGAAATACACCAAACGTGTAAGGAGAAAATGCATCAACGATGATACTTAAGAAATACACAGTGTAAAAAGAAAGGATTAAATGGAAAGGAAGCAGAAAATTGTAAGAATAGGATAAAAAATTTACCTTAACCCACAAACGCTCAAGAGTAGTAGCTAGACGCGACCGTTTCAGAAAGCGGCAAATGAGATCTGAGGTAATTGAGAGAGAAGGATTCTGGGTAAAGGTGAAGCTCAAGAGTTTTTGGCTGGTGAGAGCTGTAGTAATGACTGAGTCGGTTCTGATATCGGAACTGAACCCATCTGTCAAGAATAAAATGAAGATTGATGACATCAGAGCAAAAGTTATGTACTTACCATAATACTAGATCCATATTGTCTCATTTTCGTCCGGTTCAACATTTGAGTAGTTGGATGTGACTGGATCTGACCTCAGCGCCTTCTGCCAGAGCTTTGGATTAAAGACTCTGACTCCTCCCTTATCCACAATTCCCTCCTTCTGTCTGAATTACCTCAAATCAAGTTTACTGACTGTTTCTAATCATACAGAAACCTATCTTGATACTAACAAGAACTATCATGCAATAAAATAACTTTATTAAGCATGCTAAGCTTGTAATGATGATCTTAAACAGACAGTGTATTAGTTGAGATCTGTCTGAGAACCAGAAGACTGTATATGGCAATTTGGAAGTGGGAAGGTGGGAGGGATGTTGAACCAGACGAAAATGAGACAACACAGATCTATTGTTATGATAAGCACATAACTTTCCAATCCAATGTTACCTATTTTTGTCTGATTCAACATTTGGAAGAGATTCCCAAGCTGCCTGAAAAGGGCCTGGTGGTCCTGAGAATGGTAGAGCCACAGGATGTGTGTGCATTAGAATGCACATCCATCTTGTAATGAGATATAAAGGTGTGAACTGTTGACCATGTTGCTGATGCAGATGTCATGAATAGAAACTCTCTTCAAGAATGCTGTAGAGATAGCAACTGATCTAGTGGAATAAGCTTTTGATTTTGAGTGTACAGATAGCCCATGAGATTTATAAAGAAAGGAAATGCAGTCTGCCAGCCACATAACATTTGACACGTTGTCCAAATTTTGTTTTGGAAAAGGAGATAAACAGTTGATCTAATTTTGTAATATCTTTGATACAGTGTAAATAAAATTTAAGTTGTCTGTGAACATCTAATGTATGCAGTATATGTTTTCCTTTGCTAGAGTAATTGGGGAAAATACTGGCATGTCAATGCATTTATGCATATTTGCTTAAGATGATACATTTGGGAGAAAGGTAGCTTTCATTTTCAATAATTATCTGTGGAAGATGAGAAAGGTTTGCTTGCATGAAAGAGCTTGTACTTCTTATCTGGTCTCGCTGGGACCGGACCTTAGGCTGGATAAACGAATGGCAGATTAATCAGAAAAAGCTTTACAATAAGTTACTCTTATCAACCTGGCATTTCGGATCATCTCGGCTTATCGTTTTACTCTTAAAATGTTAAAATATTGAAAAAAAATGAACTTGCAAGTTCATTTTTCTTTCAATATTTTAAGAGTCAAACGATAAGCTGAGACATTCTGAAGTGTACAGAGGCTGCAGAAGTGTTGTTCTTCTCTGTCTATTGTTACGACCGGTTAAAGCAGAGTTCGGGTAAAGTGATATCGGATAAGAGGGAGTCTACTGTAATTCTAAAACTCGTCTAGTGGAGGTAATGGCAATCAGGAAGACAATTTTATAAGAAAGAAACTTCAAGTCAGCTGATGCTGCAGGCTCAAAAAGTTTCAGAGTGACTGAAGTAACAATGTAACATCACATGGAGGAACTGGTTCTTGAATGGGAGGCCTCAGTAAAAAGGTTCCGCTGAGGAAAGCTTTTGGTATCCTCAGAGAAGCAGTGGAAGAATCATTATTGCCTGTGTGAAAATTTGAAATGGCAGTCAGTTAAACTTTGATGGTAGAAAAACTGAAACCCTGGTGAAAATAGTTCTGAAAGAAATTCGAGTATTGATGGGAGAGAGGCAAAAAAAGAGTCTAGTCCTTTTGAAGATGTCCAAATAGAAAATCTTTTCCATTTGTTTTAATAAGTCTTTTTAGTTGACTGTTTTTGAGAAGAAATTATGTGGACTACTGGAGACAGCCTGGCATCTCTGGCTATTGTTAAATTTGGAGAAACCATGTGGCTAGTTTTAGGGTTTGTAGGCCTGGTAGAGGCATCCCAGATGGATGACTCAGGAAGGAGGCCAAAGAAAGGGTAACCAAACCTGCCAGGGCCAGAATGGGGCAATGAGGATTATTTTGGTCTTGCACCCTGTGGCTTCCTGCATAAATTTTGTCAAGAGAGGTATTGGTGGGAATGCATACAGGAGACCTGGGGGCCAAGTATGGACTAGGGCATCTCTCAGTGACTGCCCCTGTGGAGATATGAGGGCAAAGTAACTGCTGCATTTGTTGTTGAGGTATGTGGCAAAGAGTTTGCAGCAAGGTTGGCTCCAGTGGTTGTAAATTTCCATTGCCATCATTTGTTTGAGACTACTTATGAAGTACTAGAATGCACCTTCTCAGTTTGTCTGGTAATACATTTGATGTCCTGGGAATGTGCATTACTACAAGGATGTGATGGGAAGACATCCGCCATTGCCAAACTTACATTGTCCCCTGGCAAAAAGGATATCAACATTTTCCTCCTTGTTTGTTGATGTACCATACCACTGGCATATTGTTTGTCTGGATAGAAATCACACCCTTGGGTAGGTAGTCCTGGCAAGCCTGCAGCTCCAGGAGGACTGTTCTTACCTCCATGATACTGATGTGAAGTTTGACCTCAGCAGGTGACCATGTCCCTTGAACCATTTTCTCCTCAAAATGCCCCCTGCCCTTGAAGGGAGGCATCTATGGTTATTGTGGCTGTGAGGGATTAATGAATAGAAGGATTTCTCTTCTTCCACTTGTAGAGGGGTTATCCACCAACTTATGTGGTTTCTGCATATTTGAGTGTGAAAGATTCTTGCATGGAGGCTCAGCATTCATTGTAACACTCTCATGTGGTAACTTGCTAGTGATACTAAAGTGTTGGTAAAGGGCATCAGGCCTAACAGATGCAGAATCAATCTTGCTTGTGGACAGGCATGCTGTACAACCTGAATAGCTAACCATCTTAATAATAGAACTCTTGATGTGGGAAGTTGTTTGGCAGTTTGATGAATGGTACTGATTTGACATCCAGTGAGTTCTATTTGTTGAGTAGGGGGCAATTTGCTCTTTGCTTGATTAACAGATATTCCTAACTGGTTTACAAGGTAAAGCAGGAAACCTTGGTGCTTAAGTAGCAGTTAGGAGCCAATCATCCAGATGTGGGAAAACATGGATCCAATGCAGTTGTAAATGAGCTGCTACTACTGCCATAATCTTGGTGAACACCCAGGGGGCTGTGGTGAGACTGAATGACAGGCCTTTGAAACAGTAATGATTGGCTCTCATCCAGAAATGGAGAAATCTTCTGGATTAACTTTGAATCATTATATGGTAATATTCATCTTGGAGATCTACAGGGCACATCCAATTATCCTTCCTTAACAGAGCTGGAATTTTCATCTGTTTTACAAACTGATTGAGGTGGCTGAGGTTCAATATTGGCCTGACATCCCCTGTCTTTTTTAGAACTAAAAAGAACCAGGGACATATTCTGGAGTCTAACTGGTCTGGGAAGACTTGTTGGATGACTCTCTTTTTTCTAGCCACTTTGGAACTTCTGTTGCTGCAGATTCCAACTGACTGGATAGTGTATTGGGAATCTTTAATCTTTTCTTTGGAGGATACAAAGTAGGTATGGTATAGCCTCTGGGGATTATGCATAACACCCATGAAGCTGAAGAAATGATTTGCCAGGCTTGTGAGTATAAGGTTAAGCACCCCCCATAAATGACTCCAAAGTGCAGCAGCCAGGTAACCCTTCAGGGGCACTGGTAGGGTTTCTAAGTGAAGGGAGCATGGAAACCCTGATTCTGTGGTCCACCTCTGCCACTGGGGTGCCTTCCATTCAAGCTGCCTTCTCCTCTACCCCTTGGAGGCCTATCCTCAGGATTATCATGGTGAAAACCCTGCGATTTCATGAACCACATTTTCTTACCTCCCCTTTGATTCCTGGAATATGATATTTCTGGAGTGGAGAAATGTATTTCTACAGCAAACAGGGTTTTGCCATCTTGTTCACTCCTGGTAAGCATCTATTTTAATTTTGATCCAAACAGTGTGAGACCATTGAAAGGGGTATTAATGAAGGACACCTTGAAGCTGTCTGCAAAGTTGAAAGCCACATCCAGGCATGGTGATGCATGGTAATCCCTGTACCAGCTGCTCTTGCTGTACCATCTGCTGTATTTGATAGCAGACACATGAAAAGATTAGAAGTCAATTTTTGGGTAGACATTTGGGCATCCACTCTTTTGGACATTCGGCGGTAAGTTACCTGAAATAGACTTGGATATCTCCTTAATCAAGTCCCTTTGAAAGGGATTCAAATGAGCAAGCTAATTCAGTGTCCTAAGTGCAAAAGTTGGTGAAGCAAAAGTCCATTTTCCTAGCCTGACCAAAGCCCTCGACTCTGTTAGGGGGATGAAGAGAAGAACTCTTCTCAAACAGTTCTTTCTTTGTTGGCACTGCTACCACCATGCTATCTACTGGAGATCCTTTAGACCAGTGCTTTCTATCTTTTGGAGCTCCTAGGATTCTGTCTGTTTTTTATGGATTGACTCTGTAACATCAGAGTCCTTCCCTGTCCTCTGTGCCATAAGATCTATCAATGCACCAGGAGGGGGAACTACCCAGGATGCAGATGAGAGAGCTAAAGGCTTCAAGGAGCAAATGCATACAAAGAAGTTTAAGTGGATCACCCCCTTCTACATCATCAACTCTACAATGTCCCCAAATGTGAAGTCTTCAACAGGGATCTGGGGGATACTTCTCCCTCCTCTAAATCCATGTCCTGAGTGACAGACTCAGGAGAGGAGTCTATCTGCTTCCATTAGCATGTCTGTTTTCTAGAGCATGTCTCTGAGATTCTGGTGGAAGCAGAGTGTAATCAGACTGGGAACTTAACTGTCAAGCTCTGTCAAAGCCTATGGGTTCTGACTGTCCTTGTCGACCCGAACGAGAGGTAAAAGGCATAGCTTCCACTGGGTGTCAGGATAGATCTGAACTTGGTGAACACACCTGCTTTCTTTGTCCAGCCAAGGCCCTCTCCAGAGCCTAGAAAGCTGATTCTCCCACTGTAGCTGAGGATGTACTTCCTCTGTCAACTGATTCAGGAAGCTTCCCTGCTACAACAAAGAGCAGTTCTGAGGAGGAACTTGGACCATGAGCTGTCAAGTGCACAGGCACTGAGGGGGACAGATGCCTCTGAGAACTTTGGGGTCAACTCCACCGTTGCTGCTGTGACACAGACACAGGCTCCAGGACTCGTCTCAACCTGATAACATCTGAACCAGTGGGAACCAGACCTGAGTATTGAACCAGTATTGGAGCAAAGTGTGACAGGGTCAAAGAACCTGTTCCTGGACCTCCTCTGGGGGTTGGTACCAATAGGACTCCCAGATGGATCTGTGTCCTCAAATTATTTTTCATCATTTGGTCAACTTCCATTTCTGAGAGGCTTCTGGTGGATCATCCCGACCTCAATGAAGAAGATATTGATGTGGGTCTACAGGGTAATTTATGTTGCAGGATCGGTGAATGTAGCCAGGGGCTTACCTGCTCTGGAGAAAAGGTAGCTCTAGAGGTGTGGGTTCAGACTAGACTGGCAGGTGGATCTGGCTGCATCAAATTTTTTGGTATTGGACCTCACAAACTGGACAGATCTGGAGACCATGTTCTTTATTCTTCTATTCTCTTCTGATCTCTTATCTTGAGTTCTTTTTTTAAGACTTCTCTTTGTGTTTTTCTCTAGGTCTATTCTTATCTTTCTCTTTCTCCTTTTCAGTACTTGGAGAAGCAGATGTAGGTCTTGCTTCAGAAGACATTGTGGAAGCCCCTGTCTGTGCAGAAGGCAAATCCTTGATTATTAGTTTTTCCCTCCTACCATGAATGGTTCTGGTCCCAAAAGCAGCACAAATTTTACAATTTGCCTGAAGTTGAGAGGCACCCAAGCAGTAACTCCACAAGGAATGGGGATCTTGCGTCCACAGGCTGAATACTTTGTAAAGCATGATGGTCTGTCTGATAACAGAAAAAATCTATACACAGTATAAGAAAAATATCACTACTATATTATATATATGAATATAGGGATCAGTTGTCATGATGGTTAAGGTCTTCCCCTCCCATGCACATTGATCCTGACCTTCCAGCCAATGCTTGTTTAGAGTTTGCATGTTCTCCCTGTGTCTCTGTTAGGTTCCTCTCACCCGTGAAAAACATGCTGTTTCCATCTCATACTCACCAATGAATGGAGCTGTGGGCAGCAGCACAGACTCTACATGGTGACTTATAGAGGGAAGAGTTGTATAGACCAACCACTTTGGGCATCTACTGGGGTGCACAGTATCCTCTAGATAGGAGATCACAGACTGCATGCCGAGGCAGGTCTAACCACTCAATATAAAATATGGCTCTAGACAATTTGGCCATTCTGACTAAAGTTGTTAAATGGGCCAAGGACCCATGCTAATGGCAGGAGGGGTGTGTGTGCCCCTATTGGCCAGTGTGTGTCCATCATAAACTCAGCAGCCCTGAGTCAATAAGTTACCGGCCAGCCAGTGTCCAGACTGGGTTACCTGGAATAGCTCAGTTGTGTAAAAGCTGGACATAAAACCAATCAATTTGCCAAACACGAACTAGGAATTGCTACAATCAGTGTAGGTTCACTGACAGGATGCAGCTTGGAAGTGGATGATAGCTGGTATGGAGGAGGCTGGACTTCCTATGTATCCAAAGATAAGATGGAAGGGTAGAGCAGCAAGGTCACTTGGCTTGGGATCCAAAGGCTACTACTCTGAAACAGGACAGGCTAGAAATGCTGTGAGAAATGTGTTGAGTGAGAGGCTTCAGAAAGCAATCAGGGATGTCATCAGACTTAGTGACAGACTCATGGCAATCAGACTCCAGTGTAATGATAGGGCAGTATTCATAATTTCAGCCTATGTGATAGTAAGGAAAAGAGTGCATTCAGGCAGCAGTTGCAGAAAGTACAGTTGTGTACTCTTACCATAAATGTAGATGGTTGAGTGTATTCACTGTTGCAGTCATCAAAATTGGGTTATCTGCCTGCAGGTAGCCCTCAGTTGGCCCAAATACCAGTGTCTTGGGATTTCTGCATCGGATGCTGCCGCTTCTTCCATGATGTCAGATCGTCAAGGGTATAAAACAGGCAGCCGACGCCATTACATCAGTTTTTCTTGCCCCAGATGTCAGGAGCCCCCCCAAATAGGAAATTAGTATATGGTGTGGTACACCACCAGTAAAAAGTAAATACCCCTGCCATAAAAAATGGCCATATAGAGGATAGGTAGAAAGGATAGAGAAAAACAGGGGGCTGGAGGGAGGGAAACCAGGACTGCAACAGTGAATACACTCTAACATCTACATTTATGGTAAGTGTACACAACTGTACTATGTTCTTCGTGTTTCACAGTTGCAGTCATCACACATGGGTTGATTTCCAAAGCTGAGGAAGGGTGGAGACATTCAAGAGGAGTTAGGGCTGGCTAGCAGGCCTTGTAAGACTGCTGTAGCAAATCCAGTTCCGGATTTAGAAAAAATAGGTAAGTGGCAAAGCTTGGTGAAGGTGTGTACAGAAATCCAGGTTGCAGCTTCCAGAATGTCCCTGGGTAGGGACTCCCCTGACAAATGCTGTAGAGGTGGAAGTAGCCCTAGTGGAATGTGTTCTGATCCCCTGTGGAGTAGGTTTTCCATGGTGCTTGTAGCAGAAATGGATGCAGTGTGCTATCCACTTGGAAATGGTTTGCTTTGAAATGGCCTTGCTGCCCCTGTAGCAAAGCTGACTAGCGGTTGGTCAGATTTCATGAAAGGTTTAGTCCTGTCAAGGTAGAACCTGAGCTGTCTGTGCACATTCAAGGAGTGCAGTATCCTCTCCCCTTTATTTTGAGGATTAGGGAAGAAGGTTGGCAAATGGATGGCTTGGTTTAGAGCCACACTGGAAACCACCTTAGGCATAAAGGATGGGTTAGCCCTGAGGGAAACCCTGTCAGTATGGAAAATAATGAAGGGTTTCACAGCCATTAGTGCCCGTAACTCAGACACTCTTCTAGCTGAGGTTATGGTTAAAAGCAAGGCTGTTTTTCAAGAAAGGAATTTTAACTCTGCTGAAGCTGCAGGTTCAAAAGGGGGGACCGTGAGCTTTTCCAGGACAAAGTTAAGGTCCCAGGCAGGGATGGGTGCTCTCCTAGGGGACCTTCAGTTGTTAGCCCCTCTAAGAAACTGTTTGATGAGAGGGTGATAGAATAGAGGTGGCTCAGTATTATAATGAGCTGAGATGGCAGAGGCATGAATCATGATGGAGGAGAAGAATAGGCCTCTGTGGAGTAGCTCTGCTAGGTAATCAAGGATTTGAGGTAAGGAGGGCATAGCTGTGTCCTTTCCTTGAGACTGACTCCAAGAGCAATATCTTTTCCACTTTTCAGCATAGGATTTTCTAGTACTAGGCCTTCTGGCCTCAAGAATGACGTCCAGTACCTGCTTGCTGAGGGTTGCTGGTGGAGTATCCAGGGGATAAGTCAGGCTGCAAGGTTTAGGGTTTGCAGCTGTGGATGCAAAATCTGTCCCTCCTGCTGAGACAGCAGGGAAGGAGTCTGATGAAGATGCCAGGGTGGCACTGTTGTCAGACTGCGTAAGAGTGGGTACCAGTGCTGGCATGGCCAATCTGGGGCAATAAAAATTGCCCTTGGGCTGTCCTGTCTGATTTTGAATAGTACCTTTGAGAGGAGGGGCAGAGGGTGAAAGGCATACATTGAGAGGTTTTGCCATTTGAAGGATAAGGCATCCACCTTCCAGGCCCTGCTGTGAGGGTTCCTGGTGCAAACTTTGCTCAACTGGTGGTTCTCGGGAGAGGCAAAGAGGTCCACCTCTGGATTAGAAGGTCGAAGGGTGTTGGGCTCCAATTTCCACTCATGTGGGTCCAGGAGATTTCTGCTTAAGTCATCTGCCAGTGAATACTGTTTCCCAGATGCACTTGGTTGCTCAAGGCTGTGTTCCACAGGGCCATGGCTAACCTGCAGAGTGGGTAAGAATGGGTTCCCCCCTGTTTGTTTATGTACCACATAACTGTAATGTCTGTTTTTATCAGCAGCTGTCCTGGAAGGATTAGGTATTTGAAGGCTGTCAGCTAACATCTCTTTTTGATTGATGTGCAGGAGAATTTGTCCTGGGGTCCACTTTCCCTGAATGCATTTGCCTGCCATGTGAGCCCCCCATGCATAGTCTGATGCATCTGTAGTCAGGGTTTGGGCGGCGAGGGGTTGAGTGAAAGGTGGTCTCTTGTTGTGGTTGCATGCTTCTGCCCACCAAAGGAACTCTGCCCTTAGACAAGGAATGACCGGAAAAAGAAGTTATGTCTTACCATAACGTTCCATCTGTATTGTTGATCCTCATTCAGTCATTACGCACGGGTATCGGTTCCGAGCTTGGAACTGAGACGGCCATTTTCCAAGCTCGCGTCAGCTACAAACTCTCGAGCTAAACTCTTACCCACAATCCCCCTTCTCCCTGTTACCTCAGATTGAGTTTGCAAGTCAAAGAAGGTAGAGGCTACCTCTGGTCAAATAACCTAAGAGAACTGGATAGTGAGATCCACTAGAAACCACAGGAGGGGGAAGGAGGGAGGGTCATAATGACTGAACGAGGATCAACAATACAGATGGAACGTTATGGTAAGACATAACTTCTTTATCTAATATTGTTAATCCTAGTTCATTCCTTACACATGGGACAGAGTCCCCAGCTACCTCTATTCCTGGGAGACTCTCATGGAAGGACATTCCTGAGCACCATAGAACTGAAAGATGCTCTTCCCCTGGAGGCCAAATCCAATTTGTGATGATTGATGAAGGTATGAGGCGTAGCCCAAGCTGCAGCTGCACAGATGTCATGTAAAGAAGCTCTGGTATGGAAGGCAGCAGAAGTTGCCACCAACCTTGTTGAATGAATTTTCATGGTAGCAGGCAACGAGATATTACGTTCTGTATAAATATAGGTCACACAGTCCTTCAACCATCTAGCTAATGTGACCTTAGCAACAGCAGATCCTAATCCAGGTCCAGAAAAGGCCAAAAATAACTGGTCAGATTTACGAAAGGGTTTAGTCCTGTTTAAGTAAAAATGGATTTGCCTGTGTATATCTAGGGTATGTAGGCAATACTCTCCTCTGTTTGAATGATTGGGAAAGAAAACTGGCAATTCAATGGCTTGGTTAATGGACATTTCAGAGATCACTTTAGGCAGAAATGACGGATTAGTTCTCAGAGACACTCTATCTCTATGAAAAATCAAGTATGGACTCTTGATACATAAGGCTTGAAGTTCAGAAATACATCTGGCAGATGTAATAGCAACAAAAAACAAGGTTTAAATACTTGAGGTCACAAGAAGAGGCTGGTTCGAAAGGTGACATTGTCAGAGCTTGTAGAACTAATGATAAATCCCATGGTTTAATAGGTTCTCTAAAAGGTGGCTTCAGATGATTCACACCTTTTATGAAGGTCTTGCACAATTTATGAGACATGAGAGGAATCTTGTACACCCTCATGAAAATTAGAAATTGCAGCCAAATGAACTCTAATGGTAGAGGCGGATAGACCTGATTGAAATAGGTTGGCCAGATAGTCTGGTATTATCGACACTGGTGCTGAAAAGGGGTCTACTTGTTTATCTTTCAGCCAACAGATAAATCTTTTCCACTTGCTCTGATAAGTAATTCTAGTGGAAGACGTATGAGAAGCAATGAGAATATCACGTACTGGTAAATAAAGATCATTCTGCCTGGCAATCAAGGGAATTGGAGTAGCCAAGTCGTGAGCTTCAGGCTGTTCAAGTTGGGATGAATCAGGTTCTGTGGATGTGAAATCAACTCCGGGGTTGGATGGAGAATCCATGGTCGATCTAGTAGGTGAGGCCAGAGGAACGGGAACCAAATCTGTCGAGGCCAAGATGGTGCTATGAGGATCACCTTGCTCTTCAACTGATGGGCTTTCTTCAGAAACTGGGGAATGAGAGAAAAGGGTGGAAATGCCTAAAGAAGACCTGAGGGCCAGTCGTGGACTAGAGCGTCCCTGGGTAACTGTCCCGGAGGGGAAAACAGGGCGAAGTAGTTGCTGCATTTGTAATTGGACGGGGATGCAAAGAGGTCGCAGCAAGGATGGCCCCAGGGGTGGAAGACCTCTGCCGCTATCAAGGGATTCAGGGACCACTCGTGAGGTTGAAGAATGCACCTGCTGAGTCTGTCTGCTATCACACTGGAACTCCCGGGAATGTGCGTTGCTAGAAGAAAACAGTTGGTAGCCATTGCCCATTGCCATATCCTCATGGCCTCTCGACAAAGGGGGCAAGATTTTGTTCCACCTTGCTTGTTGATGTACCAGAGCACCACCATGTTGTCTGACTGAATCGCAATTGTCCCAGATGGCAGCAGGAGATGGAATGCTTGCAATGCCAGAAGCACTGCCCTCAACTCTAGAACATTTATATGCAGATGGGCCTCCAGTTCGGAGCAAGTGCCTTGAACTGTCTGTCCCTGACATAGCCCCCCCCCCACCCCATCAGGGAGGCATCCGTGGTCACTGTGGCCTTGGGTTGCTGGGGGGAGAAGGGACAAGACCATTGTGAGAGATTGTGTGTCACCCACCAATTTAAATCCTGTTTGCACCTGTGGGTTACATGAATCATGGCTGAAAGGGGATGTTGAAAAGGGTACCATTGGGAGAGCAGTAGCCATTGTAGAAGCCTCATGTGAAACCTGGCCATGGGAACAATGGTGATGGAGGCTGCCATGGAACCCAACAGCTGTAGAACTGAGTGAGCTGTGGATGTTTCCTTTGAAAGGATTGGAAGTAGTTGTTGCTTTATCCTTAGAATTCTGTGCTCTGGAATAGCAGCTCTGCAGTTTTTTGTGTCCAACCTAACCCATATGAATTCTGTGGACTGAGATGGGGTGAGATTGGATTTTTGCCAGTTTATGGTTATGCCTAGCCTTTGAGCAACGAGGAGAGAGTATGACAGGGCTTTTTCCAGTAGATGTCTGGTGGGGGCAGAGATGAGCCAGTCGTCTAGGTATGGAAACACCTGGAATCCTTGAAGTCGCAAGTGAGCTGTGACAACTGCCATGCACTTTGTGAACACTCTGGTGGCTGTAGAGAGTCCGAAAGGCAGTACTCTGAACTGGTAGTGACTGGCTCCCACAAGGAAGTGCAGATATCTTCTTGATGGCCTGTCCACCTTTATGTGGTAGTACGCATCTTGAAGATCTATAGAGCACATCCAATTGTCTTTTTCCAACAGCGGGAGGATAGACTGTATTGTGACCATCCAGAATTTTTGTACTCTCACAAACTTGTTCAATACACTGAGATCCAAAATTGCTCTCCAGTCCCCAGTTTTCTTTGGCACCAAAAATAGTCTTGAGTAGAATCCGGATCCTATCTGGTCTGGAGTGACTATTTGAATGACTCTTTTTCTTAGCAGCTTTTCTATCTCTAGTGCTGCTTCTTCCCTTTGACTGGGTGGAACGTCGGGAAGATTTTTTGAACGGACGGGACAAAGATCGAATGGGATATGATAACCTCTGGTTATAATCCTTGGTACCCAAGAATCAGTGGTGATGGTTAGCCAGGCAGAAGGGTGCAAGGAGAAACGTCCCCTAACCACCTCTAGAGGAAAGGAGTTGGGCCTCTCTTCAGGAGTGCTGGTAGGATTGGCCAGGGAAAAAATCCCTGGAACCTTGGTTATGCAGACCCTCTCTGCCCCGAAAAGAGCATCTTCCCTGTGAGTTTACCCCTCTGCCTCTGGGGGAGAACTTGGCCTGTGTGTCATGGAAAGGACCTGGAGATTTCTTGAACCATATCTTCCCAATCTTTTGGTTTTGGGAGAAAACACATTGAGGGGGGAGAATAACGGACACCTATGGCAGAAAGGATCTTACTGTCCTGTTCACATCTGGCCAGTGTGCTTTTAACTTTAGGCCCAAACAACGAGGAGGCCTCAATAGGGGCATTAAGAAAAGAAGACTTAAAGGGTTCTGCGAAGTTGCACAAGCGCATCCAGGCGTGTCGTCTCAAGACCGCAGCTGAACCCACTGCTCTAGCTGCTCCTTCTGATGCATGAGATATCAGTTGCATAGAGGAGTTAGATATAGATTCAATGGTGGCCAGCTGAGAGGCCACTTTGTCACAGACCTCATCAGACATGGCACCAGCCAAGGTTTCAGAGAGCTCCGAAACCAGATCCCTCTGAAGCCTGGTAAAATGTGCCATATAATTCAGGGACCCAATAGCAAAGGTCTCTTAAGCAAAGGTGTGCTTCCTTATCCTGTCCAGGGCCCAGGACTCTCCGTTAGGCAGATGGACAGTCTGGCTTTCTTCTTCTGCCAGATCCTTTTTTGTTGCGGCCGCCACCACCAAAGCATCCTTTGGACCAATGGGGATCTGAAGCAGGAGGGGACAAGATCTTATCTGGCCTCCGGGAAATAGCTTCGACGGTATCAGGAGCCTTCCAAGCACGCTGTACAATGAGCTGGACAAGTTCATCAGCAGGTGGAGTAACCCAGGAGGTAGGGGGCCAGGTGCGAAAGGCCTGCAGAAACACAGATTCCTCAGAGGTCAGATTACAGGAGTGCCATTCACATCTCTGTTTCAGGATTTCGAGGATATCACCAAAGGATACTTCAGAGGGTGACCGAGGGGATCCTTCCCCCTCATCGAAATCTATGCCTTCAGTGAGGGACTCCTCTGTTGAGTCCATGTGCTTCCTCTTACATGAACTTTTCCGGTGGACCTCCTCAGTGGGAGAAGCTGGAGAAGACAGCAGAAAAGGGGATTCCTGAGGAAATAAGTCCTGCGGCCCCTGCACCTGGTGTCCGCTAGGTGTGACTTGTGAAACCAGCATACCAGAGGAGGGCAGCGGTATAGGCAGTCCGGAATTGCCAGCAGCAGCGAAAGCCTTCTCCATCAGTTGGAAGGCTGGTCCACCTGTAGAGGAGAGCATGTCTAGGACAGGGGTCACCCCTCCCCTAAGTGGCTCAGCCTGCCGACCCGGAGTCCCTGGATGGCTGTGGAGCAGCAAACTGTGTGTGTCACAACTGACATCCTGGGTGTAGCAGAACTCTCCTGCCACGAGGGCAACTGCGGTTCCTTAGTGAGATCCATAAAGGAAACCACAGAAAGGAAGACTGTGCTATATCCATGGACTTCAAAGGCAATGAAGGAGGAGAATAAGAAGGGGTCTTTGGAGATGGGTGATCACCTCCCAAGAAAGGATAGTTCTTGAGGTGTGGGATACCTCTGGCCAAGAATGCCTGGTCCACAAGATGCAACACATCATGTTCGGAAAGGCTTCTAGTGGACCTCATGGAGACTGAGGGAGAAACAGGCCTGTCCACAAAAGAGGCAGGCTCGGTGCCCATCTCATCTGACCACATCAAGGACAACGGTGCAGAGAAAGACTGGGCTACTGTTGTCTGCACCGAAGAAGTCATCGGTGCTGAGGTCATTGTCTGCACCAACACAGGGATCAGTGCCAAAGTGGTTGTCGGTGCCAAAGGTGGAACTGACAAAACTGGAGTCAATAATAAAGGCGTCGGTTCTGAGGAAGATCTCAGAGCCGACGCGGTCAAGGTCTGCGCCAAACGAACGGTCGGTGCCGATACAGTAGTAATGGTCTGAACCAAGGAGCCCCTCGGTGCAGATATATAGAAGGCTGCAGGAGAAGTCGGAGCCAAAATTACTAATGGAGCCGAAGGTCTAGGCACCGAAATCACTGGGGCTGACTGAGAAAGCTCCGGAGCTGAAACTTTAGCCTTTTTAGGTTTTGGTTGGCGGGTGTCCCCAACCAGGGAACAAAGGCAAAGATTTAGCCTTAGTAGAAGCATCCAAGGTTTTCTTATGGGCTCTAGGAGGGGTTGAGGCCTCCGACCCAGAAATAGCCTCTGAAAAGGGAGATTTTAGAAGTCCCTTCAGTATCAGCTTGTTTTTCCTTTCCAACAAGGTTCTATTAGAAAGGTTGTCACAAATAGTACAGGGTGGATCAACAAACAGATGGGAAGCTCCCAAACAATAAACACACAGAG
The DNA here is from genome assembly GCF_019279795.1 of Protopterus annectens. NCBI lineage: Eukaryota > Metazoa > Chordata > Ceratodontiformes > Protopteridae > Protopterus > Protopterus annectens. The sequence continues at coordinate 1,963,591,157 of NC_056729.1, forward strand.
TGTGCATCAGAAGTAGGCAGTTTGTGCCCACAATCAGAGCACCGCTTAAATCCCGGACTACCTTTATCTGCCATGTTAGCAAATTTAACAGTAGAAAAAGTTACCAACAATGGTACAAGAGAGTACCAGAAGGTATGAGAGAAAAGGGTGAAAGGATTACCAACGATGGTAGAGAGAGAATACCTCGTGGTAAAGAAAAGGCAGAAAAACCTGTAGAAATTATAAGCGCTAGATGCGATAGGGTAAGAGACAATAAAATATGAACTTTTCTGACAGAAAAGTAGTATATAAAGCTATTAAACAACAATTGACTATACTTAGCTCAAGAGAAGTAGCTTGACACGACTGAATGGCAACACGGCAAACAAAATCTGAGGTAACAGGGAGAGGGGGATTATGGGTAAGAGTTTAGCTCGAGAGTTTGAAGCTGACGCGAGCTTAGAAAATGGCCGACTCGGTTCCGAGCTCGGAACCGATACCCATGCGTAAGGAATGAACGAGGATTAACAATATCAGATTGACTGTTTCCAGGTCCTGAGAATGTTGGCACCAAAGACTTTTTAAGTACCATTGAAGTTTCCTCATATGCAGTCTTGCATATGGAATTAGCAGAATGCATGAGGCCATGAACCCTAGGGCTTGCAGTATTTTCCTTGCAGATAGCTGGGTTTTAGTGTCCATGTGTTTGAAGTAGTTGTTCAAATAGATCTGTTTTTCTGGAGTGAGAAAGGCCATCTGGGAAGTTGTGTTCAAGCTTGCTCCCAGGAATACAATTTTTTGACTGGGCACCAGTTGTGATTTCTTTTCGTTGATGGTGTACCCCAATGAAGATAGGAGTCTTTTCACAAATGCCAGGTGTTGAAATAGTAATTCCTGACTGTCCGCCTGAATCATGCAATCATCCAAGTATGTGGATATTTCTCTGCCTGCAGTATGCAATGGCTGGAGCCAGGCACTTTGTGAATACTCTGGGCGCAGTAGATAAGCCAAAGGGAAGTGCATAGAGCCTGCCCTGAAGTGGAGATATCTCCTGCAAGACTCCCTTATAGGGATGTGCAGCTAGGCTTCTTTTAAATCTAGGGTGACTAGCCAGGCATCCTTGGCTAGCATAGGGAGATGATGTTGCAGGGTTAGCATTTTGAATTTTGGGACTACCAGAAAGGCATTGAGAATTGATAGATCCAGGATAGGGTGCCAAGAACCCTCTTTTCTGGGCACCAGGAACAGTCTGGAGTAGGAACCCTGTCCCCTTTGTTCTTGTGCAAAAAGGTTGGCTGACCCTGATATTGAGCAGGGGAAAGTACTTGCTTTTGAGTCTCTGCCCACTAGTTTGGAGGAAGGTCTGGAAACCCACTTGGGGTTGGCAGGGAATGGAAGTAGAATCTGTACTCCTGGGATATAATGTTTAGAATCCATTGGTCCTGAGTAATGGACATCCAGTTTTTGGCATGAAGGGCAAGTTTTCCCCCCTAGGGGCGTAAGTAGATGGGCAGGGCTGGAAAGAACTTTTAACATAAGGGGGTGGCTTGCTGCTCTCTGTTTTTCATGTGGGAGCACTCCATTGTTTAGATCTCTGCATACACTGGACTGTAGTCTTGGTGGTTGGGTTCCCCCTGGGTTTGGACTGTGAAGGCCTGGAAGGGGCTGGTAAGGACCATTTTTGTAGGCCAGTGCCTACTGAATCTAGGTGGCTTTACTTGTAAGAATTCTTTAACAGTTTGCATAGATTTTGCTTTTTCTTCCATTTTTTTAAGAACCTCTTCTGCTTTGGTGCCAAACAAACGGTCCTGATTTAAAGGAGTGTCTAGTAATTTTGATTTGACATGGTCTGGCAAGGTTTGTTCCTTCAGCCAAGCATTCCTTCTCAGTACAGATCCAGTGACTGCAACCCTGCAAGATGCTTTTAGAGCATCAAAGCCACACTGCAAACTATGCTAACTAACTTGGTTTGCAGAATGCATTAACTCTTGTAAATCTTTATTTTCTGCACAATCTGGAAGTAACACCTTTTTTGTTTAATTTGTTCCATAATGTGTTGCTGGTACTTCAACATATGAAACTGGCAATTCAATGCTCTGATGGCAAGAGTTGCAGAGGTATATACCTTCTTACCCCATCTGTCAAAAGCTCTGGAATCCCTGTCTGAAGGAGTAGGGTTTTTGGCTTTAATAGTCTTAATACCTTTATGTCTCTGGGAAATGGTCTCTGGATCCACAGTAGGATTCTTAGAGAGAAATTTGTGAGAATCAGGTACTCTGTAGTACCTGTCAGGTTTTCTAGGGGCTGGTGGTAAAGTGTCTGGAGTAAGACTGGATTCCATAAAGACATCATCGACAACATCCAGGACAGGGGGTATACCTAGGGGCCTGTGCTGAGGCAACTCTAAAAATTCTCTGAGTCTCTTTTTGGACTGAGGATAATCCTGGCATTCCCAGCGGAAATGCTGTCAAAGTATGCAAGGTTTCACCAAAAGAAAAATCCTCTGGAGGGGAGGCAGAGGGAATGGATTCCTCTGTATCTGAATCCTCAAAGGTAGATAAGGGTATGTTCCTGGTAATCAGAAGGGCCAGAGTAATTGGACTCCTGTCTGTAGAATCAGAAAGAAACTCAATTCTTGGTCTCTTAGCAGGGGAAGGCTGGCTTCCCCTAATAAGGGTGTTAAGGTCTTCAGACATTCTAAGCATTTGTTTTTAAGGCATGGGAGCTTGAGCATGGGCTTTGGTCATCGGTTTTATAGGTGTAGTGCGTACTCTGGGCCTGAGAAACTCGGCGGTTTTAGCTAAAAAAAGAAGTTGTTGGTTTAATGCGAATATTGGTAGGTCAGAATACACCCTCAGAAGCCAGTGCCTCCACAGCGGCTCCGGACTCATCCAAGGTAGAGACATCCACAGGTTCCATAGTCGAAGAAGCATCTCATGGCATACCGGACTCCGAATGGGTCTCAGCAGAGGCTTGCGAATCTGTAGAAGTGGGCATCAGGGGTGCAAAGGCACCTCACTGAGTACCGGTGGACTGGAGACTAGCTTAACGGAAGCGTTGTCGGCAATTTTTGACCTATACAGTCTCTCTCTGTCTTATCTTTGTGCTTTTTCAGAAGATCGGTAGTCGGATGGCTTACCAAAGCCATTTCGGAATACAGAGAATGAGAGTTAAAGAATTTAGCGACAAACATAGCCCAGCGATGAATGGTTCGGGCATTAAACAAGGCACAAAACTGACAGCGAGGGACATCGTGGTCTGGGCCTAAACAGGTGATGCAGTAAGAATGAAAATCTCTGTGAGGTATTTGCTTTCCACAGGCAAGACAATTGTTAACTTTTTCTGACATTGGTTAGAGCAAGAAGAAAGAATCCCCAATGGGGTACTTAGCTTTAGAAGACTTCAGGTTTGAAACTCGAAAAACGAAAATTTCAGATAGCGGCTGACCGGCACTTGCTTACTGCTTCCGGCTCCTTCTCGGCAAGAAAGACTGATGTAATGGCATCGGCTGCCTGTTTTATACCCCTGATGACCTGACATCATGGAAGAAGTGACAGCATCTGATGCAGACTCTGGTATTCGGGCCGACTGAGGGCTACCTGCAGGCAGATAACCCATGTGTGATGACTACAACAGTGAAACATGAAGAACATCTAGATACAGCAGGACAACATGAGTGGTTATTGATAATGGGGGACCTGAATGCACATATTGGGACAGACTGAACAGGATATGAGGACTACCTGGGTCCATGAGGGTGAGGCAACAGGAATAAAGAAGGAGAGGCCATTCTAGAGTTCTGTCTGGCAAATGGCTTGATAGAAGCCAACACATGGTTCAGAAAGAAAGACCGTCACAAGATCATATACAAGACTGGCCAACATGAAACTCGGTTAGACTTCCTCCTAGTAAGGAAAGGCCACTGGGGTAGAATCAGTGATTGCAGTCATCCCAGTGAAGCAGTCGGCCCACAGCATAAACCACTGGCTGCCTTAATCAGCTACAAGTAGTGGTCAGAGAAGGCTCCAAGGTCAATAGAGATCAGGCTGAAGACCTGGAAGGTGACTGAAGAGAGTACAGCAGTTCAAGGAATTATTCAGAGCTCTAGCACCCCAAGAGAAGGAAGAGGTGGAGCTGAAGAAGAATGACAGCACCTCAAAACAGCATGTGTGAGGACTACAGAACAGATATGTGACTGAGCCAGGTATAGAAATAAGGTATAAAAGGAAAGCTGGTGGTGAAATGCAGTTCAGAAGTCATCAAAAGAAAAAAAAGTGTGCAGGAAAAAGTGGGAAACACAAAGCTGGACCAGGCTAGGAAGGAATACCGGTTGTCTAACAAAGAAGCTAAAAAAAGGAGTAGCAATAGCAAAAAACAGGGCATTGGAGGCACTCTACCAGTTTCTGAAAAGTAACTCAGTAGTTGGCCCAAAGAAACTATATCAGGTTGCAAGACAGAAAGATAAAGAATATGGTCAGACACCCTTCATAAGGGATGCCAGCAACAACCTGCTCACCAGTCCACAGGACATCGAAGGCAGATAGGAGTGGTACTTCCACTAGCTTCTGAATGAAGAAAATCCCACAGAAGCTGTACTGCCACAGACACAGCCATTGATGAGAGAAGAAGTGCAGCCCACCCTAATAGTAAAAATAGCACTAACGAAAATGAAATCAGGGAAGGCAGCAGACTGATGACATCATAGCAGATATGATAAAGATGCTGGGTGACACGGAGAGAAATGGTTCCTGAGGGTACTCATAGCAGTGTGGAGAGAAAGGTGCATCACAGATGACTGAAGAATAAGCATATTCATGCCAGTGTACAAGAATAAAGGGGACATCCACAACTGTGGGCAGTACAGAGATATCAAACTTCTGTCACGTTGCATGACAGTTCTGGAGAGGGTGATTGATAATCGGATATGTAGAATTGTAAAAAGTAAGATGGGAGATGAGCAGTTTGAATTCAGATCAGCATGCAGCACAACTGACCCGATGTTTGCAGTGAGACAGACAGCCGAGAAGTTGCTAGAGATGAGGATAGAGTCCATCTGGGCATTCCTAGACTTGGAAAAAGCATGAGACAAGGTCCCATGAAAGCTGATTTGGGCAGTACTGCTCTGTTTTGAAGTCCCAGAAACATTGGTAGAATTAGCACAGGCTATGTACAAGGAACCAGTGACTCAAGTACAAACAGTGTTTGGTCTCACAGAAGGGTTCCCAGTTTGAGTGGGTGTGCACCAGGGTTCAGCTGTGAGCCCACTGCTGTTCATACTGGAGACGGACTACATTAGCAAACAGGTTTGAGGGGACAGAGCTACAAAGTTGCTGTATGCAGACAATGCGGCATTATAGGTGGACTCTGAGCAAGAACTTCAGTAAAGGATAGGGGAATGGAATGCAAATCTGAAGGCACATAGAATGAAACTAAGTAGCATCCTGCCTTCGCCCAGAATGATACCACAATATAAGGACAAAATGACTGACTTCAACAATTGGCTAAGCTTCTGGTGTCATTCAAAGGGGATCCAATATCTGTCTGCCTGGGATGACATGATCGACAGACCACGATGCTTTGCCAGAGATGGTCTGCACCTGTCGCCCCTGGGATTCAGGTTACTGACAAAAGCTCTTGCCACCCCTATAGTGCCTTTTTTAGGCAAAGTTCAAAGGACAAAACCACCACCGTAACAGGTACAAGCATGCAAAATCTGAAGGTAATGCTACTCAATGCTAGAAGTCTAAACCTCAAAATGCACCCTCTCAAGGCACTCCTAAAAATGGAGAACATCGATATCTGTGCAGTAACTGAGACCTGGTTCAAGGCTCCAGAGAGCACCCCTGCAATACCAGGCTACAACTCTTACCACACTTTTCGGCCACCAAACCAGGACTGAAACACTAAAGGTGGAGGAGTGTCAGTAGTCACCAAGGATATTCACACCACCAGGCTAGCTGCCCAACACAATGCATCTGAAATTCTCCAGGTGCAAATAACACTAGGTAAGACTGCAATCCAAATTGTAGCTTGCTACAGATCCCCCACCGTGCCCCAGGATTCTCACTACACCTTTCTAAACATACTGGAAAATATTAAGATAGAACCAAACACCCTAATACTGGGTAATTTTAACTACCCTGCCATTAACTGGGAAAACTACTCGTACCAACACCTTTGCCAAACGGTTCTTGGAATTCATAAATTCCAATGCCCTGGATCAACTAATCCATAGTCCCACCAGGGGCTCCAATATCCTAGACCTGGTCATTACCAACATGGGAAATTGATGCTCCACACCTATAGTCACGCCCTCGTTAGTCAGGTCTGACCATAAGCTAATCACCCTTAACATCCACATCCCACCCCCCAGTAGGGAAACCTCCATAAAAAAACTTCTCCAAAGCCAACTTCATGCTACTCAAGTCAGAAGTGACAAACTTCATGACACCCATGCAGACGGGAACTGAAAGTTCAACTACTGAATCCTACACTAAGGCACTGTACGAGCACATCCACTCATGCATGAATCGTGTCATCCCAAATAGAACCAAGATGCTCCCATCCAAAAAAAGGAAGCCAATCTGGTGGTCCCCTGCCATAAACAAACTTTACAACAAAAGGAAGAAATTGTTGGAGAAAAGAGGAAAATCCCAGGATGCAAAAAACTCCCTTACCAGCCTCAGTAAGAAACTAAGATCCCTCATAAAATCCTCCAAAGCTAGTTACCAAAATAAAATTGCCAAAGACAACCCACAAGGCATTCTATAACTATGTCAAGAATCTAAATGGCAATGCTCAGATCTGCTCTGAGCTAAAACAGAATGGCATTAAATATACTGATCCCAAGGATATTGCCAATATCCTGGCAGATCAATTCAGTGCCAACTTCACCCCCTAAATGGCCCATCTCAATACTGGAAGATTGCCAAATTCCAGTAATAATGGCCACATAGGTAAAAAAAACGCACTCTCCAAAGCTATGAATACAGCATTCATGGGACCAGATGACATCCCGGGCTGTGTACTACATGAACTACAATATGAACTGGCACCTCACCTAAGTGTCATGTTTAATCATAGCCTCACCTCAAGTTCCGTGCCTACTGAGTGGCGCAGAGCCTCAGTTATCCCACTCCACAAGGGGGGATCCACCTTGGATCCCGGAAACTACCGTCCCATCAGTCTGACGAGCCTTATCTGCAAGGCCATGGAGCGTATTATCATGGAACTTATAAACAAAGACATTGGCAACCTTCAAACACTGGACCCCACCCAGTTTGGGTTTGTGAAGGGCCGATCTTGTCTCCTGAACCTGATTGACATCTTCGAATCAGTCTCCAGAGCCATGGGTAAGGTGGTTCACAAAGCCTATCTAGACCTTGCCAAGGCCTCTGACACCATTCCCCACTCTGGAATCATAGATAAACTTACTAAGTTGGGCATTAATCCCTACTTCACCCAATGGGTTGCTAACTGGCTTACTGATAGAACCCACACTGTAAAGGTAGCCGACTCTAAGTCCAGCTCCAGACAAGTGACAAGTGGAGTACCTCAGGATTCAGTCCTGGGACCGCTCTTGTTTGGCATCTACTTCTCTGAAGTACAGGCCAACACTAAGGGACTTTGGCTAACAAAGTTGGCAGATGACTGCAAACTGGGAGCCATTATTGAATCTCCAAATGATGTGGATACTCTACAAAAGGGCCTTAAAGAAACAGATGCTTGGTGCCAGAGCCATGGGCTCAAGCTCAGTACCAAGAAATGTATAGTTATCCCCTTTGGGAAAAAAACATGTACCCTTGAATTACCATATAGGTGGCAGTACACTAAACACGGAAAGTGTGATGAGACCTAGGGACACAGGTGGATAGTGGTCTCACTTTCGATAACCACATCGCCACAACAGTCAGGAAATCCTTCTATGTGGCACACATCACTAAGGGCTTTTCATCCAGAAAAAAGGAGGTCATTGTCCGACTGTACTCATCCCTCATTAGACCCATTATAGAATACAACGCCCCATTTGGTATGTACCTCTCAAGACATCTGCAACAACTGGAAAGGCTGCAGAAACACCTCACTAAAAGAATCACAGGTCTAAAGCAGATGCCCTACGCTGACCACCTTAAAAAACTCCAGCTATACTCTGTCGCATATCGTCTACTCAGAGGCGATCTCTGCTTGGCATACAAGGCCATGTCAAACCCAGGGCTGTTGGACATGCTACACTTAAAGAAATCCCAATCCCTCAGAGCCACATGCTCCAGGATCTAAACCTTGTCATCACAATAAACAAAACATGCTGGAGGGATAGGTTCCTGACCCAGAGACTCCCCAGACTCTGGAATAGATTGCCCATACATTTCAAGCAGAGTGCCTCTTTGGCCCTCTTCAAAAGGAACCTTGATGAGTGGATGGGAGAAAGGAAATTCACCCTGGGGATCATGTCAGTCGTCCTGCTAGACAGGGGTCCAGGGAAGTAAATAGTGTGGAAAGAAATAGCCAGGGAATTGTTATGGCTAGGCTTGTATAGGCCCTAGGGCTGACAGCCTAGTACCAACCTATGAACCTGTAAGTACAATACAGTGGTAATAGCAGCAAAGTGGGGAAATCAGAAGAAGCTGAGAATTGAGATAGAAGGGCAGATAGTAGAACAGGATAATAGCTTTGAGTATCTGGGAGGGGTGGTTGAGGAGAAGGAAACTCTGAATGAAGAGGTCAAAGTTAGAATCAAACAAGCTGCAGCCAACTGGCATATAGTGTCAGGTGTAGTATATGACAAGAATGCCAAAGAAGCTGAAAATTAATGTGTGCAAGACAGTGGTGTGATTAGTACTACTGTATGGTACAGAAACCTGGGCAGTAAAATAGAGCAGATGAGGAAGCTAGAGAGTATGGAAATGAAGTGCCTGAGAAGAGTGGTAGGTTCCACACTGTGGGACAGATGAAGAAATGTGGACATAAGAGCAGAAGCAAAAATATCTCTAATTGGAGAAAAGATCAAAGGGAATAGATTATGGTGTTTTGGGAATGTGCAAAAAAGCAGAAGACAATCTGGTGAAGATAATTTGGGACAGACAGGAAGAAGGTAAGAGGAAATGAGGGCATCAAGCAAAGAGGTGGAGGGACTGTGTGATAGAATATCTGTGACAGTCAGGCATGAGTGTCAAAGAAGGCAGGAGTCTATCATTGATACTAGAGAGATGGAGACAGTTAACACGACACCCTGACACATTGTAGAAAATGGGAAAAAGGAGGTTGACTATGATGATGGTGATGAACATATATGTGTATGTATGTAGGTATATACACACACAAACACACACACGTGTATATATGGGTCTACTACTAATTACCGACACGACGATTCCCCGACAGAAAACTCACCGACGCCAGATGACCGACAGGTAAGTGTACCGACAGGGTGATTTGCCGACAGCGGAAAGACCGACAAGGGAATGTGCGATCGCGACGCTGTAAGTGTGCGATGGTGACGGAGTTAGGAGCGGTCAGGTAAGTGCTCGAGATTGTGGGATGTCGGGTTAGGCTGTGGGAAAGGTGAGTGTGTGTTCGTGTCGGAGGTATGGTTCGGGTAAGGTAAGTGTGTGCTAGTGAGGGACTGTAGTTTAGGGATGGGTTAAGTGAGTTAGGGTTAGGGTGCAGGTAGGTGATGTGTGCGTTAGTGTCGGAGCTTGGGCTAGGGGTGGGTTAAGTGAGTTAGGGTTAGGGTGCAGGTAGGTGATGTGTGCGTTAGTGTCGGACCTTAGGGTTAGGGTTTGGGTCAGGGCTAGTGTGTATGCTATGTAGTGTCGCGTGTTGTTTACGTTCCGTGTCGGTGTAATGGTGTTCGGTGTTTTGCGTTGTCGGGTTTGTGTCGGGTTTGTGTGTTGTCGGTCATCTGGCGTCGGTGAGTTTTCTGTCGGGGAATCGTCGTGTCGGTAATTAGTAGTAGACCCATATATATATATATATATATATATATATATATATATATATATATATATGTACATATGTACATAATTGTATATATGTCTAAACATATAAACAATCAGACTAAACAGTTCAAATCTGTGAAGAAACTACCCTATCAAACATATTGTCACACACAAGTATTAATAATATTCCTAAAAAATTAACAATGCCAGAAAGATCTAGAAGAAATTAGGCTAGTAGTCTTAAGAACTAACTACGTAAAAGCTACCCAACAACCTAACCTAACTAAGCTATACTATACTATACTATACAATACTCTAAGCAAATTTAAGGGAGGAGTTGATGAGAAATTTAAAGTTGAAAAATCTTCACTATTAGTGACTAAAGAATGAGCTCTTGGAAACATGTCTGAGTGAACAGGCAGAAGATGAAATCTCATGTAATTCATACAAAAGGAAGTAACTGTGGGTAAGGGAAGACTCGGTCTCTGATCCAAAGCTCTGGCAGAAGGCACTGAGGTCAGATCCAACTACCCAAATGTTGATTTGGATGAAAGTAGACAACATTGGCTCAATGAGTATATCCTTCTCTTTCCTGCACCCAAACAACTAGTTGCAGTTACTGCAAAAGTACCTTGAAAATGTCACAAAAATGATTTTAACATTTTCTGCAATAAAGTAACATCATTTAATATAGTAAGCAAACAAACTCTCAAATGAATATGGTAATAATACTGTATAAAATCCCTACATAATCATTGTAAACACAAAGGTCACATCCGCTGATACTTAAAAATGCCTATACATAAATAATTTAAGTAACCTAAAGACTGATTGTGTTATTTTACTTGCTGTGAGTGCTCACATCAAATGCTTAATGAAAATTTCTGCATCACCTTGTAATGCTTTGCAGTGTAATGGAATTATGTTACTCTGACTGACTTTGGCTCAGACTGTGGCTGATGACAGCCTATGGACCACTCCACTAATCCAGTTACCAACAGGGACCTTAGCATTTGAAAAACAAGCCTTATTGGTGACCATATGGTGATGAGAATAAGGTCTGGTCCATCTTCCTTGAACTTAGTGTCCAGCATGGCCCTTGTCTTGCTACAATAAGCAGAAGATGGGGGAGGACTGCATTCTCAAAGTGAAAAAAGTCAGTCTCCACAATGATCGGTGTCTGAAAGACTAACTACAGTCTCTGTGTCTTGAATGTCAGAAGAGTAAAGATTCAGCTCAGAGCATCTATCAGCTTTCTCACCTTTAAGAAGATGTGAACTGCTGAGAAAAGGATACCACTTCTTATGGCCCAATGCCAGTAAACCATCATTTCTCAATACAGAAGGAAAGAGATTGTACTCAACTTGTATGTTCAGATATCAAATAACAGACTAATTTACCAGTCAGATGAGAAAATGAAGGAGCAGCTGTTTCTTTGAGATCTTTAGGTTCAGGAGCACTTCTTTGAGATCTAAAAAGCTGATGTGGAGCTCCAGTGTTTGGGCAGGACCAAATGTAAGGCCAAATCGGATCCCAAATCCATGGGCAAAGAAACCAAGGTCAAGACCTGTGAACAATTTGGCTGCAGAAAGGGAACACCCCATAAAATTGGTGAAGATGGTCCACAACTCAAGGAACCCAGTGATAAAGATCGACTGCCAATAGGCAAATGGACACATGGTGGCTTTGTATCTCCTGGTGCCTTATAATCTACTGCAACATAATCACCCTCAACTATACCAATGGCACTACGAGAACCACGGCTGGCATCAAGCTCAGAAGGCTCATTAGAGTTTGTGTGCATGTACTCCATCCTGTGTTCTCACTACAAAGCTATCATCATTACCTTTTGAGACCTCTCTAATAGCAAGAATGACTGATACTGGAGGGTATACAACTGTACTTTGAGGAAGGACAATTTCTCAGCTGAGATCAAAGATGATTTCTTCCAACTTATCTTCACTTCAAGTGATGGCATCTATAGGAGCTCCAAGGAATGTCAACCTCTAAGAAACCCCTATACTAGGCAAACAGTCCTCTAAGAAAGAGAACCTTACTAGCCACTAAAGCCAACACCCTGGAGAAGATTCTGTGCAGAAAGTAAAGTATAAGTGGTAACACATTGTACCAGAAGTGATGACCCCTCAGAGCAACCTGGAGAAAAGGACACATGGTAGATTTGCGTCTTAAAATGTGCCACTGGCTCAACTGGTATTTGTCTTTGATGCTGAGAGACCAGAAGGCAATGGATTCCATTCTTACTCTCTGTACCTTTATTCATTTTCCACTGCTGACACTGCAGTGCAGCAGAAATGACTGACAAATATGCTATCTTTGGATGAATTATTAAGTTGAGATCCCATTGCCTAGGCTGGCGGTAGCTCAGGTGGATGTAAAATTTCCCATGGCATTTATTAAAGAGAGTAGTGATTGCTCTATTTACATATTTTCATATTTTCATATTATACACGTTCTTAAATCTTATATTTACTAATCTTTTTTAACTCATCTTATCCTCTCCATCCTGCCACAATCGCCCTTTTATTTATAACTTTATCTCATCTTCCCTATTTATTATACAATAATTGTTAACACTATGTTTCCCATAAACACCATATTGCCACACACACAAATTATCCTATTTATCTATTTCCAGCTTACTACCATCTTTATATTTACCACACAATGTTACTTTCATATCAATATTTTTAAACACTTTTCAGTTTTAAATTCTTTTAAAATCAGTCCAGAATATCTCTTTTTTTTATAGCACCAGAACAACGGTGAGGTGTTTCTTCCACTTAACACACATTCTTTCCTCAATTACTTTTTATTTCATACTTCCTTTAATAGGCAAATTTTATCCAGTGTAGTCCTCCATAAAACCCTTCATTTTTTTTGCCTTTATTTTTTTTAACATTGTTCCCTAAGTTTTTTCACTGATTTTCATCTATTTTTATATCATTTAACCCACTTCATATAGTCTCATTTTTATTTTATATTCTTTCTCTTCTGCTTTCTCTTTTTCTTTTCTTTTTTCTAGCATCTTTCCACATTACTTCATATTTCTTAAATAACAATCTTATTACAGTATTTTTTTTCTTTCATTTATTACATTTATCACCCCAACCAAATGAACTGAGGTTAAAAACACCAAAGGATTTATTGAATTAAAACTCCCACTTGCCTTCTCATTATACACTATTCCTCTTTTTACTGGATTTATGCTTGATCCCCAGAGAAAATTAAATACAATTTCTAACAATTCCTTCTCTAAACAAGATGGAAAAACAAATACCCACCTACTTAAGCTATTTTTTATAAGTATATATTCAATACATATTTATCAGTGACAACTGAAATACATTCCACCATTCTGTCATTTAAATTTTTCAACATTTCTTTCCATCAATCACAATTTGATATTTACCAAATTGTACTCTTGACACATTGATTTCATTCATAGTAAAATAAACCACAACAATCTGTACTTGTTACCTGAGCCCTTTATTTATTAACTTATTCAGTTGCAAATCTACTTTCCGTAACTTACTTTTCTTAACTATTACTTCCTTCAGCCTAACTTAATTTACAATTGTAAATCATATATAGTATTATAACATTCAAGGATGTTCTAGTCTATCTCTAATTTGCCATTTTTGCCTCTCAAACCTTCTTCACAAATGTTTTTCCCTTACAGCATTCATTATAATCACAAACAATATGCTTATTTAACACCCATGTTTTACACATCTTTGTATACAGTTTAATAGTTTAGTGCTTTCATTCCTTACACTACAGAACTTCATCATAGGTTCAAAGATTCATAGATTAGTACTAAGCTAACTGCCCTTGCAAGCCATTTTAAGCCTAGCCAATTATTCCTTGTGAGACTCAAACCGTGCACCTTGTGTTTGTAAGGCAAACAACTTAACCTTTAGGCCACCCTCCCAACCCTCATCAACCCAAAATCAACAACTCAAATTTCTTCCATTTAAACAACACAACAATTAAACAATAAAATAAATCATTTTTTTCTTAAGTTTATTGCTACTTTACACAGTTTGAAGATATACTATTGGATTACACCTCTTTGGATTTTTTTATCTTATTCTTACCCACTCACTACACATGAACAAATATAAACTGACTGAATCACTCAACGTCTTTTTTTTCCTTATACCATATTATTTTAACATGTTCTACATTTCTTTGTGCTTAACACTATAAAATGTTTCCAACATCTGAAGCAATACTTCACTTTTTCTCTTTACTATACAGTCTGCCACCTCCTTTACCATAATAAGCATTTCATTAATCATTCTGTACTTTACCCATAATATCACAATGTCTCCAGTAACATCATTTTTTAATCAATTTCATAATTTTATAGTCTGTGGTATCTATGTTATAGCCCTTCAATTCTTTACTTCTTCTCTATTTCTCTTTTCCATGTAAATTGCATAAACCACTACAAATTTCATCTTTTATTTCCTCACTCAGCAATTCACTAATAACTTCCAAAAAATAATTTGTTCACTGATTCTGTCACATCCTTAACATTGTAAACCATCTCGTCTGGGTTCAGACCCTTTCCTCCGTTTATTATTAGCCTCTTCTAATTCTTGTTTTACAATTCTCTCTTTTATTTCATTTACAAAACCATTTTCTATTTTAAACTTTTCAAATCTGACCCTCTACATGATTTTCATCATATATCTTCCCTACATCATTCCATAATGCCCATAATTTCATCTTACTTGTATCACAATTCTCCCTCATTTCTCATTACATTCATTTTTTTTTACTCCTTAATGTTCACTTATTTCCCCAAAAGGGATGAGACCTTCTTCTTTATCCTTTCAAAAAAAACTCTCTCTACAATAACATTCTTGCTTTTCCATATTATATTCATAATATCTTTTCTCTACTTTTTCAGTAGCTTTGCTCCCCATCTCTATTAAATGTTCATAACTCTTTTTGTTCCTTATACTTTTTTCCATCTTCATTTCCTTTCTCTCAAGTTGAACATATATATTTTATATTTCACTTTTTAACTACCCATCAATAAGTTAAGATTCCTATAAAATGGTTTCATTAAGTGCTTCTCCCATAAATCAGTTATTTCCCATTTTAAACATTTATCAGCTACCTAATGTGTTAATCTCATTATACCCATTCTTTCTTTTGTCTTCATGTTTTTGTCACCCACACAACCCAATCAACAGGGCAATTTGTTTCCTCCCACCTTCCTCTCACGTCTTTATACTCTTTGAATACATTATGAAATCTATTTCAGTCTTTAGAGTTCCTTGTGTATGCATCGCACTTTCTTTCCCTATTTTTAAGTTGCCGTTATTCACTACTTACTTCATTATTTTAATCTGTACAATTTTACCTTTCTCTTTCCATAAATTACAATTATGGTCAGCTAACAAAATAAAGTTAACCTTATTGGCTGCATTTTTAAACTTATATTACACACCAGTGTTCGACCTGATATCACTGCCATTATTTTAATTTCTTCATTTTTAATTAATACTGCACTACCTGAACTTACACTTTTTTCCTATCATTCACACTATTCTATTCTCCCACGATTTCAAAAACTCTTATCCTTCACACATATTGTATATAATAAAAATATTACATGTTTTTTACACCATTAAAAAATCACCATCCTTCTTACATTTTTATACTATTCATATTTACTGATACATTAATATTAACATATTTCTTTTTGCATCTTTTTTTTCTTTTGTCCCTATAAACTTTATCACATAATTTTCAGATTATGAACTACCTCTACTCTCCTTTCCTCTCTGTTTTTTACATACTTATTTTCCATACCACTTCCTTTCTTTTCCCTTGCTTATTCCCATTTCAAAAGTGCCCTTCTGATATTTCCTTTCCTCTCTGTTTCAAGAACTACATTCTTATTTTTCATACCACTCCCTTTCTTTTCTCTTGCTTATTCCCATTTCAATAGTGCCCTTCTGATATTTCTCTCCATTTTCTATCACTTTTTTTACCACCCATCCTGATTTATTTGCCTTGTTTCCAAGACACCTTGCATCACATCATCCCTTTCACTACCATCCTGATGTACCTCTACAGTATCAGTATATTTCTGTTCTACTATTAATAAAAAAACACCAATCATTTTTTGGCTTCTACATCTTGATTTACAAGTCATTCTTAAATGGCCATGTTCAACACACTGAACACACCTTCTTTGTTTACATTTTTCTTGAAAATGCGTCCAATCCCCACAAAACAAACAAGCTTTGGTTCGACCTCAGTATCTTACATTTCCTTTTTTTCCATTAACATTACATTTGACACACAGGGTATTCTATTCTTCCATGCTCCTGTCCACGTTTTCCTTTCGTATACTACTTTTTATGCCATGCACTTTTTGACAAACATGATTAAAAATAATTCAGTTTGATCTATTTTTTGGTTATAAAATGTACCATTTTCTTTTTAATTGCATATTTAAAATTTGAAATATATAGTCCTCACAAGGGCTTACAGAACTTTTCTGCTAATATGTCTCAATGACACTTCACAAAAGGATTAATTTCCCAAATCAACACACTATCATTTACAATAAAACCCAATGATATGTGGGGCCATGGTGGTGCAGTGGTTAGTGTTATTGCCTCACAGCAAGAGGTTCTCCCGTTCGATTCTCGGCTGGAGCGCCTTCTGGGTGGAGTCTGCATGTCCTTCCCATGTACGAGTGATGTTAAAGACATGCAGGTAGGTGTGTGCATGAATGGGTGTGCCGCCTTTGAAGATTGGGTGTCAGGCTGGCAACTTGGCACAGTAAAAATCCACTGCCAATCATTAGCAGACTGGAGTTCCGCTGTGGCGACCCCTACCTGGGAAAAGTTGAAAGACATTATTACTTTTACTATTGTCCAATCTTGTCCAAAATCAAATATCTGTCAATAGGGTCTTCTTGTTTTGATGTTATTCTTACTACACATCTCCTTCTAAATACAGATATACTACCTACCTGAGACTGCCAAATTCTATCTTTTGTCTTTCAGTTCCCATATTTTTTTTGCTACAACTGCTGCATATGAACATTTATTTACTTCAGTCACCTTCTATAGTTTTTATTCACAAACTAACTTTCTGAATTTGACTTGATACCATGCTGTGAGGCACATCATTAAAAACAGCTACTCCACTGGCCAATGTGTGCTCCATCTCCAAGCTCTCATTTTTCTCTTGATTTTCTGTTGCACTCTATCTTTCTACCTTCTGCTATTCTTCTCCAAAATATTATTCCACACTCCACTGCATAGCCTCAGTGTCTGACAGTTTCTAATTGTCCATCACACTTATGAGTATGAACATTTCCAAACCTACTGAATCAGCCATATTTACATCAGTCTGGTTTTCTTCTCCGAATCCTGCTTTTTTCTCATCACATGCAGCAACATTTCCTGATTCCACACTGCCACTGTTCTTCATTCTCCTCCAATGCTAAGCTCTCAATCACTTGCATTAGCCGTCTGCTACCATCAAATAGCTTAAAAAGTCTGGGGAAATTACCCAGGTGTTCTGGCCAAGTTTTCCTTAATCAGTGTGACCACCACTTCCGTTCTCGCTTGAAAAGAGCTTGCTGGCCTAGTATGACTAATTTGGTCAACAAAGAATAAATGAGCAAAAAATAAAAATAAGTAAATTTATTATGTCCAGACACACCATTCAGGCAAATTGTGAGAGCAAAGGCATAATTCCCTGCAGGCTAATAACCTGGAAACACATGTACCAGATGTTGAAGTCAGTGGGGACCTGAATGGGGCAACTATCATACAGCCTCCATAAAACTAGAATGAGATGGGAACAAATCCAGAGTTCTCAGCTAATAATAGGGAAGCCTCCATGGCCCTTTGCAATAGTAACCTCAGTACTTCCATTGAAAGAAAGTGATCCACCTGCTCAAAACTTTCAAGAGGAGGAAATAAGAGTTCTAAGATGTGGCTAACGGTGGCCACACTGAAAATCCTCTAGGATCATTTATGATGCTTCTCCATACAAGGTAAGACAGTCCCAGACTGTATTCATGACTAATATGGTACTGGAAAAGCAGTTATTCTTGGTGAGAATACCCACCATGGCTGAGACAAGATCTTATGACACCTGACTGCCCTCCTCTGACACCAATGAGTTATCATCTTTGAGAGTTAGCCAGGTCTGGCAGATGAAGTGGAAGTAGCACAAGGAAGAACACAGAGGTCCTCCAAAGAAATAAGGATGTACCTCTTCCTTCAGATAATTCAGATCATGGCCCAAATGGCTGTGCAAACACTTCTTCCAAAAAGTGGCATCCAGGATTTTCCTCCTGAGCGCTTTCTTGATGGAGGGTGCTTTCTGCCATTTCATCCTGTATCTATGGCCTTCATTAAATCAGTTAAAACTGCAATCAGACAAATATCCCACAGTGGTAGCGTTGTTGCCTCACAGCAAGAGGTTCTCCCGTTCGATTCTCGGCTGGAGTGCGGGGAGTGCCTTCTGTGTGGAGTCTGCATGTCCCCCCTGCGGTTGGGTGGGCATTCAAAAGACATGCATAAATGGGTGTGCCTTCGTTGAAGGTTGAACGTCGAGCTGGCACCTCGGCATTAGTGAAAATCTATTGCCAATCATTAGTGGACCGGAGTTCCGCTGTGGCGACCCCTCACCGGGAAAAGCCGAAAGACAACATTAAAGGCAGTGCCTCAAAGTTCCTCCTTTGTCCCAGTCTAAGAAAGGTCACGGACCTTACCTTGCATCTTCCTCACATGGCGAGACTGGAACTCAAGAAAGATGAAAAAAAGATTTGATGTCCCTGACCCCAACATGATGGAAGATTAAACTTTTGCCACACCTGTTCAAAGCTACAAAGGGGGAAAACTTTGTTTTCCTTACCCTCACAAGAAATTAACTGATCAGAAGTTCTGAAAGGTTTTGTTCTGTCAAGACAGTACCAGTTGTCATCTGTGGGCAACCAATGTATGAAGTATCATTTCTCACTCATTTGTACATTCTGGAAAGAAGACAGGGAGATGGACAGCTTGGTTTAAGGTAATCTCAAACATCACTTTAGGCATAAATGAAGGATTAATTTTTAACCGTATCTTTGTGGAAGATGAGGTAAGACTGACCCACCATAACAGCCCGCAACTCAGACGCACTTCTTGCAGAGGTCAGAGCAATTAGTAAAACTGCTTCCCATGTAAAGAACCTCTAGTCAGCCTGGCTAGCTGGTTCTAATAGAGCAAGAGTTAGTTTTTCTAGTGCAATATTAAGATCACAAGGAGAAGTGACCTGTTTCCTAGGTTTATTATTCAACACCACTTTTGAAAACTTTCACGAGGTTGAATTGGAGAGAGAGAGAGATCCATGGGCAAACATGCTTGGCACCAACTAGAAGACATTTTTCCATTTACTAATAAGTGATTTTCTAATAGCAGGACTTGCTGCTTTCCTTTAATACCGGTTGTTGCACCTCCTTATAAAAAAAAAAGTGCCAGAAAGGTATACCAATACTAAGATCCAAGCAGTCATAGTTATTATAGGAGGGATGTAACAAACACCCTTGGTCTTGTGTGAATAGATACAGTCTGTGAGGAGCTTGTGGTAATTGCCCCTGGCCATTCCAAAAGAGGGGAGAAAGAATAGTGGAGTAAAACCTTGCCATAACCATAGATGTCCTTCTCTTCCATGTTGCAGTATTCAAAACCCTTGGGTATCCTCTGCTTAGCTACCCAAACATCCGGCCAGTATACAAAAGCTTCTAGTCACTGCTAGGTATGTGGGATGTCTGACACTGGCTGTAGGGACCTTGGGCCATAAAAGTGATGTCTGCACATACTTTTCCTCAGAAATGAACGTTCCAATCTGACCCCAGTCCTAGGATAGCTGCACAAGTCCTGTGTCATCCAAGAAAAGATTCTTTATTTGGAATTTATATATATATATCTATATCTATCTATATATATATATATGTGTGTGTGTGTGTGTGTATGTGTATAGGGGTAGGAGGGAGGAATGGAATACTGCAACATGTAAAGGGATATCTATGTCCTTCTATTCTCATGTTGCAGTATTCAAAACCCTTGGGTGAGTGCCAAAGCTTAAAGGGATGAGGAGGCTGGTATGGAACTGTTTTCCAAGAAACCATGCAGGATTACCCTAGCAAATTCTGCTCTAGAACTGGAAATGTGATCCAGTTTGTAGCATTTGGTGAAGGCATGGACAGATGTCCAGGTAGCTGCCTCTAGAATGGAAGCAGTATCCAGTCCTTTGAAGGCTCCAGATAAGGCCATGGCTCTAGTGGAGTGGGCTTTCATTTATGAGGTAAGATGTTTGCCATGGTAGGTGTAACAAAAGGATATGGCCCTGAAAATTCAGGCAGAAATAGTCTGTTTTGTCACTGTTTTTCCCAGAGGTCTGGGGTGAAAGGAGACAAACAATTGCTCTGCTCTCCTGATGGACTTGGTCTTGTCAAGGTAGAATATGACTTGTTTGTGAACATCAAGGGAATGCAAGACTCTCACAGTGTCATTCTGGGGATGTGGAAAAAAGGTGGGTAGGTGAATACATTGGTTCAGGGAGAGCTCATTGACCTTGGGAATGAAGGACGGGTTGGTCCTCAGAGTCACTCTATCCTTGTGGAAGGGGAGAAAGGGAGGGGTTGCCATGAAGGCCTGGAGCTCAAACACTCTTCTGGCTGATGTCAGGGTCACCAGGAGCACAGTTTTCCAAGTTTAATATTTTAGAGAGGCTTTGGATGCTGGTTCAAAAGGGGCAACAGTGAGCATCTCTAAGACATAGTTCAGGTTCCATGGTGGTAGAATTGGCCTCCTGAGGGGCCTGAGGTGCAGTTCTCCCTTAAGGAATAACTTTATTGGGAGTCGGGAGGCAATTGGAGGGTCAAGAGGCAGACAAGCCAAAATAGCAGCTGGCTGGGCTTTAAAAGAAGAATATGCCAATCCTGCTTGCAACAATTCTCACAGACTGGACAGCACTAGCAGGACCTCACCTTGAAATGGGTCAAACTGTCTTTGTAGGCAACAAATGGAGAATCTTTCCCATTTAGACATATAAGATCTCCTATTATTGGGTTTCCTGGCCTCTTGCAGGTCTTTAAGCACATCCTTGGTGTAAAGGTGTCTGAAAAGAATCAAGATTCTATCACCCACAGAGAGATTCAGAGATTCCAAATGAGGATGGATTAGCGATCCCTTGTCCTATGTGAGAAGGTCCACTCTGTGAGGTAACTTGTGATGATTGCCCCTGGCTAAATGCAGAAGGGGAGAACCAATGCTGCCTTGGCCAAAAGGGGGCTGGGTACCCTGGTAGAAAAGAGTGGAAGTTGTCTGTTCAGAGGGGAGGCAAACAGATCTATTTGTGGTGTACCCCACTTGTGGACTATGCCCCGGAACACATCCCTGTGTAGCATTCATTCATGGGACTGTGACATGGACCTGCACAAGGTGTCTGCCTGAGTGTTCTGAGCAGATGGAATATAAACTGCCTGCAGGGTGACTCCATGTTGGGCCACCTATTCCCAGGCTTGGAGTGCACGTGTGCATAGCAAGTAAGATTTTGTTCCCCTTGTTTGTTTACATACCAGGGAACTGTAGCGCTGTCTGTGAACAACTTCAGGGGGCCTTGCTTCAGGGTGTGTTGGAAGGTCCTTAAGGCAAATATGACTGTTCTCATTTCTCTGATGTTGATGTGTTCTCACTTGAAGGTGTCTGTCCAGGTGTCTTCCACCTTCAAGCTGCCCAAAGCAGCTCCCCAGCCCAGGTCCGAGGTATCTGTGTACAGCTCCTGGGCTGGTGGAAGGGGTTTGTAAAGGAAATCCTGGATTGAGAGAGACTTAGTCCAACCACCAAAGGATCTCCTTCCTTAGGTATGGAAGGGAATGTTGTGGGTCAAGGAGTGGGATTGTTGGGTCCATGTGGACCTCAGGTACCACTGAATTTTTCTCATGTGGAGTCTTGCCAATGGCAACATTGGTATAGAGGAAGCCATATGACCCAGGAATCTGAGATACTGTCTTGCTGTCATAGCAGTGCCGTGGACAGACAGCTGATACATCTTCAGGATTTCCACCTTTTGGGTTGGAAGGAATGCCTTCATAACATCTGCCCTTATTCCGCACCCCAAGAAAACTTGGCCCTGGGAGGGGTTGAGATTGGACTTGGGGTAATTAAAGTTAAAACCCAGCGACTAAGACAGAAATGACTTTGTAGAGTTGGTGGTGTAGGGAATTGAAGCAGTCTGCCTGGATTAGGAGGTTGTCCATGTATGGAAACATTTGAACCCTTCTACTCTGCAGTAGGCTATCATAGGGGCCACAGACTTGAACATCCTTGGAGCAGTAGATAGTTCAAACAGCAAAGCAGAGAAAGTACAGTTGTATACACTTACCATAAATGTAGATGTTAGAGTGTATTTACTGTTGCAGTCATTACATTTGGGTAATCTGCTGGCAGGTTGCCCTCAGTTGGCCTGAAATCCAAAGTCTTGGGTCCTGCATCGGTTGCTGTCTCCTCTTCCATGATGTCAGGGGTATAAAACATGCAGCCAATGCCATTTTCTTTAGTTTTTCTTGCCCCAGATGTCAGGTGCATCCAAAAAGGTAGCAAAAATATGTGTGTGTGTGTGTATATATATATATATATATATATATATATATATATATATACATACATGCATCAATATAAACTTTACCTTCATCTACAAGCAAATACACCACATAGGTTGAAGAAGATAGAGAAGGAAAGATAAACTCCAGAATGAAAGGGGGATGGCGGGAGGGTAACCTGGACTGCAACAGTGAATACACTCGAACATCTACATTTATGGTAAGTGTACACAACTGTACTATGTGTTTCACTGTTGCAGTCATTACATTTGGGAAGAATCCCAAAGCTATGGTTGGGAGGCTGGAGCTAAACAGCATTAGGTGCGGCTATAAGGCCCTGCAGAACTGCAGTGGCAAAGCCTGCCCTGGACTTACTATAGAGAGGCAAATGATAATGCTTTGTAAATGTGTGAAGAGAACTCCAAGTAGCAGCCTCTAGAATGTCTTTGGTTGGTACTCCTCTGAGAAAGGCTGCTGAAGTAGCTGCAGCTCTTGTGGAATGAGACCTAATGCCCTTGGGCACAGGTTTACCATGGTGTAAGTAGCAGAAACGGGATGCAGTGGCTTATCCACTTTGAAATTGTCTGCTTTGAAATAGCCTTTCCTTCTGATCTTGCAGCATGTTACTAGTAATTGCTCAGGTTTTCTTAGAGCTTTAGTCCTGCTCAAGTAGAATCTTAGTTGCCTGTGTACGTCCAAGGAATGCAGAATTCTCTCCCCCTTGTTCTGCGGATTTGGATAAAAGGTTGGCAGATGAATAGTTTGGTTAAGTGCCACACTGGAAACCACCTTAGGCATAAAAGTAGGATTTTTCCTCAGAGACACCCTGTCTGGGTAAAATATGATAAAAGGCTCTACAGCCATGAGGGCCTGTAGCTCTGAATCTCTTCTTGCTGAAGTAATTGCTAGTAGCAGAGCTGTTTTCCATGATAAGAACTTTATATCAACGGTAGCTGCTGGTTCAAATGGAGGCAGGGTGAGCTTTTCCAACACATAATTGCAGTCCCATGTAGGTACTGGTGATCTTCTAGAAGGCCTTAAAGTTTTGGCTCCTCTAAGATACTGCTTTAGTAAAGGATGAGAAAAGATTGGTGGCTCTGTATTATGTGCCGAAATGGCAGAGGCATGGATTTTAATTGATGAGAAAGATGGGCCTTTGTCAAGCATCTCAGTCAAGTATTAATATCTGAGGAATATTTGGTTTTGTCATATCAGTTCCTTGTGCTTGATTCCAAACAGAATATCTTCCATTTATCAGCATAAGATTTTCTAGTACTAGGCATTCTTGCTTCCAAAATAACATCCATCACAGCTTTACTGAGAGGTGTTGTTTGTATAACTACATTACTAGCCATGCTGCCAGGTTCAGTGTCTGGAGTTGATTGTGCAGGATCTGATTGTTTTGCTGGGACAGTAGTTGAGGTCTTTGAGGTAAGGTCCAAGCTGGGCATTGAGGCAAGTTCCTTGGGACTGGATACCAGTATTGGTAGGGCCAGTCTGGGGCAATGAGTATTATCTTTGGTTTCTCTTGCCTGACTTTTAGGAGGACTTTGGGAAGAAGAGGCAGAGGAGGAAAGGCGTAAACTGATAGTTTTTTCCAACTGAAGGATAGGGTGTCCACTTTCCATGCTTGCCTGTGATAAGTCCTTGTGCAGAATCTTTTCAATTGATAATTTTAAGGAGAGGCAAACAGATCTATGTCTGGGCTCCCCCATTTCTTTATCATGCTGAAGACTTGTGGATCTAGTTTACACTCGTGAGGATCCATAAGGTTTCTGCTTAAATCGTCTGCCAGAGTATTTTGTTTCCTGGCAGGAATTGAGCTTGAAGATGTATTTGGTAAGTCAAAGCTGTGCCCCACAGTGCCATGGCTAATCTGCAAAGGGGGTATGAGTGTGTGCCCCCTTGTTTATGTACCACATGACCGTGGTGTTGTCCGTCTATCAGTAGTTGTCCTGGATGAAGTAAGTCCTTGAAGGCTGTTGGGGCATGTTGAACAGCTAGCATCTCTTTCTGGTTGATATGTAGATGCATTTGTTTTGGGGTCCATATGCCCTGAATGCATCTTTCTGCCATGTGGGCTCCCCAGGCATAATCCGATGCATCTGTTGTTAAGGTTTGGCTGGCAGAGGGTAGAGTGAAGGCTCGTCCCATGTTTTGGTGACATGCCTTTGCCAACCATAGAAACTCCTGTTGTAGGCAGGGGAATGAAATCATTGTTTCCAGACTGTGACAATGTTGACTCCATAAACTTTTTAGGTACCATTGAAGTTTCCTCATATGCAGTCTTGCATATGGAATCAGTAGGATGCAGGATGCCATGAAGCCCAAAGACTGCAGAATTTGTCTTGCAGATAACTGGGTTTTTGTTGCTATCAGTTTGAAGTAAGTAGTCAGTTGCCTCTGCATGTCTGGCGTGAGGTAAGCCATCTGGGCAGTTGTATTCAAGCTTGCACCCAGGAATGTTATCTTTTGAGAGGGTACCAGTTGTGATTTCTTTTCATTTATTGTGTACCCTAGGCATGTTAGAAGCCTTTTCACAAGTGCCAGGTGTTGAAGAATGTCCTTGTTCTCTGCTTGAATGAGACAGTCGTCCAAGTAACGATATATTTGTATGCTTCTTTGTCTGCAGAATGCAATTATTGGTGCCAGGCACTTTAAGACCCTGGGTGCAGTAGATAAGCCAAAGGGCAGTGCAGAGAATTGGTAATGCATTAAGCCAGCCTTGAATCTGAGGTATCTTCTGCACGATTGTCTTATTGGGACATGCAGGTATGTCTCTTTTAGGTCTAATGTCACCAGCCAAGCATTCTTGCCCAGCATGGGCAGATGCTTCTGCAAAGTCAGCATTTTGAATTATGGAATGTCCAGGTATGTCTTCAAAATCGATAAATCCAGTATTGGCCGCCGGGCCTTGTCCTTTCTGGGTACCAAGAACAGTCTTGAGTATAAAACCTTGTCCTTTTTCCTTTTCTGGTACTGGCTGAATGGCCCCCATATCCATGTGGGACGTAACTTGTTTCTGTGCCTCTGCCCATTGATTTTTTGGCAGAGTTGGCCAACTGTTTGCCATTGGCAGAGTATGGAAATGGAATCTGTATCCCTGTGATACTATGTTTAGCACCCACTTGCCCTGGGTTATTAACTGCCAATTTTGAGCAAAAAGTGCTAATTTCTCCCCTAAGGGTGCTGCCAAAAGATAAATGCTTGGTGTTGGCAGAGGGAAGTCATTGGGACTGTTTTCTGTAGGCTTTGTGCTTCATCTCCTCTGGATTTGGAGGTAGAAGCGCCCCATTGCTTTGACCTGTAAGAATCTTGTGCCTGGTATCTGGAACCCTTAGGGCATCAGGATTTGCCCCTTTGAGCTCGGTCTGACACAGGAAAGGACCAATTTTTTGTAGGCCAGTGTCTACTGAATCTTGGTGGCTGCACTTGTAAGAAGTCTTTTACAGTTTGCATAAACTTAGCTTTGTCTTCCATTTTCTTTAAAACCTCTTCTGCCTTAATACCAGAGTATCATGCTGTAAAGGTGCATCTAGCAATTTAGCTTTAACATGATCAGACAAATTTTGTTCCTTTAGCCAGGCATGCCTCCTAATCACGGATCCAGTAACTGCGGCCATGCAGGAGGCCTCTAAGGAGTCAAAACCACATTGCAAAGTATGCTTTCCAACCCATTCAGCTGCATGCAATAATTCCTGCATTTCTTTATTTTCTGCACATTCAGAAATCATTTTCTGTTTCAGCAATTCCATAACATGTTTTTGATACTTGAGCATATGAAATTGACAGTTTAAGGTCCTAATTGCCAGGGTTGCAGATGTATAAACCTTTTTTCCCCATCTGTCCAGTGCCCTTGAATCTCTGTCAGAGGGGGTAGGATTTTTTGCTGTTGAGGCCTTAACTCCCTTGGGACCCTGTGAAATAGTTTCAGGATCAGCAGCAGGGTTTCTAAATAAAAATTTATGTGAGTCAGGGACCCTGTAATATCTGTCAGGCTTGCTGGAAGCCAGAGGTAAGGAGTCAGGGGTCAAGCTTGACTCTGAAAACACATCATCCACGATGTCTAAAACAGGGGGAATGACTAAAGCCCTGTGCTGAGGGAGAAGAAGGAAATCCCTGAGCCTCTTCTTTGATTGAGAAATTTTGACTCTCCCAGTGAAAATGCTCCCTCAAAGTATGCAAGGTTTCTCCAAATGAATAATCCTCAGGAGGTGATGCAGATGGTAAAGACTCCTCTGCATTAGAATCCTCATAGGGAGGTATAGATCATTCCTGATCAGAAGAGGAATCAGAAGAAATAGAAATCTGATCTGAAGATTCATAATCAGTGTCTTGCCTAGACCTCTTTTCTGGAAGGGGATGGGAACCCCTGATCAATGTAATAAGGTCTTCAGCCATTTTGATCATTTGTTTTTTAGGCATACGGGCCTGTGTGCATGGCTCATGCGTCATTTTTTTTAGTTTTAGAAGCTGCTTTTGTCTTTGGTTTTGCAGCAGTCGGTTTGATATACAAATGTTGAGGCCTGAAAACTCCCTCAGAAGCCGGTGCCTGCTCAGTGGCTCTGGACCCATCAGAGGGAGATACATCCGTGGGTCCAATACTTTGAGTATCTCGCGGCATGCCAGACTCCACATGGGTGTTGGTAGAGGCCTGCGACTCGAAAGTAGCGGGTATCAGGGGCTGCGAAAGTGCCTCACTGAGTACCGGCGACTGCCTTAGAAGCTTAGTCTTCAGTTTTGGACCTCAAATGTCTATCTCTGTCCTTTTCTTTGCGTTTTTTTATGTACTCTGGTAGTCTGATTGCTATCTGACAACATTTCTGGGTAGTTAAATCTGTTTCCAAAATACTTTGAGGCAAAAATATACCGACGCTTAATAGTGTGTTGGTTAAATCTAGCACAAAACCGACAGCCAGGCACGTTGTGATTACGGCCTAGGCAAAGAATACAGTATAAATGGAAATCCTTATGAGGTATTTGCTTCCCACAAGTAATACAATTATTAACTTTTTGTGACATTGGAATGGAGCAAGAAAAATGTTTCCCCAACGGGGTACTTAGCTTTAGTGAAGACTTCGGTTCTGAAACTCAAACTTGAATATTTCAGGAGTTGGCCGGCCCTTGTGAAATGCTTCTGCTTCGGGCACCGCACGGCAAGAAAGACTAAAGAAAATGGCGTCGGCTGCATGTTTTATACCTCTGACGACCTGACGTCATGGAAGAGGAGACAGCAACCAATGCAGGACCCAAGACTTTGGAATTCAGGCTGACTGAGGGAACCTGCCAGCAGATTACCCAAATGTAATGACTGCAACAGTGAAACATGAACATCTGAAAATGAGAGAAACCACAAAAAATTCTAAATATTTCCTGTAGTTGGGTCTTATAGGGATATGTAAAGAGTACAGATGTGTACATTTACCATAAATGTAGATGTTCAAGTGTATTCACTGTTGCAGTATTCCTACTTGGGTTATCTGCCTACAGGTAGTCCTCAGTTGGCTTGAATACCAGAAACTTAGTATTTCTGCATTGGTTGCGGTCACTTCAGGACTCACGTCAGGTTGTCCGGGGTATATAAACAGGCAGCCGACACCATTACATCAGTTTTTCTTGCCCCAAATGTTAGGAGCCCCCCAATAGGGAGCTAAGTTATGGTGGGGAAAACACCACCAGTAAAAAGTAAATACCAATAACCCTGAAGAGGGTGAGTAATAGAGAGAAGAGACAAGGGGACTGCAGGGAGGGAAATGAAAACTGCAGCAGTGAATACACTCGAAAATCTACATTTATGGTAAGTGTACACAACTGTACTATGTTCTTCGTGTTTCACTGCTGCAGTCACCACACTTGGGTCAAGTCTCAAAGCTGAAGAAAGGGTGGAGGCAGTCGAGAAGAGTTGGGGCTGGCTAGTATGCCCTGCAGGACTGTTGTTGAAAAACCCACCCTGGATTTGGAAAAGATAGGGAGGTGGTAATGCTTGGTGTAGGTGTGTACGGAACTCCAGGTAGCAGCTTCCAGGATGTCCCTGGTAGGGACTCCTCTAAGGAATAATGCTGTAGAGGTAGAGGTTGCCCTAGTGAAATGTGTTCCGACCCCATGAGGGGTTGGTTTCCCATGGTGATTGTAGCAGAAATGGATGCAGTGTGATATCCATTTGGAGATTGTTTTGAAATGGCCTTGCCCTCTGCCCCTGGTGCAAAGCTGACTAGTAACTGATCAGATTTCCTGAAGGGCTTAGTCCTATCAAGGTAGAATCTGAGCGGTATGTGCACGTCCAAGGAGTGCAGGATCCTTTCCCCTTTATTTTGAGGATTAGGAAAGAAGGTTGGCAAATGAATATATTGGTTGGGAGCTCCACTGGACACCACTTTAGGCATAAAGGAAAGGTTAGTCCTGATGAAACCCTGTCAGCATGGTAAATAATGAAGGGTTCCACAGCCATAAGTGTTTGTAGCTCACTCTTCTAGCTGAAGTGATGGAAAGAAGCAAGGCTGTTTTCCAAGAGAGGAATTTTAACTCTGCTGATGCTGCAGGCTCAAAGGGGGGTAAGCGTGAGCTTTTCCAGTACAAAATTAAGGTCCCAAGCAGGGGTGGGTGTTCTCCTTGGTGGCCTTAAGTTGTTTGCCCTTCTCAGGAACTGTATTTTAAGAGGGTGAGAGAAAACAGGTGGCTCAGTGTTGTAATGAGCTGAGATGGCAGAGGCATGGATCTTAATGGAGGAGAAGGATAGGCATCTGTGGAGTAGGTCTGCTAGGTAATAAAGGATTAGAGATAAGGAGGGCAGTGCTGTGTCCTCTCCTTTAGACCTGAATCCAGGAACAATACCTTTTCCACTTATCAGCATAGAATTTCCTTGTACTGGGTCTTCTGGCTTCAAGAATGAAGTCCAGTACCTGCTTGCTTAGGCTGGTCACTGGGGGAGAATTTAAGGAATAAGCCAGGTTGCAAGATTCATGGTTTGCAGTTGAGGATGCAAGATCTGTCCCCCCTGCTGAGTGAGGAGGGTTGGGATCTGGGGTAGGTGCCAGGGTGGCACCAGTGAAAGGCTGCGCAGTAGTGGGTACCAGTTCTAGTGTGGCCAGATTGGGGCAATCAGGATGGTTCTTGGTTTGTCCTGTCTGATTCTGAGTAATATTCTTGAGAGAAGAGGCAGCATGGGGAATGTATAGATTGAGAGGTTTTCCGACTGGAAGGATAGGACATCCACTATCCAGGCACTGCTGTGAGGTGTCCTGGAGCAGAATTTACTGAGCTGGTGATTGCAGGGGGAGGCAAAGAGGTCCACCTCTGGGGTACCCCATTTCTGAATTAGAATACTGAAGGTGCTAGGGTCTAATTGCCACACTTGGGTCTAGGAGATTTCTGCTCAAGTCGTCTGCCAGACGGTTTTGTTTGCCTGGCAGGAATTGAGCTTGCAGATGAATCTGCATGCCCAAGGCTGTGTTCCACAGGGTCATGGCTAACCTGCAGAGTGGGTAAGAGTGTGTTCCCCCCTGCTTGTTGCTGTACTACAAAACTGTGGTGTTGTCTATTTTTATTAGCAGGGGTCCTGGTGAAAGTAGGGACCTGAAAGCTGTCAGAGCATGCTGAACAGCTAGCATCTCTTTTTGGTTGATTTGAAGATGAGATTGACTTGGGCTCCAGTGGCCCTGAATGCACTTGTCATCCAGGTGTGCCCCCAGGCATAGTCTGATGCATCTGTAGTTAGGGTCTGGGTGGCGAGGGGTTGAGTAAAGGGAAGTCCCTTGTAGTGGTTGCATGCTGCTGCCCACCAAAGAAACTTTGTCCTTAGACAAGGTATGACAGTTTCCAGGTCCTGAGAATGTGGGCACCAAAGACTTAAGTACCACTGAATTTTCTCATATGCAGTCTGGCATATGGAATTGGTAGGTTGCAAAAGGCCATGAACCCTAGGGCCTGCAGGATTTTCCTTGCAGATAGCTGGGTTCTGGTGGCCACTTGAGTGAAGCAGCCTGTCAGATAGGCTTGTTTTTCTGGAGTAAAGAATGCCATCTGGGATGTTGTGTCCAAGCTTGCTCCCAGGAATACAATCTTTTGACTGGGGACTAGTTTTGATTTCTTTTCACTGATAGTGTACCCCAGGGAGGTTAGAAGGTTCTTTACAAATGTCAGATGCTGCAACAGCTGTTCCTGACTGTCTGCCTGAATCAGGCAATTGTCCAAGTATGGGTAAATTTGAATTGTTTTCTGTCTGCTGGAGCCAAGCATTTTGTGAATACTCTGGGAGCAGTGGATAAGCCAAAGGGAAGTGCGGAGTACTGATAATGCATAGATCCTGCCCTGAAACGTAGGTATTTCAAGCATGAGTCCCTGATAGGGATATGCAGATAGGTTTTTAGGTCTAGGCTGCCTAACCAGGCATCTTTGGACAGAATAGGAAGAAGCTGCTGAAGGGTGAGAGCATTTTGAATGTTGGTACCACCAAGAAGGTGTTTAGAGTGGAAAGATCTAAGATTGGGTGCCAAGTGCCCTCTTGTCTGGGTATCAGGAAAAGTCTGGAATAGAACCCTTGACCTATCTGTTCTGCCAGAGCAGGCTGAATTGTCCTTATGGAGACAGGGATAGAATTTGGTTTTGTGCCGCTGCCCACTGGTTTGGAGGAAGGTCTGGGAACCTTTTTGGGGTTGGCAGTGAGTGGAAGTAAAAGTTGTACCCCTGGAATACAATGCTGAGGACCCATCGGTCTTTGGTGATGGAGGTCCAGTTTTTTTTTTTGCATGATGGGCAAGTTTTCCTCCTAGGGGCACAAGCAGTTGGGAAGAGGTGAGAGGAATAGACAAGTCATTGTGAATTCTTTCTGTAAGGGGGTGGCTTTGCACTCCATTTTTGAAGTGGAGGCACTCCATTGCTTAGATCTCTGCATACCCAGAAACTGGAGTCTGGGAGGTCTCTTTTCCCTTGGTCTAGTTTGAGATGGCCCTGAGCAGACTGGAAAGGACCAATGTTTAGAGGAGAAATGCCTACTGAATCTAGGAGGCTGCACTTGCAAGAAATATTTGACTGTCTGCATAGATTTAGCCTTTTCTTCCATCTTTTTTAGAACCTCTTCTGCTTTGGTGCCAAACAGATTGTCCATGTTCAAAGGAGCATCTAGTAATTTTGATTTGACATGGTCTGGCAAGGTCTACTCCTTAAGCCAAGCATGCCTTCTCAGTACAGAATCGGTGACTGCAAGATGCTTCTAAGGCATCAAAACCACATTGCAAAGTGTGCTTGCTGATTTGACTTGAAGAATGCATAAGCTTCTTGTAATTCTTTATTTTCTGCAGAGTCTGTAAAGGTAGCTAATTTTTGCTTAATAAGTTCCTAATATGCTGCTGGTATTTCAGCATGTGAAACGGACAATTCAATGCCCTAATAGCAAGAGTTGCAGAGGTGTATACTTTTTTACCACATCTATCTAAAGGTCTGGAATCCCTGTCCAAAGGATTGGGATTCTTAGCTGTAGTTGCTTTTATACCTTTAGGACCCTGGGAAATGATCTCTGAGTCAGCAGTAAGATTTATGAAAAGAAATTTGAGAGAGTTAGGGACTCTGTAGTACCTGTCTGTTTTTCTTGGAGCAGGAGTTAAAGTAACAGGCGTTAGGCTGGATTCCATAAAAACATCATCCACAACATCCAGAACTGGAGGGTATTGCTAAAGGTCTATGTTGTGGCAAATCTATGAATTCTCTGAGTCTCCTTTTGGACTGAGGATAGCCTTGGCATTCCCAGTGGAAATGCTCTCTTAAATTATGTAGGGTTTCACCAAAAGAAAATCCTCTGGAGGGGAAGCAGAAGGAATGGATTGCTCTGCATCTGAATCTTCATAAGCAGATAAAGGCATGTCTTCATATTCAGAAACCTGTGTTGTCGGACTCTTGGCCTGTTAAAGCTGCTGGGGACAGGGTCTCTTTCTCTTAGCAGGAGAAGGCTGGCTTCCCTTAATCAGCATAATCAGGTCTTCTGCCATTTTAAGCATTGGATGTTGTGGCAAGGAAACAGGTGCTTGAGTTTGGGTCGTCGTCTTTTTTAGGCGTAGCTCGTACTCTTGGCCTTAGAAACTCAGTAGTTTTAGAACTGAAGACGTGAAAGAAGTCATCTGTTTGTGTCGAGAATCAGTACTGTGAAGAACTTCCTCAGAAGCCGGTGCCTGGATAGCAGCTCTGGACCCATCCAAGGTAGACATCCGCAGGTTCCGTAATCAAGGAAGAGTCTCGTGGCATACCAGACTCTGAATGGGTCTTGATAGCGGCCAGTGAATCCACTGAAATGGGCATCAGGGGCTGCCAAAGTGCCTCACTGAGTACCAACGAACTGGCGACTAGCTTAAGGGAAGCACTGTCGGCAGTTTTGGACCTGTGCGGTCTCTTTATCCTTGCGTTTTTTCAGATCGATAGTTGGATGGCTTACTGAAGCCATTTCGGAATACGAAATAGAGAGCGAAAGAATTTAGCAACAATAAGGGCCAGACAATGAATACTTTGGGCGTTGAACAAAACACAAAACCGACAGCAAGGTACGTTGTGTTCAGGGCCTAAACAGGTGACGCAGTAAAAATGGAAATCTGTGTGGTATTAGCTTTCTACAGGCAAGACTATTGTTAACTTTTTCTGACATCGGTTAGAGCAAGAAAAAAGGATCCCCAATGTGGTACTTAGCTTTAGAAGACTTCAGGATGATTCAATTCGGAAAAGAAAACTCAGGTAGTGGCCAACCAGCACTCGTGCGAACTGCTTCTGCTTCAGGCTCCTCAGCAAGAAAGACTTATGTAATGGCACCGGCTGCCTGTTTATATACCCCTGACGACCTGACATCAGTCCTGGAGCGACAGCAACCGACACAGAAATACATCTCTGGTATTTGGGCCGACTAAGGGCTACCTGCAGGCAGATAACCCAAGTGTGATGACTGCAACAGTGAAACACGAAGAACATATGCATCCGTGGCCAGAAATGCCTGAGCCATTAGCAGCAGGAATAGTCTGTATAGTAAGCATGTGGAAAGTGGGTACTTGTAGAAAAAGGTTGAGGTGGGAGAGATCCAGGATAGGCATCCATGGGCCATCTATCCTTGGGATTAGGAAAAGTCTGAAGTAAAAGCCCTTTCCCTTTTCTGATGCAGGAACAGATTGGATAGTCCCTTGAGAAAGTCCCTTGTTTAAGACGGTCTGAAAAAGGGGTAGCTGGTCTTTGGGTGGCTGTGGGATGCCTCTTAAGGAGGGAGTAGCAGTGATCCAGGTCATGAAATAACCCTTTTCTACAACAGACAAGACCCACTTGTCGGACTTAATGCTTTGCCAGACTGAAAGACAGTGAGAGAGTCTTAGGGAAAGGGGTATGGAATCTGGAGGGGGTGAAGGCAAAGGCAGGTAGTCACAGACTACCTGCCCAGTCCTGAAACTGAGGTTTCTGAGCTGGAGTCTGAGCAGGCCTGGAAGGAGGCTGCTGCTTTCTGGTATTCTTTTTGTTCCCAGAATGATGGGTGGGAATAGAAGGTTTCCTAATAAATGAGTCTTGGCAGGGTAATTCCCATGAAATTTAGGAATTGCGGACACAAGTGTTTTAGGTCTTGTAATTCCTTCCCCTTTTGTTGGAGGGTTTTAAAGAGCTCTGCCACTTTAGCCCTAAAAAGGGCAGAATTGTCCAGGGTTGCATCTAGTTTAGACCCTATATAATTAGATATGTAGTCTTAGCCATGAATACCTGCTAAGGACAGAGGCAGAAGCTGCAGATCTGGCCAAGGCTTTTGCAACATCACAGCTGCATCTGATTGAATGTCTTGTCACTTGAGAAGACAAGATGAGGCTAGAAATTTCAGCCTTAGAAGGAGAGTCTGGTATATCAGCCTATAGTTTGGAAACCTGAGTCAAAAGGGACAGGGCATACTTAGACACGTGTGTCTGGTAATTAACTGCCCTAAAGGCCAAAGTGGCAGACGTGTATACTTTTTTGCCGATGTGTTCCATGGTTTTACTGTCATCTGTGGGAAGGACAGAGGTGGAGGGAAGTAGTCTGGATGGTTTTTCTGCAGAGACTGAGACAAAGCCTAGGTCTGCAACTTGACATTTAATCAGAAATTTGATCCCTTCAGGGACCTTACAGGACTTGTCAGGCCTTCAAGGGGCTAGTGGTTGGGAATCAGGGTTCATAGAGGCTGCAATGAAGGGATCCAAAAAGTTGTCAAGATCAGAGGCATGGCAGGAGGTGAAGGAGTGTCCATCTGTAAGAGCTCATATCTCTCTTGAACCTCAGACATTTCAGCGGAATCCCACTTAAAAAAAACTCTCATTTTAGAGAGTTTCACCAAAGGTGAGGTCACCTCCTGGGGAGTCAGTCTCAGCAGAGTCTTCCTTAGGAGAAGCATACTCCAGAGGGGGAGGAATCTGTGAGGCATAGGAAAGGGAGTACTCTGATGAACAGTCTGAAGAATCTTTATCTTCAGGAAGCAGGGTATCTTCAGCCTAAGGTCTAGGACTAATATGTGGAGGGGCAACTAGAGGGGAAAGCAGGCACAGAAGGACTAAGGGCCATGAAGGCATTAAATAAGTTATGGGAGAAAGCTTGCCAATCAGGAAGGCTTTCTGAAGGGGAAATGACATGTTTTGTCTTTTGTTTTCTTTTCAGAGAAAGGGTAGGCCTAGAGGGCATAGGGCAAAGGAGAGCCTAAGTTCTAACTGTTCTGAAGCAGTGGAAGAACGTGTCTGGATGTCCATTGTGAGCCGGTGTTCCCCCTCATCGTTGGCGCCAGATGTCTGTGAAACCTCCATGGATGTGCTTTCTGCCCTAGGTTCTGCAGCCTCCAGTATGGTACCCACTATACAGAACTTGGCAGTTTGTATGTTCCTCAAGGCAAATGACCACAGGAGAAACATCGGGTGGAGGAGGTGTGGCAGTAGTTTCAGGACTGGAGACTTTGGCCGCCTTATTTGGTGGCTCTACAGTCTGACTGGATGGCCCTTCCATCACCAGAGCCAGACGTTTCAGACACTGGTTTTCTAAATAGATGTTTAGGGCATGTAGACGGCTGTGGAGTGTCTTTGGAATGAAAACCTGACAAATCACGCAGGTTATGTGGTCATGGTTAGGCCCTAGGCAGAAAAGGCACAGGTCATA
Source organism: Protopterus annectens (assembly GCF_019279795.1). Classification (NCBI taxonomy): domain Eukaryota; kingdom Metazoa; phylum Chordata; order Ceratodontiformes; family Protopteridae; genus Protopterus; species Protopterus annectens. The sequence continues at coordinate 1,963,626,851 of NC_056729.1, forward strand.
GGCATCCTTATGGGGGATCTGACATCCACACCTGCACTTTCCTTTCTTGGATGACATCAACCTAAACAGGCATGCAGTGACCAAAAACAGAAAACAAAAAAAAGGCCCCAATGGGGTGCTTATATTTAAATGCAAAGATCCAATGTCAGGAAGAGCTGATGTTCGAATGGCGGCAGAGAAGCTCTGAGGAATGGTACATACAGATGTCACTTTTTTGGCCCACGCTCCCTACAGCCAATGTCAGATGTCCCACATACCTAGCAGTGACTAGAAGCTTTTGTATACTGGTTGGACATTTGGATAGCTAAGCAGAGGATAACCCAATGGTTTTGAATACTGCAACATGAGGATAGGAGGAGGACATTCACTGTTGCCTGGGCTAGAAGGAAATCATCACAACCTGCTCATCTTGTCTGCAAAACAATTTGATCTGAGGGTATGCAAGATGCCTGTATAGTGAGACTGTGCTGAAAAGCTATATCCCAGTCTACCATGGTTAGTCTATACAGATGGTCAGAACTAGTACCCCAGCTTATGTGGTGACCAACTGTATTGGAGCGAAGGAGAATGGGAGACCTGGATTTTGAAATATATGGTGTTTTCAGCTAAACATTTCTCTATTTACAAACCAGGAAATTGAACTGTCAAGGGAAGATGATGTACAGATCATACAAATTACTGGTACCAAATGATTTTTGTAATGTGGAGTCGTTCAACAGTTATGAAAATCACAGATGCCTCGAGACCCAGAATCCGGAGGAATTCCATTACTGTGATAGTAGTCCAAGTAGAAAAACATGGGAACAGATCTACTTTATACTGCGGAGAAATGTTCTTTGAACTGTTTCTTAGACACCACAGGAAAAAAATAATGTGATAATTATGCAAGAGATCTATAAATTCTGATGGAATACCAGTCTGTGTAGAATATCCCTTACCCAAGTCTGCAGTACTCTATCAAAGCAGTTGACATTTTTATACACCCTTACAGCAGTGGATAGTCTAAAAGGTAATGCAAAGTAATAATATGACCCAGACTCTCAAAAACCTTTACAAAATGTTTACGTGGCTCTAGGAAAGTGAAAAAAAGCAGAATTTGAAAATCTAACATTGCCACAAGCTCACAAGGAACTTAAGGAATAATATCTAGAACTATGTGCAAGAAGCACAACTGAATAAAACCCTTCTCTTAAAAGAGGAGGAAGAACTGTTTCCAACACCTCGTGAGAGAAGATGATCTAGTGAATGAGAAGGGATACCTCAAAAAAGGAGGGAGAGGCTCTGCTGTGAAAAATAATCTTGATGGATGTAGGGTTTTGCAAGGGTGGTAGGGGGAAGTCTTGTAAATAGTCATACAGAACTATTAGACTATCCTTAGTTCTTTGGGGGGGGGGTCCTCTACTTTTTGGAAACTCACTATTCTAGCTTTTTAAACATTTGTTTACTAGCAGCTTGCTGGGACTGCTTATTTAGTCTTAAAAGAAGGTAGTAGGGGAGCATTAGATCCCTTTGCCAACTTGGACAAGGAAGGAAGGTTGAAAAACTGAGAAAAACCTCGAAACAGCACATACCACTTCCAACATACTTTATGAGGACCTCTGAAGCACATGGTCCAAAACAAACACATATTAAGGGAGAATTCGAAACTTCATTACTAACGTCTTCTCGAAGATTTTGAGAACACAACCCAGTAAACCTCCTCAAAACAGTTTCACAGGCAAGAGCCCTTAAAATATCATCAGCAAAAGTATGTGTGTTTTACATGGCGGGAAGCCGCTTGACACACAATTACACACAGCAGATTATTCCTTGCAAAAGGAAATGGATGCCAAAAACATTCCTCATATTCTAAAAATAGGCAAACAAACATATGAGCGTGACCGTTGAAAACTGAGAACAAGTGATGACCACTTTTTTTTTTTTTGCACCAAATCTAACAAACGCCTCCCATCCTAGTCAAAAAGAGAGGGGAAAGTAACCAAATGTTTAGCAGCAGCTTGGTTCTGGAAGACAGACCCTGCTAGATCTGATCTAGGATGACTTTAGAAAAAATTAAAAGGCTGAGGAGCTTTATATAGTCCATCTGCTTTCTAGGGGGCAGCACTCTGGCTGTCAGGCAAGTTACAGACTGTGACAAAACATCCTTCAAAGCAAAATGATCAGGAAGAATATCAGAAGGCTCGGAAATTCCAGTTGTAACAAATCCTACTACCTCCTGAGTGACTGAAAAGTAAAGTTGTGTACACTTACCATAAATGTAGATGTTAGTGTGTGTTTACTATTGCAGTCATCACACTTGGGTTATCCTGCTAGGGGTAACACTCAGTCGGCCTGAATACCAGAGGCTTAGTATTTCTGCGTCAGTTGCTGTCGCTCCAGGGATAATGTCAGGTCGTCAGTGGAATAAAAACAGGCAGCCGACACCATTACATCAGTTTTTCTTGCCCCAAATGTCAGGAGCCCCCAAATTAGGGAGCTAGGTTATTGTGGAATAACACCACCAGTAGAAAGTAAATACCAAATATCACTGTAAGGATTGAGGAAGAGAGAGAGAGACAAGGGGGGGGGGTGGAGAGTGGGAAACCAGGACTGCAACAGTGAATACACTCAAATATTTACATTTATGGTAAGTGTACACAACTGTACTATGTTCTTCGTGTTTCACTGTTGCAGTCATCACACTTGGGTTGATTCCCAAAGCTGAAAAAACAAGTGGAGGCAGTCAAGAAGAGTTTGGGCTGGCTAGTATGCCCTGCAGGACTGCGGTTGCAAAGCCTGCCCTGGATTTGGAAAAGATAGGCAGGTGGTAATGCTTGGCGAAGGCATGAACAGAACTCCATGTTGCAGCCTAAGAGGTCGAAATTGCCCTAATGGAATGTGTTCTGACCCCCTGTGGGAGTGGTTTCCCGTGATGTTTGTAGCAGAAATGGATACAGTATGTTATCCATTTGGAAATGGCTTGTTTTGATATGGCCTCTGCCCCTGCTGCAAAACTGATTAATAACTGGTCAGATTTCCTAAAGGGCTTAGTCCTATCCAGGTAGAATCTGAGCTGTCTGTGCACATCTAGAGAGTGCAGGATCATTTCCCCTTTATTTTGAGGTTTAGGAAAAAGGTGGGCAAATGAATAGATTGGTTGAGAGCCACACTGGACACCACTTTAGGCATGAAAGTTGGGTTAGTCCTGAAAGTTGGGTTAGTCCTGAAGGAGACCCTGTCAGCACGAAAAATGATGCTATGAGTACTTGTAGCTCACTCAAGTGATGGCCAGAAGTAAGGCTGTTTGCCAAGGGAGGAATTTTAACTCTGTTGAACCTGCAGGCTCAAAAGGGGGAGAGTGAGCTTTTCTAACACAAAGTTAAGGTCCCAAGCAGGGGAAGGGGCTCTACTGGGTGGCCTTAAGTTGTTAGTCCCTCTAAGGAACTGCTTGATGAGGGGTTGTGAAAAGACAGGTGGCTCTGTGCTGTAATGAGTAGAGATGGCAGAGGCATGGATTTTAATAGAAAAGAAGGATAGGCCCCTGTGAAGCAGGTCTGCTAGGTAATCCAGGATGAGAGTTAAGGAGGGCTGTGCTGGTTCAGCTCCTTTATCCTGGATCCAGGAACAATACCTTTTCCACTTGTCAGCACAAGATTTTCTATTGCTGGGTTGTCTGGCTTCAAGTATAACGTCCAGGACTTGCTTGCTTAGGCTAGACACTGGAGGAGAGGTCAAGGAATAAGTCAGGCTACCAGGTTCAGGGTGGGCAATTGTGGATGCAGGAACTCTTCCTTCTGCTGGGTCAGGAGAGTTGGAATCTGAGGGAGGTGCCATGGAGGCAACGGAGACAGACTGTGCAGTAGTGGGTACTAGTGATGGCATGGCCAGTCTGGGGCAATCAGGATTGCCCTTGGTCTTTCTTCCCTTAATTTGAGTAACACCGTTGTAAGAAGAGGTAGAGGGGGAAATGCATAAATCGAGAGGTTTACCCATTGGAAGTATAGGGCATCCTCTTTCCAGGCCTTGCTGTGAGGTTCCCTGGTGCAGAATTTGCTGAGCTGGTGGTGGTTGTGGGAGGCAAATAGGTCCACCTTTGGGGTACCCCATTTCTGGGTTACAAGGCTGAAGGTGTTGTGTTTTAATTGCCACTCGTGTGGGTCTAGCCGATTTCTGCTCAAGTTGTCTGTCAGAGGTTTTTTTGTTTGCCTGGCAGGAACAGTGCCAGCAGGTGAATCTGCATGGCTGAATCCGTGTGCCAAAGGGTCATGGCTAGCCTGCATAGTGGGTAAGAGTGGGTTCCTCGCTGCTTGTTGATGTACCACATCACTGTGGTGTCTGTTTTGATTAGTAGAGGCCCCAGAGAGAGTAGGGGTATGAAAGCTGTCAGAGAGTGCTGAACAGCTAGTAACTCTTTCTGGTTGATGTGCAGATGCATTTGATGTGGGCACCAGTGGCCCTGAATGCACCCGACGTCCAGGTGTGCACCCCAGGCATAGTCTGATGCGTCTGTGGTTAGGGTCTGGGTGGCGTGGGGTTGTGAAAAGGAAAGTCCCTTGTTGTGGTTGCATGCTGCTGCCCACCAAAAAAATCTTTCCTTAGACAAGGTATCATAGGTACAATAGTTCCCAGGTCCTGAGAATGTTGACACCAAATCCTTTTTAAGTACCATTGAAGTTTCCTCATATGCAGTCTTGCATACGGAATTAGTAGAATGCAGGAGGCCATGAACCCTAGAACTTGCAGGATTTTCCTTGCAGATAACTGGGTTCTGGTGGCCAGTTGAGATAAGTAGCCTGTCAGGCTTGTTTTTCTGGAGTAAGGAATGCCATCTGGGGATGTCCAGGCTTGCTCCTAGGAATACAATTTTCTGAATGGGGACTAGTTTGGATTTTTTTTCGTTTATAGTGTCCCCAGTGAGGTCAGTAGGTCCTTTACAAATGTCAGGTGCTGCAACAGCTTTTCCTGACTGCCTGAATCAGGCAGTTATCCAAGTAGGGGTAAATTTGAATATTTCTTTGTCTGCAAAAAGCAATAGCTGGAGCCAAGCATTTTGTGAAAACTCTGGAAGCAGTGGATAAGCCAAAGGGAAGTGCAGAGAACTGATAATGCATAGACCCTGCCCTGAAACGTAGATATTTCCTCCAAGAGTCTCCGATTGGGATGTGCAGATAGGTCTTTTTTTAGGTCTAGAGTGGCTAACCAGGCATGGATAGCACATGAAGAAGCTGCTGGAGGGTGAGAATTTTGGTACCACCAGGAAGGTGTTTAGAATGGATAGATCTAGGATTGGGCACCAGTTGCCCTCTTTTCTGGGTACCAGAAAAAGTCTGGAATAGAAACCTTGGCTTATTTGGTCTGCAGGAACAGGCTGAACTGCCCTCATGGACAGCAGGGAATGAACTTGGTTTTGTGCCTCTGCCCACTGGTTTGGAGGAAGATTTTGGAACTCTTTTGGGGTTGGCAGTGTGTGGAAATAAAATCTGTACCCCTGAGCACTATATGTTGAGGACCCATCGGTCGCTGGTGATAGAGGCCCAGTTTTTTTTGCATGGGAGGCAAGTTTTCCCCCTAGGGGCACAAGCAGGTGGGGCAGAGGTAAGAGGTGGAGTTGAAAAGTCATTGTGAATTCTTTCCATAAAGGGTAGGCTTACCACTCCCTGGTTTAGAAGTGGAGGTACTGCATTGCTTAGATCTTTGCATTCCCTGGGCCTGCTGTCCGGGGGGGGGGGGGTCTGCTTCCCCTAGGTCTAGTCTGAGGCGGCCCAGAGAGGGCTGGAAAGGACCAGTGTTTTGAGGGGCAATGGTTACTGAATCTCGGAGGCTGGACTTGCAAAAAAGTACAGTTTTGTACCTACCATAAATGTAGATGTCCGAACAGGATAGCATCTGCAGTCATAACAAATGGGTTGTCCTGTCGTCAGGCAGCCCTTCGGTCGGCCGGATTCCAAAGTCTGGGTCCGGCTTCGGCTGATGTCGCACTTCACCCGACGTCATCTCTGCTGGTCTTCGGGTATAAAGGCATCAGCCGACGCCATTTCCCTCAGTGTTTCTTGCCCCAGATGCCAGTTGCCCTCTTGGTAAGCTATATTTTGGATAAATGCCAATGTTTTCAAAAAAGTAGAAGGCAAACACAAAAAATAACAATGTATGTACATATATACAAACAAATACACCATAAGAGACTTCCCCCCCCCCCCAGCTAGCTATTAGGAGGGTAAATACCCTAGGAGTACCACAGAGGGGAAGGAGGGTGGGTAATCCTGACTGCAGATGCTATCCTGTTCGGACATCTACATTTATGGTAGGTACAAAACTGTACTATATCCTTCAAGGATGCATCTGCAGTCATAACAAATGGGTAGAATACCATAGCCAAACTAGGGAAGGAGGAAGAAGAATTATGGTGTAGTTAGGATCCCTTGCAGTACAGCAGTGGCAAACCCTGCTCGGGATCTAGAGTACAGAGGTAAATTATAATGCTTGGCAAATGTATGCACGGAGGTCCAAGTAGCCGCCTCAATAATGTCCTTGGTAGCCACTCCTCGTAAGAAAGCTGTGGTAGTGGCTGTAGCCCTTGTAGAATGAGGTCTTATGTTCTGTGGAATTGGTTTTCCGTGGTAGGAGTAACAGAATCTTATGCAATTTCCTATCCATTTGGAGATTGTCTGTTTGGAAATTGCTTTTCCTTCCCTTCCTATTGCATAGGCTACTAAAAGCTGGTCAGTCTTTCTGTGAGCTTTGGTTCTGTCCAGGTAGTAGCGTAACTGTCTATGTACATCCAAGGTATGCAGCAGTCTTTCCCCCCTGTTCTGTGGATTGGGAAAGAAGGTAGGTAGGTGGATTGCCTGGTTTAAAGACACTCTGGATACCACCTTAGGCATAAATGTAGGATTAGTTCTCATGGACACCCTATCTTGATGGAAGATTAGGAAGGGTTGTACTGCCATTAAGGCCTGTAGTTCCGAAACCCTCCTTGCTGAAGTAATTGCCAGTAGGAAAGCAGTTTTCCATGATAGGTGTTGAAGATCTGCTGTTGCTGCTGGTTCAAATGGAGGGAGTGTCAGTTTTTCTAGCACAAAGTTCAAGTCCCATGCTGGTAATGGTGGTTTCCTAGGAGGTTTTACATTCTTGATCCCTCTGAGGAATTGCCTGAGTAGAGGATGCGAAAAGACAGGTGGATCAAGCTGTATTCTGCTGAAATAGCTGATGCATGTATCTTGATGGAGGAATAGGACAGGCCTGTATGTAGAAGCTCTGCCAAGTACTCCAGGATGTTAGCAATATCTATGTTCGACACATCTTTTCCTCTTTCAGTACTCCAAATGACAAATCTTTTCCATTTTCCTGCATAGTTCCTTCTTGTTGAAGGTCTGCGGCTTCAAGGATAATGTCTTTAACCCTTTGGGATAGGTCTGGGTTAGTTGCTGCTATGTGATGTTCCAGGCAGTCAGTTGCAAGGTTTTTAGGTTTGGGTGCATGATGTTGTAGTTGTTCTGAGTTAACATCAAAGGCATCAGGGTATTGACCACATTCTCCCTGAGACATGCTCCTCAGCAATGGATACCAGTGTTGTCTTGGCCAATTCGGAGCTATCAGGATTATCCTTGGGCATTCCTCTTTGATTTTCAGTAGTACCTTGTGCATCAAAGGAAGAGGTGGAAATGCATATGCCGTCAGGCCTTTCCAACTGAAGGATAGAGAGTCCACCTTCCATGCAAGTGGGTGGTATGTCCTTGTGCAGAATTTTTGAGCTGGTGATTGAGTGGGGATGCTAATAGGTCTATTTGTGGCATTCCCCATTTCTTTGTGATGGCCTTGAAGATGTCCGGGTGTAGCATCCATTCGTGAGCATCCGAGGTGGTTCTGCTTAACATGTCTGCTAGGGTGTTTTCTTTTTCCGGCAGAAATATTGCCTGTAACTGGATGTTGTAGCTCAGAGCCATATTCCAAAGGTCCAGAGTCATTCTGCATAGGGAGTATGAATGAGTGCCTCCCTGTTTGTTGATGTACCACATGACTGTGGTGTTGTCTGTCCTTATCAGTAAATGGCCTTCTTTGAGGAATGGTCTGAATTTCTGGATTGCTAGTTTTACTGCCAGCATTTCTTTTTGGTTTATGTGCAGGTGCAGCTGGTCTGGAGTCCACAATCCTTGCATGCATTTGTCCAACATGTGCGCCCCCCAGCCTAGGTCTGAGGCGTCCGTTGTGATGGTTTGGCTTGCTTGAAAGTTGTGGAAGGGCAAGCCTGGGTTTGACTGGCATGCTTGAGCCCACCATAGGAACTCCTGTTTCAGGCATGGGATTAGTGGGATTTCGGTTTCTAAGCTGTGCCTGTGTTGAGACCATAAATTCTTTAGGTACCACTGTAGCTTTCTCATATGCAGTCTGGCATGTGGGACCAAGATTATGCATGATGCCATGAAGCCCAAGGCCTGCAGTACTTTTCTTGCTGTTAGTTTGTTCTGCTTTGTTAATGCCAAGAAGTAAAGAGGGAGTTGTTTTTGTTTTTCTGCAGTTAGGAATGCCATTTGTTTTGCTGTGTCCAATTCCGCGCCCAAGAATGTTCTTGTTTGGGATGGTATCAGTCTTGACATTTCTAAATTGACTGTGTATCCCAGGGCTTGTAGTAAGCAAATGACTTTTTGTAAATCTGTTGTCAGCTTGCTTTTGTTGTCCGCTTGTAACAGGCAGTCGTCCAGGTATGGATAAATTTGGATTCCCTGTAGCCTGCAGTGAGCGATTACTGATGCCAGGCATTTTGTGAATACTCTGGGCGCAGTAGATAGGCCAAAGGGCAATGCTGAGAATTGATAATGCTCTGATCCTGCAAGAAATCTGAGGTATCTTCTGCAATTTGGTCGTATGGGGACGTGCAGGTATGCCTCCTTGAGATCTAGAGTTACCAGCCAACACTCCTTGCCCAGCATGGGAAGAAGTTGCTGTAGGGTCAGCATTTTGAATTTTGGGACAATGATGTATGTGTTTAAGACGGACAGGTCGAGAATAGGTCTCCAACTTGTCTCCTTTCTTGGTACTAGGAAGAGTCTGGAGTAGAATCCTTTGCCCTGTTCTGTTATTGGTACTCTTTCCACAGCTCTTATCTTTGTTAATTGCGCTATCTGCTTTAGAGCTTCTGTTTTTTGATTTGGAGGTAGGTTTGGCATTCCTCTTTTACTGGTAAAGTGTGGAAGTGGAACCTGTAACCTTGGTCTATGGTTTGCAAAATCCACTTGTCTTTTGTGATATAGTGCCAATTTTTCGAAAATAAGGCTAACTTTCCGCCTAAAGGTGCTGTTATTTGCTCCCTGGTAGGCGTGTCAGAGCCAAGTCACTGTGATTGTCCTGTTGCAGTGGCAGTGGTTGTGTCTGTGCCTCAGTTATTGCCTTGCCACTGTCGCCCTCTGTAGGCACCTCCTCTGGATTGCTTTCTGCCTCTAGAGCGTCTATTCCTTCCTCTTTGCGATTTTGAGGAGTCTGTAAAGGACCAATTTTGGCAGGCCAGTTCCTGCTAAACCTTGGGGGCTGAACCTGTAAGAAATCCTTAACTGTTTGTACAGATTTTGCCTTCTCTTCCATTTTCTTCATTACTTGCTGAGCAGGTGTACCAAATAGACTGGCCTTATCCATAGGAGCATCTAACAGCTTTGCTTTAACATGATCCGCAAGACCTGTTCTTTCAACCATGCATGCCTTATCACTGTGCCAGTCATGGCTGATCTAAATGAAGCCTCCAGTGCATCATAGCCACATTTTAAAGAATGGTTACTAACCTGCTGAATGTTATTCACCATTTCTAAAACATATTTCTTATCTAAGGGGTCATCAGTGGACAGCTTCTTAGTTAACTGATCAAGCATAAACTCTTGGTATTGGATCATATGAAACTGACAGTTTAAAGCTCTAGCTGAGAGAGTAGCAGAGGTGTAAACTTTTTTCCCCCATCTCTCTAAGGACCTGGATTCCCTTTCAGAAGAGGTCGAGGCTACTGCCTTAGGCCCCTGGGATATAGTCTCAGGATCTGCAAGTGGGGCCTTGTATAGGTGGTGATGAGTGTCTGGCACCCTGTAAAATATATCTGGTTTGGCAGGGGCTGGAGGTAAAGTATCAGGAGCAGTGCAAACATCATTAAATGCATCATCCACAACAGGCAGTACTGGAGGTATAGCTAAGGGCCTATGTTGTGGTAAGTGCAGAAATGTCCTAAGCCTTTTTCTTGAATCTGAGAAATCTTGTCCCTGCCATTGGAATTGTTCTCTCATGGCATGTAAGGTTTCCCTAAAAGGAGAATTCCTCTGGTGGAGAGGCAGATGGAATGGATTCTTCAGCATCTGAATCTTCATAAGTAGAAAAAGGAGCCTCTGGCTGGTCTGTAATGTCTGAGTCATCCGAAGAATCATCAGAGGACACTGTCTCGGGGGGCTCTGCTCTAGGTCTCTTTTCTGGGGGCTGAGAGGCCCTGTCTGGGAGGGATTGGGATCCCCTAATTAAGGATATTAAATCCTCAGCCAGAGTAAGCATTTGTGAACTAGAAGTGGGCCTGTGTGAGGGGGGGCTTAACAGGCACTGATTTAACAGTTTTGGCTGCTTTAGCCCTGGCAAAGGCCTTAATAGACATGGCTGCAAGAGGCCTAGCAGCACCACGTGCTGGGGTAGAGACATCCAAAGGAATGGTGTCTGATAAATCACTAGGAACCACAGTAGTAAGCAAAACTTCTGAGGCCGATTCAACTAAGGTAGCAGGAGCCTCAGTAGTAGTCATGGATTCGGCTGAAGATTGACCGGTTTTCGGTTTCGCCGAAACCGAGACACTCGCTTGCTTAACCGTGGTTTCGCCGAAACCGCGACCGCGAGTGTCGGTCTTTTCTTTGCTTTTTAACAATTTGGGTAGTCGGAGGATCCGACGGCATAATGTATGCAAAATCTGAGCCAAAAACTGTTCAACAAACTCTGACCGACGCCTAAGCCGCTCGCCGGTTGAAGGAAGCACAGGCGAACAGGCTGCTACGCCGTGGTCTGGGCCTAAGCAAGGCAGGCAGTAAGAGTGGAAATCTTTATGAGGTATTTGTTTCCCACAAGTTAAACAGTTATTGACTTTTTCTGACATCGGCTGAGGCAAGAAAGAGTCCCCAACGGGTACTTAGCTTTTAGAAGTCTTCGAAGTAGTATTCGGTAGTAGTAATCTCTGGATCTGACCGACCGGCACTTGCGAACAGCTTCTGCTTCGGGCGCCGCGCGGCAAGAAAGACTGAGGAAAATGGCGTCGGCTGATGCCTTTATACCCAAAGACCAGCAGAGATGACGTCGGGTGAAGTGCGACATCAGCGGCCGGACCCAGACTTTGGAATCCGGCCGACCGAAGGGCTGCCTGACGACAGGACAACCCATTTGTAATGACTGCAGATGCATCCTTGAAGGACATCTCTGTCTGCATAGATTTAGCTTTTTCTTCTTTTTTAAAACCTCTTCTGCTTTGGTGCCAAACAGATTGTCTTTATTCAGTGGTGTGCCCTATAATTTTGATTTGACATGGTCTGGCAAGGTCTGTTCCTTCAGCCAAGCATGCTTTCTAAGTACAGAACCTGTGACTGCTGCCCTGCAGGATGCTTCTAGGGCATCAAACCCACATTGCAGGGTATGCTTACTAATTTGGATTGCAGAATGCATAAGCTCCTGTAATTCTTTATTTTCTGCAGTCTAGAAAGGTAGATAATTTTTGTTTAATAAGTTCCATAGTATGTTGCTGGTATTTCAGCATGTGGAACTGACAATTTAATGCCCTAATGGCAAGAGTTGCAGAGGTGTATACTTTTTTACCCCATCTGTCTAAAGCTCGGGAATCCCTGTCCAAAGGGGTGGGATTCTTAGCTCTGGTTGCTTTTATTCATTTCGGTCCTTGGGAGATGACCTCTGGGTCAGCAGTAGGATCTTTGAAAAGAAGTGTGTGTAATTCAGGGACTCTAATATCTGTCAGGTTTCCTGGGAGCAGGAGTTAAGAGTATCAGGAGTTAAACTAGATTCCATGTAAACATCATTCACAACATCCAGAACAGGAAGAATAGCTAAGGGTCTGTGCTGTGGTAAATCTAAAAGTTCCCCGAGTCTCTTTTTGGACTGAGGATAATCCTGGCATTCCCAATGGAAATGCTCTCTCAAGGTATGTAGGTTTTCACCAAAAGAAAAATCCTCTGGAGGAGAAGCAAAAGGAATGGATTCCTCTGCATCTGACTCTGCATAAGCAGATAAGGGCATGTCTTCATAATCAGAAACCTCAGAGTCAGACTCTTGTGCAGATAAAGTTGCTGGGGACAAGTCTCTTTCTTTTAGGAGCAAGCTGGCTTCCCCTAATCAGCATAATCAGGTTTTTCACCATTTTAAGCATTTGAGATTGAAGCATGGAAGCAGGTGCTTGAGTTTGGGTCGCTTTTTTTAGGCATAGTGCATTCCCTGGGCCTTAGAAACTCAGTAGTTTTTGAAAGAACTCTAATATCTAATATCAAATATCGGTAGTGCGAATTACTTCCTCAGAAGCCAGTGCCTGCACAGTGGATGCATCCAAGGTATAGAAATCTGCAGGTTCCGTAGTCAAAGAAGAGTCTCGGTAGCGGCCTGTGAATCCACAGATGCGGGCATCAGGGGCTCCGAAAGCTCCTCACCGAGTACCGGCGAACTGCCAACTAGCTTAACAGAAGCATTGTCGGCAGGTTTGAACCTGTGCGGTCTGTCTCTGTCTTTATCCTTACTTTTTCTGGAAGATCGGTAGTTGGATGGCTTACCAAACCCATTTCGGAATAGAGAGAGTGAAAATATTTAGGTATGATAAGGACCTGTTGACATAGTTCTGGCGTTGAACAAAGCACAAAACTGACAGCGAAGAACGTCGTGGTCTAGGCCTTAAACAGGTGACACAGTAAGATTGGAAATCTCAGCGTGGTATATGCTTTCCACAGGCAAGACATCAGTTAGAGCAAGAAAAAAAGGATCCCCAATGGGGTACTTAGCTTTAGAAGACTTCAACTTCGGAAACGAAAACTCAGGTAGTGGCCAACCAGCACTCAGGCGAACTGCTTCTGCTTTGAGCTCCTCAGCAAGAAAGACTGATGTAATGGTGTCAAGCTGCCTGTTTTTATACCGCTGACGTCAGCCATGGAGCCACAAGCAATCAACACAGAAATACTAAGCCTCTGGTATTCAGGCCGACTGAGGGCTAGCCCTGGCAGGATTACCCAAGTGTGATGACAGCAACAGTGAAACACGAAGATCATCATCTGTATCACTCTGGAAATAGTTACAGAAAAAAAAGAAAATCCTTCAAAGGCACTTGTCAAAGCCCCAAACTCCTCAGAATCTGAGTCAGAAGTCTGTGGAAACAAAACACAATCTGTCTTCTTCACTATCAGAGGTTCGATCTCTTAAATCTTTTCAAAAACAGAAGAATTTTTAACCAGAAAAAGCTGTACAGGAAAGGACAAGGCCTTGCACTAAACTCTGAAATAAGTCCAACAAATCATTTATTCTGCACAGATTTATTTGTTTTTTGACAGAAATTTCTGAAGAAACCGAGCCAGTATAGCCATCAAAAAACTCCCTAGGAACGGGCACAACTTTCTCTGCCCCTTCTTCCAGGACTGATGAGTGGCGCTCTCTCTTCTCTGCCAAGAGCACTCCAAAAGCCACACAGAGTAACCCACAACCGGCTAAGGCACTTTAGCAATCTGCTGTGGTGGCAAAGGCTGAATAACAATTATTTATTTTTTGTGGCTAGAAGGAAAAACCAAACAACTGGCACCATGTTCCATGGTTAAGCCAACCATGGATCCTTGAAAGCATGGAGATGAGTGTTGTCTTTGGCTGCAGGAAAGCCCTGAATTGCTTCACGCTCAAATCTTTTAGTTAGCTCAGCACAAGCTGATTAATGGTTTTTGCATGTGGAAGGTGCCCCAAAACCTTTGGAAGATGGCCAGTTGCTGAGTCCTTAGCAGGATTCAACCTATTTAGCTAAATCTACAGCAGCAGTGATCAAATGAAGAACATATACAGATGACAGTAGCACAGGCATGACCCATAATGTATGACAACAATGTGAGGCTCTCTAAATTTTTTCTCTCTTTAAGACCATTTTCTCATCTCACCCTTAGCACATGTGATACAAAAAATGATGACACCTCTCCCTGGTTTCTTGTTACATAAACCTATAACCATAGTTCTATCACAGCAACTTGGTCTTGTCCCGAACTGGGAAACACCTCTTACATAACATCTTGCTCATACAACAAACCTTGAATTTCTTGCTCAGTTTCAATACATGGAATATGTTACTACTTTCAGTCATGAGTACATTTGTGCTATTTCAGGTTGTCAGTGTGACAGAATACTTGATAATAAAATGGGACAATGAAGTTAAAAATGTTTCACTGTGGCATTTAAATCTGATGAAATAATTTGAAAGTACATTTGAAATACAGTGTGTGGAGTTTTTGGCACCATAATAATATAGTGTGTATCAACAGAATCATGTATGTTTAGGGGTGAGATAGAACATTTGCACTCTCGACATAATTGCAGTTTAATAACAGGAATTTTTTTTTTTTTTTTTTTTTAGCTTAAAATTGAAAGTTACTGCACAAATCCACACGTAGTGTACCACACTGAGGCCAAACTTTGCATGTTGCAAGAACCATAGGATGTTGTAGTCTATATAAGGAGAGACAGGTAGCTGGTAGAGATGCCTTGCGATGAGAAACCTTGTCCTTCAGAGAAATGCAAATAAATCGATTTGGGATTAACTTTTTCACCTTCCATTTTGTGAAGGTTGTCTAAAAACTAGCAAAAGACACGTTAGTTGTTTTCAATATTTCGATACGCTGACGACTCCACTCTAATCTGCTCTGCTTCTACCTTCAATCCATCACCCAGGACTCCCTCTTAACTGTTGAAAAGTGGTTAAACTCCCAACTTGCATTAAATCCCAATAAAACTAAACTTCTGCTCTTCTACCCCATTAGAAATACTTCTTCCACATCTTCTCTAAAAACAAAGCCATGAGCACTCCTATCCCCTATACAAAACTGCCAGTTGTTATAATAGATAACCTGAAATTTCACCACCACATAGACCAAACCATCAAAAAAGTTGACAAGAAACATGGCCTCCTATATAGGAATAAACAATTTCTAACAAGCAGTACAAAAATCACAATTGCTAGAATACACCTAGTATCACCACTCCTATATGCACCCCTAATCCTAACAAACCTCCGTAAAACTGATCTTGCCAAGCTTGAAACCTGCTATATCAAAATCTCCAAAGTTGCCACTAATGCCTCCTATAAGTCAATCACTGTCGATCACTCAAGCAGCTCGATTGGCTACAACTCCCTTCACTCCTTCAATTTAATCAACTAACCTTAGCTCATAAAATTCTCCACCACCCAGAAAAGACCCCAGCCCTCAAAGACATTCTTCAACCATACTATGCTTCTAGATCCCTTCGCTTAAACAATAAACTTTTCCAAGTCACTAAAACAAAAAACTCAGCAGGTGAAGACCTCTTCTCCAACTACATTTCCAACCTTTGGACCTGCCTAACCCACTAGTGACCACTTCCACATCTAAACAGTTTTAAAAAAAAGTACAGTTGTGTACATTTACCATAAATGTAGATATACGAGTGTATTCACTGTGGCAGTCATCACATTTGGGTTATCCCTGCCAGTGAATACACTTGAACATCTACATTTATGGTAAGTGTACACAACTGCACAACAACTGCACTATGTTCTTCTTGTTTCACTATTGCAGTCAACACATTTGGGTCGAGTCCCAAAGCAGAGGAAATGGGTAGGGGCAGTCAAGGAAACTAGGGGCTGGCTAGGATGCCCTGCAAGACTGCAGAGGCAAACCCCACCCTGGATTTGGAGAAGAGAGGCAGGTGGTAATGCTTGGTAAAAGTGTGAACAGATGTCCAGGTGGCAGCCTCCAGGATGTCTTGGTGAGGACTCCTCTGAGGAAAGCTGCAGAGTGGAGGCTGCTCTGGTGAAGTGAGTCCTGACCCCCTTGGGTGGTTTCCGTGTTGTATGTAGGAGAAATGGATGCAGTGTGCTATTCATTTGGAAATGGTTTGTTTGGAGATGGTTTTGCCTTCTGCCCCTGTAGCAAAGCTAACTAGCAATTGATCAAACTTTCTGAAGGATTTAGCCCTGTCTAGACAGAATCTGAGCTGTCTGTCCACATTTAGAGAATGCAGGACCCTTTCCCCCTTGTTCTGGGTATTAGGAAAAAAGGTGGGCAAATGAATGGATTGGTTGAGAGCCAGACTGGACACCACCTTGGGCGTGAAGCATGGGTTAAGTCCTGAGGGATACCCTGTCAGCATGGAAGACTATGAAGGGTTCCACAGCCATGAGTGTTTGCAACTCGGAGACTCTTCTGGCTGAAGTGATGGCCAGAAGGAAAGCTGTCTTCCAGGAGAGAAATTTTATCTCTGCAGAAGAAGTTGGTTCGAAGGGGGGCAAGGTGAGCTTTTCCAACACAAAGTTGAGTCCCAAGCTGGAATTGGTGCTCTTCTGGGTGGCCTCAAGTTGCTAGCCCCTCTTAGGAACTGTTTGATCAAAGGGTGTGAGAAAAGGGGCTGCTCAGTGGGAAAATGATCCGAGACAGCAGACGCATGAATTTTAAAAGAGGAAAAAGAGAGGCCACTGTGTAGCAGATCAACTAAGTAATCCAGGATGAGAGGGAGGAAGGGCTGTGCCATATTGACTCCCCTTAGCCTGAATCCAGGTGCAGAACCTTTTCCATTTGTCAGCATAAGACTTTCTAGTGCTAGGGCGTCTGGCATCACGTATAACATCTAGAACCTGTTTACTGAGGTTGGCAGAATGATCAGGGGTTAGGGAATAAACCAAGGTGCCAAATTGAGTGTCTGCAATTGGGGATGCATGAATTCCCCGTCCCTCTGGGTCAGGAGGTTTGGAATCTGAGGAAGATGTCATGTTGGCGGTGGGGACAGGCTGCGCAGCAAGGGGTACCAGTGTTGCCGGGGCCAGTCTGGAGCTATAAGAATGGTCCTTGGTTTTTCCTCCCTTATCCTGAGCAGTACCCTGGGGATGAGAGGTAGGGGAGGAAATGCACAGACCGATAGATTGACCCAGTGGAAGGACAGGGCATCCACTTTCCAAGCCATGCAGTGATGCTCCCTGGTGCAGAATTTGCTGAGCTGAAGGTTGGTGTGGGAGGCAAAGAGGTCGACCTTCGGGGTTCCTCATTTCTGAGTTATTAGGGTGAAGGTACTTCTGATGAGTTGCCACTTGTGTGGGTCCAGAAGATATCTGCTTAATTGGTCTGCCAAAGAGTTGAGAGAGCCTGGTAGGAATTCTGGTAGGAATTGTGCTAACAGGTGTAGATGCATAGCAGAGGCTGTGCGCCAAAGGGTCATGGCCAGCCTGCATAGAGAGTAGGAGTGAGTCCATCCCTGCTTGTTGATGTACCACATCACAGTGGTGTCTGTTTTGATCAGGATAGCCCCAGGAGAGAGAGGGGGCTTGAAAGCTACTAAGGCGTGCTGCACAGCCATCATCTCTTTGATGTGCAGAGGGATTTGCTGTGGGCTCCATTGGCCCTGTATGCACCTGCCGTCCAGGTGTGCACCCCAATCATAGCCTGATGCGTCTTTGGTGAGAGTCTGGGTGATGGGGGGGGGAAGGCAGTCCCTTGTTGAGGGAGCATGCTGTTGCCCATAAAAAAAACTTTTCTGAGGCAAGGAAATACAGGTAGAAGAGTTTCCAGTTCTTGAGAGTATTGACACCAAAGGCTCTTTAGGTAACACTGAAGTTTCCTCATATGCAGTCTGGCATACGGAATGAGTAGTATGCAAGATGCCATTAAACCCAGAGCTTGCAGGATCTTCATTGCAGTTGGCTGGGGCCTGGTGGCTAGTTGAAAGAAGTAGGTTGTCAGGAAAATTAGTTTCTCTGGTGTAACGCATGCCATCTGAGATGCTGTGTCCAGACTTGCTCCCAGGAAGATTATCCTTTGGGTAGGCACCTGCTTAAATTTCTTTTCGTTGTGTACTCTAGAGAGGTTAGGAGGGTCTTTACAAAGGCCAGGTGCTTGAGCAGCTTTTCCTCTTTGTGTGTCTGAATAAGGCAGTTGTCTAAGTATGGGTTAATCTGAATATTGCTTTGTCTGCAAAAGGCAATGGCCGGAGACAGACATTTTGTGAAAACTCTGAGCAGTAGATAACCCAAAGGGAAGCGCAGAGAACTGAAAGTGTTGAGATTCTGCCCAGAAGCGGAAATATTTCCTGCATGATTCCCTGAAAATGTGGAGGTAGGCCTCTTTTAGATCTAGGGTGGCTAGCCAAGCGTCCTTGGAGAGCATGAGTAGCAGCTGCTGGAGAGTGAGTATTTTGAATTTTTGGGATCAAGGTGTTTAGAATGGATAGATCGAGGATGGGGCACCAGGTGCCCTCTTTTCCGGGTACCAGAAATAGTTGAGTAGAAACCTTGGCCTATTTGTTTTGCAGGAGCGTGCTCTACTGCCCTCAGAGAGCAGGGAAAGGATTTGCTTTTGAGCCTCTGCCCAATGATTTGGAGGTAGATCTGGGAATCCTTTTGGGGTTGGAAGGGTGTGGACGGAAAATTTGTATCCCTGAGACACAATGTTCAGAAAACAGTGGTCCTTGGTAATGGTGACCCAGGTGCTTGAGTGAAAGGAGAGTTTTCCTCCTAGGGGTAAGTGAAGGTGGGCAAAGGGAGGGGGTGGAGGAGATGAGTCACTGTGAGTTCTTACCATAAGGGGGTGGCTTAGAACTCCCTGGTTTTAAAGTGGAGGTAGTCCACTGCTTAAGATCGCTGCATTCCCTGTGGCTGCAGTCTGGGGGATTTGTTTCCCCGGGGCCTAGGCTGGGCCGGCTTACTGAGAGCAGGAAAGGACCAGTGTTTGGCAGGACAATGCCTGCTGAACCTAGGGGGGTGGACCTGCAAGTCCTTAACGGTTTGCATAGATTTTGCTTTTTCTTCCATCTTTAAGACCTCTTCTGCCTTAGTGCCAAATAAATTATCTTTGCGCAAGGGGGCATCCAATAATTTAAATTTAACATGGTCTGGCAGGGGCTGTTCCTTAAGCCATGCATGCATTCTAATGACAGATCCAGTGACTGCTGTCCTGCAAGAAGCTTCTAGGGCATCAAACCCACAGTGCAATGTGTGTTTAGTTACTTGACTTGCAGAATGCATTCATTCTTGTAAATCTTTAGATTCCGCCCAAGCAGGACAGAAAGACTTTGTGTTTAAGGAGTTCCAGGGTATGTAGCTGAAATTTCAGCAAATGGAACCGACAATTTAGTGCCCTGAAAGCAAGAGTAGCTGAGGTGTATACTTTTTTACCCCATCTGTCAAATGCTCGGGAATCCTTGTCTGAGGGGGTGGGATTCTTAGCAGACATTGCTTTAATCCCTTTTGGCTCTTGAGAAATGACCTCAGGGTCAGCTGTACGATTTTTAAAAAGATATTTGTGAGAGTCAGGGACTCTGTAGTACCGGTCTGGTTTTCTGGGAGCTGGAGGAAGGGCGGCAGGAGTCCAGCTGGATTTGAGGAAAACATCCTCCACAACATCCAGGACTGGGGGGATGGCCAAGGGTCTGTGTTGTGGAAGATCTAGGAATTCCCTGAGTCTCTCTTTAAACTGAGGGTACTTATGACTCTCCCATTGGAAATGCTCCCTTAAAGTATGCAAAGTTTCCCCAAAGGAAAAATCCTCTGGGGGAGAGGCAGAAGGAATGGAATCATCTGCATTAGAATCCTCATAAGTGGAGAGGGGCTGCGTGTCTTCATATTCAGATGCATCAGATTCATCTGACTCTTGTTCAGACAAAACTACAGGGGACAGATCTCTTTTCCTTTTGGAGGGGGTAGCCCGGCTTCCTCTGATCAGCATAAGGTCTTCCACCAATATAAGCATTTGAGACTAAGGCAAGGTAGCAGGCACCTGAGAGTAGGTCAGTTTCTTGGGTGTGGTTCATACCCTGGGCCTAAGAAACTCTGTCATTTTTGAAAGAATGGTAGTCGCAAAATAAGATGTCGGTTTGTATATCGAGATTCGGTAGTGCGAAGGACTTCCTCGGAAGCCGGTGCCTGCTCAGCAGCTCTGGACCCATCCAAGGTAGACGACCGCAGGATCCCTAGACGAAGAGTTTTGCGGCACACCGGACTCCAAAAGGATCTCGGTAGCGGCCTGCGAATCAACAGAAGCAGGCAACAAGGGCAGCGAAAGGACCTCACTGAGTACCGAAGAACTGACGACTAGCTTAACAGAAGCGTCTGTAGGTTTGGACCTGTGTGGTTTGTTTCTGTCTTTATCTTTATGCTTTTTCAGAAGATTTGTCGGATGGCTTACTGAAGCCATATCAGAATTCGAAGATGGTAAGAGAAAATATCTGGCTACAATAAGGGCCCGATGATGGATAGTTCTGGCATTGAACAAAGCACAGAAGCGACGATGGGGGACATCGTGGTCTGGGCCTAAACAAGTGATGCTGTAAGAGTGGAAGTCTTGATGTGGTATTTGCTTTCCACAGGTGAGACAATTAACTTTTCTGACATCGGTACGTGCAAGAAAAAAAAGATCCCCAATGGGGTACTTAGCTTTAGAAGACTTCAACTTCAATTCGGTAGACAAAAACTCAGGTAGTGGCCGACCGGCACTCGTGCGAACTGCTTCAGGCTCCACTGCAAGACTGATGTAATGGCATCGGCTACCATACTTTATACTGACGACCGGATGTCAGTCCTCAAGTGACAGCAACCAATGTAGAAATACTAAGTCTCTGGTATTCGGGCCGGCCAAGGGTTACCCTGGCAGGAATAACCCAAACGTGATGACTGCAACAGTGAAACACAAAGAACATCCTGGAATACATTCCAGATCCTGATTGTCCCTGGGCGACACGTTTGCGTTTTTCTAGCAACTAGAAAACCTCTGCTGCTGCAGGTTCCAACTGACTGGGTAAAACGTTGAGAATTTTCTTTTCTTCTTTGAAAGATAAGAAAAGGCTTGTGTATGTAAAGGATAAGTGTCCCCTAAATGCCTCCACAGTGTAGTTATTCAGTAACTTTTCAGGAGTGCTGGCAGGGTCTCTTGTTAAAGGGAACACAAAAACCCCTGGTTGTGTGCAGTCCACCTCTTCCCCTAGGGCAAGGTCCATTTGAATTGCCCCCCTACTGCCGGGTGCCAGGGGGGTTGTTGTCTCCAAGGGAGTCCTGGTGATAACCCTGACTTTCTGAACTACATCTTCTGGTTCCCAACAGCAGAAAGGGTTTTTCCATCTTGTTCACTCCTAATAAGAGCCCGACTTTTAATCTAAAAAGTGTGGAACCACTGAACAGGGCATCGATGAAGGTGATCTTAAAGCCTTATGCAAAATCGCGCAGGCACATCCAAGCATGCTGACACATGGTCATGCCTGTGCCTGATGTCTTGTCTGTGCCCTCAGCTGCATTGGAAAGCAGATGCATGAACACATTAGATACAGACTGCTGGGTAGGTAGTTGGGATACCATTGTTTTTTAAACACTTGCTGGTATGTTAACTGCAAGGGACTTGGAAATCTCTTTGGCGAGGTCCCTCTGAAAACATGTTTTATGGACAATATAGTTCAACTCTCTATGTGCAAAGGTTGCTGGAAAATACGTCCACTTCTCAAATCTGTTCAAAGCCCTCGACTCCCTGTTAAGGGGATGGACAGAACTCCTCTCTTTGGACAGTTGCTTTTTAGTGGCTGCCACTACTACCATGGCATCTACTGGTGGACCCTTGCTGCAGGGGTTTCTGTCCTTCAGGGCTAAAAAACTTTTTTTTCTGATAGTTTCCACTACATCAGGGTACTTCCAGGCCCGCTAAGCCACTAGGTCTACAAGGGTATCAGTGGGGGTGTCACCCAGGACACAAATGAACACAGATTTGCCTGAAGGAGTTTTGGTGAACCAAGCTCCTCATTGCTTCATCAAAGTCCAACGTCATCTAGGATATCAACAGGCAATCATAGGGAACCTTCACTTTTATCCAAATCTGTGTATTCTGTAACAAACCCTGACAGAAGTCTAGGTGTTTCCATTTGCAGGTCTGTTTTGTAGGAACTTCTCAGGAGAATCTCAGGAAACAAGTATGAATCGGACTAGGAACTCGAATGATCATCTTTCAAGCCTAATGGGAGTGACTGACCCTCTCAATCTGAATAAACAGCGCAAGCACGTGATCCAAGAGAAGTTGAGATGGATCAGAGTTTACTGGTGGCACCTGACTTCCTGGCCTAGCCAAAACCCTTTCAAACACCTTAACATCAGAGGCAATGATCAGAGCTAAGGGCAAGTCCCTCTCACCCGAAAAATGAAGACTCCCAACATTGATTGGTGTTGACACAGAGCCTGACCTTGGATCCAGGCTACTACAGCTGAAGCCCCGAAAGGTAGAGTAGGCTTCAAATATTTCAGAGTCAACTACCCCCCTGGAGACATGATACAAACTTCTCTAGCTGTGAAACTCATCTCAATCTAAAGGAATCAGAGTTGAGAGAGTAAGGGATGGGGATGGAGTTGCAGTTGCCTAAACTGGCGGCACCAACTGAGGTGCACTAGATGAGATCGGACCCATGGGAACCAGATCTGAGGGGTAGAATGGTAAAGGAGAAATAAAGGGAGGGGTAGTTAGACCTCTACCTGGACAGTCCAAATGGGACTATAGTAGGAGAACCCCTTGTTGGATTTCTGCCCTCAAGAATTTCCATCATTGGTCAACGTCCATCTCGGTATGGCTTCTGGTAGACTGGACAGACCTTTAAGATAATGCCACAGAGATCTAGAGTATAGCCATTCTTTCAGAAAGTGCAGTTGTGTACACTTACCATAAATGTAGATGTTCGAGTGTATTCACTGCTGCAGTCATCACATCTGGATTATCTGCCTGCAGGTAGTTCTCAGCTGGCCTGAATACCAGAGTCTTTGGATTTCTTCGTCGGATGCTGTCACTTCTTTCATGACGTCAGGACGTCAGGGATATAAAACATGCAGCCAATGCCACTATATCAGTTTTTCTTGCCCCAGATGTCAGGTGCCCCCACAACAGGAAGCAATTATATGGTATGGAACACCCCCAGCAAAAAACAGATACACATGATATAATATATACTTAAGAAAGAAAGGTATTACACCCCTGGCACACTGACGTCAGGGAAGAGGCGACAGCAACAGACGCCAGACCCAGACTTTGGAACTCGGGCCGACCGCGGGTAGCTTGCCAGCAGGATAACCCAACTGTAATGACTGCAACAGTGAAACACGATGAACATCTGTACTATGTTCTTCGTGTTTCACTGTTGCAGTCCTCACATTTGGGTTGATTCCCAAAGCTAAAAAAGGGTGGAGGTAGTTAAAGAGCATTAGGGCTAGCAATAAGGCCCTGTAAGACTGCTGTGGCAAATCCAGCTCTGGATTTAGAAAAGATAGGCAGGTGGTAATGCTTGGTGAAAGTATGTACAGAGCTCCAGGTTGCAGCTTCCAGGATGTCCCTGGTAGGGACTCCTCTGAGAAATGCAGTAGAGGTAGATGCTGCCCTGCTGGAATGTGTTCTGATCCCCTGTGGGGTAGGTTTTCCATGGTGTTTGTAGCAGAAATGGATGCAATGTGCTATCCATTTGGAAATGGTTTGCTTTGAAATGGCCTTCCCCTCTGCCCCTGCAACCCAGCTAACTAGCAGCTGGGTCAGATTTTCTGAGAGGCTTAGTCCTGTCTAAATAGAATCTGAGCTGTCTGTGTACGCCCAGATAATGCAGTATCCTTTCCCCTTTATTCTGAGGATTAGGGGAAAAAGTAGGCAAATGAATGGACTGGTTTAGACCCACACTAGACACCACCTTGGGCATAAAGGAAGGATTAGTCCTGAGGGAAACCCTGACCGCATGGAAGATAATGAAGGGTTCCCACTGCTATGAGGGCCTGCAGTTCAGACGCTCTTCTTGCTGAAGTGATGGCTAGAAGTAAAGCTGTTTTCCAAGAAAGGAATTTCAACTCTGCTGTAGCAGCTGGTTCAAGGCGGGGGGGGGGGAGTTTTTCTAATACAAAGTTAAGGTCCCAGGCTGGAGAGGGAGCCCTCCTGGGGGGTCTTAAATTTCTGGCCCCTCTAAGGAACTGTTTTAGCAGGGCTCAGTATTATAATGTGCTGATATGGCAGAGGCATGAATCTTAATTGAAGAGAAAGGACCTTGTGGAGCACTTCTGTTAAATAATCTAGAATATAAGGTAAGCTGGGCACCGTTGTGCCCATCCCCTGAGCCTGGCTCCAGGAACAGTATCTTTTCCACTTTTCTGAATAGGATTTTCTAGTACTAGGCCACCTTGCCTCAGTAATGACATCCAGCACCTGCTTACTGAGAGCTGATGGAGGTGACTTCAGGGAATTAGCCAGGCTGCAAGGTTCAAGGTTTAAGGCTGAGGGTGCAGAATCTGGCCAGCCTGCTGGGACAGCAGGGAAGGGGTCTGTGGCAGGTGCCAAAGTTGTAGCACTGTCAGACTGCGCAAAAGGGGGTACCAGTGGCCAGTCTGGTGCAATCAGTACTGTCCTTTGCTTGTCCTGTTTGATCTTTAGTAGAACCTTCGCAAGGAGAGGCAGAGGGGGAAAGGCATAAACTGAGAGGCTTTCCCAGGTAAAGGGCAGGGCATCCACTTTCCAAGATTGACTGTAGGGAGTTCTGGTGCAGAATTTGTTCAATTGGTAGTTCTGAGGGGAAGCAAACAGGTCTACCTCTGGTGTCCCCATTTGTTCAAGAGCTTGAATATTTTGGGTTCCAGTTTACATTTGTGTGGGTCCATGAGATTTCTGCTTAAGTCGTCTGCCAGTGAATTTAGTTTGCATGGCAGGAACTGAGCTTGTAGGTTCACTTGGGTAGCTCAAGGCTGTGTTCTACAGAGCCATGGCTAGTCTGCACAGTGGGTAGGAATGGGTTCCCTCCTGCTTGTTTATGTACCACATAACTGTGGTGTTGTCTGTCTTTACCAATAGTTGTCCTGGAAGAATAAGGTCTTTGAAGGCTGTCAGAGCATTCTGTACAGCTAACATTTCTTTTTGATTATTAAGCAGGTGCATCTGTTTTGGGTTCCATTTGCCCCGAATGCACTGCCCTGCCATGTGAGCCCCCCATGCGTAGTCTTATGCATCTGTTAGGGTTTGGGCGGCAGGGCGTAGAGTGAAAGGGAGTCCCTTGTTGTGGTAGCAGGCCTCTGCCCACCAAAGGAACTCTGTCCTTAGACAAGGAATGATAGGAATTCATTGTTTCCAGGTCCTGAGAATGTTGTCACCATAGACTTTTTAGATACCATTGAAGTTTCCTCATATGCAGTCTTGCATAAGGAATTAACACAATGCAAGAAGCCATGAACCCCACGACTTGCAGGATTTTCCTTGCAGATAGCTGGATTTTTGTGGCCAGTAGTTTGAAGTAAGTTGTCAAATGAACTTGTTTCTGTGGAGTGAGGAATGCCATCTGGGAAGTTGTGTTCAAGCTTGCTCCCAGGAATACGATCTGTTGGCAGGTTAATAGGTGTGATTTCTTCTTGTTGATGGTGTACCCCAGTGAAGTTAGAAATCTCTTTACAATTGCCAGGTGCTGTAATAGCAAGCCCTGACTCTCTGCCTGAATCAGGCAATCGTCCAAGTATGGGTAAATCTGAATATTTTTCTGCCTGCAAAATGCAATGGCTGGAGCAAGGCACTTTGTGAATACCCTGGGTGCAGTAGATAAGCCAAAGGGAAGTGCAGAGAACAGATAGTGCATGGAGCCTGCCCTGAATCATAGGAATTTTCTGCAGGATTCCCTTATTGGGATGTGCAGGTAAGGCTTCTTTTAAGTCTAGAGTTGCCAGCCAGGCATCCTAGGCTAGCATAGGAAAAAGCTGCTGAAGTGTTAGCATTTTGAATTTTGGAACAACCAGGAAGGTGTTGAGAATAGAAAAGTCCAGGATAGGACGCTAGGAGTTTTCTTTTCTGGGAACCAGGAACAGCCTTGAATAAAAACATTGTCCCCTTTGTTCTGCTGGGACAGGTTGAACAGCCCTGATACTGAGGAGAGAGATCACTTAAGTTTATGGGCCTCCGCCCACTGGCTTGGGGGAGGTCTGGCCATCCGCTTGGGGTTGGGAGTGAGTGGAAGTGGAATCTGTACCCTAGGGAAACTATCTTTAAAACCTATTTGTCTTTGGTAACGAGTTCCCATTTTTTTGCATGCAGGATGAGCTTTCCTCCTAAGGGAGCAAAACGCTGAGCAAGGCTTGATAGAGTTAAGGATAAATTGTGCCATTTTTCCATAAGTGTGGGCTTACTACTCCCTGCTTTGGAAGTGGGGGCCCCCCACTGCTTAGATCTATGCATAGACTGAGACTGAAGTCTTGGTGGTCTGCTGCTCCTGGGTTTGGACTGAAGGCCTGGAAGGGACTGGAAAGGACCAGTTCTTTGAAGGCCAATGCCTACTGAATCTAGGTGGCTGTACTTGTAAGAACTCTTTAACAGTTTGCATAGATTTAGCTTTTTCCTCCATGCTTTTGAGGACTTCTGCTTTGTTGCCAAAAAGGTGCTGTTGGTGTAAGGGTACAGCCAGTAATTTAGCTTTAACATGATCTGGCAAGTTTTGTTCCTTAAGCCAAGCATGCCTTCTAAGTACAGAGCCAGTGACAGCAGCCCTGCAAGATGCTTCTAAAGCATCAAACCACATTGCAAAGTATGTTTACCTACTTGGTCAGCAGAATGCATTAACTCTTTTAAATCTGCGTATTCAGCAGAGTCAGGAATCCACATAATTTTCTGTTTAATGAATCCCATGATATGCTGCTGATACTTTAACATATGAAACTGGCAATTTAAAGCCCTAATGGCCAAAGTAGCAGAAGTATATGCCTTCTTACCTCATCTGTCTAAAGCTCTAGAATTCCTAAAAGAAGGGGTAGGATTTTTGGCAGTAGTAGCCTTAATGTCTTTTGGTCCTTGGGAAATGGGTCTCTGGATCCGCTGTAGGATTCTTGAAAAGGAATTTGAGAGAGTCAGGTACTCTGTAGTACCTGTCAGGTTTCCTGGGAGCTGGAGGCAAAGTGCCTGGGGTAAGGCTGGATTCCAAGAAAACATCTACAATCTCCAGAACAGGAGGGATAGCTAGAGGCCTGTGTTGAGGCAGGTTTAAAAATTTCCGAAGACTCTTTTTGGACTGAGAATAGTCCTGGCTTTCCCAGCGGAAATGCTCCCCAAGGGTATGCAAGGTTTCACGAAAAAAAAAAAATCTTCTGGAGGGGAAGCACAGGGAATGGAATCCTCTGCATCAGAATACTCGTAAGTAGATGAGGGTAATTCCTGGTAGTCAGAAGGAACAGAGATCAGATTCCTGATCAGAAGAATCAAAGAAAATCAGTTCTAGGTCTCTTAGAGGGGGAAGGCTGGCTTCCCCTAATTAAATTAATAAGGTCTTCAGCCATTCTAATCATTTGTTTTTGAGGCATAGTGACCTGAGAATGCGCTTTGGTAGTCTGTTTTCTAGGCTTAGTGCGAGCTTTAGGCCTGAGGAATTCGGTCTTCTTAGCTTGAAACAAAGTCGGTTTGATATGAAAATCGGAAGGCCTGAATACACACTCAGAAGCCGGTGCCTGCACATAGGCTCCGGACCCATCCAAGGTAGAGAGATCCGCAGGTTCCATAGTCAAAGAAGCATCTTGCGGCATACCGGACTCCGAATGGGTCTCAGTAAAGGCCTGCAAATCTGTAGTAACTGGTATCAGGGGCTGCAAAAGCGTCTCACCGAGTACCGGCAGACTGGCAACTAGCTTATCGGAAGCGTCGTTGGCAGTTTTGGACCTATGCGGTCTGTCTTTATCCTTACTTTTTTTTGGAAGACCGGTAGTCGAATGGCCTAATGAAGCCATTTTGGAGTATTGAGATATAGAACAAAAGTATTTAGCTACAAAAATAGCCCGACGACGAATAGTTCGGTCATTGAACAAGGCACAAAACCGACAGCGAGGGATGTCGTGGTCTGGGCCTAAACAGGTGATGCAGTAAGAATGAAAATCTCTATGAGGTATTTGCTTTCCACAGGCAAGACAATTGTTATTTTTTTCTGACATTGGTTAGAGCAAGAAAAAAGGATCCCCAATGGGGTACTTATCTTTTTGAAGACTTCAGGTCTGAAACTCAAACGAAAATTTTAGGAGTCGGCTGACAGGCACTTACGAGCTGCTTCGGGCACTGCACGCCAAGAAAGACTGACGTAATGGCATCGGCTGCATGTTTTATACCCCTGACTTCATGGAAGAAGCGACAGCATCCAGAAGCAGAAATCCGAAGACTCTGGTATTCAGGTAGGCTGAGGGCTACCTGCAGGCAGATAACCCAAATGTGATGAGTGAAACACTAAGAACATCTGAGGGCTGGAGTCTTCAACTCACCAGTTCTAGAGAAAACCTTGGGTGAGGTGAAGGTGCATGGATCTGAGTGGCTGTTGGATCTGACTTCCTCAGAATCTTAAGTGGCAGACCCGGAGACCTTTTTCTGCTCTCTTCTCCTCAGATCTTTCTCACTCTTCAGACTTTTTCTTCTCTTTGTCTACCTTCTTACCAGGGGAAGCTGAAGTGGTCTGGAAGAATTAGATGCAGAAGGCTGAGAAGCAGACTGTCTGAGGGGAGAGGCAAGCCTTTTAGAATTAACTTCTCTTTGCAGCCCTGAATGGCCCAAGTCCAGAAAGAGGTACAAATATCAGTCTACATCAAGGTGAGCAGCACCCAAATGATAAAACACACGAGTGTGGGTCTCGAGGTGGAATTTTATGTCCAAAGGCCGTGCACTTCTTAAAAGCTTAAATTTTGTTTTAGACAGAGGAAAACAGTACGTTAGCTTTGCAAAGATTTTAAAACTACTCACCTCAAAAAACTTACTACTAAAACTATATCCTATATGCCCAAGCAAGAAAACAAGAAAAAAAATACACCCTGAAACACAGCATGCTTTGAAAACACTATAAATATCAACTATTACCTAAATCTTGCTTCTAAGGCTACAAACCAATTTGAATTAAATAGAATAAAAGGTTGGGAAGGAGAAAACTATTATTCTGTAAGAGCAAATTCCACTTACCCTAGAGAAAATCAGAGCCCTTGAAGACGTGTCTGAAAGATCAAGCAGCAAATGAGATACTTTAATGGAATAGAGGGAATTATGGGGTAGGGGATGAGTCAGAGCCTCAAATCCACAGCTTCATAAAAATGACCACAAACCACAAGTAAAACTCGTAACACAATAAACCAGGAATGGACAGTAAAACCACTCGTTTTTACCAACGTACGTTAAGTGCTTTTGTTCTAGTCTCTGGACTTCAGAGACTTCATCAGAACAAATTCAACAATGAAATTCTCAGGTATATACATCACAAGTCACATGATCTTTAAATACATGAAAATTAACTCTTTAAACACCACATATACAGAAATTTAAAGGACAAATAAATAAAATTTCATGCCCCATACGCTTCATAAAAAGGTGCTGAGGTTGAGGTTGTATTGGACAAAAATATATATTGGATCAATATTTTTATAGCTGCAGACAGCTGAGGTGATAGTAATAAGGGATTTAAATTTGTTAAGGAGAGGCTGGAAGAGGAAACTAAGTGACTGCTATTAGAAGGTGACTGTTCCTCCAGGAGGGAAGTCTTAAAAAGATCCATTTGGGTTCAAAATATGAGGAGACATTTATTTGAGCAATGATGGTTGCTTTAAGGTTGTTTTATAAATAATGAGAGCACCCGCACCTTGTATACTGCCAGGTGTTGTGGCTGGCAGTTATTTGTAGGAGGTAAGTAGATAATGAAAATTAGGATTGTTTTGGTCAAAGCTTCTTTCAGTGACAGTTGTGATATTGGGCCAAGTAAGGAAGGTGTTTATCTGGTCAAATTTATTACAGATGCCTTGGGAGTTAATGCACAGACAGGGTGGAGATGTCTGGAAAACTTATGGCTATTATGTGGTGGGAGGGATGTGGATTGGATACAATGTTAGTTCTGAGAAGGAGTATGAACAGGACAAGTGTGAATTTATAGAGGTATTTAGGAAGTCTGAGGTGGGTTGTTGGGGTTAGGGAGGTTTGGAGGAGATGAGGTAAAGGGAGTGTGAAGCTGTGTACAAGAGGTAGGTGGAGAATGGAATGTGTAAATGAGTGGGGTAGGTCTTGGGGTTCAAGTGAGCAATTATGGAGCTTTGAGGTAGGCTAGTGAAGGGTAGGTTGAGAGATGTGAAGAGATGGGGTTACTGATGACACAGTGTGGTGGGGGTTAAAGGAAAGAGGAGTAAGATGGAGAGGTGGAGAAGCATAGTGTAGAATAGGATGGAAGGGGAGTTCTGATAGTACGTGGAATGAGTCTGTAATAATGGGAGAGGACCAGAGAGGGAGGTTGAGAATGATGTGCTGTTTGTGAGTGGATTTAAGTGTGGATGGTGAGAAGATGGTATGGAAGTTTAGTAGATTCATAGGTTCATAGATTAGTACTAAGCTAACTGCCCTTACGAGCCATTTTAAGCATAGCCAATTATCCTTTGTGAGACTTGAACCCTGCACCTCGTTTGCAAGGCAAACACCTTAACCATTAGGCCACCCTCCCAACCATGTGATGTACGGGAATATATCACGTTAAGGTGGTTGAGGAAGTGAGATGCATGCTTAGTGAAGTTGTGTTTACCTTTAATGGGAGGTCAGAAGTGGGTGGCGATAGTGATGTATAAACTGGAGAGCTTGGGGTGGCTGGGGAATTGGGGGTGGGAGAGGAGTGAAACAGGACACATCTCCCCCCAGCTGGTCACATAACCCAAGCACAGTAGTGGTAAGACAAAAAAAATTGGAGGGGAATAAATAAAACTAAACCCCATTAATGATTAAGACTATGGGTGTTCACCTTCAAGATCAGAAATAAGTATGCAAGGTGAGCTTTTGATTAGAAAAGCTAATGAGACTGAGTCCCTTTACAGGCACGTGTAAAGGCAGCCTGCTTCCCTGGAAAATGACGATGAGCTACTAAACTGCATTCTGCCAAAATGAGAGGTAAGGAAAATTTAAGCCTTTACTGCCTTATTTTTAACACATGGAACAGTGAGTCAGTAATAAATCTGACCAGAACAGATGCCTTGACAAACTTGCTTTTATTTGTATTTCAGTTAAATGTTGATTTGCTGGTATACTTAAGAGTGGGGGATGTGGTCAGGGATTCCCTAAGTGCAGTCAGTAAGTAAAAGTAGAGCAAGTGCCTTGATGGACTTTCCCATGAGTGAACAGAAACTGTTTTTATTTATTTTTTAAGTTAAAGGCTGAATTGCTGGTAACATGCTCTACCAACTTCCACTGCTTAAAATATATCTTCTGTGGTACTTCACACTCAGAAGAAAGCTGAATGGAGTAAATAACCAAGAGCACTGCACCAAAAATAAAGATCCAACAGTTTTATTCCACACGATAAGAGTTTAGCACTTTTGCCAAAAGTACATAAAATTGACTTCAGAACTACATGACACACACAATGCTGATTTAAACAGCCTGCCCTACTCAACAATTAGTCAAACAAGAAAGATGTCATTTCCTGCTAAAAAAAGTAAGTCATTTCCTGTTAGAAAAATATATCATTCCATGCTAAAAAAGTACCACCCCACTAAAATAATACAACTGAATTATTGATCCACTGATCCCCCAAAAACAGAGCATATATTAAAAACATTACATAAAAAAAAAGCTT
This sequence comes from Protopterus annectens, assembly GCF_019279795.1. Classification (NCBI taxonomy): domain Eukaryota; kingdom Metazoa; phylum Chordata; order Ceratodontiformes; family Protopteridae; genus Protopterus; species Protopterus annectens. The sequence continues at coordinate 1,963,658,621 of NC_056729.1, forward strand.
TTAGTTTTAACATATAACTAATAGTAATTGTATCATTGAGCCCAGGTGGCACACATACATTTAACCTTATTTGCCACTTGAGCTCTAAAAATTCAAGAAAATCGACAGGTCCACCCCTTTTACCCAAGTCGACCTGCTCTAATACAAAAAAAACTTGAAACAGTGTGTGGGATATAATTTAATATGTTTAAATAAGACGTTGGTCTCCCTGTGTTTGTTAATATCATAACTGTGTTGATAGATCTATTGTCTTAAAGCTTGGACAGTCTTACCCACATAGTAACAGTCGCAACCTGTACAGGATGCAACATATACAACCCCCTTGGTGTAACAGTACTTTTTAAGTGTAATGATTTTACCAAAATTCCCAAGTTTAATAAATTTGGCATCAATCACAAAAGAACATTGGGTGCATCTTCCACATTTAAAAGTACCACCTAGTCCAGATGCCACCTTTTTTCTTTCAACTAAACCTTTGAAAGATGTACACTTTCTGTACATCACCAGGGGGTTTTCACCTAGTTTTTTAATGATATTCTCATTAATACGAAACATATTCTAACAATCACAAATTATGCTTTTGATGTCAAAAAAATCAGTGGTGAAAGGTAACACTAATGCCCTGCTAGAGTTCATTCTCTCAGTTGCAAGGGGCCTAGTTAGACCCAGAGGATTGTCCAATAATGTTCTATAAACCCCATTAGTTCTTTTTTGTTGGACCTCACCTATTATGTCCTTAAAATTGAGGGGGGTAACCTCTTTTCTGTAACATACCCAGTAGGAGGTCGCACTCTCTAAGAAAATCAATATCCTCAGATACCATTCTGGCCAATCTAACATGTCCCTTCACAAGGGATTTCTTCTGGTGCAAGGGGTGCCAACTCTAAAAGTGCAAAAGAGAGTTGGAGTACGTGGGTTTCCTATAAAGATGTGATGTGAATCTCCCCTTGGAATAATCCTTCCTGATGGTCACGTCAAGGTAGTTCAAAATATCATGGTCCTTGGTCATGGTGAACTTCAGAAAAGTGGTGGTGGTGTTAATATAAGTAAAAAAAAAAAATCTATCCAACTCGTCTTCACTACCATGCCAAAATAAGACCAAATTGTCAAGGTACCACCCATACAGTACCCACATGTCCTTGAACTCAGAGTTCACAATATACAGGTCCTCCCACTGGGCAAGTACTATGTTGGCAAATGACTGTGCACAACAGGCACCCATAGCCACCCCTTGCACTTGTCTGAATATTTGTCCCTCGAAGGAAATGAAGTTATTGTCCAGAACCATCTCTATACAGGATCTGATGGTAAGAATGGTATCATGATTCAATGAGTTCTGCTTACATAAATAATCGTAGAACCATTCAATACCTACATCAAGGGGTATTACAGAAGAGAGGTCCCTCACATCAATGGTGACCAATATAAGACATTCATTGTACATTTCATGTTTAATCTTGGACAGGAAATCCCATGAGTCTTTAATAATTAGGTCCCTATCATCCAACACATGTTTAACTGAACAGTCAATGAACTTGGCCAAACTAAAAGTTTATGATGCTTTTGCATCCATAATTGGCTGGGGGGGGGTTAAGGATACTCTTGCAGATTTTTGGAATTCTGAAAATGATCGGAATCCTAGGATGTTTTGTCTCTAGGAATCTAAAGGTCTCCAATGTGATTTGTTCATTTAATAATAGTTGTTCTAGATCTAAATCAATATGTCTATAAGCTATGTTAAGCTCATTAATGGAGACCTCAGTATAGGTATCACTGTACAGCAGGTCAGTCATTCTGCTGTTGTAGTCCCTAGCGTCCATAACTAGTCCTCCCCCCTTATCAGGATTCATAATCCGGATGTCACTGTTCTCTAATATATAACAGCCTTTTTTCCTTTTTAGTCAAATTGCCAGTCCCATCCTATTCTACAATGATTCCTGAGAGATTGTTTTTCTAAATTGTCTCTCTCAAAAAAATTCAAACACTTCCACTAACGGGTGCATAGGTGGAATGAATGTACTTGGTCTGATAAAGGGGCTATCATTGACCAAGAGATTAATAGGGTCACCCCCCTGTGAAAAGAAAAGGGCCAAGTTAAGCTTCCTAATGTAGATTTTGAACTGTAAAATAGTACTGACAATGTCAGTTTTACATGGCACAAAATGAAGCCCTTTCGAAAACAATTCTGCCCATTCAACATTGGTCTTACTGTAATTGTACACCTTAAAATCATTACCAAAGTTGGAAATAATGTTGCAAACATTGGCATCACTCATCTCCAATGTTGCTGTAGTTGTGTCCCCCCCCCCACTGATTCTGGTAGTTCGATTGTCCATAGTTCACAATGCCTTGCCCCCCCCCCTCCCCTCCGGTTCATTAACCTCTGAGATCTCCCTGGGGGGGTGGTTCTAAAGGAATGTTATGCTCAGAATTAACCCAATCATCATCAACAACATCACAATCATCCTGCCTATCAGACCACCTAGCTTGTTGCCCTTCAAGTGGATCTGAATAAGCCCTGCCTGCTTCTTAATCAGTTTATTATCGTGACAATTTTTTCTGTTTCTTATTTTTAAACTGTACCAAACCAATTTCCACATTTTTAAATAAATTATTAAATTAAATCATTCTGTGCTCAAAAAGCAAGTCCCTTTTAATTTCATAATCACGTCTGTTAATGTCCGAGTATACCAGCCATTTTCCTCTAGTCACTAATGAAAATATAAGTAACTCACACCCTTGCCTGCTGAAACGTTTTGAGATCCTTATGCAGTTGTCAGTCTTTCACCAAACCAGTCTGGTATTTCCATGTTCTTAAACCCTTAGGGATCTGCTCCCTTCTTAAACACTCAAAGTATTCATTTTCCAACTGTAACTTTTTGTACTTCCATAAAAGTTCTTAAAGCAACGAAACTGGTTGTCCAGGCTCCCAAAACTGTTAATGCTGAAATTGCAGCCACGAAGCCCAGTATAATTTCTAAGCCAGTCAACAGAAAATGAAGGCATGACATTGCCACTCACACCCAGCGACGAACCTGATCCAGTAGCGTTGCTGTTAACGTTGTTGGTAGCTCCACAGCCTTTGTCGTTGAGACAAACATTAGAACACAATCCTTTGTGCAGGTGTAATTGCGGTAGAGTTGTCGCCTCATAGCAAGACGTTGTCCCATTCGATTCTCAGCTAGAGCTCCTTCTGTGTGGAGGCATACATGAACGGGGCATGCCTTCGTTGAAGGTTGTACGTCAGGGCTGGTGACCCGGTACGTAAAAATCCACTACCAATCATTAGCGGACCGGAGTTGCGCTGTGGCGACCCCTAACCAGGAAAAGCCGAAAGACACAAACAAACAAATTAAAGAATTGTCAGGGCTTTCTGGTTGCAAATGATTAAGGCCCTGAGAGTGAACTAATCTTCGTTGGTTCATAAGCGAATCAACCTTTGCGGATAGTAGGGCAACAGAAGAAGTAAGCGATGTCACAGATTGCAATAAAGCATTAAAATCGATGTTGCCAGTACTGCTAGTGTCTTCACCTCCATCCATGGCAAACACAAACTAAGAAAAACGAAAATATCCAAACCCAGAAAAAGCTGAATGGAGTAAATAACCAAGAGCACTGCACCAAAAATAAAGATCCAACAGTTTTACTCTGATTACACTGATGAAAGCTGCAAAAAAAAAAAACTCCAGCAGAACTATAATCTGGAAAAAAAAATGATTAGACAATGTTACTATGCATAAGAAACAACTGAAAAGGTCAAATTTTCATTAGGTTTTTAAGTTTCTTTTTAACAGCTATATGGTCTAGGGTTCAGTCTTGATTACTGGATATCTTCTGTACACAGTATGCACATTCTCTGGATGACTATTTTCAACTGGCCACATATATTGCAATTACCCACAACTTTGTGGTCCAACTCGTGGCTAAAATGGAATATGCAAGGGATCAGCTTACTTGTCTGGTAAAAAGACACCCAAGTGAAAAAAAAAGATGAAATGTGCCTCCCACAGGGCATTCCTGCACTGATGATACCGAGCATGCCTAGGAAAGCTGGCCCAAGATGGAAATGTTTCTAAAGTCTAGTTAAGATAGCATGCCTTGCTGGCTGGATAGTTCAAATATTAAAGACTTGCTAGTGAAGTTTGCCTCAAATATTTTTAAACCATATTACTTACTGCTTCAGAGACTCTTACTTTCACCTTTCAGATATACAGATACAAGCATTACACCTTAGTGGATAAAGAAACCTAAGTTTTCAGAAAGCCAACAGCAACCCTATATGACAGTAGCAATGGCAATCTTCAAACTTCAACAACATGGGTCTAGAATTCCTTTGGAAACTAGTCTATAAAAGACACTGGGTTAAACATGCACAAGTATCTAATTTGTGGCTAAAGGCATAAAGAAGACACAAATTATACTTGACATTTTATTACTGAAACGGTACCAAAGGGAAAAAACAATATACAGTCTTTGTGCTTGTTTTAATAGACATGTTATAAATAGGAGCAAAGTACTTCTTTAAAACAAAATTATATTCAAACTCTTGCGGATTTATGAAAACATTTATAAATTTAGACTAAATATTCTTGTGTCCAACTCAATTTTCAATACACCAATTACATTAAACCTTAACTGCGAAATGTGTTCACTTTGCATCAAGAGCACTGTGAAACTACATATAACAAGGCAATTTACAGGTTTTAAAATCTGGTGCACTTAATGAGCATTCAGAATTTACCTTCCCAAAAGAGAATATTTTTAAAAAGTGCAGAAAATCTCACTCAACTGCCTTGGTTGGCATTTCTAGATACTCCAACTCACCAGCTTAAATTCAACTACTGGAATTAAAATGAGCAAATGTGTATTCTATGGGACAGTGGCAATATGAAACACTTAACCAAGCACCTATCTTAAGCTAGACAACTAGAAGATATTTAACTCTGTTCAAAATTATCAATGACCACAGTTTTCTCATAAAAAAATGACCCTTCCATCTTTAAGGCATTTAAACAAAGCACTATAATTAATTGCAAGTCAAGCCACTGAGGCCTTGATCCCTGGTAGACAGATACTCTAGGTTTACATGCCTTCCATCCAAAGGTCAGTGCATATTAAAAAAGACAGAGGATTTAGTTCCCTCAGTATATCAATACTCAAACAGCTCCTTTTTGAAGTTAGCACTCTATACAGACTTTTTAAGCTAGCCTTCCCAGCATTCAGCATTGATCATCTCCATTCCTTCCTGTGAAGATGATTACCTGACCTGGACTTGATCAACAGACTGATCAAGGTTCATAAGGGGAAAGGTGCTTCAACAGTCACGTTTTCTGCTACATGAAAGAGTAGCTCTTTTCAAAGAAACTGTTCACTGTACAGCTATTTGTAGTAGTCACATGGAACTGATAGCAACTTTATTCATAACTCATCATGACCAAAGATGTTTCAAAGCAACATAAATACCCTGAAATAAAATACACTGATCTTTTCTTATATTCTATGTAATTAAACTTTATGGTATGCTATCACTAACTACTCCTCTGTTGAACTACAGACTATCATTTCAGCCCTTAAGGAACTGTCCTGAAAATAAAAACAGCAAAGTAATTTAAAAAGGGATGAAAAAGTGAGCAACAAAAAAGGACAACACTACAATACAGTCATCTTCATGTCAGTTGCAACTGATATAAATACAGCTGAATAAAAAAAAAATGAAGACAAATTTAGAAAAATCCCATTTCACACTCATCTGATTACACGGCGATGTGTTCACTGACCACCAGCTATAACACTGAACAATCTGAGAAAATACTACAAAGAAAGCAGGGAAAAAGCTAACAAAATGAGTACTAAATTTCAGCAAGTTTTTAGTGCTTTTTGCAGAGAACCTAAATCATTACCAATTAAGAAAAGAGGTACACATTTCAATTATTATAAAACTTGGCAACATTTTAATTTAAGAGCGAGTTTTACAACAGCAGTGCACTGAGAGTGGATCATACGCTGTACTGGTCATAATCACTGGTACTGCCTGTAACCTTCATGAAGTTTTTTTTTTTCCCAGCTCCTGGAAACCACACCAACATTGATAGAAGGCTGGTACTGGAATCATGAACAATTTGCTCATACTTCCTGCCAATGGATGAAGCATCTTTGGCTTTCAGTTCACAACAAAGACATGATGGTTCAGATTTTACTCCCCTTCCATTTTGACAGGGAGTGTCTCTTCTTCGTAGAGTTTACAGTTTCCATTCTGATGCAGTTCAATACTGTCAATGCCTGGTACATCCAGGTTTTCTCTGCTTCTAGCACTTTCATTTCCTTGTTCCCCCTTGTCTTCTCTTGCCAGCTGAGAAGAAAAACAGAAGTTAATTATTCTGCTAACCTGTCACTTGTTTCACACAGCAATCCTTTCAGCCTGACTAACAATAAAGCCTGAATATGAGAGCAATTAAAGGTCAATGGTGATGATTCAGTAGAGATGAAATTCACTGCCCACCTGCCTCTGGTGCTGACTGGGTGCAAACTGGAAAACTAGGAAGCAGGAAATTCAAATGCATAGCTTGTGTGCCCTACCCAAATTTACATAAATTGTTTAGTAGTTAGGTGAAATGATTCCTCCTGGAAACTTTCAGCCACAACCTGTGTCACAACAGCAAGGGTAAAATACAGCAAATACAGGGTTTACTAACACAGTCTTGAAGCTCTTGAAAATCATAATCCTGAGACCATACTACTGAAAGACCAAAATTCTGAAGACCACAACGTCAAACTCTTGAATACCAAATCCTCTTAAAAGTATGAAGTCAGGAAAGAGTGCTAACAGGGGTCCTGCAGGGGGTATTTCCAGGAGTTTGATATTGCAGTCCAGCATTTTGGTCTTTCGATATTATGTTCTTGAGATTCTGATTTTCAAGATTTTAGGCTTTAAGACTGTTATAGTAAAGACATACATCCATACACTTCACAGTACATAATAAAACATGCTTTTGGGAAGTTAAAAAAAAGTGTAGCACCTAGAAAAGTTTGACACTAAACTAAGGGACAAAGTGGAACCACACACAGGTAAACAAGAGGTCAGAAGTGAACCCAAAAGCTATGAGTTGAACCACTGAGCCAAAATGCTGCTAGCTGGCTTGCACAACAATGGAAATGAGGATTGAAATAAATAGAAAGGCACTGCAAACCGTGCAGAATACATCCATAAAATCTCTGTATGTTTCTAGACTGCCAGAACAGCATGCACTCTTGCTTAAAATAAAGACTCTCCTCTGGTCTTGACAGAGTAATGAACAGCTGAAATCAAGCTAAGGTACCGGTCTTGCTCGTATAGCTAGGAGGTGGGATAAAACTAAGGTGGAGTTTAAAAATAGGGTGGAAATAAAAGAAAGGGAGCTATGGTTAAGAAGAAACAAGAATTATTTAAAAGGACTGATAAAATTTAAAGTATTGCAGAATAAGGGGAATCTCACAGAGCAAGAGGAGAATCAGCTGCAGAATGCTAAGCACAAAATAAGGGATTACCTCAACAATATGCACAAGTTTAGAAAGACTGATGTCAAGCAACTGTTTGACAATAACACTAGAGCACAAAAACTTTTAGCACGACTCAGGCAACAGAAAGTAGAAAGGGATCTCGCCAAGCTTAAGGAGCCTATAACAAGGAAGATAAGAGATCATGGACAGGTATTAGAAACATTTCAGAAATTCTATGAAAGTCTGTATAAAGCAGAGAAATACAAAAATAAAAAAAAAGATACAAATGGAAATGCTTACAGAAAAATTAAATATGCCAAGGTTAGGGGTCTATATTATATGCTCAAAAAGGCTTTCCATAGAACGCTTTTTCATCAACCCTTAAACAGTGAAGTGCCATTACAGCGAATGCCCACATCACAGATTTTTTTTCCCTGGGACACAAATCGCCTGCCCCATAAAATAACATCACTTTGAACATTACAAAGTGTGTGTGCGCGTGTGCCCCCCCCCAACTAAATATACAGACTCTGAGATAGCAGTACGTGGAGAAAAGGGCAAACTCACAAGGATGGCCAAGTGATTTTTTTCCCCAGGGAAAAAAATTTGCTGATGTGACGGTTTGCTGAAATGGCACTTTGCTATTTAAGGGTTGATGCAAGCCTTTTCTAAACCCAAGGTTAAAGGTAGATGATATACAATTGCTAACGGTTAGGATAGAAGCAGATGAGAGAAAATTTGTGGTTTATAGCCAATCTAAAGGGAAGTCCCCAGGAATAGATGGTATTCCTGTGGAAATGTGGAAGGTAGGAAGGAAAAAAACTGATAAAGCTATGGAAGGTTTTGTTTAACAGTATTTTAGGAGGAGGAGAAGTATTAACATCCTGGAAGAAAGCAGTGGTAGCTGTAATACCTAAAGAGGGTAGGACCCAGCTCCATACAGGCCCATTTCAATACTAAACCACGATTATAAAGTGTTCATGTCTATAATGGCTAAAAGAATGACAAAAGTAATGCCAAAATTGATAGATATGGATCAATTTGGTTTTGTGGAGGGGAGGCAAACATTTGGCAACTTTAACAAAACATTGATGATCCAGAGGGAAGCAGAATGTAAAAAAATACCGTTGTTGGTGGCTGCTGATGCAGAGAAAGCATTTGACATAGTAAGCTGTGACTTTATAAGTAGGGCAATGGAAGCATTTGCATTTCCTGAAAAAATACGGATCATTAGGAGGATATATGAGGGATAGGAGGCACAAATTAAAGTGGGCGGGGTTCCTTCTGATAATTTCTGCTTGAGCAGAGGAACAAGGCAGGAGTTTCCACTTTCCCCTTTACTTGCATTATACTTAGAACCACTGGCAAAGAAAATAAGGTACTCAGAAATTTAAGGATATAATTGGTATGGTAGTCAAAAAGAGCTGGCTCTATTTGCAGATGATATTTTATACCTGACAAAACCAGAAAGAGGCATAACGGTGTTGTGGAACACTTTGAGACAATTTCAAAATTTTTTGGGATATAAAATTAATGAAGCTAAAACAAAGGTAATAGCGGTAAATTACATACCCACACACAAATTGGGGACATGACAAAATGAAGTGTTTAGGAGTACAGATTAAAAATGATTCTGGTGTGGCAGCTAAGGATATGTGGGAAGAGACTAATCAAAAGATAATACAAAAACTGAGAAAATGAAAGCTTTGTAATATGGATATGGACAGTAAGATACAAGAAGTCAACAGGTGTTTAGTCCCTTTAGTCTTATATACAGGTCAGGCACATTTTTATCAACCAGTGGAGAAGTTGTGGATAGCAATTAATAAAGAGCTGAAGGACCTTATCTGGGAGGGGAAGACGGCAAGAGTCAAGTAGGATAAGCTGATTCTTCCAGAAGAACAGGGCTGATTGGGATTACCCAATTCTTTAGGGGTATTTCAGAGCTACACAGTTAAGGCTCCTATACACAGCACAAGCAGAAAGCTATAATTCAAAGTGGAAAGGGATGATGCTGAAACAGGGGGGAAGCTCAAGAAACAAGGAGAGACTGGGATTTTGGATACAAAGCCTTTAAGGAGAATAACAATAGTCATACAGAATATTTTATCCATAAAATAGCAGAAAGTATTCTAAACCAACACGGGAATGGAGAATGAGATTCTGCTGATAGGGATGACTGCAATTAGGGATACAGACAATAGGCAAGAGGGGGCTGGAATTTATTGGAAAAAATTGGCAAAGGAACCAAGGTACTGGGAGGAAAATAGAAGGAAAGATGACAAAATGGGAAAATACCAAGAACTTATTTGGACTGCAAGTTGGAGATTGCCTTCCCTATCAAGGACTAATAGAGTACAGGCAAAGAGAAAGAAATACGAGATCCTAAATGAAAGACCATCACTGGTAGAGTTTTTGGTAGAATATAGAACAGAAACTGCCATTAAAAAGGAATTACCAGAACATATAAAATACTGCATGATACAGATTACTTGTATACATACCTTTCAACCTGGAAACATTAAAAATCTGGACAAAGACCCATGAAAAGTAGGGAGAGCTGGCAAAAAATCTGGATGCTGATAAATAAAATCTGCATACATAATTGTGTAATACCGCCCACTGCAATGGAATTGTGGGATACCAAGATTCAAACACAATTTGAAGAACAGCCAAAATATTAAACGCAAAATACAGCCAGAAAGATGGTATTTTATTTATATTAACATCTGAGCTTGTGCCAAATTTTGAACTTGCATAAAACTAAAATGCAATTTCTTTTTAAAATAAAAATCAACTAACTGCCGCAATCAATAATGCAGTGGGGACAAGTGGTCTCTGAACAGTAAATCAGATGGCAGAAACACTTTAGCAATGTAGTACCAGCAAGGCACTATATAAAACAAAAATTAATTTTAACAAAACGATACAAATAAACTTAACACTTAAACTGTATTAATTCACTAGGATACCACTAAGACAAACACTTTCCTTCATTAATGCCAAGGAGTACAGGCCTAGATGTTTTTCTTCTTCTGAAATAGCAAGTTAGGTATTCCTGCTTTTCTACTGATTACCCAAGTCGAAATGAACAGCCAGAAACATACATTTTGTACTCAAATCATTCTGTTGCCCCACCACCTACCTATATATAAAAAAAGACATTAATTTTCAACCGGTGCCATGTGAATGCTTATCAGGTAAGCATGTTTTCTATAGCTCTACATGACCAGAAACAAAGCAGACACTTCTTAACATTCCGTGCTCTCCAAGCCATAAAATTTAAGATAGATGGTAAAAAAATGTACTCATATGAATATACTGAGTACGACCAACTACATCTCCATCGCATATTTCCCACTTTTCCAACCTTTTCTTCTTCAGTGACAGAAAGAGGAATATGCGTGCGTGTCAATTTAAAAGGAATTGTAACCCCATATCCCACTTCATATTAAAAAGAAAAAATGTACTCGAAGATGTAGCAAATACGTCTGGTAAAGGAAAGAAAGTTGTGTAAAATCTTACTATAACCACAGATGTCTTTTTTTCTTCCACGTTGCAGTATTCAACTAGTGGGTTTATCCTTTTTCCAGTCTCGTCTGGCCAGGTTTCCAAAGTTTTTCAGTCCCTAGTAGGTGTGTTGCACATCCGACGTGGCTGCAACAGTGTGGGCCAGAAATGTGTTGTCTGCACGCACCAGCTATCAGAACATAAGCCCCAGTCAGAGCCAGTCCTGTGAGGGCATAGGCTTGTCCAGTGTCAACTAGGAGAGCAAATGTAGTAATATAAGAGGGGAAGGTGGGAGGGAAGGAATACTGCAACATGGATGAGGACATCTATGATTATAGTAATATTTTACACAACTTTCTATGTCCTACTCCAATGTTGCAGTATTCAACTAGTGGGTGAGTGCCAGTGATCACTGAGGAAGGGGAGATGGTTTAGAAGTCATCTCCAAAAACCTGTGCAGGATAGTCTTGGCAAACCCGGGTCTACCTCTGGAAATTTGGTCCAGTTTGTAGTGTTTGGTGAAGGTGTGCACCAAGGACCAAGTGGCTGCTTCTAGGATGGAATTGGTGTCTAACCCTTTAAAGAAGGCCCCAGAAGAGGCCACAGCTCTGGTGGAGTGGGCTTTGACATTGCACTGCAGTGTCTTGCCATGGTGAAGGTAGCAGAAAGAAATGGCCTTGGAGATCCAGGCCAAAATGGTCTGTTTGCTCACAGCCTTCCCCAGGGCCCTGGGGTGGAAGGAGACAAACAGCTGGTCTGATTTCCTAATAGGTTTGCTTTTATGTAAATAAAATCTAAGCTGACAGCGCACATCTAGGGAATGGAGTAGTCTCTATCTCTCTGTGGATTGGGAAAAAAGGTAGGCAGGTGGATGGGCTTAGTTCAAGGAATGATCATTCACAACTTTAGGAGAGAAGGAGGGGTTAAGTACTTGGGGTCACCCTGTCTAAGTGGAAGACCAGAAAGGGTGGTATTGCCATAAGGCTTGTAGTTCAGAGACCCTCCTGGATGAGGTGAGGGCCACTAATAAGAGAGTTTTCCAAGTACAGAGTTTTAAGGATGCTTTATCCGCAGGTTCAAAAGGAGGTAAAGTAGTTTTTTCTAGCACATAGTTTAGGTCCCAGGGTGGAAGGCATGGTTTCCTGGGAGGTCTCAAATGTAACACCCCTTTAAGGAAGAGTTTAGCAGGCAATCTGGATGCCAGGGGAGGGTCTAAGGGGAGGCAGGCAGAAATCGCAGACAAGTGTGCTTTTAGAGATGAATAAGCGAGTCCTGTCTGCATCAGTTCACACAGGTAAGACAGGATTAGAGGCATATGATTTTGCAATGGACCATGCTGCCTTTCGTGACACCAGATAGAAAACCTTTTCCAATTTACAGTACAGGATTTTCCTTGTGTTGGGTTTCCTGGCCTCCTGCAGGACCATTAAGCATGTCCTCGTTATACAGTCTAAAAGGGATCAGAATCCTATCAGCCACAGGGTGAGCTGTAGAGAATGGCACTGCGGGTGTATCAGAGTCCCCTTGTGCTGTCTGATTAGGTCCACTGAGGTGGGTAACTTGTGGTGGTTGCCCTTGGACAAAAAGAGAAGAGGGAATCAGTGCTGTTTTGGCCAGTAGGGGGTCACCAACAAGATTTTCGGTGAGTCCTGCTAAATTTTCAGCAGTACCTTCTGGATCAGGGGAAAGAAAGGGAGGGAATGCATACAAGAATTTCCCTTTCCAGGTTATTGAGAAGGCATCTGTTGCCAGTACCTTGGGGTTTGAGTCCTGAAGCAGTAGCCCAGGAGTTGCCTGTTTATGGAGGAGGAGAACAGGTCCATCTCAGGCGTACCCCCACCTGTGGACCAGATTCAGGAAAATGTCTCTCTGAAGCATCCACTCGTGGTTGTTCAACCTCTTTCTGCTTAGGAGATCTGGCTGAGTGTTGTGAAGGGAGGGAATATAGGCTGCCTGAAGGGTCATACCCTGTGAGGCGGCCAGTTCTCACACCTGAAGAGCTAGCCTGCATAGGAGGTATTGATCTTGCCCTCCTTGTTTGTTGATATACCACAGGCCAAAGGTGTTTGTCTGTGCACATCTTGAGAGGGCCTTGCTCTAGGAAGGGGAGGAAGGCTTGCAGAGTAAGGAGTACCGCTCTCATTTCTCTGACATTTATGTATTCCAGTTTGTGTCCGTCTAGCCACAAACCTTGCACTTTCCTTTGTCTTAATGTGGCTCCCCACCCTAGATCTGAGGCATATGTGTGCATCGTCTGAGAGGGAGTAGGAATCCGAAAAGGGAGTCCTGGGTTGAGGGACACTTAGGTCACCCACCATCTCAGTTCCTTCATCAAGCAGGGAAGTAGGGGAACCTGAACTCTAAAGGGTGAGAATGCTGGGTCCAAACTAACAACAGGTACCACTGCAGTTTCCTCATGTGCAGTCTTGCAAGGGGTAACACGAGGATAGTGGCTGCCATGCAGAAGTCTTAGAAATTGCCTTGCTGTCAGGTGAGATGCCTGAAGGGCAGCAAGTAGGTATTGGGACAGGGAGGCAACCTTTTCTGGAGATAGGAAGGCCTTCATGATGTCTTTCCAGATTCTGCAGCCCAAGAAAACTATGTCCTGTGCTGGTTGCAGATTAGATTTTTGGAAGTTTATTAGGAATCCTAAGGACTGCAGGAGGTGTACAAGAGTCCTGGTATGAAGGCGAAGAGTCTTCTGATCTACTGCCTGAATTAGTAGGTCATCTAGGTAGGGGAATGTTTGAATTCCCTGTATGCGACAGTACGCGAGGAGTGGAGCCAGACACTTTGTGAATACCCTGGGAGCAGCAGAGAGATCAAAGGGTAATGTACAAAACTGAAAATGGGATGAACCAGCCAGGAATCTCAAGTATTTTCTGAAGGATGGTTTGATAGGGATGTGAAGGTAGGCATCCTTTATGTCCATGGTTGCCATGAAACCATGGGAGTAGAGGAAAGGGAAGAGAATAGGCAGGGTGAGCATCCTGAAGGTAGGTACCTTCAGGAAAGGATTTAGGCATGAGAGGTCTAAAGTGGGCCTCCCAAGGTCCATCCTTCCTGGGCACCAGGAAAAATTCTGCAATAAAAACCTTTTTTTTTTTTTTTTTTATTCTGGGTGCACGCATTCTATAGTGCCCTGATCTAAGAGGGTCTGTAGAACCTGACCCAGAAGGGGAAGCTGATTTGGGGGTGGCTGGGGACATCCCAGTTTTACAGGTGGACACATCCAAGTCATGAAGGACCCATCCCTTATGATGAACAGAACCCATTTGTCTGAGGTAATTTGTTTCCAAACAGGGCGACAGTGAAAGAGACTGACCGGGGTGGGGGTGGGGGGTAGTGGACTTGGCAGGCAGTCAGACACTAAGGCCTTTGGTTGGTGGAAGGAGGTGTTCTGGCCTGAGGGGGCCTGTGTTCTTGTGGATTTTCTGGACCTGTAGTGGTCCGTAGGCATAAAAGCTTTCTTGATGAATTCAGTCTTGGATGGATAGTTTCTACAAAACAGAACAGGTGAGACTAACAGGTGTCTGAGGTCCTGTAATTCCTTACCTTTTTGTTGTAAGGACTTAGAGGTCAGACACTTTTTTTTTTTTTTTACCAAACAGGGCTGTCTGATCCAAGGGAGCATATCAATAAGTTTTGCCTTGAAGTCATCAGGGAGAGGTTGAAGGCGCAGCCATGAATACCTTCCAAGTGCAGAAGCTGCTGCAGCTGGGGGCAAGCAAGGAAGACAAGGAGGTATTTGCTGCATATTCTGGGATGTCATCTAGCTCCTTAGAGGCCTTGTCTAGTAGCTGTAGTGAATATTTAGTCATACAAGTTTGGTAATTAGTTGCTCTGAAGGACAAGGTGGGAGAAGTATATATTTTCTTTCCCAGCCCCTCCATAATCTTGTTGTCCTTATCAGCAGGTAAAATGGCAGTAGTAGCGAGGAGTTTGGAAGCCCTATCTGTTGAAAAAGGGATAGTAGCTGGTGCAACTGGAGGACATTTAATCAAGAATTTCTCTGTCTGAGGCACTTTGTAAAGTCCGTCAACCCTACGATGGGCTGGAGCTTGGGAATCTGGGTTTATGGAGGCAAAGACATCCAGGAAGGCAGGGTGAATAGGAGGGATATCAGTGGGACTAGGAGTGTCCATTTGGATCAGGTCATAGAACCTTTTCTGTACTTCAGTAATATCTGAAGATTCCCATTTAAAATAATCCCTCATTTTATTGATAGTTTCCCCAAAAGTTAAATCTTCCAAAGGGGAATCCGGTTCAATAGGGCCTTCCTCTAGAGATCTATAACCCAGGAGAGGGAAGACATCTGAGAAGAGTAAGAGAGGGAGTTTTGTGAAGAGTCAGAAAATTCTTCCTCTTCCAACTGTTCTGGCCTACTCCCAGGGATAAGAGGCCTAGGGCTAAGGAGAGGAGGAGCAGAACTGGAGGTGGTGGTAGCCTCAGGCCGAAAGGCCATGAAGGAATTAAACAAGTTCTGGCTAAATATTTGCCAGTCGAAAAGCTGTTCAGCCGTGGATGGCAGATGTTTGGTTTTCTGTTTTTTCTTAAGGGGCCTTTCTGGCATCCAGGTAAACGAAGGCCTTGGTTTAGGAGCAGGGATGGCGGAGGAGGAATCTGAACACAGAGTGAACGCTGGATCCCCCCCCCCGGCATCTAACATAGATGCTGGTGTAGCCTCTATGGGCATGACGTCTGCTCCTGATTGTGCGGCATCCTCTGAGGTACCCACTATATCAGTGCTGGCGGATGTCGGGTCCTCAACCAGGCCTATGTGGGCCACAGGCTGAGGGACGACTTGTAGAGACGCAGCTGAAGAAGTAGGCTGCAGGATTTTAGGCCTCTTCGGAGGTTCAGTCGGGACGTCGGGCACAACCTCCACCCCTAACATAATTTTAGTCTCTGATTTTCTAAATACAAATTCAAAGCCTGAAGACGATGACATAAGGTCTTAGGGACAAATGATTTACAAATTGTACAGTTTTCATGGTCATGTTCCTTACCCAAGCAAAAGAGACACCGGTCGTGTGCGTGTCTGTGGGGAATCTGCTAACCACAATTACACTTGGCCTTTCCGGATGACATGAACAAACTATAAAATAAACTGTAGGACTGAAAATAAACTGTAGGACTGAAGAGTTCCCCAACGGGGTACTTATCTGAATATTTGTGAGCCAACATCCGCGAGAAGCAGGAACACCTGGAGTATGGCTGACGGCTGAAAAGTTCTGAGGGCTGATGCATGCAGACGTCAATTTTATGGCCCATGCTGCTGCAGCCGTGTTGGACGTCCGACGCACCTACTAGGGACTGAAAAACTTTGGAAACCTGGCTGGACGAGACTGGAAGGAAGAAGGGTAAACCCACTAGTTGAATACTGCAACACTGGAATAGAAGGACATCATTCAACGCAGTTTAGACTTTACAGCATACCTCTCACCCTGGTAACATCAAAAAAATCTGGACAACGGCCCTCCTAAAGTAAAATAATCTCCACATTTTGTATTTTACTTATATTTTTAGAAATCATGTCTATTCTCTAATACATATACTGTAAGGTTTAACATTTATTATGATTATAAAATCACAGCACGTCTTGAGCACACGAAATAAAAATAAAATAAAATAAAATGCTAAAACGTATGTACTATGGTATTTGCTCAATGTTGAAATGACGTACATGGCAAAATAATTAATCTAGTGTTTAGAATCCTACAGTAGCAGCACTGCCAATCTGTGCTCCTGCTGTAATGTTTCAACCGCTACGCAATGCACTATCGCTCGCCCAAATATTACAAATTATCATATACATTTTTAACAAACATTCCAGTAAACTTATATACCAAGCTGTAAAAGCAAACAATTTACAGGTTAATACACCCACCTACCAAACTTTATGATGTGTATTGCTTTTATTTCAGGTACTCCTAATATGCATAGGGAAGGGACTTTACCTGACAACGGTTGTATTCTACCTTTAAAATATTTTGCTTTCTTTCTAATCTGCCACAGATCATGCCAGTATGAAAGGAACGATTAGTGAACTAGAAATCAGAAGTCAGAATGAACATTTCAGTCCTTTTGGAATTTCTAAGTACTTTCTGTCAGTTATAAAATGCATGTGATCAAATGACCGGGTCTATATTATGCTATCGAAAAGTGAGTTCACCGAACTGCATCTACATCGGAAATGCAGTTCAGCGAACTGTTGATGGTGAGATCGCAGTACAGTGAAGATGGGAAAATTTGCACTTTCGTCACTGTATCCGATCTTGGGAGTTAATATATATAATTGAAGGCGGTGTGGGGGGAGCAGCCCCCCCACAAGAGTGAATTTGCTGAGCTGCATTTCCGATGTAGATGCAGTTTGGCGAATTCACTTTGACTGCATAATATAGACCCCAACTGACCTCCCAACTGCACTGCCACACAAACGCAGTACACTCACATATCTGCTTGCAATAGCTATCTATACTTTAGTCCATCAACTGATTCCCACCAACTGTATAGCAAGTTTTTTTTTTTTTTTGAAATCAGGAATTTTTGAGGCCACTTGGGAATTCGTGGCACCTCATTATTTTGCCCTCAAAACCAGTAAATTTTGAGGAATTTGGTACAGTTGAGCAATACGGCTATGTTACTAACAGCATGTTAAAAGTTTTTGGGTCCATTACAATTTCTGATAATGGACCATCAATAAAAGGGTCCCACAAGGGTCAGTCTTAAGTCAATTGTTGTTTTGTCTTTATTTAATGTCCTCTCTCAGGATCTGCCATAAACCAATTGCATTTTATATGTAGATATCTAGTTATTACAAAATCCAAGTATTAATCCACACTAAACGAACTGCAGGTTCATTTCAATTATACAATGACTGGCCGTTAATATTCAAAAATGAGCATGCAACCAGTGTGCCCATTGCAAATCTGAGAATACACCAACGCAAAAAGGTCTGGTCACCCAGACTTTTTCCCATGAGTATATCTATTTTTTTTTTTTTTTTTATATCTTTCTTTCTTTTTTTGCACAAAAAAAGAAAAAGGAAGACCTGAAACGAACGAGGGAGACGGCGCAGACAGAAATAAGAGGATAATCAGGTATGTTCTGCAAAATTAAAGAAACTTACCTGATTATCCTTTTATTTTGTCTCTCTCGGCTCTCCCGAACGTAAAATGTCTCCTGGTTTCTTTCATTTTATTTTCAATTAAAAAAAACAAAAAAAAAACGGTGATCTTCCTTTCTCCGTTGCTACCTTTGCACAGCACTGATGTACTACGTAAACGTGGGAATACAAGTCCAATACGCATGGGCAGTACACCAGAAAAAGCACCAGGACACCAGAAAAACGCAGAAGGGCAGCACACAGGCATTACACAAAAACATTTTTTAAGAAAAGTATTTTTTTAATTAAATAATGTCATTGTATAATAGCAATAACCAACTCCGTGGTTGAGGTATACTGAGATTTACCCACAGTTAGCTTTATTTAATCACTCGGTCTTTGCCCTCGTGATTAAACCACACCAACCGGGTACCACACGACATCATCAGTTATTGCTTAAATCTATATGGAACTGGATTGCTAACAGAAACTAACATAAAACACATGAAAAATGGCAGTAATGGTACTCAAAACACCACAAAAGTTGAGCAATACACAAAAAAAAAATCACAATTACTGATCCAAAAGAAAACCAGTTACCCTGGACCATACAACAAAAAATAATCTACTAGCGCCAAACCTCTCTATTAAGCTATATACTAACCTAAATTGAAAAAGTGTTTACTAAGCTACAAATCTCTTATAAAATATAAATATCACTGAAGCCAGACATGATATACCAATAAATGTACTGCTCCCTAGGTCTGGATATGGCAGAATTGGCCCACATTCTAGCTTGAAATAACATGGGGCAAAACTTTGTAAACTACTGCATTAAAATCACCTTTGTCCACAACTACAATTAAACTCACACAAACCTAAGCTTGCACTTTACTTTAAATGAGTGCTCATTACACTGGCTCTGGCTATCACTGTTCTATTTATATTTCCCCTCTTAAAATCATAGCACGTCTCTGAAATACTTAAAATGCAGCAAGCCTTGAAATAACATCATAAACAGGTGCAAGAATTCCATGTTCATTCATGATATTATCACTAAGTTTTGAACACGAGCAGCTTTTGCAATAAAGCATCACGAACACAGAATTCTTGTGACTATTTATGATATTATTTCAGAAAGTACAGTTTTGTACCTACCATAAATGCAGATGTTCGAGTGCTAATACAGCTGCAGTCATAACAGATGGGTTCTCCTGCCATCAGGCGGGTCCTCGGTTGGCCGAATTCCAAAGTCTAGGTCCGGCGTCGGTTGTCGTCGCTTCTTCCCTGACGTCAGTGCGACAGGGGTACAAAGGAACCAGCAGACGCCATTTTCTTCAGTTTTTCTTGCCCCAGATGTCAGGTGCCCCCAGAAGGAAGGCAATACATAAACTTGTGTAATAATGCAGTGCAATATAATCAAAATACAGTAGTTGCAAGCAAATACATCATAAATGAATACCCCAATCAGGTTGTATGAGGATGTGTTAGTCTATAGGCCTGTCCCAAGAGGGGAAGGAGGGAGGGAAAACCTGGACTGCAGCTGTATTAGCACTCGAACATCTACATTTATGGTAGGTACAAAACTGTACTATGTTCATTGTGCATACAGCTGCAGTCATAACAGATGGGTAGAATCCCAAAGCTAAGAAAGGGGTGGTAGGCACTAGGTGGAACTAAAATGCCCTGCAAGACTGCAGTGGCAAAGCCTGCTCTAGATTTGGAGTATAATGGTAGGTTGTAGTGCTTGGAGAAGATATGCACAGAACTCCAAGTGGCTGCTTCCAAAATATCCTTGGTAGGAACTCCTCTGAGGAAAGCTGCAGAGGTGGCTGTGGCCCTGGTGGAATGAGTTCTAATGCCTGTAGGTACAGTTTTGCCATGAAAGGAATAGCAAAAGTGTATGCAGTATCCATTTTGAGATTGTCTGTTTGGAAATTGGCTTTCCTTGAGCTCCTACAGCATAGGACACAAAGAGCTGTTCTGATTTTCTGAAAGGCTTTGTTCTGTCCAAATAATAACGTAGTTGTCTGTGGATGTCCAAGGAATGTAGTAATCTCTCCCCTTTGTTATGAGGATTAGGATAAAAGGTAGGTAACTGAATGGCCTGATTTAAAGTTACCCTGGATACCACTTTAGGCATAAAGGACGGGTTGGTGCGCAAGGAAACTCTGTCCTGATGGAAGATGATAAAAGGCTGGACAGCCATGAGAGCCTGTAGTTCTGAAACTCTACGAGCTGAGGTGATAGCCAGAAGGAAAGCTGTTTTCCAGGACAAATATTGCAAATCTGATGAGGCAGCTGGCTCAAAGGGAGGCAAGGTCAGTTTTTCCAGAATGAAATTAAGATCCCAAGCAGGTATTGGTTGTTTCCTTGGAGGTCTTAGATTCTTAGCCCCTCTGAGGAACTGTCTTAAGAGAGGGTGAGAGAATAAAGGTGGATCAGTGTTGTATTCTGCAGAAATGGCTGAAGCATGGATTTTGATGGAGGAGAATGAAAGTCCACTGCTTAGCAGCTCAGCCAAATATTGTAGTATTTGAGGTAAATTCAGTTTTCCAGGATCCTGGCCCTTTTTCTCATTCCAGACACAAAACCGTTTCCATTTTGCTGAGTAAGCTTTTCTAGTTGATGGCCTTCTGGCCTCCAAAATAACATCCTGCACCTCCTTGGAGATGCTAAGGAATCTTCCATGCGGCTAGATTGAGTGTTTTTAGCTGGCTGTGAAGGGTTTTGAAGCTGTGCTGAGTCAGAAGAAGAGGTATTAGAGGCAGGGTCCATGGTGGGGAATGCGTCAGGCTCCTCAGGAGAGGGTACCAGTGTTGCCTTGGCCAGTCCGGAGCAATGAGAATCATCTTTGGTCTGTCTGCTCTGGTTTTCAATAGAACTTTGGGCAGCAGAGGAAGAGGTGGGAAGGCATAAACTGTCATTGATGTCCAACTGAAAGAGAGCGTCCACTCTCCAGGCCTTTGGATGGAAAATCCTTGAGCAGAATTTTGTCAATTGGTGATTTTTGTGGGAGGCAAAGAGATCTATGTCTGGCCTTCCCCATTTTTGGATTATTTCTGTAAAAACTTTTGGATGAGATTTCCATTCGTGTGGATCTGTCATATTCCTGCTTAGGTTGTCTTCCAGCGTGTTTTCCTTGCCTGGCAAGTACTGTGCTTGTAGTTCCATTTGTAAGTCCATGACCATGTTCCAAAGTGACATGGCCAGTCTGCATAGTGGGTAAGAATGTGTTCCTCCCTGTTTGTTTATGTACCACATAACTGTGGTGTTGTCCGTTCTTATCAATAGTTGACCTGGTTGTAGAAGGTCCTTGAAAGCTATAATAGCATTTATTACTGCTAGCATTTCCTTTTGATTGATGTGAAGGTGCTTTCCTTTTTGGGACCATTTGCCCTGAATGCACCGATCTGTCATGTGCGCCCCCCCAGGCGTAGTCCGAGGCGTCTGTTGTGATGACTTGATTTGCTTGAGGCTTGCTGAATGGAAGACCTGTGTTTGTTTGACATGCTTGAGTCCACCACAGAAATTCCTTTTGCAGACATGGAATTAGTGGTATTATTGTTTCCAAACTGTGGCTGTGTTGAGACCATATGTTTAAGATGCAAGATGCCATGAATCCCAGAGCCTGCAGGATTTTCCTTGCAGTCAGCCTGGTGCAATTTGCTAGTGCTCTGAAGTATTGAATTAGTTGCCCCTGCTTCTCTGGCGTGAGGTAGGCCATCTGGGTGTTTGTGTCCAAGTTGGCACCCAGGAAAATTATCTTCCGAGAGGGTATTAGCCTTGATTTCTTTTTGTTGACTGTGTATCCCAGAGAGTTCAACAACATTATTACATAAGCCAGATGTTTCAGAAGAATGTGCTTGCTGTCCGCTTGGATCAGGCAGTCATCCAAATAGGGGTATATTTGTATCCCTTGAAGTCTGCAGTAGGCAATTACTGATGCCAGGCATTTCGTGAATACTCTGGGCAGTAGATAAGCCAAAGGGCAATGCAGAGAATTGATATTGGGTTGAACCTGCAAGAAATCTGAGGTACCTTCTGCAATTTTGTCTGATTGGGACATGCAGGTATGCCTCCTTGAGGTCCAATGTTACCAGCCAAGACTCCTTGCCCAGCATGGGAAGAAGTTGCTGTAGAGTGAGCATCTTGAATTTTGGTACAAGTAGAAATGTGTTTAGGATGGATAGGTCCAAAATAGGTCTCCAATCTTTTCCCTTCCTTGGTACCAGAAATAGCCTGGAATAAAAACCTTGACCTTGTTCGTGCATAGGTACCTCTTGAATAGCTTTCATGTTTATGAGATCTGTAATTTGCCTTTGTGTCTCTGCCCTTCGACTGTGTGGCAGGTTTGGCATGCCTCTCATTTTTGGAAGGGTGTGAAAATGGAATTTGTAGCCTCTGTTTATAATGTCCAGGATCCATTTGTCCTTTGTGACAATATGCCAATTTTTTAAAAATAATGCCAGCTTTCCTCCTAAGGTGGCTGCCATTTGAGACTTGCTTGGCATGCAAAGGGGAAAGTCATTGGGTTTGCTTTCTGAAAGATTGTGAGTTATCCTCACCACCTCTTTGTGTAGGAGCTTGCCATTGTCTGCCTCTAAACGATCCTTGGGATTGTCCTCTGCCCCTCGGGCGCCTGTACCTGCCTCTTTGGGGTCTGTCCGTGGCAGGAAAAGACCAATTTTTGGAAGGCCAATTTCTACTAAAACGTGGGGGTTGTACCTGTAGAAAATCTTTCACAGTTTGCATTGATTTAGCCTTTTCCTCCATTTTCCTTAATACCTCCTCAGCATTAGCACCAAATAGTACATCCTTTTGAGGAGGGGCGTCTAGTAATTTAGCTTTGACATGATCAGGCAAGGCTTGTTCCTTGAGCCAGGCATGTGTACGTATGACTGATCCTGTAACAGCAGCTCTACCATGAGGCCTCTAGAGCATCAAAACCACATTGTAAGGTATGCTTACCCACTTGTTCTGCACTATGCATCAAATCCTGCAACTCCTTCAAGTCTGGTTGTTCAGGTTGTGACATTTGACTTTTCAATTGTGGTAACAAAAACTGTTGGTATTTTAGCATATGGAATTGACAGATTAAGGCCCTCATGGTTAAGGTAGCCGAGGTATATACCTTTTTCCCCCACCTTTCTAAGGATCTGGAATCTCTCTCGGAAGGTAATGGATTTTTAGCAGTGGAGGCCTTAACTCCCTTGGGGCCCTGTGAGATGGTTTCTGGGTCAACAGCATGGCTTTTGTATAGAAATTGGTACGAGTCAGGAACCCTGTAGTACCTGTCAGGCTTAATTGGAGCTGGAGGTAGAGAGTCCGGGTTAAGGCAGGCCTCCGAGTAAACATCATCTAGGATGTCCAAGACAGGAGGTATAGCCAGAGGCCTGTGCTGAGGTAGCAAGAGAAATTCCCTAAGCCTTTTCTTGGAATCTGAATAATCTTGGCCCTCCCAGTGGAAGTGTTCCCTTAAGGTATGCAAAGTTTCCCCAAATGAGTAATCCTCTGGGGGGGATACAGAAGGGATGGACTCCTCCGCATCAGAGTCTTCAAAAGGGGAGTAAGAATGTTCCTGATCATCAGAGTGCTCTGAAATAATGGAGCCCTGATCAGAGGAGGGGAATCTTCCTCCACTCTGGGCCTTTGTCCGTGGGGGCTGAGAACCTCTGATAAGAGTAATTAAATCCTCAGCCATTTTAAGCATCTGTTTTTTAGGCATGGGGCCTGGAGATGGGCCCTGTGTAGCTTGTCTCTTAGAGTGCATGGTTGCTTTAGACTTAGTGAAAGCCTTGATGGAGAAAGAAGAGGAAGGTCTGTAGACACCTTGAGTGGAGGTGGACCTGTCCACATTTTGAGTTTCAACGCCAAGAGTGGCTTCGGTATCTGTAGTCGAGGAGTGGGCCGAGGAGCCTGCGACCTCGGGCACAGGAGACACCGCCAAAGAAGTGTCGTCGGTAGTCAGGGGCTGCGTAGGTGCCTCGCTGAGAACCGGACCACGTGGAGTCGGCTTTGGCGTGGAGTCGGTAGAGGCCGCGGACCTCGTGTGTCGGTCCTTATCTTTGCGTTTTTTAGACAAAACTGGAATCGGAGTATCCGACGACATAATATAGTTAAATGCTTTCCCAAAATAATGCTGGGCGAACTCCGCCCGACGCTTAATGGTGCGTTTGTTGAATGTAGCACAAAAGCGACAGACCGAGACATCGTGGTCTGGGCCTAAACAAGGTATACAGAGGGAATGGAAATCCTTATGCGGTATTTGCTTCCCACAAGAAATACAATTATTAACTTTGTCTGACATCGGTCTGAGGCAAGAAAAGTTTCCCCAACGGGGTACTTAGCTTTCAAGAAGACTTCGGTTTCCAAATTTTCGTAATCTCAGGAGCTGGCCAACCGGCACTTGCGAACTGCTTCTGCTTCGGGCACCGCGCGGCAAGAAAGACTGAAGAAAATGGCGTTGGCTGGTTCCTTTATACCCCTGTCGCACTGACGTCAGGGAAGAAGCGACGACAACCGACGCCAGACCTAGACTTTGGAATTCGGCCGACCGAGGACCCGCCTGACGGCAGGAGAACCCATCTGTTATGACTGCAGCTGTATGCACGATGAACATCTGCATTTAGGATGTGAAATACTTGGAACACAGCAACAGCAAGCCCTGAAATAACATCATAAATAGGTGTGAGAATTCCGTATTCATGATGTTCCAACTGCAAAAGTTGTTTCTGTTCAAAATGAGGTGAAAAGCTAACTTATCACCTCGTTTTGAATGCAAACAGCTTTTGTAAAGAAAAGTGAACGACTGCACCCCCTCTTACTATTTGCAGCTGAGGCCGACTGCACTCTTCAACCCCACCACCCCTGTTAGTACACCTCTGATCTTTGGCACGTTACTCAGAATATTTCAACATTGCAATTTTTAGGAATCAGATCAATTTGTAATAGACACTGAATTTGAACAGGAGGCTGAAATGTTTATGCCAGCATTTTAAACGAAGGGGGTATAATGATTCTGACACCAATTTAACATATACGATTTCTAAAAATACTTAAGACCCAATGCAGACATCTAGCAAGGCAGGCTGCAGCAGACTGCAGAAAGTACAGTTGTGTACACTTACCATAAATGTAGATGTTAGAGTGTCTTCACTGTTGCAGTCATCAACTGTGGGTTATCTCTGCTGTGGTAGCCCTCGGCCGGCCCGAATACCAGAGTCAATTTTTTTTGCATCGGCTGCAGTCGCCTGTGGTCTGACGTTAGTGCTATAAAGCAAGGCAGCCAACGTCATTACATGAGTTTTTCTTGCCCAAACCCATCAGAAGCACAAGGAAATAAGGTAAAGTAGTCCTGGTGGCTACAAGCCACCGTATGAAGCTTATGTCCCCCTAGGGAAAGAGGATACAAGGGGGAGGGAGGGAAACCAGGACTGCAACAGTGAAGCCTTCTAGCTTATCAGTGGGAGTGGTAAGCACTAGGTAGCCTATCTACCACAAGAGTGGTTTCTGGCCCAGAAATTGTAGTTTATTGGCCGTTTGGGCAGTTTTTCCATCTCTTTCAACTTTCTGGTTTAAAAGCCTGCATTTACGCTTGTTTCTCACCTTTCCGGTAACTAGTCTAGCCCAGATACAGATTTGCTGTATCCAGGACTGTTTGTAAGCTTCTGAGCCCACCAAGCCTTTCTGTGATGGAGGGAAGCATTTTAGCTCATCAGTGGGAGTGGTAAGCACTAGGTAGCCTAGCTACCACAAGATCCAGGTACAGAGTCTTAGTTTTAGCACTTGAATTTGCTTATTCGTGTTAAGCACTAAATAAGCTACAAATTACTACAGCACTCAACCTTCCTCTTTACCTTGAGAAAACAGTTTTTGTACTTACTTTAATCACTCGCTTATAGAAATGCAACTCGTACACTCACTTTCCTCACTTGTCTAGAGGAAAGTAGCTTTTTATTCAGGGATGTCCAAGGGTCAGCTCCCAGTGCTCTCTCCTATCTAATGAATCTGGGCATCTTGGGGCAATGTAGCAATTGCCTCATGTACACAGACAATCCTCTCCTCCTACCACCCAAAACCACAACCTGTGAGAGATGCACTTATCTAGCTAAACTGGAGGTAAAGCTCTTTCCAACCAAGACTGAACTTGACAGTCAAGAGGAGAAGGTAAACACTTGCACCACACCTCACTCATCACATAGTCCCACTAAAATTACACCACCAAAATCCACACACAGAAAAAAAAAACATTTGCAGAGGCTCTCAATAATAATCTGCTCAAGCAACAGAGACCTCCAAAGAAGAAATGCAAGCAACCTTCACCCCAAAACACAATCCAAATGACACAGCCCACAGACTCAGTGTGCTAATAAACCACTGCCCATAAGGCAAAACAAAGTACCCAACACACTAGTCATAGGTGACTCTATAGTCAAGCACACTGATGTCCCACTCACCAGGCAAAAAGTACAGTTGTGTACCTACAATAAATGTAGATGTTAGAGTGTATTCATTGTTGCAGTCATTACACTTGGGGTTATCCTGCTGGCAGGCGACCCGCAGTCGGCGCGAGTTCCAAAGTCGGTCTGGTGTCAGTTGCTGTCGCCTCTTCCCTGACGTCAGTGCGCCAGGGGTATAAAAGTTGCAACCAACGCCGTTTTCTTCAGTTTTTCTTGCCCCAGATGTCAGGTGTCCCCAAAATAGGCTAAAAATATTATGCCAATAATTATGCATGCAGTAAATAAACATTTCCTTCATCTACAAGCAAATACACCACATAGGTTGTATAAGATAGAGAAGTATAGGCAAGTCCCAGTAAAGAAAAAGGGGGATGGAGGGTGAGTAACCTGGACTGCAACAGTGAATACACTCGAACATCTACATTTATGGTAGGTACACAACTGTACTATGTTCATCGTGTTTCACTGTTGCAGTCATTACTCTTGGGTTGAATCCCAAAGTTAAGGCTGGGTGACTGGGTCTGAAGAGGATTAGGAGAGGCTATAAGACCTTGCAAAACTGCAGTGGCGAAGCCTGCTCTGGATTTAGAGTAGAGAGGTAAATGGTAGCGCTTTGTAAAAGTGTGCACTGAACTCCAAGTTGCAGCCTCTAAAATGTCCTTGGTTGGTACTCCTCTGAGAAAGGCTGCTGAAGTGGCTGCTGCCCTGGTAGAATGAGGTCTAACGGCCTTGGGCACTGATTTGCCATGTTGTGAGTAGCAGAAATGAATGTAGTGGCCTATCCATTTTGAAATGGTCTGTTTTGAGATCGGCTTTCCTTGAGATCCTGCAGCATATGCCACTAAACGTTGCTCAGTTTTTCTGAAAGCTTTAGTTCTGTCCAAGTAGAAGCGTAGCTGTCTGTGTATGTCCAAAGAATGCAGAAGTCTCTCACCCTTATTCTGTGGGTTTGGATAAAAGGTAGGCAGATGAATAGTTTGGTTGAGGCCATACTGGACACTACCTTAGGTATAAATGTAGGGTTCATTCTTAGAGAAACCCTGTCTTGGTGAAAAATGATGAAAGGTTCCACAGCCATGAGTGCCTGTAACTCTGAAACTCGTCTTGCAGAGGTTATTGTTAGGAGCAGAGCTGTTTTCCAAGATAAAAACTTTATATCAGCTATATTGGCTGGCTCAAAAGGCTGCAGTGTGAGTTTTTCCAAGACATAATTGAGGTCCCATGTAGGTATTGGGGCTCTCCTTGGAGGTCTTATGTTTTTGGCCCCTCTGAGGTACTGTCTTATCAATGGATGGGAAAAAATAGGAGGTTCCGTATTGTAATGAGCTGAAATGGCTGAGGCATGAATTTTAATTGATGAAAAGGATAGGCCTTTGTCCAGCATCTCAGTTAGGTATTGTAAAATCTGAGGAATATTTGGTACAGATGTGTCAAGTCCTTGTGCCTGGTTCCAAGCACAGAATCTTTTCCATTTGTCTGCATAAGATTTTCTAGTACTGGGCCTCCTGGCCTCCAGAATAACATCCATCACTGCTTTAGAGAGAGGAGTGGTTTGAATGGTTATATTATCTGCCATGCTGCCAGATTTAGGGTCCTGAGTTGGCTGTGCAGAATCGGATTGTTTCGCTGGGTCAGTAAGTGAGGAATAAGAGGCAGTGTCCAGGCTGGGCCTTGAGACAAGTGTTTTAGGATTGGGTACCAGTGCTGGCGTGGCCAGTCTGGGGAAATCAGGATCATTCTTGGCTTCTCTTGTCTGACCTTTAGGAGTACCTTGGGGAGGAGAGGCAGAGGAGGAAAGGCATGCACTGTTAGACTTTTCCAGCTGAATGACAGAGCATCCACTTTCCATGCTTGCTTGTGATAAGTTCTTGTGCAGAATTTCTGTAGTTGGCAGTTGAGAGGGGAGGCAAATCGATCTATGTCTGGGCATCCCCATTCCTTTATCATGCTGAAGACTAGTGGGTCCAGTTTCCACTCATGGGGATCCGTAAGGTTTCTGCTTAGTTCGTCTGCCAGAGTATTGTTCTTTCCTGGCACGAATTGTGCTTGTAGGTGTACTTGATAAGTCAATGCTGTGTTCCATAAAGTCATGGCTTGTCTGCAGAGGGGGTAGGAATGTGTGCCTCCCTGCTTGTTTATGTACCACATGACTGTAGTATTGTCCGTTCTTATCAGTAGTTGTCCTGGATGGAGTAAATCCTTGAAAGCTGTCAAGGCATTTTGAACAGCTAGCATCTCTTTTTGATTGATATGTAGATGCATTTAGCTTGTGGGACATGTGCACTGAATACATGTTCCTGCTATGTGAGCTCCCCAGGCATAGTCTGATGCATCTGTTGTTATTGACTGCCTGGCTGTGGGTAGAGTGAAAGGCTGTCCCTTGTTGCAGGCAAGGAATGATGGTAATTAATGCTTCCAGGTTTTGACAATGTTGAGTCCAGACACTTTTTAGGTACCATTGAAGTTTCCTCATATGCAGTCTGGCATATGGAATTAGCAGTATGCAGGATGCCATGTAGCCCAAAGCCTGCAGAATTTTTCTTGCAGATAACTGGGTCTTTGTTGCCAACATTTTGAAGTAAGAAGCTGTCTGTCTGGCGTGAGATAAGCCATCTGGGCAGTTGTATTTAAGCTTGCACCAAGGAATATTATCTCTTGAGAGGGTACTAGTTTTGATTTCTTTTCGTTTACTGTGTACCCTAGGCAAATTAATAATTTTTTACGAACGCCAGATGCTTTAGTAGAGTGTTCTTGTTCTCTGCTTGTATAAGGCAGTCGTCCAAGTAGGGATAAATCTGAATTCCTCTTTGTCTGCAAAATGCAATTACTGGTGCCAGGCATTTTGTGAAGACCCTGGGTGCAGTAGATAAGCCAAAGGGCAGTGCAGAGAATTGGTAGTGCATTGAGCCAGCTATGAATCTGAGGTATCTTCTGCAAGACTGTCTGATTGGTATATGCAGGTATGCCTCTTTTAGGTCCAAAGTTACAAGCCAAGCCTTCTTGCCCAGCATGGGCAGAAGCTGCTGCAGAGTTAACATTTTGAATTTTGGAACGTCCAGAAACGTGCTTAGAACAGACAGATCCAGTGTTGGTCTCTAGGTTTTGTCCTTTCTGGGGACTAAGAAAAGTCGTGAGTAAAATCCTTGTCCCTGCTCTTGCTGTGGTACTTGCTGAATGGCCCTCATTTGCATAAGGCTCAAAACCTGTTTTTGTGCCTCTGCCCATTGATTGTGTGGCAGGTTTGGCATACCTTTTGCCTTTGGCAGGGTGTGAAAGTGGAACCTGTAGCCCTGGGACACTACATTCAATACCCATTTGTCCTGGGTGATCATGTGCCAATTTTGAGAGAAAAGTGCTAGTTTTCCCTCTAAGGCAGCTGCAAGAAGATAAGTGCTTGGTGCTGGCAGAGGCAAGTCATTGGGACGGATTCCTGTATGGCTGTGCTTTGTCTTCTCCAGTTTTGGAGGTAGAAGCACCCCACTGTTTTGGCCTGTAAGAGCCCTGGGGCTGGGATCTGCCTCTTGGACATCTGTATCTGCCTCTTTGTGGCCTGTAAGACACTGGAAAGGACCAATTCTTTGTAGGTCAGTTCCTGCTAAATTTTGGTGGCTGCACCTGTAAGAAACCCTTTACTGTTTGCATAGATTTCGCTTTGTCCTCCATTTTCTTCAAACCTCCTCTGCTTTAACACCAAATAAAGTAACATGCTGTAATGGAGCATCTAATAATTTTGCTTTAACGTGATCAGGCAGATTTTGTTCCTTTAACCAAGCGTGCCTCCTAATGACAGAACCCATAACTGCGGCCCTGCAGGAGGCCTCCAGAGAGTCAAAACCACATTGCAATGTATGCTTTCCCACTTGTTCAGTTGCATGCAATAAATCCTGTATTTCCTTTTTTTCTGTACAATCAGAATTAATCAACATTTTCTGTTTTAACAGTGACATTAAGTATTGCTGATATTTAATCATATGAAATTGACAATTTAAAGCCCTCACAGCCAAAGTAGCAGAAGTGTAAACCTTTTTTCCCCATCTGTCTAGTGACCTTGAGTCCCTGTCAGAAGGGACAGGGTTTTTAGCAGTAGCGGCCGTAACCCCTTGGGACCCTGAAAAATAACCTTGTAATATCTGTCTGGCTTAACAGGAGCTAGAGGTAAGGAATCTGGAGAAAGGCCGGACTCTGAGCATACATCATCTACAATGTCTAGCACAGGGGGAATAGCAAGAGGCCTGTGCTGAGGAAGTAAAAGAAAATCTCTGAGCCTTTTCTTTGATTCTGAGTAATCTTGGCTCTCCCAGTGGAAGTGTTCCCTCATGGCATGCAGGGTTTCCCCAAAAGAAAAATCCTCAGGAGGAGAGGCTGAAGGAATGGATTTTTCAGCATCAGAATCCTCATAGGGAGGAAGAGATTATTCCTGTACAGAAGAGGAATCGGAGGAAATGGAAACCTGATCTGAAGAGTCATAGTCTGTCTCTTGCCTAGGCCTTTTGTTAGGAGGGGATGGGAACTCCTGATCAAGGTAATAAGGTCTTCGGCCATTTTGAGCATCTGTTTTTTTAGGCATGGAAGTCTGTTCTGAAGAATGCTGTACTTGTTTCTTTGTCTTTAAAGCTGCTGTAGTCTTTGCTTTTGAAGCTGAAGTAGGCTTTACATATAACTGTGTAAGTCTGAAAACACCCTCAGAAGCCGATGCCTGCTCAGTGGCTCCAGACCCATCTGAGGGAAAGATTTCCGAGTGTCCAATACCTTGGGTATCCAGAGGCCTAGCTGGCTCCACATGGGAGTCGTCAGCAGCCTGTGGCTCTGAGGTAGCGGGTGTCAGGGGCTGCGAAAGCGCCTCACTGAGAACCGGCGAACCGGTGACTGGCTTAGCGGAAGCCTCGTCATCGGTTTTGGATCTCGGATGCCTGTCCTTCTCTTTTTCCTTGCGTTATTTAGAAACTCTGGTCATCGGTTGTTCCGACGGCATTATGTAATTGAATTTTCGGCCAAAGTAATAAGCAAAATCAAAGCAACGCTTAATAGTGCGTTTGTCGAATCTAGCACAAAAACGACAGCTAGCAACGTTATGATCAGGGCCTAGGCAAGGAATACAGTAAGAGTGATAATCCTTATGAGGTATTTGCTTCCCACAAGAAATACAATTAACTTTTTCTGACATCGGTCTGGAGCAAGAAAAAAGTTTCCCCAACGGGGTACTTAACTTTAATGAAGACTTCGGATCTGAAATTCATCTGTGAAAATCTCAGGAGTCGGCCAACCGGCACTTGCGAAAGTACAGTTTTGTACCTACCATAAATGTAAATGTTCGAAGATCCACATTGCTGCAGTCCTTACATATGGGTAGTCCGCTGTCCTCGGTCGGCCCGAATACCAAAGTATTAGGCTGACGTCGGTCAAGGCGCTTAAAACTGACATCAGGACGTCAGGGTACAAAAGCGCATGACCGACGTCATTTCCTCAGTCTTTTCTTGCCCCAGATGTCAGAAGGCCCTAACAAGAAAGGCCAAAGCCAAAAACCAGCAAAACCTAACCAACCACCTGCACTAACCATATTTACAATATGTACAACACAAACCACACCACCACCTTCAACAACAGAGGGAAGGAGGGAGAATTGGACTGCAGCAATGTGGATCTTGAACATCTACATTTATGGTAGGTACAAAACTGTACTATGTTCTTCATCTCACATTGCTGCAGTCCTTACATATGGGTAGAATCCCAAAGCAGAGGTAAGGGAGGATGGCAAAACTATAAAGCATTAGGAGCTGCCAACATGCCCTGTAAAATTGCAGTGGCAAATCCAGCCCTAGATTTAGAGTAAAGTGGAAGGTGGTAATGCTTAGAGAAAGTATGCACTGAACTCCAAGTAGCTGCCTCCAAAATATCTTTAGTAGCCACCCCCCTTAAAAAAGCTGTAGAAGTGGCAGTAGCCCTAGTGGAATGAGGCCTAATCCCAGCTGGAATCTCCTTACCATGATGGGAATAACAGAAAGCAATACAAAAACCAATCCACTTAGAAATAGTTTGTTTTGAAACAGGTTTGCCCTGAGAACCCAAAGCAAAAGAAACAAACTGCTGAGACTGCCTGAACCCTTTAGTTCTGCTCAAATAATATCGCAACTGTCTGTGTATATCCAAGGTGTGCAAAATCCTTTCCCCTTTATTTTGGGGGTTTGCATAAAAAGTAGGCAAATGAATAGTTTGGTTTAAAGCCACACTAGAAACCACTTTAGGCATAAAAGAAGGGTTAGTATGCAAAGACACCCTATCCTTGTGGAAAATTAAGAAAGGCTCAACTGCCATAAGGGCCTGTAATTCAGAAACCCTTCTCGCAGTGGTAATGGCCAACAAAAAAGCAGTCTTCCATGATAAAAATTTCAACTCTGCCGATGCTGCAGGCTCAAAAGGTTGTAGAGTGAGTTTCTCCAACACAAAATTGAGATCCCAAGCAGGAGTAGGAGCTCTACGTGGGGGTCTTATATTCTTTGCCCCTCTAAGGAATTGCTTAAACAAAGGCTGAGAAAATAATGGTGGGTCACAGTCATAGTGAGCAGAAATTGCTGCAGCATGAACCTTTATAGAGGAGAAGGACAAACCTTTGTCCAATAACTCAGTAAGGTATTGAAGAGCAACACTTAAATTAGGTTTAGAAACATCAAAGTCCTTAGTTGTACTCCAAAATAAAAATCTCCTCCATTTATCTGCGTAAACTTTCCTTGTACTAGGCCTTCTGGCCTCCAAAATAACATTCAAAACTTGTTGTGGAAGCTGAGACCCTCCAGGGTTTAAAACAGAATATGCCAGGCTGTCAGATGTAGAGAATGAAGTTTGACATTGAGTAAATGACTGTTCTCCTGAGACAGCAGGTGAGGAATCGAAGGCAAAGGCCATGGAGGCTCCTGTACCAGACTTCTCAGTAATGGGTACCAGTGCTGTCGAGGCCAATCTGGAGCTATTAAAATCATGTTTGGCTTGTCCTGTCTGACCTTCAGCAGTACCTTTGGGAGGAGAGGCAGAGGTGGAAAGGCATACACGTGAAAATTGCTCCAATTGAATGAGACAGCATCCACTTTCCAAGCTGTGGGATGAAACCTTTTTGTGCAAAACTTTGGCAGCTGGTAATTTTGTGGAGAAGCGAACAGATCTATGTCTGGAGTTCCCCATAACACTGTCAATCTCTGAAATACATGAGGATCCAATTTCCACTCGTGGGGATCCATAATTTGTCTGCTCAACACATCTGCTAAGGAGTTCTGTGCTCCTGGCAGAAACCTTGCCTGAAGATTTAGCTGTAAACTGAGAGCAGTCTCCCACAAAATCATTGCTGGTCTGCATAGAGGATAAGAATGCGTTCCCCTTGCTTGTTGATGTACCACATGACAGTTGTGTTGTCTGTTTGAATCAACACCTGCCCTGGAAGAAGTAAATCCTTGAAAGCTATCAATGCAAATTGGACTGCTAACATCTCCTTCAAGTTGATATGTAGATGTTGAAGTCTGGCAGGCCACGTGTCTTGTACCCATTTTCCATTTAGATGAGCTCCCCAAGCTTTGTCTGAGGCATCTGTCGTTAAAATCTGACTCGCCTCTGGCCGGGTCACAGAGAGTCCCTTGTTTAGGTGACATTCCTGAGCCCACCACAAAAATTCCTTTTGAATGCAAGGTATTATTTGAATGACAGTGTCCAAATCTTGGCAGTGCTGTGTCCATACATTCTTGAGATACCATTGTAGCTTCCTCATATGCAGTTTGGCATTGGGAAGTACCAGAATACAAGATGCCATGAACCCCAAGGCTTGAAGGACTGTCCTTGCAGTCAGCCTGGACTGACGAGACAACTGGTGGAAGTAAAGAGAAAGATTCTTTTGTTTGTCCGGGGTCAAAAGGCCATCTGGGATGCTGTATTCAGTCTCACACCCAGAAAGCACATGTCCTGAGAGGGTACTAGACTGGACTTTATTTCGTTCACAGAATACCCCAGGCATCTTAACACTGCCATCACATACTGTAAATGATGAAGAAGTTCGTCCTTTTCCTGGGCCAGAATCAGGCAATCGTCCAAATAAGGATAGATCTGTATTCCTCTTAGCCTGAAGAAAGCTACCACTGGAGCCAGAACCTTCGTGAACACTCTGGGCAGTAGATAAGCCAAAGGGCAATGCAGAGAACTGATAATGTGAAGTCCCAGCCCAAAAACGCAGATACTTCCTGCAACTGGGCCTGATAGGAACATGAAGGTAAGCCTCCTTGAGATCCAGAGTCACCATCCAGTGATCTTTGCCCAGCAGAGGTAAAAGCTGTTGTAACGTCAACATTTTGAACTTGGGAATGTCCAGATATGTGTTGAGGATAGATAAATCCAAAATTGGTCTCCACGTGTTTCCTTTCTTTGGTACTAGAAACAGGCGAGAATAAAATCCTAGGCCCACTTCTGGCAGAGGGACCGGTTGAATGGCCCCTATTTGAAGTAGTAGAGAAATTTGTTTGTGAGCCTCTAGTCTTTGCTGAGGAGGAACGTCCGGCATGCCTTTGAAAGGAGGCAAGGTATGGAAATAAAACTTGTAACCCTGGTGTATATCCAATACCCATTTGTCTTGAGTAATCAACATCCAATTTTCCTTGAAGAGAGCTAACCTTCCTCCCAAAGGTGCTGCCAGGCAAGAAGGATCTGGCAGCTGAAAAAGTAGGTCATTGGGCCTGTTTACGAAAGGACTGGCCCCTGTCCTCACCCGAAGATTGTGCAGGTGAACTCCCTGTTCTAGGCCTGAAAGAACTCTGAGCTCTGCCCCTACCTCGTCTAGACCTACCCCTAGACTGAGAGTCATAAGAAGGATACGTCCACCCCTTAGCAGGCCAATTCCTACTAAACTTTGGAGGCTGAACTTGCAAAAAATCTTTAACAGCCTGCATAGATTTAGCCTTGTCTTCCATTTTCTTCAAGACAAGGCTCCACAGGTGAACCAAACAACACATCGGACTGCAAAGGAGCATCCAAAATCCTTGTCTTAACATGGTCAGATAAATTCTGATCCTTCAGCCAGGCGTGCCTGCGAAGAACTGAGCCAGTGGCAGCCACCCTAGACAAGGCCTGCACAGCATCAAAACCACACTGTAATGAATGCTTACCCACCTGTTCAGAGACATGCACCAAATCTTGTAATTCTTTACACTCAATGCCTTCCGCCAGAGCATCCACCTTAGACTTCAATTGAGAAAGAAGAAAGTTTTGATATTTCAACATATGAAACTGGCAATTCAAAGCCCTCATAGCTAAGGTAGAAGATGTATAGACCTTCTTTCCCCATCTATCCAAAGCTCTGGCTTCTTTATCCAGAGGAACCGGATTTTTTACAACAGAGGCCTTGACACCCTTAGGTCCCTGACTAATAGTTTCTGGGTCCGCCCTAGGACTCTTATAAAGATATTTATGAGCCTCAGGCACCCTGTAATACCTATCCGGTTTAACAGGAGCAGGAGGCAGAGAATCAGGATTAAGGGAAGCCTCTGCAAACACATCTTCCACAACATCCAGAACAGGGGGTATAGCCAAGGGCCTATGCTGGGGTAACAGCAAAAACTCCCTAAGCCTTTTCCTAGAATCAGAGAAGTCCTGACCTTCCCACCTAAAATGTTCCCTCATAGAATGAAGTGTCTCTGAAAAAGAAAAATCCTCTGGAGGAGAAGCAGAAGGAGTGGAATCATCTGCATCAGAATCAGAATAAGGAGAGTACTCCTGCAAGTCTTCAGTTGAAGACTCTGAAACATCCGAAGCCTGCTCAAAACTTCCCAACTCTGGCTCCACCCTAGGCCTCTTATCAGGAGGGGGCAAAGAACCTCTAATCAGAGTAATCAAATCTTCTGCCATTTTAAGCATGTGCTTCTTAGGCACAGACCCTGCTGAACTAGGAGTGACACCAACAGAAGCTAAAACTGGCCTGCCTCTGGGAGAAGCCTTGGAAACAGAAGGAGAAGGCCTAACCACCCTAGGAAGGAGGGGAGTACAGTAACTTGAGAAGCCCCTTCAGCTTGACCTGCCTCCTGAGAGACCACCTCCTGCAAAATCAAAGTCTCCCCCTGAGACTCCAGAGAAGACTCCGGAACCACCGGTTCCACTGAAGCCTCTAAAGAACCGGCGTCCGAACGGACGACTCATCTTGCCTGGGTTTAGCTGCTTTGTCTTTGCGCTTCTTCGCAGAAGCGGGCCGGAGAATCCGACGGCATATTATAATTGCACCGCTTCCCAAAGACCAGCCTAGCACAATCTAACCTTCGCTTAATAGTGCGTTTATTGAACCTAGCACAAAAGCGACACCCAACAACGTCGTGCTCAGGCCCCAAACAAGGAATACACAAAGAATGATAATCCCTATGCGGTATCTGTTTCCCACAAGAAAT
The DNA here is from genome assembly GCF_019279795.1 of Protopterus annectens. Lineage (NCBI taxonomy): Eukaryota > Metazoa > Chordata > Ceratodontiformes > Protopteridae > Protopterus > Protopterus annectens. The sequence continues at coordinate 1,963,695,580 of NC_056729.1, forward strand.
ACAGTTATTCACTTTTTCTGACATCCGGTAAAATACTGAGGCAAGAAAAAAACAAAATATTCCCCAACGGGGTACTTAGCCAACTTGGATTCGGTCTGAAACTCTGAATTCGAAAAATTTCAGAATGCCGAACGGCACTTGCAACGCTGCTTCTGCATCGGACCATGCGGCAAAAAAGACTGAGGAAATGACGTCGGTCATGCGCTTTTGTACCCTGACGTCCTGATGTCAGTTTTAAGCGCCTTGACCGACGTCAGCCTAATACTTTGGTATTCGGGCCGACCGAGGACAGCGGACTACCCATATGTAAGGACTGCAGCAATGTGAGATGAAGAACATCTGCTTTTGCTTCGGGTACCGCGCGGCAAGAAAGACTGAAGAAAATGGTGTCGGCTGCATCTTTTATACCCCTGGCACACTGACATCAGGCAAGAGGCGACAGCAACCGACGCTGGACCTAGACTTTGGAATTCGGGCCGACCGCGGGTCACCTGCCAGCAGGATAACCCAAGAGTAATGACTGCAACAGTGAAACACGATGAACATCTGTACTATGTTCTTCGTGTTTCACTGTTGCAGTCATTACATTTGGGTTGAGTCCCAAAGCTATGGTTGGGGGGCTGGAGCTAAAGAGCATTAGGAACGGCTATGAGGCCCTGCAGAACTGCAGTGGCAAAGCCTGTCCTGGATTTAGAGTAAAGAGGCAGATTATAATGTTTTGTAAAGATATGCACTGAACTCCAAGTAGCAGCCTCTAAAATGTCTTTGGGTTGGTACTCCCCTGAGATAGGGTGCTGAAGTGACTGCAGCTCTGGTTGAATGTGGCCTAATGCCCTTAGGCACTGGTTTGCCATGCTGCGAGTAGCAGAAACGAATGCAGTGACCTATCCACTTTGGAGATAGCCTTTCCTTGTGATGCTGTGGCATATGCCACTAGTAATTGCTCTGTCTTTCTGAAAACTTTAGTTTTGTCCAAGTAGAATCTAAGTTGTCTGTGTACGTCCAAATAAGGACAGCTGTATCAGTTCCTTAAGCTTGGTTCCACGCGCAAAATCTCTTCCATTTCCCAGCATAGGATTTTCTAGTACTAGGCCTTCTGGCTTCTAAAATGACATCCATCACAGCTTTACTGAGAGGTGTGGTTTGTATGGCTACATTATCCGTCATGCTGCCAGGTTTAGGGTCCTGAGTTGGCTGTGCAGAATCTGATTGTTTTGCTGGGACAGTAGATGAGGTATTTGAGGTAAGGTCCAGGCTGGGCATTGGGACAAGTTCCTTAAGATCGGATACCAATACTGGCCTGGCCAGTCTGGGGCAATCAGAATCATTTTTGGTTTCTCCTGCCTGACCTTTAGGAGTACCTTGGGGAGGAGAGGCAGTGGAGGAAGGGCATATACTGATAGGTTTGTCCAGTTGAAAGATAGGGCGTCCACTTTCCAAGCTTGTCTGTGATAAGTCTTTGTGCAAAATCTTTTTAGTTGATTGTTTTGAGGGGAGGCAAATAGATCTATGTCCAGGCGTCCCCATTTCTTTGTTATGCTGAAGACTTGTGGATCCAGGTGCCACTCGTGGGGATCCATGAGGTTTCTACTTAGTTCGTCTGCCAGAGTATTTTCTCTTCCTGGCAGGAATTGTGCCTGCAGATGTACTTGGTAAGTCAATGCTGTGTCCCATAAAGCCATGGCTTGTCTGCACAAGGGATAAGAATGAGTGCTCCCCTGCTTGTTTATGTACCACATGACCGTGGTGTTGTCTGTCTATCAGTAGTTGTCCCGGATGAAGTAGGTCCTTGCAGGCTGTCAGGGCATTTTGAACAGCTAGCATCTCTTTTTGATTGATATGTAGAAGCTTTTGTTTTGTGGACCAGGTGCCCCGAATGCCTCTTCCTGCCATCTGTGCCCCCCAGGCATAATCTGAAGCATCCGTCTTTAGGCTCTGCTTGGCTGGGAGTAGTGAGAATGGCTGTCCCTTGTTTTGGTGACAAGCCTTTGCCCACTATCGAAACTCCTGTTGCAGGCAGGGAATTAAGAGTAATCATTGTTTCCAGACTGGGGCAATGTGTCCAGACACTTTTTAGGTACCACTGAATTTTCCTCATAAGTGTATATTCATCCCCTTTGGCAAAAACAAAGTGCCCACAAATTACCACATAGGTAGTAATCCATTAAGTACAGAAGAAGTAATTAGGGACCTGGGGACCCAAGTTGATAGCAATCTCTCATTTGACAACCACGTGGCCAAAGTGGTTAGAAAAACATTTTATATAGCCCACCTAATCATGAAGGGATTCACATCTAGGTCAGGGGAGGTCATTGTGCTTCTTTACTCATCCCTCATCAGGCCCATAATTGAGTACAATGCCCCTTTTGGGATGTACCTTACCAGACACCTGCAGCAACTGGAAAGACCCCAAAAGTACCTCACCAAGAGGATCAAAGGGCTCAAACAGATGCCATATGCTGCACGGTTAAAGAAACTCCAGCTCTACTCAGTGGCATACCGCCTGCTCAGAGGCGATCTGTGCCTGACGTATAAAGCCATGTCCAATCCATAATTAATGGGCATGCTGCACCTCAGAAAATCCAAATCACATCGAGCTACGCGCTCGAGAGACTTGAACCTCAGCACTGAAATAAATAGGACATGCTGGAGGGACAGATTCATAACCCAGAGGTTCCCTTCACTCTGGAATAAAATCCCAGTCCAGGTTAGGCAGAGTCCCTCATTGACTCTCTTCAAGAGGAATCTTGATGAGTGGATGGGAGATCGTAGGTTTACCCCGGGTATCACTTCTGTGTCACCGTTAGACAGAGGCACAGTATACGAACCTCGAAAAAGGGCATAGCAAAATTAATTTAAAATGGGTGGCGAAAGCCAAACACACACTGGCTAGGCTTATAAATGCCCTAGGGCAGATAGCCTAGTATGAACCTATGAACTTATATGCAGTCTTGCATATGGAATTAGTAAGATGCAGGATGCCATTAAGCCCAAAGCCTGCAGAATTTTTCTTGCAGATAACTGGGCCTTTGTTGTCATTTCCTTGAAATAGGTAGTCAGTTGTCTGCTTGTCTGGGGTGAGATAAGCCATCTGGGCAGTTGTATTTGAGCTTGCACCCAGGAATATTATCTCTTGAGAGGGTACTAGTTTTGATTTCTTTTTGTTGACTATGTACCCTAGGCATGTTAAAAGTCTTATCACAAACGTCAGATGCTGTAGTAGAATGTCCTTGTTCTCTGCTTGTATGAGGCAGTCGTCCAAGTAAGGATATATTTGTATTCCTCTTTGTCTGTAGTAAGCAATTACTGGTGCCAGGCACTTTGTGAAGACCCTGGGCGCAGTAGATAAGCCAAAGGGCAGTGCAGAGAATTGGTAATGCTTTGAGCCGGCCTTGAATCTGAGGTATATTCTGCATGATTGTCTGATTGGGACATGCAGGTACGCCTCATTTAGGTCTAAAGTCACGAGCCAAGCCTTGCTGCCCAGCATGGGCAGAAGCTGCTGTAAGGTCAACATCTTGAATTTTGGTATACCAGGAAAGTGTTTAGAACAGATAGGACCAGTATTGGTCTCCAAGCTTTGTCCTTTCTGGGTACCATGAACAGTCTTGAGTAAAATCCTTGTCCCTGCTCTTGCTGTGGCACTTGTTGAATAGCCCTCATGTCCATGAGAGCTGCGACTTGTTTTTCAGCCTCTGCCCATTGATTTTTTGGCAGGTCTGGTCAACCGTTTGCCCTTGGCAGGGTATGGAAATGAAACTTGTAGCCTTGTGACACTATGTCTAGAACCCATTTGTCCTGGGTTATAATGTGCAAATTGTGAGAAAAAAGTGCTAGTTTTCCCCCTAAGTGTGCTGCCAGAAGATAAGTGCTTGGTACAGGCAGGGGGAAGTCATTGGGACCGTTTCCTGTATGAGTGTGCTTTGTCTTCTCCACCTTTGGAGGTTAGAAGCACTCCACTGCTTAGACCTGTAGGATCCTTGCGGCTGTGATCTGCCTCTAGGGCATCTGGATCTGCCCCCTTTGAGGTCTTTCTGAGACTGGAAAGGACCAATTCTTTGTAGGCCAGTGTCTGCTAAATCTAGGTGTCTGTACCTGTAAGAAATCCTTGACCATTTGCATAGATTTAGCTTTGTCTTCCATTTTCAACACCTCTTCTGACTTAACACCAAACAAGGAATCCTGTTGTAAAGGAGCATCTAATAATTTTGCTTTAACATGGTCAGGCAGATTTTGTTCCTTTAACCAAGCATGCCTCCTAATGACAGAACCCGTAACAGCGGCCCTGCAGGAGGCCTCCAGAGAATCAAACCCACATTGCAAAGTATGCTTTCCAACTTGTTCAGCTGCATGCAATAAATCCTGCATTTCTTTGTTTTCTACACATTCAGAATTTGCCATCATTTTCTGTTTAAGCAGTGTCATGGTATATTGCTGATATTTGAGCATATGAAACTGGCAATTTAAGGCCCTTATAGCCAAAGCAGCAGATGTGTAAATCTTTTTTCCCGATCTATCCAGTGCCCTAGAATCCCTGTCAGAGGGGGTAGGGTTTTTTGCAGTAGAAGCCTTGACCCCTTTCGGACCCTGAGAAATAGTTTCTGGGTCTGCAGTAGGGTTTTTGAAAATGAATTTGAGAGAGTCAGGGACCCTGTAGTATCTGTCTGGCTTAAAAGGGGCTGGAGGTAAAGAGTCAGGGGTCAGACTAGACTCCAGAAACACATCTACAATGTCCAACACAGGTGGAATAGCTAGAGGTTTGTGTTGAGGTAGTAAAAGGAAGTCTCTGAGCCTTTTCTTAGATTCTGAAAAATCTTGGCTCTCCCAGTGGAAGTGCACCCTCATGGTATGCAAGGTTTCCCCAAAAGAGTAGTCCTCAGAAGGAGAAGCTGAAGGAATTGATTCTTCAGCATCAGAATCCTCATGGGGGGGGGAGAGAATACTCTTGATCAGAAGAGGAATCAGAAGAAATGGAAACCTGATCTGAAGATTCATAGTCTGTCTCTTGCCTAGGCCTCTTATCAGGAGGGGGATGGGAACCCCTGATCAAGGTAATTAAGTCTTCGGCCATTTTGAGCATCTGTTTTTTGGGCATGGAGGCCTGTCCTTGTGGCTGGTGAACTTGTTTCTTTGCCTTTAAAGGTGTTTTAGTCTTTGAAATCAGTTTAATATATAATTGTTTAGGTCTGAATACACCCTCAGAAGCCGATGCCTGCTCAGCGGCTCCGGACCCATCTTAGGAAATAATCTCAGAGGCTCTATTACCTTGAGTTTCCAGCGGCCTGGCCGACTCCACGTGGGAGTTGGTAGCAGCCTGCGACTCTAAAGTAGCGAGCATCAGGGGCTGCAAAAGCGCCTCACTGAGAACCGGCAAATTGCTTAGGAGAAGCTTAGTCGGTTTTGGACCTCGGTTGCTTGTCCTTTTCTTTGTGTGTTTTTGTGAACTCCGGTAGTCGGATGGCTATCCGACGACATTGTATAATTAAATCTTTGCCCAAAATAGCTTAATGCAAAATTGTACTGACGCTTAATAGTGCGTTGGTTAAATCTAGCACAAAATCGACAACTAGCAACGTCGTGGTCAGGGCCTAGGCAAGGAATACAGTAAGAATGAAAGTCCTTATGAGGTATTTGCTTCCCACAAGAAATACAATTATTAACTTTTTCTGACATCGGTCTGGAGCAAGAAAAAAGTTTCCCCAATGGGGTACTTAGCTTTTAATGAAGACTTCGGATCTGAAACTCGAACACGAAAATCTCAGGAGTCGGCCGACCGGCACTTGCGAACTGATTCTGCTTCGGGCACCGCGCGGCAAGAAAGACTGAATAAAATGGCGTTGGCTCCATCTTTTATACCCCCTGACGACCTGACGTCAGGGAAGAGGTGACAGCAACCAACGCAGGACCCAAGACTTTGGAATTCAGGCCGAATGAGGGCAACCTGCCAGCAGGATAACCCAAATGTAATGACTGCAACAGTGAAACACAAAGAACACCGAGTACAAATATGACACTGTCATTGTCCATGTCGGTGTGAATGACCTGAGACGTACCTCCCTGGACTACATGAAGACAGACATGGAAGTGCTCTCCGATTTTGTAGCCCAGGCTGGTATGACCCTAGCCCTAAGTAGCATCCTGCCATCATCCAGTACAAGGACAAAATGATTGACTTCAACAATTGGTGTCATTCTAAGGGGATCCAGTATGTGTCTGCCTGGAACAAAATGGTCGACAGACCACGAAGCTTTGCCAGAGATGGCCTGCACCTGTCACCCCTGGGATTCCGGATACTGACTAAGGGTCTTGCCGCCCCTACAGTGCCTTTTTTAGGCAAGGTTCAAATGACAAATTCACCACCGTAACAAGAACAGGCAAGCAAAAACTGAGGGTAATGCTACTCAATGTTAGTGGTCTAAATCTCAAAATGCACTCACTCGAGGCACTCCTTAAAATGGAGAACGATATCTGTGCAGTGACTGAGACCTGGCTCAAGGCTCTAGAGAGCACCCCTGCATTACCAGGCTATAACCCATACCACACTTTTCAGCCATCTAACTTGGACCAGAACACCAAAGGCAGAGGTGTGTCCATATTCATTAAGGATATCCACACCTCCAGGCTAGTTGCGCAGCATAATGTATCCGAGGTTATCCAAGTGCAACTAACTCTGGGCAAAACTGCAATCCAAATTGTAACTTGCTACGTATCCCCCACCATGCCCCAGGATTCTCACTCCTCTTTTCTTGATATACTGGAAAATATTAGGGTTCACCCAAACATGCTAATAATGGGCAATTTCAACTACACCACCATTAACTGGGAAAACTACTCATGTACCAACTCCTTCGCTCAATGCTTTCTGGAATTCATAAATTCCAATGCCCTGGATCAACTTATTCACACCCCCACCAGGGGCAACAATAACCTAGACCTAGTCATTACCAACATGAGTGACCGGTGTTCCACACCTGAAGTCAACTCCTCGTTAGTCAGATCCAACCATAAGATAATCACCCTAGATATCCGCATCCCACCCTCACCCACCGTTACGGAAACCGCGGTAAAACATTTCTCTAAAGCCAACTTCATGCTTAAGACAGAAGTGGCGAACTTCATGACACCCATGCAGATGGACAATATAGTTATGACTGCTGAATCCTATACAAATGCACTCTATAAGCACTTACACGAGTGCACGGATCTTGCTATCCCAAACAGAACCAAGACACTATCCTCCCAAAAAAGGAAGCCGATCTGGTGGTCCCCTGCCATAAACAAACGGCCTCAGTAAGAAGCTGAGATTCCTTATAACATTCTCCAAAGCTAGCTTTGAAAACAAAATCGCCACTGATTCTAAGAGCAACCCAAAGCATTCTATAGCTATGTCAAGAATCTCAATGGCAACACCCAGATCTGCACGGAGTTACAGCACAATGGCACGAAAATTACAGACCCAACTGATATTGCCAACATCCTGGCAGACAGGTTCAGTGCTAACTTTACCCCCCCCCCCCCCTCACCCCTAAAGGGCCCATATCTATACAGGAAGAATGCAGAGTCCCTGTAATTACATATATGCAGGTAAAAACTGCACTCTCTAAAACCAAAAACGCAGCATCCATGGGACCGGACAACATCCCAGGCTGCGTTTTACACAAACTTCAGAATGAACTGGCTTCCCACCTAAGCACCATGTTCAATCATAGTCTTACATCAGGCTTTGCGCCCAATAAATGGTGCACAGAAACAGTAATCCTGCTCCACAAAGGGGGAGCCACCACTGATCCTGGGAACTATCGCCCTATTAGCCTGACGAGCCTGGTCTGCATGGCCATGGAACGGATCATAATGGAACTCAAACAAAGACATTGGTAACCTCCAAACTCTGGACCCCACAGTTTGGGTTTGTGAAAGGCAGATCATGCCTTCTGAACCTGACTGACTTCTTTGAGGTAGTCACCAAAGTCGTAGACGAGGGTAAGGTGGTTCACACAGCCTATCTTGACCTCGCCAAGGCTTTCGACACCACCCCCCATTCTGGAATTATAGCTAAACTCATTAAACTACGTATAAATCCCTACATCACAAGATGGGTTGCCAACTGGCTCACTGACAGAACCCACACTGTAAAAGTTTGACTCCAAATCTGACTTCAAACCAGTGACAAGTGGAGTACCACAAGGTTCAGTCCTGTGATCTGTCCTGTTTGGTATCTACTTCTCTGAAGTACAGGCTAACGCTGAAGGCCTCTGGCTAATGAAGTTTGCAGATGACTGCAAACTAGGAGCCATAGTTGGGTCCCCAAATGATGTGGACACCCTACAGAAGGGTCTCACTGAGACAGATGCCTGGTGTCAGAGGCATGGCCTCAGTCTCAATGCCAAAAAGTGCATTGTCATCCCCTTTGGTAAAAACTCTATACCGATGAACTACCACATAAACAGCAGTCTAAATGCAGACTGTGCGATGAGACCTTGGGACCCAGGTGGACAGTAGTCTCTCCTTTGATAATCACATCTCCACAGTAGTCAGGAAATCCTATATGGCACACCTCATCACAAAAGGGTTCTCATCCTGGAAAAAAAAAGGTCACTGTTCCCCCTCTACTCTGCATTCATTAGACCCATTACAGAGTACAATGCCCCTTTTGGAATGTACCTCACAAGACATCTGCAGCAGCTGGAAGCGCCACAGAAGTACCTCACAAAGAGGATTACTGGCCTCAAACAGATGCCCTGCACTGACAGTCTCAAAAAACTCCAGCTTTACTCTGCAGTATATTGCCTACTCCGAGGAGATCTCTGCCTAACGTATAACGTTATGTTAAACCCAGAGCTGTTGGACATGCTACACCTGAAGAAATCCCAATCCCTCCGTGCTACATGCTTTAGGAACCTAAACCTTCTCACCACAATAAACAGGACATGCTGGAGGGATAGATTCCTGTCCCACAGACTTCCTATCCTCTGGAACAAGCTACCCCATCTACATCAAGCAAAGTTCCTCATTAGCACTCCAAGAAAAATCTTGATGAGTGGATGGGAAATAAGAAATACACCCCAGGGATCACTTCTGTGGCTCTGCTTGACAGGGGCACAGGAAATTAACTTTCTTGGGTGGCATAAGCCAGGGAACCTTGTTGGCTAGGCTTACTTAGGCCCTTGGGCCGATAGCCTAGTACCACCTACCTATGAATTTATGAATACACTCAAACATCTACATTTATTGTAAGTGCACACAACTGTACTATGTTCTTCGTGTTTCACTGTTGCAGCCATCACCTGTGGGAGGATTCCCAAAGCTGAGGAGAGGGGTGAAAGGATAGGTTAGAGGCCTAGGCATGGGTCAGCAAACCCTGCCTAGACTTAGAAAAAGGAGGTAGGTGGTAATGCTTTGTAAAGGTATGGACAGAGGTCCAGGTGGCAGCTTTCAAGATGTCCTTGGTGGGGGACTCTTCTGAGGAAGGCTGTGGAAGTGGAGGCTGCCCTAGTGAAATGGGTACGAATAGACGTGTGTGTGTGTGGGGGGGGGGGGTTCGCATGTAGTCTGTAGCAGAAATGGATACAGTGTGATATCCATTTGGAAATGGCCTTCCCCTCTGCCCCTGGGGCAAAGCTGACAAGCAGCTGGTTTGTTTTTCTGAAGGGTTTAGTACGGTCCAGACAGTATCTGAGCTGTCTGTGCACGTCTAGTGAGTGCAGAATTCTTTCTCCCTTATTTTGAGGGTTGGGAAAGAAGGTGAGTAGGTGTATGGTCTGCTTGAGGGTCACATCAGATACCACATTGGGCATAAAGGAGGGGTTAGTCCTCAGGGAGACCTTGTCTGCATGGAAAATGATGAAGGGCCCAACAGCCATGAGTGCCTGACATTCTGAAACCCTTCTGGCTGAGGTGATAGGTAGTAGGAAGGCAGTCATCCAGGAGAGGTATTTCAATTCTGTTGAAGCAGCAGGTTCGAATGGAGGTAAGGTTAGTTTTTCTATAACATTATTCAGGTCCCAGGCTGGCGTGGGAGACCTTCTGGGAGGTCTGATATTAGAAGCCCCTCTGAGGAATTGTTTAATCAAACGATGAGAGAAGATGCGTAGGTCTGAATCGTAATGGGCTGAAATGGCTGAGGCATGGATTTTAATAGAAGAGAAGGAGAGGCCACTTTTGAGTAAGTTGGCTAGGTACTCAAAGATAAGAGGGATGGAAGGATGGGAGGTACTGGCTACAGGAGAAGAACATTTTCTGGTGCTGAGCCTTCTGGTCTCTGTGATGATGTCTAGGACCCGTTTGCTTAACAGGGACTCCCTTGTTAGCTTTAAAGTATAAGCCATGCTGAAAGATTGACAGTCTGCAACTCTGGGTGCAGTATCTCCCCTCCCTATCTGGGTCAAGAGGTCGGAGATCAGGGGAAGCTGCTTGGGGGGCTGTAAAGTCAATCTGCTCAGTAAGGGGTTACCAATGCTGTCTGGGCCAATCTGGAGCAATGAAGATGGCCTTTGGTCTCTCCTCCCTTATTTTGAGCAGTACCTTGCGAATAAGAGGCAGAGGAGGGAACGCGTACACAAAGAGGGAGTTCCAGGGGAAGGTCAAGGCATCCACCTTCCACGCTAGGTGATACTCCCTGGTACAGAACTTTTGCAGCTGGTGGTTGAGGTGCGAAGCAAAGAGATCCACCTCCGGAGTCCCCCACTCCTGAGTGATTTGCAGAAAGATTTCCCTGTGGAGTTGCCATTTGTGGGGGTCCAGTAAATTTCTGCTTAGGTGGTCTGCCAGGGTGTTGCTGACCCCTGGTAGGCATTGGGCAATTAGGTGTAGACCCATGGAGGCGGCTGTCAGCCAGAGGTTCATGGCTAGCCTGCACAGAGGGTAAGACTGCCCCCCCCCATTTGTTGATGTACCACATTACTGTGATGTTGTCTGTTTTTATAAGGAGAACCCCTGGCCTGAGATGGGGTTTGAAGGATGTCAGAGCCTTTTCTACCTCCATAATTTCTTTCTGATTGATGTGTAAGGGAAGGTGCTGGGCATCCCAAAGACCTTGGGTGCACCTGCCTGCTAGGTGAGTACACCAAGCAATGTCTGAGGCGTCGGTGATGGTCTGGCCAGGAGTGCGGAGGATGAAGGGAAGACCCTTGTTCTTGGCACAGGCCTATGCCCACCAGAAAAACTCGGCCCTTATACATGGGATCAGAGGGAGAGAGGTCTCTAGAGACAGAGTGCTGACACCAAAGGTTCTTTAGATACCACTGAAGTTTTCTCATATGAAGCCTGACCAGAGGGATTAGAAGGATGCAAGATGCCATGTACCCCAGGACGTGCAGGAACTTCCTTGCAGTGAGGTGACTTCTGGAAGCCAGCTGGGTAAAGGAGAGAGGCAGGAAGCTTTGCTCTTCTGGGGACAGGAAGGCCATTTGGGATGCTGTGTCTAGCAGAGCTCCCAAGAAAATGATCTTCCTGGTGGGAGTTTGCTTTGATTTCTTCTCGTTAATGGTGAACCCTTGGGAGGTTAGGAGGGATTTGACAAAGAAGGTCCTGCAGCAGCTTTTCTTTGCACTCTGCCTGAATGAGGCAGTCATCCAGGTAATGGTAAATCTTATATTTCTCTGTCTGCAAAATGCTACGGCCGGGACTAAGCATTTGGTGAATACTCTGGGTGCAGTACATAAGCCAAAGGGCAGCGCAGAGAAATGAAAGTGTTGTGATCCTGCTCTGAAGCACAGGAATTTCCTGCAGGATTCCCTTATGGGGATGTGGAGGTAGGCATTTTTTAGGTCTAGGGTCAGTAGCCAGACATTTTTTGTCAGTATAGGTAGCAGCTACTACAAAGTCAGCATTTTGAATCTGGGGACCACCAGGGAGGTGTTCAGAATGGCTAGATCCAGGATAGGGATCCAAGTGCCATCTTTTCTGGGAACAAGGAATACTCTGGAATAAAAGCCTTTGCCTGTGTGTTCTGAGGGGACAGGTTCTACTAGCCCCTGGGGTATGAGAGTTTGGACCTGTTTCAATGCCTCTGCCCCTGATTTGGAGGAAAGTCTGGGCACCCTCTTGGAACTGGGAGTTCGCTGAAGGAGAATTTGTATTCCTGAAAAATGATCTTTAAGACCCATTGGTCCTTTGTTACAGAAAAAGTACAGTTGTGTACACTTAAAATGTAGATGGTCGAGTGTATTCACTGTTGCAGTCATCACATTTGGGTTATCTGCTTGCAGGTAGCCCTCAGTCGGCCTGATTATCAAAGTCTTGGGTCCTGCATCGGTTGCTATCTCATCTTTCATGACATCAGGTTGTCAGGGGGTATAAAGCATGCAGCCGATGCCATTACAACAGTTTTTCTTTCCCCCAGATGTCAGGTGCCCCCAAAATGGGAAGCAATTATATACAATGTTACACCTCCAACAAAAAGCAAATAAACCAGAAAGCTTTAAGCATAGCAAGCAAGAGTAGAGGTATATCAATAGAAGTCAATGGGCTGGAGGGAGGGTAACCAGGACTGCAACAGTGAATACACTCAAACATCTACAGTTATGGTAAATGTACAAAACTGTACTATGTTCTTCGTGTTTCACTGTTGCAGTCATCACATTTGAGTAGATTTCCAAAGCTAAGGATGGGAGGAGGTAATTAACATTAGGACCAGCTATAAGGCCCTGCAAGACTGCAGTAGCAAAGCCAGCTCTGGATTTAGAAAAAAATTGGCAAGTGGTAATGTTTGGTGAAGGTATGTACATAACTCCAGGTAGCAGCTTCTAGGATGTCTCTGGTAGGGACACCTCTGAGGAAAGGCTGTAGAGGTAGATGCAGCCCTGGTTGAATGCAGTCTTATCCCCTGTGGGGTAAGTTTTCCATGGTGCTTATAGCAAAAATGAATGCAATGGCCTACTCACTTAGAAATGGTTTGTGTTGAAATGTCCTTCCCCTCTGCCCCTGCAGCAAATACAACCAGCAGTTGTTCAGATTTCCTGAGAGGCTTAGTCCTGTCTAAGTAAATCTAAGTTGTCGGTACACGGCCAAGGAGTGCAGTATTCGTTCCCCTTTGTTCTGTGGATTAGAAAAGAAGGTTGGCAAATTAATGGACTGATTAAGGGCCACACTGGATACCACCTTGGGCATAAAGGAAGGATTGGTCCTGAGGGACACCCTGTCCGCATGAAAGATGATGAAAGGCTCCACTGCCATGAGGGCCTGTAATTCAGACACTGTTCTTGCTGAAGTGATGGCTAGAAGGAAGGTTGTTTTCCAAAAAAGGAATTTCAACTCTGCATTTGCAGCTGGCTCAAAGGGAGGTAGAGTGAGCTTTTCCAATACAAAGTTAAGGTCCCAGGCTGCAGTAGGGGTCTCCTGGATGGTCTTAAGTTTTTGGCCCCTCTGAGGAATTGCTTCAGTAGTGGATGAGAGAAGAGGGGTGGCTCTGTATTGTAATATGCTGAAATAGCTGAGGCATGAATTTTGATGGAAGAAAAGGAAAGGCCCTTGTGAAGCATCTCAGTTAAGTATTGAAGAATATGAGGTAAATTGGGCACTGCTGTGCCCACCCCCTGAGTTTGGCTCCAGGAACAGAATCTTTTCCATTTTTCAGCATAGGACTTTCTAGTACTAGGCCTCCTTGCCTCCAGAATGACATCCATCACTTGCTTACAGTGGTGCTGTCCGTCTTTACCAATAATTGTCCTGGAAGAATGTGGTCCTTGAAGGTTGTCAGAGCATTCTGTACAGCTAACATTTCTTTTTGATTGATATGCAGGTGCATTTGACTTGGGTTCCATTTGCCCTGAATGCAAAGCCCTGCCAAGTGAGCCCTCCATGCATAGTCTGATGTGTCTGTTGTTAGGGTTTGGGTGGCAAGAGGTAGAGTGAATGGCAGTCCCTTGTTTTGGTGGCAGGCTTCTGCCCACCAAAGGAACTCTATCTTTAGACAAGGTATGATAAGAATCATTGATTCTAGATCCTGAGAATGTGGACACCATAGGCTTTTTAGATACCACTGCAGTTTCCTCATATGCAGTCTTGCATATGGAATTAGTAGAATGCAAGAGGCCATGAACCCCAGGGCTTGCAGTATTTTCCTTGCAAATAACTGGGTCTTTGTGGCCAGTAGTTTGAAGTAGGCTGTCAAATGAACATGTTTTCTCTGGCATGAGGTAGGCCATCTGGGAAGTTGTATTCAAGCTTGTGCCCAGGAATACAATTTGTTAGCAGGGTACAAGATGTGATTTCTTTTCGTTTACGGTGTGCCCCAAAGAAGTTAGTAATTTCTTTATAAATGCCAGATGATTTAATAGTATGTCCTGGCTTTCTGCCTGAAATAGACAATCGTCCAGGTAAGGGTATATATGAATATTTCTTTGCCTGTAAAATGCAATGACTGGAGCTAGACACTTGGTGAATACCCTGGGCGCAGTAGATAAGCCAAAGGGCAGTGCAGAGAACTGATCGTGCATGTAGCCTCCTCTGAAGCGTAGGTATCTTCTGCAAGATTCCCTTATTGGGATGTGCAGGCAGACTTCCTTTAAATCCAGTGTTGCCAACCAGGCATTTTTGCCTAGCATGGGAAGCAGCTGATTAAGAGTTAGCATCTTGAATTTTGGGATTACCAAAAAGGTGTTTAGGAAAGACAGGTCCAGGATAGGACGCCAGGAATTGTCTTTTCTGGGTAGCAGAAAAAGTCTTGAGTAGAAACCGTGTCCCCATTCTTCTTCTGGGACTGGCTGAATAGCCCTGATGCTTAGAAGAGAGAGAACTTACTTTTAAGCCTCTGCCCACTGATTTGGAGGTAGGTCTGACCAACCGTTTGGGGTTGGTAAGGAGTGGAAGTGGAATCTGTATCCTTGGAAAACTATATTTAAAACCCATTAGTCCTGGGTAATGAGTTCCCAATTTTTTGCATGCAGGGCGATCTTTCCTCCTAAAGGAACAGTCAGTTGAGCAGGGCTTGGAAGGTTTAAAGTTAAGTCATTGAGACAGTTTACCATAGGGGGGAGTCTTACTACTCCCTGCTTTGGAAGTGGGAGCCCCCTACTGCTTAGGCCTGCGAGTACCTTGGGACTGAAGCCTGGGTGTTCTGATGGTTCTGGGTTTGGACTGAGAAGGCCTGGAAGAGGCAGGAAAGGACCAGTTCTTAGAGGGCCAATGCCTACTAAATCTGGGAGGTCGTACCTGCAGGAAATCTTTAGCAATTTGCATACATTTAGCTTTTTCCTCCATCTTTTTAAGCACTACTTCTGCTTTGTTGCCACGCAGGCAGTCTTGGTTTAAGGGAGCATCCAGTAATTTAGCTTTAACATGATCTGGCAAAGATTGCTCCTTAAGCCAAGCATGCCTTCTAAGTACAGACCCAGTTACAGCAGCCCTGCAAGATGCCTCTAATGAATCAAAACCACATTGCAAAGTATGTTTTCCAACTTGTTCAGCAGAATGCATTAAATCCTGTAATTCTTTATTTTCAGCACAGTCAGGAATCAACATAATTTTCTATTTAAGCAATCCAATAATATGCTGCTGATACTTTAACATATGAAACTGGCAGTTTAAGGCCCTAATGGCCAAAGTTGCAGAAGTGTACACCTTCTTACCCCATCTATCCAGAGCCCTGGAATCTCTATCAGAGGGGGTAGGATTTTTGGCAGTAGTAGCCTTAATGCCCTTGGGTCCCTGTGAAATGGTCTCAGGATCCGCAGTAGGATTTTTAAAGAGGAACTTGTGAGAGTCAGGTACCCTGTAATACCCATCAGGTTTTCTGGGAGCAGGAGGTAAAGTGGCAGGGGCCAGGCTAGATTCTGAGAAGGCATCATCTACAATGTCCAGTACAGGAGGGATAGCTAAAGGCCTGTGCTGAGGCAGAAGTAAGAATTCCCTAAGCCTCTTTTTTTGAGTCAGAGTAATCCTGGCTTTCCCAGTGGAAATGCTCCCTAAGAGTATGCAAGGTTTCACCAAAAGAGAAATCCTCTGGAGGGAAAGCAGAGGGGATGGAGTCCTCTGCATCAGAATCCTCATAGGTAGATAAGGGCAAATCCTGGTCATCAGAAAAAACAGAAATTTCAGAATCCTGATCAGAAGAATCAGAAGGAAAATCAGTCCTAGGTCTCTTAGAGGGAGAAGGGTGGCTTCCCCTGATTAGAGTAATAAGGTCTTCAGCCATTCTTCTCATTTGTTTTTTTTAGGCATAGGGGCCTGACCATGCGGACTGGGTGTCAGTTTTCTGGGCATGGATGGAGTTGTAGGCCTTGAAGAAGAAGATGACTGTTTAATATGCAAGTCAGTAGGCCTGAATACACCCTTAGAAGCCGGTGCCTGCACAGCGGCTTCGGACCCATCCCAGGTAGAGACATCCGCAGGTTCCACAGTCTAAGAAGTATCTCGCGGCATACAGGACTCCGAATGGGTCTCAGTAGAGGCCTGCGAATCTGAAGTAGCGGGTATCAGGGACTGCAAAAGCGCCTCACTGAGTACTGGCGAACTGCTGACTAGCTTAGGAGAAGAGTTGTCGGCAGCTTTGGACCCATGCGGTCTGTCTCTGTCTTTACCTTTGCGTTTTTTCAGAATGTTGGTAGTCGGGTGGCTTACCAAAGCCATTTCTGGATAACTGAACAGAGTACCAAAATATTTAGATGCAAAAATGAACCGACAACGGATAGTACGAGGTTTGAATAAGGCACAAAACACACAGCGAGGTACGTCGTGGTCTGGGCCTAAACAAGGAATGCAGTATGAATGAAAATCTTTATGAGGTATTTGCTTTCCGCAAGAAATACAATTGTTAACTTTTACTGACATCGGTTTAGAGCAAGAAAAAGGTTCCCCAATGTGGTATTTAGCTTAGTTGAAGACTTCGGATCTGAAACTCGAAAACGAAAATTTCAGGAGTTGGCCGACCGGCACTTTCAAACTGCTTCTGCTTTGGGCACTGCACGGCAAGAAAGACTGATGTAATGCAGTCGGCTGCATGCTTTATACCCCTGACTACCTGACGTCATGGAAGATGAGACAGCAACCGACACAGGACCCAAGACTTCGATAATCAGGCCGATTGAGGGCAACCTGCAAGCAGATAACCCAAATGTGATGACTGCAACAGTGAAACACGAAGAACATCCAATTTTCTTTGAAGAAGGATAGCCTTCCCCCTAGCTTTTGGTGAGTGAAAGGAGGCAGAGGGGTGAGGGAGAGTCATTGGGGGTTTTTGTTATAGAAGGGTGACTTAAAACTCCCTGCCTCTGAGGCGGAAGTGGTCCACTGTTTGCTTCTATGCTGGCCCTGGGATAGGAGCCTGGACGGTCTGTCCCTGTGGGGCTTACCTTGGCCCAGTCTGCTAGGTGCAGGGAAGGACCAGTGCTTAGGGGGAAGTTCCTGCAGAAAGTTGGAGGTTGAACCGGCAAGAAATCTTTTACTGTTTGCATAGATTTTGCTTTGTCTTCCATCTTTTTAAGCACCTCTTCTGCTTTACTCCAAACAAACGGTCCTTATCCAAGGGTGCATCAATAAGTTTAGACTTGACATGATCAGGGAGAGGTCGTTCCTTCAGCCATGCAGGTCTCCTAATGACAGATCCCGACACTGCTGCCTTGCTAAATGCTTCTAGGGCAACATATCCACAGTGTAAATGAGCGTTTGCCCACTTGACAAGCAGAGTGCAGTAAATCTGCTAACTCTTGAATTGGCACAGTCAGGACAGGTAGAAATCATTTGTTTTAATAGCTCCAAAGTGTGTTGTTGATATTTTAACATATGGAACTGACAGTGGAGTGCTCTGATAGCTAAGGTTGCAGAGGTGTATACTTTTTTACCCCATCTGTCCAGAGCTCTGGAATCCTTGTTAGAAGGAATAAGATTCTTGGCAGAACTAGTCTTATCTCCTTTAGGTCCCTGTGTAATGACCTCTGGGTCTGCAGCAGGATTTCTGTACAGGTTATTGAGAAAGACCGGTACTCTGTAATACCCGTCAGGTTTACTGGGAGCAGGTGGGAGGGAGTCGGGGCTAAGCTGGATTCATGGAAAAACATCATCCACCACTTCTAAACTAAGGGCGATGGCCAGGGGTCTGTGCTGGGGCAGGTCCAGAAACTCTCTAAGTCTTTTCTTAGACTGGCGGAAGTCCTGAGATTCCCATTGGAAATATTCCCTAAGGGTGTGAAGTGTTTTCACAAAGGAAAGGTCCTCTGGAGGGGAGGCAGAAGGGATGGATTCCTCTGCATCTAAATCCTCATAAGCAGTCAGAGGTTGCTGTTCTGCTTCAAAATCTGAAAAGTCAGATGCCCCCGAATCCTGTTCTGTTATAATTTCTGGAGAACGGTGCCTTTTCCTTTTAGAAGTTGTGGCCTGACTACCATGTATAAGGGAGATGAGATCCTCTCCCATTTTAAGCATTTGTGCTTGGGGCGGTGCAGCAGGAGCAAGATGGCGGCTAGAAACAGATTTTCTAGGAGTGGCCTGGCTTCTAGGCCTGAAAATCCGTTGGTCTGAGAGAAACGGTAGTTGGATGAGATGATGTATTTTTTTGTCTAAATTCGTTAGTGCGAAAGGCCCCCTCGGAAGCTAGTGCCTGCGTCGCGGATCCAGACCCAACCGAGGCAGACACAGCCAAAGGCTTGGAAGACTAAGATTTCTGTGGCATACCGGACTCTGAAAGGGTCTTGGTAGAGGCCTGCGTAGATACTGAATTGGGCATCAGGGGCTGTGAAAGCACCTCACTGAATTCCGGAGAACTTATGACCTGCTTAGCGATAGAGTAGTCGGAAGGCTTAGCCTTGTGTGGTCTTTATCTTTATCTCTGCATTTTTTCGGAATGTCCACGGATTGTTGGCTGATAGACGCCACTATCGGAATGCGAAGACAGAATACGAAAATAGCTGTCTACAATATGAGCTCTATGGCGAATGGTTCTCGCATTAAAGAGGACACAGAACCGGCAACGGGGGACGTAGTGGTCTGAGCCTAAACAAGTGACGCAGTAAGAACTGAAGTCTCGGTGTGGGATCTGCTTTCCACAGGCAAGACAATTGTTAACTTTTTCGGACATCGGTTAGTGCAAAAAAAAAAAGGGTCCCCAACAGGGTACTTAGCTTTAGACGTTTTCAGCTGAAATATTAACTCTGGTAGCGACCAACCGGCACTCGTGCGAACTGCTTCTGCTACGGGCTCCACGGAAAGAAAAACTGATGTAATTATGTCGGCTGCCTTGCTTTATAGCGCTTATGACTTGTCGTCAGACTACAGGCACTGCAGCAGATGCAAACACTGCCTCTGGTATTCGGGCCGGCCAAGGGCTACCACAGCAGAAACATCCAGGAAGGCAGGTACTGTTTCAGATTCCTTTGCTGCAGTTTCTATTAGGCTGGCAGACGTGTTTTTCTTTTTTACTTACCTGAAAGTCAAGGAGGTAAATTTTCTCATCCTGGTTGCAGAAACAGTAGGGTGGCAATGGGCAGAACTTAGAAGTTAAGTTACATTAGTGTGCACAACACCATTCTGCAAGCAGTCTGCCTGTCTCACAAAGCCGAAGTAATCATGCATGCCACTTTACGCTGACGATGCACGGTAATGTTAGCGATAAATTTAAAGTTGTAGTAGTAGTAAAAAAAAAAAAAAAATCTGAAATTTAAGGGGGACCTTGAGAATTCGTGACACCCCATTATTTTACTCCCAGAACTGGTAAATACCAAGGAATTCAGCACAGTTGAGAGGTATGGTTGTGTAAAATCTTACCATAATGTTAGATGTCCTTCTCTTCTCTGCAGCAGTATTCTTTACATGAGAGAGATTGCCTGCCAAGTGACCGGATGTCAGCCAGTATACAAAAGTCTTAAGTGCCAAAGGTGCATGGTATGTTGCACGTAGGCTATCGGACAAAGACCACAACAGTGACGTACGCACCATCCTCAAAACTGAGTGCCCCTAGGAAAACGCTTGCGAAATAGGAATGTAAGCTAGGTACAGCCAAAGAAGAACAAATGTAGGGGGACAGAGGGTGGGATAGAAGACCACAACAGAGAAGAGAAGGACAAACGTTATGGTAAGATTTTACATAATTAATCTATGTCCTATTCTGGTGTTGCAGTATTCTTTACATGAGAATGAATGCAAAAGCTCATGAGGAGAAGGAAAAGGAGAAGGTAGGGGCAGAGGAGCTTTGCAAGAAGCCATGGAGAATGGACCTTGTGAACCCTGCCCTGGATTTAGAAATGTTGTCCAGTTTATAATGCTTGAAGGTATAGACTGAAGACCAATTAGTTGCCTCCAGAATGGAACTGGTGTCCAATCCTTTGAAGAAGGTGCCAGATGAGGCAATGGCTCTGGTAAGAGCCAGCCCTAACTGAGGAAGGCAGGCTCTTTCCATGGTGTGCATAGCAGAAGGTAATAGCCTTAGAAATCCAGTTGGAAATAGTATGTTTAGTGACTGGGAATCCTAGGACTCTAGGATGAAAGGAAACAAACAGCTTGTCCAATTTACTGATACTCTTGGCTTTGTCCAGAAAAAACCTAAGCTGTTTGTGTACATCCAAAGTGTGCAGAACTCTTTCTGCAGAGTTTTGGAGAGAAGGGAAAAAGGTAGGAAGGTGGATAGCTTGGTTGACTGATAACTTACGGACCACCTTATGCATAAAGGAAGGGTTGGTGCAGAGAGAAACCCTGTCCTCATGGAACACTAGTAAGGGAGGGGAAGCCATAAGGGCCTGGAGTTCAGTAATCCTTCTGGCAGATGTGATTGCCAGAAGCAAGACTGTTTTCCAGCAGCAGAATTTGAGAGAGACAGAAGCTGCTAGCTCAAAGGAAGGCAAGCTCATTTTTTCCAAGACAAAGTTAAGGTCCCACTGTTAATGGGTTCATATTACGCGAGAGACACCAGAATGAAAATCTTTACCATTTGGATACATAAGATTTCCTAGTACTGAGTTTCCTGGCCTCCTGCAATACCCTTGAGCTTGTCCTCTGAAAGGAATTAAGGCCCCATCAACCACAGTGTCATCTGCAGAGTTGACAGGTGGGGGTGAATGAGATAACCCTTGTGTTGTGTGAGTAGGTCCACTCTGTGGGTAACTTGTGGTGATTGCCATTGGCTAAATTCAGGAGCAAGGGGAAAGTATTGTGTAAAATCTTACCCTAACTTTAGATGTCCTTCTCTTCTATATGCTGCTGCATCCATGACACAAGGGAGTCTGCCTCTGGTTGACTCACATATGTCTGGCCATTCTACAAAAGACGGATACTACTGCTAGGGTGTGTGTGACATCCTGTCTCTCTCTATGCGTCGGTCATAAACGGACGTCCGGTACAAAATGGATATCAGCACGCATCTACCTCAGAACTGAATACTGCTGGAATCAGCGACTATGGAGTGGGTACTCCAACAGTCAGGCAACTGTGACAGGAGAAGGCAGGGTGGGAAACTATACAGCAGCATACAGAAGAGAAGGACATCTAAAGTTATGGTAAGATTTTACACAATACTATGTCTTTCTATTCATATGCTGCTGGATCCATAACACAAAGGAGAGTGCAAAAGCTCCTGTACTAAGATTCGGGTGGAGGACCAGAAGCATTTTTCACAAACCCATGAAAGATGGCTCTGGCAAACCCTGCTCAGGGTCTAGAAACGATGTCCAACTTGTAGTGTGTGGTGAAGGTATGGACAGAAGACCATGCAGCTGCTTCTAAAATAGCAGCTGTATTCAAACCTTTGAAAAAGGCCCCAGAGGAGGACACGGCATTAGTAATGTGTGCCTTTAATGGAAAGGGAAGCCTTCTGCCATGGATTGTATAACAAAAGGTGATTGTTAGATATCCAAGAGGAAATGGTTTGCATGGAAACGGAGTTCCAGGGCTCTTGGGTGGTAGGAGAAGAAGAATCTATCTGATTTACGGATGGGTATGGTCTTGGCCAAATAGCATAGGAGTTGTCTGGGTACATCTAAGGAATGAAGTATCCTTTCCACCAGGTTTTGGGGAGAAGGGAAAAAAGTTGGTAGGTTGATGGCCTAATTTAAGGACAGTTCACTGACCACTTTCAGCATGAAGACTGGGTTGGTACGCAAACATATCCTGTCCTTGTGGAAGACAGTAAATGGATGAGAGACCATGAGGGCTTGAAGTTCCGTAACTCTTCTGGCTGAAGTAATGGCTACCAAGAGTATAGTTTTCTAAGTACAGTGTTAGAGAAAGCAGTTTTTGGCTGGCTCAAAGGGTGGGACAGTCAACTTCTCCAGTACAAAATTTAGATTCCAAGGAGGCAGAATAGGCTTCCTTGGGGGGGTCTGTAGTGCAGAACACCTTTTAGGAAAAATTTAACCCTAGAAGCCAAAGGTGGTGCGAGTGGCAGGCAAGCATAGATGGCAGATAAATGGGTCTTGATGGAAGAATAAGATAGTCTAGACTTCATCAAATCACACAGGTAGGACAATACCAATGGAGGTTCTACTGCCAATAGTTGTAAATTGTGTTTTTGACACCAGACGGAAAATCTCTTCCACTATGAAAGGCATGATTTCCTGATAGTTGGTTTTCTGACCTCCTGCAAAACCTGAAGCGCGTCCTCTGTGTATAGGTGTCTGAATGGAATCAGTGCCCTATCACCCACAATACAAGTTTCGGGGTGGACAACTGGGGGATGCAAGAGTGCTCTCTACTCCTGTGTGAGCAGGTCCATCCGGTGGGGTAATGTGGTGACTTCCCTTGGCTAGATGGAGTAATAGGGAGAATCAATGCTGCCCTGGCCAGTAGATTTGAGGTTGCGCTTTTCTGAATTTTCAGCAGAGCATTTTGTAAGAGAGGCAAGGGGGAATTTCAAGGGAATGAGACAGCATCCGGCCTCCAAGCTTCATGATGTGGTACCCTGGAGTAGAATGTAGGAGACTGGCTTATCATGGGGGAGGCAAACAGATCCACATTTGGAATATCCCACTGATGGACAAGGTCCAGGAACACATCCCTGTTTAGCATCCACTTTTGAGACAGAGTCATGGCCCTGCTTAAAGAATCTGCCATCAAATTGTCTGCTGAAGGTATGTAGACAGCTTGGATATTGATGTTGACTTGTCTCTTCAAGGCGATTTCCCATACTTTCAGAGCAGACCTGCACAGGAAGTAGGACCTTGCCCCCCCCCCCCCAATTTGTTGATGTACCACAGCACAGTGGTATTGTCTGTGTATCACCTTAACATGCCTGGTAGGAGATTATCTTTGAAAATTTGTAGGGCCAATATCAAGGCTCTCATCTCCTTGATATTGATGTGCTCTTTCTGTTGAGTGAGGGTCCATGAGTTTCTCACTCTACATTCTCCTAAAGTTGCTCCCCACCATGTGTCTGAAGCATCTGTGAAGACGTCCTGCTTGCGGGCAGGGGCAGGCCTGGGTTGGCCCGAATCTGGGCTATCTAGCAACTCAGTTCCCTGGCAAGGCATGGCAGCATGGAGACCATGAACTCCAGGGGATGCAGATGTTGCTTCCAGATTGTTCTCAAGTACCACTAGAACTTCATGTAAAGATTTGCCAAGGGTACCATGGGGATGGGGTGGAGGCCATGAATCTCAGGAGTCTGAGAAATTCCCTGGCTGACAGGGCTTTGAGGGGAAGTACTTCTTTAAAATAAGAAGGGAGTGCCACAATTTTTTTCTGGGGGAAGACAAGCCATCATTTTCCCTTTTAGGATCTGACATACCAGGAACACCTGATCCTGTGTGGGTACCAAGGATGACTTTTTTGAGACTTATGGTGGCTCTCAGACTTCTCAAGAGGGAAATAGTAAAATCCAGGTTAGGGCCATTGGAAAATACAGTTGTGTACCTACCATAAATGTAGATGTTCGACTGTATTCACTGTTGCAGTCATTACTCTTGGGTTATCCTGCTGGCAGGATACCCGCAGCCAGCCTGAATTCCAAAGTCCTGGTCAGGCGTCGGCTGCTGTCACCTCTTTCCTGACGTCAGTGCACCAGGGGTATAAAAGATGCAGCCGATGCCATTTTCTTCAGTTTTTCTTGCCCCAGATGTCAAGTGCCCCCAAAAGGGTAGGCTAAAGATATCATGCCAATAAACATACATGCAGTAAAGAAACATTTCCTTCATCTACAAGCAAATACACCACATAGGTTGTATAGAATAGAGAAGTACAGATAAACCCCAGCAAAAGAAAGGGGGGACGGTGGGAGGGTAACCTGGACTGCAACAGTGAATACACTCGAACATCTACATTTATGGTAGGTACACAACTGTACTATGTTCATCGTGTTTCACTGTTGCAGTCATTACTCTTGGGTTGAATCCCAAAGCTGAGAATGGGAGGCTGGGCTAAATAGGATTAGGAGAGGCTATGAGACCCTGCAGAACTGCAGTGGCAAAGCCTGCTCTGGATTTAGAGTAAAGAGGCAAGTGGTAGTGCTTTGTAAAAGTGTGCAGTGAGCTCCAAAGTTGCAACCTCTAAGATATCTTTGGTTGGTACTCCTCTGAGGAAGGCTGCTGAAGTGGCTGCTGCTCTGGTAGAATGAGGCCCAATGAACTTAGGCACTGATTTGCCATGCTGAGAATAACAGAAACGGATGCAATGGCCTAACCACTTAGAAATAGTCTGTTTTGAGATAGCCTTTCCTTGTGATCCTGCAGCATATGACACTAAAAGTTGCTCAGTCTTCCTGAAAGCTTTTGTTCTGTCCAAGTAGAAGCGTAGCTGCCTGTGTATGTCCAAAGAATGCAGAATTTTCTCACCCTTGTTCTGTGGGTTTGGATAAAAGGTAGGCAAGTGAATGGTTTGGTTGAGGGCCACACTGGACAACACCTTAGGCATAAATGTTTGGTTTGTTCTCAGAGAAACACTGTCTGGATGAAAAATGATAAAAGATTCCACAGCCATGAGTGCTTGTAACTCCGAGACTCGTCTTGCAGAGGCTATTGCTAGGAGCAGAGCTGTTTTCCAGGATAAGAATTTTATATCAGCTGTTGAGGATGGCTCAAAAGGAGACAGTGTGAGTTTTTCCAAGACATAATTGAGGTCCCATGCCGGAACTGGTCCTCTCCTTGGAGGCCTGATGTTTTTGGCCCCTCTGAGGTACTGCCTTATTAAAGGATGAGAAAAGATAAGTGGTTCTGTATTGTAATGGGCTGAAATGGCAGAGGCATGAATCTTAATTGATGAAAAGGAAAGGCCTTTGTCCAGCATCTCAGTTAGGTATTGTAAAATCTGAGGGATATTTGGTACATACGTGTCAATGCCTTGTTCCTGGTTCCAAGTACAGAATTCTCTTCCGTTTTTCTGCATACGATTTTCTGGTACTGGGCCTCATGGCTTCCAAGATAACATCCATAACAGCTTTTGAAAGAGGAGTGTTCAGAATGGCAACATTATCCGCCATGCTGCCAGATTTAAGGTCCTGAGTTGGCTGTGCAGGATCTGATTGTTTTGTTGGGTCAGCAAGTGAGACGTTTGAGGCAATATCCATGCTGGACCTTGAGACAAGCTCTTTAGGATTGGGTATCAGTGCTGGTGTGGCCAGTGTGGTGCAATCAGTATCATTTTTGGCTTCACTTGTCTGACCTTTAGGAGTACCCTCAGAAGGACAGGCAGTGGAGGAAAGGCATATACAGTTAAGATTTTCCCAGCTGAAGGATAGGGAGTCCACTCTCCATGCTTGTTTGTGATAAATCCTTGTGCAAAATCTCTAATTGACAGTTGTGAGGGGAGGCAAATAGATCTATGTCTGGGCATCCTCATTTCCTTTTTATCATGCTGAAGACTTGAGGATCCAATTTCCACTCGTGGTGATCCATGAGGTTTCTGCTTAGTTCGTCTGCCAGAGTATTTGTTTTTCGTGGCAGGAATTGTGCTTGCAGGTGAACTTGATAAGTCAATGTTGTGTCCCATAAGGTCATTGCTAGTCTGCAGAGGGGGTAGGAATGTGTACCTCCCTGCTTCTTTATGTACCACATGACCATAGTATTGTCTGTCTATCAGTAATTGTCCTGGTTGAAGTAGATCCTTGGAAGCTGTCAGGGCATTCTGAACAGCTAGCATCTCTTTTTGATTGATGTGAAGATGCATCTGGCTTGCAGGCCATGCGCCCTGAATACATTTTCCTGCCATATGGGCCCCCCCAGGCATAATCTGATGCATCCGTTGTCAGTGTCTGCCTGGCTGTGGGCAAAGTGAATGGCAGACCCTTGTTGTGGTGACAGGCCTGTGCCCACCATCGAAACTCCTGTTGCAGGCAGGGAATGAGGGTAATTACTGTCTCCAGGCTGTGGCAATGCTGAGTCCAAACACTTTTTAGATATCATTGTAGTTTCCTCATATGCAGTCTGGCATATGGAATTAGTAGAAAGCAGGATGCCATGAAACCCAAGGCCTGCAGGATTTTCCTTGCAGATAACTGGGTCTTTGTTGCCAAATTTTGAAGTAAGAAGTCAGTTGCTTTTGTTTGTCTGGCGTGAGATAAGCCATCTTGGCAGTTGTATTTAAGCTTACACCCAGGAATATTATCTCTTGAGAGGGTACTAGTTTTGATTTCTTTTTGTTTACTGTGTACCCTAGGCAAATTAGTAATCTTTTTACAAATGCCAGATGCTCTAGAAGAATATCTTTGTTCTCTGCTTGAATAAAACAGTCGTCCAAGTAGGGATATATTTGAATTCCTCTTTGTCTGCAAAATGCAATTACTTGTGCCAGGCATTTTGTGAAGACCCTGGGCGCAGTAGATAAGCCAAAGGGCAGTGCAGAGAATTGGTAATGCATTGAGCCAGCTATGAATCTGAGGTATCTTCTACAACACTGTCTGACTGGGACATGCAGGTATGCCTCTTTTAGGTTCAAAGTCACAAGCCAAGCCTTCTTGCCCAGCATGGGCAGTAAGTGCTGTAGAGTCAACATTTTGAAACCTCCAGGAACGTGCTTAGTACAGACATGTCCAGTATTGGTCTCCAGGCTTTGTCCTTTCTGGGCACTAAGAAAAGTCTGGAGTAAAATCCTTGCCCCTGCTCCTGTTGTGGTACTTGATGAATGGCCCTCATGTCCATGAGGGCTGTAATTTGCTTTTGTGCCTCTGCCCATTGATTGTGTGGCAGGTCTGGAATACCTTTTGCCCTTGGTAGAGTGTGAAAGTGGAACCTGTAGCCTTGGGACACTATGTTCAGGACCCATTTGCCAATTTGATGAAAAAGTGCTAGTTTTCCCCCTAAGGGGGCTGCCAATAGTAAAGTGCTTGGGTCTGGCAGAGGAAAGTCATTGGGACTGTTTCCTGTAAGGTTGTGATTTGTCTTCTCCGCTTTTGGAGGTAGGGGCACCCCATTATTTAGGCCTGTATGAGCCTTGGGGCTGAGGTCTGCCTCTGGGATGTCTGTATCTGCCTCTTTGTGGTCTGTCCGACACTGGAAAGGACCAATTTTTAGAAGGCCAGTTCCTGCTAAATCTGGGTGGCTGTACCTGTAAGAAATCCTTAACTGTCTGCATGGATTTTGCTTTATCCTCCATTTTCTTCAATACCTCCTCTGCTTTAGCACCAAAGTATCATGCTGTAATGGGGCATCTAATAATTTTGCTTTAACATGATCAGGCAGATTCTGTTCCTTCAACCAAGCATGCCTTCTAATAACAGAACCTGTAACAGCGGCCCTGCAAGAAGCCTCCAGTGAATCATAACCACATTGCAAAGTATGCTTTCCCACTTGTTCAGCTGCATGCAATAAATCCTGCATTTCCTTGTTCTCTGAGCATTCAGAATTTGTCAACATTTTCTGTTTAAGCAGTGACATTAAGTACTGCTGAAATTTAAGCATATGAAACTGACAGTTTAAAGCCCTTACAGCCAAGGTAGCAGAAGTGTAAACTTTTCCCCCCATCTGTCCAGTGCCCTAGAATCCCTATCAGAGGGGACAGGGTTTTTTGCAATGGAAGCTTTGACCCCTTTGGGACCCTGAGATATAGTATCTGGGTCAGCAGCAGGGTTTTTATATAGGAATTTATGAGAATCCGGGACTCTGTAGTATCTGTCTGGCTTAGCAGGTGCAGGGGGTAGAGAGTCAGGGGACAGGCCGGACTCTGAAAATACATCTACAATGTCTAGAACAGGTGAAATAGCAAGGGGTCTGTATTGAGGAAGTAGCAGAAAGTCTCTGAGCCTTTTCTTAGATTCAGAGTAATCTTGGCTCTCCCAGTGGAAATGTCCCCTCATGGTATGCAGGGTTTCCCCGAAAGAATAATCCTCAGGAGGTGAGGCTGAAGGAATGGATTCTTCAGCATCAGAGTCCTCATAGGGAGGAATAGAATAATCCTGTTCAGAAGATGAATCAGAGGAAATAGAAACTTGATCAGAAGAATCATATTCTGCCTCTTGCCTAGGCCTCTTATCAGGAGGATGATGGGAACCCCTGATCAAAGTAATTAGGTCTTTGGCCATTTTAAGCATCTGTTTTTTAGGCATGGAAGTTTGAGTACGAGAATGCTGTACTTGTTTCTTTGTCTTCAGATCTGCTTTAATCTTTGTCTTTGAAGCTGAAGATGGTTTAACATATAACTGTGTAGGTCTGAAGACACCCTCAGAAGCCGATGCCTGCTCAGCGGCTCCGGACCCATCTGAGGGAATGATTTCCGAGTGTCCAATACCTTGAGTATCCAGAGGCCCAGTCGGCTCCACGTGGGAGTCGAAAGCGGCCTGTGGCTCTGAGGTAGCGGGCGCCAGGGGCTGAGAAAGCGCCTCACTGAGAACCGGCGACTGGCCTAACGGAGGCCTCGTCGCCGGTTTTGGACCTCGAATGCCTATCCTTTTCCTTGTGTTTTTTGTAAACTCCGGTCGGCTGTTCCGACGGCATTATATAATTAAATCTTCGGCCAAAGTAATGAAATGCCAAATTGTACTGACGCTTAATAGTGCGTTGGTTAAATCTAGCACAAAACCGACAGCTAGCAACGATGTGATCAGGGCCTAGGCAAGGAATACAGTAAGAGTGAAAATCCTTATGAGTTATTTGCTTCCCACAAGAAATACAATTATTAACTTTCTTCTGACATCGGTCTGGAGCAAGAAAAAAGTTTCCCCAACGGGGTACTTCGCTTTAATGAAGACTTCGGTTCTGAAACTCGGATTCGAAAATCTCAGGAGTTGGCCGAGAGGCACTTGCGAACTGCTTTTGCTTCGGGCACTGCGCGGCAAGAAAGACTGAAGAAAATGGCATCGGCTGCATCTTTTATACCTCTGATGGACTGACGTCAGGGAAGAGGCGACACAGCAGCCGACGCCGGACCAGGACTTTGGAATTCAGGCCGACTGCAGGTAGCCTGCCAGCAGGATAACCCAAGAGTAATGACTGCAACAGTGAACGATGAACATCTGATGTTGCCTGTATCAGGATATCGTCTAGATAGGGGAGGAGTTGGATTCCCCTTGCCCTGGCAAAGGCCATGACTAGTGCAAGGCATTTTGTAAATACTCCTGGGGCCGTAGAGAGACCAAACGGCAAAGCACAGATCTGAAAGTGAGCAGAGTCTACTAAGAAACAAAGGAATTTCCTGAAGAGGGGATTGATTGGGATTTTTTATATCCACGGATATTAAGAAGGCCTGAGGAAGGATCAGGGGAAGAAGGGCAGGCACAGTGAGAATCCAAAAGGAGGGAACCTGGAGGAAGATGTTGAGATGGGGCAAATCCAGGATTGGCCTCCAGGGACCTTCTTTCCCGGGGACCAGGAACATCTTGGAGTAAAACCCCTTTCCTCTTGCATGTGTAGGGACTTACTGAATTGTTCCTTGTTTGAAAAGTTCCTGAAGAACCAGAGGGAAGTTAACCAGTTGGTCTCAAGGAGGTTGAGGGATGCCTTTGGGAGTAGATTTGGCCTCCCATGTCATAAAGTATCCCTGTTTTATTAGAGAGGACCCAAGAGTCCTGGGTAACCTGATTCCAAGCAGGGAAGGAGGAAGAGAGAGAGAGAGAGACGTATGGAAAGAGGGGTGTTTGGATGTAGTTCCTGACTGTCACAGGCTACCAGGCTTACCCTGAAAGGGCTGCTTGGGACCAGGAGGCAGAGGGAGCAGACCTGGAAGAGGGCTGTTACCTGGAATTTTTTTTGCTTTTTGTTGGTATCTGGCAGGCCTTCAAACAAAGGAGATCTTGGCAGGGTAATTTCTTTGAAAGTGTAGAACCGGGGAGACAAAAATGCATCTCAGACCCTGTAGTTCCTTACCTTTGACTTGAAGGGCCTTGAAAAAGTCAGCTGCTGCTGTACCAAATAAATCTTTGTTGCCTAGAGGTGTGTCCAGGACTTTTGACTTGATGTCATCAGGGAGAGGCTTCAATCTAAGCCAGGAGTATCGCCTGATGACAGACCTAGAGGCAGGATCCCTAAATGAGGCCTCTACCGCATCATAACCGCACTCGATAGAGGGATCTATCAGGTTGATGGAATGTGAGGCAGGAGTCAAGTGAAGGGCAGAGAGAGGGTTTAAAGATGAGTTTATGTGGAAGAGAAAGTTTCGAGGAAAGAGAGGAGAGCGGTGGTGGTACTGTGTGTGCAGGCCTGAAGCCGTGTTGAGTAGAGGAAAGTAGATAGTTATCAAGCAGGTGGGGTAGTAGTAGTAGGTGAATGCATTTTTTTAAGATTTTTGAGATAGGTGAAAGAATGGTGAGCGGCCAGAAGATAGAGACATCAGTATTGTTCCCTCCTTTGTGAAGGGGAATGATAAAGGCTTTTTTTCCAGAGTGGTGGTATGTAAGATTCTTTGACTGACCAGTTTATGAGTATGGAGATAAAGGCTATATTACTGGCAGTCAGCTTAAGGAATTTAGAAGGGAGTTCATCAGGGGCATTTGAACAAGGCTTCAGATTATGTAGGAGTTTTTTATGGTAGAGGTAGGAACAGGTTGTAGAGTGAAAGGGTGGAAATTAGAAGTTTTATTGTTTGAGCTGGGTGAATTAGGAGGAATAGGGGATTGTGTGCTAGGTATATTATTTGTAAAAGTAGTAGTGAGTTTAGCTATACAGTCAATGAAAAAAAGAGTTAAACTGGGTAGCTAAGGCGAGGACAGAAGATTTTGGGTCAGGGCAAGGGTTAACTTTTCTACCAGGATGGAGGAGGGAAGAGATACTGTTCCAGAACCTTTTGGGATTTTTTTTTTTTTGTAGTGAAGAGTAGTACGATGATTTTCAGTCATAAGCTATCTGTTGTTTGACTTTGTTGCAACGTTGCTTATAGTCAAGTCAGGGAGGAGGCGAATTTGTATTTCTGGTAGTTTCACCATGCTTTGTCCTGAAGATGCATGAGGTGTAAAGTGTCTTTGGTCATCCAAGGAGCAGTACTGTACTTAATTATTACCGCCCCATAAGCTTAACAAGTCTAGTCTGCAAAGCTATGGAGAGGATCATAATGGAGCTCATAAACAAAGATATAGGGGACTTGCAGACATTGGACCCGACCCAGTTTGGCTTTGTCAAGGGAAGATCATGCCTTTTGAACTTGGTTGACTTCTTCGAAACAGTCACCAAGGCCATTGATGAGGGAAAGGCAGTCCATACAGCCTACCTTGACCTTGCAAAGGCTTTCGACACAATACCCCACTCGGGTATTGTAGAAAAACTTACCAGCTTAAATGTAAACCCATATGTCACAAGATGGGTTGCAAACTGGCTTAAGGACAGAACCCACAGGGTTAGAGTTGCTGGCGCTGTGTCAGACTCAAGCCGGTCACAAGTGGTGTCCCACAGGGCTCTGTCCTTGGCCCCCTATTGTTTGGCATCTACTTCTCAGAAGTACAGGCCAACATGGGAGGACTTTGGCTGACAAAGTTTGCAGACGACTGCAAACTGGGCGCCATAGTGGAAAGTGCATCGGACACGGATATCCTTCAGAAGGGACTCACGGAAACAGATAGCTGGTGCCAGAGCCATGGCCTGAAGTTAAACGCCAAAAATGTATAGTCATACCCTTCGGGAAAAACAAGGTAACCCCAAGCTACCATATAGGTGGCAATCCACTAAGCACAGAAGAGGTTATCAGGGACCTGGGGACCCAGGTTGACAGTGGCCTTTCTTTTGACACTCACATTGCTAAAGTGGTTAGAAAGACCTTCTACATTGCCCACCTGATCATGAAGGGATTCACATCCAGATCTAGTGAGGTCATTGTTCCCCTGTACTCTTCACTTATCAGACCAATGATAGAGTACAATGCCCCATTCGGGATGTATCTCACCCGACATCTGCAGCAATTGGAGAGACACCAAAAGGATAAAGGGACTCAAAATCTGTCATATGCTGCCAGATTGAAGAAACTCCAGCTCTAATCAGTCGCATACCGTCTGCTCAGAGGTGACATGTGCCTGACATACAAGGCCATGTCCAACCCGGAATTAATGGACATGCTCCACCTCAAAAAATCCAAATCCACCAAAACCACTAGAGCAAGCGACTTAAACCTTAGCACGGATATAAATAGGACGTGCTGGAGGGATAGATTTATCACTCAGAGACTCCCTATGCTGTGGAATAAAATCCCGGTCCATGTGAGGCAGAGCACCTCGCTGACTCTGTTCAAGAGAAATCTAGACCTGTGGATGGGAGATCGTAGGTTTACCCCAGGAATCATCTCTGTGTCACTGCTGGACAGAGGCACAACAAACTAATGGGCACAGTATTTTTTCATATAAGGGGTGGCGTAAGCCACAATAATTTGGGCTAGGCTTATAAATGCCTTAGGGCAGATAGCCTAGTATAAACCTATGAACCTATGAACCTATAATTCCTTCAGTTCTAATGGGAGGAAAGCTATTTAAGAAGTTGATGAAAGTAATGTTGAAGTAACGGCTTCGTCCTGGGGGGATTTTACAGGGTTCCATTAATATGTGTTAGTGAGTCAGACAAGGACTGAGGGTTGAAGTTTTTGAGAGAGTGAGTGGTAGTATAATTGTGAGACAGAAGTAATAGTGTGGGTGAGCGATAGGCAAAAATAGGGAGGTGATCACTAAGAGAGTGACTTTGTGAGAGATAGTATGGGGGTGAGAGACTAGTATCCAGTCCAGGATGGTGCCAGAAGAGCTATCTTTAGTGGGTCTAGTAGGCGAGTTGATAAGCTCGGAAAAGTTATATAAGTTTAGACTGAGTGTGGTTAGTGGGGGATTAAATAGAGGCCCAATTTATATTAACATCACCTAGAATTATAGTTTCATTACTTTATGTTAGAAGAGAACCAGGAAAAGATTTCTTCGATGATAGGGATGTTGTCACCAAGTGGAATATATAGAAAAGAAATACATATTTTTATGTTTCTTTATATTTAGGAAGGCCAGGGTTAGCTCTGCAGTGCCATACTGGGTATGGGTTTAATATAAGGAGTTACAGATAGGGCGGAAGAAAACACTAGAGCAACTCCACCACCTTTCTTAAGGGTTCTGTCATTTCTTATGATATTAAAATTTGGAGGAACAATTTCGGGGTCTTTAATGTGTGGTTTTAACCAGGTTTCAGTGATAGATAGGATGTCAGGGTTGTTTTAGCGAAGCCAGGCATGGAGGTTTGGTATTTTGTTGCATAAACTTTGGGCATTCAGAGAAGCAAAAAGAAGTGACATATTGGGGGGGGGGGGTGATGTGGATGAGTTGAAAGGAAGATTGACAGAGGGCCCAGGGTTGAGTTGAATGTTGCCTGAGAGGAGAATAGAGATGTGCAGATGAATGTGGGAGAAAAGGAATCTAAGGAGTTTAGTATTACATTTGGAATTGAGGTTGTACTTAAGGTTGGGAGTGACTGAAAAGGGGGCTGAGTTTATATTCTCAGTAATATGTTTTGAAGGAAAGAGAAAAATTGGATTGTGATTGAAGAAGTATGGGGAGATAAAATTAGTGTGGATTGTAGATGGTGTGAAACTGTGTTGTGAAAGTGGTCTATAGCAAGGAGGCAGGTGAGGTGGTGCATGTAGGAGAGGAGAAGGGGAGATGGAATAAGTATGAGTGTGATAGTAGGTTTGAGTGGCATGATGGTGATGTGGTTATGTAAGGTGTAGTGGAGGTAGGATGACTTGGTGGACAGAATGTGGAATTTGCCTTCCATACCTACACTTGCCCTTTCTAACGGACATGAAACTCCAAAGCAGTAGCAAAGTGATAATCAAAAACCCCATATGGGGTACTTATCTGAAGTCAGATAAGACGAGTACACTTTTCTGAAGGAGCGACAACCAGAGCTGGTAGCCACACAGGTGGCAGAAAAGTTCTGAGGTAGGTGTGTGCTGCCGTCCGTTTTGTACCCATTGTCTGTTTATGACTGATGTCCGCAGAGAGAGATGCGGAAGACACACGTACCCTAGCGGTAGCATCTATCTTTTATAGAATGGCCGGACATATGTGAGTCAACCAAAGGCAGACTCCCTTGTGTTACGGATACAGAAGCATATGAATAGAAGGACATCCAGTGCTGTCTTGGCCAAAAGGGGTCACGAACAAGATTTCTGGTCTGTCCTGCCGAATCTTCAGAAGGACTCTTGGGACGACAGGCAGGGGAGGAAATGAAGATAGGAGCGTCCCTCTCAATGAAAAAACTGAGCGTGTCCGCTATCCAGACCAGAGGCTGTGGGGGTCTGGCACAAAATCAAGGAAGTTGTCTGTTCATGGGGAGGGAAAGCGATCCACTTGTGGAATACCCCACTGGTGGACAATGTCCAAAAAAACACGTCCCTATGAAGCACCCATTTGTGGGGTTGTATTTTGGACCTGCTGAGTGTGTCTGCTAAAACATTCATGTTGGATCCTGGGCCTTCTGGATGGGGAGGAAAACCTTCATGAAGTCTGTTTGAATCCTGCATCCCAGGAAAATGTGGTCCTGTGATGGGGTGAGGACTGACATTTGGTAATTTATAGTGAATATCAGGAAAGAAGGATGCAGACTGCATGGCTGAGATCCTGCTGTAGCACCTCTGGACTGTCTACTTGGAAAAGAAGATTAAGTATAGGAAAATTTAGATGCCTTCCAGTCTGCAGAATGCCAGCACTGGTGCTAGGCACTTTGTGAACACCCTTGGGGCAGTAGAGAGTCCAAAGGGCAAGGCAGAAAACAAAGTGTCCAGAGGCTACAGAGAATTTTAGATATTTCCTGTAGCTGGGGTGGATATGAAAATGAAGATAGGTATCCTTTATGTCTACTACGGCCATAAAGGCTTGAGTTAAGATCAGGGGAAATAAGGTTTGTAAGGTGAGCATCCTGAAAGAGAGCACCTTTAGGCAGGTGTTTAGGAAGGAGATATCTAAGATGGGTCCTCCAGGGGACTTTTTTTGGTACTAATAACCTGGAATAGAAGTCCTTTCCTCTTTGATGGGCATGAACATGGTGAATGGTGTCTTGAGCCAGAAGGGTTTGTAGCACCAGTGGGAACAGGGGTAGTTGTTTTTTTGGGTGGTTGGGAGATGCCCCTGAAAGGTGGCAGTGACTTCCCAGACCATGGAATATTCTTTTTTATGATGAAAAGAACTGTTTTTCCCAAGCAAAATCTGAAACGAAGAGCCAAAGGGAAAGGGGAGGGGGGGGCAATGGGGTCCGGGGAAGTCAGATGAACCTTGGTTGGTCTGGAAAGGGCTATTTTGGAGGTGGGGTTTGTTGAAGAGTCCTAAAGGGCTGCTGCCTCTTTCCAGATCTCTTGGTCTTAGGTTGAACTGGTCTGGATTGTATCCTGACAAAGGCTGGTTTAGAGAGGTAATTTCTCTGGAATTTCGGGACAGTAGATACCAGGAGTGGCAAGGTTTTGAAAAGCTCAGCAGCCACAGTGCCCTCTGGCAAAGGCTGTAGTCTAAGACATGCAAATCTCTTAAGGACAAGCCATGAGGCAGCTGCCCTAATGGAAGCCTCTACACTATCATAGCTACATTTGACCGAGTGCCTGGTGACCTGGAAGGTAGTAGTCAGTAAACATGCAGCTAGAGTTTTAATCTCGTATTCGGGCAAGAGCTGTAATGAGTATGTTTGTCATATGAGTTTGTTAGCTGACTGCTCTAAATACAAGGGTGGGGAACACATACTTTCTTGCCTAGTCTCTCCACTGCCTGGCGTCCTTGTCAGTGGGTAGCAGGGAGGTAAAGGCAAGATGACTTGAAGGCCTGTCAGAGGACACAGTGATGACTGATGGGTCAGCTGAGGGTGCTCTGAATAAATACAGTCTGCAGGCACCTTATAAAAATTTTTTTTTTTTTTTAGGTGCAGAGGTTGAGAGTCAGAAGTCTTGCTACAGGATGCAAAAGCATCCAAGAAGGCAGGAAGGCTAGGGGGAATAGCTGAGGGACTGGGAATGTCTACTTGCAGAGTGTCGCATTAACATTTTTGAATAGATGTCATTTTCAGTGCTTTCCCACATGAAATGTTCCTGCATCCTGGTCAAAGTGTCAGTAAAGGTAATCTCATCTGCTGGGGAATCAGTCCCATTAGAATCATAGGCATAATCTAATGGGGGGATCTGGGTTAAATATGCTAGTGACTCCATCAGATGAGTGATCCTCAGATTTCTTCCCTTACCTTGTTTTGAGGGGGAGCAGTCCATGGGGAAGCAGGTACTGTAACCCTGGGGGGGTGATAGACATGACAGCATTAAAGATGCTTTGGCAGAAAACTTGCCAATTTTTTTTGAGTATCGGAAGGACGGGAGACATGTTTGGTCTTCTGCTTCTTCCTACTGGGAATATTCATTCTGTGGAGCGACTGTGGGTCGGACGTAGGCCTACACTCAATGTCTGAATCCACTTCCTCCTGAACATGGATGGTTGGAATCCCTCAAGGGCCTTCAGAAATGAGTTGGGGTTCCCCTTGGATGTCAAATGTGGATGCCTGCAGTAGCTCCGAAGACATGCTACTATCCTGTTTCAAGGCGACCTCCGTTATGGGTTTCGCCTGTGGTTCAGACGACGGCCCTGAACGAATCTCAGGACTACTGACGTCTAGCCATGGAGGTGCACCCAAAGCTTGCAGCCTGGGTTTTCTTGGCCTTCCGCTTCCCCTCTGAGCCCGAAGGACCCTCCATCCTTTTGGCAAGAAGTTTCAATGATTTTCTAGATACATGGAAAAGGAGTTAAGCCTACTCTAAGGTTTCTGGGACAAATGATTGGCAGATAGGGCAGGCCTTATGGTTGTGAGAAGGCCCAAGACAGAAAAAGTCACAGTTTGTGGTTGTACTTGCGTGGAATATGATGTCCACATTACCATTTGCCCTTCTTGGATGACAATAAACTTTAGGCACAATCAAAAGCAAGAAAAGGATTCCACAACAGGGCACTTATCTGAGACATGGAGCTGAAGTGTTTTCGGTGATCAGACCATACGTATGGGAGATGTATTCTGTCTTGCGTCAAAGAAGTTCTGAGGATGGTGCTTGTACAAGTCACTTTTATGGCCTGCGTGCGACATACCACGCACCCTAGGCACTAATGACTTTAGTATACTAGCCGTCAGGTCGCTTGGCAGGCAATCTCCCTCATGTAAGGAATACTGCAACAGCAGAACAGAAGGACATCTATAAGAATCAATCAGAGGTTAGAAAGGCTTGGGAAGAGAGACTAGATAAGCAATTCACAAAGAAACAATGGAGGATATATTTTTGTCTCCCAAATATGCAACAAAACGTAGAAGATTTAGGATTTTTGCTTGGAAATGTTTACATAAATATTTTTATACTCCAATAGTCTCCAGAATATTTCTTCAGGTTGACAGCTAATGCTGCAGGTGTGACGGGGAGGAAAGAGGTAACTGAGAACATATTTTCTGGGAGTGCAGTGAGTTGGAGGATTTTAAGGATTCCCTGCGGGATGCATTGTCAGAGATGCTGGGTGGACAGACTGGTGTGACAAGGGAGATTATTTTTCTGAGGTATGACATAGCACTGGAATTGCCTAAACATGGTAAGACTCTGCTGTGCCTAATTATGGTGGCTACCAAAAAAGCAATTGCTAGAAAATGGAAATCAAAATCTAAAACAACTACATTGGAAGTAGTGAATATAGTAACAGAGATAAAATAACTGGAATTGAGATCTTTAGAAAAAGGCAGGAACAAACTACAAAGGAAAAAATGGGAATTGTGGGAATAATACATACAAGGGAGGAATGAGGTTTAAACGAAGGCAGGACTTAAATCAGCTATGCAATGTTTGACTGAAAACAAATGTGTAGATTACAATTAATGTCTAAAGTTTGCAACTGGGAGTGTGTCAGTATGGTTTGTGATGTAAAATGCTTGCAACTAGGATTGTGTCGGTGTGGTTTGTTTACATTTACATAAATGTATGATTGCTTATGCCGTAAGTGATGGTTTAAGCTGTTCATTGTTTTTAAAAAAAAGGGGGCAAAAAATTGAATAACTTATGCAATGTTGCTTAGGTTATATGATATATAGCAATATATGTGAAGCACCGTGTTTGTTAATTTTAACCTAATACAGTTTGATTACTTTCATATAAATGTAAATGTGCCTATGTCACAAGTAATAATTCAATAAAGGTGTTTAATCTAGAAAAAAAAATGAAAAGGCTAAAAAAATGCAGAAGATATTGTCATGAGAAATAATTTTAAATCTTTGAAGAGCGGTCACTAACAGTAAATCATAACAATTAATGATTACTTAACATTTGTCCTATTTTAGTCAACTAGCCTTTTACCAACTGTGCCACTCTTTCCTAAGAGGACAAACAATGGTCTTAGGCCTACTTTGGAAGGCACCTATAAGCTGCCAAAGATACTCGCCTCCAGCAGAATGCTTTAAACCGAGAAACGCTGATTTTTTGAGGGCTACACTTAAAGACAAACATCCATTAAAGCCAAATTGCAACAAATCTAGAATAACTAGTAAACATTTCAAAATGAACAGCTATAACAGACACATACAAACACATTAGGCAAATAGAGAGAGGGCTAGTTGTTTTCTCTTACACAGAAGTGTCTCACACAATCATAGCATCTTTTTTGGGGAAAGTCAACGCAATAGTACATCAGGAAGATTCACAAGCAGTACACAGTTTGCCACGGAAGGTGGACAGTTACAGGTTCCCCTGCAGCACAGCCATGCAAAACCTGTTTTCCATAACTTAAAGCATGTTTATTGATGAGTCAGGCCTTTTTTTAGGCAAGACAAATAAGTGTTTCTGAAGTTCTCATCCTGGTATAGAATCAAAGCTGTCTGTGGACATCTAACATATATAAAAATACTCTGACAGGGTATTTTCCTTTTTCGAAAGAGACAAAGTTTGTCTATCCTCCTCAACCTGTGCTATCCTCTTTGTAGCATATATGCTGGATGTGGGCATCTAACATATACAAAAGAAGCTTTCCCTCTTTTTGGTACTTCTGATAAAACACATTTTTGCATAGACAGGTTCCGAGTTGCTACTTGTACAGTATCTGGGATGAATGAAGGATTTTTTTTTAAAAGACTCCTTCTATTGTGGAAGACCATGCATGGCATCTTAAATCTCAGAGCCTATAATTCTGTAATTATTCTGTAGGAGTCACACAAGAAAATGTGCAATATCTCTGTTGTGTTATAGGAAAAAGATTAAGAGTTAAACTGCTGAACTGAAAAACTGAAGTTTCATGGGGAGATGAATATCTCTTCTTGGGATCTTGCATGCAAGACACCTATCACAAATACCCAGAGACAGATGGACTGGATACATTAGGACACAATTGTAAAGTGAAAAAAAAAACGTCACCTTGATGGATAAACTAGCTGAATTTGACAAGAACTAATAGTTAAAGTAATCCAGGAATCTTAGGACATAATTCAGTGTGTTAAGACCCTGGAATACAGTCCAGCACATGAATATATTCCAGTTCTGTAATTAAGATTTTCTCAAGTTTAGTCTTCTGGATTCCTTTAATATGCTGGTAAGTGGATAAGGAAGAAAAAAACACAAATGTCTTGGGGTTAGGATGTCATATTCTGGCTTGTGCCATCACAAACTTGTGTAGACAGACAGCAAGGGCCATGGAAGACGTGTGGCAAGGTTCATTAACAAAAACATTGCTGTCTAAGCAAGCAGGAATCTATTAAAATGAGATCATACCCGCTTTATTTCAGAATTACTTTCTAGATCAGTGAAAATGGAGAAAGGCATGCAAGCAAGGTTTGCATCCAAGGAAAATAAACTTTCTCTCCTTTACACTGCTGGGTGAGAATAATTAATCAAATATTTTGCAGCAGACTGTTGAGATGTGTGGCAAACAGCTCCACTTCAGGGAGATCCTGTATGGGGAGGCACTACATGTGATTAATGTCACTACAGTGCTTCCAGCTTTCATTCATGAGTTGAAAGTCAATTCTCTGCTCAAAGATTCAAGCAACATATTCTGTAAACCTGGAAGATGTAATGCTGATAACTAAAGGTTACATTTTGGACGAGAATCCAACTGATTCTGTAAAATTGGAAGATGTACTACTGAAAAAGTACTGTAATATAAGAACCCACCATAATGGTGTATGTCCTACCTTAAACTGTTGCAGTATTCCTTACAAAAGAGATATCTTGTGGAGGGCATCCATATGTCTGGCTAGCATAACAAAGCCTTGTCTCCTTCTAAGAGTCATAAAGCAGACATATGCCCTACATCTAAGGCGTAAGGCACACATGACACAAGTGCAGAAACCTCAGCTATGAATTACCCCAGGTGAACCACAACAACCCAGGGGGAAGAGAGAGATCATATGTACATTCAGGAAAGACCCTTTAGCCAAAGGAAACAGGCGGAAAGAGAGGGGGATAGAATACTGCAACCAACATACCGCTCAACTGTGCAGATTTTTGCCTCATATTTTTGGTCTGTTTCTCATAAAATTGTGGTTTTCTGGCAAATCACCGGCAAATCATTGAGGGTTGACGTCAGAAAATAATGAGTCTCATTCAAGTTTCAGAGCATGCCCTTCAGAAAAAGTATGCTAATGCAAAGCCTGTTACTCTATCTACTTTCTAAGTTTGTAACAGCAACACTTAAAAGTGTACCTATTTTTGGGCTTTAGTCCCCCCATTATTTATTGCTTTGTCCAAATTTCTTGCTATAACAGGTTGAGAGGTATGGCAACAGACATTTACTGTTATGGTAAGTTCTTACATAACTATATCCTTCCTGATCACTGTTGCAGTATTCCTTACAAAAGGGAGAACTAAAGCTACTGGAAATGGTGGGATGAGGCAGCTACAGATGAACCTCATCAAAATCCCACAGAGTATGGACCTGTCAAATCCTGCCCTAGCCCTAGAAATAACATCCAATTTGTATTGCTTAGTAAAAGTATGCACAAAAGACCAAACAGCAGCTCCCAAAATGGATCTAGACTCTTAAATGCTCTGGAAGAGGCAACCACCCTAACTGTATCAGCATTAATAGAAGCAGGAAGCCGCTTGCCATGGAAAGAACAACAAAAAGAAAATAAATGTCTAGAAATCTGGCTAGACCTGCCAGGGTAGTTTTTCCAAACTATACACACACACACACACACACACACCCACCCACCCCTATAATCAAGTTTACAGTATGCAATCTACTTACTGCAGGTCTTTGAAATATTGGAGGAAACCGAGCACCCAGTGGAAAAACATG
The DNA here is from genome assembly GCF_019279795.1 of Protopterus annectens. Taxonomy (NCBI): domain Eukaryota; kingdom Metazoa; phylum Chordata; order Ceratodontiformes; family Protopteridae; genus Protopterus; species Protopterus annectens. The sequence goes on from NC_056729.1 coordinate 1,963,737,098, forward strand.
CGTACGCAGGGAGGACATGCAGACTCCACAAAGAAGGCACTGCAGCCAAAAAAAGAAAGTATAGTTGTGTACACTTACCATAAATGTAGATGTTCGAGTGTATTCACTGTTGCAGACATTACAATTGGGTTATCACTGCTGGCAGGCTACCCTCAGTCGGCCTGAATTCCAAAGTCTAGGTCCTGCGTCAGTTGCTGTCGTCTCTTCCCTGACGTCAATGCGCCAGGGGTATAAAAGATGCAGCCGATGCCATTTTCTTCATTTTTTTATTGCTTCACATGTAAGGTGCCCCCAAAAGGGTAGGCTAAAAATAAATAAATAAAACATACATGCACCAAAATATATTTTATCTTCATCTACAAGCAAATACACCACATAGGTTGTATAGATTAGAGATAAGTTCCAGCAAAAATAAGGGGGAAGATGGGTGGGTAACGTGGACTGCAACAATGAATACACTCGAACATTCTACACTTATGCTAAGTGTACACAACTGTACTATGATCTTCGTGTTTCACTGTTGCAGTCATTACAATTGGGTTGAATCCCAAAGCTATGGTTGGGAGGCTGGAGCTAAATGGCAATAGGGGTGGCTATGAGGCCCTGCAGAACTGCAGTGGCAAAGCCTGCCCTGGATTTAGAGTAGAGTGGTAAATGATAGTACTTTGTAAAGGTGTGCACTGAACTCCAGGTAGCAGCCTCTAAAATGTCTTTGGCTGGTACCCCCCTGAGAAAGGCTGCTGAAGTAGCTGCTGGTCTGGTTGAATGTGGCCTAATGCCCTTAGGCACTGGCTTGCCATGCTGTGAATAGCAGAAACGAATGCAGTGGCCTATCCACTTAGAAATAGTCTGCTTAGAGATGGCCTTTCCTTGTGATCCTGCAGCATATGCTACTAGTAATTGCTCTGTCTTTCTGAAAGCTTTGGTTCTGTTCAAGTAGAAGCATAGCTGTCTGTGTATGTCCAAAGAATGCAGAATTCGCTCCCCCTTATTCTGTGGATTTGGATAAAAGGTAGGCAGATGAATAGTTTGGTTAAGGGCCACACTGGACACTACCTTAGGCATAAATGTCAGGTTTGTCCTCAGAGAAACCCTGTCTGGATGAAAAATGATAAAAGGTTCCACAGCCATGAGTGCTTGCAGCTCTGAAACTCGTCTTGCACTGGTTATTGCTAGGAGCAGAGCTGTTTTCCAAGATAAAAACTTTATATCAGTTGTAGCGGCTGGCTCAAAAGGAGGCAGGGTGAGTTTTTCCAAGACATAATTGAGGTCCCATGCAGGTATTGGTGATGATCTTGGAGGCCTTAAATGTTTGGCTCCTCTGAGGTACTGTCTCAATAGAGGATGAGAGAAGATTGGTGGCTCTGTATTGTAATGAGCCAAAATAGCAGAGGCATGAATTTTAATTGAGGAAAAAGATAAGCCTTTGTCCAGCATCTCAGTTAAGTATAGAAAAATCTGAGGAATGTTTGGTACAGCTGTGTCAATTCCTTGTGCCTGGTTCAAAGCACAGAATCTCTTCCATTTTCCAGCATAGGATTTTCTAGTACTAGGCCTTCTGGCCTCCAAAATAACATCCATCACCGCTTTAGTGAGAGGTGTGTTTTGTATGACTACATTATCTGCCATGCTGCCAGATTTAAGGTCTTGAGTTGGCTGTGCAGGATCTGATTGTTCTGTTGGGACAGTAGACGAAGTATTTGACGTAAGGTCCAGGCTGGGCATTGAGACATGTTCCTTAGGATTAGGTACCAGTACTGGCGGGGCCAGTCTGGGGCAATCAGCATCATTTTTGGCTTCTCTTATCTGACCTTTACGAGTACCTTGGGGAGGAGAGGCAGTGGTGGAAAGGCATATACTGTTTTTCCAGCTGAAAAGATAGGGCATCCACTTTCCATGCTTGTCTGTGATAAGTCCTTGTGCAGAATCTCTTTAGTTGGCAGTTGAGGGGGAGGCAAATAGATCTATGTCTGGGAATCCCCATTTCTTTATCATCATGCTGAAGACTTGTGGATCCAATTTCCACTCGTGGGGATCCATAATGTTTCTGCTTAGTTCGTCTGCCAGAGTATTTATCTTTCCTGGCAGGAATTGTGCCTGCATATGTATTTGGTAAGTCAATGCTGTGTCCCATAAAGTCATGGCTAGTCTGCAAAGGGGGTAAGAATGAGTGCCTCCCTGCTTGTTTATATACCACATGACCGTGGTGTTGTCTGTCTATCAGCAGATGTCCCGGATGAAGTAGGTTCTTGAAGGCTGTCAGGGCATTCTGAACAGCTAGCATCTCTTTTTGGTTGATATGTAGATGCATTTGGTTTGCGGAACATGTGCCTTGAATACATCTTCCTGCCATGTGGGCCTCCCAGGCATAATCTGATGCATCCGTTGTTAATGTCTGGCTGGCTGGGGGTAAAGTGAATGGCTGTCCCTTGTAATGGTGGCAGGCCTTCGCCCACCATCGAAACTCCTGTTGCAGGCAGGGAATGAGAGTAATTATTGTTTCCAGACTGTGGCAATGTTGAGTCCAAACACTTTTGAGATACCACTGAAGTTTCCTCATATGCAGTCTTGCATATGGAATTAGTAGAATGCAGGATGCCATGAAGCCCAAAGCCTGCAGAATTTTTCTTGCAGATAACTGGGCCTTTGTTGCCAACAGTTTGAAATAGGTAGTCAGTTGCCTTGGTTTGTCTGGCGTGAGATAAGCCATCTGAGCAGTTGTATTTAACTCATTCACTCCGGAGCAGCTCAGAAAAAGCTGCCTGCTTAATTCCACCATAGGAACAGTGCAGCCTGAGCACATTTTCAGAAAATCCATTTGTAATACCATACAGAAAACAAATGTTCATAACTCTAACTATAAGAGCTAGACAAAAACTGTAAACATGAAAGTTGTTCAGCAGACACCGACCTTTCCAACAGTGTAAATGTTGACAGTGCATATCAAAGTCAGTATTACATATTTGTCAAGGAAAATTGATATTTTGCATATTTACCTTTTTAGAAAAGCAAAGCACAATATCTTGGTCAATGTACCATGCAGACCCATACAATTTGAATTTAATTTGTTAGTATGAATGTCAGCTTTAAAATGATACCTTAACCATTACAGTGTGATGCTCCTTTCTTGAGATATTCACAGAAATATGATTAATATAATATTTCTCAATTGATAGAGAGCAATATCTCATCACATGTAACAGACAGAGCCTACATATCAGTGTAGAAGTTGTACATCTAAATGTCAGCTTCCAAATGATGCATCATTTGTGTGATCACCATGCTCCCTTGCAAAGATGTGGGCATAATAATGAAGTATTGGAAATGTATAATTTTCATAATCGTACAAGACTAAAACTGTGATGTCTGTACATGTGTACAGTGCACAGACACAGTTCTTTTACCATGTTGTAAGGAGTAACACTGTCTTCAAAATGAGGTATTACTTGGCACACTGACATGCTCCCTTGCAAAGTTATTTACCAAATTATGAAAAAAAATCATAATTTCCATAACCTAATTCCAAACAAACTTTGATATCTGCACGTGTCCAACATACAAGCACAATTATTTTACCATGTTGGAACCAGCAATACTGTCTTCAAAATGAGGTATTACTTGGCACATTCAGATGCTTCCTTGCAAAGTTATCTACCAAAATATGAAAAAAAATCATAACCTAAGTCCAAAACAAACTTTGATATCTGCACACGAGTACAACATACAGGTACCATTCTTTTACCATGTTGGAACTATAAATACTGTTTTCAAAATGAGATATTACTTGGCACATTCAGATGCTCCCTTGCAAAGTTATTTACCAAAATATGAAAAAAATCATAATTTCCATAACCTAAGTCCGAAACAAACTTTGATATCTGCACATGTCCAACATACAGGCACAATTCTTGTACCATGTTGGAACCAGCAATACTGTCTTCAAAATGAGGCATTGGCTAGCACATTCAAATATGCCCTTGTAAAGTTATTTACCAAAATATGAAAAAAAAATAATTTCGATAACCTAAGTCCGAAACAAACTGACATCTGCAAACGAGTACAACATGCAGTCACCATTCTTTTCCCATGTTAGAGCTATCAATACTGTTTTCAAAATGAGGTATTATGTATCACATTCAGATGCTGTCATGCAAAGTTATTTACCAAAATATGAAAAAAAATCATAATTTCCTTAAAATCATAATTTCCAAATAGTATAACATTTATTACTGAGCCGCCCTTCCCATCTAAATTCCGCACACGACTGACAAAGCCAGGAAAAATGCCCAAAATATATTGCAAACCTTTTGCATCTCTCCTGACTCTCAATCTCTTAGTTTAACAGAGACAGAAACCCAAAATAGAAACAGATTTTATATATTGGTCTTGTATACTAAGCAGGTAATGTCACAGTAAGCGTATTCTGAAGGGTATGAAGTCTGAAAATCATAGTTTTTATTGAGTACAATCCAAGAACATGAGGCTCGTGCTGACACAAAAACCTGGCATTTTAATGCAAAATCAGGGGGATCGGAGGGTAGGTAGTTGATGAAGAATGAAAAAAAATGGACAGCACAGATGGAACATATGGTGAGTACATAACTTCTTTATCTGATGTCTGAGTATGCACAAGTACAAAAATGAAACATCTCCCCAGTGACCCCTTCAGCAATCTGTCGTACTATGTACATGCAACAGAATGCAACATTTCCATCGACAACCCCTTCAGCAGTCCTTCCACATATGCACAAGAATCAAAATGAAACATTCCCCCCAATGACCCCTTCATTAGTATATCCGAGCTGCTGTTTACCATAAATAAACCAAATTTCCCTTAATTCTCTCTGTAAGAAATACTTCCTGCTATCACAACTAAATAAAATGAGTGGAATTTACAAAACTAGCCCCGTCAAGTATGCACAAGCACCAAAACGAAACATTTGCTATGTGACCACTTGAGTAGTATGTCCACGTATGCACAAGAACCAAAATGAAACACCTCCAGAGGTGTTAGCTGCTATTAACCATGCATGAACACCCGAAAATAGCAAGGCTGAATGAAGCAGGGACCACATGAACAAGTCTATCAAGACTGAATGAAGCAGGGACCACCTAAACAAGTCTGTGTCGTGGTTGTAAAAAACCGGTACACGATTCCAAGGCAGTGCACAGTTTGAAAGCAAGAAAAGGACTGCATATCAATCAGCAGGTTTGCCTGTAGAGAGTAATAAAAGGGCAGAAATATCCAAAGAAACTGCATTTTTAAAAAGTATATAATGAAACATAGCTGTTCCACAAACGTAAACAATAGTATAGGGATACGTTTCCACACGTTTATGGAAAAAAAAACTAGTAGTTCAAGGGTACCTAGCAGTTAAAGTAACAACAAATTGTTTATTGGAATGGAGTCAAACCTAAGAGAAGATTTGAAACATATCACAAATCTGATGACCAGCAGGTCTGTATCTTTTAAGAGCAACAGTCTAAAGACGCACAAGAAAAACAAACCCAACTTCAGTAATTAGCATCCTGTGAGCCCAAATCCAATCAGTTAAACAGACTTGTGCATATTTTTCCATATTTTAAATTTTTGATTACCATAGGGGAAAACTCTCTGAAAAGAGGCCACCAACCTAGTGGGACTAACCTGGTCATCAAAGGATTAGTAAATAAATTAGCATATAGTTGGTGAAATGAGTACTTGTATGTAATTTTTCTTGCTAAGATGCCATGTTTGATTCTAAAGCTCAGAACAGTGGTAGCAGTAGTAATTCATGAGCTTGAAGCCATACTAGAACATGTATTGTGACATTATTGGATTCCTATCCCTGTATAGCCATGCCCTGAGGTGTATACCCAAGGCATCATTATGTTTTTCATAGGCATCCTACTGTTCCCAGACAGCTATGATTTACATCTAATCTCTCCTCATATCATAGGTGTCTTTATGGCCTCTGCAGAGTGAAGAAGGCACAACTTGACAGCACTTGCTGGAGAGACTGGGTTTTCATCAGAATCACTGAGACTGCGTGTGGGATATAGTCATCCACAAAATTAATGCAGTTGGTAACAAGAATTGAAATATATAACAATGTCAGAAGTGTGTTACTGACATGAAAAAACAGGCATTAAAAAAAGCATACAGCATCACAGCATACAGGTCAGATACACACACGCAAGGACTCCTACATTCATACAAACACTCTGCATTCATTCACCGATCGCTCTCTCATACATACAAGCAGGCACTTCTACATTCATACAAGCAGTCTGCATTCACTCCGGAACCGATCGCTTTCTCATACACACACGCAAGGACTCCCTACATTCATACAAACACTCTGCATTCATTCATTCACCGATCGCGCTCTCATACATACAAGCAGGCACTTCTGCATTCATACACTCTGCATTCACTCCGGAACCGATCGCTTTCTCATACACATACGCAAGGACTCCTACATTCATACAAACACTCTGCATTCATTCATTCACAGATCGCTCTCTCATACATACATACAACCAGGCACTTCTACATTCATACACACACACTGCATTCACTCAGGAACAGATCGCTCTCTTATACACACATGCATGCACTTCTACTTTCATACACACACACTGCATTCACTCAGGAACCGATCACTCTCTCATACATACAAGCAGGCACTTCTACATTCATACACACACTCTGCATTCACTCAGAAACCGATCGCTCTCTCATACACACAAGCAGGCACTTCTGCATACACACATACACACTTCATTCTCTCCGCACGCACTTGCAATCAGTGCACCAAAAAATACAAGAATGAAACCCACTACCCTAGCCTACATAATGTCAGCTTACCTTACCACAGGCTAAATGAATTCAGCAGTAAGAAGCAGTTCTTGTCGCCGGTAAAATTAAAACAAGAGACCTTCGAAGCAAAAACCGCCAAACAGGTGTCTCCGATTCTGATCAATAAATAGAGGGATCCAGCAGCAGGTAGAATCTGAAATATCAGAAAAAAGAAAGGAAATGCCTGCTGCTGGACCCTCTATTTATTCAGGGAGAAAAGAAATTAAGATTTCGGGTGGAGGTGTTATGCAAGTGGTGGCTTGGATTGCGATAATCCCATAGGCTGCCACCGCTTGCATAATCGACCGCTTTACAAGCTGAATTTCTTCAAAAAATTAAATGTGAGCAGCATGTAAAAACACACTGAATCGTAGGTATATGATGTAAAGAACAAGTTAGACTATGATTTAAGCATGTTTTACATGCTGCTCACATTAAAAATCTACATTGCAGTTTGTGACTTCAGTAGAAGGTACTCTGATAACTGCTTGCAATTCCTATCGTCTCACAGCGCACTTTGGTGTAACCACAGAAGCGCTGTGAGACGGTACTCGGGGTTAATGAGTTAAGCTTGCACCCAGGAATATTATCTCTTGAGAGGGTACTAGTTTTGATTTCTGTTTGTTGCCTGTGTACCCTAGGAATGGTAGTAATCTCTTTACAAACGCCAGATGCTGTAGCAGAATGTCCTTGTTCTCTGCTTGACTGAGGTAGTCGTCCAAGTAAGGATATATTTGTATTCCTCTTTGTCTGCAGAATGCAATTACTGGTGCCAGGCATTTTGTGAAGACCCTGGGCGCAGTAGATAAGCCAAAGGGCAGTGCAGAGAATTGGTAGTGCATTGAGCCAGCTTTGAATCTGAGGTATCTTCTGTATGTTTGTCTGATTAGGACATGCAGGTATGCCTCCTTTAGGTCTAAAGTCACAAGCCAAGCCTTTTTGCCCGGCATGGGCAGAAGCTGCTGTAGAGTCAACATTTTGAATTTTGGTATATCCAGATATGCGTTTAGAATAGATAGGTCCAGTATTGGTCTCCAGGCTTTGTCCTTTCTGGGTACCAAGAACAGTCTTGAATAAAATCCTTGTCCCTGCTCTTGCTCTGGTACTTGTTGAATGGCCCTTATGTCCATGAGGGATGAGACTTATTTTTGTGCCTCTGCTCATTGTTTTTTTGGCAGGTCTGGCCAACCGTTTGCCCTTGGCAGGGTATGAAAGCGAAACTTGTAGCCCTGGGACACTAAGACCCATTTGTCCTGGGTTATGTGCCAATTTTGAGAAAAAAGTGCTAGTTTTCCCCCTAAAGGTGCTGTCAGAAGATAAGCACTTGGTGCAGGCAGGGGGAAGTCATTGGGACTGTTTCCTGTATGGCTGTGATTTGTCTTCTCCACTTTTGGAGGTAGAAGCACCCCATTGTTTAAACCTGTACGAACCCTGCGGTTGGGATCTGCCTCTAGGGCGTCTGTATCTGCCCCTTTGTGGCCTGACACTGGAAAGGACCAATTCTTTGTAGGCCAGTGTCTGCTAAATCTTGGAGGCTGTACCTGTAAAAAATCCTTGACTGTTTGCATAGATTTAGCTTTGTCCTCCATTTTCTTCAACACCTCTTCTGCTTTAACACCAAAGAAGGTATCATGCTGTAATGGAGCATCTAATAATTTAGCTTTAACATGATCAGGTAGATTTTGTCCCTTTAACCAAGCATGCCTCCTAATGACAGAACCCGTAACAGCGGCCCTGCAGGAGGCCTCCAGAGAATCAAAACCACATTGCAAAGTATGATTTCCAACTTGCTCAGCTGCATGCAATAAATCCTGCATTTCTTTGTTTTCTGCACATTCAGAATTTATCAACATTTTCTGTTTAAGCAGTGGCATAATATATTGCTGATATTTGAGCATATGAAACTGACAATTTAAAGCCCTTATAGCCATGGTTGCAGAAGTGTCGATCTTTTTTCCCCATCTGTCCAGTGCCCAAGAATCCCTGTCAGAGGGGGGTAGGGTTTTTTTGCAGTGGAAGCCTTGACCCCTTTGGGACCCTGAAAGTTTCTGGGTCAGCAACAGGGTTTTTGAAAAGGAATTTATGAGAGTCAGGAACCCTGTAGTATCTGTCCAGCTTAACAGGAGCTGGAGGTAAGGAAGCAGGGGTCAGACTCAACTCTGAAAATACATCATCTACGTCTAACACAGGTGGAATAGCTAGGGGCCTGTGTTGTGGTGGCAGTAAAAGGAAGTCTCTGAGCCTTTTCTTAGATTCTGAATAATCTTGGCTCTCCAAGTGGAAATGCTCCCTCATGGTACGCAAAGTTTCCCTAAAAGAATAATCCTCAGGAGGAGAGGCTGAAGGGATAGATTCTTCAGCATCAGAATCCTCATAGGGAGGAAGAGAATATTCCTGATCAGAAGAGGAATCAGATGAAATGGAAACCTGATCTGAAAATTCATAGTCTGTCTCTTGCCTTGGCCTCTTATCAGGAAGGGGATGGGAACCCCTGATCAAAGTAATCAAGTCCTCGGCCATCTTGAGCATCTGCTTTTTAGCCATGGAGGCCTGTCCATGAGGCTGTTGTACTTGTTTCTGTGTCTTTAAAGGTGCTTTAGTCTTTGCCTTTGAAGCTGAAGTAGTTTTAACATATAACTGTGTAGGTCTGAAAACACCCTCAGAAGCCGATGCCTGCTCAGCGGCTCCGGACCCATCTGAGGGAATAGTTTCCGAAGGTCCAATACCTTGAGTTTCTAAAGGCCTGGCTGTCTCCACATGGGAGTTGGTAATGACCTGCGGCTCTAAAGTAGCGGTCGTCAGGGGCTGCGAAAGCGCCTCACTGAGAACCGGCAAACCGGCGACTGGCTTAGAAGAAGCCTCGTCATCGGTTTTGGACTTCGGATGCTTGTCCTTTTCTTTGCGTTTTTTGTAAATTCCGGTAGTTTGCTGGTCCGACGGCATCGTAGAATTAAATCTTCTGCCAAAATAGTGAAAAGCAAAATCGTACCGACGCTTAATTGTGCGTTGGTTAAATCTAGCACAAAACTGACAACTAGCAACGTTGTGGTCAGGGCCTAGGCAAGGAATGCAGTAAGAATGAAAGTCCTTATGAGGTATTTGCTTCCTACAATAAATACAATTATTAACTTTTTCTGACATCGGTCTGGAGCAAGAAAAAAGTTTCCCCAATGGGGTAACTTAGCTTTTAATGAAGACTTCGGATCTGAAATTCGAACACGAAAATCTTAGGAGTCGGCCGACCGGCACTTGCGAACTGCTTATGCTTCGGGCACCGCGCGGCAAGAAAGACTGAAGAAAATGGCGTCGGCTGCATCTTTTATACCTCTGGCGCACTGACGTCAGGGAAGAGGCGACAGCAACCGACGCCGGACCTAGACTTGGGAATTCAGGCCGACTGAGGGTAGCCTGCCAGCAGGATAACCCAATTGTAATGACTGCAACAGTGAAACACTAAGAACATCCAGGGAACCTCTTGCTGTGAAGCAATAACAGTACCCACTGTGCCACCCTCTTACTTCAGGACAGGCTTTTCTTTCTTTTGTTGTACAACCTATTAATACCAGGCATCCACAAGGGTGGCTTGTTTTTGCAGTTTGACTTGGGTTTATTTTAGTCTGACATTGTTTCCACGCAGTTGTTAAATGGTCGCACAGGGCTTTTGTGTACACCTCTGCATTGTTTTCTGGATTTGGAGGAGGTTGGAAAGTATCCACAAACAGCAAGCAAGTAGCTACCAAAGCACAAAAACTAGTAATCCACACCAGTACACCACTGTTATAATGGCACTTTACTTTAATGTAAGCTAATAATTTAAAAGTTGTATGCATTATTGGACAGTTTTATATGTGATGTCACAATTTTAAGCATATAAATTGAATTAATTAAGGATGGCCCACATCTGATGAAGTGTATCAAACGAAAACAGAGAGCTTAAGACGGTTATGTGTTTGTGTTAGTGCTTGTGGTTCTGCAACTGCTTGGAATCTACTAAATAAATGAGTGTTCACAGAAGAATCTACCCGTGGCTTTATTGCTTCGTCTGACAGTGGTACTGGTGTGGATTACTAGAGGTTGGGAAGTAGCTATGCTGTCCCTTAATGGGGGGGGGGGGGGGGGGGTAATTTACCTCCAAGTTCCTAAAGTTTTTGGGGTTAGGTCAGGGGACTAGTTTTACCCTTATTTCAAGGGAGACCACTTTTGAATCTGCTCATACCAGTGAGGACATCACAGTGAGGGTGCAAAACACTCCCCTCTGTTTGTGAATACCAGATCTAGGAGATTTGTTCCCCTAGTGGGACTGCAGACTAGCTACTCCACAGCATTTGAATTTACAAAGTCATGAAATCTTTGGGCCTGCATTTTAGTGGTCGTGTACGCCTCTCAATTAATGGAGGGGTAGTTAAAATCACCCATGAGTATGCTATTGGGCTCAGTGATTCTAGCAACTTCAGGTATGATGCATGGTTTTACTGGTTCATGGTGGGGGACCCAAAGCTAGCAAAAACATGGTTATAGATTTTTCCCATGGGTGTGTGTTATTGCTTGCAATCTACCTAAAAGCCAGTCAGCTGTCCCTGAAAATGTAGATAGGCTATATAAAGTTCCTCAGTCTTATGTTTTATACAGTATTCCCAAACCTAACCCAGCTGCTATAGCTTTAGTTCATTCCATTTAGTTAATTCAAACCCTATGTTTTCTTATACAGATGGGAAAATTATTGATAAGTTATTGGAAAATACATACTTCTGTAGTTTTGACTTTCGGAGTTTTGACTTGTTAGGCTCTTGTGTTATTTTGTTCTAATTGTGAGAGTGAGGAATATTTTATATGCATGTTTTTGAGGAAAAATTTGCATTAAATAATTTAGTTTAATTTGCACAGGAAATAACTCATTGTTTACAGTGTGTATATGACTCTGTTGATACTTTTTCCAGAGCTACGGCCACTGGCAGTGTTTTGAGGAGGTCTGCATGGCTGCATTCTTGGAACCTCCCAGATTACTTTAAAAATGAGATTTTAAAGTCACCTTTGGACAGATGCTTAATTTTTTTGGCCCCTCTGCCCCACAGTTGATGAAAATGTCTGATTAAAGATGTAAGCTGATCCAGGGAAGATTTTTCAGCCCTCCCTTTCCATATTTTCTAAGGGATTCTCTTAACTCCTCATCCAGTTTTGGCAAAAAGTAAAATAAACAGCCTCAACAAAGTATAGGTAAACAGAATGGCAAGGGGGCTTCAAAAACAGCCTCAAAACCCCTAAAGCCAAAGACAGTCCAAGAAAGCTGAATGACTGTTCCAGTGACCTTGTGATCCTCTCTTACCCTGGCCCCTCTTTCATTCCAGAAAGTATAAATCTCCATTTATCCCTTTGGCAACATAGTTTCAGACAAATGGGTTCTGAAGATCATTCCTCAAGGTTATACATGGCAGTAGAGAAAATTCCTCCTTTCCAGGAAAGGTCATTCGCCATCCTCCAGACCAGACTCTCTTGTTTCCACCAATTCTTCATCACATGCTGTCACAAGGAGTGATAGAGACAGTTCCTCATTCCTGGGTGGGGAAAGGTTTCTATTCAAGGATGTACTTAGTGCCAAAGAAAAACTGCTTGGAGACCAGTTCTAGAGCTTTCTTTTCTAAACCTTTTGGTGATAATGCCCAAATTCAAAATGATGTCACTTCACAACCTGTTACCCTCTTCTTCGTCCTTCAAACTTCCTGATAACACTAGACTTAAAATAATCTTATCACATACCTATTCATCCAGACTTCAGACAGTTCTTATGGTTGCGTGTGTCTGGATCACATCATCAGTTCTCTGCCTTACACTCTGAACTATCCACTGCACTGAATATGTTCATAAAGTATCTAGCTCCAGTGATAGCTCATTACAGGCTATAGGGTTACCCACATTTTTCCATACTTAGACTTGCTTATCTCTTTTGAGTCTTTTTCAAAGTGTCAGGAATCTCTCTCTCTCTCTCGGGTGAGAGATCTCTTACACAAGCTGCGATTCCAAAAGAACATTCAAAATTCTTTCTCGACTCTACACATGATTGTGTTCCTAGGATGTTAACTAGGCACCTCAATTCAAAGAGTTTTTCTTCCACAAGAAAAAATAGATCTATATCTAAACTGGTTTCTAAAGTTTTTCACTTAAACTTGTCACAGCGAGGGAATACCTCAGGATTTGGGGTCTCATGGCTTCTACGATTGTCATGATACCTCTTGTCAGACTACACAAGAAAGATACAGTGGTGTCTGAAGTCTCTTTGGTACTAGCCCCAACAGCCTTTGTCTTTTCAAATCCCAGTGCTGGGCTTTGTCAGAAGGGATATCATTTAGTGGAGACAACAGATTTCCTTAAATCCAGGTCTCTCCTTCTCCCTCCCTGTTCCAAAGTAGTCATCACAGATGCCCTAGACGTCTTTTGTGGAGCAGTTTAGAAGGGATAAAAGTAGAGAGTTTGGGGGATACCAAACAGAGACATACGTTTCCAGGAAATGCTTGCCCTGATCAAGGTACTCAACTCTCCGAATCACCTTTGGTCAACAAGCCCTCTTCAAGTTGTTACAGACAACACCTCAGTCATGTAGTATATCAACAAACATAGGGAACCAGGTTGTACTCCCTTTGCAGATTAGCAGTGTTAGCTTGGGATATAGCTTAAATACACAGCCTCACTCTACAGACATTACATTCTTTCAAACCAAATCTTGTGGAAGACAAGCTAAGCATGATGAGGACAGACCCTCACAAATGGAAACTTGATCAGGTCTTCCAAGATTTGCTCCATCTGTGGGGACTTCCTCATCTAGATCTTTTTGTCTCCTCTCTGATCAATCAACTGGCAAGATTCTGTTCTTGGACTCCTTGCAAGAAGGCCTGAAGGACAGATGCCTTTTCTTTTCCTTGGAAAGGAATGTTCCTGCATGCTTTTCCACCCTTTTGGGTAATAGTGTACTTCTGAAGATTGAGAAAGAATTCCCCAAGTTCACTGTAGTGACTCCCTTCTGGCTCAGGCAACTGTGGTTCTCCCTTCTTTTGGAAATGGCCAGGGGCAATTAAACTGGATCTACTAACACAAGGACAGAATACACAATTATGCATTTAAGGTGCTCAGGAGACATTCACCCTAATCCTGGTCCCACCCCCAAATGTAGTTCATTAGCCAGCCCCTCACCATCAACACTTGCCATGCTCCACCACAGAAGCAAATCCTCCCTTCTTATCCTTAATATGAATACAAGAAGCATAGCAAACAAGGTCCATGACCTACATGCCCTACTATCCCTTTACTCTCCCGACACTAACAGAGACGTGGCGTAAACCAGATATCAGTAGCAATGAAATTACTGCCCCCGGTTAAAGCATCTGACGTAAAGATAGGAAAAACAAAGGAGGAGGGGGTGTTGCAATATTATTCAAAGATCACCTTATACTAGACTTTCTGGACCACTCCATACCTGAATTTGATAATGCAGAACTAATATTTGCTAAGTTAACCCCAAAAAACACCCAACTATCATAGCTGGATATATTTCACCAGGCAACAAAACAATATCACCACATTTGAAAGTATACTACCATGGACCTCCACATCTCTCCCAGAAAAAAACTATGCTAATGGGTGACTTTATGGCTCCTTTGCTCCTCTCCAAACCATATATCCCATGTAAACCTTTACGACTTCACCCAAATCAAATCTCCCACTAGGACTGATAAAACTTCTAAGCGTCACTCCATCCCCGACTGGATTTTGCATAGCAACCCCAACCTCTCATTCCACTCAGGCTGTCTCCCTGACTGCCTTAGTGACCACAACCCAACCTTTCTCCTAAGAAACTGCATTCATCAAAATTGTCAGGCCTCCATTTGTCTAATCAGAAACAAAAAAACTTTGATCCAAACAGGTTTATATCTGTCCTAAAAAGCTGCAATTGGGAACACCTCAAGGACCTGCCTGTAGAAGAAGCCGTTCTCTCCTTTAACTCCACCTTCCTAAACATAGTCAACTATTATAGCCCCCCCCCCCCCAGAACCATTAAAGTGAAATCAAAATGCCCACTCTGACTAAGTAAAGAATCCAGATCCCTACTCAGAACCAGAGATAAAGTCTGGGAACAATATTGTAAACAAAAAACAAAAGCCAACAACTGTGAGCTGTGTAACTAATTTAATTAGTTAATAAAAATAAAAAAATACACAAGAATGAACAGACCGGTTTCAACTACGGTATTGACCTAGCCTTCATCAGTGTAAATTCCAAAAACATCTTGAAGTTCTTATATACATTTGAAAATAATTAATCACAGAATTTCATTGGTGAGCTCATGAATATTCATTAATATACCAAATCATAAATATTCATTAAGACCAGGCTGGAATAGTCCACCTAATTTCACAATCCATTTTTTCTCTTTTGCATTTAATTTACTGTGCCATCCAGATTTATTAGATCTGTCATCTACTATTTTATCAATGATAGTGACATGAAACTTTGCTGTGGTGTGTTTAAGAGTATGTTTATAAAGGGCGTTGCTCATTCTCTTGCATCTGACATCACTGAGGTGTTCAGAAATATGTAATTTAAGAGGTCTGGATGTTTGTCCTATGTAAAATGCATGACAACTGCAAGAAGCCATGTAAATCCAATCCGTGCTGCAATTTGCAAAAAACTTTATGTCAAATATAACACTGCAATTGCTACTGGAGAATTGTTTGGTTTTTAGCACATGTTTGCACATGGCATGCAGCCCATTAACTTATCTCCAGAGATTAAGGTTTGGGTCATGTTATGATTGATGGGATCATGATGGTGTTTACAGTGGTTGAAATAAGATCCAAGATTTTTCCCTTTTCTGAATGAGAACATACAGGTGTCAGATAAATGTTGTGACAAAAAATTGTCAGCTAGGAGAATATTCCAATGTCATCTGATGGCATCAATGCCTCTGTTGGTATTCCTACCATATGTGGTGATGAAACGTAAAGTGTTGTTTGTATTTTGTGATTTTTGTTTGTATTTAAGAAGGTCCTATCTATCTAAATTTGCAGCCTGATTGCTTGCTGTATATGTACATAGCCCATGCTGTAACCCTTTCTTGAAACCTGTTGGACAAATCTTTACGAAAGACTTCAAAGGTATTTTCATCTGAACAAACACGTCTCATCCTAATGAATTGAGACTTGGGGTGTTTTTAGTGATATGTGCTGGATGAAAGCTGGATGCGTGGATTAAGGTGTTGTATTCTGGGTATTTTCTGAATACTTCCACACAAAGTGTGTTGTCTTCATTCCTTGTAACCCAACACATCCAAATATGTAATCTTGTGTGGGTCATGGCTGATGGTGAATTGTAAGCCCCATTTGTTATCACTGAGATACTCAACAAATTCCATCAAGTATTCCACATCAGACCTCCACACTATCCAGCAATCATCCAGATATCTACGCCAAATATCAATTTCCCCCAAGTAAATGTTGTATGTAACATCATAGGTGATTTGTTCTTCTATGTATGCCATATATAAATCTGCATATATGGGAGCAAATGATGCGCCCATTGCAGTACCCCGTACTTGGAGGTAACATTGTTGACCATAGAAGAAAACATTTTTGGGGAGAACGTGTTCAGTTAAGCATATGAGAAAGGTGTTAAAGCCGGGTTTGTATAACTCGGATTTGTGTAACCAGTATTCTATGGCATCTAGCCCTGCCCAATGTGGTGTGTTGGTATACAATGCTCTAACATCCAATGTGCATAGCAGCCAATTGTCCTCTATTTGCATTTCATTTATGAAACCTAGGAATTCTGTGGTGTCCTGAATTCTGGATCTTACCCATCTCAATAATGGTTTTAGATGTTTGGTTAAGAATTCAGATAGTGGTTCGGTTAAGGAGCCATTACCTGCCACCAGGCAACCATATCACCACATTTGAAAGTATACTACCATGGACCTCCATATCTCTCTCCCAGAAAAAAACTATACTAATGGGCGACTTTATGGCTCCTTTGTTCCTCTCCAAACCATACAGCCCATATAAACCTTTACGACTTCACCCAACTCATCCAGTCTCCTACTGGGACTGATAAAACTAAGTGTCACTCCATCCCCGACTGGATTTTGCTTAGCAACCCCAACCTCTCATTCCACTCAGGCTGTCTCCCTGACTGCCTTAGTGACCACAACCCAACCTTTCTCCTAAGAAACTGCATTCATCAAAATTGTCAGGCCTCCATTTGTCTAATCAGAAACAAAAAAACTTTGATCCAAACAGGTTTATATCTGTCCTAAAAAGCTGCAATTGGGAACACCTCAAGGACCTGCCTGTAGAAGAAGCCGTTCTCTCCTTTAACTCCACCTTCCTAAACATAGTCAACTATTATAGCCCCCCCCCCCCCAGAACCATTAAAGTGAAATCAAAATGCCCACTCTGACTAAGTAAAGAATCCAGATCCCTACTCAGAACCAGAGATAAAGTCTGGGAACAATATTGTAAACAAAAAACAAAAGCCAACAACTGTGAGCTGTGTAACTAATTTAATTAGTTAATAAAAATAAAAAAATACACAAGAATGAACAGACCGGTTTCAACTACGGTATTGACCTAGCCTTCATCAGTGTAAATTCCAAAAACATCTTGAAGTTCTTATATACATTTGAAAATAATTAATCACAGAATTTCATTGGTGAGCTCATGAATATTCATTAATATACCAAATCATAAATATTCATTAAGACCAGGCTGGAATAGTCCACCTAATTTCACAATCCATTTTTTCTCTTTTGCATTTAATTTACTGTGCCATCCAGATTTATTAGATCTGTCATCTACTATTTTATCAATGATAGTGACATGAAACTTTGCTGTGGTGTGTTTAAGAGTATGTTTATAAAGGGCGTTGCTCATTCTCTTGCATCTGACATCACTGAGGTGTTCAGAAATATGTAATTTAAGAGGTCTGGATGTTTGTCCTATGTAAAATGCATGACAACTGCAAGAAGCCATGTAAATCCAATCCGTGCTGCAATTTGCAAAAAACTTTATGTCAAATATAACACTGCAATTGCTACTGGAGAATTGTTTGGTTTTTAGCACATGTTTGCACATGGCATGCAGCCCATTAACTTATCTCCAGAGATTAAGGTTTGGGTCATGTTATGATTGATGGGATCATGATGGTGTTTACAGTGGTTGAAATAAGATCCAAGATTTTTCCCTTTTCTGAATGAGAACATACAGGTGTCAGATAAATGTTGTGACAAAAAATTGTCAGCTAGGAGAATATTCCAATGTCGTCTGATGGCATCAATGCCTCTGTTGGTATTCCTACCATATGTGGTGATGAAACGTAAAGTGTTGTTTGTATTTTGTGATTTTTGTTTGTATTTAAGAAGGTCCTATCTATCTAAATTTGCAGCCTGATTGCTTGCTGTATATGTACATAGCCCATGCTCTAACCCTTTCTTGAAACCTGTTGGACAAATCTTTACGAAAGACTTCAAAGGTATTTTCATCTGAACAAACACGTCTCATCCTAATGAATTGAGACTTGGGGTGTTTTTAGTGATATGTGCTGGATGCGTGGATTAAGGTGTTGTATTCTGGGTATTTTCTGAATACTTCCGCACAAAGTGTGTTGTCTTCATTCCTTGTAACCCAACACATCCAAATATGTAATCTTGTGTGGGTCATGGCTGATGGTGAATTGTAAGCCCCATTTGTTATCACTGAGATACTCAACAAATTCCATCAAGTATTCCACATCAGACCTCCACACCATCCAGCAATCATCCAGATATCTACGCCAAATATCAATTTCCCCCAAGTAAATGTTGTATGTAACATCATAGGTGATTTGTTCTTCTATGTATGCCATATATAAATCTGCATATATGGGAGCAAATGATGCGCCCATTGCAGTACCCCGTACTTGGAGGTAACATTGTTGACCATAGAAGAAAACATTTTTGGGGAGAACGTGTTCAGTTAAGCATATGAGAAAGGTGTTAAAGCCGGGTTTGTATAACTCGGATTTGTGTAACCAGTATTCTATGGCATCTAGCCCTGCCCAATGTGGTGTGTTGGTATACAATGCTCTAACATCCAATGTGCATAGCAGCCAATTGTCCTCTATTTGCATTTCATTTATGAAACCTAGGAATTCTGTGGTGTCCTGAATTCTGGATCTTACCCATCTCAATAATGGTTTTAGATGTTTGGTTAAGAATTCAGATAGTGGTTCGGTTAAGGAGCCATTACCTGCCACCAGGCAACCATATCACCACATTTGAAAGTATACTACCATGGACCTCCATATCTCTCTCCCAGAAAAAAACTATACTAATGGGTGACTTTATGGCTCCTTTGTTCCTCTCCAAACCATACAGCCCATATAAACCTTTACGACTTCACCCAACTCATCCAGTCTCCTACTGGGACTGATAAAACTAAGTGTCACTCCATCCCCGACTGGATTTTGCTTAGCAACCCCAACCTCTCATTCCACTCAGGCTGTCTCCCTGACTGCCTTAGTGACCACAACCCAACCTTTCTCCTAAGAAACTGCATTCATCAAAATTGTCAGCCCTCCATCCGTCTAATCAGAAACAAAAAAACTTTGATCCAAAAAGGTTTATATCTGTCCTAAAAAGCTGCAATTGGGAACCTCTCAAGGACCTGCCTGTAGAGGAAGCTGTTCACTCCTTTAACTCCACCTTCCTAAACATAGTCAACTATCATAGCCCCCCAGAACCATTAGAGTGAAATCAAAATGCCCACTCTGGCTAAATAAAGAATCCAGATCCCTACTCAGAACCAAAGATAAATTCTGGGAACAATATTGTAAAACCAAATCCCATACAACTAACAAACCTTCCTAGAACTCCAAAATAATGTAAAAAAAAATTAATAAAAAAAACTAGTAAAATTAGACAAAAGCAACTACTATTGCAACACACAGAATAAACATCAAAATAACCCTCAAAAATTCTGGGCAGCAGTTAATATATTTCATCCTGTAAAAAACACCCCAACAAAAGCCAACAACTCCATGAACTTAGACACTCAATTTAATACTTACTTCACAGAATCAATTCAACAGCTTGCAATGACCCAGATCAGCCCCAACCACACCCCTCCTATCCAAAACCACAACAGTTTACACCCTCCCAAAAGCAACAACCACTTTACAACTAAACCCAGTCTCCACTAACACCATCAAAAAACTACTAAATAAACTTACACCCACTACCTTAGCTGCCGACAATCTCCCTGTTGACTTCCACCAAACTCCTGTTGACTTCCTCCAAACTGCAGCAGCGGCAATCGCATACCCTGCATCCATACTTGTAAACAGGTCATTATCTGAAGCTTATGTCCCCACTATCTGGAAAATCTCCCACATCTTTCCCTTACACAAAGGAGGTAACTACACCAAACTATCGCCCAATTGCAATTCTATCCCCTCTCTCAAAAATTCTGGAAAAAGTCATACTTACCCAACTTGTGGACTATCTCCTTACACACAAGCTCCTATCTAATACTCAGCATAGTTTTCGCCCCTCTGACACCACCACAACCCTACTGTCCTTTACTAACACAGTTAACCAGCATAGAAAAAAATGGTCAGTTTTGTATTAGCCATATTCCTGGACCTGTTCAAGGCCTTTGACATGGTCAACCACTCCAACCTCATCTATGTCCTCTCCTCCCTTAGCCTGTGTCACCCCATTATCAGCTGGTTCCAAAGTTACCTAGTAGAGCATCAACAGGCTCTCCACTCGCAAAAATATCTTTCACTCCTTCTCCCTGTCACCTTTAGGGGTTCCCCAAGATTCCATCCTTGGTCCTCTTCTTTTTTTCTCATTTTACCAACCAGCTCCCCTCGGCTACACCCCAGGTCTCAGTGGTTCAATACGCTGATGACACTACCCTGATTTGCTCAGCTTCCTCTCTCAAAGACCTCCATACCATCACTCAAGATTCCTTATCTGTTGAATCCTGGTTCACTAGCTCCCAACATATCCTAAAACCCAACAAAAGAAAACTTCTTCTCTTCTATCCAACCAGACACACCTCCCCATCCACAACCTTCAGTATCCTCTCTAAAAATAAAACTAATCACCACCCCAACAAACCATACGAAATTACTATGAGTGAAAATTGACAATAACCTGAAATTTGATATTCACATTGCCCAATCCATTAAAAAAGTTCACAAAAAAACTGTGTCTCCTATATAGAAACAGATTTCTGACAACACAAAAGCCACCATTGCTAGAACCCACCTCCTCTCAACTTTCCTGTATGCCTCCCCAACGTTAACCAATCTCCACAAGACAGATCTAGCCAAACTTAAAGTCTGTTACAATAAAATCTCCTCCAAGTTTGCCACTAATGCATCACAAAAGTCACATCACTGCTCATCACTTAAGCAGCTCAAGTGGCTTGAACTCCCACAACTTCTCTTTAATCAACTTGCCTCCGCCCACAAAATAATCAGAAAAAAAAAATGCGCTCAAAGCCATATTCCTCCTCAAGACCCCTTTGCCCCAGCAACAAACTACTACTACACACCACCACAAAAGCTAACAATTTAGCGGGTGAATCACTTTTTTCCAACTACATCTCCAAACACTGGAATAATCTACCTAACTCACTAGTAATCAACTCCTCAACACTTCAATTTAAAAAGCTTCTAAAAATGCTCCTTACTAACACCTGGCTCTGCACGTTCAACTCCCCTGGATAATCTATTCCTCCTTTCCACTCTATTACTCTTACTCTACTAGCATGATCTACCCTTATGGTAGTTTCACTTTAACTGTACATAATCATTTGGATATAGCCACTAAATGTAAACAACCATTTTTTATTCAAATTACTGTTGCTCTACTTATTGTGTCGGAAACCACTATCTTTTATGTATGTATTTGCTTCTCATTTGGCTGCATTTGTTTATCTATCGTATCTATTTGTTACTCTTGGAGCTTTTCTCTCTGGGCCTCCGCTGAAAAAGGACCTGTGTTATCCTCATTAATTATCACATTAACAACAACGTACTAAGCATGCAATCAGTTGTGAGGGACTTGGGCACCCAAGTTGATAGCAACCTGACTTTTGACAACCATGTTGCCTCCGTTGTACGGAAGGCTTTCTACATGGCCCACCTCATAAATAAAGGTATTTCTTCCAGGAACAAGGAGGTCATAACATCCCTGTACTCCTCCCTTATCAGACCCATTATCGAGCACAATGTCCCCTTTGGCATGTACCTTGCCAAGCACATGCAGCAGCTGGAGACACAACAGAGGTTCCTGACCAGGAAAATCCAGGCTCTCAAACACCTAGCCTATACAGACAGGTTAAAAGCCCTGTCCCTCTACACGCAGTCTCATACAGACTGTTCAGAGGTGACCTGTGTCTGGCATACAAGGCCATTTCAGACCCAGCCTTGATGAAATTGCTGCATATCCATAAGATAAACTCCACTTGCGCAACCCGCACACAAGGCCTTAACCTGGTCTGTGACACGAACGGAACTTGTTGGCGGGACAGATGTGTGTCCCAAAGACTCCCCCATCTGTGGAATAGACTCCCTCTCCATGTCAAGCAGAGTACCTCTCTAGCCCTTTATAAGAGGAACCTGAACGACTAAATGAGAAACATAAAATACATCCTTGGGATCCCACCTGTGTCCCTGTTGGACATGGGAAAATATGTGCCGACTTTGAGGGAACATGGGTGAAATTCTTGGCTAGGCTTATAAGGGCCTCCGGGCCAATAGCCTAGTATCATCCTATGAACCTATGTCCAGTCGGGCCTTCCCGGTAAACAAACAAAATAAATAAAATAAGAACAGAGTGCGTGTGTTTGATACACCCCATCAATCAACTTCAGTTGACTGTCTGGATTATAGGGTCAAAATTCCTTTTAGACATCTGTCTGCTGAGTGGAGGCAAGAAAGCCTGCTACTATAAAATCATATATTAGGAAAAGGAAAACATTTTCTAGTTGGTGCCAATAGCATAACTAGCACCCATTCAGGGATAGCTGTTCTCTGGTTTTACAGTATTTGTGCGATTTATTATCTTATGGCCTTTCTTATTCTGCTATCAAGGTTCATTTATTGGCCATTTCAGCATGTCTGCTCACAGATCCTCTCACTTTCAATGCATTTGTATGTCCAAATGTTTTTTGAAAGGGGTTTTGCACAAGAGGCATCCAAGTAAACCGGTGGCTCCTCCTTGGGTTCTTAATTTTGTGTTAAATAAGCTAACACTTCCTACAACTGAACCACCTAACCTGGCTGACTTGAGGTTTTTAACACTGAAAACAGTTTTACTGATCGTTCTGACCTCCATAAGAAGACTATCTGAGTTGCAAGCTCTTATGATGATTCAGTCCTATCTCATTTTTGGGTCTATATCATAAGAGCGATTCAAAACAGCGAACGCTCTTGTGATCGAAAATGCTGGACATCGAAACGCTTTTTCTGGGGTCGCAGTACAGTGAGGATAGGAATATTTGCCCTTTCCTCACTGTAGTGCGACCTCGGAGATGGATTATATATTTAGCGGGGGGTGTGGGGGGCACAGCCCCCCCACAATATAAAGTTAGATGTTTGCGCTTTTTCGATGTCTGAGCGTTCGTTCTTTACAACTTTCGCTCATATGATTTAAACCCATTTTCCACAGGGACTGGGCTTCTTTGAGGACTAGTCCTTTTATGCCTGAAGTCATACCAAAGTTTACTTTAAATCAAACCATTCCTTTACACATTTTCTTTCCTGAACCTAAAAATGAAAGAGAAAGGATACTCCGTACCTTGGATGTCCACAGACAACTCGGATACTATCCTGACAGAACTAAATCTTTCAGATCATCTAATCAGTTCATTTCTTGTGAAGGTAAAAAGGGGCAACCTGTGTCTAAACAGACTGCTTCCAAATGGTTGTCTAAGGCTGTTACACTCCACAAAACAAAACTACATCAGGCAGGGTCAAGTCCCACTCTACCAAGCCTTGGCTTTTATCTATGGCTTTTTGGAAAGGGTTGGATTCTAGAAATACTGTAGAAGCTTCTGCTTGGTCCTTTGTAAATACTTTTACATTAAGCAATATAAGCATGATTCCTTCTCTAGGTCCAGGTCAGACTTTACGAGGACCATTCTTCAGGGGATCCTGGTCTCTTCTCCTTCCACCTCCAAAATGTAGTAAGCTAGGGTAATGTACTCATACAGTGAAGGCTATTGCATCAGAGACCAGTATGACAAACTCAGTAGCTTTGTAAGTAAACTTAGTTTAACAGATCTACTACTGATCACTGATGCAGTAGCCGTTCCCTTCCTCCACCCCCCCACCCCCGTTTTTTTATTCAAGATTATGGACATTTTTTGTTGTTCCTAGCACTGTCCTTCCAGGGCTCAGCCTCTCTATCCTTCTCTTTGCTGGCACAAAAAGCCCAAACTTGTCCTTTAGTCAGCTCAGCTCAAGCTGCCTGATGGTTTGGGCTTGTGGAAAGTGCCCTAAATCTTTGAAAGCTGTCTTGCTGTTATATCCTTGGTATGATATAAATATAGCCAAGGCTACTGCAACATTGAACAAACATCTACCGTTATGATAAGTTTACTTACACAAAGAACAGTTGTGCGTAAAATCTTACCATAGATGTCCTTCTCTACCATGTTGCAGTATTCTTTACATGGGGAATGAGAGCTGTAAGTGGTCTGGACATCCAGCTAGTATACAAAAGCCTTTTACCACTGCAGGGTATGTGGGATGTCACATGTAGGCCTGCAGACAGCATAGGCCATAAAATTGATGTCCACATGTAGCATCCTCTGAACACCAGCATAAGGAACAAGAGGAGGTAAATATACATCCACAGAAAAAACAAGAAACCAGGGGGAAAGGTGGGAGGAACAGAATATTGCAGCATAGGAGAGAAGGACATCTACGGTTATGTTAAGATTTTACACAACTATTCTATGTTCTTCTATTCCTATGTTGCAGTATTCTTTACATGAGGGAGAATACCATAGCTCATGAAGGAGAGAGGGAGGAGGAAGGAGCAGAGGCACTCTCTAGAAAGCCATGAAGAATGGCTCTAGTAAAAATCGCTCTGAATCTGGAAATGCCATCCAACTTGTAATGTTTAAAGTATGAACAGAAGTCCAACTGGCTGCTGCTGAAATAGTAGGAGTAGTATTCAAACTCTTGAAAGAGACACCAGAAGAGGCAAAGTACAGTTTTGTACCTACCATAAATGTAGATGTTTGAGTGCTAATACAGCTGCAGTCATAACAGATGGGTTCTCCTGCCGTCAGGCGGGTCCTCGGTCGGCTGAATTCCAAAGTCTAGGTCCGGCATCGGTTGTCGTCGCCTCTTCCCTGACGTCAGTGCGACAGGGGTATAAAGGAACCAGCCGACGCCATTTTCTTCAGTTTTTCTTGCCCCAGATGTCAGGTGCCCCCAGAAGGAAGGCAATAATAAATTTGTGTGATAATGCAGTATTATATTATCAAAATACAGTAGTTGCAAGCAAATACATCATAAATGAAAACCCCAATCAGGTTGTATGAGGATGTGTTAGCCTATAGGCCTGTCTCAAGAGGGGAAGGAGGGAGGGAAACCTGGACTGCAGCTGTATTAGCACTCAAACATCTACATTTATGGTAGGTACAAAACTGTACTATGTTCATCGTGCAAACAGCTGCAGTCATAACAGATGGGTAGAATCCCAAAGCTAAGAAAGCGGTGGTAGGCACTAGTTGGAACTAGGAGGAGCCAAAATGCCCTGCAAGACTGCCGTGGCAAAGCCTGCTCTAGATTTGGAGTATAATGGTAGGTTGTAGTGCTTGGAGAAGGTATGCACAGAACTCCAAGTGGCTGCTTCCAAAATATCCTTGGTAGGAACTCCTCTGAGGAAGGCTGCAGAGGTGGCTGTGGCCCTGGTGGAATGAGTTCTAATGCCTGTAGGAACAGTTTTGCCATGAAAGGAATAGCAAAAGCGTATGCAGTGGGCTATCCATTTTGAGATTGTCTGTTTGGAAATTGGCTTCCCTTGAGCTCCTACCGCATAGGCCACAAGGAGCTGTTCTGATTTTCTGAAAGGCTTTGTTCTGTCCAAATAATAACGCAGCTGTCTGTGGATGTCCAAGGAATGTAGTAATCTCTCCCCTTTGTTTTGAGGATTAGGATAAAAAGTAGGTAAATGTATGGCCTGATTTAAAGCTACCCTGGATACCACTTTAGGCATAAAGGACGGGTTGGTTTGTAAGGAAACTCTGTCCTGATGGAAGATGATAAAAGGCTGGACAGCCATGAGAGCCTGTAGTTCTGAAACTCTAAGAGCTGAGGTGATAGCTAGAAGGAAAGCTGTTTTCCAGGACAAATATTGCAAATCTGATGAGGCAGCTGGCTCAAAGGGAGGCGAGGTCAATTTTTCCAGGATGAAATTAAGATCACAAGCAGGTATTGGTTGTTTCCTTGTAGGCCTTAAATTCTTAGCCCCTCTGAGGAACTGTCTTAAGAGAGGGTGAGAGAATAAAGGTGGATCAGTGTTGTGTTCTGCAGAAATGGCTGAGGCATGTATTTTGATGGAGGAGAAAGAAAGTCCGCTGCTTAGCAGTTCAGCCAAATATTGTAGTATTTGAGGTAAATTCAGTTTTCCAGGATCCTGACCCTTTTTCTCATTCCAGACACAAAAACGTTTCCATTTTGCGGAGTAAGCTTTTCTAGTTGATGGCCTTCTGGCCTCCAAAATGACATCCTGCACCTCCTTGGAGAGTAGGGCTTGTTGAGATGCTAAGGAATCTTCCATGCGGCTAGATTGAGTGTTTTTAGCTGGCTGTGAAGAGTCTTGAAACTGTGCTGATTCAGAAGAAGAGGCATTAGAGGCAGGGTCCATGGTGGGGAATGCGTCAGGCTCCTCAGGAGTGGGTACCAGTGTTGCCTTGGCCAGTCCGGAGCAATGAGAATCATCTTTGGTCTGTCTGCTTTGGTCTTTAATAGAACTTTGCACAGCAGAGGAAGAGGAGGGAAGGCATAAACTGTCATAGATGTCCAACTGAAAGAAAGAGCGTCCACTCTCCAGGCCTTTGGATGGAAGATCCTTGAGCAGAATTTTGTCAATTGGTGATTCTTGTGGGAGGCAAAGAGATCTATGTCTGGCCTTCCCCATTCTTGGATTATTTCTGTAAAAACTTTTGGATGCAATCTCCATTCATGTGGATCTTTCATATTCCCGCTTAGGTTGTCTGCCAGCGTGTTTTCCTTGCCTGGCAAGTACTGTGCTTGTAGTTCCATTTGTAAGTCCATGGCCATGTTCCAAAGTGACATGGCCAGTCTGCATAGGGGGTAAGAATGTGTTCCTCCCTGTTTATGTACCACATAACTGTGGTGTTGTCCGTTCTTATCAATAACTGGCCTGGTTGTAAAAGGTCCTTGAAAGCTATAATAGCATTTATTACTGCTAGCATTTCTTTTTGATTGATGTGAAGGTGCTTTTCTTTTTGGGACCATTTGCCCTGAATGCACCGATCTGTCATGTGCGCCCCCCAGGCGTAGTCAGAGGCATCTGTTGTGATGACTTGATTTGCTTGAGGCTTGCTGAATGGAAGACCTATGTTTGTTTGACATGCTTGAGCCCACCACAGAAATTCCTTTTGCAGACATGGAATTAGTGGTATTATTGTTTCCAAACTGTGGCTGTGTTGAGACCATATGTTTTTCAGGTACCATTGTAGTTTCCTCATATGCAGCTTTGTACATGGGATTAGTAAGATGCAAGATGCCATGAATCCCAGAGCCTGCAGGATTTTCCTTGCAGTCAGCCTGGTGCAATTTGCTAGTGTTCTGAAGTATTGTATTAGTTGCCCCTGCTTCTCTGGCGTGAGGTAGGCCATCTGGGTGTTTGTGTCCAAATTGGCACCCAGGAAAATTATCTTCCGAGAGGGTATTAGCCTTGATTTCTTTTTGTTGACTGTGTATCCCAGAGATTTCAATAACATTATTACATAAGCCAGATGTTTCAGAAGAATATGCTTGCTGTCCGCTTGGATCAGGCAGTCGTCCAAATAGGGGTATATTTGTATCCCTTGAAGTCTGCAGTAGGCAATTACTGATGCCAGGCATTTCGTGAATACTCTGGGCACAGTAGATAAGCCAAAGGGCAATGCAGAGAATTGATAATGGGTTGAACCTGCAAGAAATCTGAGGTACCTTCTGCAGCTTTGTCTGATTGGGACATGCAGGTATGCCTCCTTGAGGTCCAATGTTACCAGCCAAGACTCCTTGCCCAGCATGGGAAGAAGTTGCTGTAGAGTGAGCATCTTGAATTTTGGTACGAGTAGAAATGTGTTTAGGATGGATAGATCCAAAATAGGTCTCCAATCTTTTCCCTTCCTTGGCACCAGAAATAGCCTGGAATAAAAACCTTGACCTTGTTCGTGCGTAGGTACCTCTTAAATAGCTTTCATGTTTATGAGATCTGTAATTTGTTTTTGTGCCTCTGCCCTTTGATTGTGTGGCAGGTTTGGCATGCCTCTAATTTTTGGAAGGGTGTGAAAATGGAATTTGTAGCCTCTGTTTATAATGTCCAGGATCCATTTGTCCTTTGTGACAACATGCCAATTTTTTGAAAATAATGCCAGCTTTCCTCCTAAGGGGGCTGCCATTTGAAACCTGGTTGGCATGCAAAGGGGAAAGTCATTGGGTTTGCTTTCTGAAGGATTGCGAGTTGTCCTCACCACCTCTTTGTGTAGGAGCTTGCCATTATCTGCCTCTATACGATCCTTGGGATTGTCCTCTGCCCCTTGAGTGCCTGTATCTGCCTCTTTGGGGTCTGTCTGTGGCAGGAAAGGACCAGTTTTTGGAAGGCCAATTTCTACTAAAACGTGGGGGTTGAACCTGTAGAAATTCTTTCACAGTTTGCATTGATTTAGCTTTTTCCTCCATTTTCCTTAATACCTCCTCAGCATTAGCACCAAATAATACATCCTTTTGAAGAGGGGTGTCTAGTAAGTTAGCTTTGACATGATCAGGCAAGGATTGTTCCTTGAGCCAGGCATACCTACGTATGACTGATCCTGTAACAGCAGCTCTACATGAGGCCTCTAGAGCATCAAAACCACATTGTAAGGTATGCTTACCCACTTGTTCTGCACTATGCATCAAATCCTGCAACTCCTTCAAGTCTGGTTGTTCAGGTTGTGACATTTTACTCTTCAATTGTGAGAACAAAAACTGTTGGTATTTTAGCATGTGAAACTGACAGTTTAAGGCCCTCATGGATAAGGTAGCCGAGGTATATACCTTTTTCCCCACCTTTCTAAGGATCTGGAATCTCTCTCGGAAGGCAATGGATTTTTGGCAATGGAGGCCTTAACTCCCTTGGGGCCCTGTGAGATGGTTTCTGGGTCAGCAGCATGGCTTTTGTAAAGAAATTGGTGCGAGTCAGGAACCCTGTAGTACCTGTCAGGCTTAGCTGGAGGTAGAGAGTCTGGGTTAAGGCAGGCCTCCAAGTAAACATCATCTAGGATGTCCAAGACAGGAGGTATAGCCAGAGGTCTATGCTGAGGTAACAAGAGAAATTCCCTGAGCCTTTTCTTGGAAGCTGAATAATCCTGGCCTTCCCAGTGGAAGTGTTCCCTAAAGGTATGCAAAGTTTCCCCAAATGAGAAATCCTCAGGGGGGGGGGGATACAGAAGGGATGGACGCCGCATCAGAGTCTTCAAAAGGGGAGTAAGAATGTTCCTCATCATCAGAGTGCTCTGAAATAATGGAGCCCTGATCAGAGGAGGGGGAATCTTCCTCCACTCTGGGCCTTTTGTCCGGTGGGGGCTGAGAACCTCTGATTAGAGTAATTAAATCCTCAGCCATTTTAAGCATCTGTTTCTTAGGCATGGGGCCTGGAGATGAGCCCTGTGTAGCTGGTCTCAGAGTGCATGGTTGCTTTAGACTTTGTGAAAGCCTTGATGGAGAAAGAAGAGGAAGGTCTGAAGACACCTTGAGTGGAGGTGGACCTGTCCACATTCTGAGTTTCAACGCCAAGACTGGCTTCGGTATCTGTAGTCGGGGTGTGGGCCGAGGAGCCTGCGACCTCGGGCACAGGAGACACCAATAAAGAAGTGTCGTCGGTAATCAGGGGCTGCGTAGGCGCCTCACTGAGAACCAGACCACGTGTAGTCGGCTTTGGCATGGTGTCGGTAGAGGCCGCGGGCCTCGTGTGTCGGTCCTTGTCTTTGCGTTTTTTAGACAAAACCGGAGTCGGAGTATCCGACGACATAGTATAGTTAAATGCTTTCCCAAAATAATGCTGGGCGAACTTCACCCGACGCTTAATAGTGCGTTTGTTGAATGTAGCACAAAAGCGACAGACTGAGACGTCGTGGTCTGGGCCTAAACAAGGTATACAGAGGGAATGGAAATCCTTATGCGGTATTTGCTTCCCACAAGAAATACAATTATTAACTTTGTCTGACATCGGTCTGAGGCAAGAAAAGTTTCCCCAACGGGGTACTTAGCTTTTAAGAAGACTTCGGTATCCAAATTTCGTAATTTCAGGAGCTGGCCGACCGGCACTTGCAAACTGCTTCTGCTTCGGGCACCGCGCGGCAAGAAAGACTGAAGAAAACTGCGTCGGCTGGTTCCTTTATACCCCTGTCACACTGACGTCAGGGAAGAGGCGACGACAACCGACGCCGGACCTAGACTTTGGAATTCGGCCGACCGAGGACCCGCCTGACGGCAGGAGAACCCATCTGTTATGACTGCAGCTGTATGCACGATGAACATCAGCTCTAGCAAAATGAGCCTTAACAGGGAAAGAGAAAGCCTTACCATGAAAAACATAGAATGAAATAGCCTTGGAAATCCAAGTATAAATTGTCTGCTTGGAACCAGGCCTTCCCAGAGCCCTGGGATGAAAAGACAGAAAAAGTTGATCAAATTTCCTGACAGCCTAAGTTTTATAGAAATAAAATCGGAGTTGTCTATGCACATCCAAAGTATGTAGGACACTCTCACTAGGGGACTGTGGAGAGGGAAAAAAGTTGGCAAATTAATAGACTGATTCAGTGGCAACTCATTCACAACCATGGGCATAAAGGAAGGATTGGTGTGCAAAGAAACCCTACCATTATGAAAAACTAGGAAGGGTGGAGAGGCCAAATCATGTAGCTCAAACACCCTTCTGGCAGTAATGGCGAGTAATAGCGGTCTTCCAAAGTACAGTGTTGCAGAGAAGGTATGGCTGCAGGTTCAAAAGAAGCCACAGAGAGTTTTTCCAGAACATAACTTAGATCCCACGGAGGGGGGGGAACAGGTTTCCTGGGAGGCTTCATGTGAAGGACGCCTTTTAAGAAAATAAACGTTTTAACTTTAACTTAGAAGCCAGTGGAGGAGTCAAAGGAGGACAAGTAGAAATGGCTGACAAATTAACTTTAACTGAAGAATAAGACAAGACAGCCTTCGGCAGTTCACACAAGTAGGACAAAACCAAAGGAATGTCCACAGATAGTGGATCTAGGTTACGAGACAGACACCAGATGAAAAACCTCTTCCACTTTAATGAGTAGGATTTCCTGGTATTGGGTTTCCTGGCCTCCTGCAGAACCCCAAGCATGCCCTTAGAAAAGAGGTGTCTGAAAGGAATCAAAAATTTAATCCCCTACAATGTCAGATGTAGAGTTGACAGATGTGGGTGTATGAGAGATCCCCCTTGTCTTGTGTGAGACAATTTACCCTATGAGATAACTTGTCATGACTGCCCTTGGCTAAATGCAGAAGATGAGAGGACCAATCCTGTATTGGCCAAAAGGGGGTCACCAGCAAGATTTTCGGTATGTTCTGCTGAATCTTCAGCAAGACTTTCTGAATGAGAGGAAAGCGGGGGGACAGACTGCATACAGAAGCATCCTCATCCAAGAAACTGATAGGGCTTCCACCTTCCAGACCAGAGGACCTGGAAATCTAGCACAAAATTGTGGAAGTTGTCTGTTCAAAGGGAGGCAAAGAGATCGACTTGAGGTACACCCCACCGGCGGAGAATGTCCAGAAACACATCCTTGTGAAGCATCCATTTGCGAGACTGAGCGTCTGCCACTGCATTCTGATTGGAGGAGATGTCTACTGCCTGCAGAGTGACCCAACACTGATCTGCCAGCTCCCATGCCTTGACAGCTAGACTGCGCAGAAGTTAAGATTTTGCCCCCCCCCCCCCATTTGTTTACATACCAAAGTACTGTGGTGTTGTCTGTAAACAGTCTTCGGGTCCTGGACATAAGAGTAAGAAAGCCTGAAGAGCCAGTAGAAGAGCTCTTATTTCTTTTATATTTACATGTTTTTGCCTTTGATAAGGAGACCAAAGGCCTTGAACCTTTAAGTTTTCAAAGGCTGCCCCCCAATCCATCTCTGAAGAGTCTGTGAGCAGGAATTAGAAGGAAAAGGAGGATACAAAGGAAGACCTGGGTTTAGTGAAAACTGCTGAATCCATCAATGCAGCTCTCTTTTTAGACAAGGAATATGAGGAAGGGCAAAATCCAACGGGTGCAGATGCTGTCTCCAAACTACCTTAGGAACCACTGAAATGTCCTCATGTGCAGTTTGGCTAGAGGCAACATGGAGATAGTGGACGCCATAAATCCCAGCAGTTTGAGAAACTCCCTGGCTGTCAGAGAGTGCAAAAGGAGAAGGTTCACAAACAGTCGATAAGAAACAGAACCTTTTGAGAAGGTAGGGAAGCCAACATTAGGTCCGTCTGTATCCTGCACCCCATGAAGACGTGGTCCTGGGAAGGGGGTGAGGGAAAGACTTTTTGAAATTTATTGTGAAACCCAACCTTTGCAGAAGGGAAAGGACAAAAAGTTCTTACCTATGAACCTAAGACGATACTGTTGCAAAGTCTCTGGAAGTGATGCCTGGAGCAGCATGTCATCTAGAAAAGGAAGAGCTGCATACTCTGGATTCTGCAGAAAGCAATGACAGAAGCCAAGCATTTTGTAAATACCCTTAGTGCCATAGAGAGACTAAAGGGCAAAGCAGACAACTGAAAATGTGAGGAAGCAACAGAAAAACAAAGAAATTTCCTGTAGAAGGAATGAATGGGAATATGAAGGTTTAAACAAACCAAGCAAAAACTTCGCAGTGTAGAGGGTGTGAAATTCACTCCTTGAAATATGTTATGCACCTAGTTCACTAATAAAAATTCAAACTTTATAATACATACTACAAAATAATATACAGTCCACAGTTGCTCTAAAAATGTAATATCCTTTATTGAAATACACAAACGAATCTAGCCGAGTATAATGAAAAGGATTAAAGACATTCATTAATTTATATATAATCAGGTTATTTGGAGCAAGGGAGTGGTTACACAGGGTAGTTCTTTTAAGAGCAATAAAAGCATTAAACTCATTCCTT
Source organism: Protopterus annectens (assembly GCF_019279795.1). Lineage (NCBI taxonomy): Eukaryota > Metazoa > Chordata > Ceratodontiformes > Protopteridae > Protopterus > Protopterus annectens. The sequence continues at coordinate 1,963,770,369 of NC_056729.1, forward strand.
TAACCAAGTCTCCTTCCCCTTAACACCATAGTGTAAACTGAGACTGTGCTACCTTAGAACTGAAACTTAATAGCTGGAGACAAATTAAAATATACAAGAACAGCTTATTAATGTTAACCTACTAATCCAAACTTTATTAATTTAACAAAATGACTAACAAAAAGATTTACCACTAAACATCTAGCAGAATAAATATTAGTAACTTATAAACTGAAACATTTTAACAAAGATTGCTTTCATACCAAATAAATACTTCATTAGGTTTGTGTGTAAAAAAACGTACCCATAATATTAATGAACATTTCTATACATCTACAAGTGAACACCTAAGTAGGCTGAAAAACATAGCTATAATTGCCAAGGTGGAAATACAGTGAAACATGTTAGAAATAAATAGTGAAAGTATTAGAAATAAAGCATCAAGGTCCTGAGGATCTGCTCAAGAGTGGCATCTAAGAAAGCACTTGGTTTAAATGAGTTAAAGTATCAGAAAACAGTACCGAAGTCAGTTATTTTCATTATAAAATATTTACAATGTCTGATACTTGTTTATAATAATATTAGTATGTATAATATTAGTGGGTAAGGTTAACATTAATCAGTCCCACATCAGACTTTTAATAGTCTTTTAAACAGTGAAGCAGTTTTCTGAGTTCTAGTATGCTTTTTATGGAGCAATAATAATTAAGCTCCAGTTGTTCTAAGAGAGCTCAGTTTCAGCTGGAACAGTAGTTCATGTTTTTCTAAAAGATAAGGGATTTCTTCTCCCAGTTCCAAAAGGTCCACACGATCAATAACTTGTAATTTAAAGCCAGTGTGTCTTTTGTGAAGCTGCCAGGTGCCGAGCCAGTGCATTATTCTTGCACTTGGCTCTAACTTAAAAGAAGGATTTCTGGCCATCTTTCAAAGTCTGTTGTGCATTTCCCCCCACATAAAATGCTTCACAGTCATCCTGTTATGTCACCACTTCCCACAGCCTCATCTCAGCAGACACAGAAAACCTACCAGAGTAAACCTCCTGCTACATTAGAGTCTCCATACCACCAGGACAAAATATAACTAAGTCCCAGGGCTACAGGTTTGTTAGGATTACCATAAAAATGGAACCCTTCCTTAAGAATCGAAAAGATCTTGAAAATGACTTTTTGATGAGGGGATATGAAAGCAATATGTTAAGGATGATTCTGGAACCTATAATTGAACTAAAAAGTATAAATTCACCAGCACTTAACAGTCCTTATAGGAGGGTTTTAAGGAAACCTATGGACAACAAATCTAAAGACAAGTTGTATCTTGACTTTTACAGCACCATTATTATTATTAGAGAGAACTGGGCCAGCCTTCCTTTGTGTATAGGAAAGCCAGAAATATCAGGAGTTGGGTTGAAGGTAGGTCCAGACCACTGGATGCATGCACCAATAAGTGTTGAGCCAACTGTGTTTCTTGTCAGCACATACAGGAAGGAGACATGATTTTATGCCCTTATTTAAAGAAGCGGATTAAAACAAACGCAGGAGTGACTAAATCAATGCAGGTGGTTTTCAGGGCAAGCTGCAATGACTGTGAAGCATTTTATGCAGGGAAATGCTCAACAGACTTAAAAAGAAGAATTGCTGACCATCTTTCGAAATAAGAGCCAAGTGCAAGAATAAAGCACTGGCTCGGCACCTGGCAGCTTCACAAAAGGCACACTGACTTTAAATTTCAAGTTATTGATCATGTGAACCCTTTTGGAACTGAGGAGTGAGGAGTGACTAAATCAATGCAGGTGGTTTTCAGGGCAAGCTGCAATGACTGTGAAGCATTTTATGCAGGGAAATGCTCAACAGACTTAAAAGAAGAATTGCTGGCCATCTTTCGAAATAAGAGCCAAGTGCAAGAATAAAGCACTGGCTCGGCACCTGGCAGCTTCACAAAAGGCACACTGACTTTAAATTTCAAGTTATTGATCATGTGAACCCTTTTGGAACTGAAGGAACCTTTTAGAAAAATGTGAACTATTGTGGCAGCTGAAACTGAACTATCTTAGAAAACCGGGGGGGGGGGCACACTAGAACTCAGAAAACTGCCTCACTGTAAAATACTAATAAAAGTCTGACATGGGACTGAATAATGCTGACATTACATGCTAATATTGTTATAAAGAAATATCAAACAATGAAAATAACTGACACTGGTACTGTTTTCTGATACCTTTACTCATTTAAACTGTTTTCCTAGCTAGATGCCACACTTGAACAGATCCCCAGGGCCTTAATGCTTTATTTCTAACATTTTCACTGTATTTCCACCTTGGCAATTACAGCTGTGGTTTTCATCCTATTTAGGTGTTCAATTGTAGAATTATACACGTTTTTATTATTACTACGTTTTTTTTTTTACACACACAACTGATGCATTTATTTGGTAAGAAAGCGATTTTTGCTAAACGTGTTTCAGTTTATAAGTTACTAATATTTATTCTGATAGATGTTTAGTGGTAGATCTTTTTGTTAGTCATTTTGCTAGTAAGCTGACTTTCTACTTAATAAAGTTCCGATTAGTAGGTTAGCCTTAATAAGCTGTTCTTAAATTATATATTTTAATTTGTCTCTAGCTTTTAAGTTTCAGTTTTAGGGTAGCACAGTCTCAGTTTACACTATGGTGTTAAGGGGGAAGGGGGACTTGGTTAAAGGAATGAGTTTAATGTTTTTATTGCTCTTAACAGAATCACTCTCTGTAACCAGTCCCTTTCTCCAAATAACCTGATTACATATTTATTAATGAAGGCCTTTAATGCTTTTCACTATACTCCACTAAGATCACTTGTTTCTGTGTTTTAATAAAAGATATTCCATTTATAACTCAACTGTGGACTGCCTACTATTTTATTATTTCAAAGTTCAAATTGTATTAGTGAACTAGGTGCATAACATATTTCAAGGAGTGAACTTCACACACCCTCCACACTGCAAAGTGTATGCTTGCTTTGTTTTTGACCCAGTATAGGTTGTATATTAGGTTTTCTGAGACTTTGGGGGATACCACAGATTTTCCTTTTTGGAATATGAAGGTAGGCATCCTTGACGTCCAGGGAGACCAGAAAAGCCTGTGGAAGGATGCGAGAAAGTCTGTTGAGAGAGCATGTGAAAGGTTGGAACCTTTAGGAAGGTGTTAAGGTGAGAAAGGACCAGAATGGGTCTCCAAGGGCCATCTTTCCTGGGTGCAAGAAACATCCTGGAATAGAAACCTCTCCCCTTTGGGGCAGTGGAACTTCCTGTATAGTTCACTGAGACGTCAACTCATGACGCATCTCTGGAAAAAACAAATTGTTCTTGTAGTGGTTGAGGAACTTCCATGGAGGGAGGATTTTCCAGACCATGAAGCACCCTCTGTGTATAATGGAAAGGACCAAAGAATATTGAGTTGTGTGTTCCCAGGCTGGGGGAGAGACACTGGGAAAAGGGGATGTGGGTGAGGCATGGGTGGTAGTCGCAGACTACCTGGCTTGTCAGGAAAGGCTGCTTCTAGGAAGGTGTAGACTATGGCAGGCTAGAAGCAGGAGCTTTCCTAGCAGTCTTACCTCTAGGAGGAGTGCGAGATTGTTTCTCAACAAAAGCAGTTTTATCTGGATAATTCCTTCGAAATTTAGAAAGTAGACACATAAAATGTACCTTAAGTCCTGTTAACTCCTTCCCTTTCTCGCACAGTGACTTGAACAAAGTAGTTGCAGCAGTCCCACATAAGGCATTATGGTCTAAAGGGGCATCCATAATCTTAGCCTTGAAATCATCAGGAAGTGGGTGAAGCCTCAACCAGGAATATCTCCTCAAGACAGAGCTTGAGGCAGTAGCTCTAGATGATGCCTCAGCTGCATCACAGCTGCATTTAATGGAATGAAGAGCCACCTCAGGAGAAGTCCCCAGAATAGTGCAGAGCTGAGACTTAACTTTCAAATTTGGAAGGTCAGAGAGAAGCTGAGTAGCCTGGGAAAAAGGGCCAAGGCATACTTAAGTTATATAGGTCTGGTAGCTGATAGCAAAAAAAGCCAGGGTAGCTGAGGTGCACACCTTTTTCCCCCAACCTTTCCATAATTTTAGTCTCCTTATCATTAGGGAGCAGTATAGTGGATGGCACAAGTCTGGATGGTTTATCAGCAGCCACAGAAACCACAACTAGATCAGGTGAAGGGCATTTGTAAAGGAATTTATAGTCCTCAGGAAGTTTGTAAAACCTATCTGGCCTTTTAGGGTCAGTAGGTTGAGTATCCGGAGCCTTTGATGCAGAAGAGAAGGCATCAAGAAAAGCTGGTAAAACATGAGGCTGAGCAGATGGTGAAGGAGAGTCCATCTGAAGCAAATCATAGTATCTTTTCTGGACCTCTGGCATCTGAGAGCAGTCCCACTTGTAGTCCTTCATGCATGCAACAGTCATATCCTGACCCGGAATCTCAGTACCATTAGATTCTTCCTCATGTGAAGCATACTATAAAGGAGATGTAATTTGGGCAGAGTATGCCAAAGATTGATCCTCTGAGAAATCCTCATCAGAAAGAGCCTGTTCCTAACCCTTTTGTGAGGAGAAGACTCCAGAGGGAGGTGTTAAGGCCATTAAGTCATTAAACAGGGCTTGTGAAAAGGCCTGCCACTCAGACAATGATTCTTGGGGAACAGAAACATGTTATGTTTTCTGCTTCTTTTTAAGGTTAACATCTGGTTTGTGAAAGATGGAGGGGCCTGATGTATGCCTACCCAGTGCACCCACCACCGGTACATCCTCCCGGACTAAGATCTGTGTGATACTTTGTGGTCCTTCCAAACCATTAGGCCTAGGTTCCCCGTCTGTCCAATGTGGATGTCTGCAAAACCTCTATGGACATGCAAGTAGCTGAATCTCTGACAGACTCCAAAGCGATAACCGGTGAGGAATCCAAGCCAATATCCAAACGGACGTCTGGATTGGGAAGTGCAGCCGAAGTAACAAGCTTGAGTTTCTCAGCCTTCTTTGCAGGCTCAGCAGAAGGCCCCGACATACCCTCCATAACGTCGCATGCTAATCTCTTAAGCCTCGGATTTTCAAGGTAAGTACTAAGAGAAGAAAGGTGGCTCTGTAGGGTCTTCAGAACAAACGCCTGACAGACAGGGCAAGACTTATGATTGTGGTTAGGTCCTAAGCAGAAAAGGCACTGATTGTGTTTATGTGGAATTTTCTGGCACACTGGCACTTGCCTTTCTTGGCTGACATGCAACCTCATACAAAAGCAGCAGCAAAAGGTAAACAGGGAAACCTCAACAGGGCACTTATCAGAATCTTGTACACAAGCAAACAACTCAGGTGAGGAGACAGACGGTTGAAGAAGGATTTCGGACTGGTGACAGAGAAGTTCTAAGGATGGTACATGAAGATGTCACTTTTTATTTTATTGTTTTTTTATTTAACATTTGTTAACTGGGAAAGTCCAACTTCGAATGAGCCAATTTTCAGCAGAGGCTCAGAGAAAAACCCTCCAAACACATGTCTTTGTAACGTGGGAGGAAACCCATACGAACGCAGGGAGACATGCAGACTCTACACAGAAGGCACCCAAGCCGAGAATCAAACAGGAGAAGCTCTTGCTGTGAGGTGACAAAGCTACCACTGCACTGTCCAATGTCTACAAGTCTATGTGTGATATCCCAAGTACCCTGCAGTGGTAAAAGGCTTTTTGCATGCTGGCCAGATGTCTGGACTGCTTATGGAAGTCATCCTCCATGTAAAGAATACTGCAACATAGGAACAGGAGGACACCTGTATTTTTTCTGTACAGTTTCAAAGAAATTATTTCCCAGATAAAAATCCCTTATACAAAAGAATACTCTCCTAACAGTATAGACAGGGTAAGTATAGCAGAAAGCAAGCCAATTACACCTCAAATTCATGTAAAACAGCAGATGGTAACCAGTGATCCTTTCAGTAGTAGTAGATATTCAAAAGATTTTTTTTTTTTTTTATCACAAACAAGATTTAGCCGGTTCCATAGATACACCAATACCAGGGTGTATGCATTGGGTATATTGAAATAATGCAGAGCAGTTTGTGCATCACAGTTTCTGCTCCAGACTGCTTCTTATTCCCAAGGAGGGATGGAATGCCAAGACCATATCTAGATGTGTGAAACAAGAACAGATTCATGAACAAAGTATCTCAGAGGACGGTGACTCTGAAAACACTTTTACTCATAAAAGTGGTTTCATGTATTGTAGCACTCCTACCAACTGTTCACTGTTGAGCCTCATTTATCATGGCACACTTAAATCTTCCATAAATTCTTCCATTTGTACTTCTTGATTTCCACATTTCTCTGCTTTATACAAATGTTCATAAGCCCTAAACATCACTTCTCTAATACCTCTATAGGTCTCTAGTTATTTTACTTGCTATAGGCTCCCTCAGTTTAACAACAATCCTTCCTACATTCAGTTGCCCAAGTCATTGTGCTAAGATTTTTTGAGCTCTGGATTTATTAGTAAAATACAGTTGCTTAACAGCAAGCTTTCCAAACTCATGCATATTATCCAGATACTCCCTTATTTTCTCTTTAGCACTCTGCAGTTGTGCCTCTTTTTGTTCTAGGATATTCCCATTAATACTTCAACTTTTGTCAGACCCTACAAATAATTCTTGTTGCTCCTTAAACATCTTTTTATTTTATTTCCACCCTACTTTTAAATTCCACTTTCATTTTATCCCATTCACCAGCTATTACTTCAAGAAAATTCTATCTTCCCTAATAGTTCTCAAATACTTTCCACTACCAATTCTTTAAATTCCTCTCTTTTTAACAAGTAGGTGGGGAAGTGACGACTTCTGATTTTTTCATCATTACACTGCATTTTCACATTAGTTTTTACTGGTGTATAATCTGAAACAGTTACTAGATGTGTGTCGAAGCTTTCAATTAACTGCATATTTTCCTGTGCGATATAATTTTTTGTCTAGTTTACACCAGTTATTATACCATGAGGAATAATACGTAAATTCTGTCAGAGTTCCTACCGCGTCTTCTATAACAAATAGTTTCATAAATTTCTTCAGAAATATACCTTCTTTTGCTATGTTTTCCCTTTTAGCTCTACCAGAGACATCCTCATTGTTGTAACTCATGTTCTAGTCTACACCTATAAATATTCCCTGCTGAAAGCTGATTATTTCTCCCAAAATTGTAGGTCCATAGTAGCAGTTTTAGGAGGAATACAAATATATGCCAGCATAATCCTCCCTTACCAGCAGCCCCTTACTATCAGAACTCTACAATTACTCTTTTTTATAGATCTATCACTAATGGACTTCCTCTAGCAATTAGTATAAGTACCCCCCTTTTTCTTTATCCCCAATATTCTGTTGAACATCCATCCTGAAATCCTTTATCAAATTCACATGCTTGCTTCTTTCCAAATGTGTCTCCTGCTGCATAGCTGTTTGCACTCTGCTTTTCTTAACATAATTCAATATATGATAAGAAGTAATTATTCTCACCAATTATACACAACAGCTTTTCTAAATGTCTATTTCCACTTTTTGTGTTACACGCACCCACTAATTTTTGGCAGGTTGATCTCTAGTGCAGATATTTTTTGTCATCGCCATTTGAACCTATGTCACATTTTACAGTACTTTTTATTTTAATGAAAACCCTCAAATAAAAAAAAAAAAAAATCAAACACACTCCCCAGAACAACCCCATAACCTATTAACTTAAAACAAGCACATAAAACTATGAACATCTACAAATGATTAAGCTTAACCCACCTGACAGGAACAGTCCCAAATCAACAGCTGTGCACACAGGCATAAAATAACCTAACATTAAGGTTATCAATGCTAAGACAGATGTTACAGCCTATGCTCCTACTTAAACTGCTGTCTGTTCTTGGCTTATCTTCATTCCCTGCCCTTATGTGAAAAAAAAAACAGCTAATAAGCTTTCAGCATAAACATTTTTATTACATCACCACTTATGACATAGACAACTATACATTTATATAAATAAAAACAAACCATATTGATATTTTCAGTTGCAAATGTTATACATCACTTATAATCTACACAGTCATAAGTCAAACATTACAAAGCTCATTCAGTTCTTGCCTTCCCTTAAACCTTACATGTCCTCCAAAACTTTATTCTGCATGCACTGTTCCCACAGCTCCCATTTTGTTTTATGTAATTTGCTCCTACCATTTTCTAAAGATCACACTTCCACTTGTTTTTATCTCTGCTACTATATTAATTACTTCTAGTGCTGTTGGCTTACACCTTGATTTTCATTTTTCTAGTAATTGCTTTTTGGCAGCCACAAGAATTAAAATCAGCAAGGCCTTACTAAATTTAGGCAATTCAGATTCTGTAACATAGCTCAAAAAACTGTTTCCTTAGTTACACCAATTTGCTTACCTGGTATTTATGTCAGACTAGTCTGCAGAGAAGGTTTAAGTCTGCCAACTCATTACACTTCCCAGAAATATGTTCTCAGTTGTCTCTTTCTTCTACATCACATTTGTAATCTAACAGAGAAAAAATCTTTTGGAGCCTGCTTAGGGTACAAAAATACATATGCAAACACTTCCAAGCAAAAATCTTAAAACTTCTAGAATTTGTTGCATATTTGGGAGCCATACATATATCCATCCATTGCTTCTTTATGAATTGCTTATCTAATATCTCTTCCCAATTCTTTCTGTCTTTGATGGATTCTTATAGTTATCATGCAATATTTTACATGCCCTACTAATTCTTTTTTTTTTTTTTTTTTTTTTTTAACACCAGCTTCTGTTCTAGATTCTATTAAAAACTCTACCAGTGCTGGTCTTTCACGTATGATACATTTTAGTCAGGGAAAGCCAATTTCTAGCCTGCAGTTCAAATTAATTCTTGGCCTCTTCCCACTCTATTACCTCTCCCTCTCTGATTATGTGCTCCCAATACCTTGGTTCCTTTGCCAGTTCTCTCCAGTAAATTCCAGCCCTCTGTTACCTATTCAGTGTACCCCCAATTACAGTCATCCCTATTGGCAAAATCTCCTTTCTCCTGCCATGCGTTGGCATAGTTCTTAGAATACTTTCTACTACTTTATGAATATAATATTCTGTATGTTTTGTTATTTTCCTTAAGAATCTGCATCCAAAATCCCAGGCTACCTGTGTTTCTTGAGCTTGGCCCATTCCATCATCATCCCTTTCCACTTTGATCTATATTTTTCTGCTTGTGCTATGTATATGAGCCTTAACTGGGTAGCTCTTAAATACCCAATTCAAAGCAGGTAATGCCAAACCACCTTGTTCTACTGGAAGGATCAACTTATCCTACTCGACTCTTGCCCTCTTCCCCTCACAGATAAAATCATTCAACCCTAAGTTATCCACAACTTTCTCCTCTGTTTGATAAAAAAGACTGACCTGTGTATAAAACTAAAAGTACTAAAACCTTTTCACTGCTTGTATCTTGTTATTCACATCCATAAAAAAGAGCTTCCAGTTTCTCAGTTTTTTTGTATTATCTTTTTTTAGTCTCTTTCCACATATCCTTAACCTGCCAAAACAGCATTTTTATGTTGCTGAACCAATTCGTTTGTGGGTATGTAGTTTACAGCTCATGCTTTTGTTTTATCTTCATTAATTTTATATCCTAAAAAGACTTGAAATTGTCTCAATGTTCCACAACACTGAAATGTTCTTTTCTTGTTTTGTCAGGTACAAAATAATATGCTCAATTTCTGAGGGACTTGGTTGGCTACAATCACCTGCATTAGAAGCTGAAGTTAAGTACAAACTTGCAGTACTGTACTTTAATCTTCTGTTAAGTGCAAACTTGCAGTTTTGAAAGTACTCTCTTATTTTTTCTGTTACCTAATTGTTTCACTGAATAGTGTGCTGTGTCTCTCTCTGCAGTTAGTTAGTTCCCCACCCATCCTCCCTGTTCTTGTCTTGGTGTTGGTGGCTCTGGAATTGCCCGCCCCTCCTGGGTCCATCTCATTTGCTCACTTAACCGAATACAGTAAGATTATATTGAGTCTAGTGTTCATTCTACTTAATACAGAGAGAAGATATGAGAAGGCTAACCAACTTGTTTTTTCCGTCCTCTCCCCTTGCACCTTACTAACAAAAAAAATTGCACTTTATTCATCTGTTTTTACTGTATTTGTGTTTCCTCCTTCTTTATTTTGCTTTTGCCTCTTCTTAAAAGTAATCACTTTTATTTATTCTGCTGCATTTATTACTGCTTGGTAGTAGCCTGATTAAATTGTAACTGTTATTCTAAGTCTTTTGGTTTAAGCACTTGGGCTTCATACCAATTGTTTTACATTAAGAAGGTTTTTGCCCTGCACTGTTGTGGCAGGACAGGTAGCTTACATCCTTCTAAGCTGGGAATTGCTGATTAAAGGCTCAGTGTCTGCTATTCTAAAAGTGCATTAGTTCTAGTTTAAGCACTTGGGCTTCAGGCCAGTTATTCTACATTAAGGTTTGTGGTCTGCACTCTTGTGGGAGGAGTGGCTGGATTCTGCCCTTCTGAGCTGGGAATTTCTGGTCACAGGCTTATTATGCCTGCTTATTCGGACTGTTTCTTTCTGAAACTGATGTGCCTTGTTGCTGTAGCATAGACCAGATTCAGGCCTGCTGGATCTAGCTTTGTTTGTATAACTTGAGCACTGATCCAGGCCATCTTTTTTTGGAGAAGGTTCCCCTGCACCCTAGTGGCAGGAGTGTGCAGTTAGAACTTGTCTGATTGAAGACTGCTGGAGCAGGATTCAGTTTTGAGCTTTTTTCTGGTTAACTGGGTAACTTGTTTAAATCAGTTTGTTCGTTTTCTATTGTTTTATATATATATATATATATATATATATATATATATATATATATATATATATATAATTGCACTTTATTCATTTGCTTTAACTGTATTTGTGTTTCTTCTTACTTTATTACTAGGGGCATTGACTACAACTCTGATCTGAGATATATAAAAGTAAGTATCCTTTTCTGTGCATTTAAAGTGTTTGATTGTATCTGCTTTATTTTCTGAAAAAAAATATACTTGTTTTATTTATTTATTTATTTTATTTTACATTTGTTGACTGGGAAAGTCCGACTGGATATATGTCCATTTTCAGCAGAGGCCCGGGGAGAGAAGCTCCAAATACAGTAAAGAAATTTTGAAAACATAGTTAAAAAGGATTTTTGACTATTAAGACTCAACTTAAACTTTAAACAGAATTAATATACATATTTTTTACAAGTATAGTCAGAGAATAACATAACACAGAGAGTTATTACATAGCTAAACAAAAAATCTTTAGGAATAGTTAAAAAAGGGAAATAATCAAAGCAAGAGGAATCCAGTACCAATAGACTTAAAAATGAGAAGCAAAAGGGAGACAGCGTCAGTCAGGATTTGAGCATGGACATAGCCATTGTGATTTTAGGAAGGTTTTAAGTTGTTTGAAAAGAAGAGTGGATGTCAGGGGTGTTAGTTCTCTTGGAAGTTTGTTCCATGGGATACCAATCGAGTTAGTAAATAGGCAGTCCCCAGATTTGTTACTGGATTTTAGGGTAGTGACATGTACTCTGTTAACAGATCGTAAGGTTAAAAGATTTTGATAGGGGCTAATAGGTTTTCTGAGCATGGGAGTATTTGAGGGATGATGCAGGATCCTGTGAATGATTATGAGTTGCTGAAAAAGAAACTGACTATGCAGTTCTAACCATCCCGAGAAGTTGGAGATTTTTGCAGTGGTGGGTATGAAATGGGGCATCAGTGGCAAATCTGGCTATGTTGTTATAAGATGTTGCCAACTTATTTATATTGCTTTTGGAGAGGTTTGTATAGATTAGTGAGGCATAGAGGAGGGTAGAGATTAGGTGAGTTTGGGCAACAGTAGTCCTGGCTGAAGGAGTAAGAAAGGATTTAATTTTGTACAGGGAGCCCAGTTTTCTATTAACTGATTTGATAGATTGATATGTGTGTCAAAATTAAGACTTGAGTCTTTCATCTTTTCCCAGTTAAGGGTCGCCACAGCGGAACTCCGGTCCGCTAATGATTGGTAGTTGATTTTTACGTGATGAGTTACCAGCCCTGATGCACAACCTTCAACGAAGGTACGCCCATTCACGCATGTCTCCACGCAGAAGACGCTCTAGCTGAGAATCGAACCGGACAGCGTCTTACTGTGAGGCGACAACGCTACCGCAGCACCACCACCGCAGTGTCAAAATTAAGACTGTGATCAATTATTACCCCTAAAAGTTTGGTGGTTGTGTCAGGAGCTATATTAATGTACCATTTTTACAGATGACTGTGAAGTTTATGGTGGGGGATTTCTGAGTGGGAGTGAACAACAGTAATTAAGTTTTTTTAGGGTTAAGGAGGAGACAGCATTGATGGAACCAGTTTTCTACTAAGGTAAATATTTTTTGGGTTGTGGCTTGAAGTTGGGAGGGCGAGGAGGCAGCACAGATTAAGGTCGAGTCATAAGCATATTGTATACAGGTGGTTTGAGGAAGGGAGGCTGACAGATTGTTAATGAATATAGTAAAGAGGAGCGGTCCCAAAATTGATCTTTGTGGGACTCCGAGAGTAATAGGGAGCAGAGAGGACAGTTCATTGTCCCAGAGGACTGTTTGCTGTCTGTTTTCTAAATAAGATTGAAACCATTTGACTGCTAGTGTATCTAATGAGAGAGATTTAAGTGTATCTATCAATAGTTGGTGATTCACCATGTCAAATGCTTTAGGGAGGTCAATAAACATGGCAGAGGATAGGAGATTGTACAAATAAAAATCGAAAAAACAGTCTGTAAAGGACAGGGAGAGCTGTGGTGGTGCTATGATGTGGTCTAAAACAGTGTTGGCAGTCTACTAGAAGGTGATTTTGGAGGAGATGAGTAAGAAGTTGGCGATGAATACATCTCTCCATAATTTTTGCTATCGGTGAGAGTAGGGCTGATGGGCAGAAGTTTAAAAGTTCACCTGAGTTACCTCCCTTGTGGAGAGGGATAATATGTGAAACTTTCCAGATGTTAGGGATGGAACATTCTGTAATGGTTCTGTTAATTAAAATAGAAATGGGAAAGACAAGTACTCCAGCTGCTAATTTCAAATATTCAGCTGGAAGATCAGCTGATGGGGTACAAGGTTTGAGTTTCAGCAGTAGGTTGTGTATGTAAGATGTGGGAATGGGTTGTAGTTGAAATAGGGGTAATGAACTAGTCGACACAGGTGAGTTAGATGTGGACACTACTGGTAAAGAATTGGATAGAGATTGGACGGTTTCAGAGAAAAATTTGTTGAAAGTGTCAGCAATTTCGGTAGAAGAATGTTGAGTCAAATTAGAGGGTGTGGGTGTTTTAGAGTGGCCAGGATAAAGTAATTTGTTTATTCCTGACCAGAATTTGTGTGGGTTTTGATATTGGGTTTGTTGGAATTGTAGGTAATAGTTTTTTTGTCAAGGAATATGGCTTTCTTAGTGGCATTTCTCAGTTGACAAAAGTTTAAGTCATCAGTTTGCTTTTTTGTATGTCTCCATTTAATCCAGATTTTATTTCCAAGTTACATTTTTGGCCTAGTCTCTTTTGTGAGCCAGGGAGCTGGTTTGTTCTTAATTCTGATCAATCGAGAAGGGGCATGGTGGTCTAGTATTTGTAAAAACGTATTGTTAAAGTATGAGAACGCTTCCTCTAGAGGCAAGTGTTTTAAGGGGGTCCAATTGCAAGCTTTAAGCAGATTTTTTGTATTTCGGGTGGTTCTGAAGTTTACTTGATTGGGTATTGCGGTTTTTAGCTTTGTTATAAAGGTAAGAGAGTGGTCACCGATTATCATCAGGAAGTATGCCTGTTTTATAAAGCTGGGGGTTACTGTTAACTAGTATCCAATCTAAAGTGGTTTGTTTATTGCAAGGTTTGTGAGTTCTTGTAGGGTGGGTGATGGTTTGATAAAAGCCATGAAGCTTAATGAGTGTAGTAGGATTACTGGCAGTGCAACTTTTCCAGTTAATGTTGAGATCGGCAAGGAGTATGGTTTCTTGGGGGAAATTTGAGGAGAGCCAACATAAGATGTTTTCAACTGTATTAATGTTATTACCTGGGGGAATGTAGGAGCAGATAATATAAATGGATTTATTAGCATTAATTAGAAGCTTGGCCATTAGGATTTCAGCATTGCTAGGTAAAGGATGAGTAATATCTAGGGCAGAGTGTTGCAGCTCAGATTTATATAATATTGCAACCCCACCTCCTTTTTTGTTAGGGCGGTCTAATCTTATTATGTTATAGCCTGGGGGGATAATATTGTCCTTGGTGGTTAGTCTGAGCCAGGTTTCAGTTAGGCATAGGATATCAAAGGAGTGTAAGTCTAACAGGGCACGTAGGTGGCTAATTTTACTATTTAAACTACGGATGTTTAGGTGGGCTATATGGAGAGAACTTTTGCTAGGAGAGGGGGTGCAGGAGGTGTCTGGATGGGGGGACTGGTAATAAGGGATATGAGAATTTGGGCCTGGGTTAGGATGAATGTCGCCATGTCACCTTGTTTCCTGCCTTTCTAAGCTAGTATAGTCCAGTTTACAAGTTAGTGCTGAATTCAGGGCTGTGTTACAAGTCTTTGTGTTTGCCCATACCTTACTTGTATAAAAGGAAGTTTCTCTGTTCACCTGTGAGAGAGGGGAGCTTTGAGCAGACTATCTGTCATTGGAGGAGTGGTTTCATCCCAGAAATTAGTAGTTTATTGGCCATTTTGGGCTAATTTCTCTCTTTCATTTCCCTGCTATAAAAACTGCATTTGCCCGGTTTTGCTCGCCAGGCAGCGCCGGTTAGCTAAGGTACAACTATTCCTGGCTCCACAAAGTCTCATCTTCAATTTTCCCTGGGAACTAGACAAACTTTCAACCTAAGCACTCAAACCATTCATTTCTCAGCCCGGCACTTGCTCAAAACTCATAGCAAGCACTTATAAACCCTAGCACTAGACCCGCCCCTATACTGTACAGGAAGACAAGGTTCTCTATTCGACCTTACCAGCCAGTCAGTAAAACAGTTCATTGTACCTATCCAGGCATGTCCAAAGGGCAGTTTCAGGTGTACTCTCCAGCCAACTGGTGAATCTGGACATTATGAGGCAATGTTATAACTGCCTTATGTACACAGACAAACCTCTCCTCCTACCACCAAACACCAATACATGCGAGAAATGCAATAATACCGCCAAACTGGAGGCTAAGCTCTCTCAACCCAAGACTGGATCAGACAGTCAAGAGGAGAAGGGAAATACTTGCATCACACCACCAGCCTCACATAGACCCATTAAACCAGCACCAGCAAAAAGCACACATAAATACACGAAAATATACTCGGAGGCTCTGAATAAAAATCTGCAAAAGCAACAGAGACCTCCAAAGCAGACATCCAAGCAACCTCAACCCCCAACACAAACCATGAAACACATACTTCACAAAACCAGTGTGCCACGCAATCATAACCCTTAAGGCATAATAACATACCCAACACACTAGTAATAGGTGACTCTATAGTCAGGCACACTGACGTCCCACTCACTAGGCTGAACAAGGAGAAGGTTACTGTTACCTGCCTGTCGGGTGCCAGGTTCCACCACATAACACAAGCACTCATGTCACTCCAGAACAAATATGACGGTCATTGTCCATGTTGGTGTGAATGAAGGAGCCATACCTCCCTGGACTACATGGAGAGACATGGAAGAGCTCTCTGATCACGTAGCCCAGGCCGGTATGACCTTGACCCGGAGTAGCATCCTGCCCTCACCAAGAATGATACCATGGTATAAAGAAAAAATCAATTTCAACAATTGGCTAAGTTTCTGGTGTCATTCAAAGGGGATCCAGTGTCTGTCCACCTGGGATGACATGCTCAACAAGCCACGCTGCTTCGCTAAAGACGGCTTGCACCTGTCACCCTTAGGCTTTTGAACACTGGCCAAGGCTCTTGCCACCCCCATAGTGCCTTTTTTAGGCAAGGCTCAAAAGACAAACCCACTGCCGTAAATAGCACAAGTAACAAAAAAAACTGAGGGTAATGCTACTCAATGCCAGAAGTCTAAATCTCAAAATGCATGCACTTGATGCACTCCTCAGTATGGAGAAAATAGATATATGTGCAGTAACAGAAACCTGGTTTAAGGCTCTAGGGAGCACCACAGCACTACCAGGCTACAACTCATACCATACATTTCAGCCACAGAACCCAAAAAGAAATACAAAAGGCTGGGGCATATCCAAATTCATCAAGGATACCAAACACCTCCAGGTTAGTGGCACAGCACGATGTTTCAGAGATCATCCACGTGCAACTAACAGGCAAAACTGCAATTCAAATTGTAGCTTGCTACAGATCACCCACCATGTCCCAGGACCCCCATTCTGTATTTCTGGAAACAAAGGTCCTACCAAACACCCTAATATTGGATGATTTCAATTACCCAAACATTAACTGGGAGAACTACTCGAGTATACTAACTCCCTTGCCCAACATTTCCTAGAATTTATAAACTTAAATGCCCTGGATCAACTGGTCAACACTCTCACCAAAGGTGACAACATATTGGACCTGGTCATCACTAACATGTGCGACCAGTGTTCCACACCGGAGGTCAACCCCTTGCTGGTTAGATCTAACCATAAACAAATCACTCTGGATATCCACATTCACCCCCACCCCCGGTCAAGGAAACCACTGTGAAAAACTTTTCAAAAGCAATCTTCACGTTACTTAAGACCGAGGTGGAAAGTTTCAAAGCCCCCATGCTACAGGATTACTCTGTCCAAGCTGCAAAATCCTTTACTAATGCACTCTACGGGAACCTGCAAGAATGCATGGATTGTGCTATCCCAAGAAAAACCAAGACTCACTCCTCCAAGAAAAGGAAACCAGTCTGGTGGACCCCTGCCATAAACAAGCTATTCAATAGGAGGAGGAAACTAGTATAGAAGAGAGTAAAATCCCATGAAGGGAAGACATCCCTGATCAGTATCAGCAAGAAACTACGATCCCTCATAAAATCATCCAAGGCTAGCTTCGAAAGAAAAATTGCCAAGGACTCCAAAGATGACCACAAGGCATTCTTTAGCTAGGTCAAGAATCTAAGTGGCTATGCTCAGATCTGCTCGAAGTTAGTGCATAATGGCACAAAATACATTGAACCGAACGATATCGCCAACATCCTGGCAGACAGGTTCCGTGCAAACTTCACCCCCCCCTCAACCCCAAAAGGGCCCATAACCATACCAGAAGAATGTAGAGCCCCTGAAATCAGACACTCAGGTTAAAACAGCCCTCTCAAAGCCAAAAACACAGCAACAATGGGACCGGATGGTGTCCCAGGCTGCATCCTACACAAGCTCAAAGACTAACTAACCCCTCACCTAAATACACTGTTCAAACTCAGCCTCTCCACAGGCTACGTACCCATAGATGGCGCACAGCAACTGTTATTCCACTCCACAAAGGTGGAGCCACAACAGACTCAGGGAACTATCGCCCTATAAGCCTGTCTAGCTTGGTCTGCAAGGCTATGGAGCGCATCATTATGGAACTCATTAACAGAGACATTGGGAACCTCCAAACACTGGACCCTAACCAGTTCGACTTTAAGGGCAGATCATGCCTCCTAAACCTGGTGGGACTTCTTTGAGACAGTTATCAAGGCTATAGACAAGGGAAAGGAGGTACACACAGCCTACTTAGACCTTGCAAAGGCCTTCGACACCATTCCCCATTCTGGTATTATAGACAAGCTCACCAGCCTGAACATAAACCCTTACGTCACAAGATGGGTTGCCAACTGGCTCATGGACAGAACCCACATGGTGAGAGTTGCAGGAGCTAGGTCCGACTCTAAACTGGTTACAAGTGGCGTTCCCCAGGGCTCATTCCTAGGATCCCTCCTGTTCGGCATATACTTCTCAGAGGTACAGGCAAGCACAGGAGGACTACGGCTGACCAAGTTCGCAGACGATTGCAAACTAGGGTCTATAATTGACTCTCCGGCTGACACAGACATCCTCCAGAAGGGTCTCACTGAGACAGATACCTGGTGTCAAAATCATGGTCCCAAGCTAATTGCCAAAAAGTGCATAGTCATCCCCCTTGGAAAAAACAAAGTACCCACAAACTACCACATAGGTGGTAGTCCCCTAAATACAGAAGACGTAATAAGGGATCTGGTGACCAAAGTAGATAGTAATCTCTCCTTTGATAATCACATTGCCAAAGTGGTTAGAAAATCCTTCTATGTGGCCCACCTAATCACAAAAGGGTTCGCATCCAGATCAAGAGAGGTCACTGTGCCCCTCTACTCATCACTCATCAGACCCATCATAGAATACAACGCCCCATTTGGGATGTACCTTACAAGACATCTGCAACAGCTGGAAAGACCACAGAAGTACCTCACCAAGAGGATCACTGGCCTCAAACAGATGCCCTATGCAGCTCGAATGAAGAAACTCCAGCAGTACTCGGTTGCATACCACCTACTCAGAGGTGATCTCTGCCTGACATACAAGGCCATGTCCAACCCAGAACTGATGGACATGCTCCACCTAAAGAAAACCATATCCCCTCGAGCCACACGCTCTAGGGATCCTAAACCTCACCACAACAATAAATAGGATGTGCTGGAGGGATAAGATTCCTTTCCCAGAGACTTCCCATGCTTTGGAACAAGATTCCAATCTACATCAGGCAGAGCTCCTCGCTAACACTCAAGAGAAACCTTGACGAGAGGATGGGAAGCCAAGTTTACCCCGGGGATCACTTCAGTGGCTCTGCTGGACAGAGGCACAGGGAAATAATCTAAGGGGGCGGCAAAAGCCAACACATTCTGGCTAGGCTTATAAATGTCTTTGGGCAAATAGCCTAGTACCTACCTATGAACCTATGCAAATAAACCCAATGTTTCTTGACTACCATCCTAATTATGTCCTTGAATTTCGGAGTCCTTTATTTTCTTTGCCAGTTGCTCTAACTATAATACAAACAAATGGGAGAGAGGACACCCTCTCCTGGTTCCTCTGTTCAAACAGAACTTATCAGAGAGGAAACCCCCCACTTAAATGTTTGCCTCCAATCCCTCATATATCCTCCTAATCAACCTTATAATTTTAAAAGGGAATGCAAATGCTTTCATTGCCCTACTCATAAAATCCCAGCTTACACTGTCAAATGCTTTCTGTGCATCAAGACCCACCAACAGTGGTATTTTCTTACATTCTGCTTCACTCTGGATCATTACTGTTCTATTAATGTTGTTGAATGTTTGTCGCCCCTTCACAAAACCACACTGATCCATATCTATAAGTCACCGTTGCCATTCTTTTAGCCATTATAGACAAACACTTTATAATCATGGTTTAGAATCAAAATGAGCCTATATGAAGCTGGATCTAATGAGTCTCTACCATATTTCGGTATTACAGCCACCAGTACTTTCTTCCAAGATACTGGTGGTGCTTCTCCTTTTAAAATACTGTTAAACAAAACCTTCCAGATCTTTACCACTCCCCCCCTCCCCCATAGCTTCCAAACTTCCACAGGAATACCATCTATTCCTGTGGGCTTTCCTGTATATCACCATTTTATAGTAGTTGTAGTATTTGTAGTTTTTCCTGATTTCCACATTTCTTTGCTTTATACAGATTTTCATAAAATTTCCGAAATATTTCTAATACCTCTACAGGATCCCTGGTTATTTTTCTTGTTATAGAGTCCTTAAGCTTCTCAACAACCCTTTCTCATTTCTGTTGCCTGAGTCACTGTGCTAAAAGTTTTTTGATACAGTTGCTTAAAGGAGAACAACTCCCACAGACTCAAAAACATGTTTATTTCATCATGGTTTGGTGTTTCCTACATTTTAACACCACTCTGGGTTATTTACAGGTTTTTAAATATTTTTATACGCAATTTCTCAATCTGACCACATGGGGTCTGGCATATTGAAGTAATTCTGTTTGGTCTGTCTCTAGGTATCCCACAATGCAGTGCTTGACTGTAAACAAATTGCATCACGCAAGCTTCTTTCTTCCTAAAGGCTCCTGTCACTGCATTGATTTTACATGAATACACTGCTGTCTTTCAGTCAGTTTTAAGTAACATTTCATGCCGTTCAGAGACTTCAAACACAAACAGTGCAAATGCCACAGAAAAGACTTTCAAAGTGCTTTTTACTGCTGCTTCTTCTTAGAATGGCTAAACTGCAGTCTTTTGTGAAGCCTGAATTGTACTAGCTTGACTCATCTCCCACCCCCTTTCACTCCTTACTTCCCGAGTTATCAAAGTGCTAAGGGTAATTTGAGCTTTTATCTACTGTGACTAACCGCTCAAAGCAGGAGGCTTGACATGTACTGTTTCCTTGCTCTAGCCTTTACCTTCTGTATGGGCAGGGGAAGGATCGGGGAGCTGACACATCACAGCATGGATGGATTTTAGGACAGTAGTGGTGATGTCAGTTTCCGTAGGGAAATGGCCAGAAAACTACTTGTACTCAGTGGCCTTGATGACATCAGTGAATTGGAGACTGCAGTAAGGGCGAGACAAAAGGTTTTTGAAAGTGAAACCATCACAGTACAGTAAGGTACTGTTCTAGTGGAGAGAAACAGTCAATTTACAATATTTTAAATGCTGTATTTTTGTTTATTCATAGCAGGGACAGTAAAGAGACAGAGAAAAAGACAGAGAAGTTGAGCATTTAATAATAGAATCCCATTGTTGTCCTTTAACAGCAACCTTTTCAAACTCATGAACATTATCGTGGTAGTCCCTTATTGTCTCTTCAGGACTCTGCAATTGCATCTCCTCTTGTTCTGAGTCCCACTATTCTGCAATACTTTAATCTTTGTCAGTCCCTCTAAATAATTCTTATTACTTCTTTACAGTCTCTCTCTCTCTTTTTTTTTTTTTATTTCCACCCTATTTTTAAACTCCACTTCAGTTTTGTCCCACTCCCTATCTATATTTTTAGAAGACATTGCTATCTTCTCTAACAACTCTGGAATAATTTCCACTACCTATTCCTTAAATTTACCTCTTTTTAACAAATAGGTGGGGAAAACGGCAGTGTCTCACTTTGATTTCATTACCATGCATTTTTATTTCAGGTATTATTAGCGTGTGATCTGAAACAGTTATTGGATGCATACCATGCATTTTTCCTTCAGGTATTATTAGCGTGCGATCTGAAACAGTTATTGGATGCATATCAAAACTTTCAATTAAATGCAGATGCTCCTGTGAAATGTAACTGTTGTCTAATCTAGCTCAGTTTTTATACCTTGTGGAATAATACGGAAATTCTCTACAAACTCTCACTACTGAATTCACATCTTCCATACCCACCCTACAGTCATCTTGTCTCCATGAAAACACAAGTACCAAGTGTACAGCTCTGCAAGCCTCTCAATTTACAATGAACATTTATTTGCCAAAGGAAAACTTTTCATTCAGGGTCCTCTCACTTACTTGCTAATACTTATTAGATTGTGCCAAAGGCCTTCTTTCAATCCTTCACCTATGCAACAGTAAGACAGAACATATCAACTTTACATACAACATAATCTGTGCACATTTACATCCCATCCCCCATCTCAACAACCAAAGATTACTGCATTGTAACTTAGACATGCTTTTGTCTAGCCTTTTTTCTCTTTCTACATTGTAATGCCAACGTTTCTTAAAACTATAAACGAAGTAAAAATATAATTTTATTTTAGTACTTGTGGTTACTTTTCTTTTTTCCTCCTTCTCCCTCAGTGTCTTTCCAAGAATTTATGACATGAAGTGGGCATATGTGTTTCAGTCCCCTACAACTTTAGCAAAGTCAACAAAAGTCCAGTCTTTCCAACTTTTTCTTGTAAAGCCATATTTCATAAACGCAACTGACAATTTACAGTCTCACATTTACTCATTAATTTCAATGGTGCAGGTCTTCTTCCTGTTTATCTCCATCTCCCAACCCAATACTCTGGTTCAAGTCCAAAGTACTCCCAATTCTAGTCAGCTTCTGTGCATTTTTCTCTCCAGCATTTTCCATTGGAACACTAGAAAAGATTTCAATGGCAAAGTTTCTCCACAAGCTTTATCAGAAGAATGAGAAGTAGAGTCCCTTTCTATTTGATGGATAAACTTTTACACTGCCTCCTTTGTCTGTTCTGTACCAAACAATGACGTTGATCCTCCAAGGAAAAAATATTCTAAAGACAGCTGTGAACAGCAGCTTAAATCTTACATCAGCCTCTCAACATTCCCTGATTGCTGGGATAAATATGCTTTTTTTATGCCTGGTGTACAGTGAATAATCATTTTCCACAAACACTCTGTCTCCAATTTTTAATACTTTGCCCTTTTGTCACAGCTGTGTCAGGATTCTTTCTTTCTGCTGTTATGATTGCATCTTTACTAATACAGGTCTTGCCTGCTTTTTCGTGGCCAGGTTGGAGCATACACATGATGCTCCCTTTCAACTAACAAAACTTGCTATGGAATACCAGTTAGGTTGCTTAATTGCACCTTCTAAAATTAACAGTCTGTTCCTTCCAGTTTCTCTGGTACAGCAGAAAATCTAAGGTTTTCTCTGTGAGCGCTGTCTTCTAACTTCACTCTTTGTTAAACATCTCTTTCTGAGCAGCCTCATACTCAGCAGGCTTTTTTCTTTTCAACCCTTGATTTCTTGCAGTTTTATCAGTCCATCTAATAGATAGTTACAGCTTCTTATATTTGTTTCCAGCCTTGAGTAATGAGTTGCTATAGTACTTCAATGTTTCATTTATTTTAATCACCTTGGAGTACATTTTATTTATTTTCCCTCCAAAATATTGGAATCTGTCTTTTGTACCAAAGATGAAGCTTGTACCGCTTTTTGCTAAATAGCTGTGCGATTCTTCCAAGCCAGTGTTTTGACTTCATCTTTTCTGGCTGATTTTTTTTTTCAGGTTCTCTAAACTTCTTTGCTAGCATCCAGGCAATGTACTTACTAGCCAATAATTAAATTTTACCTCAAATGACAATTTTACTGGCTCCCTTTTCTCAGTTTCTGTTTTCAGACTGTAGTGTGCACCTATCTTGTAAGTCTTTCTTGTGGACTTGTTAATACAATACTGGATAAAGTATTTGTTCTGCAATGGATACTTCTGTATTCAAAACCATCATTGTGGTTTCCAAGATGAAAGTTCGAGAAACTGCTCTTGGGGGAAAAATGGGTATCTTACTGTCCACATACTCCTTGTTGGTCTAGTGGCAGCTTCAACCACATGGAATTTTGGGGGATCCTGGGTTCAAACACTAGACAAGAGTTAGTTTTTTTTCCTTTCTTGTCGAGTTATTTTTACAAGTAACTGAATATATTAACTTTTCCGCAATGAAACATGTTAGAACCAACATTCACACTGCATAAACCAAGGGGTTGGGAGGGTGGCCTAATGGTTAAGGTGTTTGCCTTGCAAGCACAAGGTGCAGGGTTTGAATCTCACAAGGGATAATTGGCTAAGCTTAAAATGGCTCACAAGGGCAGGTAGCTTAGTATGAACCTATGAACCTATGAACCTAAAAAAAAACTAGGCACATGGTGTCAGCAGCATGGTGTGCATATCTGTAGGAAAATGAAAGAAATGCTATAAAACAGTTGCTAGCAAAGACGGTCATTTAAAGTAACATCAGTCAATTCTTGCCTTCCAGGCAGATTCTCTGGCTTCCAGACTATGGCAGCAAAACTGTACTTACAACAGCATAACCAGTCTTCCTTATCTCTGTATGAAAGGATAGCGCATCAATTGTAACAAGCCTGATTTTACAACAATCTCTGAAATACACAGATACACTCCCAGTACAAATGAAGGGCACCATTTTTAGTTCTGACAAAAAATCTGGCTATTACCCCGAATAAATGAAACTGAAATCATATCAGTACTAACTTCCAAGTAGGTAGAGTTGGGACATACTTGTCCACTTACAAAGTCTGCTTCATGGAGTGCTGACATTTTCCTGCTGCATACATAAGTGATCAATTAAGCTATATCACCCCTTTGTTAAAAATGTTTACTGCGGTTATATAAATGGTGACAAGATGTCTGTTCTCCTGATACTTTACTCATTACTGGTGCATAACTGAAGTAGTACAACAAAGAGAGAGGTGTAATGGAATTTATAACTGGTAGACGTTATTTAAATACAGGTAACGTGCATTTACCACATGTTCATGATTAAAATTTGAGAAACAGCTTTAACACAGCTTTAACAGTTAATCTATTAATGATCTTTCTGCTTACCTTTAGAGAATTACTGAAGTTCTCTTGTCTTTCTTCTGTGTTGTAACAATTTGGATACTGCTCCTGCCCTCTGTCTGCATTATTGCTATTTGGACTGTTATTGCTTTCTCTTCCATATACATCACTAAAAAAATTAGTTTCCTGTTCTTCCCTGTCTATATCACTGTCATAAAGATTCTCCTCTTCCATCTCCAAAGGGCATGTATCACTGTCACTGGAATTCTCATTAATTTCTGTTCTATCCTTTTCATTGCTAAATGGATTCTCCTCCTCCTTTATGTCATCAGTGCTGCTACTTTGAGCCTCTGTTTCTTTATCCCTTCTGTCCATATCCATATCACTGTCAATGTGCACCTCTTCTTCTGTCTCCTTTCTGTCCATATCACTGCTAATCTGATCTTCCCCTTCCTTAGTTCTGTTCATATCACTGCCAACGCAATACTCCTCTTCCTTTGTGTCCATATCATGTCTTTCACTGCCAACGCAATACTCCTCTTCCTCTTCCTTTGTGTCCATATCACGTCTTATGTAATTCTCTTGATTCTTTTCTTCCCTCTCCCTTTGGTCTGTATAATAGCAAATGGAATGCTCTTCCTCCTCTTCTCTTCGGACATTATCTTTAGAACAGAGACTCAAATCTTCACTATCCCTTCTGTCTACACCACTGCTACTGGGCTTTTCTTCTGCTTTCTCACTTCTGCCAGCATCACAGCTCCTGGCATTTTCTTCCACTCTTTCCCTTTTGCCTGCATCACTGCTACTGGAATTTTCTACTACTTTTGCCCTTTTGTCTGCATCAGTACTACTGGAATTTTCTTCTACTTTCACTCTTTTATCTGCATCACTGCTAACTGGACGCTTTGTTTTTTCCTTTCGGTCTCTATCACCACTACTACGGCTCTCCTTCTCTCTTCGGTCTCTGTCACTGCTGGTCTTCTTTGAAGATGAACGTTCTCTTTCGTATTTCCCTGTGCTCTGTTCTGTCTCCTCCTTCTTTTCCTTCTTATTCCTGCTTACAAGAGTACAGCAGAATTAATTTTGCAACATGCATGTATGTGGATATCATACACAGAAAAATAATCTTGTAAAATAAACTAAGAAAAAATAAGTGTCATTTGTTGTGAAAGGCTGGGATAAAAATGGGAATATTTTCTGACTACAAATAATCTATGCATCACCCTAACACTGCTGTTATTTAGTTCATACAGACAACCTGAGGAAAAATCTCAGTACAACAACAGAGTTTTCAGTATTTCATGGAAACAATTACAAATCTCCCAATTCAGGTTTGCCTCCTGAACATTAATTCCTGAAATAATGCATTAGCAGAAGACCACACTACACAGAAATATAACACATGCATTGTTACATCAGCTGATCTGCCTGTTGGTATGAATATCCAAATCTTATTCTTCCAGTTCAACAAGTTGTCTGAAGATGTACATGCACACGTGTGTGTGTGTGGTGTGCACCGTAGCATAACATAATATCATGTGTAATACTATAACTGTGCTTAGGGAGTACATCCGTGCAAATCAAGATACATACAATGAACAAGGATATTTAAATATAAACTTACCCAACTCACAAGAACTTCCAACAGTAGCCACTGGACTGAGAAGCAGGTCAGATAAAAGGAGATGTAAGAAAGGGTATTTGGATCCAATGAGGAGAAACTTACCGTAACTGCAGATGTTCAAGCAAATCACTGCTGCAGTACTCCTTACTACTAGGACTTTGCCACTAGGGGGTCCTGCATATTCTGTCTAACTTCTGGAGCTCAGGATCCTTACCTCTTGGCACAGTGTATGCCTAAGCCTCCAGAAAGTACAGCTGTGTACACTTACCATAAATGTAGATGGAGTGTTTTCACTGTTGCAGTCATCACATTTGGGTTATCCCTGCCAGGGTAGCTCTCGCCGGCCTGAATACCAGAGACTTAGTATTTCTGGGTCAGTTGCTGTTGCTTGAGGACTGACGTCATGTCGTCAGTTGTATAAAGGAAGGCAGCTGACACCATTGCATCAGTTTTTCTTGCCCTAACCTGTCAGGAGCCCAGGCTCTGGAGATAGAACCCAATCAGTGGAAAATAAATACCAATATGTCCCTTGTAAGGAAAGGAGAACAATGAGGAAGAAAGGTAACAAAAAGAGAAAGGGGGATGGAGGGAGGGAAACCAGGACTGCAACAGTAAAGACACTCGAACATCTACATTTATGGTAAGTGTACAGAATTGTACTATGTTCTTCGTGTTTCACTGCTGCAGTCTTGACATTTGGGTAGATTCCCCAAAGCTGAGGAAATGGGTGGAAGCAGTCAAGGGAACTAGGGGCTGGCTAGCATACCCTGCCCTGGGTTTGGAGAAGAGAGGCAGGTGGTAATGCTTGGTAAAAGTGTGAACAGATGTCCAGGTGGCAGCCTCCAGGATGTCCCTGGTGGGGACTCCTCTGAGGAAAGCTGCAGAGGTGGAGGCTGCTCTGGTGGTGTGTCCTGACCCCCTTGGGGGGAGGATTGCCATGCTGTTTGTAGCAGAATTGGATGCAGTGTGCTATCCATTTGGAAATGGTTTGTTTGGAGATGTCTTTGCCCTCTGCCCCTGAAGTAAAGCTAACCAGCAATTGATCAGACTTTCTGAAGGGTTTAGTCCTGACCAGATAGTATCTGAGCTGTCTGTGCACATCTAGAGTGTACAGAATCCTTTCCCCCTTGTTTTGAGGGTTAGGAAAGAAGGTGGGCAAATGGATGGATTGGTTGAGAGCCACACTGGACACCACCTTGGGCATGAAGGATGGATTAGTTCTGAGGGATACCCTGTCTGCATGGAAGATGATGAAGGCTTCCACAACCATGAGGGCTTGCAGCTCAGACACTGGCTGAAGTGATGGCCAGGAGGAAGGCTGTCTTCCAGGATAGAACTTTAGCTCTGCAGAAGAAGCTGGTTCAAAAGGAGGCAGGGTGAGCTTTTCCAAGACAAAGTTAAGGTCCCAATCTGGTGTTTGTGCCCTTCTGGGGCACCTCAAGTTGCTAGCCCCTCTGATGAACTGTTTAATCAGAGGGTGTGAAAAACAGGCTGCTCAGTGGGAAAATGAGCAGAAATAGCAAAGGCATGAATTTTTATAGAGGAGAGACAGACCACTGTTAGCACTGTTTGTAGGTCAGCTAAGTAATCCAGGATGAGAGGGATGGATGGCTGTGCCATACTGGCCCCCTTAGCCTGGATCCAGGTGCAGAACCTTTTCCATTTATCTGCATAAGACTTTTTGGTGCTACGGCATCTGGCCTCTCAGACAACATCCAGAACCTGTTTACTGAGGATGGCAGATTGGTCAGGGTATAAGCCAAGCTGCCAAACTGAGTGTCTGCAATTAGGGGTGCATAAATTCCCCTTCCATTTGGGTTAAGTTTGGAATCTGAGGAAGATTCCATGGAGGCAGCGGGGACAGGCTGCGCAGCAAGGGGTACCAGTATTGTCTGGGCCAGTCTGAAGCTATGAGAATGGTCCTTGGTTTTTCCTCCCTTATTTTGAGTAGTACCTCTGGGAATGAGAGGTAGCGGAGAAAAGGCATAGACCGAGAAGTTTACCCAGGGGAAGGACAGGGCATCCACTTTCCATGCCATGCAGTGATGGTCCCTGGTGCAGAATTTGCTGAGCTGACGGTTGGTGTGGGAGGCAAAGAGGTCGACCTCCAGGTTCCCCATTTTCTGAGTTGTTAGTAAGAAGGTGTTTCTGTTGAGCCGCCACTCGTGGGGGTCCAAAAGGTTTCTGCTTAATTGGTCTGCCAGGGAGTTGAGAGAGCCTGACAGGTATTGTGCCAACAGGTGTAGTTGCATGGAAGAGGCTGTAAACCAAAGGGTCATGGCCAGCCTGCACAGTGGGTAGGAATGAGTCCCTTCCTGCTTGATGTGCCACATCACAGTGGTGTTTGTTTTGATCAGGAGAACCCCTAGAGAGAGAAGGGGTTTGGAAAGCTATCAAGGCCTGCTGCACAGACATCTCTCTTTGACTGATATGCAGGGGGAGTTGTTGGGGGTTGCATTGGCCCTGTATGCACCTGCCGTCTAGGTGTGCACCCCAAGCGTAGTCTGATGCATCTGTGGTGAGGGTCTGGGTGGCGGGGTATTGGGAGAAGGGCAGTCCCTTGTTATGGGAGCAGGCTGTTGCCCAAAGAAATTCCTTCCTCAAGCAAGGAATAACAGGTAGAAGAGTTTCCAGATCTTGAGAGTGCTACACCAAAGGCTCTTTAGGTACCACTGAAGTTTCCTCATATGCAGTCTGGCATATGGAATGAGTAGTATGCAAGATGCCATGAACCCCAGGGCTTGCAAGGCTTTCCTTGCAGAAAGCTGGGGCCTGGTGGCCAGTTGAGAGAAGTAAATAGGAAAATATGTCTGTCTGGTGTTAGGCATGCCATCTGGGTTGCTGTGTCCAGACTTGCTCCCAGGAAGATTATCCTTTTGGTGGGTACCTGTTGGATTTCTTTTTGTTGATTGTGCACCCTAGGGAGATTAGTAGGTCCTTTACAAAGGCCAGGTCTTTGAGCAGCTTTTCCTGGCTGTCTGCCTGAATAAGGCAGTCGTCTAAGTAGGGGTAAATTTGAATATTTCTTTGTCTGCAAAAGGCAATGGACAGAGCCAGGCATTTTGTGAAAACTTTGCTAGCAGTAGATAAGTCAAAGGGAAGTGCAGAGAACTGAAAGTGTTGAGATCCTGCCCTGAAGCAGAGATATTTTCTGCAGGAGACTCTGACAGGAATGTGGAGGTAGGCCTCTTTTAGGTCCAGGGTGGCTAGCCAAGCGTCCTTGGAAAGCATGGGTAGCAGCAGCTGGAGGGTGAGCATTTTGAATTTTGGGATCACCAGGAAGGTGTTTAGAATGGATAGATTGAGGATGGGGTGCTAGGTGCCCTCTTTTCTGGGCACCAGAAAAAGTCTGGAGTAGAAGCCTTGCCCTACATCTGCTCTGCGGGAAATAGAAGTTATGTCCTTACCATAACGTTCCATGTGGAGTGTTCATCTCGCCTTTGTTCTTACACATGGGTTCGGAGCCGATCCTCGGCTCCGTGCCGGCCTCTTGCAAGCTCTGCATCGAGAAGAAGCTCGAGACAATCTAATACCCACAATCCCCCTCTGCCTTTACCTCAGATCTAGTTTGCAAGCAAACCAATCTACAGAATAGCACAATCATGCTTACATCACATATGTATAGAAAGAATCTACACATAACTATATATATATAAGCCAGACAGACATATATAAATATATATATATGCCAACTATGTACACAATATTGTAACAGTAGCAGAATGCTCCTGGCCAGGCATCAAAGAACGTTCTTCCTAAGGGTGGGAGGGTGGGACTGTAAGAACAAAGGCGAGATGAACACTCCACATGGAACGTTATGGTAAGGACATAACTTCTATATGTGATAGTGTTCAACCTCGCCGTTTGTTCTTACACATGGGTAGCGTCCCTAGCTCCTTGTTCCTGAGGAACTCACGGGAGGACGTTCTTGAGCACAGTGGAACCAAAGGTTGCCCTGTCCCTAGAAACCTTGTCTACCTTATAATGAGAAATGAATGTATGAGGTTTAGACCAAGTAGCAGCTGCACAAATAGCGTCCAGTGGTAGGCGGGCTGCATGAGCCAAAGATGTAGACACTGACCTTGTGGAATGTCCTTTGGGTTTGTGTAACAGGGTTTGATTTGAAGAATCGTAGACATAGATTATACAATCCGTTAACCATTTAGAAAGAGTTCTTTGGTAACTGCAAGTCCTTTCCTGCTATCAGCAAAAGCCACAAAGAGTTGATCTGTTTTTCTGTGATCTTTTGTTCTATCCAAATAAAATCTTAGCTGTCTGTGAACATCTAATTTGTGTAACATATACTCCATTTTGTTGGAGTGGTTTTTGAAGAAAGTGGGTAATTCAATGGACTGATTAATATTGTTAATAGAACACACTTTAGGGAGGAAGGATGAATTGGTTCGAAGAGAAACTCTGTCATAGTGAAAAATCAAATACGGGTGCTTGATGGAGAGAGCCTGAAGTTCAGATACTCGCCTAGCGGAAGTAATGGCTACCAGAAAGAGAGTTTTCCAGGATAAAAATTTTAATGGGCAAGAAGAGGCAGGTTCAAAAGGGGGCAACATTAATTTAGATAGCAACAAGTTTAGACTCCAAGGTGACGTAGGAGATCTGACCGGTGGTCTAATATGAAAAACTCCTTTTAAAAAGGCTTTACAAAGTCTGTGAGCCATAACAGGAGCTCCACATTCTTCCACATGGAAATTGAGATGGCAGCCAATTGAACTCTTAGTGTAGCAGGAGAAGCACCCTGATGGAATAAGTCTGTTAAGAACTCTAAGATCTTATTCAAAGGAGCTATAAAAGGATCCACATGGTGTGTATTCGCCCAGAATACAAATCGCTTCCATTTGCTAGCATATGTCTTAGTAGTAGAAGCTTTATGCGAAGCCACCAAAATATCCTGGACTGCTGGTGACAAAAGATCAGACCTGGCTAAGTTGACTATTGGAGCAGCCAAGCTGCTAGATGGAGGGACAGAAGCGCGGGATGGGGAACCCCTGACGAGTGAGTCAATAGGTCTGGCTCTGGGTCCAGAATCCAGGGTCCCCGAATGCAGTGTATCTTCAGGAAGGGAAACCAAATTTGACGAGGCCAGAATGGGGCAATGAGGATTATCGTCCTGTGTAGGTTCTTGGCTTTCTGGAGAAACTTTGATATCAGAGGAAATGGGGGAAATGCGTACAGGAGTCCCGGGGCCAATCAGAAACCAGTGCCCTGGGGACTTCCCTGGAGGGGGTAATAGGGCAAAGTATCTCCTGCATTTGGCGTTCATTGGAGACGCAAACAGATCGCAGGAAGGCTGGCCCCACGTGCGAAAAATCCTTTTCGCCACTGATTGTTTTAGGGACCACTCGTGCGGTAACAGAATTGCTCTGCTCAGCCTGTCGGCTATGACGTTGGATGACCCCGGGATGTGCGTTGCTATTAGAAAGCGACCCGTGGACTCCGCCCACTGCCAAATTCTCATGGCCTCTCTGCATAGCTGATAGGACTTGGTTCCCCCTTGCTTGTTTATGTACCAGACTACCGACATGTTGTCCGTCTGAACTGCAATAGTCCCTAGAGGAAGAAGGGAAGCAAAGTGTTGCAACGCTAGAAACACTGCCCTCAACTCTAGAACATTAATGTGCAGATTGCACTCCAAATTGGTCCATTCGCCTTGGACTGTCTGTCCCTGAAAGATGCCCCCCCACCCTATCAGGGAAGCGTCCGTGATCACTGTAACTGTGGGCGTGGGTAGCACAAACGGTCTCCCTTGGGAAAGGTTGCACGTTTGAAGCCACCAGTTTAGATCTGCTTTGCATGTCTTTGTTATAAGAATCTCGTGTGTTAGAGGTAGTTGTTGAAACGACCATTGTGCAAACAGCAGCCATTGTAGGACTCTCATGTGCAGCCTTCCCAGGAATTGCAATCACGGAGGCTGACATGAGGCCCAACACCTTTAGCACTAGTTTTGCAGGAGATTTCCTTGACAAGAGTAGAAGACGAATATGAGTCTGAAGTGATAATATCCTTTCTGGGGGAAGCCTCAGAATCAACTGACGGTGTCTAACTCTGCTCCTATCAACAAGATGTTTTGTGATGGCTGAAGTAAGGATTTTCCGAAGTTTACGGAAATCCCTAGGTGAACACACAGTTGAAGAACAAAGTCTCTGGCCTGTAGTAGTTGACGCCGGGTGGTGGCAGAAAGGAGCCAGTCGTCCAGATACGGAAACACCTGGAATCCCTGGCGTCTCAAGTGAGACGCTACCACTGCCATACATTTGGTGAAGACCCTGGGGGCTGAGGTCAGACCAAAGGGCAGGGCTCGAAATTGATAGTGACTGGCCCCCAGCCGGAAGCGCAGATGATCTCTGGATGCCCTGGCCATCTTGATGTGGTAGTATGCATCCTCTAGATCTATTGAGCACATCCAGTCGTCCTTCTGTAAGAATGGAAGGATCGATTGAAGCGTGACCATTCGGAACTTTTCTTTCCTGACGAAGGCATTGAGATAGCTTAGGTCCAGAATGGGCCTCCAGTCCCCTGTTTTCTTTGGAACTAAAAAGAACCTTGAGTAAGTCCCGAATCCTTGCTGGTCCGCTGGGACTGGTTGGATGACTCTTTTTTCTAGCAGCTTTGAAATTTCTATAGCTGCTGGCTCTCGCAGATGGGGCGGTACATCTGGGAGTCTTTTCTTTGGGATGGGCTGAGATAGAAAGGGTATGTTGTAACCTCTGGTAACCACGCTTTTTACCCACTTGTCTGTAGTTATGTTTTGCCAGGCCTGAGGGTATAAAGCTAGACCCCGACTGCCTCCAGAGCAGGACAGTCGGGCCTCCTCTCAGGAGTGCTGGAAAGGTTTGCCAGGGAGGTTATCCCTGTCACCTTGGTTTTGGACCCCTCTGCCGCCAGGGCGTCTTCCACCTCTGCCCCCTCTGCCTCTAGAGGGGCATCACCCTGTGTGTTTGGGAAAGATCCTTGGTGTTTTCGAAACCACATTTTCCCACCACGTTGCCCTTTGGGGTACGGTCTGGAAGGTGGAAAACGGACTCGACAGCAGACAGAGTCTTTCCCTCTTGTTCACACCGGTAAGGGTCTCCTTTACTTTAGGGCCAAAAAGTGTGGCTCCATCAAATGGGCGTTAGTAAAGGAAGACTTTAAGGCTTCCGCAAACGAACATAAGCGCATCCAGGATTGCCTAAGAGCAATCGCTGAAGCCGCTGCCCTACTCGATCCTTCGCGAGGATATCAGCCTCATGGACGAGTTTACAATGGATGTAAGGGTGTTGAGATGCGCTGTAACTTTCTCTGAAACAGCAGCATCTGTAGTACCCTGGAGGGTATCTCCCAACTCTGACTAGATCCCTCTGTAAACGTGTAAAATGAGTCAAATAGTTCAGGAACGCATAGAAAAGCCGCTGAACTGAAAATGCGCTTCCGTATCTGTCCATGGTCCTAGAATCTTTGTTAGGCGGATGGACAGATGAGGAAGACTCCGACATCTCCTTTCGTGGCGCTGCCACCACCATGGCGTCTACTGGAACTCCTTTGGTGAGGTAAGCCTTGTCCTGTGGTGCCGTAATGTACTTATTTGGCTTCCTAGGGACTGGTTCCACTGTGTCAGGTGTCTCCCACGCCCTTGAGCAATCAACTCCATTAACTCATCAAGGGCGGAGTGACCCAGGAGGAGGAAGGGCGAGCACCAAATGCCTTCAGCAGAACTGACTCATCCTCAGAAGGGGGAAGGGACTGCCAGTCACCTCTCTGCTTCAGGATCTCCAATATGTCCGAAAAAGAGACATCTTCCGAAGGTGACTTAGGGGACCCCTCTGACTCATCTAAGTCAGTATCAGATGTCAAGGATTCCTGTGGAGAATCCAAGTGTCTCCTCTTACACAATCTCTTCTTAGGGACTTCTTCGTGGGGAGCATCCGAAGAAGCCTCGGAGGAAGAGGGGGCACCCTCCAGGGGTGGCTGAGACACTGGTGCCCGACGCTTGGATGTGGCCGTGGGTGCAGATGAAGACAAAGGCCCTTTATGGGGAGGAGAGGTTGCTTCCACTGATGTGGTTGTCTGGGTAGACAACACCTTCCTCATCAGGTCGAATGCTCCTGGGTCCCGCATCGAAGAGTCCTCCGGTTCCGAGGAAATGGGAAGAATCCCCGACACGGGCACCGAAGGCATAGACCCCGAGGACGGAGCCGAATCGATCCGCGCCGAGGCTCCGAGGGGGAGAGTCGGAACCGAAACGTCGGTTCGACTCTCGGCCCCAGAACCCAGGACAGACCGTCGGCTCCGAGACTCCGGTATCGGTTCCGACGGAGTCGAGGTGAGAGGAACAGACCGAGAAAAAGACGGTTCTGGACCCGAGGGCTCCACAATCAGTAGATCAGCCTCTTCCGGCTCCAAAGACTGAATCGGTCTCGGAGGAGGAATGGATGGAGATACAGGAAGGCCTTCAAGTTTCGACACCAACTGGGTGGAAACCGAAATAAGTTTGGAGAGGGCCGAATGCTCCAACAACTTCTGCACCACGCGATCCACATCGATATCCGAAAGTTTGGAGGAAGAACGGGTCGAAGGAACCGAAGACGGAGCTGACCTCAATAAGGTCGAAGGAGGGAGCTCCATCACCAGTTCCAAGACTCGAGGCTCAGGAACCGACACCAGTTGAACACTCGGCCCCGAAGTCTGTGGAACCGGTGATCTAACCTTTGTTGAAGAGCTCGGAGCCGATGACTTGGGCTCCGACGTCTTTGATTCCTTAGAGGACTTCGATGCCTGGTCAGAAGCATCCAAAGCCTCCTGGAAAGACGGTTTCAATAGACCTCTGTCCATT
Source organism: Protopterus annectens (assembly GCF_019279795.1). Lineage (NCBI taxonomy): Eukaryota > Metazoa > Chordata > Ceratodontiformes > Protopteridae > Protopterus > Protopterus annectens. The sequence continues at coordinate 1,963,805,072 of NC_056729.1, forward strand.
AGTTTCCTGCGCCTATCTGTCATGACCCTCCCACTAAAAGAGTGACAGATAGAGCAGTCCTCTTGCAAGTGGAGAGGGCCAAGGCAGTAGACGCAGGAACTATGGTTGTCAGTGACTGACATTTTCTGGCCACACTGACAACGCTTGAAACCTGACTTCACTTTCTCAGACATTATAGGAAAAGAAAGACAATTTAGTAATAAAGTCAAATCCGTTAAAGTTTGTCAAATCCGATAAAAATTGTCAAATCCGGTAATAAGTTTCCTCAACTAGGTAAATTTATGAAGGGTGTAGGCCCCGAAAAATATTTAACCGATAAAAAAAAGTTAACGGTACCAATAACTCAACGAGACCACAACACAATCATACAGATAATACTGAAAAACATCAAATAGAAATAGAATCCTAATAAAATATAACAAAATAAAGTTATATCTTAGCTTAGACTCTCGAGCTAGCTCCCAACGATGCGTATGCAGCAGCGGCAAACTAGATCTGAGGTAAAGGCAGAGGGGGATTGTGGGTATTAGATTGTCTCGAGCTTCTTCTCGATGCAGAGCTTGCAAGAGGCCGGCACGGAGCCGAGGATCGGCTCCGAACCCATGTGTAAGAACAAACGGCGAGATTGAACACTATCACATTGCACTCTACTGCCCCCAAGGAGGGCAGGGAATGGATTTGCTTTTGAGCCTCTGCCCACTGATTTGGTGGTAGATCTGGGAACCCTTTTGGGGTTGGAAGGGTGTGTAAAGAGAATTTGTACCCCTGACACACAATGTTCAAAACCCATTGGTCCTTGGTAATGGTGGCCCAGGTGCTTGAATGAAAGGAGAGTTTTCCTCCTAGGGACATGTGAAGGTGGGCAGAGGCGAGGTTGGGAGGGGGCGAGTCATTGTGAGTTCTTACCATAAGGGGGTGGCTTAGAACTCCCTGGTTTTGAAGTGGATGTAGTCCACTGCTTAGATCTCTGCAACCCCTGGGACTGCTATCTGGGGGGAGGGGGTCCTGTTTCCACACGGCCTAGGCTGGCCCTGTTTACACGGAGCAGGAGAGGAGTGCTTGGAGGGAAAATGCCTGCTGAACCTAGGAGGTTGGACCTGTAAGAAATCTTCTAACAGTCTGCATAGAGTTTGCTTTTTCTTCCAACTTTTTTAAGACCTCTTCTGCTTTAGTACCAAATAAATTATCTTTGTGCAAGGGTACAGCCAACAATTTTGATTTGATAGTCTGGCAGGGGTTGTTCCTTAAGCCATGTATGTCTTTCTAATGACAGTTCCAGTGACTGCTGCCCTGCAAGAAGATTCTGGGGTGTCAAAACCACAGTGCAAGGTGTGTTTAGTTACTTGACCAGCAGAATGCATTAAGTTCTGTAAATCTTTAGATTCTGCCCATGCAGGAAAGGAGGAAATGTTTTGTTTAAGGAGTTCCAAGGTATGTTGCTGATATTTAAGCATATGGAGCTAACAGTTTAGTGCCCTGATAGCCAGTGCTCGGGAATCGCTGTCTGAGAGGTGGGATTCTTAGCTGAGGTTGCTTTAATCCCTTTTGGCTTTTGAGTAATGACCTCAGGGTCTGCTGTTGGATTTTTAAAAAGATATTTGTGTGAGTCAGGGACTCTGCAGTACCAGTCTGGTTTTCTGGGAGCAGGAGGGAGGGTGTCTGGAGTCAAGCTGGATTCAAGGAAGACATCATCCACCACATTTAGGACTGGGGGGGATGGCTAAGGGCCTGTGCTGTGGAAGGTCCAGGAACTCTCCAAGTCTTTTTCTAGACTGTGGATAGTCTTGACTCTCCCATTGGAAATGCTCCCTTAAGGTATGCAGGGTTTCCCCAAAGGAAAAACCTCTGGGGAACAGGCCGAAGGAATGGATTCCACTGCATCCAAATCCTCATGTGGAGAGGGGCTGCATATCTTCATAGTCAGATGCATCGGATTCATCTGACTCTTGGTTCAGACAAAACTACTGGAGACAGATCTCTCTTCCTTTTTGAGGGAGTGGCTTGGCTTCCCCTAATCAGCATAAAGTCTTCTGCCATTTTAAGCATTTGAGACTGAGGCAAGGGAGCAGGTACCCGAGAATGAGTAGTTGGTTTCGTGGGAGTGTTCGACCCCTGGGCCTAAGGAACTCTGTTTTCGAAAAAACGGTAGCTGTGAAAGAAGGCATCAGTTTATGTAGGGATTCGGTGTTGAGAAGGACTTCCTCGGAAGCCGGTGCCTGCACAGCAGCTCCAGACCCATTCAAGGTAGACGACCGCAGGATCCTTAGACGAAGAAGAATTCTGCGGCATACCGGACTCAGAAAGGGTCTTGGTAGCGGCCTGCGAATTAACTGAAGTGGACATCAGGGGCTGCAAAAGCGCCACACTGAGTTCTGAGGCATCGGAAGGTTTGGTCCTGTGCCGTCCGTGTCTGTCTTTATCTTTACTTTTTTCTGAACATCTGCTGTCAGATGGCTTACCGAACAATATCAGAATTCAAAGACTGTAAACGGAAATATCTGGCTACAATAAGGGCCCGACGAATAGTTCTGGCATTAAAAGCACAGAAGCGACAATGAGGGACATCATGGTCTGGGCCTAGACAAGTGACGCAGTAAGAGCGGAAGTCCCGGTGTGGTATTTGCTTTCGACAGGCGAGATAATTATTAACTTTTTTTGACATTGGTTAGTGCAAGAAAAAAGTATCCCTAACTTAGCTTTCGAAGACTTTAACTTCAATTCGGAAACGAAATTCTGGTAGCGGCCGACTGGCACTCATGCAAACTCTTCTGCCTCGGGCTCCACGGCAAGAAAGACTGATGTAATGGCATCAGCTGCCTTCCTTTATACCACTGACGACCTGACGTCAGTCCTCAAGCGACAGCAACCGACGCAGAAATACTAAGTCTCTGGTATTTAGGCCGGCCGAGGGCTACCCTGGCAGGGATAACCCAAATGTGAGGACTGCAACGGTGAAACACGAAGAACATCAGCTGTACACTGCAACAGGAAGTAGGTGTCTGCCTATACTGTCTCAGAGCATTTTTGTCCCAGAAACCATGGCTAAAACGCAGGACTATAAATACAGTCAAGAGATACAATACAAAGGTAGAGAACTGCATAAACTGGTACAGTAGGACTACTCAGGAAGGAAAGAAGGGTGGGAAGAAAATAAAGAACTATCCAGCCTCTACTCAGAGCTGAGCAGACCCAAGGCCTTACAAGATGGAGGTGGACAAGAAGATTTGGTCATCTCACCTCAATCCAAGATGCATATAAAACAAAGGGAACAGCAGAGGGGATGGCGGGAGAGAGAAAGCACTGCAGCAGTGATGTATTTGAACATTCATTATTATGATAAGCTCATACACAACTTTACATGATGCTTTGTTTAACACACTGTTGTAACGTACTTACTATAAGAATGACTCCCAGAGCTCCAGTAAAGTAGGGTGGTGGACTGGATCATAGGAGGTTAACAGGCTATTGGCCTTGAGGCCCTATAAGCCTAGTGAAGAGCTTGGCCTATGTTTAGACAAAACAAACTGAAAATAAAGGTGAAGTGTAGGAAGCCTTGCAAGACAACTGTAGCAAAACCTGTCCAAGCCCTGGAGGCAATGTCTAACCTCTAATGTTTTGAGATGATCTGAGCCAATGTCCGTGTGGCTGCTGCTGTAAAGACTAAGTACTAACACTCTTTAGGAAAGTCAGAACAGTGGCAGTGTCCATGGTACTAGGAACCTTGATGGATGTAAAAAAAAAAAAAAAAAAAAAAAAACTGAATACAATGAGACAGCCATTTAAAGGCAATTTTTTTTTGGAAACGGGTTCATCCTTTTTCTTTCTGGTACGATAAATAATTAAAAGTTATGTACTCACCGTAACTACGCATCCATGTTGACCATTTTTAATTCTTCCTCAACAAATGGGTCTTAGATCCTACCCGGATGCTTTTCTGTAGGTTCTAGGATCAGAATCCCGAGCTCCTCCCTTTACCCATAATGCCACTGAATACTACATTCCTTCGGATCGGGTTTGCTGCTACTACACATCGTTCCAAATATAAAACAATCTGCAGAGAGATGAAAATGACAGAAGAGGGGCTCAAACAGGAACTGTGGTTACTAACAAACAAAAATCTGCCAGGTCACTCCCAAAGACATGGACGGGGGAGTGTGGGGAGGAAGTTGAGGAAGAATGAAAATGGACAATACAGATGCATAGTTATGATGAGTAGCTATGGTAATCTTGGGTGGCCCTCATGGAAGGATGCTGCGGAGAACTGCAGAACTGAATGCAGCCCTGTTTCTGGAGATATCATCCAACTTGGACTGAACAATAAAGGGATAAGCATTAGACCAAGTGGCAGCTGCACAAATATCAATAGAAGCTCTGGCCCACAAGGCAGCTGATGTAGCCAATGACTTAGTTGAGTGTGTTTTGGTTGTCTTACCAAGGTTAAACCTCTCAAATAATAAACATAAGAAATGCAGAACAGTTGTGTACAATCTTACCATAACCAAATGTCCTTATATTCTATGTTGCAGTATTCTATACATATGGGTTGTATTCCACCCACTGACCTGACATCCGGCCTGTATACAAAAGCTTAGAGCCATTCCCTGTACATGGAACGTCACATGAAGGCATACACGTCAGTCATAAAAGGGCCGTCCATACGTACAATCTTCAGAGCACGAAAGCCACATAAGGAAAGGAGTTCAAAAGGAGCCTAAGGAGATCATCCTAGAAAAGAGCAAGTTGTAGGGTGAAGGTAGGAGGGATGTAATGCTGCAACATAGAAGAGGACGACATCTCTGGTTATAAGATTTTACACAACTCTTCCATGTTCTTCTATTCAATGTTGCAGTATTCTTTACATATGGAAGAGTGCAAAAGCTGAAAGGGAACCCAGGGAGGAGGATATAGTAGGGGAAAACTAAGAGGAAGCATTTTTCCAGGAATCCACGCAGAATCTCCTGGCAAAACCTGACATGGATCTAGAAACAGTGTCCAATTTGCAATGTTTTGTAAAGGTATGAACAGATGACCAGGTGGTAGCTTCCAGGCTTTAAAGAAGGACCCTGAGGATGCCACTGATCTAGTGGAATGGGCCTCAACAGATACCAATAAAGACTTCCCATGGAATTCACAGCAAAACACAACTGCCTTAGAGATCCATGTGGAAATGGTTTGTTCGGATACAGGCACAACCCAGAGCCCTGGGATGAAAGGAAACCAAAAGGTAGTCAGACCTCCTAATGGACTTAGTTTTGTCAAAGTAAAAGCTGAGTTGTTAAATGTAGTACACCTTTAAGAAAAACACAACTTCTAACATAGAAGCTAAGGGGGAGTTAAAGGCAAACAGGCAGACAAAGCAGAACAATGGACTTTAACTGAACAGTAGGAAAGATCACTGTTGAGCAACTCAACACAAAGGTAAGAAAGTACTAAGGGAATGTCCGCACCAAAGGGATCCTCTTCCCTTTCTTGTCACCAAATGAAAATCTTCTCCATTTGGAAATGTAAGATTTTCTAGTTGTGGGTTCCCTGGCCTCCTGCAAAATCCTTAGCACGTCCTTAGAAAATAGGTGCCTGAAAGGGATCAAAAGTTGATCACCTACAAAGTCAGCTGTAGAGTTGACAAATGGTGAATCAATGATCCCTTGTCCTGAGTGAGCAGGTCCATTCAGTGAGGTAACGTAGTGATGACCCTTGGCTAACTGCAGAAGAGGAGGGAACCAGTGCTGTCTTGGCCAAAAGGGAGTGACTAGCAAGATTTTGGGTTTCCCCTGTAGAATTTTCAGCAGGACTTTCTGAATTAAGCGGAAGGAGGGATGCATAGAGAAACAACCCCTTCCATGAGAATGATAGTGTGTCCAACTTCCACACGAGTGTGAGGGACCCTTGCACAAAAGGGAGGAAGTTGTCTATTCATAAGGGAGGCAAAAAGGTCCAGTTCTGGACTACCCCACCAGTGAACTACATCCAGGAACACATCCCTTGTGAAGCATCCACTCGTGGGACTGTGTCATAGATCTGCTTAATGCATTTGTAACAGAGTTCTCAGCCGAGGGCAGGTACACAGCATGTAGAGTCACTTTGTATTGAGTAGCCAATTAGCAAGCCTTGATGGCCAGAAGAAAAGTACAATTTTGTGCCTACCATAAATGTAGATGTTCGAGTGCCTTCACTGCTGCAGTCATTACACACTGGTTATCCTGCCGTCAGGCGGTCCCGCAGTCGGCCAGAGTTCCAAAGTCTTGGTCCGGCGTTGGTTGCTGTCGCCTCTTCTCCGTCAGTGCGCCAGGGGTATACAAGATGCAGCCGACGCCATTTTCTTCAGTTTTTCTTACCCCAGATGTCAGGTGCCCCCAAATAGGTAGGCAATACATATTGCTAATAAAACATACATAAAAAATAAAACCAAAATGTTCACTTACCAGCAAATACACCACATAGGTAGTATAGGGTAGAAAAGTGTAGATAAGTCCCAGCTAAGAAACAGGGGATGACGGGTGGGTAACCTGGACTGCAGCAGTGAAGACACTCGAACATCTACATTTATGGTAGGTACAAAACTGTACTATGTTCATCGTGTTTCACTGCTGCAGTCATTACACTTGGGTTGAATCCCAACGCTGAGTTAGGGTGGCTGGTTCTATAGAGAATTTGGGGTGGCTATGAGGCCCTGCAGCACTGCAGTGGCAAAGCCAGCTCTGGATCTAGAATAAAGAGGCAAGTGATAATGCTTGGTAAAGGTGTGCACTGAACTCCAAGTTGCAGCTTCCAAGATATCTTTGGTAGGTACTCCTGTAAGGTAGGCAGTTGAAGTGGCCGTTGCCCTGGTGGAATGTGGCCTAATGTTACTAGGTACAGGTTTCCCATGCTGTGTGTAGCAGAAACGGATACAGTATCCTATCCACTTTGAAATGGTCTCCTTTGAAATAGTCTTTCCCTGCGATCCTGCAGCATGTGCTACAAACAATTGCTCAGTTTTTCTGAAAGCTTTTGTTTTGTCCAAGTAGAAACGTAACTGTCTGTGTATGTCCAATGAATGCAGAAGTCTTTGCCCTTTATTCTGGGGATTTGGATAAAAAGCTGGCAAGTGAAAAGTTTGGTTAAGAGCCACACTGGAAACTACCTTTGGCATAAATGAACGGTTTGCTCTTAAAGAAACCCTGTCTTTGTGAAAAATGATGAAAGGCTCCACTGCCATTAGTGCCTGTAACTCTGAGACTCTTCGTGCTGAGGTTATTGCCAGAAGCAGAGCAGTTTTCCATGACACATTTTAATTCTGCTGAATTGGCTGGCTGAAAAGGAGGCAAAGTTAGTTTTTCCAAGACAAAATTGAGATCCCAAGTTGGGCGGTCCTATGTTTTTAGCCCCTCTGAGGTACTGTTTTAGCAATAGATGAGAGAAAATAGGAGGATCTGTGTTGTAATGAGCCGAGATGGCAGAGGCATGGATCTTAATGGATGAAAAGGATAGTCCTTTGTCCAGCATCTCAGTTAAGTATTGTAATATCTGAGGAATATTTGGGACAAGAGGGTCAAAGCTTTGAGCCTGGTTCCAGGCACAGAATCTCTTCCACTTTTCTGAATAAGATTTCCTGGTGCTAAGCCTCCTGGCCTCCAAAATGACATCCATAACAGCTTTAGAGAGAGATGTTGTCTGCTTGACTAAGGAGTCTGCCATGCAGCCAGGTTTAAGGTTTTGAGCTGACTGTGCAGGAGCCAATTGTTTTGTTAAGTCAGAAGGTGCAGAGTTTGAGGTAAAATCCATGGTGGTCCTTGAGCGAAGTTCTTTAAGCTTGGGTACCAGTGCTGGCATGGCCAGTCTGGGGCAATCAGGATCACCTGTGTTTTTTCTTGTCTGGCTTTTAGAAGTACCTTTGAAAGGAGAAGCAGTGGTGGGAAGACATAAGCTTTTAGGCTTTTCCAGTTAACGAGAGAGCACCCACTTTCCATGCTTGTGTGTGATAAGTCCTTGTGCAGAATTTTTGTAACTGGCAATTCATTGGGGAGGCAAAAAGATCTATGTCTGGGCATCCCCATTTTTGCGTTATCATGCTGAATACTTGCGGATTCAATTTCCACTCGTGAGGATCCATGATGTTTCTGCTTAAGTCGTCTGCCAGAGTATTTTTCTTTTCTGGCAGGAATTGTGCTTGCAGATGAACTTGATAGGTTAGAGCTGTGTTCCACAAGGTCATGGCTTGTCTACATAGGGGATAAGAATGAGTGCCCCCTTGCTTATGTACCACATAACTGTGGTGTTTGTCTTTAATAGTAGTTGTCCTGGATGCAGAAGGTCCTTGAAAGCTGTTAGGGCATTTTGTACAGCTAACATCTCTTTTTGATTGATGTGAAAATGCATTTGGTATGCGCCCCACTTGCCCTGAATACATTTTCCTGCCATGTGTGCTCCCCAGGCGTAATCCGAAGCATCTGTTAGTGTCTGCCTGGCTGTGGGTAGAATGAAGGGCTGTCCCTTGTTGAGGTGACATGCCTGTGCCCACCATCAAAACTCCTGTTGTAGGCAGGGAATTAGTGGTATTACTGCTTCCAAACTAACAGTGTTGAGTCCAAACACTTTTTAGGTACCATTGTAATTTCCTCATATGCAGTCTGGCATATGGAATTAGTAGTATGCAGGATGCCATGAATCTCAAGGCCTGCAGAATTTTTCTTGCAGGGAGTTGGGTTTTTGTTGCCATCAATAGAAAGTGCTGAATCAGTTCTTGCTTGTCTGGCGTGAGAAGCCATCTGGGCCGTTGTATTTAAGCTGGCACCCAGGAATATTATCTCTTGTGAGGGCACTAGTTTTGACTTCTTTTCGTTTACTGTGTACCCCTAGGCAAATTAGCAACTTTTTTTTTTACAAACGCCAGATGCTTTAGAAGTATGTCCTTGCTCTCTGCTTGAATAAGGTAGTCGTCCAAGTATGGATATATTTGAATTCCTTTTTGTCTGCAAAATGCAATTACTGGTGCCAGGCACTTTGTGACGACCCTGGGCGCAGTAGATAAGCCAAAGGGTAGTGCAGAGAATTGGCAATGCATTGAACCAGCTATGAATCTGAGGTATCTTCTGCAGTTTTGTCTGATAGGGACATGCAGGTATGCCTCTTTGAGGTCCTAAGTAACAAGCCAAGCCTTCTTGCCCAGCATGGGCAGAAGCTGCTGTAGTGTCAACATTTTGAATTTCAGAACATCCAGGTAAGTATTTAGAGTAGAGAGGTCTAGTATGGGTCTCCAGGCTTTGTCCTTTCTGGGGACCAGGAAGAGTCTTGAGTAAAATCCTTGTCCTTGTTCCTGTTGTGGCACTTTTTGAATAGCTCATGTCCATGAGGGCTATAATTTGTTTTTGTGCCTCTGCCCATTGATTTTGTGGCAGGTCTGGCATTCTTTTTAACCTTGGTAGTGTGTGAAAGTGGAACTTGTAAACCTTGAGACACAATATTCAGAACCCATTTGTCTTGGGTGATCATATGCCAATTTTGAGAAAAAAGTGCTAGTTTTCCCCCTAAGGGAGCTGCCAAAAGGTAAGTGCTTGGCATTCGAAGGGGAAAGTCATTGGGACGGTTTCCTATAAGGTTGTGACTTGTCTTCACCTCCTTTTGGGGTTGAAGCACCCCACTGTCATGGTCTGTAGGAGCCTTGGGGCTGAGATCTGCCTCTTTGTGGTCTGTCTGACATTGGAAAGGACCAATTCTTTGAAGGCCAATTTCTGCCAAATCGAGGTGGCTGTACCTGTAAGAAATCCTTCACTGTTTGCATAGATTTTGCCTTATCCTCCATTTTCTTTAATACCTCTTCTGTCTTAACATCAAATAAAATATCCTGCTGTAAAGGAGCATCCAATAATTTTGCCTTAACATGATCAGGTAAACCTTGTTCTTTTAACCAAGCATGCCTTCGAATCACAGATCCTGTAATTGCTGCTCTGCAAGAAGCCTCTAATGAATCAAAACCACATTGCAGAGTATGTTTTCCCACTTGTTCAGCTGCATGCAATAAATCCTGCATTTTCTTATAGTCAGGATGTTCTGAACATGTAAGCATTTTCTGTTTTAACCGAGACATTAAATATTGTTGGTATTTAAGCATGTGAAACTGGCAATGTAAAGCTCTCACTGCTAAAGTTGCAGAAGTGTACACTTTCTTCCTCCATCTGTCTAATGCTCTAGAATCCCTGTCAGAGGGAACTGGATTTTTAGCCGTGGAAGAATTTACCCCTTTGGGACACTGGGAAATAGTTTCTGGGTCAGCAACAAGGTTTTTATAAAGAAATTTGAGAGAGTCAGGGACTCTGTAGTACCTGTCTGGCTTGACTGGAGCAGGGGGCAAAGAATCAGGATTTAAACTGGATTCAGAGAACACATCATCCACAATATCTAACACTGGCAGAATAGCAAGGGGCCTGTGCTGAAGCAATAACAGAAAGTCTGAGCCTTTTCTTGGATTCGGAGTAGTCCTGGCCCTCCCAATGGAAATGCTCCCTCATGGTATGTAAAGTTTCCCCAAAAGAGTAATCCTCAGGAGGAGAGGCTGAAGGAATTGATTCTTCAGCATCAGAGTCCTCAGAGGGGGGTAAAGAGTATGCCTGGTCTGAAGAGGAGTCAGAAGAAATGGAAACCTGGTCAGAGGAATCATAATCTGTATCCTGCCGAGGCCTTTTATCAGGAGGTGGATGGGAAACCCTGATCAGAGTAATTAAGTCTTCGGCCATTTTGAGCTTCTGTTTTTTAGGCATGGAGGCCTGTCCAGGTGAATGCTGTACTTGCTTCTTGGTCTTTAATGGGGTTTTAGACTTGGCTGTAGTTTTTATGGTAAGCTGTGAAGGTCTGAAAACACCCTCAGAAGCCGATGCCTGCTAAGCGGCTCCGGACCCATCTGAAGGGTTAGTTTCGGTAGGCCCAACACCTTGAGTATTCTGAGGCCTAGACATCTCCACGTGGGAGTCGGAGGCGGCCTGTGGTTCAAAGGTAGCGGGTGTCAGGGGCTGCAAAAGCGCCTCACTGAGAACCGACGACTGGCCTAGAAGAGGCTTCATCATCAGTTTTGGGCCTCGGATGCCTGTCCTTATCCTTGTCTTTGCGTTTTTTTTGAGTATTCCGGTCATCAGTTGTTCCGACGGCATGGTATAATTAAACCTTCGGCCAAAGTAATGGCGAGCAAAATCAAACTGACGTTTACAGTGCGTTTGTTAAATCTAGCACAAAACAGACTAGTGACGTCGTGATCTGGGCCTAGGCCTAGGCATGGAATACAGTAAGAATGAAAATCCTTATGAGGTATTTGCTTCCCACAAGAAATACAATTATTAACTTTTACTGACATCGGTCTGAGGCAAGAAAAAGTTTCCCCAAGGGGGTACTTAGCTTTATTGAAGACTTCGGTTCTGAAATTCGAACTGAAAATCTCTGGAGTCGGCCGACTGGCACTTGCAAACTGCTTTTGCTTCGGGCACCGCTAGGCAAGAAAGACTGGGGAAAATGGCGTCGGCTGCATCTTATATACCCCTGGCGCACTGACATCGGGGAGGAGGCGACAGCAACCAACGCCGGACCAAGACTTTGGAACTCTGGCCGACTGCGGGACCGCCTGACAGCAGGATAACCCGAGTGTAATGACTGCAGCAGTGAAACACGAACATCAGAAGATAAGATTTTGTGCCCCCCTGTTTATGTACGAAAGGACTGTGGTATTGTCTGAGAGGATCCTGAGGGTCCTGGCAAGAATACAGAATGAAATGTCTGTAAAGCTAGAATTAGAGCCCTCATGTCCCTGATGTTGATATGTTCCTTCCTTTAAGAAGGGGACCAAAGACCCTGAACTTTCCTGGAAGCAAAGTTTGCGCCCCAGCCCAAGTCTGAGGCGTCTGTGAAGAGTTACTGAACTGGTTGAGGTACCTGAAGAGGTAAGGCCAGGGTTCTGACTGAGTTGCTGCATCCAACAACTTAACTCTTTTTCCAGACAGGGGAGAAGTGAAATCAAGACATCTAAGGGATGAGCATGCTTGGACCAAACTGTCTTTAAAAAAAAACACTGGAACTTCATCATATGCAGCTTTGCAAAGGACAGCATTGGAACAGTGGATTCCATGAACCCAAGTAATCTTAGAAACTCCCTGGCTGTGATGGCAGGAAGAGGCCAAAAGGCCTCCATGAAAGTCTTGAGATAAATTGCTTTCTCCACAGGAAGAAAAAACATCAAAGTCTGTGCAGAACCTGCACCCCAGGAATATAAGATTCTGACTTGGTGCAAGGAATGATTTTTTGAAATGTATTGAGAAACCCAGGGCTTGCAGAAAGGGAATAGCTAGGTTCAGGTGCTGGGTTAACAAGTCTGGACTGTTGGCTAGAAACAGCAGATCTTCCAAATATGGGTAAACTTGTAGGCCTTTTAGCCTTAAATAGGCAATACCTGGAGTCAGGCAATTTGTGAATACACTTGGAGCAGTAGAAAGACCAAAGGGTAAGGCAGTAAACTGAAAGTGCAAAGAACCCACTGAGAAACACAAAAACTTCCTGAGGAGAGGATGAATAGTGATATCCAGGTATACATCCTTGAGATCCAGAGAAGTTAAGAAGGCTTGAGGAGGGACTAGGGGAAAGAGCAGGCAGGGGATAGCATTCTAAAAGAAAGCACCACCAGGACAGTGTTTAATAGGGAAAGATCGAATATAGACCTCCAAGGACCATCTTTCCTTGGAGCAAGAAACATCCTTGAGTAGAATCTCCTCCCCAGTTGGTCTGGACGGACAGACTGAATGCTGTCTTGATCGGAAAGTTAAGCAAGAATCAAGGGAATCAGGTGACTATGGGGGGGGGGGGTACTCCCTGAAAGGGAGGGCGAGTCTCCCAAGTCAAAGTATCTGCTTTGGATAACTGAAATCACCCAGGAGTCCTGAGTGATTTCCATCCAAGCAGAAAGGGAAAGAGAGAGGTGAAGAAATAAGGGGGTATGACTTGGAAGAGGGGCAAAGCATCACAGAGGACTTTGTCTGGGCTGAAAGGACTGTTGAGGAGGGGCAACAGCAGCAGAAATAACAGCCTTAGCCTGTGGGTATCTCCTGTAAGACTTACATGGGCCTAGTTTCAGAAGGAGCAGAAGTGGAAGAGCGAGCAGGTATCCTGACAAAAGGAGTCTCGGCAGGAAAATTCCTATGACATTTTGGAACTGGAGAAATAAGCGTTTCAAATCCTGAAGCTTCTTACCTTTATCCAGCAGTGATTTAAGTAATTCTGCAGCTGCTTTTCCAAAGAAAGAGGGAGGAATTATCCAGAGGAGAATCAAGCAATTTTGCCTTTATGTCATCAGGGAATGCCTGGAGATGTAACCAGGAATTCCTTCTGAGAACAGAAGCAGAAGCTGCTGCTCTGGACAGGCCTCAACTGCATCATAACTACACTTGACTAAGTGTCTAGCTACCTGGGAGGAGGCTGACAAAAATGAGAGCGCCAATGATTTAACCTCAGAGTCAGGCAATGGAGAAAGAGTCTGGGTAGCCTGAGACAGCAAGGGCAAAGTATACCCACACATGTGTATTTTATAATTTAAAGTCCGGATAGCCAAGGTGGAAGAGGTACAGACCTTCTTACCCAATCTTTCCAAACTTTTACTTTTCTTATCAGAAGGAAACAGTTTGGTAGAGGGAGATGGCAGTGAAGATTGATCTGAAGTAATGGAAACCACAGCTGTGTCAGCTGAGGGGCATTTAAAAAGGAACTTGCAATCCTCAGGGACCTTATGGAAGTGATCAGGTCTTTTAGGGTCAAGGGCCTGGGAGTCAGATGCCTTTAAAGCAACTTCTAAGAACCCTAAGAAGGCTGGCAGGACTGGAGGAACTGCTGAATGAGCAGGGGCCTCCAACTGGAGTAGCTCATAATATTTCTCTTGTTCTGAGATTTGAGAAGAATCCCACTTAAAGAATTCCCTCATTTTATTAATAGTTTCTCCAAATGAAAGCTCTTCTATGGGAGAGTCCCCCCCCCCCATTAGATTCTTCCTCTGGGGAAGCATATGCCAGTGGAGAAGGAATCTGGGTTGATATGCTAAGGAGTCTATTTTTATCTGGAGCTTTTCTCCCCAGGCCTCCCCTGAAAATGGACCTGTGTCCAGTCTGACTTTTTCGGTAAACAAATGTAAAATAAATACATAAATCTGAGGAAGACTCCTCAGAATCACGGTCATGAATTTGGAGTTCTACAGGCTGCCCTGAAGAAGGCCCTGAGACCTCAATGGCAGTAGCGGAGAGGAGGAGAAGGCTGGGCTTGCTATAGGAAAGCGGGAGCCAGAAGCCTCAAAGCCATCACTGCCTTACTGAGACCCTGTGAAACAAACATCTCAATCCAATGTAGGGGTAGAAGGAGCGGGAACATGACTAGTTTTTTTGCTTCTTTTTAACGTGTTTCTCCTGTTGGGGAGAAATGGCGGATGTAGGCCTTACCTCTAACACCTCCCTAGACAAAGAAGCTGGAACAGTCCCAGTGTCTTCTGCAATAACTAGCCGCGGTTCCCAAAGTCGTTCGAACTGGACTTCTGCATAACCTCGGATGTGCTAGGATCCAGACTCCTGAAGGCTTCCATACAGATACCCGCAGAGGGAGCAGACCCTACCTCTGATCGTACCACCGGGTTTTCATCAACCTCAAAGGGTACGTTGGAGGGAGTAAGCACAGCTGAAGAGGATTCGGGCCTAGCTTTGTTAACCTTCCTCTTTACAGAAGCATTTGCGGAACCTTCCACAGAGTCCCTAGCCAGATGTTTGAGTCTTTGGTTTTCTAAATAAAGATTAAAGGCCGACAGGCGACTGTGCAATGTTTTAGGAACAAAGGCCTGACAAAAAGAGCAGGATCGGTGGTCGTGATTAGGCCCTAAACAAAACAAGCAAAGCTCGTAACTATCTTTATGTGGAATTTGCCTTCCACACCTACATTTCCCCTTCCTGGATGACATTTACAAAAACAAAAGGCAGTAGTAATATATTAAATCCCCTATGGGGTACTTATCTGAAGCTGGAAGACGACACCAACAATATCCAACGTCAGACCGAACATACGAGTCAACCTTTCCGAATGGCGGAGAAAAGGTTCTGAAGATTGCACAAGCGGATGGCCCTTTTATGGCTGACTATGTCTGTGCCTTCATGCGACGTCCCATGTACAGGCAATGGCTCTAAGCTTTTGTATACAGGCCACACTACAACACATATGTAAAGATTACTGTAACACTGAGTTGAAGGACACAATCAGTTATCCATTTGGCTAGTGAAGTTTTTGAGAATGGTCTTCCCAATTTGTTACTGGAAAAATAAACACAGTTGGGTCAGTTTTTCTAAATTCTTCAGTCCTATGAAGATAGAAACAAAGCTGCATATGCACAGATAAAAGGTGAAGCATGTATTTTCCTTTACTGTCAAATTTATGAAAGAATACAGGTAAGCTGATCACTTGATCGATGCCTGTTTCAGAGGCAACTTTGGGTAAAAACAAAGGATTAGTATTTAAGATAACTATCTTTATGAAAAATCTATTTTGAAGAGAGTGCTTGGAATTCAGAGACTCTCCTTGCAGACGTTATAGCCACAAGTAAGACTGGTTTTCAAGAAGGAAATGTGAGATCTGCTTTAACTGAGGGGTCAAAGGGTGATTGTACTAAACTCTGTAATACAACAGCAAGATCCCAAGGTGGAGTGGGATCCTTTATCAAACATCTAAGTAAAAAGGTACTGTTAAGAAATGCTTTACATAACCTGGATGACGCTAAAGGGGAAGCATCATCTCCGACGTGGTAGTTAAAGATGGCTGCCAGCTGAACTTTAATGGTGGAGAAACACACTACTTTGAAAAACAGAGGCAAAAAAAAAATCTAAAACAGGGATTGGAGCAGTGAAAGGATGCAACTCTCTCTGCTGAGCACAAAAAGAAAACCTCTTCCATTTACTCTTAGATATCATGCAGTCAACCCAAAGCCTACAATATCTGAATGAGTCATCCCTGACGAATTTGAAGAGAGGTCTGGACCGGTGTCCAGTGTCCAAGGAGGACATAGTAGGTGAGACCATATGAAGGAGAACGACACTTGCCAAGGCCAGAAGGGAGCAATGAGGATTACTTTGCTCTTCAACCTGAGAGTTTTCTGAAGGAACTTGGAGATCAGAGGTAGAGGAGGATAAGCACACACAAGACCAGATGGCCAGACATGAACTAGGGCATCTCTCAGTGACTGTCCCTGAGGGAAAATTAGGGCAAAGGACCTGTTGCATTGTTGTTGAGAGAAGTGACAAAATCGCAGCAAGTCTGACCTCATTCATGGAATATCATGTTTGCAACTGACAAGAGACCACTTTGTGAGGCATCAGGATAGTTCTGCTGAGCTGGCATCAGGATAGTTCTGCTGAGCTTGTCCATTAGAATGTTGGACAGTTGGAGGACATCACCCACTGCCAGACTCTCAATGCTTCTCAGCAAAGGGGGGTAAGAATCGGTCCCCCCTTGTTTGTTGATATACCAAACAACTGACAGTCTGTTTGGACAGCAATTGTCCCTTGAGGAAAACCGTTCTGAAAGACCTGCAATCCTAAAAGGACCACTCTCATCTCTAAGGCATTTATATCAATTTGGTCTCTTCTGGGGAACCACGTGCCTTGAACAGTCCATCCCAAGAAATGCCCCTCAACCCCATTTGGGAGGCATTCATGGTCATGATTTGGGAAAGGAAGGATAAAGGGACATCCTTGACAAGTCTCGTTAGACTAAACCCACCACATTACAGAATCCTTGGAAACTGGAAATAGTTTTACAGGATGATGCAAAGGCCGTTGAAGAAAGGAAAACTGTCTGCCAGAGTCCACTGGAGGATTCGCATGTGAAAACGAGCATCAAGTATCAAGGTAATCTCAGCAGCCATCGATCCTAAGGCTTTGAGAATCACTTTTGCTGGGGGACAGGGGTGAGGAAGAACCTGTCTGACATGCAATCTCAAAACAATAATTGTGTTTTGTAGTAAGACAGCAAGATGACTGACTGTATGTAGACAAGTCCCTATAAAGTCCAAGAGATGAACTGGTTAAAGGTGGGACTTTGAAAGACTGACTGCTTTTCCGAGGATTGAGATAATAGGAGTAATCCCTGGCTTTTTCTAGGAGCTGGCTGGTTAGTGCTGTAAGGGGGCTAGTCATCTAAGTAAGGAAATACCCTGAATCCATTCAGTCTCAGATGAGCTGCTACCACTGCCATTCATTTAGTGAACACGCTGGGAGGTGTGGTGAGACCAAAGGGCATGGCTCTGAACTGATAATGACTGGCCCCCAGCCAGAAGCCTAGGCATCTTCAACAGCACCTGTTCATTTTGATGTGACAGTACGCATCCTGAACATCTAGAGAGCACATCCAGTCATCCTTCTGTAACGTAACACAGGCAGAACGGACTAAACCATGATCATCCGGAACTTGGGAGTTCTTTATAAATTGGTTCAAATAACTGAGATCCAAGATAGTTCTCAGGTCCACAGTTTTCTTTGGGACTAAAAAAGAACCTTAAATAAATTCCAGATCTTCTCTGGTCTGGTGGGACTTCTTGGATGACTCTTTTGTCTAGCAGCTTTTTAATCTCTACAGCTACTAACTCCCACTGATTGGGTGGAACATTGGGGAAACTTTTTCATTTTATTTGAATGTTTTAATTATTCATGTGTCATGGTTGTTGTTGCTAGTTAAAGATAATGTTTTTTGTTGCCTGGTTATGGCGTTTATTTTTGGCGCCAAACCGGCTATTTAAATGTTCTTTATGCCTTGTTCTGGTTAGTCTGAAGAAGTCCCGCTATAAAGTGGGACGAAAAGCGCTTAACTACATGTTATTACAATAAAGCTGGCTGTTCGGTTTGAGATACCATCGTGTGGATTATTCATCTGAGACAGTGTACACAATTAACAGGAGTTTGTTCTACTTCAACATTTCATGGTGCAACTATTTATGTGACTAGCGTCTGGTAACATCCTTATTGAATTACATTTTTCGGGCGGTCGAGAGGTGCTGCAGTTTTTGTGAGGTGTAAACTCGCTTGTCGTACCTGTCCAATGCCCTAAACTCTCTATTACGGGAATGGGCAGAGGTGCTGTGTGTTCACACCAAGCTCCTTTCTGGTTTCTGCTGCAACAACCAATGCATATGTGGGGATTCCCTTACTCCAATACTGTCTTTGGGTGCTCCAAGAATCTTATCCTGATGCCTTGGAATTGGTTCAACGGTATCCAATTCCTTCTATGCTTGGTGGGAGACGAGACCTATAGCTCATCTGAAATGGGGGTAACCCACGACGTAGCTGGGCCAAACCCGAAGGCTTCTAGGAACACTGATTCCTCCTGGAAAGGGGGTTTCAGAAGACAAACCACCTTTTTGGTGAAGGATTTCTAGAATATCTCCAAAGCAGACGTCTTCTGGTGGAAAGCTTGGGGACCCTCCCCCTTCACTGAGATCGCTGTCTTTTGTCAAAGATTCCTGAAGCAAATCTATGTGCGTCCTTTTGCACAACCTCTATCAGGGGACCTCTTCAGTGGGGTGCTCTGGAGAGGTATCGGAAGAGGCAGGGAGTTCCCTAATTGGGACTGTTGGTAAGCTCTTATGGGCTAGCTGCCCTGTGGAGTAGGATGATGAGACTCAAACAGAATCCAAAGAGTTAAGAGTGAAAACAGCTCTCGGATGAAAGAAAACCCTCTCCAGCACCTAGTAGGCAGAGCAATGAGGAGAAGCCAGGTCAATCTAATTGGAGCCGAAACTCTCAGATCAGACAAACCAGGGCCCTACACAATTTGCCAATCTGAGGGAGGAGTTGGAGCCCAGCTGTCTAGCACCGAGGCCCCGAGGGAAAGAGATGGCTCTGAAAGCTTTGGAGATGAGGTCATTCCCTCAGATCAGACACCAACGCTTGGCTCCAAGACATGTCCTGCTCAAGGGAAGTCTGAGTCAGAGCCGAACAGATCAAGGAAGTAGTCAAGAGTGGAAGACAAAGGCATCTTCAGATCAGACGGTTCGACTCCTGAAGATCTTAGATCTGAGGGCACTGAAACAGAAGGTCAGATCAGAGAAAGACTAATGATGGCATGTGAGGGAGGTTTAAGGCTCTGGGATTCAATGAGAGAGGGAGCCAGTAAAAACCTCATCTGGACCGGTGTTCTGAGAAATTTTCTCATCATCCTATCCAACTCAGCTTTGGAAAGACTTCGGGAGTACCTGATTTATGAAGTGGAAGGAGACTGAGAAGCCTTTCTTGGGTTTCTCTTGTAGGAAAGGAGACCTCAATCTTGGGGACACTGGCTCTGGAAAAAAAACAAACCAGGGCTTTGGAGTTGAGGTTGAATATGTTGGATCTGTGGATTTCAAATCAGAGTGTTTGAAGATCTTAGCTGAAGAAGGCTCTGATGTTGGGGCAGATTTGAGAGACCTGACAGAAGACTGCTTTCTATGCTCCCTGGGCTTTGTGGATCTTGACGACTGAGAGGGGGTTTGAGGCCCTGAAGTAGACACAGCAGAAAGCAGTGCAGAAGCAAGGATAAGGGCCTTAAGCACTAATTTGTTGCGTCAATCACTGACAGCTCTGGAGTTGAAACCAGCACAAACAGTACAAGTATTTAGATGAGAAGGGACTGAATAAACTCTCCTTCTGGGTATCTTGTGCCCATAGGAACTGCACTTCTTAAATCCAGTAGGCTTTTCAGCCATTGCTATGAACTATGCCTAATGGCAAAAGCCAGTGAAGAGAAAATTAAAAAAAAAAAAAAATAATAATTTTTAAGGAAAGTTATACCAGCAATGGTAATGGTATGACCTTACAGAGAAGGTAACCGGGGGAAAAAAAGAATTACGAGCAATGGTAAGGAAGACTACAAAAGGATTTTAAAGAAAGTTAAGAAAAGGGTAAAACTAGCTTAGTGGGTGTGAAGGTGAGGATGCTATAAAAGGTGATAGATAAGAGTTTAACTGTTTTTTTTCTTAAGTCTTTACTTATTACCTCAAAAAACTGTTGAGCTCGAGATTGCAATCCTGACAGAATTGTTAAGAGCGGCAAATGAGATCTGAGGTAATGCAGTCTGGTCAGGGGCATTACGGCTAAAGGGAGGGGCTTGAGAGTTGGATCCTAGAATCTAGAGAAAAGTGGCCCAGTCGGATTTGAGACCCATTCACTGAGGAATGAATGAAAATGACATCAGATCTGATCTGTTTTCCTTATATCTCTGGTTCTCTGCAAGTAATACCAAAGTTGCCTGTGTGCATCCACGATGTGCAAAACTTTTTCTCCCTTATTGTGAGGATTCGACAGAAAACAGAATTATACGACTTGGTTGAGAGAGAATTGTATTACTACTTTAGTCATAAAGGAAGGATTGGTTCTCAGCCTTAGTTTTCCATTCCATATAATTAACAGGGACTGTGGGACGGGTCTCAAAAGGGCCTGCAGTAAGCTTTTCTAAAACACAGTTCAAGTCTTACTGTGGTACAGCCCTCTTCCTAAGACATCTGGGTGTTTTAATACTTTCAAGATCTACTTTATTGGTCTGAAATTTCCTAAGCTTGGATATGATGGTACACATGGTAATACATCAAAGTGTAAAATTTAACAGATGTGGAAGCCAAGCTTACACCAAACAACTCACCAAGACACTGAAGTATCAGGGGCACTGCTGCAGCTTTTGAATACTGCCTCATTCCATAGCACCAGAAACTCTTCCATTTGAATATACGGGATTTCCTTAGAGCTGATTTCCAAGCCTCCCAATAATGTTGAGCCACACTTACCTGAGTATTGGTGCCTAACAGGCATCAGAATGATCAATGTAGTGAGCTGAAGTGTCATCAAAATGGGGTGCAAGAAGGACCGCTGGTGCTGTGTTAGAAAGTCCACTAAAGTTAGTGGCACCTGGAAGTCACTCCCCAAGACATTTTCTATGAACAAGTAGAACCAGAGAATCCTGGGCCAAATTAGTGCTATCTACAGCATCCCGGGATTCTCTTTCCTAATCTTCTGAATCACCCTGGGAGCAAGGGTTTCAGAGGAAAAGCATGCAGAAATAGGTCTACCTGGTTTATAGAAAGGCATCTGTTGCTCTAGATCTTTTGAGCTTTAACAGAACTCTCTCAATTGCTTTTTACTTTGACCTGCAAACAGATTTATCTGAGGTACACCAGAACTAACTAGCTGCAAGAAGACACCCATGTGAAGCATTACACTTGTGTGGAACTGGTGGATTAGCAAAGTAGATTGAAGTCAATGTGTTGCCCTGGGAAAGTATGTAGACTACTAAGAGAGATATTTTGTGCTGTAATGCCAGGTCACAAGCAGTCATAGCTAACCTGCAAAGGGCGTCAAGATCCTAAAAATATCACTCTATAGAATAGCAACAGGCTTGATTTCTTGACAGTCATAGTAATCACCAGTTTGTGAAAAAGAAAGAATAGTGGAGTAAAAACTTAACATAACAATAGATGTCCATCTTCTCTGCAGTATTCTCAAAATGGAAGATCTCTGCAGTACGAGACCTGACGGCCAAGTACACAAAAGTCTTTCACTACTGTAGGATGCATGGTACGTTCTACATAGGCTGCTGTTCTACACTGCCCATAAAAAGTGACACACACGCATCTACCTCAGAAAGTACAGTTGTGTACACTTGCCATAAATGTAGATGTTCGAGTGTACTCACTGTTGCAGTCATCACATTTGGGTTATCTGCCTGCAGGTAAGCCCTCAGCTGGCTTGAATACCAGAGTCTTGGATTTCTGCTTCAGATGCTGTCTCTTCCATGATGTCAGGGGTATAAAACATGCAGCCGACACTAATACATCAGTTTTTCCTGCCCCAGATGTCAGGTGCCCCCGCAATGGGAAGTAATTATATGTTATGGTACACCTCCATCAAAAAGCAAACACACCAGAAAGCTTAAATACACCATACATGAAGGAAAGGTAGAGCCAAGAGAAGTCAGGGGGCTGGAGGGAGGGTAACCAGGACTGCAACAGTGAATACACTCGAACATCTACATTTATGGTAAGTGTATACAACTGTACTATGTTCTTTGTGTTTCATTGTTGCAGTTATCACACATTTGGGTTGATTACCAAAGCTAAGGAAGGGAGGAGGAAGTTAAGAGAGCATTAGGGCCAGCTATTAAGCCCTGCAAGACTGCAGTGGCAAAACCAGTTCTGGATTTAGAAAAAATAGGCATGTGGTAATGCTTGGTGAAGGTATGTACAGAGCTTCTAGGATGTCCCTGGAAGGGACTCCTCTGAGAAAGGCTGTAGAGGTAGATGCAGCCCTGGTGGAATGTGATCTTATCCCCTGTGGGGTAGGTTTTCCATGGTGCTTATAGCGGAAATGAATGCAATGGGCTATCCATTTAGAAATGGTTTGCTTTGAAGTGGCCTTCCCCTCTGTCCATGCAGCAAAGTCAACTAGCAGCTGTTCAGATTTTCTGAGAGGCTTAGTCCTGTCCAAATAAAATTTAAGTTGCCTGTGCACATCCAAAGAGTGCAGTATTTGTTCTCTGTTTTGTGGATTGGGGAAAAAGGTAGGCAAATGAATGGACTGATTTAGGGCCACACTAGACACCACCTTGGCCATAAAGGAAGGACTGGTCCTGAGGGAAACCCTGTCTGCATGGAAGATGAAGGGCTCCACTGCCATGAGGGCCTGCAATTCAGACACTCTTCTTGCTGAAGTGATGGCTAGAAGGAAGGCTGTTTTCCAAGAAAGGAATTTCAACTCTGCAGTTGCAGCTGGCTCAAAAGGAGGGAGAGTGAGCTTTTCCAATACAAAGTTAAGGACCCAGGCTGGAGTAGGGGGTCTTAAATTTTTGGCCCCTCTGAGGAATTACTTTAGCAGGGGGTGAGAGAAGAGGGGTGATTCAGTATTATAATGTGCTGAAATGGCAGAGGCATGAATTTTAATTGACAATAAGGATAGGCCCTTGTGGAGCATTTCTGTTAAGTACTGAAGAATATGAGGTAAGCTGGGCACCCTTGTGCCCATCACGAGTCTGGCTCCAGGAACAGTATCTTTTCCACTTTTCAGCATAGGATTTTCTAGTACTAGGCCTCCTTGCCTCCAGAATGTCATCTAGCACCTGCTTACTGAGGGATGCTATTGGGAGAGCTCAAGGAATTAGACAGGCTGCAAGGTTCAGGATTTGAAGCTGAGGGAGCAGAATCTGGCCCGCCTGCTGGGACAGCAGGGAAGGGGGTCTGAGGCAGGTGCCATGGTTTCAGTAGTGTCATACTGTGCAACAGGGGTTACCAGTGCTGGCTTGGCCAGTCTGGTGCAATCAGTATTGTCCTTGGTTTGTGTTAGATATTATGAATATAAGGCTGAAATTAATTCTGTTGTAAATATGCTGAAAGAAAAAGTTTGCTTAAATACAGAAACAGAGTTTAGTAATATGTGATCAGCAACCGTACTAAATGACTGTGGCTTAAAAAAATAAGGAACTTGCTTATAAGTGTATTACACACACATCAATAAAGCTGACTTCTTACAGACGTGACAAGAATGTAATCTGCTTTCAATGGACAACAGGACATGTTTTTCTACGAAAGTTTAAAAAAAAACAAGACTTATCAGCATTTGCACAAGAACAGATGTGTCAGCATTTGCGTCATCAAGGCAGTATCTTTCCAAAACCAAGAGGGTGTGTGTTTAACTAAAAAATATATCAAGTCTGTATTAAATCTACTTATGTTAGAGGTATGGTAGGGACACAAGTCCTGAGGTAAATGTTATATCTCTCACATCATCTTGTACTATATGAGAAGTAAAGTTGGAACAGTACTTTAAGCTGCAACGTTGGTCCGTTTGGGTTATTATAAAAAGTTATTTGTTATTGCTCTAAAGTTGATGCTGCAAAGTATATTCTCTCATCAGTGTATATTCTGCAAGTTTCTGTATGCAACAGACTGTGAATGCAAATATAACCAGACTGAATCCCACAGCAAGAAGCAAGAAGCAGCAGTAAGTAGAGCCAAATATTTTTTCAGTTTGTCCTGTTCGATCTTTAGCAGAACCTTCGAGAGGAGAGGCAGAGGGGGAAAGATATAAACTGAGAGGCTTTCCCAGGTAAAGGACAGGGCATCCACTTTCCAAGCTTGACTGTGGAAGTCCTTGTGCAGAATTTGTCCAACTGGTAGTTCAGAGGGGAGGCAAGCAGGTTTTATCACTGGAGTCACCCATTTGTTACTCAAGAGGTCGAATACTTTTGGTTCCAGTTTCCATTCGTGTGGGTCCATGAAAATTCTGCTTTGGTCGTCTGCAAGTGAATTTAGCTTGCCTGGCAGGAATTGAGCTTGTAGGTGCACTTGGTAGCTCAAAGCTGTGTTCCACAGAGCCATGGGTAGTCTGCAGAGAGGGTACAAAAGTGGGTTCCCCCCTGCTTGTTTCTGTACCACATAACTGTGGTGTTGTCTGTCTTTACCAATAATTGTCCTGGAAGAATGTGATCTTTGAAGGCTGTCAGGGAATTCTGTACAGCTAACATTTCTTTTTGGTTGATATGCAGGTGCATCTGTCTCAGGTTCCATTTGCCCTGAATGCACTGCCCTGCCAAGTGAGCCCCCCCATGCATAGTCTGATGCGTCTGTTAGAGTATGGGCGACAGGGAGTAGAGTGAAAGGGAGCCCCTTGTTGTGGTAGGAGGCCTCTGCCCACCAAAGGAACTCTGTCTTTATACAAGGAATGATAGGAATCATTGATTCCAGGTCCTGAGAATGTTGACACCATACACTTTTTAAATACCATTGTAGTTTCCTCATATGCAGTCTTGCATATGGAATTAGTAGAATGCAAGAGGCCATGAACCCCAAGGCATGCAGAATTTTTCTTGCAGATAGCAGACAGATAGGTCTTTGTGGCCAGTAGTTTGAAATAGGTTGTCAAATAACCTTGTTTCTCTGGAGTGAGGAAAGCCATCTGGGAAGTTGTGTTCAAGCTTGCTCCCAGGAATACAATTGGTTGGCAGGTACTAGGTGAGATTTTTTTCGTTTATGGTGTACCTCGGTGAGTTTAGAAGTCTCTTTACGAATGCCAGATGCTTTAATAGCAATTCCTGGCTTTCTGCCTGAATCAGACAATCATCCAAGTATGGGTATATTTGAATATTTCTCTGCCTGCAAAATGCAATGGCTGGAGCTAGACACTGTGAACACTCTGGGCACAGTAGATAAGCCAAAGGGAAGTGCAGAGAACTGCCCTGAAACATAGGTATTTCCTGCAAGATTCCCTTATTGGAATGTACAGGTAAGCTTCCTTTAAGTCTAAGGTTGCCAACCAGGCATCTTTGCCTAGCATAGGAAGCAGCTGTTTAAGTGTTAGCATCTTGAATTTTGGGATTACCAAAAAAGTGTTTAGAATAGAGAGGTCCAGGATAGTATGCTAGGAGCTGTCTTTTCTGGGTACCAGGAAAAGTCTTTAATAAAAACCTTGTCCCCTTTCTTTTGCTGGGACAGGCTGAATAGCCCTGATACTTAGAACAGAGAGAACCTGCTGTTGAGCCTCTGCCCACTGATTTGGGGGTAGGTCTGGCCAATTGGTTGGGCTTGGTAGGGTGTGGAAGTGGAATCTGTATCCTTGGGAAACTATATTCAAGACCCATTTCTCCTGGGTAATGAGTTCCCAGTTTTTTGCATGCAGGGTGAGCTTTCCTCCCAAGGGAGCAGGCAGCTGAGCAGGGCTTGGAAGGGTTAAGGTTAAGTCATTGTGCCATTTTCCCATGGGGGGGGGGGGTATCTTACTACTCCCTGCTTTGGAAGTGGGAGCCCCCCAGTGCTTAAGCCTGTGCGTAGCCCAAGTCTAACCTACATGGTCTGCTGTTCCTGGGTTTGGATTGAGAAGGCCTGGAAGAGTATGGAAAGGACCAATTCTTTGAAGGTCAATGCCTACTAAATCTGGGAGGCTGTACTTGCAGGAAATCTTTAACAGTTTGCATAGATTTAGCTTTTTCCTCCATCTTTTTGAGGACTTCTGCTTTGTTGCCAAACAGGCGGTCTTGGTTTAAGGGAGCATCCAGTAATTTAGCTTTAAGATGATCTGGAAGGTTTTGCTCCTTAAGCCAAGCATGCCTTCTAAAGTACAGACCCAGTGACAGCAGCCCTGCAAGATGCTTCTGAAGAGTCAAAACCACATTGCAAAGTATGTTTACCAACTTGTTCTGCAGAATGCATTAAATCCTGTAATTCTTTGTGTTCAGCACAGCCAGGAATCAATATAATTGTTTAAGTAGTTCCAAAATATGCTGCTGGTACTTTAACATACGAAACTGGCAATTTAAAGCCCTAATGGCCAAAGTAGCAGAAGAATATACCTTCTTATCCAATCTGTCCAAGGCTCTAGAATCTCTATCAGAAGGGGTAGGGGTTTTTGGCAGCAGTAGCTTTAATGCCCTTTGGTCCTTGGGAAATGGTCTCTGGATCCGCAGTAGGATTCTTGAAGGGGAACTTGTGAGAGTCAGGTACTCTGTAATACTGGTCAGGTTTTCTGGGAGCTGGAGGTAAAGTGTCTGGGGAAGATTCCAAGAAAGCATCATCTACAATGTCCAGAACTGGCGGGCTAGCTAAAGGCCTGTGTTGAGGGAGGAGTAAGAACTCCCTCAGCCTCTTTTTAGAGTCAGAGTAATCCTGGCTTTCCCAGCGGAAAAGAGTGTGCAAGGTTTCACCAAAAAAAAAAAATCTGGAGTGGAAGCAGAGGGAATGGAATCCTATGCATCAGAATCCCCACAGGTAGATACCGGCAAATCCTGGTAATCAGAAGAAACAGAAATATCAAATTCCTGATCAGAAAGAAAATCAGTTCTAGGTCTCAGAGGGGGAAGGCTGACTCCCCTAATAAAGGTAATAAGGTCTTCAGCCATTCTAAATAAGAAGTTATGTACTCACCATAACGTTCCATCTGAGTAGGTAAACTTCATTTGTCAACAACCTATGGGATTCGGATCCGACCTCGGATCCGAGCCGGCAGTTTTCAACAGCTTCAGATCCGAACTCCAAGCTCCTCCCCCTACCCATAACCCCCTGACTGACCTCAGATCAAGTTTGCCCAAAAGCAGATACTGCCCGAAGACTAATACTTTCAAGATAAGTGGGTAACACCCATGGACCTGAGTATGAAAACATTCATAAGTGAGGGGGCAGGAGGGAGGGACGGTTGCTGACAAATGAAGTTTACCTACTCAAATGGAACGTTATGGTGAGTACATAACTTCTAAATCTGAAGTAGTTAACTTCATGTGTGCAGCAACCTATGGGACAGAGTCCCCAGCTACCTGAACCTCGGGTGGCCTTCATGGAAGGATGTTTCGGAGCACTGCAGAGCCAAAGGATGCTCTCCCTCTGGAGATAATGTCCAATTTATAATGATTGATAAAGGTATGAGATGAGGCCCAAGTGGCTGCTGAACAAATATCATCCAAAGAGACACTAGCTCTAAAAGCTGCAGAGGTAGACATAGACCGAGTAGAGTGGGCATGGACTCCCTGAGGTGCGGGCCTGCCAGAACTTTCATATGCTAAAAGGATACACTGCGGGATCCATCTAGACAGCGTGACTTTAGACACAGATTTACCCAAGTTAAATTTGGCAAAGGAGACGAACAACTGGTCAGATTGCCTATGACCAGATGTCCTGTGGATGTAGAAGCGAAGTCGTCTATGCACATCCAGTGAGTGTAATTTATATTCCCCTTTGTTTTGGTAATTAGGGAAGAAGACTGGTAGGTTGATGGACTGGTTAATATTTGATTCAGAGGCAATCTTGGGAAGAAAGGAGGGATTGGTCCCGAGGTAAACTCTATCCTTGTGAAAAGTCAAATATGGGGGGTTTACACAGAGGGCCTGTAGTTCAGAGACCCTTCGAGCCGAGGTGATAGCGACAAGAAAGGCCGTTTTCCATGACAAGAATTTAAGATCTACTGAAGCTGCAGGCTCAAATGGGGGAGCTGTTAAGGCCTGAAGCACCAGCGTTAAATCCCAAGGAGGGACTAAATCCTTCACTGGAGGTCTGAGCAGAAAGGTGCCCTTCAAAAAGGTCTTGCACAATTTCATGGTGATCAAAGGGCCCAGTTCATTTCCCACGTGATAATGAGAGATAGCTGCTAGTTGAACCTTGACTGTGGAGGAGCTAGCCCCCTGATGAAACAGCCCTGACAGGAAGTCTAATACCGCTGGCAAAGGAGCTGTGAAAGGATCCAAATTTCGACGTTCCGCCCAAATGGAGAAACGTTTCCATTTGCTACTATACACCTTTCAAGTAGAAGGCTTGTGCACTGCTACTAGAATAGTTTTAACTGGGGAAGAGATACCGGGAGTCCTAGCTACAAGTGGAACTGGAGCAGCCAAGCTGTGAGCTTGAGATTGTCCAGATTCGGGACTGGGAGATCTAGGGGGTGGGATATTAGATCCGGACGGGGATCTAGAATCCAAGGGGGATTCACCAGATGAGACCAAAGGTAAGGGAACCAGGGTTGACGAGGCCAGAATGGGGCAATGAGGATTATCCTGCTCCCCAACTGGCTGGCTTTCTGCAGAAACTTCAGCATCAGAGGAAGAGGAGGGTAAGCATAAAGTAGACCGGGAGGCCAAGCATGCACCAGAACATCTCTCGGAGGTTCCCCAGAGGGGGAAATGAGAGCGAAGTAGTCGTAGCATTTTGTGTTCGAGGGAGAAGCAAAGAGATCGCAACAGGGTTGACCCCATTCGGCGAAAATCTGATTCGCTATCTCGGGATTCAGAGACGACTCGTGTGGTAACAGGATGGTGCGACAGTCTGTCCGCTAGGATGTTGGACCACCCCGGAATGTGCGTTGCTATAAGAAAGTGGTTGGTGGAGATCGCCCATTCCCACACCCTCATGGCCTCTCGACAGAGTGGGTAGGACCTGGTTCCTCCCTGTTTGTTGATGTACTAGACAACAGACATATTGTCTGACTGAATCGCAATAGTTCCTACAGGAAGAAGGTGCTGAAGTGCTTGCAACGCTAACAGCACTTCCCTCATCTCTAGGACATTGATATGCAGAGTTCTCCGTGGGGTCCCACGTGCCTTGGACTGTCCTGCCCGAACAATGCCCCCCCACCCGAGGCAGGAGGTGTCTGTGGTCACCGTGGCTAGGGGAGGGGCCATAGAAAAGGGGCATCCTTCCTGGAGGTTCGGAGATTGGAGCCACCATAAGAGGGCCCTCTTGCAAGCCCTGCTGAGGGGAATGGGATGGCTCAGAGGAAATCGAAGGAAGGACCACTGGACCTGGAGGGTCCACTGCAAGACCCTCATGTTCAAACGCGCCATTGGCAAAAGGTTGATTGCTGCCGCCATCAAGCCTAGAGCCCTCAGGACCAATTCCGCCAGAGGGGCTGGAGAATGTAGAATGGCCCGCACATGTAGCCTCAGGGTTCGTAGCCGGTCTGTGGTCAAGAAAGCTAGGAGCTGGTTTGTGTCTAATCTTGCCCCTATGAAGACTATAGTCCGAGTTGATGTAAGAGACGACTTCTCTATGTTGATAGTGATCCCCAGCCGGGGAGCTAGATGAAGAAAGTAGTTTCTGGCTGCGCAGAGTAGATGCCTTGTCGGGGCAGTTAGGAGCCAGTCGTCCAGGTAGACCTGGATTCCCTGGAGCCTTAGGTGGGCCGCAATCACTGCTAACACTTTGGTGAACACCCTGGGGGCTGTGGTGAGACCAAAGGGAAGGACCCTGAATTGGAAATGACTGGCTCCTAGCCGGAAGCGGAGAAACCTTCTGGATCGCCTGTCCATCAGAATGTGGTAGTAGGCATCCTTGAGGTCTATAGAGTACATCCAGTCGTTCTCCTGTAAAAGGGGGAGAATGGATTGAAGGGTGACCATGCAGAACTTCTCTTTGGTTACTGACAGGTTCAGGGAGGAGAGGTCAAGGATAGTTCTTAAGTCCCCCGTCTTTTTTGGCACCAAAAAGAACCTGGAGTAAAACCCCGACCCACACTGGTCTGGGGGGACGTGTTGGATGGCTCTTTTTTCCAGCAACTGTTGGATTTCTGTTGCTGCGGCCTCCCTCTGATCGGGTGGGACATCGGGAAGGTATCTGGGGCTGCGTGGGTAAAGAGAAAAGGGAATCTGATATCCTCTGGATATAATGCGAAGCACCCAGCGATCTGTCGTGATGGACTCCCAAGCTGCTAGGTGCTTCGAGAAACACCCCCCGACTGCCTCCAGAGTGGAGCAGTCGGGCAACCCCTCAGTGGTGTTGCGTGGGTTGGTCCGAGAAGGGTTCTCTGGATCCAAAGTTGCGCGGGCCCCCTCTGCCTCTAGGGCAGCGTCCACCCTGCCCTCCTCTGCCGCGGAAGGGCTGGGAGTCCGGAGCGGGACGGGACTGTTGCGACTTCTGGAACCACATCTTCTGTCCCTTTTGGTTCTTGGAGAAGGACCTCTGGGGAGCAGAGAAGCGGACTCAGACGGCAGACAACATCTTCCCATCCTTTTCGCTCTGGACCAAGGTATCGAACAGTTTTGCCAAAGAAGGCAGAACCATCGAAAGGGGCATTAGCGAAAGACGCCTTGAAGGGTTCCATGAAATCACAGTGCCGGAGCCAGGCCTGACGCCTCATGACAAGGCCCGCTCCGCTGGCTCTAGCGGCTCCCTCCGTGGCATGGGATAGAAGCTGCATAGAGGTGTTTGATATGGATCAGAGAGTGGCCATCCGGGTGGAGTTCAAACGTTTGTCCTCCGCCGACATGGACTCGGGGGGGGGGGGGCGACGCAGCGTAATCTTTGATAAGGTCCCGCTGCAGCCGAAGCACATGTAGTTCAGCGACCTCACAGAGAATGTAGCCGAACTAAAGACCCGCTTCCCTAAACAGTCCATCGACCGAGACTCCTTGCTCGGGGGATGAACCGAAGGGCTCTCCTGAGCTAGTTCCCTCTTGGTGGCAGCCGCCACCAACATGGCATCTACAGGGGGACCCTTACTCCAGTGGGACTTGTCAGAGGGTGGGCTAAGAATTTTGTCCGGGTGCTTGGGGACTGGCTCCACATTGTCCAGCTCCTTCCACACCCTGGTAGTAATCAAATCTATCAGGGGATCGGCCAGAGGGGACACCCAAGCGGTAGACGGGCCTGCTTCAAACGCCTCCAGGAACACGGATTCGTCCGAGGTAGGCTTTGGGGCAGACCACCCCCCCCCCCTTATCCTGAGCATCTCCATGATGTCACCAAATGAGACATCTTCGGGGGGTGATCTTGGGGAGCCTTCCTCCTCCTCCAAATCCATGTCCTCAGTCAAGGACTTGGGGGAGTCCAGGTGCCTCCTTTTGCACTTTCGCTTCTGAGGAACCTCCTCTGGGGGGCTGTCCGAGGAGGTCTCACCAGCCACGTCTTGTTCCAAAGGAACGACCTGGGACTTCAGAGCAGGCTGTCCCTGGGGCTGGGTGATGGAAGTCGGGCCCAACAGAGAAGGAGTGCAGGGTGGAGCCGTGGCAAGGGCCGGGGGCCTGGAATCTCTCGACAGGGCCCTCTCCACCATGTCGAATGCCGAGGGAGAGCTGCTCTCTCTGGGATTCGAAAGCAGACCCTCCATCGGATCCGACGGATGGATCCGGGCCAGTGCCGAAGCGATCGGATCAGACGGACCAGTATGCTCCGACCTGGACAAGCCGAAGGCATACCGATACCGCTGGATCCGAAGCACAGCCCTCGGCTCCGAGAGCTCGGATCTGAAGAAAATGGACCCGACAGACTCGAGGGAAGTGTCGGCGCCGAAGTACCCCAGACTATCGGCGCTGACACCCCCCCGGCTCCAAGGCTGCCTGGCTCCGAAGACTCCGAGCCCGGGAAGCGGGACAGAGAAGGAGCTATCGGGGCAAAAAAAGGGGTTGAGCTCCCCCCCGGGGGGGGGGGGGAGGAGGCAGGAGCACTCCCATCTGCAGTTGGGCCTGGAGGAATCTTCTCATCATCCGGTCCAAATCTGCATCCGTGAGACTTCGGGTTGATCGCGATGAGGCCACCAAGGCGGGAGTATCGCCTCGATGACCTCGAAGGAGATCGGATCTCCTCCCCCTCAGGACCCGGTGAAAAGCATGGGGACCGGATCAGAGACGGAGGAGACCCAGAAGTCCTGGAGGGAGAAGACCGCTTAGCCGGGGGGGCCGAAGCGGAGGCCTCGGCCTGCCACTTGTGGTGCTTCTCCCTCCTTTTCTCTTTCCTGGCCTCCCTCTCCTCCGGGCCTAAGGCGGGAGGTTGAGTCCCGGCCGGGGCGAGGGAAGCAGGAGTGGCAGCCGCCGCAGCGGGAGCCACAGGAGGACCGGAGGTAGAAGCCGAATCCGGGGTCAGAAGACCAACCAGAATCAGCTTGGACCTCCGGTCCTCGAGTGCCCTGGGGTTGACCGCCGCACAGATGGAACAACCAGAAGACAGCTGTTCAACCCCAAGGCACAACACACACAGAGTGTGGCCATCCGCCGGGGACAGCTTAGTGCCACACTCGGTGCACTTAGAAAAGATCAATTTTGGGGCCTCAGCCATTTTAACTAAAGAAACACACACGTTAGGCCCCAAACACACACAACCCTAACGGAATCACGAAGGAAGTGGGAGGTAAAAGACCAAAAAATATATAGTTAAACTAGAGAGGGTTTGTACAAAAAGGGACCTGTAAACACACACAACCAAAAAACAGAGAAAGGAGGAAAAAAAGGTAATTTTTTTTCCTCACAAAAGTCTCGAAGGCTTGGAGCTGTAGATAAAGCTGCTGTTGGATAACCGCGGCAAACTAGATCTGAGGTCAGTCAGGGTTGGCAGGGGATTATGGGTAGGGGGAGGAGCTTGGAGCTCGGATCTAAAGCTGTTGAAAACTGCCGGCTCGGATCTGAGGTCGGATCCGAATCCCATAGGTTGCTGCACAAATGAAGTTAACTACTTCGGATCATTTGTTTTTTAGGCATATGGGCCTGAGCATGCGGTTTGGACGTTGGTTTTCTAGGCATGGGTCAAGTTTTAGGCCTGAATGAAGAAGATGGCGTTGGTTTAAAATGCAAGTCTGTAGGCCCAAATACACCCTCAGAAGCCGGTGCCTGCACAGCGGCTCCGGACCCATCCACGGTAGAGACATCTGCAGGTTCCATAGTCGAAGAAGCATCTCGCGGCATACCGGACTCCGAATGGGTCTCAGTAGAGGCCTGTGAATCTGAAGTAGCGGGTATCAGGGGCTGCGAAAGCGTCTGACTGAGTACTGGCAGACTGGCGATTAGCTTAACGGAAGCATAGTCTGCAGATGTTCATCGTGCATACAGCTGCAGTAATCACAGATGGGTTTTCTGCCGTCAGGCGGTCCCTCGGTCGGCCAAATTCCAAAGTCTTGGTCCGGCGTCGGTTGTCGTCGCATTCTCTTCTGACGTCAGTGAGGCCAGAGTATATAAGACACAGCCGACGCCATGTTCTTCAGTCTTTTTTGCCACGCGGTGCCCGAAGCAGAAGCAGTTCGCAAGTGCCGGTCGGCCAGCTCCTGAATTACGAATATTTTGGAATCCGAAGTCTTCATTAAAGCTAAGTACCCCATTGGGGAAACTTTTCTTGCCTCAGACCGATGTCAGAAAAAGTTAATAATTGTATTTCTTGTGGGAAGCAAATACCGCATAAGGATTTCCATTCCCTCTGCATACCTTGTTTGGGCCCAGACCACGACGTCTCGGGCTGTCGCTTTTGCGCTACCTTCAATAAACGCACTATTAAGCGTCGGGCGGAGTTCGCCCAGCACTACTTTGGTAAAGCTTTTGATTATAAAATGTCGGACACTCCGACTACCGTTTTGTCCAAAAAACGCAAGGAAAAGGACCGACACGTGAGGCCCGCGGTCCCCACCGACACCACGCCAAAACAGGCTACACGTGGTCCGGTTCTCAGCGAGACGCCTTTGCAGTCCCTGACTACCGACGACACTCCTTTGGCGGTGTCCTCTGTACCCGAGACCGCTGGGTCCTTGGCCCTTTCCCAGACTACAACCGAAGCCTCTGCTAATGTTGAGCCTACTAATGTGGACAGGTCCACCTCCACCCATGGTGTATTTAGGCCCTCTTCTTCTTTTTCAATTAAGGCCTTTACTAAATCCAAAGCAGCCAGGCAGCCCATGAGGCCTGTTGTACAGGGCCCATCTCCAGGTCCCATGCCTAAAAAACAGATGCTTAGAATGGCTGAGGATTTAATTACTCTTATCAGAGGTTCTCAACCCCCTCCAGACAAGAGACCCAGAGTGGAGGAAGATTCTCCCTCTTCTGATCAGGGATCCATTTTATCAGAACATTCTGATGCAGAGGAACACTCTTACTCTCCTTTTGAGGATTCGGATGCAGAACAGTCCATTCCGTCTGTATCCCCTCCTGAGGATTTTTCCTTTGGGGAAACCTTACACACCTTGAGGGAACACTTCCATTGGGAAGGCCAAGACTTTTCAGATTCCAAGAAAAGACTTAGGGAATTTCTTTTGTTACCTCAACACAGACCTCTGGCTATACCCTCTGTTTTGGACATACTGGATGATGTCTATTCGGAGGCTTGTCTTAACCCGGATTCTCTGCCTCCTGCACCAGTCAAACCTGATCGGTATTACAGAGTACCCAGCTCTCACCAATTTCTCTTCAAAAGCCATAATGCTGACCCTGAAACCATTTCACAAGGCCCCAAGGGATTGAAGGTCTCCACTGCCAAAAATCCACTTCCTGCAGAAAGGGAATCAAGATCTTTGGAAAGGTGGGGAAAAAAGGTATATACCTCGGCCACCCTAGCCATGAGGGCTTTAAATTGTCAGTTTCATATGCTTAAATATCAACAGTTCCTGTTATCACAATTGAGGAACAAAATGGCTCAACCTGAACAACAAGATTTAAAGGAGTTACAGGATATGATGCATAGTGCAGAACAAGTGGGTAAACACACCTTACAATATGGTTATGATGCCCTAGAGGCCTCAAGTAGAGCGGCAGCTACAGGATCAGTCATTCGCAGACATGCCTGGCTTAGGGAACAAAATTTACCTGATCATGTGAAAGCTAAACTTCTAGATGCTCCTTTACAAAAGGATGTGCTGTTTGGTACTAATGCTGAGGAGATACTACGGAAAATGGAAGAAAAAGCCAAATCTATGCAAACTGTCAAAGCTTTCTTACAGGTCCAACCACCACGTTTTAGCAGAAATTGGCCTTCAAAAAACTGGTCCTTTCCAGCCACTGACAAGCCCCAAAGAGGTAGATACAGACGCACAAGGGGCAGAGGGCAATCACAAGGATCATATAGAGGCCGACAATGGCAAACTCCAGCACCAAGAGGTGGCGAAGACAGTGCACAACAATACAGGAAGCAAACCCAATGACTCCCTCATTTCCATGCCAAGCATGTCTCAGCTGGCAGCACCTTTGGGAGGAAAACTAGCACTATTTGCAAGCAATTGGCATATTGTCACAACAGACAAATGGATCCTGGACATTATAAACAGAGGCTACAAATTTCAATTTCACACTCTTCCAAAAAAGAGAGGCATGCCAAACCTGCCACAACATCAAAGGGCAGAGGCACAACTGCAAATTTCAAAGCTCATAAGCATGCGAGCTATTCAAGAGGTACCTACTCACCAACAAGGTCAAGGTTTTTATTCAAGACTTTTCCTGGTACCAAGGAAAGGAACCGACTGGAGACCCATTTTGGACTTATCCACCCTAAACACATTTCTAATCGTACCAAAATTCAAGATGCTCACATTACAGCAGCTTCTTCCCATGCTGGGCAAGGAGTTCTGGCTGGTAACATTGGACCTCAAGGAGGCATACCTGCATGTCCCAATCAGACAAAGCTGCAGAAGATACCTCAGATTTCTTGCAGGTTCAATCCACTATCAATTCTCTGCATTGCCCTTTGGCTTATCTACTGCGCCCAGAGTATTCACAAAGTGCCTGGCATCAGTGATTGCCTACTGCAGACTTCAAGGGATACAAATTTACCCTTATCTGGACGACTGCCTGATCCAAGCGGACAGCAAGAACATACTTCTGGAACATCTGGCATATGTGACACGGTTACTGCTTTCTCTGGGATATACAATCAACAAAGAGAAATCAAGGCTAACACCATCTCAGAAAATAACTTTCCTGGGTGCCAACTTGGACACAAACACCCAGATGGCCTACCTTACACCAGAAAAACAAGGGCAACTATCTCAGTACTTCAAAATACTAGCAAAAAGTACCAGGCTTACTGCAAGGAAAATCCGGCAGGCTCTGGGATTCATGACATCTTGCATTCTTTTAACCCCATTTGCAAAGCTGCATATGAGGAAACTACAATGGTACCTAAAAAACCTATGGTCTCAACACAGTCACAGTTTGGAAACAATAATACCAATAATTACATGTTTGCAAAAGGAATTTCTATGGTGGGCCCAAGCATGTCAAGCAAACAAAGGCCTCCCATTCTGCAAGCCTCAAGCAAAGCAAGTCATAACCACAGACGCCTCAGACTACGCCTGGGGGGCGCACATGACGGACAGGTGCATTCAGGGCAAATGGTCCCAAAAAGAAAAGCACCTTCACATCAATCAAAAAGAAATGCTAGCAGTAATAAATGCAATTACAGCTTTCAAGGACTTCCTGCATCCAGGACAATTACTGATAAGAACAGACAACACCACGGTAATGTGGTACATAAACAAGGAGGAACACATTCATACCCCTTGTGCAGACTAGCCATGACTCTTTGGAACTTGGCTCTGGAAAGACAAATCGAACTTCAAGCACAGTACTTGCCAGGATTGGAAAACACACTGGAAGACAATCTAAGCAGAAAAATGACAGATCCACACGAATGGAAGTTACATCCTCAGGTGTTTGCAGAAATAATCCAAGCATGGGGGAGGCCAGACATAGATCTTTTTGCCTCCCACAGGAATCATCAATTGGAAAAGTTTTGTTCAAAGACCTTTCACCCAAAGGCCTGGAGAGTGGACGCCCTTTCATTCAGTTGGACAGCATGGACAGTTTACGCATTCCCACCTCTGCCTCTTCTGCCCAAGGTGCTTTTGAAAGCAAGAAAAGACAAACCGAAGATGATACGGATTGCTCCAGATTGGCCAAGGCAACACTGGTACCCACTCCTGAGGAGCCTAACACATACTCCTCCCTGGTCCCTGTCTCTAATGCCTCTTCTGCTGACTCAGCACAGCTACAAAACTCTTCACAGTCAGCTAAAAACACTCAATCTCGCTGCATGGAAAATTCTTTAACAGCACAACAGACCCTACTCTCCAAGGAGGTGCAGGATGTCATTTTGGAGGCCAGAAGGCCAGCTACTAGAAAATCTTACTCTGCAAAATGGAAGCGGTTTTGCTCTTGGAATGAGAAAAGAGGCCAGGACCATAGAAAACTGAACTTGCCTCAGGTATTACAGTACCTAGCGGAGCTAATGAACAGTGGACTTTCTTTTTCTTCCATTAAAATCCATGCCTCAGCCATCTCTGCAGAATTCAACACGGATCCTCCTTTATTTTCTCACCCACTCTTACGACAGTTCCTCAGAGGGGCTAAGAATATAAGACCACCAAGGAAACAACCAATACCAGCCTGGGATCGTAATTACATACTAGAAAAATTAACATTGCCTCCTTTTAAACCAGCTGCCTCAACAGATTTGCAATATTTGTCCTGGAAGACAGCCTTCCTTCTGGCCATCACTTCAGCTCGTAGGGTTTCTGAACTTCAGGCCCTCATGGCGGTGCAGCCCTTTCTCATTTTCCATCAGGACAGGGTTTCCCCTTTGTACCAACCCATCATTTATGCCTAAAGTGGTATCCAGGGTAGCTTTAAATCAAGCCATACACCTACCCACCTTTTACCCCAATCCTC
Organism: Protopterus annectens; assembly: GCF_019279795.1. Lineage (NCBI taxonomy): Eukaryota > Metazoa > Chordata > Ceratodontiformes > Protopteridae > Protopterus > Protopterus annectens. The sequence goes on from NC_056729.1 coordinate 1,963,842,941, forward strand.
AAAACAAAGGGGAAAGGCTGCTACACTCCTTTAGACATCCATAGGCAGCTTCGTTATTATTTGGACAGAACAAAGTCCTTCAGGAAATCAGAACTCTTTGTGTCCTATGCTGTAGGGGCTCAAGGGAAGCCAGTTACAAAACAGACTATTTCAAAGTGGATAGGCCACTGCATACGGTTTTGTTACTCCTTTCATGGGAAATCTGTTCCTGCAGGTATCAGATCACACTCCACCAGGGCCACAGCTACCTCTACAGCCTTCCTCAGAGGAGTTCCTACCAAAGATATTTTGGAGGCAGCCACTTGGAGTTCTGTACATACCTTCACAAAACACTACCATCTGCCTTTATATTCCAGAACAAGAGCAGGCTTTGCCACTGCTGTTTTGCAGGGCATTCTGGCTCAACCCAGTTCCTCCTAGTACCTACCACCCAGTGCATAGCTTTGGGACTCTACCCATCTGTGATTACTGCAGCTGTATGCACGATGAACATAGTACAGTTTTGTACCTACCATAAATGTAGATGTTCGAGTGCTAATACAGCTGCAGTACAGGTTTCCCTCCCTCCTTCCCCACTTGGTAAAGGCATGAGGCCTAGCAACCTCTTCATACTACCTGACTGGGTTATCCGGCTATGTTTTATTTGCTTGCTACCACTGATTTTGGATTATATTGCATTGCTTGTATATGAGCACTATTTAGGTATTGCCTTCCTTCAGGGGGCACCTGACATCTGAAGACTGAGGAACATGGCGTCGGCTGTGTCTTATATACTCTGGCCTCACTGACGTCAGAAGAGAATGCGACAACAGACGCCGGACCAAGACTTTGGAATTCGGCCGACCGAGGGACCGCCTGACGGCAGAAAACCCATCTGTGATTACTGCAGCTGTATTAGCACTCGAACATCTACATTTATGGTAGGTACAAAACTGTACTTTTTGGACCTATGCGGTCTTGTCTTTATCCTTACGTTTTTTCAGAATATCGGTAGTTGGATGGCTTACCAAAGCCATTTTTGTATAGTTATACAGAGTACCACAATAATTTGCTGCAAATATAGACAGATGCAGAATAGTTCGGGGGTTGAACAAGGCACAAAACCGACAGTGAGGTACGTTGTGGTCTGGACCTAAGCAAGGAATGCAGTACGAGTGAAAACCTTTATGAGGTATTTGCTTTCCACAGGTAAGACAATTGTTAACTTTTACAGACATCGGTTAAGAGCAAGAAAAAAGATCCCCAACGGGGTACTTAGCTTTTTAGAAGACTTTGGTTCTGAAACTCGAAAATGAAAATTTCAGGAGTTGGCCGACCAGCACTTGCAAATTGCTTTTGCTTCAGGCACCGCGCGGCAAGAAAGACTGCTGTAATGGCGTCGGCTGCATGTTTTATACCCCTGACGACCTGATGTCATGGAAGAAGAGACAGCATCTGACGCAGGAATCCACGACTCTGGTATTCAGGCCGGCTGAGGGCTACCTGCAGGCATATAACCCAAATGTGATGACTGCAACAGTGAAACACGAAGGACATCTGAATGGCTCAGGAGGAAGCCAGCCTAAGGAAAGTAGGGTATGACCATCCAAGGAAAGGAACCAAACCACCAGGGGGAAGGCGGGAGGGATTGGAATACTGCAACAATGAAGAGGAAGACATCTATCACTGCAGTAATTTTTTACATAACTATTCTATGTCCTTCAATTAAATCTGTTGCAGTATTGTTAACATGAGGGAAAATACAAAAGCTCATGAGGAGAGGATGGAGGTAAAGGCAGTGGAGCTCTCCAGGAACCCATGGAATATGGCTCTGGCAAACCCTGCCCTGGACCTACAAATACCATCCAATTTGAAATGTTTAGTGACAGTATGTACAGAAGTCCATGTAGCTGCTTCAAGAATAGAGCTAGTGTCCAATCCCTTGAAGGCACCTGATGAAGCTACACAACCCTAGTGGAATGGGCCTTTACAGAAGAAAGCATTTTACCATGCTTCATATAACAGAATGAAATAGCCTTAGAAATACAAGTAGAAACAGTCTGCTTGGAAAAGAACAGTTGTGTACACTTACCATAAATGTAGACGTTTGACTGTATTCACTGTTGCAGCCCACAGTCAGCCAGAATACCAAAGTCCTTGGTATATGATGTCAGCTGCCTTCGGTTTAAGCCTGACGTCAGGTACAAAAGAAAGCAGCAGAAGCCATTTCCTCAGTTTCTTGCCTTAACTGTCAGGAGCCCCCCAAAAAGATTAGACCAGGAAAAGAAAATCCAGTCTGTGCCCTAGGAAAAAAGGGGGGATGGAAGGGGGGAAAAGTACAGTTTTGTACCTACCATAAATGTAGATGTTCGAGTGCTAATACAGCTGCAGTAATCACAGATGGGTTTTCTGCCGTCAGGCGGGTCCTCGGTCGGCTGAATTCCAAAGTCTAGGTCTGGCGTCGGTTGTTGTCGCTTTCTTTCCTGACGTCAGTGCGACAGGGGTATATAACACACAGCCGACGCCATTTTCTTCAGTCTTTCTTGCCCCAGATGTCAGGTGCCCCCAGAAGGAAGGCAATACATAAATTATATATATATTCATGCAATGCAATATAATCAAAAATCAGTAGTTGCAAGCAAATATACCATAGAAGGATAACCCAATCAGGTTGTATGAGGAGGTGTTAGCCACTAGGCCTTTACCAAGAGGGGAAGGAGGGAGGGAAACCTGTACTGCAGCTGTATTAGCACTCGAACATCTACATTTATGGTAGGTACAAAACTGTACTATGTTCATCGTGCATACAGCTGCAGTAATCACAGATGGGTAGAATCCCAAAGCTACGCAGAGGGTGGTAGGCACTAGGTGGAACTGGGAGGAGCCAGAATGCCCTGCAACACAGCAGTGGCAAAGCCTGCTCTAGTTTTGGGAGTATAAAGGCAGGTGGTAGTGTTTTGTGAAGGTATGCACAGAACTCCAAGTGGCTGCCTCCAAAATATCTTTGGTAGGGACTCCTCTGAGGAAGGCTGTAGAGGTAGCTGTGGCCCTTGTAGAGTGGGATCTGATGCCTGTAGGAACAGATTTTCCATGAAAGGAGTAACAAAACCGTATGCAGTGGCCTATCCATTTTGAAATTGTCTGTTTGGAAATTGGCTTCCCTTGAGCTCCTACAGCATAGGACACAAAGTTGTTCTGATTTCCTGAAAGGCTTTGTTCTGTCCAAATAATAACGTAGCTGTCTATGGATGTCTAAGGAGTGTAGCAGCCTTTCCCCCTTTGTTTTGAGGATTGGGGTAAAAGGTAGGTAAAGTGTATGGCCTGATTTAAAGCTACCCTGGATACTACCCTTAGGCATAAATGACGGGTTGGTTCGTAGGGAAACCCTGTCCTGATGGAAGATGAGAAAGGGCTGCACAGCCATGAGGGCTTGTAGTTCCGAAACCCTACGAGCTGAGGTAATGGCCAGAAGGAAAGCTGTTTTCCAGGATAAATATTGCAAATCTGTTGAGGAAGCTGGTTCAAAGGGAGGCAATGTTAATTTTTCTAGAATGTAATTAAGATCCCAGACTGGTATTGGTTGTTTCCTTGGAGGTCTTATATTCTTAGCCCCTCTGAGGAACTGTCGTAAGAGTGGGTGAGAGAATAAGGGTGGATCAGTGTTGAATTCTGCAGAAATGGCTGAGGCATGAATTTTGATGGAGGAAAATGAAAGTCCACTGTTCAACAGCTCAGCTAGATACTGTAATATCGGAGGCAAATTCAGTTTTCTAGGATCCCGGCCTTTTTTCTCATTCCAAGCGCAAAACCGTTTCCGTTTTGCGGAGTAAGCCTTTCTAGTAGATGGCCTTCTGGCCTCCAAAATGACATCCTGCACCTCTTTGGAGAGTAGGGTCTGTTGTGGTGTTAAGGAATTTTCCATGCAGCGAGATTGAGTGTTTTCAGCTGACTGTGAAGAGTTCTGTAGCTGTGCTGAGTCAGTAGAAGAGGCATTAGAGGTAGGGTCCAGGGAGGAGTATGCTTTAGGCTCCTCAGGAGTGGGTACCAGTGTTGTCTTGGCCAGTCTGGAGCAATCAGTATCATCTTCGGTCTGTCTGCTCTTGCTTTCAAGAGCACCTTGGGCAGAAGAGGCAAAGGTGGGAAAGCGTAAACTGTCCATGCTGCCCAACTGAAAGAAAGGGCGTCCACTCTCCAGGCCTTTGGATGAAAGGTCCTTGAACAGAACTTTTCCAATTGATGATTCCTGTGGGAGGCGAAGAGATCTATGTCTGGCCTTCCCCACGCTTGGATTATCTTTGTAAACAACAAAGACAAACCAATACTGGATGAAGTGTCTCTTAAGAAAAGTCCTATTTGTATCCAAAAACACAAAAGAGGCACACCACGATGATTCTTCAGGCTTTAATAGAGAATTAAAAACATCAAACGAACAGCTGTAGGAAGGAGTAAGGGCTTTCACGTTTTAACAACGCTTCTTCAGACTTAAAATACATCTAAAAAATGTGTTCTTATATACTCAGTTAATTAAAGCAATTAGAATAATTAAAACTATCACAGTCATCCTTGTTAAAGGTGTATTGCTATCTTAGTAGCTTATATAAAAGACTATTTTGTGACTGTATATATAGTAAATGCAATATACTTATATATTATACAAGACATATCTACTAAAATTAAGAATAGAACAATTTAAAATGATAATAATTAGCAGTACTAATATAAAGTAACCTACAACTTATAAGAACAAGCTAAAAAATGGTGTCACATGTTTAACACTATCATATGTGGCATAGCTAAATTAATAACTAGAATAGTGTATGAAGATAACAAAATTATTGAACATACATATATATACATATATATATATATATATATATGAAAAATATATATATATAAAAAACGTGTATGTTCGTACATACTTACAGTAAATGTTTGGCTAAGTATACATGTACAGAAATAGTGTATACAAGTTATATTAACTTGTTTACTGTACATGTATGGATATTAATGACTATAGGGTCTCCCTTTTAGAAAAGGTTTAAGTGATATTTTATCATTGAGGCCATGGCCTCTATGTGCTTGTAGCCTTAATATCCATTTATTTTCCTTTTCTTCAGTGAAGTTCTTTATATCACCAAGTCTATCTGTTTTATTGACTAGCTTTTTTTGCCAAAAATCAAATCCCTCAAGAGGTTACTCTGCTATGAAAATAATATAAAGGTAGCTCCTTTAACACAAAGGAAGGGTACGTTTCCATGCAGACATTGTAATCAATGTAGCTATATAACAAAAGAAAATAGTTTTACACCTCCTGATAATGGTAATAATTTCAAGTTTGATAGATATGCTGATTGTAGATCCAGGGACTTGATATATTTGGCAAAATGTTCATTATGTAAATCATTCTATATAGGAAAAACTAATAGAACATTACGGGAAAGAATTAGGGAGCATATATATGCCATAAATACAGAGGATGATAGGAATGCTTTAGCCAGACATGTATTGAATCTAGGATCTAAACACAAATTCACGTTTCAAGTACTTGAGCTAATCAATAAAACAGATAGACTTGGTGATATAAAGAACTTCACTGAAGAAAAGGAAAATAAATGGATATTAAGGCTACAAGCACATAGAGGCCATGGCCTCAATGATAAAATATCACTTAAACCTTTTCTAAAAGGGAGACCCTATAGTCATTAATATCCATACATGTACAGTAAACAAGTTAATATAACTTATATACACTATTTCTGTACATGTATACTTAGCCAAATATTTACTGTAAGTATGTACGAACATACACGTTTTTTATATATATATATTTTTCATATATATATATATATATATATATATATATATATGTATGTTCAATAATTTCGTTATTATTATCTTCATACACTATTCTAGTTATTAATTTAGCTATGCCACATATGATCGTGTTAAACATGTGACACCATTTTTTAGCTTGTTCTTATAAGTTGTAGGTTACTTTATATTAGTACTGCTAATTATTATCATTTTAAATTGTTCTATTCTTAATTTTAGTAGATATGTCTTGTATAATATACAAGTATATTGCATTTACTATATATACAGTCACAAGATATAGTCTTTTATATAAGCTACTAAGATAGCAATACACCTTTAACAAGGGATGACTGTGATAGAGTTTTAATTATTCTAATTGCTTTAATTAACTATGAGTATATAAGAACACATTTTTTTAGATGTATTTTAAGTCTGAAGAAGCGTTGTTAAAACGTGAAAGCGCTTACTCCTTCCTACAGCTGTTCGTTTGATGTTTTTAATTCTCTATTAAAGCCTGAAGAATCATCGTGGTGTGCCTCTTTTGTGTTTTTGGATATCTTTGTAAACACTTGAGGATGCAACTTCCATTCGTGTGGGTCTGTCATATTTCTGCTTAGATTGTCTGCCAGCGTGTTTTCCAAACCTGGCAAGTACTGTGCTTGAAGTTTGATTTGCCATTCCAGAGCCAAGTTCCAAAGTGGCATGGCTAGCCTGCACAGGGGGTATGAATGTGTTCCTCCTTGTTTGTTTATGTACCACATTACTGTGGTGTTGTCTGTTCTTATCAATAATTGCCCTGGATGCAGGAGGTCCTTGAAAGCTGTAATTGCATTTATCACTGCTAGCATTTCTTTTTGATTGATGTGGAGGTGCTTTTCCTTTTGGGACCATTTGCCCTGAATGCACCTGTCTGTCATGTGCGCCCCCCAGGCGTAGTCTGAGGCGTCTGTTGTGATGACTTGATTTGCTTGAGGCTTGCAGAATGGAAGACCTGTGTTTGTTTGGCATGCTTGGGCCCACCATAGAAATTCCTTTTGCAAACATGGGATTATTGGTATTATTGTTTCCAAACTGTGGCTGGGTTGAGACCATAGGTTTTTTAGGTACCATTGAAGTTTCCTCATATGCAACTTTGCACATGGGATTAAAAGAATGCAAGATGCCATGAAGCCCAGAGCCTGCAGGATTTTACTTGCAGTGATCCTGGTACAATTTGCTATTATTTTGAAGTACTGAGTTAGTTGCCCCTGTTTTTCTGGCGTAAGATAGGCCATCTGGGTGTTTGTGTCCAAGTTGGCACCCAGGAAAGTTATTTTCTGAGATGGTGTTAGCCTGGATTTCTCTTTGTTGACTGTGTATCCCAGAGAAATCAATAACCGTGTTACATAAGCCAGATGTTCCAGAAGTACGTGCTTGCTGTCCGCTTGGATCAGGCAGTCGTCCAAATAAGGGTACACTTGTATCCCTTGAAGTCTGCAGTAGGCAATTACTGATGCCAGGCATTTCGTGAATACTCTGGGCGCAGTAGATAAGCCAAAGGGCAATGCAGAGAATTGATAGTGGATTGAACCTGCAAGAAATCTGAGACATCTTCTGCAGCTTTGTCTGATTGGGACATGCAGGTATGCCTCCTTGAGGTCCAATGTTACCAGCCAAAACTCCTTGCCCAGCATGGGAAGAAGCTGCTGTAATGTGAGCATCTTGAATTTTGGTACGAGTAGAAATGTGTTTAGGATGGATAAGTCCAAAATGGGTCTCCAGTCGGTTCCTTTCCTTGGTACCAGAAATAGTCTGGAATAAAAACCTTGGCCTTGTTCGTGAGTAGGTACCTCTTGAATAGCTTTCATGTCCATGAGCTTTGAAATTTGTATTTGAGCCTCTGCCCTTTGATTGTGTGGCAGGTTCGGCATGCCTCTCATTTTTGGAAGAGTGTGAAAATGAAATCTGTAGCCTCTGTTTATAATGTCCAGGATCCATTTGAATGTTGTGATATGCCAATTTCTTGTAAATAATGCCAGCTTTCCTCCCAAGGGTGCTGCCAGCTGAGACTTGCTTGGCATGAAAAGGAGGAAGTCATTGGGTTTGTTTCCTGTATTGTTGTGCACTGTCTTCGCCACCTCTTGGTGCTGGAGTTTGCCATTGTCTGCCTCTATATGATCCTTGAGATTGTCCTCTGCCCCTTGTGCGCCTGTATCTACCTCTTTGGGGCTTGTCCATGGCTGGAAAGGACCAGTTTTTTGAAGGCCAATTTCTGCTAAAACGTGGTGATTGAACCTGTAGAAAAGCTTTGACAGTTTGCATAGATTTAGCTTTTTCTTCCATTTTCCGTAGTATCTCCTCAGCATTAGTACCAAATAGTACATCCTTTTGTAAAGGAGCATCTAGTAGTTTAGCTTTAACATGATCAGGCAAGGTTTGTTCCCTAAGCCAGGCATGTCTACGAATGACTGATCCTGTAACAGCAGCTCTACTTGAGGCCTCTAGGGCATCATAGCCACATTGTAAGGTGTGTTTACCCACTTGTTCGGCACTATGCATCATATCCTGCAACTCCTTCAAATCTGGTTGTTCAGGTTGAGACATTTTATTTCTTAATTGTGATAACAGAAACTGCTGATATTTAAGCATATGGAACTGACAATTTAAGGCCCTCATGGCTAGGGTGGCCGAGGTATATACCTTTTTTCCCCTCCTTTCTAAGGATCTAGACTCTCTTTCGGAAGGTAGTGGATTCTTAGCAGTAGAGGCCTTCATTCCCTTGGGGCCTTGAGAAATGGTTTCAGGGTCAGCATTATGGCTTTTGTAAAGAAATTGGTGAGAGTTAGGAACTCTGCAGTACCTATCAGGCTTGACTGGGGCAGGAGGCAGGGAATCCGGATTAAGGCAAGCCTCCGAGTACACATCATCAAGTATGTCCAAGACAGGAGGTATCGCCAGAGGTCTGTGCTGAGGTAACAAAAGAAATTCCCTAAGTCTTTTCTTGGAATCAGAAAAGTCTTGGCCTTCCCAATGGAAGTGTTCCCTCAAGGTGTGCAAGGTTTCCCCAAAAGAAAAATCCTCTGGGGGAGATACAGAAGGAATGGACTGCTCTGCATCAGAATCTTCAAAAGGGGAGTACGAGTGTTCCTCTTCATCAGAATGTTCTGAAAAAATGGAGCCCTGGTCAGAAGAGGGAGAATCTTCCTCCACTCTGGGTCTCTGGTCTGGAGGGGGTTGGGAACCACTGATAAGAGTAATTAAATCCTCAGCCATTTTTAGCATCTGCTTTTTAGGCATGGGGCCTGGAGATGGGCCCTGTGCAACAGGCCTCTTGGGATGCATGGCTGATATGGACTTAGTAAAGGCCTTTATGGAAAAGGAAGATGAGGGTCTAAAGACACCATGGGTGGAAGTGGACCTGTCCACATTAGGAGGCTCAACACTCACAGTGGCTTCGGTGGTTGTAGTCTGGGTATGGGCCGATGTACCGGCGGTCTCGGTTACAGAAGACACCGCCAAAGAAGTGTCGTCGGTAGTCAGGGGCTGCGTAGGCGTCTCGCTGAGAACCGGACCACGTGTAGCCGGTTTTGGCGTGGTGTCGGTGGAGACCGCGGACCTCGCGTGTCAGTCTTTGTCCTTGCGTTTTTTGGACAAAATGGTAGTCGGAGTCTCCAATGACATTTTATAATCAAAGGCTTTACCAAAAAAGTGCTGGGCGAACTCCGCCCGACGCTTAATAGTGCGTTTATTGAAAGTAGCGCAAAAGCGATGGCCCGAGACGTCGTGGTCTGGGCCTAAACAAGGTATGCAGAGGGAATGGAAATCCTTATGCGGTATTTGCTTCCCACAAGAAATACAATTGTTAACTTTGTCTGACATCGGTCTGAGGCAAGAAAAGTTTCCCCAACGGGGTACTTAGCTTTAAAGAAGACTTCGGTTTCCAGTTTTTCGTAAATTCAGGAGCTGGCCGACCGGCACTTGCGAACTGCTTCTGCTTCAGGCACCGCGCGGCAAAAAAGACTGAAGAAAATGGCATCGGCTGTGTCTTATATACCCCTGTCGCACTGACGTCAGGAAAGAAAGCAACAACAACCGACGCCGGACCTAGACTTTGGAATTCGGCCGACCGAGGACCCGCCTGACGGCAGAAAACCCATCTGTGATTACTGCAGCTGTATGCACGATGAACATCCAGGACTGCAAAAGTGAATACACTCGAACATCTACATTTATGGTAAGTGTACACAACTGTACTATGTTCGTGTTTCACTGTTGCAGTCCTTACAAAATGGGTTGATTCCCAAAGCCCAGGAAAAAAACAAAAGGGAGGAGGAACACCCACTGTTTAAGGGTTGGTAAGGATGCCCTGTAACACTGTAATGGCAAAACCAGCCCTGGACCTAGAAAACAAATTGTAATGTTTAGTGAAAGTGTGGACAGAAGTCCATGTAGCCACTTCCAGTATGTCCCTAGTAGGTACACCACTTAAGAAAGCTGCTGAGGTAGAAGGTGCTCTAGTAGAATGGGTCCTAATACTCTGAGGAGGAACCTTGCCATGCCATAAGTAACAAAAGTGAATACAATGAGCAATCCACTTAGAAATAGGTTGTTTTGAAATAGCTTTTCCTTGAGCTCCAGGAGCAAAACTGACCAACAACTGATCTGACTTTCAAAAAAATTTAGTCCTGTCCAGGTAAAATCTAAGCTGTCTATGCACATCCAGGGAATGCAGTAACCTTTTCCCTTTATTCTGAGGATTAGGAAAGAAGGTAGGCAGGTGGACAGATTGGTTAAGAGACAGGCTAGAAACCACCTTAGGCATAAAGGAGGGATTAGCTCGAAGAGAAACCCGATCCACATGGAAGATAATAGGTTCTATTGCCATTAAGGCCTACAGCTCAGAAATTCTTCTAGCTGAATAGCCAAAAGAAAGGCAGTTTTCCAGGAGAGAAACTTCGGGTCTGCTGAGGCAGCTGGTTCGAAAGGAGGCAGAGTAAGTTTCTCAAGTACAAAATTGAGATCCCAAGCAGGAGTAGATGCCCGTCTGGGAGGCTTTAAATTGCTAGCTCCCCTGAGGAACTGTTTTATCAAGGGATGAGAGAAAATGGGATGCTCAAAGAAACAATGAGCAGAAATAGCTGAAGCATGGATTTTGATAGAAGAAAAGGAAAGTCCACCTTTAAGCAAGCCTGCCAGATAGTCAAGAATGAGAGGAAAAGAATGTTGAGAAGGGTCTTCCCCTCTAGTCTGCATCCAAATGGAGAATCTTTTACACTTACCTGCGTAACATTTCCTAGTGCTAGGCCTCCTGGCCTCATGAAGGACCTCAACCACTTGTTGGGAAAGGTTTAAATTATGAGCCAAGCTGCCAAATGCAGAGTCTGAAGATGAGGATGCAGAATTCTTCCCCCCTCCTGAACCAAGAGATCTGGTATCAGGGGAAGATGGCAAGGCCGAGACTGGGAGAGACTGTGAAGTAGTGGATACCAATGTTGTCTGGGCTAGTCTGGAGCTATGATTATGGCTCTTGGTTTTTCATCCCTTATCTTTAACAGCACACTGGGAAGAAGAGGCAGAGGAGGGAATGCATAGATTGAGAGCTGTGTCCAGGGGAAGGACAGAGCATCCACTTTCCAAGCTTTGTTGTGATGATCCCTGGTGCAAAAGGTTTGAAGGTGGTTGGTTGGAGATGAGAAGAGATCCACCTGGGGAGTGCTCCAACGCTGAATGATGCAACTCTTGTTTAGTTGTCACTCGTAAGGATCCAGGACCTGCCTGCTCAACCGGTTTGCCAAGGTGTTGAGCCTTCCTGGAAGAAACTGAGCTATCAGATGAATGCCCATGGAAGCTGCTATGGACCACAGTATCATGCTTTGTCTGCATAGGGGGTAAGAGTGTGTTCCTCCCTGCTTGTTGATGTACCACATGATTGTGGTGTTGTCTGTCCTGACCAGAAGGAATACCAAGAGAGAGATGTCTGAAAGCCATTAAGGCCTGTTGGACTGCCATCAATTCCTTCAGATTTATGTGCAAATGAACCTGTTGCGAGTTCCAAGTTCCCTGAATGTATTTGCCCTCTAGATGTGCTCCCAAAGCGTAGTCTGAGGCATCTGTGGTGAGAGTCTGGCTGGCAGGAGGTGCAGAGAAAGGCAGGCTTTTGTTCTGAGCACAGGTCGTCGCTCACCAAAGGAACTCAGTCTGCAGGCAGGGAATCAAAGGAAGTATCAAGTCTAAATCTTGTGTGCGTTGACACCAAAGGTTTTTGAGGTACCATTGTATTTTCCTCACATGCAGTCTGGCATATGGAATCATCAGAATACATGAAGCCATGAATCCCAGGGCTTGCAGGAATTGCCTTGCAGAGAGCTGGGTCATGCTTGCCAAATTTTTGAAGTAATTCGAAAGACCCATTTGTTTTTCTTGAGGGAGGAATACCATCTGGGCGGCTGTGTTCAGGCTCGCTCCCTGGAATACAATCTCCCTGGTGGGTAACAATTTTGACTTATTTTCGTTGATGGTGTATCCCAAAGAGGCGAGAAGGTTCTTTACAAAGTCCAAATCCTTTAGAAATTGCTTTGGAGAGTTCGCCTGAATAAGACAATCGTCCAAGTAAGGGTAAATCTGAATGTTTCTTTGCCAGCAAAAAGCAATGACTGGAGCCAGGCATTTGGTAAAAACTCTAGGAGCAGTAGATAAGCCAAAGGGCAGTGCAGAGAATTGGAAGTGCCTGTTCCCCACCCTGAAGCGAAGTAGCTGTCTGCAACTTTCCCTTATTGGGATGTGCAGATAAGCTTCTTTGAGATCCAAAGTCACCAGCCAGGAATCCTTGGCCAGCATTGGCAGCAACTGCTGAAGAATGAACATTTTGAATTTGGGAATAACCAGAAAAGTGTTTAGAATGGACAAATCCAGAATAGGGCGTCAGGTGCCCCCTTTTTTGGGAACCATGAAAAGTCTTGAGTAGAAACCCTGGCCTATCTGTAGTGTAGGAACTGTCTCTATTGCTCCCAGGTTTAGTAAAGAAACGTTTTTCTGCTTCTGCCCTTTGATTTGGGGGGATATCTGGGTATCCTTGGAGATCAGGGAAGGTGTGAAAAGAGAACTTGTAGCCTTGGGATACTATTTTGAGCACCCATCTGTCGTCTGTGATGGGGAAAATACAGTTTTGTACCTACCATAAATGTAGATGTCCGAGAGGAATGCATCTGCAGTCTTTACAAATGGGTTGTCCTGTCAGGCAGCCCTTCGGTCGGCCGGATTCCAAAGTCTGGGTCTGGCTTCGGCTGGTGTCGCACTCCACCCGACGTCATTGCGGCAGTCATTCGGGTATAAAGGCATCAGCCAACGCCATTTTCCTCAGTGTTTCTTGCCCCAGATGCCAGGTGCCCTCTTGGATGGCTAAATTTGGATAAATGCCAAAGTTTCCAAATAGTAGAGAGCAAACACACAAAATAAGCATGTATGTACATATATACAAACAAATACACCATAATAGATCCCCAAGCTAGCTGAAGATTGGTAAGTACCCTAGGAGTACCTCAGAGGGGAAGGAGGGTGGGTAATCCTGACTGCAGATGCATTCCTCTCGGACATCTACATTTATGGTAGGTACAAAACTGTACTATGTCCTTCAAGGATGCATCTGCAGTCTTTACAAATGGGTAGAATACCATAGCTAAACTAGGGAGGAGGAAATGAGAATAGATTATGGTGTAGTCAGGATCCCTTGCAAAACAGCAGTGGCAAAACCAGCACGGGATCTAGAGTATAGAGGCAAGTTATAATGCTTGGCAAATGTATGCACGGAGGTCCAAGTAGCAGCCTCTATAATGTCCTTGGTAGCCACTCCTCGTAAGAAAGCTGTGGTAGTGGCTGTAGCTCTTGTGGAGTGAGGCCTGATGTTCTCTGGAGTTTTCTTTCCATGGTAGGAGTAACAAAATCTAATGCAATTTCCTATCCATTTGGAGATTGTCTGTTTAGAAATTGGTTTTCCTTCCTTTCCTGTTGCATATGCTACCAGAAGCTGGTCAGTTTTTCTATTGTTTTTTTGTCCTGTCCAGGTAGTAGCGTAATTGTCTGTGTACATCCAAGGTATGTAAGAGCTTTTCTCCCTGTTCTGTGGATTGGGAAGAATGTAGGAAGGTGGATAGCCTGATTTAAAGAGACTCTGGATACCACCTTAGGCATAAATGTAGGATTTGTTCTCATGGACACTCTATCTTGATGGAAGATCAGGAAGGGTTGTACTGCCATTAATGCCTGTAGTTCAGAGACCCTTCTTGCTGAAGTTATTGCCAGCAGGAAAGCAGTCTTCCAGGATAAGTATTGCAATTCTGCTGTAGCTGCTGGTTCGAAAGGAGGTAGAGTCAGTTTTTCTAGTACAAAGTTCAAGTCCCATGCTGGCAATGGAGGTTTCCTGGGAGGTTTTACATTTTTAATTCCTCTCAGAAAATGTCTGAGCAGAGGATGCGAGAAGACAGGAGGATCCGAGCTGTATTCTGCTGAAATAGCTGATGCATGTATCTTGATGGAGGAATAGGACAGGCCTGTATGGAAGAGTTCCGCCAAGTACTCCAGGATGTTGGCTATGTTCACCAGTGTCACATCTTGCCCCTTTGCAGTACTCCAGATGAGATATCTTTTCCATTTTGCTGCATAATTCTTTCTTGTTGAAGGTCTACGAGCCTCCAGGATTATGTCTTTAACCCTTTGGGATAAATTTGGGTTAATTGCTGTTATGTAATGTTCCAGGCAGTTAGCTGCAGAGTTTTTAGGTTTGGATGCAGGATGTTGTAGTTGTTTTGTGTCAGCAGTAATGGTATCAGGGGCAGTGTCCATATTTGTTCCCGGGACATGCTCCTCAGCAGTGGATACCAATGTTGTCTTGGCCAGTCTGGGGCTATCAGAATGATCCTCGGACGTTCCTCTTTGATCTTGAGAAGCACCTTGTGCATCAAAGGAAGTGGTGGGAATGCGTATGCTGTCAGGCTTTTCCAACTGAAGGATAGGGAGTCCACCTTCCAAGCAAGTGGGTGGTAAGTCCTTGTGCAGAAGTTCTTCAACTGGTGATTGAATGGGGATGCAAACAAGTCTATTTGTGGTAATCCCCATTCTCTTGTGATGGTTTTGAAGATGTCCGGATGCAGCATCCATTCGTGGGCATCTGTTGTAGTTCTGCTTAATATGTCTGCTAGAATGTTTTCCTTCCCTGGTACATAAATTGCCTGTAACTGAATGTTGTAGCTCAGAGCCACATCCCATAGGTCCAGTGCCAGCCGGCATAGAGGGTATGAGTGTGTGCCTCCCTGTTTGTTGATGTACAACATAACTGTGGTGTTGCCTGTCTTTATCATCAACTGGCCTTCTTGGAGAAAAGGTCTGAATGCCTGGATTGCCAATTTTTCTGCCATCATTTCTTTTAGATTTATGTGCAGATGCAGCTGGTCTTGAGTCCATAGGCCTTGAATGCACTTGCCCATCATGTGTGCCCCCCAACCGAGGTCTGAGGCATCTGTCGTGATGGTTTGTCTTGGTTGACTTTTGCAGAAGGGCAATCCTGTGTTTGATTGACAGGCCTGAGTCCACCATAAGAACTCTTGCTTCAGGCATGGGATCATTGGAATTTTGGTTTCTAGGCTGTGCTTGTGCTGAGACCACAAATTCTTTAGGTACCACTGTAGCTTTCTCATATGCAGCCTGGCATGAGGGACCAGTATTATGCAGGATGCCATGAAGCCTAGAGCTTGTAGCACTTTTCTTGCAGTTAGATGGCTCTGCTTTGTTAATGCCAAGAAGTAGAGAGGAAGTTGCTCTTTCTTTTCTGCAGTTAGAAATGCCATTTGTTTTGATGTGTCCAGTTCTGCACCCAGAAAGGTTATTCTTTGGGATGGAATCAGCCTTGACTTTTTTGTATTGACTGTATATCCCAGGGCTTGCAGCAGGTAGATGACTCTTTGTAAGTCTTCTGTTAGTTTGTTTTGTTGTCCACTTGTATCAGGCAGTCGTCCAGGTAGGGATAGATTTGAATTCCCTGAAGTCTGCAATGAGCGATTACTGATGCCAGGCATTTCGTGAACACTCTGGGCAGTAGATAAACCAAAGGGCAATGCTGAGAATTGATAATGCTCTGATCCTGCAAGAAATCTGAGGTATCTTCTGCAAATTGGTCTTATGGGGACGTGCAGGTATGCCTCCTTGAGATCTAGAGTTACCAGCCAAGACTCCTTGCCCAGCATGGGAAGAAGCTGCTGTAGGGTCAGCATTTTGAATTTTGGAACAATGAGGAATGTGTTTAAAGCAGACAGGTCTAGAATAGGCCTCCATTTGTTTTCTTTTCTTGGTACCAGGAAGAGCCTGGAGTAAAATCCCTTCCCTTGCTCCATAGGTGGTACCTTTTCCACAGCTCTCATTCTTAATAATTGAGATATTTGTTTTAGAGCTTCTGCCCTTTGAGAAGGTGGTAGGTTTGGCATTCCTCTCTTTCCTGGTAGTGTATGGAAATGGAACCTGTAACCTTTGTCTATAGTTTGCAAAATCCATTTTTCTCTTGTAATGCAGTGCCAGTTTCTTGAAAATAATGTTAGCTTTCCACCTAAGGGTGCATCTAGTTGTTCCCTGGTAGGCGGTGCCACCGGCAAGTCACTGTGATTGAGTTGTTGTAGTGGTGGTGGCTGTATCCGTGCCTCGTTGGTTGTTACCCTGCCACTGGTGACCCCTGTAGGCACCCCTGGATTGGTTTCTGCCTCTAGAGCACCTATTCCTGCCTCTTTGGGCCTTAGAGGAGTCCGGAAAGGACCAATTCTTGGAGGGCCAGTTCCTGCTAAACCTTGGAGGTTGAACTTGTAAGAAATCTTTCACTGTTTGCACAGATTTTGCTTTCTCTTCCATCTTTTTTAGAACCTGCTGTGCGGGGGCACCAAATAAATTGACCTTGTCCATAGGTGCATCCAAAAGCTTAGATTTGACATGGTCTGGTAATGCCTGTTCTTTCAACCATGCATGCCTCCTGATAACTGTGCCAGTCATGGCTGATCTAAAGGAAGCCTCCAGTGCATCATAGCCACATTTTAAAGAATGGTTACTAACCTGTTGTATGTTATGTAACATTTCTTGAACATACTTTTTATCTAAAGATTCTTCAGAGGACAGCTTTTTAGTCAACTGGTCAAGCATAAACTCTTGATATTGAATCATATGAAATTGGCAGTTCAAAGCTCTAGCTGACAAAGTAGCAGAGGTGTAAACTTTTACCCCATCTCTAAGGACCTGGATTCCCTTTCAGAGTGGAGGGTTTTTTTAGAAGAAGTAGCTGCTACAGCTTTAGGGCCCTGGGAGATAGTCTCTGGTTCTGCAAAAGGAGCCTTATATAAGTGGTGATGAGTGTCCGGGACCCTGTAGTACCTATCGGGCTTAGCAGGAGACGGAGGTAAAGTATCAGGAGCAGTGCAAGCATCATTAAATGCATCATCAACAACAGATAGAACTGGAGGTATAGCTAAAGGCCTATGCTGTGGCAAATGTAGAAAGGTCCTAAGCCTTTTTCTAGAGTCTGAGAAATCTTGGCCCTGCCACTGAAATTGTTCCCTCATAGCATGCAAGGTTTCCCCAAAGGAAAATTCCTCAGGAGGAGAGGCTGAAGGGATGGACTCCTCAGCATCAGAGTCTTCGTAAGGGGAATAAGAAGCCTCAGGAGGGTCTGTATGTTCTGAGTCATCAGAGGAGTCATCTGTGGATACTGGCTCAGGGGGCTCTGCTCTAGACCTCTTTACTGGAGGAGGGAGAGAGGCCCTGTCTGGATGAGGCTGGGCTCCACGAATTAAAGAGATGAGATCCTCTGCCAAAGAAAGCATATGGGAGCTGGTGCTGGGCCTGTGAGAGGGGGGGCTTGGCAGGCACAGGTTTTGATGCTTTGGCTGCTTTAGCCCTGGCAAAGGCCTTAATAGACATAGCTGGAGGAGGCCTAGCAGCTCCACGTGCAGGGGTAGAAATATCTAGGGGAATGGTGTCTGATAAATCCTGTGAAATCGCAACAGAAGGTTGGATTTCAGAAGCCGTTTCTACCAGGTTAGAAGAGGCCTCGGTAGAAGGCAAGTTATCGGCTGAAGAAAGAACCGCTTGCTCGGTTTCGCCGAAACCGAGACACTCGTGGTTTGCTTAACCGCGGTTTCGCCGAAACCGCGACCGCGAGTGTCGGTCCTTTTCTTTGCTTTTGGTTATTTGCGTAGTCGGAGGATCCGGCGGCATAATGTAGGCAAAATCGAGCCGAAAATCTGTTCTGCAAAGTCCGGCGACGCCTAAGCGTCCGTCGGTTAAAAGAAGCACAGGCTAGACAAGCTGCTACGCCGTGGTCTGGGCCTAAACAATGTATGCAATAGGAGTGGAAATCTTTATGAGGTATTTGTTTCCCACAAGATAAACAGTTATTAACTTTCTCTGACATCGGCTGAGGCAAGAAAGAGTCCCCAACGGGGTACTTAGCTTTATAGAAGTCTTCGAAGTAGTATTCGGTAGTAGTAATCTCTGGATCTGACCGACCGGCACTTGCGAACAGCTTCTGCTTCGGGCGCCACGCGGCAAGAAAGACTGAGGAAAATGGCGTCGGCTGATGCCTTTATACCCGAATGACTACCGCAATGACGTCGGGTGGAGTGCGACACCAGCCGAAGCCAGACCCAGACTTTGGAATCCGGCCGACCGAAGGGCTGCCTGACGACAGGACAACCCATTTGTAAAGACTGCAGATGTATCCTTGAAGGACATCCAGACGTTTGTAAACATGGCTAACCTTCCCCCAAAGGAAACCCTGGGCCCGCAGAGGCAGGCAGGGGAGGGCCGGAGTCACTGGGAATGCTTGCTTTGGGAAGTTTGCTTAGAACTCCCCGATTTTGAAGATGAAGCCTGCCAGTGCTTAACCTTTTGAGGGGTGGAAGTCTGTCCCCTAGAAGACCTGTAACCCCTAGACCTAGTGTGACACTGTTTACTAGGGTCAGGAAAAGTCCATTTCTTTGAAGGGTAATGTCTACTAAAATGAAGACGCTGAACTTGCAGAAAGTCTTTAACAGTTTGCATAGATTTGGCCTTATCCTACAACTTTTTCAACACCTTTTCCGCTTTGCTACCAAAAAGACTGCCCTTGTGCAAAGGCACATCCAGTAATTTAGATTTGACAGGTTAAGAAAGGGGCTGTTCCCTGAGTCAAGCATGTCTTCTAATGACAGAACCAGTGGCTGCTGCCCTGCAAGAAACCTCCAAAGTGTCAAAACCACAATGTAGAGAATGTTTAGTGACAAGAGTGGCAGAATTCAATAAATCATGCATGTCCTTACTCTCCATCAGGGAAGTAACACCAACAATTTTAGCCTTAACAGTCTCCAAAGTATGCTGCTGATACTTAAGCATATGAAAAAGACAATTAACAGACCTAATAGCCAGGGTGGAAGAAGTATAAACCTTTTTACCCCATCTATCCAAGGCCCTAGATTCCCTGTCAGAAGGAACAGGATTTTAAGCAATTGTGGCTTTAACACCCTTAGGGCCCTGAGAAATAATCTCTGGATCAGCAGTAGGATTCTTGAAAGGGAACTGATGCGAATCAGGACCTCTAGAATACCCATCAGGCTTTCTTGGAGCAGGAGAAACAGAATTAGGAGTCAAAGAATTCTCCATCATAGACTTCTAAAACTGGAGGGATAGCCTGCAAATCCAAGAATTCCCTAATCCGTTTTTTAGACCAAGGGTAGTCCTGACTTTCTCATTTGAAATGCTCCCTAAGAGTATTCAGAGCATATCCAAAAGAAAAATCTTCTTGAGGGGAGGCAGAATCTGCATCAAAATCCTCAAAACCAGAAAAAAGTGGAGAGTTTCCCTCTTCATCAGCAGAGTTGCTGGAAACTTCAGAGTCTGAAGCAGAGAAAGCTTCTAGGGACAATTCCCTAATCCTTTTAGAAGGAGGTGGCTGAGAGCCCTTGATAAGAGTAAAGAGATCACTAGCCATTTTAACGATCTGAGCCTGAGGCATTTGAGGCGAGTCAGACGCCTACTTAGATTTTCGTCTGGAAGGCCTACTAGAAAACCAGGGGTACTCGGGAGGCCTAGCCAACGCAGAAGTCTGAATCAAGGTCATCAGTCTGTATCTGGTCTCCAGGAGGAGAAAAAGGGCCTCAGAAGCCGGCACCTGCTTAGCGGCTCCGGATCCAGAGGCGGCGACAGGCAGAGAGTCAGAAGACGAAGTGGAAGCCTGCGGTATGGAGGACTCAAAAAAGGTCTCTGCAGATGCCTGCTGCTGAACATCCGCAGACTGCAGGGGCAAAGAAAGCGCCTCACTGACCACCGCTGGGCAGACAACCAACTTAACAGGGACATCATTGGCTAATTTGACCCTAAGCCTGTCGCTGTCCTTGCACTTGGGAACATCTGAAGTCGGGAGACCAGAAGACATCATACTGACGAACTTAAGCCAAACTCCGAAATGCTTGAACAAGATCCTAGCTCTACGGCGTACGGTATGCGGGTTGAAAGAAGCATAGAGAACACAATTAGGGACGTCATGCTCAAGACCCAAACAAATAATACAGCAGGAGTGAAAATCACAGTGCGGGATCTGTTTTCCACAGGCAAGACAGTTATTAACTTTCTCTGACATTCGTTAAAGCAAGAAAAGAGAGTCCCCAATGGGGTACTTATCTGAGAATGTCTTCAACTAAGCAGTTGGAATACAACAAGGTACTCGGCCGACTGGCACTCATACAAAATGCTTCTGCTTCGGGCTCTGTGGCAAGAAAGACGAAGAAATGGCGTCGGTTGCTTTCTTTTGTACCTGACATCAGGCCTAAACTGAAAGCAGCCAACATCATATACCAAGGAATTTGGTATTCTGGCCAGCTGTGGGCTAACGGGAACTGGACAACCCATTTTGTAAGGACTGTAATAGTGAAACACGATGACCATCAGGCAATTCCAGCGCCCTAGGATGACATACAAAAAGCTGGTCTGATTTCCTAATAGCTCTGCTCTTATCTAGGTAAAATCGAAAGTTGCCTAAGCACATCCAGGGTGTGCAACACCTTCTCACTAGAATTTTGTGGAAAAGAAAGCAGGTAAATGAATGGTTTGGATGAGTGACAATTTGTTGACTACCTTGGGCAAAAAAGAAGGATTGGTACGCAAGCACACCATGTCTTTATGGAAAACCAAAAAAGGGGAGAGGCCATTAAGGGCCTGGAGCTCAGACACAATTCTGGCTGAGGTGATAGCTAGGAGAAGCACACTGTTCCAGGAGCAATACTGCCAAGGACGCTGATGAAGCTGACTTGAACGGGGGAAGAGTCAGCTTTTACAGCAGAAAATTAAGATCCCAGGGTGGAGGAACAGTTTTCCTGGGTGGTCTAAATTGAAGGATGCCTTTAAGGAATTTAGTCTCAAACCTGCTAGCTGCAGGGGGGTGGGGGAAGCGGCAGACAGGCAGAAATTGCGGACATATGGACCTTCACTGAAGAGCAGGCCAATCCAGCATTGAGCAATTCACACAAATAGGACAGAACCTGAGGGACCTCAACTGACTGGATCCTAGTTTCCTGACAGACCCCAAATTAAAAAAACTCTTCCACTTGGCTAGGTAAGATTTTCTGGTATTGGGTTTTCTAGTCCCCTACAGAACCTTAAGCACATCCTCTGAGAACAGGTGTCTAAAAGGAATTAAAACCGTATCACCCACAGAGTCAGCTGGAGGATAGATAAGTGGGGATGGATGACAGTCCCTCTGTCTTGTGTAAGAAGGTCCACCCTGTGAGGTAACTTGTGGTGATTGCCCTTGGCTAAATACAGGAGGAGGAACCAATGTTGTTTTGGCCAAAAGGGAGGCACCAGCAAGATTTTTGGTTTGTCCTGACGAATTTTGAACAGGCCTTTCGAAATGATCTGAAGGGAGGGGGTGGGGTGCATACAGAACTCCCCCCCTTCAAGAGAACAAAAGTGTGTTCACCTTCCAGATCGGAGAGTGAGGGACTCTGGCACAAAATTGTGTAAGCTGTCTGTTAATCGGGGAGGCAAAGAGATCTACTTGAGGGATACCCCACTGGTGGACAATGTCCAAAAAACAAATCCCTTTGAAGCATACATTTGTGGGACTGTGACAGGGACCTGCTAAAAGTCTCTGCATGCAATTTTGTTTGGTTGGGATGTACACTGCCCGGAGCATCACACTGTATTGGGAGTGCCAGCTCCCAAACCAGAAGTGGCAGCCTGCATAACAGGTAGAATCTGGTTCCCTCCTACTTGTTCACATACCAGAGGATTGGCATATTGTCTGTGAACAGTTTTAAAGGTCCTGGGAGAAACAGGATGAAAGGTTTGAATGGCTAGCAGTAGTGCCCTCAGCTCCCTTACACTGATGTGTTCCCTTTGCTGAGAGAGGGACCATACCCCTTGAGCTTTCATGGAGGGAGGGGTTGAGAGACTTGTTGGATACTTAATTGAAGTTCCTTCTTCAGACAGGAGATGAGAGGAACTGGAAAGTCTAGAGTGCGTGAATGCTGCATCCAAACTGACTTTAGGAACCACTGGAGTTTCCTCATGTGAAGTTCTGCCAGATGGAGCATTGGGATAGTGGATGCCATGAAACCCAAAAACCGTGAGGAACGCCCTGGCTGAAATGTGGTGAAGAGGCAGAAGGTTTTTGAAGTAGGACGCGAGGTCCAGTGCCTTTTGAGGAGGGACAGAGACTCTCAGTCTGTCTGAATCCTGCAGCCCAAGAAGATGTGATCCTGAGAGGGGCACAGAAAAGATTTTTTGTAGTTTATGGTGAAACCCAGGTGCTGCAGAAGAGAAATGGCAAAAATAATGTTTTGCTCTAGGATCTCTGGGGAATTTGCCATAAATAGGAGATTGTCCAGGTAAGGGAAAAAGTGGATGCCCTGAAGCCTGCAGTAGGCAATCACAAGGGCTAGGCATTTTGGAAATACCCTTGGTGTGGTAGAAAGTACAAAGGGCAAGGCAGAGAAATGAAAATGCCTGGAAGCCACAGCAAAACAAAAATTTCCTGCAGTTGGAGTGTATGGGAATGTGTAGATATGCATCTTTGATATCCAAGGAGGCTAAAAAGGCTTGTGGCAGAATGAGAGGGAACAAGGTTTGAAGAGTTAACATACGGAAGGACAGCACCTTCAGGAAGGTGCTGAGATGAGACAGATCCAAGATGGGCCTCCAAGGACCATCCTTTGTAGTTACTAGAAACATTCTGGAGTAGAAACATCTTCCTTTTTGGCCTTCAGAAACTTCCTGAATGATTCCTTGCCTCCACAGTTATAGAAGTACCTCCTAAAAGGAGGGCAGCTGTGCCTTTGGTAGTTAGGGAGTGCCCTGAAGGAAGGCAGGGAATCCCACACCAAAAAGTATCTTTTCTGAATGATGGACAGAACCCAGGAGTCTTGAGTTACGCTTTCCTAGACTAGCAGAGACAGAGAGAGGCACTGGGAAAGTGGAATGTGAGTTGGGTGGTTTGGGCAGTCAGAGGGAACCAAGCTTGTCTGGAAAGGGCTGTTTCTGAAATGGAGTTGCGGGGGCATCCCTGGATTGCTGAGGCCTCCTACCATTCTTTTTTGTTTTAGTTGAAGGAGGGTGGGAGTGCCTATGTACAAAGACAGTTTTTACAGGATAATTTGTCTGAAAATTAGGCACTGGAGAGACAAAGATGGGTTTTAATTCCTGCAACTCTTTTCCCTTTTTGCATGTAGAGATTTATTTAAATTAGCAACTGCAGGACCAAACAATGCATAATTGTCCAAAGGGGCATCCATACGCTTAGATTTAATATCCTCTGCTAATGGCTGGAGACAACCAAGAAAATCTCCTTAGGACACAGCCAGAAGCAGCTGCATTTGATGGACTGGCAGACTATCTGAGAAGGAGGCTCCAAAGCAAGGATGTAGCCAAGGTCGTACTGAGTTAGGCAATTCTGAAATGACCTGGGAGAGTTGGGATAGAAGGTCTAGGGCAAATTTGGTCATGTGTGGTTGGTAATTAATGGCTTTAAATGCCACGGTGGCTGAACTGTACACCTTCTTGCCTAGTCTTTTCAGGGTCCTACTGTTCTCATCTGAAGAAAGGAGAGAGAGGTTAAAGGCAGTAACTTGCACGGTTGTCTGAAGCCAATGAAATCACTGTATCTGCCAGACATTTAAACAAGAACTTACTGTCCCCTCAGGGACCTTGTAAAATCAGTCAGGCTTCTTATGTGCAGGAGGCTGGGAATATGGGGCCTTGGAAGCAAAGGCAAATGCTTAGAGGAAAGCAGGTGATACAGGAGGAATAGTTGAAGGACTGGGTGATTCTACCTGCAGATACAAGAGTGCTATTCTCTTTGAAATGATCTATCATTTTGACTAGGGTCTCACCAAAACAGAGTTCTTCCATGGGCGAATCAGTTTCACTGCAGTCCTCCCTCCAAGGAAGCATAACCTAGAGGGGAGGGGATCTGTTAGGAGTAGGCCAGAGATTCCTCTTCTAAGGAGGCCTCTTCATCTGAGGAAACCTCCGCCCTGATTTCTTTTGTGGAAATGCTGTGCTGGGTGGTGTAGGGATTGAAACTCCAGAGGGGGGCTTAAGAGTCACAAGGACCTTGAAAAGACCTTGGGTGAATTGTTCCCTGTCAATATGAGGCTCCTTTGGAGGGGACAAATGTTTGCTTTTTTGCTTCTTTTGATGCAGGTCTGCCCTATGTAAAGTAGGGGAGCTGGACATAGGCCTACATTCAATGATATCCAAGTGAATTTTCTCACGCACCAGGATAGAAGACATCCCTTTAGGGCCTTTGGTCATTACGAGCCTCAGTTTCCCCCTGTACATCCGAGATGGATGTCTGTTAAGTCTCTGAGTACGTGCCAGTGTTCGGACCCCAAGGTGGCCTCAACATCGTGCTCGGCCTGTGATCCGGAACCAGGAGCCAGCCGTATCTCCGGGCTATCATCCGCCTCAGGAGAGACATCCATAGGAAGCAGTGCAGCAGCTTCAGGTCTTCTTGTTGGCCTTCTGCTTAGCAACTAACGCAACCTCAGGCCCAGAGGAACCCTCCATCTCACTTTTATCTAATAACTTTAAGCTCTGGGTTTCCAAGTAGATGGCTAAGGAGGAAAGTCTACCTCTAAGGGTCCTTCAGTACAAAGGCCTGGCAAATGGCCCAGGATTTGTGCTCATAGGTAGGCCCTAGGCAGAAAAGACATTGAACCTTTAAGCGAAATTTGCCTTCCAATGGTATTTGCCCGTTTTTGGATGACATGAAGCCTAGCACTAAACAATTAGAAAGGAAATGAGATTTCCCCAATGGGGCAGTTACCTGAAAATTTGCAGAAAACAGCAAACGGCTATGCGAGCAGACCGACATTCAAAAGTGCTCTACAGACTGGTGGCAGAGAAGTTCTGAGGTAAATGCATGAGTACATCAGTTTTCTGGCCAATGTAAGACAGCAGCCTACATGCAAAGTACCACGCATCCTACAGTAGTGAAAGACTTTTGTATACTGGCAGACATTGGGTCACCTACTGCAGAGACCCCCATATTAAGAATACTGCAACAGATGAATAGAAAGACATCCATTGTTACATTTAGGGACCTGCTTAACTACTCCTGTGAGGTATGTCTGAATGAAGCAGTCATCCAAGTATCCATGCATTCTGTGAAGACCATGAGTGGAGTAGGTAAACCAAAAGGCAAAAACTGATAACAGCCTCCTTGCAAAGAATCAGATATAGTAGTTGTGGCTATAATGGACATGGACATGGGAAGTGTGCATCTTTTAAGTCCAGTAAGACCATAAGGGCTTTCGGAAACAGAATGGGTAAATAGGGCTTAAAGGGTTAACATCGTGAATTCTGGTACCTTTATTAAGGTATTTAATTTAGACAGGTACTGACAGACTTCCATGTGCCTTCTTTAATGGGTACTCAAAAAGGCCTGGAATAAATCCCTTTGTTTTGCTCTCGAAAAGAATGCCTTCTGTGACTCCTTTCGTCTAGGAGGTCCATAAAGATGTGGGGATCTGGTGTTCTTGCTGCTTGGCACATAGGGGATTCCTGGCATCCTCTCACTGCAATCTGTAATAACCAGCTGACCTTTGTTATTGACTCCTAGACCTGGAGGGACAGAGTGTTCCTGTCTGCAATTCTGAAACGGAGGTGTGGGGGTACCTCTCAACTGTCCAGACTTTTGCAGAATGTCCAGATTTTTGCATCAAAATTTTGGTTTGTTCCTCATAAAAGTTTTGGGTTTTTTAGCAAAGCACTGGAATGCTCTGGGGAATGAACTTAGTAAATAACATCAAACATCTGAGTTTCATACTTTATACTCTTTAGAAAACGCATTTTAAAACATACCCTGTTATTCTAATAATTTTCTAAGTTTATAAGAGCAATATTTAAAATATGCCCCCTATTTTTGGGCCTTTGCACCCCCGTCATATATCAGGCTTTGTCCAGATTTCTTGGGCTAAGAGGTTTGACAGTTATGTGGTGTGTATGGCGGGGGGGGGGGGGGGGGAGTGGATGACAGGATTGGGATGGCGTTTTTTGTTTTGGGAGGGGTTCCTTTGCAGCCACAGCTGCTCCCTATTAGGGGGCTGAGCCGGAGGAACCCTAGGTTTTCACTTTGTTTCCCTACCTTTGTTGACAATGCCTTTCTTATATTTGGTTGTTGAACCACTTCCATGTCAGTATAACACGGGTCCTGCCTTGGAAGGGGAATACCTGTCATACCATGGCATGGGGTGTGTCTGTGTGAAACAGCTGTTTAACTTCTTGCATTACTTTACCCTTTTCCTCCACTTTTTGAACACTTCAAATCTTGGACTACCAAACACCAAAACAGCAGGTCCTTCTCAATATTGGCATTAAGAAGTCATCCTTTAACATCTTCAGGTAGGGGGTGTAACATCAGCAAAGCAAGCCTCCAAATCACATAGCCTGTTTCCTGCTGCCCTGGATGTTGCATCCAAAACATGTAATCACACTTGCCAGCTGACCAGCCATCTGTGTGAATTCAAAGGTATGCACTAGTCTAATGACCATAAGGTCCTTTTTAGGCTTGGCCATGCATCCCAAACGTCTGTCTGACGAGTTCTGTTACTCCTAAGTGTAAGCAGGGACTTGGGAAATGAAACATTTACAAATAGGGGCCTGTGACATGAACCATTTACAGACTGCCTATGTCCATTAGAAACATAGGTGCCAAACTAGGGATGAATTTCCTGTTCCGTATCTAACTGTTCAAGTTATACTTAATTTGGTTAAGGAAGAACTCTGCTTCACATGGATGGGGAGCCTATTCCAGAGAAGGGGTAGTCTCTGAGATACATACCTGTCTCTCCAGAAGGTTCTATTTGTATCACAGGCAAGCTTTAAGTCTTTAGAATGTGTAATTCTGGTGCTGCTTGTTTTGGTTAATGCAACAGGTTCATCAAGGTGGTGTCTTGACAATGCCTTGTAATGCCAGGCACAGATATCCCTCAACAGCCTGCAGGAGAAAGTATACAGAGAGAGGGTTCTGACACAGTCTGCAAAGGGCGATGTTACTTGCGCCCTGTATACTTTTAGTGAGGAACTTCTGTGGATGTTCCAGTTGTTGGAGGTGGCTGGTTAGTTACATACCAAAGGGGCATTCTACTCAATGACAGGTCTAATGAATGCTGAATACGGTGCAACAATGACCTCCATGGATCTAGATGCCACACCTTTATTCAGTGTAGACACGTGAAGGTCAAAGGCTGGATTACTGTCTGTGTGTATCCACAAGTCCCTGACTACTGGGTCAACTCTTAGGGGTGTTCTCTCAATAAGAAAGTTACCAGGGGCGGAGGATATCCCAAAGGATATTATTATACATTTCTTGGCATTTCGTTTTATTCCATGGCTCTGACACAAGTAGTCTGTGTTAGCCCTTCCTGGAGAACATTAGTGTCAGTGGGGGATTCTATGACTGCATCTACTTTGCAACCAACTGCAAATGTAGTAGACCAGAGACCCTTGACATTGGCAATAACTTCAGAAAATTAAGTGCCAAAAAGAAGCAGTCCCAAGATAGATCCCTGAGGGACTCTGCTTCTGTCTGATCTCTTTGTAGAGGTGGACTCCAATTCTAACTTCCTGGGTCCTAACATGCAAGTCGGTTGGCGAGCCACCAGGTGACTTAAGAGTTTATACCTAACCTCATGAGTTTGTCAACAATGCCCAAGTGGGGTACTGTGCCAAATGCCTTGGCCAGTTCAAGGTAGCCAATATGAACCATTTTGCCCCCACCCATTGCTTTGGTGACCTTCACAAAGAAGTCCACCAGGTTCAGTAGGCATAACCTGCCCTTGACAAAACTGAATTGGCTTGGGTCCAGTGTATGGAGATTTCCTTTGTCATTATTGATCACTTACATGATAATTTTTTTCCGTGGCTTTGCATATGACACTGGTGAGACTTCGGGGTCTGTGGATGGATCACATTTTTGCAAAGGGATGCCTGTTGCCGTTTTCCATTTGTTAGACATGTAGCCTGTTTGGCGGCTAGAGTTAAATAGCAATTCCAGATGACCTGATAAGTCATGTGTCATGCCATTTAGAAGGCATCCTGGGATACTGTCTAGGCCCATCAATTCAGTGTTCTTGGCCTTAGAGAGAGCACTGAGGACCTGTTACCTAGCGATAGTAAGGAGAGTTATACTTGATGGCATTCCCTGGGGGAAGGGGGTTGAGCGGGAAAAGAGTGGTAAATATAAAAATATCCGCAAAAAGGTTTGCTATATCTTCTTGCTCAGTATAGGTGGCTCCAATAAGAAAGAGCTTTGCACACAACTGTGCATTGCCTTTGAGGTTTCAGACATAGCTAAAGAATGCCTTGCGAGTGTCCTTGGCCTAGGAAGCCAAACTTGGCTTTACGATCATAGGACGTTACTAGGCTAATGGCCAGAGGGCCCTTACAAGCCTAGCTGAATTTACCCTTCCCTTGTTACCATGATCAGCACCCACTGCCCCTGTCCAACAAGGACACAGGTGGAACCCCCAGGGTGAATTTACAGTTACTCATCCAATCATCTAGATTGCTTTTGAAAAGGGCCAAAAGGTGTGGTAATCTCTGGGAGACAAACCTGTCCCAGCAGGTTCTAATGATGTTACATACCAGGTTTAGGTCCTCAGAGCAAGTAACCAGTGTGCCATTTGACTTCCGGATTGTGCATTTCCAATAAAACAGGGTCAGATATAGTCTTATGTGCAAGACAGCGATCACCTCTGAGTAGTCTGCATGAAACAGAATAGAGTGGCAGTGATTTCAGATGGTCCACATAGGATAGCTGATGACGACTTTGAATTTTCCTTGTGAGGAACCTTTATGGTCTATCCAATTGCTGCAGGTGCTTTGAAAGGTACAGATCAAAATGGGTGTTATACTCAATTATGGGCCTAATGAGTGAAGAGTACAGGGAGTTGATAACTTCTCCTTTTCTCAAGGCAACCCTTACTTATGAGATGAGCCATACAGAATGCCCTTTTTACCACTGTGGAAACATGGTGATCAAAGGCAACGTTGCTGTCAACCTGAGTGTCCAGATCTCTCTCAACTGAGTGCATACTTAGGGTATTGGCATTGATGTGGTAATTTGCAGGAACATCACTCTTACCGAAAGGGATAATACATTATTTTGCAATAAGTTTCAGGCCATGACTTTGGCACTAATCATTTGTTTGAGTACGACCTTCTTGAAGGATGTTGACATTGTTTGGAGATTCTATGACCGCACCCAGTTTGCAGTCAGTAAACTTTGACAGCCACATTCTCTTGGTTTTAACTTGTACTTCAAAGAAATAGATTCTGAACAGTAGAGGTCCCAGGAACAATCCCTGTAGAACACCACTGGTTACAAGTCTGCTGTTGGAGGTGGCTTCCCCTATTTTGATTGCATGGGTTCCATCAGTCAGCCAGTTTGCAACACACCTTATGATATACAGGTTAATATGTAGCTGGGAGAGGTTGCCAATGATGCCCGAGTGAGGGATAGTGTCAAATACCTTGGCTATGTCCAGGTAGGCTGTATGCACAGATTTCCCCTCATCCAGGGCCCTGGTGACTGTCTCAAAGTCCATCAGATTTAATAGGCATGGTCTCCCCTTAAAGCCAAACTGGGTAGGATCTAGTGTTTGGAGATTAACTATATCTTTGTTGATAAGGTCCATGATGATTCGCTCCATGGCTTTGCAGATAAGGCTAGTCAAGCTAATAGGTCTGTAGTTCCCGGGGTCAGCAAAAAACACATTTCTGCAAGGAAATAAAGGTGGCAGTTTTCCATTCAGCTGGGACAAAGCTGGTGCTTAGACTGTGACTGAAAGGAATACACAATGGTGATGCTAATTCTTATTTGAGCCCATGTAGGTTGCAGCCTGGGATGTTATCAGGTCCCATTGAAGCTGTGTTTTTGGCCTTAGAGAGGATGTTTACAACCTGCTCTTCGAGATATAAGGAGGGGACAGGTGGATACGGATGTCATGAGTTACATGTGGCGGAAACAGGGCAGTGACGTTTTCACCAAACCTGTCAGCTAATAGGGTAGATATGTCCACCGGTTAGCATATGTGCTACCATTAACTACCAGTTTGGTGCAAATCTTCGCCTTACCTTTTTGGTTTCAGATGCAACTAAACACCTTATGGTTGCCCTTTGTTGAGAAAGCTAACGTGGATTTAAAGTTTGCCTTGGAGGACTTAACAAGAAGTTTTATTTGCTTATTTAAGATGAGGGAGTGCCTCCAGTTTACAGCCTGATAATTCTCTTATACAGCAGTTTCTTCCTTTTATTGTAAAGCCTGTTAATGGTGGTTGTCCACCAGGCAGGTTTGCTCTTCCTTGAAGAGCTTGTTTTGGTCCTAACACGGTACTGCCAAGTCAACCCAGTTATACAGGTGTTTGTATACGGTATTGGTGTAGAGCTTGTTACTGGTTACATCTGATGGGGGAGGTGCACTGAAGCTATTTAGACCATACTGTGAGAGGTTATAATCTGCTTTGGAGACGTTTTTTTGTCTAGTTGGTGCTTGTGTGTGTGTGTGTGTGTGTGGGGGGGGGGTTGATACTTACTTCAAATGAGACTGATTCATGGTTAGATCTCACTAGGGATGAACTCACAGTGGCGGTGCTACAGTGGTCTGTCATATTTATAAGCACCAGATCCAGGATGTTTGTGCCCTTAGTGGGGGTGTCAACCAGCTGGTCCAGGGCACTGGAGATGAAAAAACAGAAGAAACTTTGGGCAGGTGAGGTTGAGCACAAGTAACTGACCCAGTCAATGCTAGGGTAGTTAAAGTTGCCCAAAACCATGATGTACGGATGTATCTGGACAGATTAAGTTGATCAAAATAAGCAGAGTGGGTGTCCTGATTCATGGAGGGGGTTCTGTAGCTGGCAATAACTTGAATAGGTGTCCTACCAACAGTTAATTGCACCTGAAATATCTCTAGGGCATCATACTGTTTAACCAATCTGGAGGCATATTTATCTTTGATGAATATTGATACACCGCTTCCAATTTTCTTGCCTTCAGTTTGTGGTCTGAACGTGTGGAAGGAGGTGTAACTTGGTGTGACTGGAATGCTCTCCATAGCCTTGAACCAGGTCTCCGTGACTGCACAAATGTCTGCGTCTTCCAGGGAGAGGACTGCTTCCAGTCAATGCACGTTATTTTTGGTAGGTATTTATATGTCGGGAGTTCTGTCCTTATGACACTGCTTAAAAAGGCACTATGGGGGTGGCAAGAACCTTAGCCAGTAGCCGAAATCCCAGGGGTGACAGATGAAGACCATCTCTGGCAAAGCATCGAGGTCTGTCGATCATTTCATCCTAGCTGATAGATACCAGATCCCTTTAGAATGACACCAGAACTAAGCCAATTATTGAAGTCAATCATTTTCTGTTTGTATTGAGGCATCAATTCTAGGTGAAAGTAAAATGCTGCTTAAGGCTAGGGACATACCTGCCCAAGACGCACAGTCCAAGAGCTCAATCATGTCTCTCTTCATATAGTCTGGAGTGGTACGTCTCAAGTCGTTCACACCAACATGACTAAGATGGAGTCATAACAGTACCTGTTGTGGAGAGACTTGAGTGCATGTGTGATACGGTGGATCCTGGTACCCGACAGACAGCTGACCGTGACCTTTTCCTTATCCAACTTGGTGAGAGGGACATCTGTGTGCCTCATGATAGAGTCACCTATGACTAATATGTTATGTTTAGTGTTTAGCATTATGGGCTTGACAAATGAGACACTGGTGCATGAGCTATTGTGTGCATTTTGTTCTGGAGAGTAAGTCCTGTGTGTGTAGCATTGCTTGTGTCTGGGAGGTCTCTGGTGTTTAGGTAAGTTTCTGGCAAGGACCTCCCCAAATGTAGGTATGTTTGATGTGGGTTTGGGAGGAGTAGGTGGTGAGGTGTGTGTGCTGACAAGCGGATGTACAGACTGGCGTGTGAGAGAGCATGGATTCAAGGTTTTTAATAGAGTTGCATCTCACATGTTGAGTTTGTGTGGACTAGAAGTACAGGGTTGTCTGTGTACATGTTGCAATTGCTACACTACCTCAGGATGCCCACGTCGACCAAGCTGGCTGGAGAAGTTGTGGAGAATTGTCCATCCATAGTGCTAGGTAAATGTATACGGTCTGAAACAGGAATATGGCAGGAAAAGGGTCACACACAAGAATAACTAGTGGGTGAGGTGTGTTAGTACCTCAGATTCTAAGGTTTAGTGCTGCACTAGTCAGTAGAGTAGGGCTACAGAAAAACTCTTGAAGTGGTTACCACAATGGGGTGCTTACACAGCTTCACTAGTAATGCCTCTTTGCCCAAAAACATGCTAAAGATGAGGGCTACACTAATGAAATACAACTGTATCTATGGAAAAATTGTCTAAATTATCTTCGTCTGTGGTGCACAATTGTGCGACGATGGGCAAACGAGCAGGAACCAACTCAAAGGAGGGACTTAAATACCAGAAAATTAAAACCTAAAACATTTTTTAAAAAAGCTCAAACGAACCAATGAAGTGCTTGCTCCAAGTCCTAGACTAGCCAAGTTTTACCAGCAAAGTACCAATTATCACAATCCTCTCACTGGAGTGCAGAAGGGCCCTTTCCAATCCAAGGCGGCCTGGAAAATGTGCTGAGAACAAATAGCTACTACAAAGCCCAGATGCAGCAAACCTGTATCCGGACTATGCTACAGCTACTATCTACACTATTTTAGGCTGAAAACACTCAAGAAAGGTTTACCACAGCAGAAAAACAACAGTGAGACACTAAATAAATATTTTAAACAGCAAAAAGAGCAAGGAGACTCCCAAAGAGTGTTTTAAATGCAAATAAATCAGTTGTATAACACACTCCTTATCCGACTTTTGTCATCTGAGCTGTTTTTTTTCTTTTATCCTGCTGAGCTCTACGTCTCCTAATTTTTGCCATTATTTTCTTTCTCCTGTTATACAGCTTAGTAACATTGTGTTTCCATTAGGGTGGCTTGTTTTTTGTTAGTTCTGTACTTCTTCCTGGTGGATACAGCTGCCTCTATGCAGCTATTAACATGCTTGTATAGGGGTTCTGTGAACGGATCAGCTTAGGCAACAGTTTTCTCAATGTTTATGGGTCTTGAAATTTTGCCAGGCTATTACTTAACAGTAAGAAGTGTAGTTCCTGAAGATTCCAGAGTTAGCTGGGATTCCAGGTTTTATTTTTACTTCAGAGGGGACAGTTTTAAGGTCTGACCTTTCCAGAGAAGGACCAGATCAAGTATGTTTGCACCCCGATCGGCGTACTGACAATCAGGTCCAGGGAGTTTGTATTTACAAAATCCAGGAATCTCTGTACCTGCACATCTGATGTCATATATGGTTCCCAGTTAATAGTGGGGTAATTAAAGTAGCCTAGGAATATGGCATTGGGTTGGATGACATGCGTTTTCAATCAGCTTAAATATGGGTTACGGGTTTCCTGGGTCACAGAGGGGGAATTATACCTGGAAAGCAAGTGGTATGGGATTTTACCTATGGTGATTTGAATGTGGAGAAGCTCAAGTGCATTGTCCTGTTTGACCAGCCTTGAGGTATAGTTATTTTTTATGTAAAGCGAGACACCTCTACCTTTAGTCCTTGTCTGTGTAGTAGCTGGTCTAAATGTGTGGAAGGCATTATAGCCTTGAACTGTCTCTGTGTGCTTGCCTCAGCTTTAAACCATGTCTCAGTGACTGAGTAGACGCCAGCACTCTCGAAGGTGAAGAGGGCTTGTAGGGAATGAAGTTTCTTGTTAAGGCCTAGTATCGAGCAGTAACACTTTCAGACTTTCTTGGATTTGATTTGCTATGTTGGAAGAACTTACAGTTTGGCATTGTGCAAAAAAGGCACTATGGGGGAGGACAATGTTTTAGCTTCTATTCGAAAGCTTAGACAGGAGAGGTGTGGCCCATCTATGACAAAGCAGTGTGGTCTGTTGACAATCTCCTTCCATACTGACAAATATTGCACCCCCTTAGAATGACACAACAAATTAAGACAATTATTAAAGTCTATTCATTTTCTGTTTACACTGTAGTATCATCCTTGGAGAAGGTAAAATGCTGCTCGATGCTATGCTCAGGTTCTAACACTTGCAAGGTTTTAACACCTTTGTTTTCAGGTCAGCATTAGACACCTCCTCTACCCCCCCCCCCCACCCCCAGGTGGTCTAAAACACTCATGTGAAATTTGATCATGTGTGCATTATAATTTACAGCTCCGAAGATTAGAGCAGCAAGTGTGTAAACTTTCTTCAAAGTCCATCAAGTCCTACTCGGTTCCTATCTAAGGATACATGAAATTTTGGCACCTTATAAAACCTGTTAGGTTTCTTAAGTGCAAGTGACCCCCCCAAAGCCCAGTTTCTGGGAGACTGTCAAAAAAGCATCCTCCAGATCTATAACTGGAGGAATAACCATGGAGTTTGTGGGCCTCTAGGGCCAGCATGTTAAAATATAATTTTTCTGAATCAAAGGCCTATTTCCCCATTTGAAGAAACACTTCAATCTGGTGAGGGCTTTTTCAAAGGAAATCACCTATGATGGGGAAATGGAGGAGATTGCGTCCTTAGTATCATCAAATCCAGGGAAGGGGAAATGCATCTACTAGAAACAGCCTAATTCTTTCTCCTCTTCTCTCTCTCCCATGAACACACTGCCTGGGCAGGAGGCCGATCTCTTTTACAGGAGGAAGCCCTAGACACAGATTAAGCCCCTGGCTGAACAGACTCTACAAGGCCTTTGGTACATCTTGGGCCAGGGAGAAACATTACTCATGGAGAACCAGGGAAACTGGGAACAATCCATCCAGTGCCTGCAAGATGAATACCTACCTTGAGGAAGGAGATAGAAAAATATGCTTGGTCTTTTTTAAAAGGATATTCACTGTGGAAGCACTTCCATCCAAGTTGGACGCCAGGACTTGTTGGGAAGGAGGGCAAAGACTTTCATGAGAAAGTCCAGATTTCCCATTCAAGCTCGGAACCAGAGGCATGATGGCCACCAAATTGGCACTTCTAGGGGTCTGAAGAATTACTGATGTTTGGTCCAGGGAGTGCAAATGCTCCTCACTGAAATCTGCACCCTTGGACTTGCCAGAACACAGTTAATCCACAGGGTGGGGAGCTTACTGCTAACTTCCAAGTCATTCTAACAGCCTGGGGGCAGGTCTGATGGGATTTAAGGGAACTAAATTATGAGTCATGCCCTAAGGTAAGAATTATTAGTTCTGTACTTACCATAACTTGGTATCTGTGTTGTCTTCTTTCATTCCTCCTCAGGAATGGGTTACGGATCCATGCTCGGATCAGACTCCAACACGTTTTTTCAAATTAGAATCCAAGTCTCGAGCTCCTCCCACTACCCACAATGCCCTGCACTCTAACCAACCTCCTAAGATTACGTTTGCTGCCCACAGATAAAGCAAAGGACAGTGAAATTTTAAAATACACAGTTATATATGTATAAATATACGCATCTCCATAGCCAGAGGCTCAAAAACCAGGAAAAACAGTTCCCAGAGAGAGTTCTCTCCAGGTCTTCTAGAGCACCAGGAAGGGGGATGATTGGGTCGGAAGGTGAGGAGGAATGAAAGAAGACAACACAGATACCAAGTTATGGTTAAGTACATAACTAATAAATCTGATGTTGTCTTTCATTACTCCTCACGAATGGGTATAGTCCCCCAGCTATACAACTCCTGGGTGGTCTCAAGGAAGGATATGCTGAAGCACAGACAAACCAAATGAAGCCCTACTCCGGGAAACAAGATCCAATTTATAATGTGATACAAACGCATGAGCCTTAGACCAAGTGGCTAAATACAGGAGGAGGAACCAATGTTGTTTTGGCCAAAAGGGAGGCACCCAGCAAGATTTTTGGTTTGTCCTGACGAATTTTGAACAGGCCTTTCGGAATGATCTGAAGGGAGGGGGTGGGGTGCATACAGAACTCCCCCCCCCCCCTTCAAGAGAACAAAAGTGTGTTCACCTTCCAGATCGGAGAGTGAGGGACTCTGGCACAAAATTGTGTAAGCTGTCTGTTAATCGGGGAGGCAAAGAGATCTACTTGAGGGATACCCCACTGGTGGACAATGTCCAAAAAACAAATCCCTTTGAAGCATACATTTGTGGGACTGTGACAGGGACCTGCTAAAAGTCTCTGCATGCAATTTTGTTTGGTTGGGATGTACACTGCCCAGAGCATCACACTGTATTGGGAGTGCCAGCTCCCAAACCAGAAGTGGCAGCCTGCATAACAGGTAGAATCTGGTTCCCTCCTACTTGTTCACATACCAGAGGATTGGCATATTGTCTGTGAACAGTTTTAAAGGTCCTGGGAGAAACAGGATGAAAGGTTTGAATGGCTAGCAGTAGTGCCCTCAGCTCCCTTACACTGATGTGTTCCCTTTGCTGAGAGAGGGACCATACCCCTTGAGCTTTCATGGAGGGAGGGGTTGAGAGACTTGTTGGATACTTAATTGAAGTTCCTTCTTCAGACAGGAGATGAGAGGAACTGGAAAGTCTAGAGTGCGTGAATGCTGCATCCAAACTGACTTAAGGAACCACTGGAGTTTCCTCATGTGAAGTTCTGCCAGATGGAGCATTGGGATAGTGGATGCCATGAAACCCAAAACCGTGAGGAACGCCCTGGCTGAAATGTGGTGAAGAGGCAGAAGGTTTTTGAAGTAGGACGCAAGGTCCAGTGCCTTTTGAGGAGGGACAGAGAGACTCAGTCTGTCTGAATCCTGCATCCCAAGAAGATGTGATCCTGAGAGGGGCACAAAAAAGATTTTTTGTAGTTTATGGTGAAACCCAGGTGCTGCAGAAGAGAAATGGCAAAAATAATGTTTTGCTCTAGGATCTCTGGGGAATTTGCCATAAATAGGAGATTGTCCAGGTAAGGGAAAAAGTGGATGCCCTGAAGCCTGCAGTAGGCAATCACAAGGGCTAGGCATTTTGGAAATACCCTTGGTGTGGTAGAAAGCACAAAGGGCAAGGCAGAGAAATGAAAATGCCTGGAAGCCACAGCAAAACAAAAATTTCCTGCAGTTGGAGTGTATGGGAATGTGTAGATATGCATCTTTGATATCCAAGGAGGCTAAAAAGGCTTGTGGCAGAATGAGAGGGAACAAGGTTTGAAGAGTTAACATACGGAAGGACAGTACCTTCAGGAAGGTGCTGAGATGAGACAGATCCAAGATGGGCCTCCAAGGACCATCCTTTGTAGTTACTAGAAACATTCTGGAGTAGAAACATCTTCCTTTTTGGCCTTCAGAAACTTCCTGAATGATTCCTTGCCTCCACAGTTATAGAAGTACCTCCTAAAAGGAGGGCAGCTGTGCCTTTGGTAGTTAGGGAGTGCCCCTGAAGGAAGGCAGGGAATCCCACACCAAAAAGTATCTTTTCTGAATGATGGACAGAACCCAGGAGTCTTGAGTTACGCTTTCCTAGACTAGTAGAGACAGAGAGAGGCACTGGGAAAGTGGAATGTGAGTTGGGTGGTTTGGGCAGTCAGAGGGAACCAAGCTTGTCTGGAAAGGGCTGTTTCTGAAATGGAGTTGCGGAGGCATCCCTGGATTGCTGAGGCCTCCTACCATTCTTTTTTGTTTTAGTTGAAGGAGGGTGGGAGTGCCTATGTACAAAGACAGTTTTTACAGGATAATTTCTCTGAAAATTAGGCACTGGAGAGACAAAGATGGGTTTTAATTCCTGCAACTCTTTTCCCTTTTTGCATGTAGAGATTTATTTAAATTAGCAACTGCAGGACCAATGCATAATTGTCCAAAGGGGCATCCATACGCTTAGATTTAATATCCTCTGCTAATGGCTGGAGACAACCAAGAAAATCTCCTTAGGACACAGCCAGAAGCTGCTGCATTTGATGGACTGGCAGACTATCTGAGAAGGAGGCTCCAAAGCAAGGATGTAGCCAAGGTCGTACTGAGTTAGGCAATTCTGAAATGACCTGGGAGAGTTGGGATAGAAGGTCTAGGGCAAATTTGGTCATGTGTGGTTGGTAATTAATGGCTTTAAATGCCACGGTGGCTGAACTGTACACCGTCTTGCCTAGTCTTTTCAGGGTCCTACTGTTCTCATCTGAAGAAAGGAGAGAGAGGTTAAAGGCAGTAACTTGCACGGTTGTCTGAAGCCAATGAAATCACTGTATCTGCCAGACATTTAAACAAGAACTTACTGTCCCCTCAGGGACCTTGTAAAATCAGTCAGGCTTCTTATGAGCAGGAGGCTGGGAATATGGGGCCTTGGAAGCAAAGGCAAATGCTTAGAGGAAAGCAGGTGATACGGGAGGAATAGTTGAAGGACTGGGTGATTCTACCTGCAGATACAAGAGTGCTATTCTCTTTGAAATGATCTATCATTTTGACTAGGGTCTCACCAAAACAGAGCTCTTCCATGGGCGAATCAGTTTCACTGCAGTCCTCCCTCCAAGGAAGCATAACCTAGAGGGGAGGGGATCTGTTAGGAGTAGGCCAGAGATTCCTCTTCTAAGGAGGCCTCTTCATCTGAGGAAACCTCCTCCCTGATTTCTTTTGTGGAAATGCTGTGCTGGGTGGTGTAGGGATTGAAACTCCAGAGGGGGGCTTAAGAGTCACAAGGACCTTGAAAAGACCTTGGGTGAATTGTTCCCTGTCAATATGAGGCTCCTTTGGAGGGGACAAATGTTTGCTTTTTTGCTTCTTTTGATGCAGGTCTGCCCTATGTAAAGTAGGGGAGCTGGACATAGGCCTACATTCAATGATATCCAAGTGAATTTTCTCACGCACCAGGATAGAAGACATCCCTTTAGGGCCTTTGGTCATTACGAGCCTCAGTTTCCCCCTGTACATCCGAGATGGATGTCTGTTAAGTCTCTGAGTACGTGCCAGTAAAAAAAATGCCACAATCCACGAGACCCTTGTCCGAAAGAACACAGCTGCAAAAAATCCTTAACGCGTTTTTATTATTATTAGAGACAAAGCGTTTTCACCACAGTATACTATGGCTTCATCAGCGGAATAAAACAAACGGGGAAACAGTCCCCAAAAATACCAGCAATCAGGAAATGACATCATAGCTATGTCCTGAAGTAAAATTACTACAACGCATAACCATCAATTATAATTAAAACAGGTGCTATGCACCCGTAACACTAAAAAGACCAGTGCATAAAAAAACACTAACAAGTAAAAAAATGTATGTGTATACATTCAATCTACTAAAACCAGTAAAAATGATTGAAAAATCAGAAAATGGGTAACAAGACAACACTCTCTCAGATAGTGCTTGTCAAGGTATTCAACAGTACATTTTTATGCAGTGCACCAAGGGAAGTTCTTGTAATGTACCCCCAACATAATTCACTGCAATTCATTACAAACTACAAGAATTACAGAAAAGAGTATTTGTAACAAATAAATGTTGTTCATACATATATTAATTATTATTACCCCAGTGTACCTATCTTAGGTAACTCCTTAATTTCAACACAGGGGTAATATTACAATATTAAGGCCAGGGTGCCTAAAAGCATCCAAATGCAATTGCCATTCTAATTCTCGATTCTCCAGTATTAGTGAGAATGGGCCACCCCTAATTTTCAATGGTACGTGGTCTATAGCCATGAAGTGAAAGCTATGACCCGGGTTCAACCCAATATGCTTAGCCAATGCATTATCACTCTTGCTGTTCTTAATGGCATACATATGCTCGTACACTCGGTCACGGACCCTACGGTCCGTCTTGCCGATGTAAAAGGCTTGACAACAATCACACATGGCTATATAAATGATGGATTTACTCTCACAGTTCAGTGGAAAGCGGATGAAATATTTTTTGCCCCTGACTGTGAACATTTCACCTGATTTAACCTTGTTACAAGATTTACAAAAACCGCATGGGTACATCCCTCTCTTTTTATTAAGAGTGTATTGAGACATGTCCCTTTGTAACAATTCCTTAAGGTTACTAGCCCTTTTAAAAACAAATCTGGGTTCACTACCAAGTTTTTCCGCTAAATAGGTGTTAGTGGATATAAAATGCCAATTTTTACGTATAATAGCTAGGATGCCTTTGGAGTTCTTACTAAAAGTAGTGATAAAACTCAGGGAAAAGTCACATTCTTCACCCAGTGGGGTTGCTTCCGCTGTTACACAAATGCTAAAATTCAAGCCAGCCATTCCCACAACACCAGTATAACCAACAGGAGTGGGAACTGGTTGGGCTAATAAGGGTTTGTAAAAACCATTAGTCCTTTTACTATCGACCTCCTGAATCAGGTCAGATAGTAATAGGTCAGGATACCCTCGATTTTTGAACATTTCTCTCAGTAATTCACATTCCTTTCTAAAATCGCTCATGGTACTGCACATTCACCCTGCCCTTACCAGTTGTCCCTTTACTATAGAATGTTTCTGTTGGTATGGGTGAAAACTGGAAAAGTGCAGGAAAGAATTGCAGTACGTAGGTTTCCTGAAGACTGTTGACGTCAGAATGTTATTTCTCACGTCCTTCACTAACTTAACATCAAGGTAGTCTATCTCAGAAGGTGAAAAGTTAAATGTGAATTTTAAGAACTCTGTTGTTGAGTTCAAAACTTCAACAAAACCTGCGGCATCAGATCTAGAGCCTCTAAACAATATAAAAATATTGTCAAGGAACCTGGTGTAGTACTTCACTGGGCACATCAAACCAGGTATCTTATGTAAAAAGTTGGCCTCCCAATAGCCCATGAAATAGTTGGCAATGCTCGCCCCACAGGGCGAGCCCATCGCAACACCTCGTTTCTGAAGGAAAAATTCACCATTAAAGGTGAAATAGTTGGAAGAAAGGACAATGTCCAGTAATTCAGTGGCTAAATCCACTTCGTCTAGAAGCCCCAAAATCCTTAAGTAGTAGACCTATCCACTCTATAGCCTCCTGGTGTGGGATGGAGGTGTATAGGTCTACTACGTCAATGGTTAAGAAGTTATTCTCCCCGTCAAACGGCATACCATTGATGCTGCCCAAAAAGGACCATGAATCCTTGCAAATGCTGGTGATAGATTTGATGTATTTAGACAAGATGTTATTAATAAGTTTGGAACAAGGATACGTGATGGATGACCTCCCGTCAATCAATGCCCTCATAGGGGGATTGTTGATGTCCTTGTGAATCTTAGGGATTCCAAACATGACAGGTATTTTTGGTAGGTTAATGTCAATGTAATTGAACAAGTCCATGTCAATTTTCCCCTCAAGAAACAAATCACGGAAGTAACCCCTGATCCTGTGATACTGTCCATTAACCTCACTCTTCGAGGACTTGGTGTAAGCGCTAGAGTTCAAAACACTAGACATTTTCTCGTTATATGTGAGGTCATCAAATAACACAAGGCCACCACCTTTATCCGGCTTGATTAGCCGTACAGGTAAACGGCAAAACTCGTCCAACAAGGAAAGTTGTTCCCTAGTGATGTTAGAATCCCCACTATTTGCAACATTTGATGTGTTACTGACGAGGTGTCTAAAGTCCACTTCACATATGTTCTCAAACAGTTGCAAGAGAGCATGCAGTGGAGGATTGAACACACTGGGTAATTTTAACCCTGACAAGTTGGTGTCACCACCAATGGCACCCAAACCAGTTGCATCATGTTGTTGGTAAAACATTAATTTCAGGTTCAACTTCCTTACAAAACATTTCAGTTCAATGATTTCCTTAGAAATGCTTCCAAATCTACCCGGGACAAAGGTGTTACCAAAAGCTAGTAATTCGATCAACTGTTCATCCAAGATAATTTTGGAGAAGTTGTAGATCTTAAAATCACCCTTCCCATTAGTGAGAATCTCAGGACAGGTGTTCAAAACAGGTGGAGACAATGGGCTAAATGGGGGGGACCCAATAACACTCGAGTCAAGAACTAATTGGTCCTATTCTTCCTCTTGTTCATGTAAGGCTTCTTGTTGCGTTGGCCTAAAAAATTATTATTACTATGATCAACTTTTTTATTTAACCCTTGATTGGAGTAAACATTGCTAGGCCCTCCGTTATCTCTAGAAAAGCCTTTAATCCTATTACTGCGTCTGGGGCCAGTAATAACTTCGCCCTCATTGTTCTCTTCAGCAATGTCCCCTAAACCTCCATTGTCATCGTCAGTTTCAACCATCCGAACATTACATGCAGTATTAGTCAAAGAAGCATTTGACACCACTAGTCTAAAGTATGCATTATTCTTTTGATAGGCTAACCTATCTCTTAACAATTTTTTAGTTTTATTCGCCTTTAATTTAAGTAACAGTGTGTCAATACTGGACAATATGCGACCATAATCAAATTTGTACCTGCAAAAGTCCAGGTCTGCTTTTATTTCATTGTCCAAACTATTAATTTCACCTATTAATAGGTCAATGTGCGAAGCATAATGCTTGATTAGTTCCAACAATTGAACACCTTGTTGTTGGAACAATGCCTCCAAATCCGCAAAAAACACCTGATCCACAAGTAACCCTGATGGTGCAAAGTTGTTCCGCAACCCCTTAGGGATGAGGTTCTCAGCGATGCATTGTCTGAAATAAGCCGACTAAAGTTGTAACTTTTTCAACTTGAGAAGTTTAGCATCAAACATTTTTAGCTTGTCAGCTAAGCACTCATTGTTTACATTCTGCTCACCATAAGCTGGAGACGTACCTTGCTGGCCAAATGAAAGAAAAGCGGTGTTCAATAGCCAGTCGCCCAAATTCGGTAGGCCAGTATTCACGGCATCGGGCCGAATGTTTGTAGCTGGAGCTGCTATTCCAGGAACATCCGTCCGCAAATTAGGAGCGCCATCAACACCTCTACTCCCTACGGCTATAGCGTAACTAGGAAGCCACACAAGTGCACCACCAAATCCGGTGTCGTTTGAAACTCGTAATGGTTCTCCATTCAGGGAGTTCGATAGCCCCACATTAGAACTACCAGACTGGTGTTGGCCGTTCAATTGCCCGGCTGGGATAATATCTTCAGCACTACCTTGGTTGAGTCCGTTAGAGCAGGTAAAGCCTGATGGTAACGCTGTTGGTGGATGTACTACGTGCTGCATAGCATCCATGCCAGTGTTCGGACCCCAAGGTGGCCTCAACATCGTGCTCGGCCTGTGATCCGGAACCAGGAGCCAGCCGTATCTCCGGGCTATCATCCGCCTCAGGAGAGACATCCATAGGAAGCAGTGCAGCAGCTTCAGGTATTCTTGTTGGCCTTCTGCTTAGCAACTAACGCAACCTCAGGCCCAGAGGAACCCTCCATCTCACTTTTAGCTAATAACTTTAAGCTCTGGGTTTCCGAGTAGATGGCTAAGGAGGAAAGTCTACCTCTAAGGGTCTTCAGTACAAAGGCCTGGCAAATGGCCCAGGATTTGTGCTCATAGGTAGGCCCTAGGCAGAAAAGACATTGAACCTTTAAGCGAAATTTGCCTTCCAATGGTATTTGCCCGTTTTTGGATGACATGAAGCCTAGCACTAAACAGTTAGAAAGGAAACGAGATTTCCCCAATGGGGCAGTTACCTGAAAATTTGCAGAAAACAGCAAATGGCTATGCAAGCAGACCGACATTCAAAAGTGCTCTACAGACTGGTGGCAGAGAAGTTCTGAGGTAAATGCATGCGTACATCAGTTTTCTGGCCAATGTAAGACAGCAGCCTACATGCAAAGTACCACGCATCCTACAGTAGT
The DNA here is from genome assembly GCF_019279795.1 of Protopterus annectens. NCBI lineage: Eukaryota > Metazoa > Chordata > Ceratodontiformes > Protopteridae > Protopterus > Protopterus annectens. The sequence continues at coordinate 1,963,886,956 of NC_056729.1, forward strand.
GAAAGACTTTTGTATACTGGCAGACATTGGGTCACCTACTGCAGAGATCCCCCATATTAAGAATACTGCAACAGATGAATAGAAAGACATCCATTGTTACATTTAGGGACCTGCTTAACTACTCCTGTGAGGTATGTCTGAATGAAGCAGTCATCCAAGTATCCATGCATTCTGTGAAGACCATGAGTGGAGTAGGTAAACCAAAAGGCAAAAACTGATAACAGCCTCCTTGCAAAGAATCAGATATAGTAGTTGTGGCTATAATGGACATGGACATGGGAAGTGTGCATCTTTTAAGTCCAGTAAGACCATAAGGGCTTTCGGAAACAGAATGGGTAAATAGGGCTTAAAGGGTTAACATCGTGAATTCTGGTACCTTTATTAAGGTATTTAATTTAGACAGGTACTGACAGACTTCCATGTGCCTTCTTTAATGGGTACGCAAAAAGGCCTGGAATAAATCCCTTTGTTTTGCTCTCGAAAAGAATGCCTTCTGTGACTCCTTTCGTCTAGGAGGTCCATAAAGATGTGGGGATCTGGTGTTCTTGCTGCTTGGCACATAGGGGATTCCTGGCATCCTCTCTCACTGCAATCTGTAATAACCAGCTGACCTTTGTTATTGACTCCTAGACCTGGAGGGACAGAGTGTTCCTGTCTGCAATTCTGAAACGGAGGTGTGGGGGTACCTCTCAACTGTCCAGACTTTTGCAGAATGTCCAGATTTTTGCATCAAAATTTTGGTTTGTTCCTCATAAAAGTTTTGGGTTTTTTAGCAAACCACTGGGATGCTCTGGGGAATGAACTTAGTAAATAACATCAAACATCTGAGTTTCATACTTTATACTCTTTAGAAAACGCATTTTAAAACATACCCTGTTATTCTAATAATTTTCTAAGTTTATAAGAGCAATATTTAAAATATGCCCCCTATTTTTGGGCCTTTGCACCCCCGTCATATATCAGGCTTTGTCCAGATTTCTTGGGCTAAGAGGTTTGACAGTTATGTGGTGTGTATGGCGGGGGGGGGGGGGGGAGTGGATGACAGGATTGGGATGGCGTTTTTTGTTTTGGGAGGGGTTCCTTTGCAGCCACAGCTGCTCCCTATTAGGGGGCTGAGCCGGAGGAACCCTAGGTTTTCACTTTGTTTCCCTGCTACCTTTGTTGACAATGCCTTTCTTATATTTGGTTGTTGAACCACTTCCATGTCAGTATAACACGGGTCCTGCCTTGGAAGGGGAATACCTGTCATACCATGGCATGGGGTGTGTCTGTGTGAAACAGCTGTTTAACTTCTTGCATTACTTTACCCTTTTCCTCCACTTTTTGAACACTTCAAATCTTGGACTACCAAACACCAAAACAGCAGGTCCTTCTCAATATTGGCATTAAGAAGTCATCCCTTAACATCTTCAGGTAGGGGGTGTAACATCAGCAAAGCAAGCCTCCAAATCACATAGCCTGTTTCCTGCTGCCCTGGATGTTGCATCCAAAACATGTAATCACACTTGCCAGCTGACCAGCCATCTGTGTGAATTCAAAGGTATGCACTAGTCTAATGACCATAAGGTCCTTTTTAGGCTTGGCCATGCATCCCAAACGTCTGTCTGACGAGTTCTGTTACTCCTAAGTGTAAGCAGGGACTTGGGAAATGAAACATATACAAATAGGGGCCTGTGACATGAACCATTTACAGACTGCCTATGTCCATTAGAAACATAGGTGCCAAACTAGGGATGAATTTCCTGTTCCGTATCTAACTGTTCAAGTTATACTTAATTTGGTTAAGGAAGAACTCTGCTTCACATGGATGGGGAGCCTATTCCAGAGAAGGGGTAGTCTCTGAGATACATACCTGTCTCTCCAGAAGGTTCTATTTGTATCACAGGCAAGCTTTAAGTCTTTAGAATGTGTAATTCTGGTGCTGCTTGTTTTGGTTAATGCAACAGGTTCATCAAGGTGGTGTCTTGACAATGCCTTGTAATGCCAGGCAAATGTAGTAGACCAGAGACCCTTGACATTGGCAATAACTTCAGAAAATTAAGTGCCAAAAAGGAGCAGTCCCAAGATAGATCCCTGAGGGACTCTGCTTCTGTCTGATCTCTTTGTAGAGGTGGACTCCAATTCTAACTTCCTGGGTCCTAACATGCAAGTCGGTTGGCGAGCCACCAGGTGACTTAAGAGTTTATACCTAACCTCATGAGTTTGTCAACAATGCTCAAGTGGGGTACTGTGCCAAATGCCTTGGCCAGTTCAAGGTAGCCAATATGAACCATTTTGCCCTCACCCATTGTTTTGGTGACCTTCACAAAGAAGTCCACCAGGTTCAGTAGGCATAACCTACCCTTGACAAAACTGAATTGGCTTGGGTCCAGTGTATGGAGATTTCCTTTGTCATTATTGATCACTTACATGATAATTTTTTTCCGTGGCTTTGCATATGACACTGGTGAGACTTCGGGGTCTGTAGATGGATCACATTTTTGAAAAGGGATGCCTGTTGCTGTTTTCCATTTGTTAGACATGTAGCCTGTTTGGCGGCTAGAGTTAAATAGCAATTCCAGATGACCTGATAAGTCATGTGTCATGCCATTTAGAAGGCATCCTGGGATACTGTCTAGGCCCATCAATTCAGTGTTCTTGGCCTTAGAGAGAGCACTGAGGACCTGTTACCTAGCGATAGTAAGGAGAGTTATACTTGATGGCATTCCCTGGGGGAAGGGGGTTGAGCGGGAAAAGAGTGGTAAATATACAGCTATCCGCAAAAAGGTTTGCTATATCTTCTTGCTCAGTATAGGTGGCTCCAATAAGAAAGAGCTTTGCACACAACTGTGCATTGCCTTTGAGGTTTCAGACATAGCTAAAGAATGCCTTGCGAGTGTCCTTGGCCTAGGAAGCCAAACTTGGCTTTACGATCATAGGACGTTACTAGGCTAATGGCCAGAGGGCCCTTACAAGCCTAGCTGAATTTACCCTTCCCTTGTTACCATGATCAGCACCCACTGCCCCTGTCCAACAAGGACACAGGTGGAACCCCCAGGGTGAATTTACGGTTACTCATCCAATCATCTAGATTGCTTTTGAAAAGGGCCAAAAGGTGTGGTAATCTCTGGGAGACAAACCTGTCCCAGCAGGTTCTAATGATGTTACATACCAGGTTTAGGTCCTCGGAGCAAGTAACCAGTGTGCCATTTGACTTCCGGATTGTGCATTTCCAATAAAACAGGGTCAGATATAGTCTTACGTGCAAGACAGCGATCACCTCTGAGTAGTCTGCATGAAACAGAATAGAGTGGCAGTGATTTCAGATGGTCCACATAGGATAGCTGATGACGACCTTGAATTTTCCTTGTGAGGAACCTTTATGGTCTATCCAATTGCTGCAGGTGCTTTGAAAGGTACAGATCAAAATGGGCGTTATACTCAATTATGGGCCTAATGAGTGAAGAGTACAGGGAGTTGATAACTTCTCCTTTTCTCAAGGCAACCCTTACTTATGAGATGAGCCATACAGAATGCCCTTTTTACCACTGTGGAAACATGGTGATCAAAGGCAACGTTGCTGTCAACCTGAGTGTCCAGATCTCTCTCAACTGAGTGCATACTTAGGGTATTGGCATTGATGTGGTAATTTGCAGGAACATCACTCTTACCGAAAGGGATAATACATTATTTTGCAATAAGTTTCAGGCCATGACTTTGGCACTAATCATTTGTTTGAGTACGACCTTCTTGAAGGATGTTGACATTGTTTGGAGATTCTATGACCGCACCCAGTTTGCAGTCAGTAAACTTTGACAGCCACATTCCCTTGGTTTTAACTTGTACTTCAAAGAAATAGATTCTGAACAGTAGAGGTCCCAGGAACAATCCCTGTGGAACACCACTGGTTACAAGTCTGCTGTTGGAGGTGGCTTCCCCTATTTTGATTGCATGGGTTCCATCAGTCAGCCAGTTTGCAACACACCTTATGATATACAGGTTAATATGTAGCTGGGAGAGGTTGCCAATGATGCCCGAGTGAGGGATAGTGTCAAATACCTTGGCTATCTCCAGGTAGGCTGTATGCACAGATTTCCCCTCATCCAGGGCCCTGGTGACTGTCTCAAAGAAGTCCATCAGATTTAATAGGCATGATCTCCCCTTAACAAAGCCAAACTGGGTAGGATCTAGTGTTTGGAGATTAACTATATCTTTGTTGATAAGGTCCATGATGATTCGCTCCATGGCTTTGCAGATGAGGCTAGTCAAGCTAATAGGTCTGTAGTTCCCGGGGTCAGCAAAAAACACATTTCTGCAAGGAAATAAAGGTGGCAGTTTTCCATTCAGCTGGGACAAAGCTGGTGCTTAGACTGTGACTGAAAGGAATACACAATGGTGATGCTAATTCTTATTTGAGCCCATGTAGGTTGCAGCCTGGGATGTTATCAGGTCCCATTGAAGCTGTGTTTTTGGCCTTAGAGAGGATGTTTACAACCTGCTCTTCGAGATATAAGGAGGGGACAGGTGGATACGGATGTCATGAGTTACGTGCGGCGGAAACAGGGCAGTGACGTTTTCACCAAACCTGTCAGCTAATAGGGTAGATATGTCCACCGGCTTAGCATATGTGCTACCATTAACTAACCAGTTTGGTGCAAATCTTGGCCTTACCTTTTTGGTTTCAGATGCAACTAAACACCTTATGGTTGCCCTTTGTTGAGAAAGCCAACGTGGATTTAAAGTTTGCCTTGGAGGACTTAACAAGAAGTTTTATTTGCTTATTTAAGATGAGGAGGGAGTGCCTCCAGTTTACAGCCTGATAATTCTCTTATACAGCTGTTTCTTCCTTTTATTGTAAAGCCTGTTAATGGTGGTTGTCCACCAGGCAGGTTTGCTCTTCCTTGAAGAGCTTGTTTTGGTCCTAACACGGTACTGCCAAGTCAACCCAGTTATACAGGTGTTTGTATAGGGTATTGGTGTAGAGCTTGTTACTGGTTCCATCTGATGGGGGAGGTGCACTGAAGCTATTTAGACCATACTGTGAGAGGTTATAATCTGCTTCGGAGAAGTTTTTTTGTCTAGTTGGTGCTTGTGTGTGTGTGTGTGTGTGTGTGTGTGTGTGTGTGTGTGTGTGGGGGGGGGGTTGATACTTACTTCAAATGAGACTGATTCATGGTTAGATCTCACTAGGGATGAACTCACAGTGGGGGTGCTACAGTGGTCTGTCATATTTATAAGCACCAGATCCAGGATGTTTGTGCCCTTAGTGGGGGTGTCAACCAGCTGGTCCAGGGCACTGGAGATGAAAAAACAGAAGAAACTTTGGGCAGGTGAGGTTGAGCACAAGTAACTGACCCAGTCAATGCTAGGGTAGTTAAAGTTGCCCAAAACCATGATGTACGGATGTATCTGGACAGATTAAGTTGATCAAAATAAGCAGAGTGGGTGTCCTGATTCATGGAGGGGGTTCTGTAGCTGGCAATAACTTGAATAGGTGTCCTACCAACAGTTAATTGCACCTGAAATATCTCTAGGGCATCATACTGTTTAACCAATCTGGAGGCATATTTATCTTTGATGAATATTGATACACCGCTTCCAATTTTCTTGCCTTCAGTTTGTGGTCTGAACGTGTGGAAGGAGGTGTAACTTGGTGTGACTGGAATGCTCTCCATAGCCTTGAACCAGGTCTCCGTGACTGCACAAATGTCTGCGTCTTCCAGGGAGAGGACTGCTTCCAGTCAATGCACGTTTATTTTTGGTAGGTATTTATATGTCGGGAGTTCTGTCCTTATGACACTGCTTAAAAAGGCACTATGGGGGTGGCAAGAACCTTAGCCAGTAGCCGAAATCCCAGGGGTGACAGATGAAGACCATCTCTGGCAAAGCATCGAGGTCTGTCGATCATTTCATCCTAGCTGATAGATACCAGATCCCTTTAGAATGACACCAGAACTAAGCCAATTATTGAAGTCAATCATTTTCTGTTTGTATTGAGGCATCAATTCTAGGTGAAAGTAAAATGCTGCTTAAGGCTAGGGACATACCTGCCCGCACAGTCCAAGAGCTCAATCATGTCTCTCTTCATATAGTCTGGAGTGGTACGTCTCAAGTCGTTCACACCAACATGACTAAGATGGAGTCATAACAGTACCTGTTGTGGAGAGACTTGAGTGCATGTGTGATACGGTGGATCCTGGTACCCGACAGACAGCTGACCGTGACCTTTTCCTTATCCAGCTTGGTGAGAGGGACATCTGTATGCCTCATGATAGAGTCACCTATGACTAATATGTAATGTTTAGTGTTTAGCATTATGGGCTTGACAAATGAGACACTGGTGCATGAGCTATTGTGTGCATTTTGTTCTGGAGAGTAAGTCCTGTGTGTGTAGCATTGCTTGTGTCTGGGAGGTCTCTGGTGTTTAGGTAAGTTTCTGGCAAGGACCTCCCCATATGTAGGTATGTGTGATGTGGGTTTGGGTGGAGTAGGTGGTGAGGTGTGTGTGCTGACAAGCGGATGTACTGACTGGCGTGTGAGAGAGCATGGATTCAAGGTTTTTAATAGAGTTGCATCTCACATGTTGAGTTTGTGTGGACTAGAAGTACAGGGTTGTCTGTGTACATGTTGCAATTGCTACACTACCTCAGGATGCCCACGTCGACCAAGCTGGCTGGAGAAGTTGTGGAGAATTGTCCATCCATAGTGCTAGGTAAATGTATACGGTCTGAAACAGGAATATGGCAGGAAAAGGGTCACACACAGGAATAACTAGTGGGTGAGGTGTGTTAGTACCTCAGATTCTAAGGTTTAGTGCTGCACTAGTCAGTAGAGTAGGGCTACAGAAAAACTCTTGAAGCGGTTACCACAATGGGGTGCTTACACAGCTTCACTAGTAATGCCTCTTTGCCCAAAAACATGCTAAAGATGAGGGCTACACTAATGAAATACAACTGTATCTATGGGAAAATTGTCTAAATTATCTTCGTCTGTGGTGCACAATTGTGCGACGATGGGCAAACGAGCAGGAACCAACTCAAAGGAGGGGCTTAAATACCAGAAGATTAAAACCTAAAACATTTTTTAAAAAAGCTCAAACGAACCAATGAAGTGCTTGCTCCAAGTCCTAGACTAGCTAAGTTTTACCAGCAAAGTACCAATTATCACAATCCTCTCACTGGAGTGCAGAAGGGCCCTTTCCAATCCAAGGCGGCCTGGAAAATGTGCTGAGAACAAATAGCTACTACAAAGCCCAGATGCAGCAAACCTGTATCCGGACTATGCTACAGCTACTATCTACACTATTTTAGGCTGAAAACACTCAAGAAAGGTTTACCACAGCAGAAAAACAACAGTGAGACACTAAATAAATATTTTAAACAGCAAAAAGAGCAAGGAGACTCCCAAAGAGTGTTTTAAATGCAAATAAATCAGTTGTATAACACACTCCTTATCCGACTTTTGTCGTCTGAGCTGTTTTTTTTCTTTTATCCTGCTGAGCTCTAAGTCTCCTGATTTTTGCCATTATTTTCTTTCTCCTGTTATACAGCTTAGTAACATTGTGTTTCCATTAGGGTGGCTTGTTTTTTGTTAGTTCTGTACTTCTTCCTGGTGGATACAGCTGCCTCTATGCAGCTATTAACATGCTTGTATAGGGGTTCTGTGAACAGATCAGCTTAGGCAACAGTTTTCAAAATGTTTATGGGTCTTGAAATTTTGCCAGGCTATTACTTAACAGTAAGAAGTGTAGTTCCTGAAGATTCCAGAGTTAGCTGGGATTCCAGGTTTTATTTTTACTTCAGAGGGGACAGTTTTAAGGTCTGACCTTTCCAGAGAAGGACCAGATCAAGAATGTTTGCACCCCGATCGGCGTACTGACAATCAGGTCCAGGGAGTTTGTATTTACAAAATCCAGGAATCTCTGTACCTACACATCTGATGTCGTATATGATTCCCAGTTAATAGTGGGGTAATTAAAGTAGCCTAGGAATATGGCATTGGGTTGGATGACATGCGTTTTCAATCAGCTTAAATATAGGTTACGGGTTTCCTGGGTCACAGAGGGGGAATTATACCTTGCAAGCAAGTGGTATGGGATTTTACCTATGGTGATTTGAATGTGGAGAAGCTCAAGTGCATTGTCCTGTTTGACCAGCCTTGAGGTATAGTTATTTTTTATGTAAAGCGAGACACCTCTACCTTTAGTCCTTGTCTGTGTAGTAGCTGGTCTAAATGTGTGGAAGGCATTATAGCCTTGAACTGTCTCTGTGTGCTTGCCTCAGCTTTAAACCACGTCTCAGTGACTGAGTAGACGCCAGCATTCTCGAAGATGAAGAGGGCTTGTAGGGAATGAAGTTTCTTGTTAAGGCCTAGTATCGAGCAGTAACACTTTCAGACTTTCTTGGATTTGATTTGCTATGTTGGAAGAACTTGCAGTTTGGCATTGTGCAAAAAAGGCACTATGGGGGAGGACAATGTTTTAGCTTCTATTCGAAAGCTTAGACAGGAGAGGTGTGGCCCATCTATGACAAAGCAGTGTGGTCTGTTGACAATCTCCTTCCATACTGACAAATATTGCACCCCCTTAGAATGACACAACAAATTAAGTCAATTATTAAAGTCTATTCATTTTCTGTTTACACTGTAGTATCATCCTTGGAGAAGGTAAAATGCTGCTCAATGCTATGCTCAGGTTCTAACACTTGCAAGGTTTTAACACCTTTGTTTTCAGGTCAGCATTAGACACCTCCTCTACCCCCCCCCAGGGGGCCCAGGTGGTCTAAAACACTCATGTGAAATTTGATCATGTGTGCATTGTAATTTACAGCTCCGAAGATTAGAGCAGCAAGTGTGTAAACTTTCTTCAAAGTCCATCAAGTCCTACTCGGTTCCTATCCAAGGATACATGAAATTTTGGCACCTTATAAAACCTGTTAGGTTTAAGTGCAAGTGACCCCCCAAAGCCCAGTTTCTGGGAGACTGTCAAAAAAGCATCCTCCAGATCTATTACTGGAGGAATAACCATAGAGTTTGTGGGCCTCTAGGGCCAGCATGTTAAAATATAATTTTTCTGAATCAAAGGCCTATTTCCCCATTTGAAGAAACACTTCAATCTGGTGAGGGCTTTTTCAAAGGAAATCACCTATGATGGGGAAATGGAGGAGATTGCGTCCTTAGTATCATCAAATCCAGGGAAGGGGAAATGCATCTACTAGAAACAGCCTAATTCTTTCTCCTCTTCTCTCTCTCCCATGAACACACTGCCTGGGCAGGAGGCTGATCTCTTTTACAGGAGGAAGCCCTAGACACAGATTAAGCCCTTGGCTGAACAGACTATAAGGCCTTCGGTACATCTTGGGCCAGGGAGAAACATTACTCATGGAGAACCAGGGAAACTGGGAACAATCCATCCAGTGCCTGCAAGATGAACACCTACCTTGAGGAAGGAGATAGAAAAATATGCTTGGTCTTTTTTAAAAGGACATTCACTGTGGAAGCACTTCCATCCAAGTTGGACCCCAGGACTTGTTGGGAAGGAGGGCAAAGACTTTCATGAGAAAGTCCAGATTTCCCATTCAAGCTCGGAACCAGAGGCATGATGGCCACCAAATTGGCACTTTTAGGGGTCTGAAGAATTACTGATGTTTGGTCCAGGGAGTGCAAATGCTCCTCACTGAAATCTGCACCCTTGGACTTGCCAGAACACAGTTAATCCACAGGGTGGGGAGCTTACTGCTAACTTCCAAGTCATTCTAACAGCCTGGGGGCAGGTCTGATGGAATTTAAGGGAACTAAATTATGAGTCATGCCCTAAGGTAAGAATTATTAGTTCTGTACTTACCATAACTTGGTATCTGTGTTGTCTTCTTTCATTCCTCCTCAGGAATGGGTTACGGATCCATGCTCGGATCAGACTCCACCACGTTTTTTCAAATTAGAATCCAAGTCTCGAGCTCCTCCCACTACCCACAATGCCCTGCACTCTAACCAACCTCCTAAGATTAAGTTTGCTGCCCACAGATAAAGCAAAGGACAGTGAAATTTTAAAATACACAGTTATATATGTATAAATATACGCATCTCCATAGCCAGAGGCTCAAAAAAACAGGAAAAACAGTTCCCAGAGAGAGTTCTCTCCAGGTCTTCTAGAGCACCAGGAAGGGGGATGATTGGGTCGGAAGGTGAGGAGGAATGAAAGAAGACAACACAGATACCAAGTTATGGTTAAGTACATAACTAATAAATCTGATGTTGTCTTTCATTACTCCTCAATAATGGGTATAGTCCCCCAGCTATACAACTCCTGGGTGGTCTCAAGGAAGGATATGCTGAAGCACAGACAAACCAAATGAAGCCCTACTCCGGGAAACAAGATCCAATTTATAATGTGATACAAACGCATGAGCCTTAGACCAAGTGGCTGCAAGACAGATATCATGTAATGAGACCCTTGAAGAGAAGGCAGATGAGGTAGACATATGACCTGGTGCAGTGGGCCTTTGGAGGACAAGGTAGTTGCAAACCATTTTTGTCATAAATAAAGGAGATAAGAGTCTGTAATCCACTTAGAGAGTAACCTTTGAAACTGCCTGACAGACAGCAGAGAAACAAACTGATCTAATTTTCGAAATGGTTTTGTCCTGTGCAAATAAAAATTTAACTGTGAACATGCAAGGACTGTAAAAAGAAGTTATGTACTCACCATAACTTTCCATGTGGTCTGTCCATCTCGCTTTCATTCTTAACTGGTTGGGTTCGGAACTGATCCTAGGTTCCAACTCGGCCTAATACAAAGCTCAAGGTCTTCCACTAGCTCGTGGCTAAATCCTATCCCATGATGCACTATGAGAGTTCCCCAGATCTTTTTTGCAGATATAGCTAAATAAAGGTCACGGAATAAGTGACAGAGCAATGAAGGTCAAGGACATTAATAGCCGATTTTCACCAGCTTGATCCCTCCAGGAACAAAAGGCTGGGGGCAGAAGGGGGGGACGTAAGAATGAAGGTGAGATGGACAACACACATGGAACGTTATGATGAGTACATAACTTCTTTATATGATGTTGTCCTATCTCGCCTTCATACTTAACTGGTTGGGACAGCGCCCCTAGCACCATCTTTCTTGGGTGGCTCAGGGGAGAATATTCTTCAGAACAGTGGACTCAAGAGAGAAGCTGCTCCATGACGCCAAATACACTTTGTAATGAGTGATAAAGATATGAGGCCTTGCCCATGTTGCTGCAGTACAAATGGTGTCAATAGGTAGTCTTCGCCTAGACGAGGTTACAATGGTTCTTGTAGAATGACCTTTCACTTTATGGGAAAGTTCTTTGTTTTTAGATTGGTAAGTAAAGGTAATAAAATCTGACAGCCACTTTGAAAGTATGACCTTTTGACACAGGAACACCCTTTTATCAGAGTCTGAAAAGGATGCAAATAATTGGTCAGATTTTCTGAAACCCCTTGTTTTATGTAAGCAGAAACGTAATTGCCTATGTACAGCCACTTGGTGCAGCATATATTCTGCTTTGTTGCCATAGTTTGGGAAAAAACAGGTAGTTCTATGAACTGATTCAGGTTAAATTCTGAGCATACTTTGGGTAAAAATGATGGGCTCATTCGTAGAGATACTCTATCTTTGTAGAAACGCATGTGGGGGGGCTTTATGGACAGTGCTTGCAGCTCTGAAACTCTTCTTGCAGTGGTAACAGCTATCAAGAGAATTGTTTTCCAAGACAGATACTCGAGGTTGCAGGATGATGCTGACTCGAAAAGGGGAAGGATCAAACATGATAAAACAAAATTTAAGTCCCATGGAGATGGAGGGACCTTAATTGATGGTCTTAACAGAGTACCTTTCAGAAAGGCTTTGCAAAGTCTGTGGGGCATGACGTTAAGGCCCGATTCTCCCAAATGAAAATTAGATATGGCAGCCAGCTGGACCCAAATAGTTGCTGCACCTGCCCCTTCATTAAACAGTTTTGCCAGGAATTCAAGAACAGAAGCTATTGGGGCAGAGAAGGAGTCACTGTGATTATTCAAGGCCCCTGAAGATAATCTTTTCCATTTGCTTTTATATAACCTTCTTGTCGAAGTTTTATGGGACAAGATCAAAATATGCTTTACTGATGTAGAAAGGTTATGGAGCCTGGCTATGGTTGGAATAAGAGCAGCCAAGCTGTCAATTTGAAGGTTTGAAGGGAGGGGCGGAGCGTCCCTGATGCATGAGTCAGGAGGTCCAGAACTGGGTCCAGAATCCACGGCTCCTCTTGGAGATGAGGCCACAGGAAGGGGAACCAGATTTGACGAGGCCAGTATGGGGCGACAAGTATTAAGTTCCTTCCCAAGTGACTGTCTTTCTGAAGAATCTTTGGAATCAAGGGAAAAGGAGGAAAGGCATAGAGGAGACCAGAGGGCCAGTTGTGAACAACTGCACCCCTTGGTGACTGCCCCGGAGGGGGGATCAGGGGAAGTAGCTGCTGTATTTGGCATTCATGGATGTGGCAAAAAGGTCGCAGCAAGGCTGGCCCCACTTGTGGAAAATTTGTTCTGCCACTTCCTGTTTTAGGGACCACTCATGAGGCATCAGAATCACTCTGCTGAGTTTGTCTGCAATCATGCTGGATTTCCCCAGCGTTGCTATCAGAAAGCATTGGGAGGAGGTTGCCCAGTGCCATACTCTCAGGGCCTTCCGACAAAGGGGGTAAGATCTGGCTCCTCCTTGCTTATGTACCATACAAGTGACATGTCTGTCTGTATTGCAATAGTTCCTAGCGGAAGAGAGTCCTGGAATGCTTGCAACGCTAGAAGTACTGCTCTCATCTCTAGAACACTGATGTGCAAATGGTCCTGTCAATTGCCTTGAACTGTCCTTCCCAGATAATGCCCCCCCCACCACACCTATATGGGAAGTGTTCGTGGTCGCTGTGGCTAAAGGTTGGGAAGGGAGAAAGGGATGACCTAATGTTACATGAGTGGAGTAAAGCCACCAACAAAGGTCTTTCTTGCAGGATTCCATTATCAAAATTTGGTGGGACATGGGTAGTTCCTGCATGGACTACTGCGTGAATAGTAGCCACTGAAGTATTCTCATGTGCAGACGTGCCAATGGAATCAGAGTAATTGCAGCTGCCATGGTTCCCAATACTTTGAGGATTGTTCTTGCTTGTACTTTTCTTTTGGAAAGAAGGTTTAAGACTTAACATCATAGGAATTTAACCCTTTTGGAAGGGAGTTTTGCCATCATACATGTGTCTAGATCTGCTCCTATAAAAACAATACTCTGAGATGGCAACAAGCCAGATTTTTCATAGTTTATTGCGATTCCTAGGTGAAAGCAGAGATGTAAAGTGGTGTTTCTCGCTTTGGATAGTAGATGCTCAGTGGTGGGGGTTAGGAGCCAGTTGTCTAGGTATGGAAACACTTGGAATCCTAGGCATCTCAAGTGAGCCGCTACTACTGGCATACACTTGAACACTCTGGGGTCTGTAGTGAGGCCAAAGGGCAGAGCTTGGAAGTGGTAGTGACTGGCTCCCTGCCTCGCCTGTCCATTTTTATATGGTAGTACGCATCCTAGAGGTCTATAGTGCACATCCAATCATCTAGTCCCACAGGAGTATTAATTGCAGTGATTTGTTTAATTTGCTGAGATACAGGATGGGTCTCCAGTCCCGTTTTCTTTGGAAGTAAAAAGACCTGATCTGGCAAAGATTGCTGCCTTAAGCCAAGCATGCCTTCTAAGTACAGACCCAGTGACAGCAGCCCTACAAGATGCCTCTAGTGAATCAAAACCACATTGCAAAGTATGTTTTCCAACTTGTTCAGCAGAATGCATTAAATCCTGTAAATCTTTATTTTCAGCAGAGTCTGGAATCAACATCATTTTCTGTTTAAGCAATCCAATAATATGCTGCTGATACTTTAACATATGAAACTGGCAGTTTATGGCCTTAATGGCCAAGGTTGCAGAAGTGTATACCTTCTTACCCCATCTATTAAGCATCCTGGAATCTCTATCAGAAGGGGTAGGATATTTGGCAGTAGTAGCCTTAATGCCCTTGGGTCCCTGTGAAATGGTCTCAGGATCCGCAGTAGGATTTTTAAAAAGGAACTTGTGAGAGTCAGGAACCCTGTAATATCTATCAGGTTTTCTGGGAGCAGGAGGTAAAGAGTCAGGGGCCAAACTAGATTCCAAAAAGGCATCATCAACTATGTCCAGTACAGGGAGGATAGCTAAAGACCTGTGTTGGGGCAGGAGTAAAAAATCCCTAAACCTCTTTTTAGAGTCAGAGTAATCCTGGCTTTGCCAGTGAAAATGCTCACTAAGAGTATGCAAGGTTTCACCAAAAGAGAAATCCTCTGGAGGGGAGGCAGTGGGAGTCATCTGCATCAGAATCCTCATAGGTAAAATCCTGGTCATCAAAGGAAACAAATTTCAGAATCCTGATCAGAAGAATCATAAGCAAACACAGTTCCAGGTCTCTTAGAGGAGGAAGGTTGTTTTCCCCCGATTACAGTCATAAGGTCTTCAGCCATTCTTATCATTTGTTTTTTAGGCATAGAGGACTGACCATGCGGTCTGGGCGTTGGTTTTCTAGCCATGGATCGAGTATTAGGCCTTGAAGAACATGGTGTCAGTTTAATATGCAAGTCAGTAGGCCTGAATACACCCTCAGAAGCCGGTGCCTGCACAGCGGCTCCGGACCCATCCAAGGCAGAGACATCCGCAGGTTCCACAGTTGAAGCATCTCGCGGCATACTGGACTCCAAATGGGTCTCAGTAGAGGCCTGCGAATCTGAAGTAGCGGGTATCAGGGACTGCGAAAGAGCCTCACTTGAGTACTGGCGAACTGGCGACTAGCTTACGAGAAGCGTCATCGGCAACTCTGGACCTATGCGGTCTCTCTCTGTGTTTATCGTTGCGTTTTTTTCGGAATATCGGTAGTCGGGTGGCTTACCAAAGCCATATCTGGATAACTGAACCGAGTACCAAAATATTTAGAAGTGTAAATATACAGACAAATAGTTCGTTGTTTTAATAAGGCACAAAACTGACAGCAAGGTACGTTGTGGTCAGGGCCTAGGCAAGGAATGCAGTACGAATGAAAATCTTTGAGAGATAATTGCTTTCCACAAGAAATACAATTATTGCCTTTATTGACATCGGTTTAGAGCAAGAAAAAGTTTCCCCAATGGGGTACTTAGCTTAGCTGAAGACTTCTGTTCTGAAACTCAAAAACAAAAATTTCAGGAGTCTGCCGACCAGCACTTGTGAACTGCTTCTGCATTGGGCACCGCACGGCAAGAAAGACCGATGTAATGGTGTTGGCTGCATGCTTTATACCCCTGACTACCTGACGTCATGGAAGATGAGACGGCAACTGACGCAGGACCCAAGACTTTGTTAATCAGGCCGACTGAGGGCGACCTGCAAGCAGATAACCCTAATGTGATGACTGCAACAGTGAAACACGAAGAACATCTAAAGGGGTCTCACTTGCAAGTGGGTCTAACTGTCTTTTTTTGACACCATATAAAAAATCTATTCCACTTTGAAAGGTAGGATTTTCTTGTATTTGGTTACCTGGCCTCCTGCAGGACAGTGAGCACATCCTCATTGTAAAGGTGTGTGAAGGGGATCAAAATCCTATCAGCCATAGGGTGAGGTGCAGTAACTGCCACTGTGGGTGCACTCAGGATCCCTTGTGTTGCGTAAGAAGGTCCACTCTGGGGGGTAAACGTGTGGTGATTGCCCTTGGATAATTATAAGAGTAGGGGAAACCCATTGCTGTCTTGACCAATAGGGAGTCACCAACAAGATTTTTGGTCTGTCCTGATGGATTTTCAGCAGGACCTTTTGGATGAGTGGGAAGGGGGTAATGCATAGAGAATCTTCCCCTTCCAAGAGAGATTGAAAAGGCATCTGTTGCTAGTGCCTGAGGATGTGGTGTCCTGGTGCAAAATCCAGGAAGTTGCCTGCTGATGGAAGAGGCAAACGGGTCTACTTGAGGTGCACTACACCAGTGGACCAGATCCAGGAATACATCCATGCGAAGCATTCATTAGTGGTTGTTTGTGATGGTTCTGCGGAGGTGGTCTGGTCTGCCTGGGAGTTCTGTAGAGAGAGAATGTAGACTACCAGCAGGGTCACCCCCTGTGAGGTGGCCAATTCCCATATTAGGCGGGCTAGTCTGCAAAGTAAGCAGGACCTAGACCCTCCCTGTTTGCTAAAGTACTACAGGACTGTGGTATTGTCTGTGAAAATCTTTAGTTGGCCTTTCTGAAGATATGGTTGGAAGGCTCGAAAGGCCAGGAGGATTGCCCTCATTTCTCTCAACATTGATGTGTTCTTGATTTTGTGGCTCTTCTGGCCACAGACCCTGCAATGTAGGACGGCCCAGAGTTGCTCCCCAGCTTAAGTCTGAGGCATCTGTGTGGGTAGGGGTGGTTGGAGGGGAAGACCTAGATTGAGGGTCACTTGTGTCAACCACCACTGGATTTCCAGTTTGAGGCATGTTGGAGGGGGACCCTGTACTCCAAGGGGTGGGAGTGTTGTATCCAGACTGACTGAAAGTACCACTGCAGCTTTCTCATGAAGTCTTGCTAATGGCAACATGGGAACAGTGGCTGCCATGTAGCCCAGGAGCCTGAGGTACTGCCTTGCTGTCACTTTTGTTGACTGAAGGACCAGTAGTAGTAGTAGGCATTCTGTCAAGTTTTCCACCTTTTGTGGAAGAAGGTAGGCTTTCATGACATCAGACCGAATTCTGCACCCCAAGAAGGCAATGTCTTGAGTAGGTTCCAGGTGGGATTTTGGCTAATTTATCTGGAATCCCAGAGACTGTAGGAGGGAAACAACCAGGCATACATGTTGCGGAAGGGTCTCCTTGTTCCCTGTCTGTACAAGAAGGTCGTCCAGATAAGGGAATATCTGGATCCCGTTTGTCTTGCAGAAGGCAATCACTGGAGCCAAACATCTGATGAAAACCCTGGGTGCAGTAGAAAGTCCAAAAGGCAAGGCAGAGAATTGAAAGTGAGAAAGGCCCACCAAGAACCTCGGGTATTTCCTGAAGGTGGGCTTTATGTGGATGTGAAGATAGGCATCCTTTATATCTAAGGTGACCATAGATCCCTGGGGAATAAGAGGAGGAAAAAGGGTTGGTAGGGTCAACATCCTGAAGAGTGGAACCTTTAAGAATACGTTGAGATATGAGCAGTCTAGTAGTGGTCTCCAAGGACCGTCTTTTTCTTGGTACCAGGAAAATCCTGGAGTAGAAACCTCTTCCCTTTGCTGCAGGGGACACTGGTTCTATGGTGCCTTGAGCCAGAACTGCCTATAGTACTGACTGCAGGACGTTTTAGCTGTTGTTTTGGAAGTTCTGGGACGTCTTTTCGCTTTGGGGCAATAGCCAGGTCATGAAATACCCATTTTGTCTGAGGTGATGGATGTCCACACAGGGAGACAGTGAGAGAGGTGAACTGACAGAGGGAGAAAGGAAGGAGGCGGGGTTGTAGGTTTGGTAGGTAGTCATATGCTACCTGCCCTGTTTTGAAAGGATGGCCACTGGCTAGAGTGAGTGTAGCTCTAGCTAGAGGGCGTTGTTTTCTGGTAGGTTTTTTAGACCTAGAGGGAACAGCCGGGCAAGAATGTTTTCTAATGAACTGTCTCTTAGCTGGGAAGTTTCTATGAAATTTAGAAACAAGGGGGGACTAGCAGGTGTTTCAAATCTTGCATTTTTTTCCCCTTTTGCTGAAGTGACAAACAAATCAGCCACGTTTGCACCAAACAAGGCTGTGTTATCTAGGGGTCATCAATCAGCTGTGCTCTGAAATCATCAGGAAGGGGTTGGAGACGCAGCCAGGACTACCTTATTAAGGCAGATGCTGATGCTGCTGATCTTGCTGAGGCTTCAGCAGCATCATAGTTGCACTTTCAGTGCCTGGTGACCTGGGAGGCGAGAGCCAGAAAGGAAGACAGTGAGGCCTTGGCAGCACAGTCTGGTGCATCAGCCAACTACTTGGAGGCTTTCTCCAGGAGTGATAAGGCACATTTAGCCATAAATGTCTGGTAGTTAGTAGCCCTGAAGGATAAGATGGCAGAGGTGTAGATTTTCTTATACAGACGCTCCATGACTTTGCTGCCTTTGCCAACAGGTAGGATAGCAGTGGTGGGTAAAAGTTAGTTTAGATGCCTTGTCTGTGGAAATGGTAGTTAGTAGCCCTGAAGGATAAGATGACAGAGGTGTAGATTTTCTTATACAGATGCTCCATGACTTTGCTGCCTTTGCCAGCAGGCAGGATAGTAGTGGTGGGTAAAAGTTAGTTTAGATGCCTTGTCTGTGGAGAAGGTGGCAGGGTCTGCTAGTGGACACTTAAGGATGTATTTAGCAGTCTCGGGGACTTTATAAATTCTCTCAAGCCTGCATGGGGCAGGTGATTGTGAGTCAGGATTTAAGGATGCTGAGGAGACTACATCCAGCAATGCACGCAGTATTGGGGGAAAAGTACAGCTGTGTACACTTACCATAAATGCAGATGTTCGAGTGTATTCACTGTTGCAGTCATCACATTTGGGTTATCCTGCCAGAGGTAGCCCTCAGTCGGCCCGAATACCAGAGGCTTAGTATTTCTGCATCAGTTGCTGTTGCTTCAGGACTGATGTCAGGTCGTCAGTGGTATAAAAACAGGCAGCAGACGCCATTACATCAGTGTTTCTTGCCTCAAATGTCAGGAGCCCCCAAATAGTGAGCTAAGTTACTGTGGAATAGCACCACCAGTAAAAAGTAAAACAAATAGCCCTGTAAGGAGTGAGAGAGACAAGGGGGCTGGAGGGTGGGAAACCAGGACTGCAACAGTGAATACACTTGAACATCTACATTTATGGTAAGTGTACACAACTGTACTATGTTCATGTTTCACTGTTGCAGTCATCACACTTGGGTTGATTCCCAAAGCTGAAGAATGGGAGGAGGCTGTCAAGAAGAGTTGGGGCTGGCTAGTATGGCCTGCAGGACTGCGGCTGCAAAGCCCGCCCTGGATTTGGAAGAGATAGGCAGGTGGTAATACTTGGTGAAGGTATGAACAGAATTCCATGTTGCAGCTTCCAAAATGTCCCTTGTAGGGACTCCTCTGAGAAAGGCTGTAGAGGCTGAAGTTGCCCTAGTGGAATGTGTTCTAACCCTCTGTGGGGGTGGTTTTCCATGGTGTTTGTAACAGAAATGGATACAGTGTGCTATCCATTTGGAGATTGTTTGTTTTGATATGGCCTTGCCCTCTGCCCCTGGTGCAAAGCTGACTAGCAATTGGTCAGCTTTCCTAAAGGGCTTAGTCCTATCCAGGTAGAATCTGATCTGTCTGTCTACATCTAAAGAGTGCAGGATCATTTCCCCCTTATTTTGAGGTTTAGGGAAAAAGGTGGGCAAATGAATAGATTGGTTGAGAGCCACACTGGACACCACTTTAGGCATTAAAGTTGGGTTAGTCCTGAGGGAGACCCTGTCAGCATGGATAATGATCAAGGGTTCCACAGCCACAAGTGCTTGTAGCTCAGACACTCTTCCAGCTGAAGTGATGGCCAAAAGCAAGGCTGTTTTCCAAGAGAGGAATTTTAACTCTGCTGAAACTGCAGGCTCAAAAGGGGGGGGGGGGAGCGTGAGCTTTTCCAACACAAAGTTAAGGTCCCAGGCAGGGGTAGGGGATCTTCTTGGTGGTCTTAAGTTGTTAGCCCCTCTCAGGAACTGCTTGATGGGAGAGTGTGTGAGAAGAGAGGTGGCTCAGAACTGTAAGGTGCAGAGATGGCAGAGGCATGGATTTTAATGGAAGAGAAGGAAAGGCCCCTGTGGAGTAGGTCGGCTAGGTAATCCAGGATGAGAGGTAAGGATGGCTTTGCTGGTACAGCTCCTTTAGTCTGGATCCAGGAACAATACCTTTTCCACTTGTTAGCATAGAATTTTCTAGTACTGGCTCATCTGGCTTCACGTATAACATCCAGGACCTGCTTGCTTAGGCTGGCCACTGGAGAAGAAGTCAAGGAATAAGCCAAGCAGCCAGGTTCAGGGTGTGCAACTGTGGATGCAAGAACTCTCCCTCCTGCTGAGTCAGGTGCCATGGAGGCAACGGAGACCGACTGCGCAGTAGTGGGTACCAGTGCTGGCGTGGCCAGTCTGGGGCAATCAGGATTGCCCTTGGTCTCGCCTCCTTTATTTTGAGTAGTACTCTGGTAAGAAGAGGAAGGGGGGAAAAGCATAGATTGAGAGGTTTTCCCAGTGGAAGGACAGGGCATCCACTTTCCAGGCTTTGCTGTGAGGTTCCCTGGTGCAGAATTTGCTGAGCTGGTGGTTGTAGGGGGAGGCAAATAGGTTTACCTTCGGGGTACCCCATTTCTGGGTCACAAGGCTGAAGGTGTTGGGGTTTAATTGCCACTCTTGTGGGTCAAGGAGATTTCTGCTTAAGTTGTCTGCCAGAGAGTTTTGGTTGCCTGGCAGGAATTGGGCTTGCAGGTGAATATGCATGCCTGAGGCCATGTTCCAAAGGGTCATGGCTAGCCTTCAGAGGGGGTAAGAGTGGGTCCCCCCTCCTGCTTGCTGATGTACCACATCACTGTGGTATTGTCGGTTTGGATTAGAAGAGGGCCCGGAGAGAGTAGGGATCTGAAAGCTGTTAGAGCGTGTTGAACAGCTAGCATCTCTTTCTGGTTGATGTGCAGATGAATTTGATTTGGGCTCCAGTGCCCCTGAATGCACCTGCCTTCCAGATGTACCCCCCAGGAATAGTCTGATGCGTCTGTGGTTAGGGTCTGGGCGGCATGAGGTTGTGTAAAGGGAAGTCCCTTGTTGTGGTTGCATGCTGCTGCCCACTAAAGGAACTCTTTCTTTAGACAAGGTATCACAGGTATGATAGTTTCCAGGTCCTGAGAATGTTGGCACCAAAGAGTTTTTAAGTACCACTGACGTTTCCTCATATGCAGTCTGGCATATGGAATTAGCAGAATGCAGGAGGCCATGAACCCTAGAGATTGCAGGATTTTCCTTGCGGATAACTGGGTTCTGGTGGCCATTTGAGGGAAGTAGCCTGTCAGATAGGCTTGTTTTTTCTGGAGTAAGGAATGCCAATCTGGGATGTTGTGTCCAAGCTTGCTCCCAGGAATACAATTTTTTGACTGGGGACTAGTTTGGATTTCTTTTCATTGATAGTGTACCCCAGTGAGGTTAAAAGATCCTTTACAAATGTCAGGTGCTGCAACAGCTTTACCTGTCTGAATTAGGTAGTCATCCAAGTAGGGGTAAATTTGAATATTTCTTTGTCTGCAAAAGGCAATGGCTGGAGCCAGGCATTTTGTGAAAACTCTGGGAGCAGTGGATAAGCCAAAGGGAAGTGCAGAGAACTGATGATGCATAGATCCTTCTCTGCAATGCTGATATTTCCTGCGGAAGTCCCTGATTGGGATATGCAGATAGACCTCCTTTAGATCTAGGGTGGCTAACCAGGCATCTTTGGACAGCATAGGGAGAAGCTGCTGTAGGGTGAGCATTTTGAATTTTGGTACCACCAGGAAGGTGTTTAGAATGGAAAGATCTAAGACTGGGCACCAGGTGCTCTCTTTTCTGGGTACCAGGAAAAGTCTGGAATAAAAACCTTGACCTATCTGTTCTGCAGGAGCAGGCTGAATTGCCCTTATGGAGAGCAGGGACTGAACTTGGTTTGCTGCCTCTGCCCACTGGTTTGGAGGAAGATCTGGGAACCCTTTTGGGGTTGGCAGCGTGTGGAAATAAAATTTGTACCCCTGGGATACTATGTTGAGGACCCATCGATCGTTGGTGATGGAGGCCTAGTTTTTTTGCATGGTAAGCAAGTTTTCCTCCTAGGACACGAGCAGTTCGGCAGAGGTGAGGGGAGGAGTTGAGAAATCATTGTGAATTCTTTCCATAAGGGGGTGGCTTAGCACTCCCTGTTTTAGAAGTGGAGGTACTCCATTGCTTATATCTCTGCATACCTTGGGACTGTTGTCTGGGGGGGTCAGCTTCCCCTAGGTCTAGTCTGAGGTGGCCTTGAGGGGGCTGGAAAGGACCAATGTTTTGAGGGGCAATGCTTACTGAATCTTGGAGGCTGTACTTGCAAAAAATCTTTGACTGTCTGCATAGACTTAGCTTTTTCTTCCATCTTTTTTAAAACCTCTTCTGCTTTGGTGCCAAACAAAATTGTCTTTGTTCAGAGGTGCACCCAATAATTTTGATTTGACACGGTCTGGCAAGGTCTGTTGCTTAAGCCAAGTATGCCTTCTAAGTACAGAACCTGTAACTGCTGCCCTGCAAGATGCTTCTAGGGCATCAAACCCACATTGCAGGGCATGCTTGCTGACTTAGCTTGCAGAATGCATAAGCTCCTGTAATTCTTTATTTTCTGCACAGTCAGGGAAGGTAGAAAATGTTTGCTTAATAAGTTCCATAGTATGTTGCTGGTATTTCAGCATGTGGAACTGACAATTTAATGCTCTAATGGCAAGAGTTGCAGAGGTGTATACTTTTTTACCCCATCTATCTAACGCTCGGGAATCCCTGTCCGAGGGGCTGGGATTCTTAGCTGTAGATGCTTTTATTCCTTTAGGTCCTTGGGAGATGATCTATGGATCAACAGTAGAATTCTTGAAAAGAAATTTGAGAGAGTCAGGGACTCTGTAGTACCCGTCAGGTTTCCTGGGAGCAGGAGGTAAAGTATCAGGAGTTAAGCTTGATTCCATAAAGACACCATCTACAACAGGAGGGATAGCCAAGGGTCTGTGCTGTGGTATATCTAAAAAAATTGAGTCTCTTTTTGGACAGAGGAGAATCCTGGCATTCCCAGTGGAAATGCTCTCTTCATTTTAGCAGGGGAAGACTGGCTTCCCCTAATCAGCATGATAAGGTCTTCAATCATTTCAAGCATCTGTGATTGTGGCAAGGAAGCAGGCGCTTGAGTTTGGGTTGTCAGTTTTTTAGGCATAGCTCATACTCTGGACCATAGAAACTCTGTAGTTTTAGAAAGAACTGAAGATGTGAAAGAAGTCGTCGGTTTGTCTCGAATATCGGTAGTGTGAAGAACTACTTCAGAAGCCAGTGCCTGCACAACGGCTCCAGACCCATCAAAGATAGAGACATCCGCATGTTCCTTAGTCAAAGAAGAGTCTTGCGGCATACTGGACTCCAAACGGGTCTCGGTAGCAGCCTGTGAATCCATCGAAGTGGGTATCAGGGGCTGCGAAAGCTCCAGAGTACTGTCGAACTGGCGACTAGCTTAACAGAAGCGTCGTCGGCAGTTTTGGAACTGTGCCGTGTGTCTCTGTACTTATCCTTACGTTTTTTCAGAAGAGCAGTAGTCGGATGGCTTACCGAAGTCATTTCGGAATATGGAGATCGACAGCGAAAGTATTTACAATACAATAAGGGCCCAATAAATAGTTTGGGCGCTGAACAAAGCACAAAACCGGCAGCAAGGGATGTCATGGTCTGGGCCTAAACAGGTGATGCAGTAAGAATGGAAATCTCAGTGTGGTATTTGCTTTCCACAGGCGAGACAATTGTTAACTTTTTCTGACATTGGTTAGAGCAAGAAAATAGGATCCCCAACAGGGTACTTAGTTTTAGAAGACATCAACTTCAATCTCGGAAACGAAAACTCAGGTAGCGGACGACTGGCATTCGTGCAAACTGCTTCTGCTTCGGGCTCCTCGGCAAGAAAGACTGATGTAATGGGTTCGGCTGCCTGTTTTTATACCACTGATGACCTGACATCAGTCCTGATGCGAAAGCAACTGATGCAGAAATACTAAGCCTCTGGTATTCGGGATGACTGAGGGCTACCCCTGGCAGGATAACCCAAGTGTGATGACTGCAACAGTGAAACACGAAGAACATCAGCAGATGGGCTTGGGGAATCCATCTGAATGAGGTCATATCTTTTTTGGACTTCAGTCACTTCAGAGGACTCCCACTTGAAATGCTCTTTCATCTTGGAGATGGTTCCCCAAAAATCAAATCCTCAGCTGGGGAGTCAAGGTCAACAGATTCTTCCTCTGGGGAACCGTACCCCAAGGGAGAAGAAAGCTGGGATGTGTAGGAAAGTGAATCTTCAGCTGAAGAGTCAGCAATCTCTTCCTCTTCCCTCATGGTTGGGTCTGTGTAAGACACCTTGGCCTTGAAATGGGAGGAGGGATGCTAGTAGTCCCTGCAGAAGTAGGCCATCAAGGCATTAAACAGACTGTGGCTCAAAGCCTGCCAGTCAGGCATGCTTTCAGTGGGAGTAGAAATGTGCTTCCTTCTCTCCTTTTTTAGAGGCCTGGCAGGCGTCTGCAGGGAGGAAGGCCTGGAGTCTTTATGGAACTGGAGGCATCTGACGGACCTACTGAAAGTGCTGGTCCCCCCCCCCCCCGGCATTAGAAACAGATGCCAGTAAAACCTCTATGGATGTGCCCTCCGCGCATGATTGTGCAGCTTCCGTGGAGGTACCCAGTTATATCCGAGGGGGTGGAGCCCGATTCCACTATCAGGCCAATGTCAGCCACAGGCTGAAGGTCAGACACTAGAGGCGTAGCTAAAGTGGTAGGCCATACAGTCTTGGCTTTCTTTTTTGGCAGTTCTGTAGGTATGTCGGTGGAGCTCTCCATCCCTAAAGCTGTTTGCTTTAACCTTTGATTTTCTAAATACAAGTTAAGCATGTGCAGACGGCTGCGCAATGTCTTGGGCATGAACACCTGACAAACGGAGCAGGTGTAATCGTGCGACCATCCCAAACAATAGAGGCACTGATCGTGGGCATCCTTGTGAGGTATCTGACGGCCACACTTACACTTGCCCTTTCTGAATGACATGAACAAGCATTAAATGAAAGAAAAGGACTGAAAGATTCCCTAAAGGAGCACTTATCTGATTTCTCGAATCAGATGGCCATGAAGGCAGGAACACCTGGCATTTGACTGGGGGCTCATAAGTTTTGACGGGTGGTGCGTGCAGACGTCACTTTTATAGACCATGTTCTTTGAGCCACGTCAGACGTCCCACGTACCATACAGGGACTGAAAACTTTTGTATACTGACCGGACGTTCGAGAAACAAGAGGCCATATGTTGAATACTGCAACATGGGAATAGGAGGACATCCAGAGTGTTCCTCGAGGACTCCTGCGGAGGGGGGAGTCACAGCAAAATAACTTCTGTATCATCTGTTGTTCTGGTTGCAGCAAGGATAGCCCCAGTAGCTGAAGATCAAGTCTGCTACTGACTGATTGAGGGACCACTCATAAGGGGTCAGAATGGACCTGCTCAGCTCGTCCGCCAGAACAATGGATTTCTCCAGCATGTGTATTGCAAGCAGAAAATGGTACAAAGACATCACCCATTCCTAAACCTTCAAGGCCTCTCTACACAGTGGGTAAGAGCAGGTTCCTCCTTGTTTGTCGATACACCACACAACTGACACACTGTCTGGGTAGATCACAATTGTTCCTAGAGGGAAAACGTCTTGAAAGGCTTGCAACAAGAGGATGACAGCTCTCATTTCCAGAACACTGATATGCAATCTGGTCTCTATGGGTGCCCATGTGCCTTGGACCATCTTCCCCTTGTAATGCCCCCACCCCAAATGGGAAGCATCAGGCATGGCCGAAGGGGTGGGAGAAGGAAAGGTCTGCCTAATGACAGTTCGTTCGACAGGGGCCACCATTGAAGATGCCTTCTACAAACTGGAGTCTGCTTGATAGGAACAGACAGAGGCTGGTAGAGTATAGACCACTGAGCAGCTAAAGTCCATTGAAAGACTTGCATAAAATATCTTGCAAGAGGAAAGAATAGTTGTGTAAAACCTTTCCATAACCATAGACATCTTTTCTCTTCTGTATGCTGCAGTATTCATAAACAATACTGTAGCACATAGAAGAGAAAGACATCTATGGTTATAGTAAGATTTTACAGAATTATTCTATGTTCTATTCATATGCTGCAGAATTCATAACATAAGGGAGTCCGCATCAGTCCGACACGTCTGGCCAGTATCCAAAAGTCTTAATGGTACTGCGAGGTATGTGCTATGCTGCACCACACAATGCGTATAAAGCGGGAGTCAGCAAGCACCTACCTCTGAACTCTATGCCACCCAGCACCAGCCTGAGATTCTAGTTGAGAAGCATATCAACAAGAAACTAGGCAAGTATGAGGGGGGAAACAATACTGCAGCATACAGAAGAGAAGGACATATATGGTTATGGTAAGATTTTACACAACTATTCTATATCATTCTATTCATATCCTGCAGTATTTATAACATAAAGGAGAATGACAAAGCTCAAGCTTGGGAGAGGCTGGGAGGAAGAGTAGCCAATGCTTTTTCAATAAATCCATGCAGGATTACTCTTGCAAAGCCAGCTCTGAACTTTGAGATGGTGTCAAGCTTGTAGTGTTTAGTGAAAGTATGGACAGAGGACCATGTAGCTGCCTCCAGTATGGAGCCAATGTCCACACCTTTAAAGAATGCCTCAGAGCAATAAACTGCTATAGTAGACTGGGCCTTCACAGGGGAAGCAAGGGTCTTACCATTTGACAAATAAAAATAAATGGTTTTAGAAATCCAATTGGAAATAGTTTGCTTGGAAACTGACTTACCCAAAGCTCTTAGGTGGTAAGAGGCAAACAGGCAGTCAGATTTGTGAATAAGCTTGATTTTGTCAAGATTCATACGTTCACAGGTGTCTACTAGGTTAATGCACACAAGGGCCTTTTTAAGCCTAGCCATGCATCCCAAATCTCTGACAGGTTCTGATACCCTTGACAAGGGTAAGCATGGGCCTGGGAGATTAAACATTTGCAGGTTACCTGCAACCATTAGAGACATACGTGCCAAACCAGGGATGAATTTCCGGTTTCCCATCCAATTGTCCAAGTTGCACTTGAATTGGATTAGGCAGGAACTCTGCTTCACATGGTTGGGGAGCCTGTTCCATAGACTGAGTAGTTTCTGGGATACTATCTCTCCCAGCAGGTCCTATTTATATCATAGACAAGGATTAAGTCTTCAGAATGGGTAATTCTGGTGCTGTTTGTTTTTTGGATATGCAGGAGGTCCATCAGAGTGGGGGTCTGACAATGGCCTGTATGTCAGGCATAGATCTCCCCTCAAAAGCTTGTAGGGGACAGAATACAGGGAGATGGCCTTGAGGCGGTCTGCATAGGACATTTTACTTATGCCCTGTATTTTTTTTAGTGAGGAACCTCTGTGGATGCTCCAATTGTTGGATATGCCAGGTTAGGTACATACCAAAGGGGGCACTACTGTACTCAACGATAGGTCTGATGAATGCCAAATACAGTGGAACAAAGACTTCCTTGGACTTAAGATGCCACACCATTGTTTATAAGTTGCGCAACATGGAATGATTTCCTCACCACTGCAGACACATGATGGTCAAAGGCTAAATATCTAGTTAGTATTTAAGCTGCCTATGCACATCCAAGATGTGCAATATTCTCTCACTGTGAAACTGAGGTGAAGGAAAAAAAGGTAGGATGGTTAATGGACTGATTTAGGGATAACTCATTAACCACATTGGGAATGAAGGAGGGGTTAGTGTGCAGGGAAACCCTACCTCTATGAAAGACAGTGAAGGTAGGACTGGACATCAGGGCCTGTAACAGACCCTTCTAGCAGAGGTAATGGCCACAAACAAAACAGTCTTCCACGTACAATGCTGCAGGGAAGAGGAGCTTGCTGGTTCAAAAGGTCCCAGTGTAAGCTTCTTCAGCACAAAATGAAGATCCCAAAGAGGAGGAGGTATTTGCTTCCTCGGTGGTCTGACATGAAGGACGCCTTTAAGGAACAGTTTTTACCTCTAACCTAGAGGCCAAAGGTGGAGTCATAGGCAGACAAGCATATATGGTTGAAAGGTGAGCCTTAACCAAAGAATAGGATAACCCAGTCCTCATCAATTCACGCAGATAGGACAAAACCACCGGGACATCAACTAACAGCGGTTGTAGGTCCTTTTTATGACACCAGATGGAAAACCTTTTCCATTTGGAAATGTAGGATTTCCTAATTGCGGGTTTCTGGTCTCCTGCAGAACTTTTAGCATGTCCTCAGAAAAAAACGTGCCTGCAAGGGATTAAAAACCCTATCACCCACAATGTCAGATTCAGAGATGACAGCTGTGGATGTGCTAGGGGTCCCCTTGCCCTGTGTGAGTAAAATCCATCCTGTAGGGGTAATTTCAGATGACTGCCCTGGCTAGGTGCAGAAGGGGGAACCAGTGCAGCCCTGGCCAAAAGGGAGTCACCAACAAGATTTTTGGCAGATCCTGCTGAATCTTCGGTAGGACCCTCCGAAGAAGAGGCAATGAGGGGATGCATACAGAAACATCCCCTTCCAAGAGAAAGGGTGTCCACCTTCCACACCAGGGAATGTGGGACCCTGACACAAAATTTTGGAAGTTGTCTGTTCATGGGGGAGGCAAATAGATCTACCTGAGGCATACAACAATGATGGATTAGGTCCAGAAATCCATCCCTGTGCAACATCCATTTGTGGGATTGGGTCATGGACCTGCTTAAAGAGTCTGCCACTGTATTCTGGGCTGACGGGAGATAAACCGCCTCTAGGGAGATTTGGCTTTGTAAGGCCAATTCCCAACAGAGCAGGACTAGTATGCATAGAACAATGATGGCAAACCTTTTGGGCTTGGTAAAAATTTGGAAAATGCCTATCCTGAGTCTGCTGGCATGTCAACCCACCCCCCCGAACAAAAGAGAAACAATTCTTTACATATTCATTTATTTAAAAAAAACAGTCCAATCATGTGTGCTGCTGTGCATTACAAAAGTAAAAGAACAATCAGTGACTTACAACAGATGAAAAAACATGCACACTGATAACTGGGCTTAGGACAATGCACCAAAAAATTACCCTACTTTTAATAGTAATTTTGAACTGAACTGAAAAAATATGGAACACACTGCATTTGATTTAACATCTATTAATGACTTTTGTTGCTGATTTTTAATAGATAAGTGCAAGGTCACATATTTCTTGTATTTTTATTCATTCAGTTTCTTTGGTAACCCAGGTGTTTGCGAACGCTGGTGTGTCACCCAAAATGTCATGGCATGTCATAGGTTCGTCAGTACTGGCTTAGAATGTAAGACTTCATTCTTCCAGAATGTAGGACTTCATTCCTCCCTGCTTGTTGATGTACCAAACAGCTGTGGTGCTATCTGTGAACCACCTCAGTACTCCTGGAACAAGACTGTTTTTAAAGATTTGCAGTGCCAAAACCAGTCAACATACAAAAAGAAGGGACTTTAAGAAAGGTGTTTAAATGTGAAAGGTCCAGAATCGGTCTCCAGGGGCCATCCTTCCTAGTGATCAGGAACATCCTGGAGTAAAATCCCTTTCCTTGCTGGGAAGTGGGAACCTCTGACAGTTCCGTGAGAGATCAAGTCTGAGATGACCTGAGGAAAGAAGCTCAGCTGATCTTTGGGGATTGGTGGAATCCCTCTGAATGAGGCAAATTTTTCCCACACCATGAAACATCTTGTTTTGATTATGGAAAGTACCCAAGAGTCCTGAGTACTCAGTTTCCAAGAAGCAAGAAATAGGCTGAGACAATTAGACAAGGGAGTGGATGGCCCTGGTGGCTGGTAGTCGCACACTACTGGCTTGGGTTGGGACTGAAAGGACCGTTTTGAGGCAGGGGTGGAAGAAGCAGACTTAGAAGAGGATGGTTTTCTAAGTCCCCTCTTACCTTTGGAAGATAATGATGACAGAGAAGGTCTTCTAATAAAGGCAGTCTTAACGGGATAACTTCTTTGAAACCATGGAACTGGAGAAACAAGAATGTGTTTAAGATCCTGTAGCGCCTTTCCTTTCTCCTGAAGAGACGAAGAGTTTCGCTACTGAACTCCTAAGAAAGGCTTTGTTATCCAAAGGAGCATTGAGCAATTTGCCCTTGGAATCTTCAGGCAGAGGCTGTAAATTAAGCCAAGAGTACCTTCTCAGAACAGACCCAGAAGCAGCTGCCCTAGCAGAGGCATCAGCAGCATCATAACTGCACTTGGAGTGCTAGTCACTTGTGCAGAGGAATTAAGAATAGATGCAAGTCTTTGATTTTGCTGGGGAATCGGGGATGTCTGCCAACATTTTCCCTGCATCTGCCAGAAGGGCCATACTTTACCATATAGATCGGAACATTTATTCCACGGAAGGTCAAAGTGGCAGAAGTGTATACCTTCTTTCCCAAACGTTCCATGACCTTACTCTCCTTATCAGGGGGAGATAAGGAGGTGGATGATAGTAATTTTAAGGCCTTGTCCATGGAAACAGAAATGGCAGCCGAATCAGCAACAGGACAGAGTCTTCAGGTACCTTATAGAACCTGTCTGGATGCTTGGGAGCAAGGAGACAAGAGTCTGGTCATTTGGAGGCAAAACTGAGAAGACATCCAGGAAGGCAAGCAGGACTGGAGGGATAGCATAAGAAGAAGGGGAGTCCATCTGCAAGAGGGCATAATACCTCTTTTGAATATCCAAAACTTGGGAATAGCCCCACTTAAAAATTCCTTCTTTTTGAGAATGGTCTCCCCAAAAGAGATGTCCTCCCCAGGGGAATCTGGACCATTACATTCCACCCCAAGGGAATCTGGACCATTACATTCCACCCCAAGGAAGAAGCCAAGTGAGAAGAGTAGGCTAATGACTCCTCTCGAGAGGAATCCCCTCCTCTGAGGAAGTGTCCACTGTTCTCCTTTTGAAGGATGTGGAAGGAGAAAAGGGCTGCAGAGGAACAGAAGATGGAGGGGGTTGACAAAGGGCCATATAAAGGCATTAAAAAGGCTTTGAGAAAAAGCTTCCCATTCAGAGGCCTGTTGAGGGGTGGCAGGAGACACGTTTAGTCTTAGCCTTCTTTTTAGGGGTTTCCATACGATGAAATGTGAAAGGACTGGATGTTGACCTACACTTGATATCGGAAAGCACATTTTTCATGCACCCTAATTTGTGATGCCACCCCGTTGTCACCAGGTCGGATGCCTGCCCTTGCCTCGCAGACACGCTAGTGGACTCCTTTGGGGCCTCCACTGTGGTACCTGCCGAAGGTACATCCACCACCTCCAGCACAGACTCTGGGCCTTCACCAGCCTCGGGAGCAAAAACCGGAAGAGAGGACGCAGCTATACATTCAGGCTGCAATTTTTTTTTTGCCTTCCTCCGTACAGGCCCATCTGAATGGCCCGATGTCGCATCCATTTTGTGTGCAAGGCACTTAAGTCGCTGGTTTCCTAAATATAATTTTACAGAGGGTAGCCAACTCCTGAGGGTCTTCGGGACAAAGGATTTGCAAATAGGACACTCAGTGTGGTTCATAGACTGGGCCTAGACAAAAAAAGCAAATATCACAGGAGTCTATGTGGAATCTGCCTTCCACACTGACACTTGCTCTTCCTAGCTGACATGAACCCAACAAGCAAGCAGCAGCAAAAATCTTTAGAAGAAAAAATCTCAACGGGGACTTATCTGATAACTGGAACAGCTGTTCTGGTGAGTGAACATCTGGAGCAGGCGATCAGACAGGCGGCAGAAAAGTTCAGAGGTAGGGGCGTGCTGATGTCTGCTTTATACCAGGCGTCTCTTTACAGCCAATGTATACGTTGTGTGGTGTGGCGTAGCACGTACCTCGCAGTAGCATTAAGGTTTTTGGATGCTGTCTGGACATATGAATTAACCGGAGGCGGACTCCCTTATATTATGAATACTCCAGCATTATGAATAGGAGGACACAGAATAGTTGTGTAAAATCTTACCATAACCACAGATGTCTTTCTCTTTTACATGCTGCAGTACGGCTTATGTTGTGAATACTGCAGCATATGAATATAAGGACATCTAGTGGAATGGCAGCCACCAAACTCAACACTTTGTTCCTCATCTCTCAAGGTAAGGAAGCAATGAGGGGGAAGGGCGGCAATTTGTGTCCACAGTAGCTCTAATGAACTCTGAAGTCGGCACTGGAGAAAGATTGGATTTTGCCAAATTTACAGTAATCCCCAGATGGTTGCCAAGTTTGAAGAAGTAATTTCTGGCCTGTATTAGCTGATGCCTGGTTGCGACAGCAAAGAGACAGTCGTCCAAGTAAGGGAACACCCACAATCCCTGCAGTCTGAGGTGAGCTGAGACTACTGCTGTACATTTGGTAAACATACTGGAGGTTGTGGGGAGTCCAAAGGACAGAGCCATGAACTGAAAATAACCGTCTCCCAGACAGAAGTGTAGATGAGTCCTGGAACGCCTGTCTATTTTGATGTGATCGTAAGCATTCTTCAAGTCCACAGAGCAGCAGCAGAGGAATGGACTGAATCGTCACCATTCGGAACTTTGCTTTCTTTACGAGCAGGTTTAACTTGCTTAGATCCAGTATGGATCGCAGGTCTCTGGTTTTCTTTGGCACTAAAAAGAAGCAAGAATAAGTTCCGAATCCTCTTAGTCCAATCGGGACCTCTTGGATGACACTTTTGTTTGGAGTAGACTCAAAATTATTTCTGCTACTACAAACTCTCTCTGACTGGGTGGAATGTCCAGGAGTCTCTCTAACCTCTCCGGAGGAGAACATTGGAAGGGAATAGTGTAGCCTCTGGATATAATCCCTTACACCCACTTTGTTTTGAGTTGTAACAGACCAGGCGGTAGGGTATAGAGAGCAAGTACAGTTGTGTACACTTACCATAAATGTAGATGTTGAGTGTATTCACTGTTGCAATCATTACATTAGGGTTATCTGCAAGCAGATAACCCTAATGTAATGACTGCAACAGTGAAGCACGAAGAACATCTGACCCCCGACTGCCTCCAGAGATGAGCAGTCATGCAGCACTTCAGAAGCACTGAAAAGACCTATCAGAGAAGGGTTCCCTGAAGGCCTGATTCAGAGGACCCCTCTGCCTCTGAGGCAGCTTCTCTCATTGAAACTTCCTCCTTTACCCCTAGAAGAATAATAATTGCATTGATCTTGGGAAGAGCCTTGGGATTTACAGAACCAGGTTTTCCTTCCACTGCTCTGACTTCTAGAAAAGGTGCGTTGAGTGGAGAATTTGACCCTGATGGCAGATAAAGTCTTCCTCTCTTGTTCGCTATGGGTTAGAGTCTCTTTGACCAACGGACCAAAGAGTAAGGATCCATCGAAGGGGGCGTTAAAGCCTTAAAGGGCTCTATGAAATCACATAACCTCATCCAGGCATTTCTCCGAACAGCAATGCCTGAGCCGGCTGCCCGAGAGGCAACTTCCATGGAATGGGAAATTAGCCTCATGGATAAGCTGGACAAAAACGAAAGAGTAGCCAGTTGGGGGAGACCTTCTTGAAGTCCTCCAGCTACATGGTCTCTCTGCTGCCAGAGAGTCCAAAGAGAAGTGCCATGAAGATAACAGCTATGAAAACAAAAGACGACAGGTGTCTACAAGCCCCTTAGATGATGGGTTGTCCCAGTGACCAGAGACCAAAAAATCTACCACTTCTGCAAGTACATCAATGAAAATTATGTATTTACCATAATGCTAAATTCCCTTTACTCATGTCTGTTCAATAAGACATATGGCCCCTCAAAGCCACTTGTCTGATCCAACCAGGAAACACCAATGCTCCACCCTGGATCCCCTTAAGAATTTTCCCTCCCATAATGCAACTGTTCTGGACATACTTCAGATCTCAGTTAATGGCTAAAGATATAGCTGTGAGAATAACAGTAGACAGACAGAATCCACTGGAGAATCAAGCAATCCTTCAGGTTTTGCAAGAAAAAGAGGATGGTGTGAGGGCTTTCTTATTTGACAGACATGAATGAAAGAATTTAACTTTTGAAGTACACAAATTTTGCATCCTATTCAGCTAAAAAAAATCCTGGGTGGCCTCAAGACAGAACGTTTAGGACAGAAGCACCAACGGAAGCTTGGATTCCCTAGAAGCAGTTCAGCTTATGACCAATAAAGGTATGCATAGATGACCAAGTAACAGCATCACAGATATCACCTATAGAACAAGACCGGAAGAAGGCTGCAGAGTTGGCACAGCTCTTGTGGAATGTGCCTTTGGTTCACCTGGCAAGGAACTGTTCTAGTTATCATAAATGAAGGTGATACGATCCGACAGTCTTATTGAAAGGGAGACCTTAGACATCTTCGGTTACAATTTACTAACGGAGAAAGAAAAAAGAAGTTATGTACTCACCATAACTTTCCATCTGAGTAGGTACTTCATTTGTCTGCAACCTGTGTGTATCGGATCCGACCTCGGATCCCAGCCGGCAGCTTTCCAAGCTCCAAGATCCGAGCTCCTAGCTCCTCCCCCTACCCATAATCCCCTGCTATCAACCATATTACCTCAGATCGTTTTTTTGCCTCACCAATCTAACACAAAAATCAACTCTAAAGGTGATCAGAAAATCCTGAAAGGTTCAGGGGATGGCAGGGGGGGTCGGTTGCAGACAAATTAAGTACCTACTCAGATGGAACATTATGGTGAGTACATAACTTCTTTATCTGAAGTAGTTACTTCATTTGCTCTGCAACCTGTGGGACAGAGTCCCCAGCTACCTTATAAGAACCTGGGTGGTCCTTACGGAAGGATATTCCGCAGCACCGCTGAGCCAAAAGAAGCCCTACTCCTCGAAATCACATCTAGTTTGTAATGAGAAATGAACTTATGAGAAGAGGACCAAGTAGCTGCTGAACATATGTCGTCCACTGGAACCCTAGACCAAAAAGCTGTTGAGGTGGCTACAGATCTTGTAGAATGAGCACGGATACCAACCGGGGCTGGCTTGCCAAACGATATGTACCCCTGAATAATACACTGACAGATCCAATTTGCTACAGTCACTTTGGAAATGGCTTTGCCCATGGCTGATTTTGCATGAGAGACAAACAACTGGTCCGACTTGCGAAACTCTCTAGTCCTGTGCAAGTAGAAATGCAGCTGTCTGTGCACATCCAATTTGTGCAACGTGTATTCTCCTTTGTTCTGAAATTTTGGAAAAAACACTGGTAGATTTATAGATTGATTTATATTTGCTTCTGAAGCAACCTTAGGCAAGAAAGACAAGTTAGTCCTGAGGGACACTATCTTTGTGAAAGATAAGGTAAGGAGGTTTCATACACAAAGCTTGCAGTTCTGAAACCCTTTTGGCCGAAGTAATAGCCACTAAGAAGGCTGTTTTCCATGACAAGAACTTCAACAGAACCGAGGCCGCAGGTTCGAAAGGTGGACTCGTCAAGGCTTGCAAGACTAGAGTGAGATCCCATGGGGGAACCACAGACTTTACAGGTGGGGTTAAAAGAAAGATGCCTCTTAAGAAGGTTTTTCACAACTCTGTAGATGCTAAGGAACCTATGCCGTCACCCACATGAAAATGGGAGATGGCCGCCAATTGCACCTTAACCGTAGAAGCACTTCCTCCCTGCCGAAAAATCAACGAGAGGAAGTCCAGAATGGTCGGAATAGGAACAGTAAATGGGTCCAAGCCCTTGTCTTTGGCCCAAATGGAAAAATGTTTCCATTTACTATTGTAAAGTTTTCTGGTAGACGGCTTATGAGCCGCAACCAGAATGGCCTTAACGGGAGATGAGATACCGGGAGTCCTAGCCATTATTGGAACTGGATCAGCCAAGCTGCAAGCTTGAGGTAGACCAGGTTCGGGGTTGGGCTGGGATCCAGAATCCATGGAGGAGCCACACTGTGAGACCGCAGAAAAGGGAACCAGATCTGTCGAGGCCAGAATGGGGCTATGAGGATAACTCTGCTCCCCAACCGACAGGCTTTCTGAATGAATTTCATCATGAACGGGAGGGGGGGATAAGCATAAAGGAGCCCGGGAGGCCAAGCATGGACTAGAGAGTCTCTGGGGGTCTCCCCTCTGGGGGGAATTATTGCGAAGTACTCGCTGCATTTTGTGTTTAAAGGAGAAGCAAAAAGATCGCAGCGAGACCGACCCCATTTGTGGAAGATCTGCTTCGCAACAGATGGATTCAGAGACCACTCGTACGGAGTGAGAAGCACCCGACTTAGCTTGTCCGCTATGTTGGACCGTCCCGGAATGTGCGTTGCTACCAGAAAGTGGTTGGTGGAGACCGCCCATTCCCAACCTCTCATGGCCTCTCGACACAGGGGATAAGATCTTGTTCCTCCCTGTTTGTTTATATACCAGACTACTGACATGTTGTCTGTCTGGATCGCAATAGTCCCCAGGGGAAGAAGGTCGTGGAGAGCTTGCAACGCCAAAAGCACCGCCCTCATCTCTAGGACATTGATATGCAATGCGGTCTCTAGGGAAGTCCACGTGCCTTGAACGGATCTGCCTGAACAATACCCCCACCCGAGGTGAGAAGCGTCCGTGGTCAACGTGGCTTCGACCGGGGGAATCACAAAAGGCCTCCCTTCCCTGAGTTCCCGCGCATGCAACCACCAAAGAAGGGAGTCCCTGTAAACTCTGCTCAGCGGTATCGGCGTGTTTAAGGGGTGGAACGAGAGGGACCACTGGACTTGAAGGGTCCATTGTAATATTCGCATTCGCAGACGGGCATGGAGGGAGAGACCGATCGCTGCTGACATAGACCCCAGTGCCCTCAGGACCAACTCCGCTGGAGGAGCAGGACTCCGAAGAAGGGCTAACACCTGATAAGACAAGCTGTTCAGTCTGACTGACGTTAGAGTAGCTCGGGAGATTTGAGTATCCAACCTGGCCCCTATGAATTCCAGGGCTTGAGTGGGGCACAAGCAGGACTTCTGCCGGTTCACTGAAATGCCTAGGTTGTGGGCCAGAGTCAGTGCGTAATCTCTCGCCACACAGAGCTGATGCCTGTTGGTCACGGTAAGGAGCCAGTCATCTAGGTACAGGAAGACCTGAATGCCCTGACGTCTCAGGTGGGCTGCAACCACTGCCATGACCTTGGTGAACACTCTGGGGGCTGAGGTGAGGCCGAATGGAAGAACCCTGAATTGATGACTGGCTCCGAGCCGGAAGCGGAGAAACCTCCTGGATCGTCTGTCCATCAAGATGTGGTAGTACACATCCTTGAGGTCTATGGAACACATCCAGTCGTTCTCCCGCAGAAGGGGGAGAATTGATTGGAGAGTGACTATCCGGAACTTTTCCTTGGGTATGAACAGGTTCAGAGCGGAAAGGTCTAAGATGGGTCTGAGGTCCCCGGTTTTCTTTGGCACCAAAAAGAATCTTGAGTAATAACCGAATCCGGACTGATCTGGGGGGACGGGCTGGATGGCTCTTTCTTAGCAGCTTCAAAATCTCTGAAGCTGCTGCCTCCCTCTGATCGGGTGGGACATCGGGGAGGCATCTGGTTTTGGGGGAGAAGATTTAGGAATGGAATGGAATAACCTCTGGATATGATACGGAGCACCCATCGATCCGTTGTAAGGGACTCCCAGTTTGACAGGTGCTCCGTCAACTGCCACCCGACTGCCTCAAGAGAGGGACAGTCGGGCAAGCCCTCAGGGCTGTTGCGCGGGTCTGTCCGAAAAAGTTTCTCTAGACCCGAAATTACAAGGCCCCCCCCTCTGCCTCTGGGCCGGCGTCCACCTTGTCCTCCTCTGCCTCTAGAGGACGAGTGGTCTGCAGCTGGATGGGATTGCTGAGACTTGTGGAAGCACAGCTTCTTTTGTCCCCTCTGATTCCTGGAGAAGGATCTTTGGGGACTAGAGAAGCTGACTCAGACGGCAGACAGCGTCTTCCCATCCTTTTTGCTTTGGACCAGCGTATCGCGAACGGTCTTGCCGAAAAGAGCGGAACCGTCAAAGGGGGAGTTCGCGAAGGACGCCTTGAAGGGATCCGCGAAGTCACAAAGACGGAGCCAGGTGTGATGTCGTAAGACTACCCCTGCTCCGCTAGCTCTAGCGGCTCCCTCAGTAGCA
The DNA here is from genome assembly GCF_019279795.1 of Protopterus annectens. Lineage (NCBI taxonomy): Eukaryota > Metazoa > Chordata > Ceratodontiformes > Protopteridae > Protopterus > Protopterus annectens. The sequence goes on from NC_056729.1 coordinate 1,963,924,855, forward strand.
TCGGAGAGGAGCCGCATAGACGTATTAGAGATGGATTTCAGAGTGGCCATTCGCGTCACAAACACATTCTCGTCTCCGACCGACATGGACTCTGGGGGGGCTGCAGCGTATTCCTTGATCAAGTCTCGCTGTAGCCTGATGGTATGTGTCGTATAGTTCAGCGCCCTTATGGAAAAGGTCGCTGAAGCAAACATCCGCTTCCCAATCCGGTCCAACGCTCGAGATTCTTTATCTGGCAGGTGGACCAAAGAACTCTCCTGAGCGAGTTCTTTCTTGGTGGCTGCCGCCACCAACATGGCATCAACAGGGGTTCCTTTGGCCCATGACTGTCTATCTGAGGGGGGACTTAGGACTTTATTGGGATGCCTAGGAATTGGCTCCAAGTGTCGGGCTCCTTCCACGCCCTGGTGGTAATTAAGTCCACCAGGCGGTCGGCCGGAGGGGACACCCAGGAGGTAGATGGGCCTGCCTCAAATGCCTCCAGGAACACGGATTCATCAAGGGAAGGTTTTTGGGCAGACACCCCCCTCTAATACGCAACATTTCCATGATGTCTCCAAAGGAGAAATCTTCAGGGGGGTGACCTTGGGGAACCCTCCCTATCATCTAAGTCCGTGTCAGTGGTAACGGACTCGGGGGAGTCCAGGTGCCGCCTTTTACACCGTTTCCGAGGAACCTCCTCGATGGGGCTATCCGAAGAGGGCTCGTCCACGGGTTGTTGTTCCTCCGCGGGAACTAGCTGGAGGGCTTGGGCAGGCTGTCCCGATGGTCGGATGATGGAAGACAGACCCTCATACAGTGGGGGTACGGGTGGATCCGAAGCCCGAACCGGGGATCTGGAGGACCTCAACAGTACCCTCTCCATTACCTCAAAAGCCGATGGAGAACCGCCCTCGCCAGCCTCTGAGAGCAATCTCCTTAGCTCCGAGGAAGGGATCGGGGTCGGAGCCGATGCAGTTGGCGCTGAGAGAGAGGTGCGATCCGAAGCCAACAGCTCCGAAGACACAACTCCCCCGGATCCGACGCTCAGCCCTCGGCCCCGAGAGCTCGGATCCGACAAGCTTGAGGGCATAGTCGGCAAAGAGACCAGCGCTATCGGCGCCGACAAATCCCTGGGTCCAAAGGGGCCCGGATCCGATGACTCAGAGATCCAAAAATGAGTCGGAAAAGGAGTGAGCGGGGCAAACATGGGGGGGGAGGCAAGAGCACCCCCATCTGCATTTGGGTCTGCAAGAACCAACCCATCATCCGATCCATATCCGCTTCGGAGATGCTTCTCGTTGACCTGGAAGAGGTAAGTCAAGGCGGGCCAGGAGGGCCGCCTCAACAACCTCGAGGGAGACCGATCCTCCTCCTCCGGCGAGAAACTAGGCGAATGGAGCAGAGAGGAGGAGGATCCGGAGACCCTCGAAGGAGACTTAGCTGCTTTAGCTGGCGGAGCCGAGGGTTGAGATTCAGCCCACCTTTTATGGGATCTATGTCCCTCCTTATCCTTGTGCCTCTTCTCTCTAGCAGAAGAGGCACTAGTTTCCTCAGAGCTCAAACCCGAAGAGGGAGGTTGAGTCCCGGGTTGAGTTAAGGGAACAGAAAGCGCCGGGGCCGCCGAGGCAGCTGGAGCCCGAATGGGAGAGGAAGAAGAAGCCAACTCCTGGGGGAGCTTTCCCGCCAGGATCAGCTTGTTGTTCCTATCCCGAAGTGCCCGGGGGTTAAAGGCCGCACAGATCTGGCAGGCCTCTGATAGATGGGCTGCACCAGGCACAAAACGCACTGAGTGTGGCCATCAGCTGGGGAAAGCTTGTGGCCACACTCAGTACATTTAGAAAAAACGGCCTTAGGCCCTTCCGACATCCTAGCACTCACACACACACCCAAACGCTAAGGGGGGAGGGGGAGTGAATAAAGAAAAACTAACTACACCAAAAATTTAAGCAGAAAAGGGAATCGAAAAAGGGGCTAAGACCACACACACAAAGATTATAAATTCCAGAAAAAAGGTTATAAACCACCAACGATCTCACCAAGCCAGGAGCTCTTCAAAAGAAAAGGTTCTTCAGCCACGGCAAAAAACGATCTGAGGTAATATGGTTGGTAGCAGGGGATTATGGGTAGGGGGAGGAGCTAGGAGCTCGGATCTTGGAAAGCTGCCGGCTCAGATCCGAGGTCGGATCAGATACCCACAGGTTGCAGAGCAAATGAAGTAACTACTTCAGATCAAACAGTACTCCACTTCTTTCATGAATGATTTGGTTCTGTGAAGACAAAAGCACAACTGCCCATGAGTATGCAAAGTGTACTCTTTTGTTTGAATAGTTGGGACAAAAAACACAGGTGAATGTAGTGGTTCAGATTAGTTGGTTTCAGCAGTTACTTCAAAAACAAGGGAGAGTACAAGTCTGAGAAAAACTCTATCCTTGTGAAAAAGGATGTGTGGCGGGGATGAATATAAATCTGCAGTTCTGACGTCTTTCTGATGGATGTGATGGCCACTAGTAAAACAGTTTTCCAGGTCAGAAATTTCAGCTGTGTTATGGAGGCAGGCTCAAAAAGATGTTTAGAGTTTCCAGCAACAGATATAGAACCCATGCAGGGAGAGTATCTTTGATAGGTCTATATAGAAAAATCAATTTCAGAAAAGAAACGCTTCGCATACTAAAGGCAGGACAGCGATCTCCAAAGCCTACATGGAAACTAGACATCGCTGTTAGCTGGACCTTGATAGTTGCTAGAACAGGACTAAAAGACATACTCTAATAAATGGAAGATATCAGCAACTGATAAGGTAAAGGAGTCAGTGTTTTGTATAACAGTTCTGAGGACAAACTGTTTACATTTGCTGCAGAAGATCGTGTATGGAACCCCTTGTGGGATACTGTAAAGATTAAGAATCAACTCAAGAAGTATGATCTTCAGTCATTAATGGAACTGGAAAAATAAAATTACATACCATAACTATGCATATGTGTCGTCCACTTTCACTCTTCCTCAATGAATGGAGTGTGAATCACACTCAGCCACTTTCTCTAGAGTCTAGGATCTGACTCTCGAGTTCCTCCATTACTCATAATGCCCCTGACCACTGTGTTATCTCAGATTGAGTTTGCTGCTGTTATACAATATCACAACAAGGTATCTCAACATAGCTATAGCAGAAAAGTGACAGTTGAAAGATCAGGAGCTCAAACAGGAACCATGGTTCCTATCAACAATTACGTTAGGTCTTTCCCAAAGACATAGATTTGGGGAAGGTGGGAGGGAAGTTGAGGAAGAAAGAAAATGGACAACACAGATGCATAGTTATGATGACTACATAACTTTCATATCTGTTGTCATTTTCATTCATTCTTTAACGAATGGGAGAAAGTCCCCAGCTACGGTAAACCTGGGTGGCCCTCACGGAAGGATGTTCTGGAGAATCGGAGAACAAAACGCAGCTCTGTTTCTGGAGATGATGTCCAATTTGTAATGAGAAATAAAAGTATGAACATTAGACCATGTAGCAGCTACATAAATGTCACCAGTGGAGGCCCTAGCTCAAAAAGCAGCTGATGCAGCTACTGACCTAGTCAACTGTGCTTTTGGCTGTCTTGGTAAAGTTACTCCTCTCAAGGAATAAACATAGAAAATACAACCAGTTATCCATTTGGCTACTGTAGTTTTTCTGACTGGTTTTCCCACCTTATTACTGGTGAAGGAGACAAACAATTGATCAGTTTTCCTAAATTCCTTAGTCCTGTAAAACTAAACATAGTTGCCTATGTAAATCTAAAAAATGAGCGAAGAGTATATTCCCCTCTACTGACAAAGTTTGGAAAGAAAATTGGCAAACTGATCACCTGATTGATGTTTGTTTCAGAGGCAACTTTTGGCAAAAAGGAAGGATTAGTGCACAAGATAACTATCTTCATGAAAAATCAAATACAGTGGTTTCAAAGAGAGTACTTGGAGTTCAGACATTCTTCTTGCTGAAGTTATGGCCACCAGAAAGGCAGTTTGCCAAGAGACAGACTTCAGGTCTATTTTAGCTGAAGGTTCAAAAGGTGAATGAACCAAAGTTCATAATAGCAAAGTCAGGTCCTAAAATGGAGTGTAGTCCCTAACTGGAGGTCTAAGTAAAAAGGTTCCCTTAATAAAAGCCTTGCATAACTTAGATGAAGCTAAAGAAGCATCATCATCTCTGATGTGGTAGCTGGAGATGGCTGCTAACTGAACTTTTGATGGTGGAGAAAAGTACAGCTATGTACACTTACCATAAATGTAGATGTTGGAGTATATTCACTGTTGAAGCCATTACATTTTGGGTTATCTGCTTGCAGGTAGCCCTCAGTCGGCCTGATTAACAAAGTCTTGGGTCCTGCGTCAGTTGCTGTCCCTTCTTCCATGACGTCAGGGGTATAAAACATGCAGCAGACGTCATTACATCAGTTTTTCTTGCCACAGATGTCCGGTGCCCCACTAATGGGAAGCAATTAAACATAAAAGCACAAAGATATACCTCCAACAAAAAAGCAAATACACCAAAAAGGCTTTTAAGCATAGTAAAGGAAAGTAGAGGTATATCCAAAAGAGGTTAGGGGGCTGGAGAGAGGGTAACCAGGACTGCAACAGTGAATACACTCTATCTACATTTATGGTAAGTGTACACAACTGTGCTATGTTCTTTGTGTTTCACTGTTGGTCATTACATTTGGGTAGATTCCCAAAGCTATGGTTGGGAGGAGGAATTTAGATAGCATTAGGGCCAGCTATAAGGCCCTGCAAGACTGCAGTGGCAAAGCCAGCTCTGGATTTAGAGAAAATTGGCAAATTGGTGAAAGTATGTACAGAACTCCAGGTAGCAGCTTCTAGGATGGTAGGGACACCTCTGAGAAAGGCTGTAGAGGTAGATGCAAGACCTGGTGGAGTGAGATCTGATCCCCTGGAGGATAGGTTTTCCATGGTGCTTATAGCAGAAATGAATGCAATGGCTTATCCATTTAGAAATGGTTTGCTTTGAAATAGCCTTCCCCCTCTGCCCCTGCAGCAAATGCCACCAGCAGTTGTTCAGAGTTCCTTTGAGGATTAGTCCTGTCCAAGTAGAATCTAAGTTGTCTGTGCACATCTAAGGAATGCAGTATCCGTTCCCCTTTATTCTGTGGATTGGGAAAGGAGGTTGGCAAATGAATGGACTGATTAAGAGCCACACTGGATACCACCTTGGGCATGAAGGATGGCTTGGTTCTGAGGGACACCCTGTCCACATGAAAGATGATGAAAGACTCCACTGCCATAAGGGCCTGTAATTCAGATACCCTTCTAGCTGAAGTGATTGCTAAAAGGAAATCTTTTCTCCAAGAAAGAAATGTTAAGTTTGCAGTAGTAGCTGGCTCGAAAGGAAGTAGAGCGAGTTTCTCCAAGACAAAGTTAATGTCCCAGGCACTGGACTGGAGCTCTCCTGGGTGGTCTCATATTTTTGGCCCCTCTGAGGAACTGCTTGAGCAGTGGATGAGAGAAGAGGGGAGGTTCTGTGTTATAATGAGCTGAAATGCCCGAGGCGTGGATTTTAATGGAGGAAAAAGACAGGCCCTTGTGAAGTATCTCAGTTAAGTATTGTAAAATCTGAGGTAAATTGGGCGCTGCTGTGCTCATCCCTTGAGACTGGTTCCAGGCACAGAATCTTTTCCATTTTTCAGCATAAGATTTTCTAGTACTAGGCCTCCTTGCCTCTAAAATATCCATCACAGGTTTGCTGAGGGATGGTAAAGGAGAGATTAAGTAATTAGCCAGGCTGCAAGGTTCAGTGTTAGAAGCTGAGGGTGCAGAATCTGGTTCTCCTGCTGAGACAGCAGGGAAGGAGTCTGAGGCAGGTGCCATGGAGATAACTGTGACACACTGTGCAGGAGGGGGTACCAGTGTTGGCGTGGCCAGTCTGGAGCAATCAAAATCATCCTAGGTTTGCCCTGTTTGACTTTTAGTAGTACTTTGGAGAGCAGAGGCATAGGGGGAAAGGCATAGACTGATAGGTTTTTCCAGCTGAAGGACAGAGCATCCACTTTCCAGGCTTGTTTGTGGGGAGTCCTTGTGCAAAATCTGTCCAATTGGTAGTTTGGGGAGAGGCAAACAGGTCTATATCTGGGCTTCCCCATTTGCTTGTCAACATGTTGAAAATCCTTGGTTCCAGTTTCCACTCGTGTGAGTCCATGAGGTTTATGCTTAGTCTGTCTGCCAGTGTATTTAATTTTCCTGGCAGGAATTGAGCTTAAGTGCACTTGGTAGCTCAAGGCTGTGTTCCACAATGCCATGGTTAGTCTGCAGAGGGGATAAGAATGTGTACCCGCCTGCTTGTTTATGTACCACAACAGCGGTGTTGTCCGTCTTTACCATTAGCTGTCCTGGAAGATTGTGGTCCTTGAAGGCTGTCAGAGCATTCTGTACAGCTAACATTTCTTTTTGATTGATATGCAGGTGCATTTGACTTGGGTTCCATTTGCCCTGAAAGCACTTCCCTGCCAGGTGAGCCCCGCATGCATAGTCTGATGCGTCTGTTAGGGTTTGGGTGGCAGGGTGTGGTGTGAAAGGTAGTCCCTTGTTTTGGTGGCAGGCCTCTGACCACCAAAGGAACTCTAGGCGTAGGCAAGTTATGATAGGAATCATTGTTTCTAGGTCTTGAGAATGTTGACACCATAGGCTTTTTAGATACCACTGTAGTTTCCTCGTATGCAGTCTTGCATATGGAATTAGAAGAATGCAGGAGGCCATGAACCCCAAGGCTTGCAGTATTGTCTTGCAGATAACAGGGATTTTGTGGCTATTTGTTTGAAGTAGGTTGTCAAATGAATTTGTTTCTCTGGCATGAGGTAAGCCATCTGAGAAGTTGCATTCAAGCTTGCTCCCAGGAATATAACTTGTTGACAGGGTACCAGGTGTGATTTCTTTTCGTTTATGGTGTACCCCCAGACAAGTTAGAACCCTTTGTACAAAGGCCAGATGATTCAAAAGTATGTCCTGGCTTTCTGCCTGCATTAGACAAATGTCCAGGTATGGGTATATTTGTATATTTCTTTGCCTTTGTGAATACCCTGGGCACAGTAGATAAGCCAAAGGGCAGTGCAGAGAACTGATAGTGTGCATAGCCTGCTTTGAAGTGTAGGTATCTTCTGCAAGATTCCCTTGATTGGGATGTGCAGGTATGCTTCTTTTAAATCTAGCGTTGCCAACCAGGCATCTTTGCCTAGCATAGGAAGTAATTGGTGAAGAGTCAGCATCTTGAATTTTGGAATCTCCAAAAAGGTGTTTAGAGTAGACAGGTCCAGGATAGGATGCCATGAATAGTCTTTTCTGGGTGCCAGGAAAGGTCTCTAGTAGAAACCTTGTCCCTTTCCTCTTCTGCTACCAGCTGAATAGACCCCATGCTTAAGAAAGTGCTGTTTTTTGGGCCTCTGCCCACTGATTTGGGGATAGGTTCGGCCACCCGCTTGGTGTTGGCAACGTGTGGAAGTGAAATCTGTATCTCTGGGACACTATATATATAAAACCCATTTGTCCTGGGTAACGAGTTCCCAATTCTTTGCAAGAGCAGCAATACCCCCCCCCCCCCCCCAAGGGGTAGTCAGTTGATAAGTGCTTGGAAATTTTAAAAGGAAGTCATTGAGACATTTTACCACAGGGGGGAGTCTTATTCCCAGATTTGGAAGTAGAGGCCCCCCACTGCTTAGTTGTGTGTGTCCCCTGGGACTGCAACCTGGGGTTTTTGCTATGTCTAAGTTTGGCTTGAGAAGATCTGGAAGGGGCTGGAAAAGACGAACTCTTAGAGGGCCAGTCCCTACTAAATCTAGGAGGCTGAACTTGTAAAAAAAAATCTAACAGTTTGCATAGATTTAGCTTTATCTTCCATCTTTTTAAGAACTTCCTCAGCCTTGTTGCCAAACAGGCTGCCCTGATTTAAAGGAGCATCCAACAATTTAGCTTTAACAAGATCAGGCAAAGATTGCTCCTTAAGCTAAGCATGCCTTCTGAGCACAGACCCAGTAACAGCAGCCCTGCAAGAGTCCTCTAATGAATCAAAACCACATTGCATAGTAAGTTTTCCAACTTATTCAGCAGAATGCATTAAATCCTGTAATTCTTTATTTTCCACACAGTCGGGAATCAACATCATTTTCTGTTTAAGCAGTCCAATAACATGTTGCTGATACATTAACAAATGAAACTGGCAGTTTAAAGCCCTAATGGTCAAGGTTGCAGAAGTGTAAACCTTCTTACCCCATCTATCCAGCACCCTGGAGTCTCTATCAGAAGGGGGAGGATTTTTTGCAGTAGAAGCCTTAATGCCCTTGGGCCCCTGTGAAATAGTCTCTGGATCTGCAATAGGATTTTTAGAAAGGAACTTGTGGGACTCAGGGACCCTGAAGTATCTGTCAGGTTTTCTGGGAGCAGGAGGCAGGGAATCAGGGGCCAAACTAGATTCCGAAAAAGCATCATCAACAATGTCTAGTACAGGAGGAATAGCTAAAGGCCTATGCTGAGGTAGGAGAAGGAAACCCCAAAGCCTCTCTTTTGAATCAGAAAAATCCTGGCTTTCCCAGTGGAAATGCTCTCAAGAGTATGTAAGGTTTCCCCAAAAGAAAAATCCTCAGGAGGGGAAGCAGAGGGAATGAAGTCCTCTGCAACAGAATCTTCGTAAGTAGATAAGGGCAAATCCAGATCATCAGAAGAATCAGGAAAAAAAAAAAAAAGAATCCTGATCAGAAGATTCATAATCAGCTTCAGTCCTACGCCTCTTAGAAGGGGGGGGGGTGACTACCCTTGATTAGAGTTATTAGATCTTCAGCCATTCTTATCATTTGTTTTTTAGGCATAGAGGTCTGAGCATGTGGCCTGGGCATCGGTTTTTTAGGCATGGATCGAGATTTAGGCCTAAGTAAAGGAGGAGGCATTTGTTTAATATGCAAGCCCGTAAGCCTGAATACACCCTCAGAAGTCGGTGCCTGCACAGCGGCTCCGGACCCATCCAAGGTAGACACATCCCTGCGTTCCATAGTCGAACCACCTCGCAGCATACCGGACACTGAATGGGTCTCAGTACAGGCCTGAAAATCAGAAGTAGCGGGTATCAGGGGCTGCGATAGCGCCTCACTGAGTACCGGCGAACTGGCGACTGGCTTAGGAGAAGCGTCGTTGGCAGTTTTGGACCTCGGCGGCCTGTCTATCTTTGTGTTTTTTTTTGGAATCCCAGTAGTCGGATGGCTAACAGACATTTCCAGATAATTAAACCAAGAACCAAAATATTTAGAGGCTAAAATATACCGATGACTGAGTGCGCGCTGATTAAATAAAGCACAAAACCGACAGCAAGGTACATCGTGGTCAGGGCCTAGGCAAGAAATACAGTACGAATTAAAATCTTTACGAGATATTTGCTTTCCACAAGTAATGCAATTATTAACTTTTACTGACATCGGTAAGGAGCAATAAAAAGTTTCCTAACGGGGTACTTGGCTTTAATTGAAAACTTCGGTTCTGAAACTCGAAAATGAAAATTTCAGGAGTCGGCCAACCGGCACTTGCGAACTGCTTCTGCTTCAGGCACCGCATGGCAAGAAAGACTGATGTAATGGCGTTGGCTGCATGTTTTATACCCCTGACGACCTGACTTCATGGAAGAAGGTACAGCAACCGACGCAGGACCCAAGACTTTGTTAATCAGGCCGACTGAGGGCTACCTGCAAGCAGATAATCCAAATGTAATGACTGCAACAGTGAAACACGAAGAATATCTTGCCCCGCTTTGAAAGATTGAACCAAGGAAATCTAAAACAGCCAGGAGCGGAGGAGTGAAAGGATCAAAGTCTTTCTGATTAGTCCAAAAGGAGAACCTCTTCCATTTACTCCTAGAAATCTTCCTAGTCGAAGGTTTGTGGGACAAAAATAGATTTTGGGGAAATGGAAAGGAAAGCCTGGAATATCTAGCCATCACTGGAACTGGAGAAACCATTCAGTCAACTTTAGGCCTGCAATATCCAGATGCATCATCCCTGACTGGTGCGACAGGAGGTCTGGACTGGGATCCAGTATCCAAGGAGGACATCCTAAGTGAAATCATAGGAATAGAAACCACACTTGCCAAGGCCAGAAGGGGACAATGAGGATTACTCTGCTGCTCAACTGGAGGGCTTTCTGAAGAAACTTGGGGATTTATAGGCATGGAAGGGTAAGCATAAAGGAGACCAGAGGCCCAAACATGGATGATATCTCTCGGTGAATTTCCCTAAGGGTGGAATTAGGGCAAAGAACCTTCTGCATTTGCTGCCGAGGAGAATAGATCACACCATGATTGACCCCATTTGTGGAAGATCATATCTGCCATTGATTGGTTGAACCCCACTTGTGAGGCATCAGGATGGCCCTGCTGAGCTTGTCCTCGAAAATGTTGGATTTCCCTGGTATGTGCTTTGCTACAAGAAAGTGGTTGGAAGAGAATGTTTGCTGCCAAACTCTCACGGCTTCTAGATAAAGGGGATAAGATCCGGTGTCCCCCCCCCCCCCCGTTTGTTGATGTACCAGAGTACTGACATGTTGTCAATTTGAACAGTAATAGCTCCTAGCAAAAGAGAACTCTGAATTGCCTGCAATGCTAGAAGTACCGCTCTCATACCCAGGACATGTATATGCAAATTGGTGTCTTCCGGGGACCACATGCCTTGAGTACCCTTCCCCAACTGGGAGGTGTTTGTGGTCAACGTGGCATTTGGAGGTGGAAGAATAAATGGATGCCCTTGACAAATTTCTTACAAGTGCATTAACCACAGCAGGGATTTTCTGCAAACTTGAGCTAATTTTATTGGATGTCATAAGGGATATCAATAAAAAGACTATTGTACTGCTAGAGTCCACTGAAAAATTCCCACATGAAGACAAGCAGTGGATATTAAAGTTATGATCCTAGGGCTTTGAATACCATTTATGTTCGGGGAGAAGGATGAGAAAGAACCTGTCTAACATGCAATTTCAAACAAAATAACTCTCTTTTGAAGGAGCAGAGCTAGACAACTGAGTGTATCTAGACAAGCCCCTATGAACTCCAAGGCGTGAACTGGTGAAGCTGTGACTTGGCCAGATTGATTGCAATTCCTAGAGAATGAGATAACTGGAGCAAATAATCCCTGTCTGATTGACCGAAACCAAAGATGTAGACAGTTCAGATCCGAAGGCTTCCAAGAAAACAGATTCCTCCTGGGAAGGGGTTTGGGAAGACCAACCACCTTTCTGAGTAAGGCTCTCTATGCTGTCTCCAAATGAGACATCCTCAGGTAGAGATCTTGGGGACCCTTCCCCTTCATCAAAATCAGTGAGGGATTCCTGTGGGGAATCCAATTGCCTCTTCTTGCATGACCTCTTCCATAGAACCTCTTCAGTGGGATGTTCTGAAGAGGTGTTGGAAGAAGCAGAGCGCTCCCTGGTGTTAACTGCTTGGCTGTCCCTGAGGTGTAGGGTGAGTAGACTCGGACAAAAAATCCAACGTGGGAACAGGGATTGTAACCAAAGGTGCAAGAGTCAAAACTGCTCTGGGGTGAGAGAAAACCCTCTCCACCACCTTGAAGGCAGAAGGACCAGAAGAAAAGTACAGTTTTGTACCTACCATAAATGTAGATGTTCGAGGATCCACATTGCTGCAGTCCTAACTATTGGGTAGTCCGCTGTCCAGTCGGCCCGAATACCAAAGTATATGGCTGACGTCGGTCAGGCGCATTAGGGGCTTGACCGCCCTACCGTTTCTGCGTCAGAG